>NC_053153.1:15851032-17101032 GCF_016808335.1 Panicum virgatum | reverse complement strand
TTTTGTTTTGCACAAACAAGAAGTTTAAAAGTCAAACGCCAATTCGTTCGTAACGTTCTGTTCAAATGTAAACGATTCCATCTCAATTTCACAGATCTTCTTTGGAGATGTTTCGATTTCTAACAAGCGTACGTTAAAACTTTTGCAAAACGTTCCCAAAATTTTACCACAATCTACATGCTTGAAATTATGATACCATGACAAATTTCATGATTTTCTGAATTTGTTTGCTTTTAATGGAATTTTAGAACGATTCATTCAAACAGTTCTTAGCATGGTTCGCGACCAAGATCTTCGAAATCTACTTCTATTTCAGGCTTACGCCATCACCTTGAACTCCTTACCATGAAAATCATTTTTCTATCCATTATACTCCACTATTCAAAACACTTCCAGTTTAACCCCTAAAATTCGATTAATGAAATCAAATAACTAAATATAGCAAAAAAAGATGAATATACCAAAATTTAACAAGGAGTACAATACACTGTATATGTATAGCAAAAAAAATTAGGAGTGCAGAATCTATTTTTTTTTAAATTTTGCAGTGTGTAAAAGTTTTGCCGTGTGCAAAAAATTAGACACACGACAAATAGTGCTTCTTTGCCGTGTGTAAAAATTTTGCCGTGTGTCAAAAGTTAGACACACGTCAAATAATACTTCTTTGCCGTGTGCTGAATCTTTGCCGCGAATTTTTTGTTCGGGCACACGGCAAACATCACCTTTGCCTTGTGCTAGAAATTTGCCGTGTGCTCTATATACTGGCCCACGGCAAAGAGCAGATTTGCCGTGTGCCCGTGTTTGTGCACACGGCAAAGCCGTGGGCACACGACAAAGCCATGGGCACACGACATACTGGAGGTTTCCGGTAGTGAAAAAGATCAGCCAGGGACTGGGACGCAACGACGCAACGTGTGATCGACAAGAACAACACATTCACATGCATTCTATGCAAAGATGCAATTGAACACGACGCGGATGGCGCTCGAGCCATATAGCAGCTGGTAGATCAAAGTCCGAGGCCAAGAAGCAGCCTCCCAGCGAGGCGAAGGCCACCGTCGAGGAGCGCGCGTCGTCCTCCCTCAAGAAGCAACCGGCCGCCGGCGTGGCCGTCGGCCCCCGGCGAAGGAGCCGGCGCCATCCCCGGGGACGCCGCCGCGGCGTCGAGCAGACGGCGCGCGTCGGCGGCTGGCAGGGCGGCGGCCAGCAGGCAGCCGGCGAAGAGCAGGGCAAAGATGCAGGTGGCGGCGGGTAGGCTCCTTGACGAGGCGGCGGCCGCCATGTTTCCCGGCCTGCGGGGCTCGTGCTCCTGCAACGGCCTTTGCTGTTTCCTGGATTTGCCCGAGGAAATATGAACTGTTAGGTTGCTGCTGCCAAGTAGAGCCCCTTTCTCCGATCCGCATATATGATATATATGTAGCTAGCTAGGCGCGAGTCCTGCAGCGCACGCGTCTGTTTGGTGGCGATTCATGTCGGTGTGGGTGTGGACTGTGGACGCGCGTTCTGGTCGTCGCCAACTGCTTCGGGTTGTGCCAGCAGATCGAGCTAGCTTTTGTGCTGGCTGCTCCTCATCAGGGTTGCTGGTTGACCACAGACCACACTACGTGTGGCGCACACACTTGACAACCAGGTTTGTCAAATCGTGCACAATGTGCAAGCCCACTAAGGTTGTGTTTACTTGGTGAAAAAGTTTCGGTTTTGGTACTGTAGCACATTTTATTGTCAGTTGACAAATAATATATAATTATGAAATTAGGCTTAAAAGATTCGGCTCGTGCTAATCAGTTAGATTGTGTAATTAGTTATTTTTTCAACTGCATTTAATACTCAATACATGTGTCCGAAAATTCGATGTGCCGGGTACTGTGCAATTTTTTTTTGGGAACTAAACAGGGCACAGGCTCTAAGCACACTTGACAACCAGGTTTGTCAAATCACAGCAGCAACAGGCTAGCAGCAGCTGAGAAACAGATCTACTACATCATGTCAGCAACTAGGGACGAACATAGAATTTCCAAAATGGCAAAAGTATGAATAGGAAGTTGGTAAGAGAACCTATAAATTTATCAGTGCGTGCAAAGCAAGCAACATAAAACAATGCAACCCAAACATTATAACAAAAGATTGAGCAATTGAAAGTGAATCCAAAACTCTGTTCATATTTTTTTCCATCAACTAAAAACATAAAAGTCTTGGTTTGTGCTAAGCCTGACGTTCAATAGCAACATTCACATTACCTTAGCTTTTTCAGAGCCTATGATGAGCTTTCTAGCAGCAACCAACTTACTTGGCATTGGCGTGGGCCTGAGGCAGCAATAACAATGAGTTTCAAGTTAGTTAGTGCACGGGTTCTGACCTTTAATTACTAGGTATTGAACCGCAACAGAAAACAAATATAAGGTAAATATGATTGGTACATTAGGATAATTGATCATAATAGCATCTGCTTTAAAGAAAGAAAAGAAAATAATTTTACATTGCAAGCTCAGATCAACACCTTTACAAAATTATTTGATGGCTGACAAGTGAACTGCAAAGTTAATGTCATGTAGCTTGAAAAGAACAATACCTACAACATGGCCAGAAGAGAGAAATACTGGACCGCCACAGCATTCCAAATGAAAGTTTTTAATTTGAATTAGTGGAATGTCTTGGTGCATCAGTATGTTAGTTTTTGGATCGAATTTGTCCACATTGATTACCCACTTTAGATGCTTGACCATTCTGGGAGAGATAGCAATAGCCTTCTATATATCAAATTTGATGTTTGAATCATAGGAAGATGTTAGAAGAATGTAAGGCAACCTTCTAGAGTATTCTCCACAAGGCAATAAGATGATATTTTCATGGAGTACTCTAGAATTAGTAATAAATAAATTGGAAAACCTTGTATTTAGGAATTCTCTAGATATAGGGGACACATGTCACCACCCTATGATCCGTCTTTTCCTATAAATAGAGGATCGCCTCCTTGCCATGCCATCTATCTAAGAGCATGGTAGATGAGAAGGGTGAGTGATAACCACAAAAAGAGGGTGTGTTGTGTGCTCTTGTGTTGTAATAAAGCAAGCGTTTTGTAAGTGTTACTCTCCCAATTTCTAAGTACTTAGTGTATAAGTTGTGATCTATCATAGGTTGGCTCTGCCACCCGGGATGTCTGGACTTCATCGTAAGAAGGATCTACCTCCTAGAACACAGCTTCATCTGTTGGTAGTCTCTGCCACACGGAAGCAAGAAAGCGGCTCTGCCGTCGAAAGGACGTTATACACTAAGTAGCTAGAAATTGAAAAAGCTAACCGATTCTAAAGCGAGTTGGTGTCTCTTAGGTGTAGGTCCTCAGCTTAGTGGATATTAGGGCTACCTCGGTTCCCAACAGAAGATAAATCTATATTCTCAAATAACTAAGCAGACGGATGGTCCAGATCATTGACACAAGCAAGCAACTCTGAAATATCCTCACACTCGTATTCAACTGAACCCCTCACAAATGTGTTCACATATGACATTTCAAAATATTCTGGATGATAAAACCCACATAGATCCTGATTTACTCTCAGAATTTCTACCTCTGCTAAATCAGTGTAGTCGGCCCTTTTAGAGCTTGTTTCTTCCACTTGGAGTAAAGACGGACCATAAAATTTAGATCTTTTCCTACCTTTAATAAGGTCCAGCCACCTTTCCATGAGGGGCACAAACCAACATACTATACTTCATACCAGATTCTATCACATGAGATGATGTTATGATGTACCTAATTGGACCTAATTGGACTAATGCAGACTCTAGCAACATGTACCTGATCATTGTCTTGCTTAGTAGCTAAACCATCCACCTTGAGCATCCAAACAACACATGTTAATTGTTTAGAAAATTACTCTGCTCTTGGTTAAGAGAGACATCAATCTGTACTCCCTCAAACACTTTATTTGTCATCTATTTTGGAAACTACCACAACCTATGATCTAATCTGAAAGGACAAGCATACACAAAGATGTTGCAACAATTTTTCAACCGAAAAGAACCATCAGTTGAGACAATTTTGCAACCGAAAAGAGCTAGTAAAGACACAATGGTCATTTCTTTATTTACTTCGAAGCAAATGAAGCAGCACAGCCATTTAATTATTGCAATCACAATATTTACCGTTGATATTTGTAATTATTTTAAATGATGTATTGTGCGTAAAGTAAATAAAGGACTTGGGCACAATAGTTTATCATAAGCCTTAATGTCAACTACATTCGTTTCTTAAGATAGTTTCTAGTAGAATCTACAAATCAGTATGATGTCGACTACAGATGTAGTTCAACAGACATACATATAATGGCAAACAATATATCCAATTCAGTATAACTAAATCAACAAATTGTGCAACCAAAAAATGGATTTGCTCTCCACATAGAATAATCAAACTAACAGAGCCTCTACCAATGTGAAAAGGTAACAGGTAATAGAGTTCTATCGAACAGTTAAACAAAGGCTGTCTAAAACTGTAGAAAGGATAGATCGCGTACGTGGGATGTATTGCATTGAGCCTATCAGCCAGTGTATATGGAGTTACAAGGCTTGTGGGGCCAGACAATATAAAGGATTGTAATCCCATAAACATCCCACATCGTGATATTCAACACCCCCCCCACACACACAGTCATAGCGAGAGCAGCACGGAAGACACAATGAGGGCATAATTTCAGTGTGGCATATCAAAGTGTTACAAAACAGTAAAATAAATTAGCAGAACGGGTTCGAGAAGAACAAAATAGGGCACACATTACCTTGTGCAAGGATTCGAAGTTCCTCTCCAACATCATTACTCATTATTGCGATTCGAATAGTGGTCCTTGAAAACTTGTTTACACCATATACCTATATTATGATAGCAGATAGAAAGATACACAAAGAACTTGCAATAAGCACACAAGGGTACAAACTAAAATCAGGTCCAGCTTTCTTCTTTGAACAACTTCTATTCTTGCTACTGGTTCGAATCATTATTGATTGTAAACTTTCCATTAAAACAAGCATAACTGCAAATTTGTCATTACAATCGGTTGGAACCCAACAAACAGGCCCACCTTTGACTAACACCGTTTGCACAGGGTTTTCATGAAAAAATTGGTAAACTTGCAGCCAGATATCACATAGCAAGAAACACGAAGCAAAGAAATTACTCTCATCATGGAAAATAGGAAGAGATGAAAGATGCCACAAAAAGGCACACGTTTCCGAACATGGTAGCAGTACAATTTAAAGTTTGTCATCTAAATCTGATCCTACAAAGCACTATTACGAATACACTAGTGCAGTGAATATTCAATCAAGTCACAGCATGCATCATTGGAGAATTCATGTACCCTTCCATGATGTCTTCCTCGCAATCCGCTGGTCCAGAGCCGGGCGAGTCGCAGCTGCAAGTCCACCATGTCACGATCTCGTATCCTGTCCTAGCCGCGCCCCAGCAACCGTGTGCTTGGCCGCCTAGCGCCTACGGAACAAATCGTTTGTTGCTGCCACGGCTCCTCCCGGCACCAAATCATCACCGGAAAGCCCCCACTTCACCTATTCCACTGCGACCGATTCGAGGCCATGTCCATTTACACTAGATTTGGGGGCGGGGGTAGGGTCTAGGTTCTAGTTAGGGTTTGTGGTTTGAGGAGGGACTGCGTTAAGCCGCGACCAGTCGCGCTGCAGGGTATCGCGTGACCCCTTACCATGGTCAGAGAAGCGGTTGCACGCATGTGCATGTCTTACGTCATTTAGGAAAAAAATGTCCATTAGTTTCAAAAACTGATCCCCATCGGCTGTTAAAAAGAATAATTTGATGAATTAAATAAGCTTTAAACATTATCTTCATATGAACCATGCTTCGGCCTGCAAAATCAAATCTATAGGTTTCTTTTGTCGTATATTTGACTGTTCACTTCAAAATTTCAACCTTGAGCTCAAATAAAAGACTAGGAATAGTTAGTAAAATGATATAGCATAGTACCAGAGAGAAAGAAAGAACAAAATGTATTTATAAAAAAGCAAAATGTCCTGTATTACAGTTATTTGCAACATAAGGGTTCCATATGAATCACACTAGTGAATCTTTTACATAGTTTTATGTTTGATGAATTGGGGTGATCATCAAAATCCTGTTGATTGTTTGCGCATATTTAAATTAGTAGCCATAGTTAGCATCTCATGATCCAAACATAGAATGTGGTGGACTTGCAGTCATGTGTATAGTCTTGTGCACCATGATGCCCTATGGGATCTTTTTCTATTCAACTTGTTGGATGCAACAGGACTAGGGTTCCTTCGACATTTTACACTACTACTAGGTGAGTGCCCGTGCGTTGCTACGGGTAGCAAAAAATAATTTCATAATATAATATATAGAATCAGAAAATATGATATAATTCTAATCTAGAAAAGGCCTTATAACCTTTCGCATCATACTATTCAAACAAATAGGCCAAGAGTCTTCTCCAAAATCTAGAGTGTTAAAATGGACATAATTCTAACCTTCTAGGACCCCTAGAAGTGCACTTGTGGTGAGAGAGAATTAAAGAACACAAAAAAGAAAATGACAATAGTACAATGTATGAACTGTATCGCTGCATCTATGGATGGAACTTGCATTGCATTTTCTTTAAAAAAAAATGCAGCCATATCTGAATCCTTAGTTTCGTGCACATGGTTTAATTATCTTGCTATGTACAAGCAAATATAATAGCATACTCAGATCTTCCAGAAGTACAGATTGAACGAAAAAAAGACTAAAGGCCTGACCATTATGTTGGCAAACTGCAGCTCGTCAAACCTTTTTGTGTTCAACATTTAAATTGCAAGTATGCCTGACAAACACTTCCCTGTGTATAGAACTACTCTTCTGAGGCTCCTTAGATTAGACCATTGTCCTTTACCAGATATTTGACGAGTTGGGTTCAGAAATCCATCATATAGTTCTGCAAACAGATGGTGGAAAAATTAGGAGCAGAATAACTATTCAATTTAGTGCACATACATGAATTACTTATTGGTACCATTAAAATGCACAGAATACTTGGTCAGCTGCCATTCAGATTCAGCAATGAAAAGTGATTGCAACAATCGCATAGATCATGAGCTTTGACATCTGGTAGGTACCATTATCCATTTAGCTTTCCTAAGCCTATATGTTGGTTGGTTCCCCAGTCCTGAAAGCATGGGGCATGCACTGAAGAGAAAAATAAAAGCGAAGGAAATAATCTCACCTTGGCCCTGAAGTTTCAAGAATTAGTTCTCTGAGTTCCCAGCTGCAGCTGCAGTAAAAAAGCAAGTGTCACAAGGAATGGACAAACTGTTCTAGAGTCCAACTCATCCATCACTTACTGTGCCACTTCAATCAGCTCCTAAAGGAAGGGGGAAAAAAAGAAAAACACACCCAACAATTAGACCACAGAAATGGTAAAACCACAGGGAACCCTTGCCCTAGAATTTTACAACCCTGACGAGTGATGACCTGACCATGTATGTGTAAAATATTGGGTGAGATAGTAATAACCTTAGCAAACAATCTTTTACCTATTTTATATTCATCTAATATTAAAAACAGAATGTGCTTTTTTGTGAGGATTAATGATAGCACAATGCCTTTGTTCTCTTTGTGTAAGAAAGATAATATAACAGGCATCTAGAGACAAGAAGCTAAAATCAGTAAGAAACATAGGTCTTTGAATCGGGTGTGACACTCAATCGTGTTTCGAAGATGCCATCTACATGAAAGAGTATGAGCGATAGGTTTATTAGGACATTCCTATGACAGCCAACAAAATTGACTGCAAAGATGCATTCATTCATATACGTGTAAAACAATATGAAGTTTGCACCAGAAATTAAGAAACATATGACCAACTTAAGAAGAATATTTTACATTAAGCAGTCCTAGTAATGAAAACCAATTGAAACAATCAATCTGTTAGAGCGAATAAGACATCACATTCTTTCCAGGGAAAGATGCAATCAACTCAATATCGGATTGATCGAGGGAGGAAGCAGGAAAGTGTAGTTGACATTGCTAACAACTCACAATTTCAGCCCTCTCCAGGCTTCTCCCAGACCACAATTTCCATGTTCCAACCCATCTTTGACAATCCAGCTCTAATTGCGTTACCAGCAATCCATGGGGTGAAAAAAATAAAGAAAAACAAAACCCACGCTGAATTTAGTATATGGCCAAGCTTTGTTGCTGGCCCGGTTTTAGTGCTGCTGCATCCCTATTCTTTTTGTAGAAGATTCCTTTGCATAAGATTCAATTCTTGAACTCCGATATAAACACATCCATGTTTTCGCACTGTCATACAGGAAATTACTTTTAGTATAATGACCGTTGAATGCCTGTAACTTCATTAGTTGAAGCAAAGTTAAGTATCACTGTCATACAACATGAAGCATTAGCTGCTGCTCGCCTGATTGACACTTTAGAAGATAAGCTCTTTTTCGGCACTTTAGAAGATAAGCTCTTTTTCGGCACTTTAGAAGATAAGCTCTTTTTCGGCCAAGCTTGACCTGATGGATGATGAATTAGATAGATCAGATCATGGCAGGAGCAAGGTGATTAGGTGAAGATATAACACCAAGGATCAGCACACCATAAATTCTGAAAATCTGATTTGTATAAATATCTTTTTCATAGATATAGCCCATGCGCAAGCTTGTTTGCTGGGAATTAGAGAGATGCATGTGCCTCTAGCTAGTTTAGCTCACTGCCAGTCGAGACATCGGCACAGCAGGCGATCGATCACTGACGTCAAACACCTACCAGGTTCATTTGAAGTATAAAAAAAATATATTAACATTAGGTGACATGTAAAAATACAAATAACTTTTGAAGTCATGATTAATATTAGCAGCACAAAACAGGTTCATAGGTCGGGTAAAAAATATGGAAAAATAAACAGTAAGCAACGAAGATGTACCAGGCCAAAGATGCTGCATTGCCGCAGTTCGGTTCCAGTCACCAAAATTGAAATACTACTATAATATTTTTTACTGCACATCCAATAAAAAATATTGTTAGCTTTTTATGTCACTAATCTTACTAAATTTAGTACACCATCAGAAGAATTCAA
Organism: Panicum virgatum; assembly: GCF_016808335.1. Taxonomy (NCBI): domain Eukaryota; kingdom Viridiplantae; phylum Streptophyta; class Magnoliopsida; order Poales; family Poaceae; genus Panicum; species Panicum virgatum. Next base: position 17,091,934 of record NC_053153.1, on the reverse strand, counting down.
ATGAAAGATGGCGTCATTATTAACTGAATGTATGCTACTGCAACAAACATTTTAGTTACCTGTTATTTTTTCAACAAAGGAAGTCAGGGATCGAAGCAGTTGGCAACTTCTTCTCCATAGATAAGGATGGAAAGGGGAAAATATGAAGTAAGAAGAAACAAATGCAAAGGATTAGACTTCTTAATGAAGCAATTGGCAAAAGGAGATTACTGCCCAAATTAAGCCTTCATTGTACACAACCTGGGTGGGCCAGATGATATTTTTTCTGAAGGATGAAAATTTCGTGATACTTAAACTTACCTATTACTCTTCCTTGTAGATATGATAGATGGCTAAAGATTCACACTTGGCGTATAGAATAAGCAAGCTTCAGAGTAAGCGTATTGTAATTTCTTTGTACGTTAGGCTGTGAAGGGTCAGGTCCAATCATGCTGCAACATGGAATTTTAGGTGCATCAATACCTTGCCAGCATCGGCACAAATTACAGTTGTTAATTTCAGTTTTTAATTTGTGAATCCAATTGGTTTGATTGTGGGCATTGTCTGCACTACAGTGTATTCTTCTGTCTCTATTGCTGGGTGTATCCAGTGTGGATTTTTCTCCAGGGTGGTTCATGTTATCCTCAAAAGATCAATCAAGAAGGAATAGTAGATCCAGGAGAGTAAGCGACAAATCAATCAGGAAGATGGATTGAGCGGGTGGTCTCGGCGGCGGGTGGTCGTGTGGCGGCAGAGGCGAACGGCGCACGCGGGCGGCGGAGGCGAACGACTGCCGGCGGTGGAGGCGAACGGCACATGCGGGAAGCACACCCCGTTGGTGTAGGAATCAGCTTTTGGAAAGCTAGCAGTACCTGTTTTGGGAAGCTTCTCCAATGGAGCTTTTGGCAAGGATGGAGGCGCGGCAGTCCATTCAGAGGGGAGGGGTGGCGGCGTGGCAGGCCGTGCGGAGGGGAGGGGCTGCCAGGTAGAGGTGACTGGCGGGCCAAGCTGCCGGCACGCGGAGGCAGCAGCGGATGGAGGGGGACGTCGGGTTGGGTGCGACCTCAGGGCTGCGGAGACGAATCCCCCACGGAGAGGTCAATGATGGGCGGAGGTCGAGGGTGGATCTGTCAGGCGGAGCTCAGCTGAGGCGGCGGGCGGGTGGAGCTCGAGCGGAGGCGTCTGGCGAGCCGAAGAGGACAGGTGGGCGTAGCTGTTGGCGGGCGGAGGCGGATTGAGCGGCGCGGCGTGGCCAGAAGCCGACGACGGAGCGGCGGCGGCGCGATGGGGTCGCGCGATGGCCTCGCGAGTCGCGACTAAATGGGAGGGCGCGTGATTCGCGTGGACGGAGCGGCGGCGGCGCGATGGGGTAGCGCGTGATTCGCGGGCGGGCGGGAATTCGCGGGCGGACGGGCGGACGGGGATGACCAGCGCGCGAGCGATCGGACGATGGGGATTGGCCCGAGGCCGGACGACGAAAAAGAGCGCGATGGATCGCACGAGGGCGAAGACGACGAAAAAAATGTCACTTTCTCTTTTTTAGTAGTAGAGATAGAGATAGAGATAGAGATAACTAGTAAAAAAAAAGTCGAGAACATATTGTAATGGTGTAATCTTTCATAATATTGCCAATTGTAGTTAAGATTTGAGTGACTATGTGCGTGAAAGTGGACCAAAAACAGGGGAAATAGCCGAAGGCCCACCCATCCAAGATGGAGCAAGGTTCTGTAAAAAAAACAAAAGCTTTCGCAAATTTAACACAGTGCAGGAATCAGAAACACGCAAAAGAGAACATGGAGTCCATGAAGTTACTGTCGATGGAGGCGACGGCGATGACTGCCAGGGAGACCCGCGCCACAACCCTCCTAAGTTCTACGTTGATTGGCAGGTTTGCCTCCCGGGGTATCGTCGCATGACCCTCGTCTGATTACATAATTTTAGTTTCAGCGCCATGAAGCAAGTAAAACAGGACGACATTTGTAATAGAAAGGCTAGGTTTTCTGCGTCGATTGGCAGGTTTGCCTCACAGGGTATCACCACAGAACCCTCCTCTGATTTGCATAATTTTAGTCCCCGTGCCCATGGCCCATGGAGCAGGTAAAACATGACGACATTGGAAAAGAAAGGCAAGGTCCAGGACCGCACCCGGACCTTGCGGGTAAGGATGAAAACGGACGGAAAAAAATCACATTTCCGTCCGGTCGTATTTCTACATTTGTCCCATATTTGCAGTTAAACGGAAACGGGACGGAAAATTCCGAAAATGGGACGGGAAACGGGTCAAGGGTAGCCGGAAACGGGACGGGATAGCCGGAAACGGGACGGGATACGGGAGAGGGTCTATCCCGCCTGTTTTACCGGGATTCTGTTTTCTACCGAGATGGAACCGTATTCATCCCGTTTTCAAATTATACGGGATAGGCTAGCAAGTACTAGTCCAACCCAACAGGCCCAAAAAAAGCCAGCCCCCAGCGGCCACCCCCTCAAACCCTATCCCCAGCCGTCACCCCACTAGCCCCTCAATCCCTCACGGCCTCGCCTCACCTCAGGAGAGGCCAGCGCCCGTTGGTCGCCCTAGGCCCTAGCGCCCTCTGTCTCTGGCCGCTGCCGCCAGTTCGTCGCCCCTGGCGCGCTGCAAGGCACCACGACGCCTCCAGCGCCATCCTCGAAGATGTCTCCTTCGCAGAATGGAGATGGAGCTGGCCGTTGGCCTTCGGCTTCCACGTCAAGACTTATTCAGTTATTTTATATGATGTGTCAAGACTTAATCTACGTGATGTGTCAAGATTTATTCTATTACTATGTTAGTTGAACTGGCTTGTTTATCACTGGATTTTTCTATGGTTTGTGGACTATGTGATGTTGACTACCTTTCCTGTTAATTGCTATGCACATGTTGTTGATTTGTGCTTTGAATCATTGGATGTGTAAGGTGTTAAGATATAGGTATGTCTTGTAATGTGTCATCCAGTATGAGTTTTCGATTCCCGCCCCGTTTCCGTTGTATTCCCGCTCGTATTTGTTCGTTTCCGTATACCCGTTTATCCCAGTTTCTGTCCTGTTTCCGGCTCTTCCCGTCCCGCTCCCGTTTCCGATGGAAAAATACGGCAATGGAAACGGGAGAGGGGTTTTCCCGCCTGTTCCCGTCCGTTGTCATCCTTACTTGCGGGCAGGTTCCAAGGGTGCTTGGTCGGCGCGATGGGGTCGACATCCCTCCGCTTCACCGCCGGCTTGCCGTCACCGAGCACGGGATCCCGCCCAGGCTCCGCCATGGCGCGTACGGTACTACTACCGACGTACTAGTGGAGAGATTGGGGTTTCTGCACTCCTGGGCTTCTGGCTGCGCCCTGAGGAAGCTAGACAGAACCGAGCCCGTTACCCAGATGGGGGCTAGGCCCAATAGCTGGTCCAACCAGGAAGGCCCAAGCGTGAGCAGAGCTAGTTTGGAGCAGGCCGACAGCAGCACGGTGAGCGTATTTTCACCTCTTTTCCATTTACTAGCTATTATGCCGATGTGTTGCTACCAACAAAGTATATATATATATATATATATATATATATATATATATATATATATATATATATATATATATATATATATAACAGTCCGTGCGTTAATTTGTAGGAATCTACTTAATGAAGTCGTCGACGAAGGACTTGTCCGACTCGCAAACGGAATGTAATAAGGCTTGCATATCAATGACATAAAACGGACCAAACCAAAAATTTAGGTGAAAACTTTACTCGCTTTAGAAATAGGTATATAGATTGGTACTATAATCCTTGCTTAGATTAGTTTATCAGTTTTTGCTAGTACTAATTCCTATTTTTACTTGCATTGTTTAGCTGCGATTGTTTAGCTTTTGATCTTGCTAATTTTGGTTGTTTGCATGCTTTGTTGGCTTGAGTTAATTAATACTTGTGCTTCATACTCTTTGTGAGATCTTTGCATGTTTTGCTGACTTGAGTCGAGTAGTTCTTGTCGATTGTCTTTGCATGCTTAGTTAAGAGGACTCTTTTGTAGTGATTAGTTCTAATCTAGTAATCTTTTTTGTGAGATTTTTCATTTGCTTTTTAGTTAAGCTTTTGTTCCGCTTGCTTTTGAGTTTTGCTAATCATCGTGAGTCGCCGCTTTCTTAAGTGAAATTTTGATGAAAGATTTGCTCGAGTGAGTCGTTTTACATTTGCTTCCCCTTAGTGTCGGGCATTTTTGTTAATATTAGCTTCTGCTTTGTGTCGAGCTTTTCATAATCGTTCCTCAGGTGAGCTCGTCACGAGTTGGCTTGTGTCACCTTTGTGGTTGGCAGAGAGACACGTCAGATTGAGATTAGGATATAGACTTTGCTCTCATCGAGGAGAATTTAATCGAACTTGAAATGGTTTGACTTCTCATGAATTCTTTTTGGGACATAGGAAGTATGATTTAACTAGTGCATTGTCTTATTTCAGAAAATGTTCATAGAAAGTGTATGACGGGTCTGAAGATATCATTAGTTGGCACTTCAAACTTTTTTTTAGTTGCAGCTGATTGTCCATAAACTTAAGCAACATTTAGGAAGATGATACTAGCTAGCTGGTCTGATTGTGCAAGGTAAAGAGCGTGCAACATTAACAGTAGTGACGAGTGCGCGCACTACCATTGATTAGTAGCATTGTTTAGTAATTATACAAGTATATAATTAAGTTCCATCGAACAGATGATGGCTCTGATTTCGATCTTCTTTGATATCTCTCGCACCCCAAGCGCTTCTAGAAGCTCCATCGTCCTCTCGCATCCCATGCGCTTCTAGAAGCTCCATCGTGTGTTGGTGCTAATAATATTCCTCTCCATGTGAAAGTCATCTAGTTAATTTTCGTACTCTTCTCCATGTGAAAGTCAGCTAGTTAATTTTCGTACTCTTCTTGTTGTTGTTTTTTTTTTTCTGGGAAGGACTAGTTTCATATGTTCCACATCAGGACCGAAATGCAGTTGGCACATACGTTAGAACTCGACTGTAGAGTTGACGGCGGAAAACTTGCATATATGAACTCTGATTTCTCTACGCATGCGGGCACGTGTGCCGTAGCCACATGTGCCCCGATGCCATCTCACAGTCAGAGAATTCTTGGGGGGCTAGCTGTGATGGCTTTCAAGGCTACATGATGATCAAGTGGTCTGACGCATGTGCCCAATGACTTGCAAGTTGTGGACGGAGCAGCAAACTTTTGCATGGGACACTCATTATTACAAAATTGTATATAGTACGTGTTGACATAAAAATCCATCAATCGGATCTCTGTGCACCCATAAGCGAGGATCTGGAAGTGCTGCTTCACTCCGTAGTACAGAATCCACTTGACGTTGTGTAGGTACATGGTGTGTCCAGTCAATTTAACCTGCAATTAACAAGGGATGATAAACGTTAAATACCAGAATGTATCGGCTGGTGTTCCGAATTGTTCCACAGGGCTATTAGCTAGAGAGCCGTTACGGGTAAAAAGACAATCGGCCAAGGAGTAGTCGATTTAGTTGTGCAAGTAATGTTAACAACATAACAAAGCTTGAAAACAACACCCAGATCCAGATCTAATCAGCTATGGTGATGGATTCACGGTAGAAGCCAATAGATGCAATACATCTAAACTGGATAACTTGTGATAAAAGCTAAAACAAGCTAGACTAAATGAATTAATCTAACAAAAAAACAATTATCAATAACTGGTAAATAAATTAAATATTGATAAAAGTGATACGATGTAAATATAAGATCTAAGATATTCGATAACTTGAGCACAATAGATAGAGGAAGAAGCGATGTACCGTCAACCTTGGGTCTATCTACGTTACTCGACTCGAAATTTACTAACAAGCTGGAGATCAAAGTCGATGCAGCCCTCCTAGCCGGGAAGAACTCGTAAAAAAGAAAAAGCTATTGCTGCTTGGGTTTGGCGAAGTCACCGATAGAAAAGTAGATGCAAAATAAAGGTTTTGTTTGATGTGGTTGATCATCTTTTACAAGACCTGCAGATCTGCTATTTATCGTCTATGCTAGGACTCCTAGTCCATCACAACTTACATAACTTGACAACAAAGAAAACAATACTTTCTATAACAAACTAGACCCGGACTCGACATGATAACTTGCCAACATAGCTTGTCAGTGCCAATTCCGCTCCATTAGTCAAGATGCTAAGTCACCGAATCTTCTTCCATTTCATTTCCCTGCTCTGGCATCGACCAAATCCTATTGGCTGCCTACTTCACTATATCAAATTGACATGTGCCAACAATAGTGTCAACAGTACGACCAGTAGACTTTTGCAAAATAGCCTATTATTTGTGTCTCTTGTGAAGTTTCCTATAGTGTTTGATTTGTACTTTATGCCTTTATTAATCTTTTGATCAGAAGGGGATCAGAAATTAAGACAGAAGCTGTGATCAAGAGTAGGAGACAATCCAACACCTTTTGTCCGCATGTGTTTTCTCCCATCTCAAGCAAACACGGCTGGTTTCTTTGAATGGTGGGAGCAAGCTTGTAATTTGGTCGGAAAAGAAGCTCAACGGGTTTTTAGTGTTTAATGGGGCCTCACCAAGGATATATTGATCAGGCATTTCTCATGGTATAAGAAGAGGATGATCTCTAGATGCTCGCAGTGCCAAAGGGCTAGGAGTTATGGTCGCTGTTAGACATTTAGGTTAAACAGTTTCTTTTTTTAGATAAAGGATATTAGTGTCGATCCGGCTTCATTTTTCTCTAGAGATGAAATCAGGCAACATTATTACAAGACTCAAGTTCTCGACATGGCACAAGCGCCATAGACCACACGACCACAGGTGGTCGTAGCATCAAGCAAAAGAACAACATTAAGTTCACAACTTTGAGAAAGTAAATCAAGCCGACAAAATCCTAAGAGAGGAAGACCATCCGGACGACGCAAACAACTGGAGGCTCGAAATCTCGAGGAGTCGACAAGCGTTCTCTAACTCTTGTCTTCGCTCATCAAACTGCTGTAGCTGCGCCCACTGGCGCGGAACCAGTTGGTTCCCTGGAATAGTATCTGCAAAAAAATTAGGCTTACATTTATCAAACACTATTTCATTCCTTGTTATCCAAAGAGATCAACATAATGCTGCTGCCGCAATCAATAAACAGTTTCCTATTAGGTCTAGGGTCGTCTCTTTCTTAATTCATGGGCACGTTTTTTTCTTAAAAACGAAGGGTGTGTGTGTGGTGTGTGTGTTGTATGTCTATTTTAGTCTCTTTTTCTCTCTCAATACAATATAATGACTCACGTCTATCGTGCGTATATTCGAGAAAAGAAAGCTTTTAAGTGAAGCTGTGATACGTTCAGCCATCTACCATTAACTGTAGTGAAAAAAAACACACGCTCGGTGCAGTGCTGCTGAAATTGTACAGAAGACTCAGTGAAAACGATCGGGTGCTCTAATCTAACAGGGGAAGAGGATAAATTAGGCACTCTTAAAACCTTAATCTATGGCTCCAACTAATTTGCACAAAATTTAAACTACAATAAACTATCTAGATGTGCAACTATGGTTCACATTAGTGTGAAACCCTCATCCCAAAAGAGTTTTACAACCTATAGCCAATCTTAGCAAGATACTACACTAAGAAAGTAAAGGCACACAAGTTGCAAGATGAAATGCGGAAGCTTAAATAGAGGGATGAAAGAAAGCGAACTCTCGACACGAGAATTTATCCCGTGGTTCGGATTGCCACAAAGACACCCCTACGTCCACGTTGTTGAAGCACTCACGAAGAGTATCGCTTCCCGACAATCAAGTCTCTTCCGTGAACACAATCATGGTCACCTTGATCCCGATCTTCACTAAGGGAGATTGCCCACGAAGGAGGGGTCTCCGTCCCCCGCACAATATCGTCGACGCCGCTCCACACCAAGCCGGAGGGTCGTTGACTTGCCGGCGAGCCACCAATTGCTCCAAGGGGCCGGCGCACCGTAATACAAGTGTGGTTCACTCTAGAACCAGCCACAAGGATCTCAACCTTGCTTATTCACTCACTCAAGAGCTAATCTAGCACTCACACTTTACAAAGCTAGTGCTAAAACCTAAGGATATGATCAATGAGCTCTTGTATGGGTTGGAGGTGTTCTTGGGTGTGTATGAGATGTCTTGGGACTCCAGCAAACTTCAAATGGCCGGGGGAGCTCATATATATAGGCCTCCAAGTCGAACTAGCCGTTAGCAGCTTTTCTGCGTGGGTATCGGAACTTCCGGTGCTTCTGCATCGATTCTTCCTGTCACTCACAAGCTGAAACTAGCTGTTGGCTTCTCTGACGCTTCTGCAGCTGAGTTGGCACCCATTGGTTGAACCGATGCTATGGTGTCGATTCAACCGGTGACTCTTGATCATCTTGTAGCCGTTGCCCTTGCTGACGTCATTGCTCCGACGCCTTGCTCCGACGCACCACCGGTTCAACCGGTGCTGAAGACTTCGCTCCTGCTCTCTTGACATCGTCTCTGGAACATGGTACGTTGAATGTACCAATGCCTATCTTGAAGCCGTCGGTTCAACCGGTGCTTCACTTCTTTCTTCACTTGATCTACAAAGGTGCTCAGTCCTGCACCAATGCTGGGGCGTCGGATCTTCCGACAATCATCGGATGCACCGATGTTATTGGCATCGGTTCTTCCGGTGCTACTGATTTCAGTAGAACTCGTCCAATTCAGCGTTTCTTTGAGTTCTTTTTTCGTGTATTGCTTTGCATGACCTTTTTACTTCATCTCTGGGATCTAGAAATATTCACTTAACAAAATCATTAGTCCCATTGATTGTGTTGTCATACGATCACCAAAATTACTTGAAATGACATAAATGGTGCCATATTCGTTACACTCAGCTACCAAGAAAAACTAGAGTTAAGTCTGAAATTCCAAGGCAGGGCTCACGGCAGAAATGCATATGGAACAGCACCACAGATTCACCTAGCGTAAAGGAAAAACGCCAAGAGTAGTATAGCGTAATATATATCTGCAGTGAGAAAAAGAAGAAGAAGCCAGGGATATGTCAACAGAACTTGCTCTGATCTATAAAATTTTCACCCTACAATCCAATTCAACACCCAGATAGCTTATTACATCAGAGTTGAGCAAATGGCATCGGCTCAAATCAAGCGGCGGACATATATCAAATGAACCACAACAATGGGACAGCATACCCGACGACGACGACGACAACGTACGAGCGCAGTGGCCAAGGAAGAAAGTAACTTGAGGACACACTTGACTAGGGAAAAAAAATTGACGAACGACACTGTCTGCCCCTAGAGATCTCTTGTGGCATCAGGGTTTCTGCCCTCCCTGGATGCCAGCAACCAATTCACCAACCGCACGAAGAACACCCTGGTCTTTGCTCAGCAGACTCTGAAGACCGGGCGCGCATGCGTCCACCTGGCTCACGGCGTTTCCAAGGTTCCCAAGAGCGGCGATAAGAGCTAGCGGCTGCATATTGGATGACTTTAGCTTGTCTGTCAGCTCTCTAATCGCATCCACCGAACTGGCTTGAAGATCCTTGAAACAGCCCTTACAGCCCCCAACTGGTTGCGCGTTCTGAAACTGCTTCGAAACAGTTTCCAGCTTCGTCGCAAGCTGGTTCAGCAGGTCCTGAAGAACCTGCAATGTTTGCGGCTGCACATGCGCCAGAAGGAGAAGATTGCGCACCTTAGTTTGCAGCTGAGCCTGCGCTAGGGCAAAACTGGCCGCAACTTGTTGCAGCTGGCCATGCAAATCGACCGGCAGAACAACTGCTCCCAACAGGATCTGCAGTTGGTCGCTAAGTTTCTGAAGACCGGACGTAAGTGCCTGCAGCTGGCCCGTCAGTCCGCCGACTGCCCCGCTGACAGGGATCAGCTGCTGCAGACGGCGCGCATTGGCGGCAACAGGAACGGCGGAGACCAGGCACCAGCCGGTGACGATCAGGGCGAGGAAGACGGTGGCGGAGACCGTCCGGCTTGACGCCAATGACGCCATTGGGTGTCCCTAAAGGCTAATGCTACCCTCTTCCTTCCACTCTATCACCGTATGGAGATGTAGGAGCTATAGGTTTTTGCGAGTATGTCTGAGAGCAAGCAGGAATTTATAGAAACTAGGAGCTGTGACCAACTGTTGAGTCGCTAGGCCATGTGTAGCACTTTCTCTCTAACAAGGTTAGGAGAATTTTTTTTGGGAGTCCAGTTTACACAATCGAAGTATCGCAAAAGTCTAATTTTCAACCTTTAACCATGAAATTGGATAACATAATTTTTTTATTTTTAACCTATTTTTCAATTTTATTTTAAAAATAATCCACCGGATAAATATTTGCAGATGTAACCCTTTTGATCGCGCCCGTCCGCGTGGCACGACAAAAACACGCTATCGCGTCACATGCATTGATGTGACAAGGTGTGCCACGTTGGCACGCTTCGGAGCGCTCGGAAGGGGTCTGCCGATATAACGTAACACTCTAGATATTATTAGTTATAGCTTTACCTTGCGAGTTGGTCTAGTTGAATTGGCTGGGGCACGATCATGAATTGGTTCGTAGGTCAAAAAACCGTATGCTATTTTCTTGCTTTGAGCCATCATTTTACTTCCATATATCAAGATCAACCTGTTTTGATCTCCGTTAGCCGTGCCCTACGGTGTGGTCTTGGTTGGATGGGTAAGTCTGACTAATTTTTGTATTCGGCACGACCTCTTTGATTACATTCTAATTTTTCTTAATTCTTTAATTCTAAAATTAGATATTTTTTAATCGTATTTAATATGGACTCTTGAGTCAGTTTAGACTGATAGATGTTCGTAAAATCCAACGGTATAAATCCTTCTCTTTTTAGATTAATGTTGAAATTTCTAGAACCTCTCGACGAACGTGGTGGCTCTCCTTTTTCTCGATAACAACACTTCCTTATTAATATAATAGGTATCTAGAGTGGTGGGATTCATAGGAGGCACCTCGAGCAATGGTCTTGGCTAGCCCAAGCAAGCGGTACATTATATTCCATACACAACGATGATATAGTTTAATTTCTCATTGTATTTCTTATCGAACTATTTAGTCAATATTATTGCGTATATCAACCATTATATAGAACTTAATTTGTACCCATGATAAACATGTCAAGCTAGAGACGATCCGATAGAGGTATAAGTGCTTAATATGCTATTAAAAGTTTAAATGACAAAACTCAAACTATAAAGTTGTAGATCTCATTGAGAGCTACAATTTTCGTATAAAAATCATCTCCATCCGAGTTTGTATGAAAAAGATATGATTTTTATAAGGTCAGGCCTTGTCACGCCAGTGGGGGTGGCGTGACAAGGCTGTACTGTCACGCCGGTGGGAGTGGCGTGACAAGCTTGATACGTGGAATATGCGCTGGCAGACCCTTTAGCTTGCTCATCCTCGTTTGAAAGAATAACCACCTCCTTGTCCTTGGAGATGTCGCCCTTCCGATTTTTAAAGAAGTGAGATAAGAACCATCGGCGTGCATCTTCATTTTCTTTAACTTTCCGTTGTATATTCTCCTCTTCACGCTACTTCATGAAGGCTTCGTAAGTTTGATGATCCTCGGCCGATTAATTCATCAACAATTGGCCTAGCAATGTTGTTGGGATCAACTTCATTAGGATTTGGTAGATTCGTCATAGTAGTAGATACCTTTTTCTCCTTCCCCAGCAGAGTCGCTAAAATGTGTTGTCGCAAATTTAGGGTCAACACACGAGAGCACTAGCACGTGCAGTGAGCAAGGGCGCGCGTTGCAGCGCCGCCGGTCAAACCGGTTTTGCCGGGAGGCCAGTAAGGATCCGACAAACGCTCACCCGGGAGGGGGCCCATCAGAACAAGCGCATACAGGGTTGTTCTAGGGTCGGCGGGCCGCCTATAACATCTTCAAACGCTGTCAAGACGTAGGGAAAACAGCAGATGCGAGGGGTTGGAAGAGCTAGTGTTTGGAGAAGACAACAAATAATGAAAAGTAATAGATTCATATGTTTTTGATCAATTGGATACTCTTAGTTGGATGTGACACTTTGTATTTATAGGGAGAGGAGGTCTTGACCCATTAGGTTTCGAAACTCTAATAAATTTTGTGTCAAAATACAACTCCTAACTCAGACTAGACTATCTAAACCGGTTTGACGCCCTAGCCAACCAGTTTGACCGGTCCAGTTTGGGTCAAGGCTTCCCAAGATCATAACTCTCTCATTCGAAGTCCAAATAAACGTTCTACATATGTACTTAATTTTCTTGACGAGAGCTACGCAATGGGAAGTTAAATTTTCATTTTGACTAAGTCACCCAAACCGATCTAACCGGTTTGTGCACATTGGTTAGACCAGTCTGTACGACCGTGCTAATTTTGGTCGTCAACACAACACCTTCTGCATGTCTGATTGTGATTTGCTCGGAAAAGAAGCTCAACGGGACTCTGATCGTGTTAGGGGCCTGAATTCTGTGGGAAACAAGGAATGATTTAGTGTTGAATGGGGCCTCACCAAGGATATATTGATCAGGCATTTCTCACGGTATAAGAAGAGGATGATCTCTGATGCTCGCAGGTGCCAAAGGGCTAGGAGTTATGGTCGGTGTTAGACCTTTAGGTAAACAGTATATCCCGACCTCTATAGGGTCGTCTCTTCATGGGCACGTTTTTATTTAAAAACCAAGGGTGTGTGTTGTGTGTTGTATGACTATATATTTTATTCTCTTTATTTTTTCTCTTTGAATACAATGATTCGCATCTACCCTGCGTATTCGAGAAAAAGAAAGCTATCGTTTATGTGAACCAATGTGTGATACGTTCAGGCATCTGACCATTAACTGTAGTGAATACAACACGCTCAGTGCAGTGTTGCTGAAATTGTACAGAAGACTCAGCTACCAAGAAAAGCGAGAGTTAAGTCTGAAATTCCAAGGCAGGGCTCACGGCAGAAATGCATATGGAAAACGCCAAGGGTATAGCGTATTTCTGCAGTGAGAAAATTAAGCAAGGAAGAAGAAGCCGGGGATGTCAACAGAACTTGCTCTGATCTATAAATTTATCACCTTACAATCCAATTTAACACCCAGAGCTTATTTATTACATCAGAGTTGAGCAGATGGCATTGGCTCAAATCAAGCGGCAGACATATATGATATATCAAACGAACCACAACAATGGAACAGCAAACACGACGACGACAACGTACGAGAGCAGTGACTAGGGTAAAGAAATTAAGAAACGACACTGCCTGCCCCTGATCTCTTGTGGCATCAGGGTTCCTGCCCTGCGCTTCATGCCTTCTGGAGGCCAGCGATCAATTCAGTAACCGCAGCAAGAACAGCCTGGTCATTGCTCAGCAGAGTCTGAAGACCAGGCGAGCATGCGTCCACCAGGCTCGCGGCGGTCGCCATGTTCTGAAGATCGGCGATAAAAGCTACTGGCTGCAGATAGACTGGAAGAGCAGCCGAAGTTGACTTCAGCTTGTCCGTCAGCTCGTTGAGCGCGCTCAGCGAATTGGCTTGAAGTTCCTTGAAACAGCCCCCAACTGGTTGCGCGTTCTGATACAGCGTCAAAAGTGTTTGCAGCTTCGTCGAAAGCTGGTTCTTCAGCAGGTCCTGAAGAACAGGCACTATTTCCGGCTGCCCCGGCAGAGCCAGAAGCAGACTGCTCACATCAGTTTGCAGCTGAGTCTGCGCTTGGACAAAACTGGCCGCAACTTTTTGCAGCTGTGCAAGCAAATCGGCCGGCAGAAAAACTTTTGCCAACAGGGTCTGCAGTTCGTAGGCAATTTTCTGAAAACTAGAGGTAAGTGCTTGCAGCTGGCTCGCCAGTCCGCCGCCTGTCCCGCTCAGCTGCTGCAGACGGCGAGCATTGGCGGCAGCAACAGGAACGGCGGAGGCCAGGCACCAGCCGGTGACGATCAGGGCGAGGAAGACGGTGGCGGAGACCGTCCGGCTTGACGCCACAACAGACGCCATTGGGTGTCCCTAAAGGCTAATGCTACCCTCTTCCTTCCACTATCACCGTATGTATGGAGATGTAGGAGCTACAGGTTTTTGCGAGTCTGTTTGAGAGCAAGCAGGAATTTATAGAAGCTAGCTAGGAGCTGCGACCAACTGTCGAGTCGGTAGGCCATGTGTAGCACTTTGTCCCTCCAACCATCGATGACGATGGCGGAGCATCTGCCAGAGCAGCACAACAGCAAAGTATCCGCCAATGAAGAGGGACGGCAAAGCATCCACCAGCCAACGACCAACACAACCTTGGCGACTAAGAGGAAACCAAGCGAAGGCAGACGCAAATGTGGATCCTCCCCGGGAAGAGCATGCGACCACCACAAGCAAAAGCTTCCAAGACAACGCCTTCATCAGGGAGGGAGCGACGCAAAGAGGCGGCGCCATCGTCGGACCAACATGGTCTAGGTTTTCACCTGGAAAGCTCGTCGAAGAGGAGGGCATAGGGGGAAAGAGTGACGTCTTCAACAAGGTAAGTGATGCCCGTCGCCGTCATCGGCCCGCAAGCGGACCAAGGCTATCGCCTTCACCCCCAAACCCAACCCAAAGCCAAAGACAACAGGAGGCCACCACCCCAAGCCGGAGGCTGGCGGCCAGCCACCAGCCGCAACGAGAGCAGCACCCGCCTAGGGCGACCGGTGGCGCGGCCACACGAGGTGGCAACGGCGCAGCCAGGAGCCCCCCAGCCCCTTGAGGCAGTGTCCGCCTAGGGCAAGCGTCACCCCGGCCAGACGAGGCTGCAGCAGCGCAGCCAAGAGCCCCCAGCCAACCGAAGCGGCGACGGCGAGGCCTGGAGCCCCCGACCACCCGAGATAGCGACGACGACACGGCCAAGGGTCCCCGGCCACCTGAGGTGGCGGTGGCGCGAACAAGACCCAAGGGCGGCAGCGCCTCCCCGAGCCGGCGGCGGCGGCACGCCCGGAACCGGCTAAGGGAGGCCCGGATCCAGCGAGGAGGAGGCCGGATCCGACCCCAACCGTGGCAGCGGTGCCCACCCAAGCCGGCGGTGGAGGCGCACCCGAATCCAGCCATGGGAGGCCCGGATCAGGCGATGAGGAGGTTGGATACGGCCCCGGCGGCCGGTGGTGGCGAGGAACGACGAGGTTGTACCGTTGTAGGGCTGGAGGAGGAAGGAGGCTGGAGAGAAAGGAGAAGACGTACGTGGTGACATAGGCAGAGTCGACTTCAGCTCGGCCACATGCTGCCGCTGGCGACCACCGGAGGCGGCCGGCCAGTGGGCGGCGGAGTTGGGGCGCCCCCGAGTTGCCAACGGGGGGGGGGGGGGGGCATGAGACCCTAAGCTGGACCATCAGTCCGTCGCTGATACGCTGACAGAGTGACGGGCGACAGCATTTGCTGCAGACGACGAGCATTGGAAATAGGAACGGCGGTGGAGACCAGGCACCAGCCGGTGACGATCAGGGCGAGGAGGATGGTGGCGGAGGTTGTCCGGCTTGACGGATTTTTTCTTTTTTTATATTTTAAAAAATAAAAATTTCAAAAATATATGTCTGTTTTGAAATATTTCAAAAATACCCCCCGGTCGCCCCCCATAGGGCGACAGGCCCTAGGTGTAATTTTTTTCTTCAAATTCGCAACGAGGTCCCTGGCAAAAAAAGGGGTCCGTCGCCCCCCCCCCACGGGCGACAGGGGCATGTCGCCTGTTGGGGGGCGACAGGGTCCTCTTTGCCCTATATAAGCCCTGGCCGCCATATGCCGCCATTCCCTTTGTCATTTGAGCCTAAAAATTCAGGAAAAGAGAGAGGGGCGATGAGAAGAAAAGCGGCGAAGCTCTGCCGAATTGCGTACTTGTGATCTACCGGTAACTTCCGTATGAATCCATTGATATTGTATAAAAATTTAATTTAATTAGCGGATTAGCTGAATTAGATTTGGTGCTTTAGAACACTCGTTTAGTATTACAATTTCAGTACTATTACAGACTTGTTTTAAATTAATTATGAATTAGAATAGAATTATGAAAGTACCTTATTGATATTGCAGCATAAGGCAATGGCCGCCTCCAATTGTGGAGGATTTTCATGGACCGAAGAAAAATCTAGTATAATACTTGATATCATGACCCATCTTGTTATCAGTAAGAAGTTGGATCCGTTAGCGGATGGTACGATAGAGATGGTGTTGTCCAAAGTAGTAGAGTTTAAAGATTTCACATTATTTCAAGGTATTACGACGCAAGATGTAAAGGGACACCTGCTAGAACGTCGGAAGATATACATAAGAGTATGTGAACTAGCGAATCATCCTAATATCATTGGATTCTTACAAAGTTCTTGTAAGATATGGATGCGGTCAGAGGTGTATGAGATGCACATTAAGGTAACTCTCATTCAGTTGTAATCCCGTCCGTCATTTCGAATCCATATTTATAAAACAGTAACATTGTTTTTTAATTATATGCTAGGATTACCCCGAGGACACGGAGTTGATTAACAAAACGATACCAAATTTTCGTAAATTGGTATGTATCTTCGGTGGACTTATGCCGCAAACTAGACGAAGGAGGCGGATAAGATCTTCGGGTGATAGTACTTGGCCTGCGCAAGAACAGATGTCCGGAGGTTCGTCGAGTCATGCTTCAGCACCTCAACCACCAACTTGTGTTAACTGGGATGACGACATGGATGACTTCATGCCCCCCAAACCATGGCCTCCAACATATGATGTTCCTCCCCCTGTACATGAACCTAGAATCAGAAAGGACGTAAAGGGAAAGGCAAGAGGTTCGTCAAGTCATGTTGCACCACCTGCAACACAAACATGTGTTAACTGGGATGACGACATGGATGACTTCATGCCCCCCAAACCATGGCCTCCAACACATGATGTTCCTCCCCCTGTACATGAACGTAGATCCAGAAAAGAGAGAAAGGGAAAGCCAAGAGGTTCGTCGAGCCATACTACACCACCTGCAGCACCACCATCTGTCAACTGGGATGACGACCTAGATGATTTCATGCCATGATCTATAACATATGATGTTCATCGGTTTAAGATGTATTCGCATTTAGTATTGTTAATATTGTATTATGCTTGTATGTATGTCTCGTACCTAACTTGCATTCACTGGACATGTACATAATGTCGAGTTTGAATCGTACTTAGTCGTAATGGAGCATCGAAGTATAAACATGTCACTAGAATACTAAAAAGCACATATTTAATTAATATAACGATAAGAAATAAGAATTAAGAAATACATTACATAATGTGAACCATCAAATTTTACATCATAATACAACGATAATGAAACGCACATCACACATGCAGTGGCATGGAAGAACCCGTTGCAAACTACGGTAAACAGATTCCGGACTAACCTAACATGCCTTAGGTAAATTAAAAAAAAACAGAACAAACACAACGATGCAGCATGTCACTACCACTAGGGTAGTCCTAGTAGCCGTACCCCCACATAGCAAACTGGGTCTAGCAAGGAGTCCATCTCCATACCTGCATTCAAAAATATATGAGAACACATAGGTAAATATATATTTAATACAAACTGGACACATAGGTACAATAATATTTCATTACATACCTACAATATTTCATTACTACATATTACAAATAATGAAATACAATTGTGGATCATGACACCGAATGCCTTCCACGAGCAATTCTCGCCGATGCTCGTCTGAACGTTGGAGGTGCTCCATCTCTGGGATTTCCGGAAGGACTGACGTCAGCAGCATCGTGAAGTGCATTCTGAGGACACTTCTTGTAGTTGTGACGGCGGCAGCAGCATCGTGAAGTGCATTCTGAGGAAGGATTCTTGTAGTTGCAGCATCGCCAACGCTTTTGTGCCTTGCTTGCTTCCGACTCGTCCATACCATTCCGAATACGACGTGTCTGACGGCGGCCTTTGCCTTTCTTAGTGGTTGGATCAGGAATAAACATCTTATTCTCATTATCCTGAGTGAAAGGCCCCACAATTCCAATCCCGTATACCTCATGTCCTCAGGTGGATACAGCTGCTTCCTTGCTGAATTAAGGTGAAACAAATACTCCTGGCTGCAACGCAGACTCTGCACATGCCGCAATGAGATGGGAGTATGGCAAATGCAATAACTTAGGCTTCATACAGGAGCAGAAGGCTTTGCCATCTACTGTAATCAAACTCTCCTGTACCACCCTATCTCTACGGATACCACGACCACTTCTATCCTTGCATAGAACCTCAAATCTATGCTCCATTGTACCTGTCGATATGACGCGGTGCAGTTTGGCCTTTTCAATCTTCTCTTGCATATATTGTATCACTCTTTTGCAAAACTGAATTTGGGGGTTGCTGATGTTTATGCTTGCAGCCGTGTAACGCTCTCTGAAATACTTCATGCACCCATACATGATGAACTCAACAATTCTCACAAGAGGAAAGGCACGACAAGAACGCATAACCATATTGAAACACTCTGCATGATTCGTTGTCTGAATATCATACCGTATTCCGTTGGTATCATAAAGAAATGACCATTTCTCCTTAGGTGCACCTCGAATCCAGTGTGAAAATGGCTTCTCAATTGAATCCCTAGCCTCTGCAGCCTGACTCGTGCCTGCTCCTGATGCCCTTACCTTCACTAGCTCTGCAGTCAACTGATCAAGCATCTGCCATAATGCATTAAATTTTCTCTGTTGATTTTGGGTGCACAACCTCTTAAACAGGTTCTTAAGATCCTTGTTCTTGAAGTGGTCATAGAAGTTTGCACCCATATACCTAATGCACCACCTGTTTTGGACATCGGGCCACAATGGAGGCGTTGTCGCAGTTCCACATTGCAATTTCAGTATTGATTGCAGCAGACCTGCATGCCTATCACTAATAAGGCACACATCTGGACGTGCAGCAACAACATGAATCTTTATTCATTCAAGGAACCAATACCAACTGTCTATGTTCTCATTCTCAACAAATGCAAATGCGAGCGGAACTATTTGGTTGTTGCAATCTACACCGATTGCGGTGAGTATCTGACCTTTATACCTTCCAGTCAAAAATGTGCCATCAATGTAGATCACCGGAAGACAAAACTAAAATGCTCTAACACAAGCACCTATGCAAAAGAAGGCTCGTTGCATAATTCTTTGTCCCCTAGTCACGGCTGGTACGAGGTATGTGTCATAAAAGCTTCCAGGATTTCTAGCAGCAACCTGGGATAACATACGAGGTAGGTTATCATATGATGCCTCATATGTGCCGAACCGCATTTCGAACACCCTTTGTTTAGCCCGCCATGCCTTCAAATAACTGATGGTGTACTGGTAAGTCTGCTCAATGTGTCGAACAATCATTTTTGGCTTATAATTTAGGTTGTCCATAATAAACCCATACAATTGCTTTTGCAACAAAGTCGCAAGATATATTGCGATGCGAGGGAAGAACTTCTGACAGCAAACAAGTGTGTTCTGTTACAATGGAACATTTCCAGTTTGACTTCCATTTTCCCTTGAATGCATGTACTCGCCATGGACATCCATCATTTACACACTTCACCTCATATTCTTTACTGCCAGACTTTACGACTCTGAATTCTCGTTTCAATGATATTGCCCATAGTCTCACAGCATCTTTTACGGCTTCAATGTTTGGATATGTTGCACCTTGCACTACCTCATTCCCTCTGTACTCCCACTCCTGATTTCGTACATCTTCTGCGACATGACTGTCAAAACCATGCTCCTTCCACTCTTTTGGCATTGAGTACTGCTCGTCATCAGATGAGCCCTCATATTCTTCCATCTCTATTGCGGTTTGGTCTTCTGCCTCCATCTCGTCCACAATGCTATGTATCATCTCTCCCTCATCAGCAAGGCCCTGTGGTCCGATGTTTTGGTTCTCTGTCTCTTCTGACTCATCTTGCTCAACATAATTGGTCTCTCTTCGAATACTCGGAGTTTCTTGATCTGCACAATGTTGGATTTCATTTTGTGTCTTCTCCCGGATTTGAACAAGAATGGTCAGAGGCCACCCACGCTCTAGAGCTGCTTGCATGTACTTCTGCCAGTCATCAGTGTTGTGTATCATCATCAATTCCCATAAATCACTTTCTACCTCCCAATTAACAAGAGACAGCCCCCCTGTAGCCCGTGGGCCCCCACTTTTTTTCAGGGACCTCGTTGCAAATTTGAAGAAAAAAAATTACACTTAGGGCCTGTCGTCCTATGGGGGGCGACCGGGGGTATTTTTGAAATATTTTAAAACGGACATATATTTTTAAAATTTTTATTTTTTAAAAATATAAAAAAGAAAAAAAATCCCGGCTTGATGCCATAGGGTGTCCATGAAGCTTCCCTGCTTCCATCTATCAACTAACTTTTTTTTACTATCCTCGTGTCAAGCAGGCCCGGCCCGGGCATGTGGACAAGGCCCATTTTCTTGGGGCCCCTTTTTTCTCTCTACAGCACACTAACCCAAGCAATATCCGGTCGAAGTCATCATGCCTTGAAGGCTTGTCACACTTCCGCAAGTCAAAAGTTGGTGCGGCGCGGCTATGCGTAACCAGGCGATAATAGCGAGAACCGTCACCTGAAGCTGATGATAAATTAGCAAATTATTAGATGGGCCGTTAGCCCAATGACGTGCAACTACATGCATGTTGCAAGCCAAATCAGGGGTGATCCTCGTGCAACGATGGCCAAAATATTGGCTACGAGACCCCTCAATTTATCTTTTAGGAGGACTTTGGTGGATAACAAACTTATGAAATGGCGTAATCTGGTAGCACAGATAACTCATGTTGATTTGGTGGATGGTTTAGATAATTTTAGATGGGATTTGACCAAATCTGGATTATTTACTGTTCGATCTTTCTATCTGTATCTTATTGATACACATCCGCCGTTTAGACATAAGTCGATCCGGAAGTTGAAGGTTCCACTAAAAATTAAGATTTTCTTTTGGTTTTTACAAAGGGGACTGCTTTTAACTAAAGACAATCTCGCTAAGAAAAATTGGACAGGAAGCCAACGATATTGTGGGTGTAATAGTAATGAGACTATCGAATACCTTTTTCTGGACTGCCCCTATGCGAGAATGGTTTGGAGAATTATCTTTTATATATGCTACAGGTTTGACGCCATCTAGATTAATTGGCTATATGTTTGGCTCATGGCTTTCTAATCAATCTAAAAATATTAGAAACTTGAGTTGGGTCGGGGTTGCTGCTGTTTGCTGGGCCATTTGGTGATGCCGAAACAATATTATTTTTAACAAAATCAAAGTTAACTCGATTTTACAGGTTATCTTCAGGGGAACATACTGGCTACGGTTCTGGGCGCAGCTGCAGCGTGCCGAGCACGCTAAGAACACACTCTCCGAGATGAACAGAAACACATAGATTATTGCTATGGAGCTAATAAAAGAAGGGTAGAAGCAAAACTATCATTTGCAGTAGTTTTTTGTCTGAATTTGAGACTAGTTGAGCTCTTCTTTTCTTACAAAATTTGTAATAATTGGTTGTGTATATTGTATAGGCCGGATTCGTAATCCTTTTTCTAAAAAAAATCAGCCCAACAACATTAGCGTCCGTGCATGTTACCAGCTAAACAAGAGAGAGATTTTTGTACCTATATGCAAAAGAAGATGGCTGTGATGACATCATCCACGTGGATGGATATTCAAAACTTAAAAAAGCTATAAACATCAAACCCAGCATTCAAAATAAATTTAGATTGCACCATTATCTTTATTATGATAAGATCTTCAAAACAAGACCACACTTGCCTATGTTTGCGCCATATTTTTTAAAAATATTTTTTTAATACTAAATAGTTAGTTCCAAATACTGGGAACAAATATTAACAACATGAACAAATGATTATTTCTTCAAACAAAAAATAAAACATAGGGTACAAATAATAATGTACTATGAATAAAATATTAAACTTCACGAACATTTGACTGTAGGATAAATAGTAAAAATGAATATTCTGAACAAGTGAATCAACATCACCGAACAATTTAGTCTACAAAGCGAACAAATATTTAGCATTATGAACAAACTAGTTACATGCAAATAAATAATTTTACATGAAGAATTATAAGCATATATGCGTACCATATGAGTCAGCATGGAAAACAAATTAGTCATCTCTTTTCACCATGGTACACACACGAACAAAATATGCTTCTGGTGATAAAAGTTTTTAAACCACGTGTGTGATGTATAATTATTCTATAAGACTGAACAAAACGTATTCACACACAAAGAAATCAAATTAAAATCAATTCTGAAAAGTATTCCAAATAAGAAAAAATTCAGACAAATATAGAAGAATGGTTTGGAATAAATAAAATATACTCATACTCTATTCATATATGTATTGATACAGAGAATGTAGTCTTCCGCCGCCGGCTACCGAAATCGGCCCGTCTTGCGCCGCCGCCGCAGCCCTGCGCTCGCCGGCCCTCGCAGCTGCCGCGCGTCGTGGACAGCTGGATGGACACGCCGCCAGATTCCTGCAGCGCGCCGCCTGTTGGTGCCCCGGGCGCCTAACGTTCGGAGCTTCTGGACGGTGTTGTTTCACCATCAATAATGCAAACTTATGAGTTACCACTCCGATTTGTGTCTCTCTTCTCGCAGGCAGTTCAGCATGCCTATTCGACTTTACCGTGGTGACTAGCAGAGGAAAAGCATCCACAGAGATTGAAATTCTGTGACAAGAGAAGGCATAGGAACGCCGGACTCCACGGCAGGCTCGTGCGGACCTCGACCGGACTCCATGGTGGCTCGGGCGCACCTCGGCGGCCTCACGCAAGGACGGTGGGCGGCGCCGGTCGAAACAACGGAAGTGGCAGAAGACGGTCGGGGCTAGGGCGGCGTGGCCGGCCGAATCGACGCCGGCGACCCTTGGCAATCGAGCGCTACGAAGCAACGAGGGTTTGGCCCGTTCAGCCTGTGATTTGAGGGGTGATTTGTAAAAATTGGGATTACTATGGGATGAGTGGGGGATTTAAGTGCTAAAAAACCCATCTCTGCGCATAACCCTCGAACGAGAATCATGTTGTCTTGATTAGAGTTTCCAATATTTAAAAAAAAATTAGTTTCTATAAAATAATGTGTCCATAAAACTCTCCTGAAACTGGCATAATGGATTTCATCCTCCTTGCCTTGCCGCTCTGGTCCGATCCCACTTCACACCAGAGCCGGATTCAGTATTTACTCAACGACGTCACGTTGCAACTTCCCCACCATCTCCACCGTTCATTCTTGATCCAACGACTCTTTCTTTCCCAAGCGAAAGGGCCCATCAGCCAGTGAGCGGTCTTCTGGTCGTCTTCCTCGGCTCGCTCCATCTTGCCGGCGGATCCCCAATCCGCGCGCGGCCTGGACGCTTCAGATCCCCGACGCTTCAGATCGTGGATCTCCGCCGCGTACTTGCCACAGGGACGCTGCCGGACGCCGCAGTACTTGCCGAAGTCCTCGACAACGATCACGGCCGCCGGCGCGGCCTAGATCGCTTCCAAACTTAACGATCACCTCCTCGAGGCCGCCGGCGCCGGCTTCCAAACTTAATGATCACCGCCGGCACGGTTGCCGGTGACGGAGAACTGTCGCATGCAGCGCCTGTACCACCTCCTCGAGGCCATCAACCCCGAGTCCGGCGACCTCCATCCATTGTCGTTCCGCTTCATTCTTTTCAACTGTAGTCCTTGACTCCTTGTACCGTTGTACGCGCCGCGCTCCGATCCGTTCCTCGTGCTGCCTCATCTGGATCCAGTATCGACGTCGAAGAGGCACTCCTCACGGAGTACTCCAGCACCACCCGCCCCCGCCGAGCGCGCTGAAGATCTAGGCGAGTCCATCCTTCTACCCCGTAGGAGCTGGGCGATTGGGATGGGATCTGCCTGCAAGCCGGAGCGAGCCGAGGAAGACGACCGCTCGCTGGTTGCTGGGCCCTTTTGCTTGGGAAAGAACGAATCGTTGGATCGAGAATGAACGGTGGAGATGGAGGGAAAGTCGCTGAATCCGAGGCTCCGCACCTTCACACACACCACCCTTCTCTTGCGGCGCCCTCTCCGACTCCACGGCCCTCACCGTCCGTCACCGACCCGACGCGGGTTCTCCCCTCCCTACCTCCATGACGCCGCGCTCGCCCTTCCGATCCGTTTCCGTGTCGCCCGCCGTTGAACTCTACGCCGCCTCCAACGCCCGCGCCTGCGCCGCCTCCGCGATTGGGGGCGTCGTGGACCCCCATCGCGAGATTGCCGCCACCCAATTGGCCGCTGCCGGACAGTGCTGATGAGCTTCTCCGCCGGATTTGGTATCAAGTAATTGTACTTCTGGCTTCTGGCTAATGTGCATCTAAGCATCTTCAGTTTCTGTTGTCCCTTCGAATTGCTGATGTCGCTGTTTACATGTATATGATTTACTCTTTTCTTTAATAATCTATAGTTCATTCTACTGTCTCCTCAAAAATGGGTCCTTCGATTCTGTTGATTTCTCTAAGGCAAAACTCCTGCCTTCAAAAGAAAATATGTCAACTGTTAACCGAATTCAAAACTTTTTTAGAATGAAGCTATTATATTTTCGTTTTTCCAAGCTTTGTCAGTTTCTGTTATTCCAGTAGGGTTTAGAGAGAGAAAAGCAAGAGTGCTCCCGATGAAAGGGCATACCTACTGCTATGCATATCTGATGCCACGGATGGAAATAATTTTTTTGTGTTACAACTTTAGATGAGATGCCACTTGGAGCAAAACAAACTAAAGTTGATTAATAAATCTGATTGAAGCACATTATCTGTTCACCACATTGCTCACTGTTGTGTGCCAATTGTCTTCATCTTAGGTTCTCGTGAGAACCGTCCAATTTGATATCATTTTAAACGAACCGCCGGTCATTATTATCCAGATGAGAGTTAACACGTGCTTGCCAGAGCGTGTGCCACGTGTTATCCCACATCTAGAGACACGAATAACCGACATGTCATTCATCCAAAATAATATCAAATCCGGTAGTCCCGGTATGTGCTCCAACATACGCCCATGATTCAGCATATGCACATACCGTTTACAAACGAATACATCGCCAAATAATCCACAAAGAGCAGTTTTATAAAAACAGAGTTCGACACTTAATATTACAAGTTCAATATAGGTGGGTTTCAAGTTTCACTTACAAGCCTTGGGCTCACGATAGTCATATTAAACAGAAACATAAAGTTTATTGTATTTACATATTCTCACGGAGCTCGATTACGCTAAAGACTTACTCAAGTAATGATGCCTTGCTCAAGGACAACATTACAGCCACCACGACCTATTCTTCCCTTGCGTTTGGATCAGCGGGGTAGAAGTGGCCGAACACCACTTCGGGTTCACCTGCAACTAGGTTTAGAAAGGAACCTGAGTACAAAAGATACTCGCAAGACTTACGCGATTAAATAAGCAAGGATCATGCATTGGCTCAAGTAAAAGCTTTAAGGTTAAGTAATTATTGCATAAGCATTAGCTCTCTACACTATCACCTATCAGAATTAATTAATCTTGCCCAACCCCAAACACTTTTAGTTAATTAAGAGAGTAACATAATCTATAACTGATCATAGCAGTAATAGGAACCATTCCCAACACAATCGAAATTCTATGAGGAATTCATGGGATAATGAGCTTGCTCATAACCGAGAGCGCGGATAAGGAGAGGGGAAGGGGAGCGGGCGGCGATGCGGATAAGGACGCACGGCACGAGGATCATCGGCACGTGGCCCGAGGATGGCCGGCGACGGGCGATGCGTGCGGCGCGCGGCGAGGCAAAATAGAGAGGGAGAGGGAAGGAGGCTGACGTGTGGGCCCGGCGGGGAAAATTCATTTCTTTTTTTTTTCTCAGGGCTGTGACAGTTCTCAACCAGTTGGATAGCTCAGACCTGATCATTGTATTAGGTGATGAATATATTACTATCATTTAATTACTCATGAAAAAGCCTTGCTGACCGCCCTCATATGTCTTTTCCTTGTCATGGGGCAAGTAGAAAGGTGAAACGCTTTGTGAAGTAGTGATGAAGTGCCTAAAAGTTTAGGTGTGAAACTGTGAATGCACGATGCTCTTTGGTGGTCTTGGCCAATAAACCTGGAGATCCCAATTTGCTTGACTATGTCACGCTCAAAAGGGTAACTAGAATTGACCAATACAAATACGTGTGGCAGTTGAAAAGGAGATGAAAAGCGAACCAAGTCTACTGTTTCTCTCAAAAACAGAAAGCAACAGTCTAGCTTTTTCTTGTGTCGAATGAAAAAGATGGGCTCCAGGGGCAATAGTTCAATGCCAGAACAGTATTACTAACTCATATATCTTGTACTATATTGTCAGTTCTCTCTTCTTCAGATATTGTGGACGCCTTTAAGGTAAAACAAGAACAGTGGTTGATGATTCAGAGCATTTTAGAGAATTCATTTAATAGCCTCTTAACTCTTGCATATTAAGTATTGGACTACCGTTTTGGGGGAGGGGATTGTACATGGCCTATATTTTGTAAATGAAAATAAGATTTCAGGTCATTTCTTTTAGTTTTATTTGCATTAACATACCAATATTTCAGAACATAAAATCCTTAAATCTAAAAGATTGTAACATTAAACCCTACACATAATGATCAAACTTCCTACTAATCACTCAAGTTCCACAGTTGGTTTGCAAGCATTGATTTAATCCTGAACTAAATTACATCCGATCCAAGTCACTCTATCGCTTATGCATGATTGACCTTTTGTGCTTGTCTCTTCACTATCTCTTATGCATGATCAGACCAGATTCAGATGAAACCACCAACTTTTGGCTAAAAGGAGCTGTGGCTTTGCCGCATCGGATACACCGTCATTATCTGGATAATTTTGTCAGACATGACAGCTACAAACAGAGCAGATGAGAAAGCGTTGCTGGTTTATAACAAATAAGGAACGTAACAAAGCAAATCAAGAAGAGAGTAAGGTAAGAGTTTTCTAATAGCTGTAGACCCAGTATTCCACCGTATAGATTACTGTTGTATCTATTATTGTTTAAATCTGTCTCCTTAGCAACCATCCAGCGTGCCTTGTGATCATAAATTAATTTTCTTCAAAATTACGGCGCAACTTTGTTCACTCGTGTGCAGATAGAATTGCTTGGAATTGGTCGTTCCAGGAGTGATGTCATATGTGCAAAATTTTCATCGGAATTCAAAAAAACTATGTGTCGGGTACCACGGTTAGGGACACCCTAATCGGGGTACTAAGACCACTCCAAAGAACGCAAACACGTGTTAAAGCAACTGGGCCCACGAAGGCCCGCGGCCTCCTTCCGATCTGGAAAAAAGAAAAGGACTCAAAGAAGCCCAACACGCGGCCCGCCGACACGGTGCGGCCCATACACGCTCCCCTCGGACCGCGGGGCGGTTTCCGCCTCGCTCGAGGGCTCCCTTCGAGACCCCTCGACTGCACCCTGCATCTCCGCCTCGCTCGAGGGTAGCGAACCTACCCCCGAGCGGGTAACTCGTCTCGGCCTCGCTCGAGGGCAGCGAACCTCCCTCGAGCAGGTAGCTCGTCTCCGCCTCGCTCGAGGCCACCCCTTGGCATAAGGGACAAATGGCTCCGCCGCTCAACCGCCCATCGTACGGAGGCATTGAATGCCAACCACTCCCCCGCAGTGCTCGAGACAGACGGTGTCAGGCCGCCATCCCCCACAGCGGTTGTGACTGGAGTCCCATCCGCCAACTCCGGTCACTGCTCCGCCATCCCGAGCACTGTGGCGCACTGTGGGACCTACGACGCGGGACGAAGCGCGCCCGGCACTGCTCCCGTCACTATTCTGCCAACTCCGACCGTCCGGACTCCACCTCATCACACGTATGGCCCCGGGCCCACCTCCTGCCTAGGAAAGGGTCCGGCGACGCCACGTGCCCCTCCAAAACGGGCGCACAGTACACGCGGCCGGAAGTCCCGGACGTCCCACCTCGAGGGGGTCCGGGACCTCCACGCAACCCTCGGACCCCCTTAGTGCGCGCACCAGCACATTATCCAGGAGGGTCCGGGACCGCCGCGTGCCCCGCCACCACTGGAGCATGTAAGACCTTGGCCTACGGGGCCCACGGAACGCCATTACGCCACGTCTGGAGGACAGTACACCCTACAGCGACGACCACGCCGCCTGCTGGGGCTGGCAGGACGCCGGGACAATCTCTGCGAGACCAAGGACGATATCCAGGACGACCGCCACGCCCAACGCCATGCCCCACAGTGTACTTCCTACAGTGTTCGACCACTGCACCCCCGCGATTCCATGGGAGGACGACGACTTCAACGTTCCCCTACTCATGTACACCGCCCCTCCTTGTGACTATAAAAGGAGGAGGCGGGCTTCCTTAAAGGGGGACGTTGTCCGGAGGTGGTCCTAACGTTGTTCTGATTTTTCTGAACATCAGCGACCACGGTCTCCTACACTCGTGTTCATCACCACACTCTCAGCACCACTGAGCATTTGCCTCAACCGACTCCTCTTCTAGCAGAGACTTGGGAGCCTCCCTCCCTCTCTCGCCTTGCTTGTACCCCCTACTACAAGCACTCCGGGTGCAAGATAATACAGTGCCCTCGCACACCTCTTGGCTGGACGTACGACCCCGTGGCCGGAACCAGGATAAACCCGTGTGTTACTGTGTTGCCTCTTGCATCATCATCTGGGACGAGGAAACACGCGGCATTTGCTAGTTGGGATCCGGACCCCCGGGTCGGGACACCGACAGTTGGCGCGCCAGGTAGGGGCCGCTGTGTGACATTTTCTCCTTTGTTCCCATTTGATCTTCAGGGAATGGCGGGCAGATCCAACCCGTACCCCATGGGTGTTTCGGATCCGCTCCCAGCGGGATACGTGATCTAGTTCGGGAGTCTCGAGTTCAGAGCAACCGACAACGGTTACCTCATGCAGCTCCTCTCGCCCAGACGCAACCCCATCACTCCGACTTCACCAGCCCAGCGCGATAGGCGCTCGGGCCACCGTTCGCGACAAGCACGCATGGAGCGGCGTCGTGCGGCACGCCACAGCTCCCCCGCGTGGGTTGAGATTGGCATGTCGCAGCTCAGCATCGCGCCCAACGGGGCTGCCGCTTCGACATCACGTGCCTCGGCGACGTCTGCGCCGGCACCATCAACTGTCGCGGTACCAGTGCCTCCCAGGGGGGGCTCGACCTCGCCATCGCCCTTCCCCTTCGGGATGCGCAATACTGCGACCTACGCCTCTTCGATCAGTTCTAACTTCGCCGAGTATGAGGATCTGCCGGGTCATCATCTTCTGTCGATCCGCAACCACATCAACTTCTTCATGAACAACTTCACGGTCGAGGAGGCCGAGGACTACACCGGGGTCCGCGACCCCTACACTTTCCGCTCGTTCCAGCTCGCGACGACTTATTGCCTCACCTACTCTGAGGATTCCAGTGAGGGGGATTATAGTCCCACTCGAGAATGCTTCATGGCCGAGCTCGCGGACGGGCAAGACGATAACGCTCAGGGTGACGACGGGGAATGCATCGACGGGGTATAGCTCGGTCCTCTTGGGGCAATTGGTATTGTTTAATGGTCCTTTGGCAAGGTACCACCTCATTAGGACAGTGTTATGACTGCTTTGGCTTGAAACCTTAGCGGATTGTCATGGGTTAGGGAATCTTTGTAAATAGTTCTGTCACACCCTGAAATTTTTGAATTTCAGGATGTGATTAAAAATAAAAATAAAACAACAATTTTCTCAAAATTTTAAAATTTTCTCAACATTTATTTTTCTTCACAGAGAATTTAGTGTAAAAGAAAATAAATATTGGTTGTTTTTCAAATTAAATGATGTTGTTCTTCTGGTGATGCATTCATGTCACATGCATAGTGTTGTTGAGTGTGAAAACCTTTCAAAACGTGTTCTATCATCAAAAATTCTTCCCGGGAATTTTTCGGATTTTTCTGGATTCTTTTCCCATTTTCCCTAGAGCAAACTCTAATTTTTAGAGGCTCTTCCAAATCTTCTCATGAGCTCCAAATATTTTATTTGAGTTCGTTATGTCCCAATATATTTCTAGGATTTTTCCTAGAATTTTCGGGCCATTTGGAATATTTTTCGTACTTTAAATATGAATTCTAGATTTTTCTAGAATTATTTTAATTTCGAAAATAATTAATTCAAAAATTTTAAATGGGCTAAGTCTATCAAAAGTGCATAAATCCCTAATGGACCTCAAGGGCCCATTCATGTGTTCCCTAATGGGCTAAAGGCACGTAAAGCCCATTAGCATGGGAGGGAGGTTTAGTACCACATTGCTAGTTGATGTGGGATGGAGAGATTTTTCTCTCTATATATTAAACCAACCTCTCATGGCAACTCCACACAAAAATATAGACTACCCGTAGGGAGGCTCCTTGTTTGGGAATCCCTAAAATAATCTTTTCCCCAGAATCCCACCATCCTCTGCATCCGTGCATCTCCGGTGAAATCCGATGCCACCCCAGTGCTCAGCTCGTTGTCCTCTTCGTCGTGGTGTCTTCCTTCTCGTGAGTCGTCGCCATTTCGCCGTCGACCCCATGCCTTCTTCCTCGACTCCGACGATTTCCTTCTTCTCCGGTGAGCAACTTCCTCCGTCTTTTCTTCCCTCTCTCTCGCTCTGCTCCGCTCGGTCTTGTTCGCCGTCGCCGCCATCCGCCATGCGCCGCCGCGAGCTCCGCTCCGCCCGCTCTAGCTCTGCGCCGCCGCCAGCCCACCCCAATCCACTCCCGCCGTCCGATTTAGATCCAGCGGCCCAAATCTAATATGACCCGAGTCAACTAAACCAAATACCGTTCAACCGTGGTCATTTTTGCAAATAAACCCCTCTGTTTTTCCAAAATCAACCCTCCGTCCATCGCAGTTCAAAACTATTTCTGTTTTAGTCCAAATCTTTACGGAAAACACCCTGAGCTTTTCCAAAATAGAACCCACCATCCTTAGTGCGTTGTTTTGCAAGCTAGCCCCTGTATCTTAGGTTAAATCTCGTTTTAGTCCCTAGTTTCTTTAGAGCTAGCCCCTGAAAGTTTAAATCTATTGCAAACAAGTCCCTAGAATCTTGTTTTAGCCATATCTTTCACGTTTCAACTCCGTTTTCAGCGATTCTTGCGCTCACGTGATCCTTGTGACGTGTGCAATAGCTTTGTAACCTTTTTATCCTCTGTGAGCACACTTTGTTGTGTCTTACAAATCTTTTCTGTTAGCTCTTAACTCTATAGTTAATCGCGACTAGATCCCTGAAGCATCGTTTATCCCATAGAATCGCTGTTTTAGTTCTGTTTTCCATGTTTCTTGCGCTCCCATAACCATAGCAATGAGCCCTATCCTTTAGTACGTTCTTTTAAAGCCTTTCTTTGTTTTGGTGTATTGTTCTTAGAGGTATCTTGTTGTTTGCTTTGTATGTTTGCCCGATGATTGTTTCGAGTAGAAGGATCGTTGTTCGAAGATTGAAGATCAAGAAATCCAAGTGAGCAAAAAGTTGAAGAGAAATAAGAGTAGCTTTTCGTTGGAGAAAGGCAAGTGACCCTAACCATCTTTCTATCTATACTTTATTTACAAGAGTACTATGATTTAATTGGAACATGGAGAACCACCCAAGAAAACCGTACAACCACAATACTAATGGGCTCTGGTCTTGGCTAAGTAATTAGATGAACTATATGTTGTGTTGGGGTTGTTCCGCTTGGTGGTTATGAGTTTGTGTTGTGGAGCGGGTGAAGGAAGCTGTGTCTTCTGAGGGACCGCATGGCAGGGACCAACACATACATATAGGGATTCTTTGTAAAGGCCTCGTAGCGTCCCTATGCAATCACACCTCGGAAGTGTGGTATTGTGCCTAGCTAGCACATTGCGTGGTTGGGTTCAAACTTCTTCGGAACTTTTACGCGAATTGTGGTGAAAGTGTACAACCTCTGCAGAGTTAAAACTAACCGGTTAGCCGTGCTCACGGTCAAGAGCGGCTTGGACCCTCACATGATTAATAAACTTAAAGATGGATTTAAATCATATTCTGGTTATTTCTTGTGGCCTTGCTGAGTACCAACCATAAGTGTACTCACCCTTGCTTACTGCTGCTCAGAAAGGAAAGTTGCTGTGAAGTATTTTGAAGATGTTGCTGAGTTCTAGGCGTACGCAACCCCCAGTCGATTGCCTGTGAAGGTTGGAGTCTCCGTTTCCAGGATAAGCTGTATAACTCTGATAGTCTTTTATTTATTTTAGTTCTCTTTTTCGTGATACTGTTACTGATTATTCACTTATGATGTCTATATGTATGAAACTTGATCCTAGCATACATATAGTTAAGCATTCGGTTTTCCTCTTAAAACCGGGTGTGACAGGGGATTATAGTCCCACTCGAGAATGCTTCATGGCCGAGCTCGCGGACGGGCAAGACGATAACGCTCAGGGTGACGACGGGGACGGCGGGGCAGACGCGCAGGCGAACCAACCAGTGGAGCCGCCTGCAGCCCCTTCTTCTTCGTCAAGCTCGACGGCGCGACAAGCACAGCTAGCGCAGCTCAAAGAGCTTCAAGCTAAGCTCGACGAGCAGCGTCGACAGACTCAGGAGCTGCGCAACGCACTCGAGCAGCAACGTACCGTGCATGGTGCACATGCCCAGGCGGCGGGACGCGTTGCCCGAGAGCACATCCTAGCCGACGACAACGTCGACAAACCTCCGGAACTGAAGACGGCCAGCAAAAAACTAGTCGCTGCGGCCTACCTACTCCAAGCCATGTCCGAGCCATCGACACCTTCGGGACGCAACTTGCACCGTGAGGCACAGGTGCTCATCGAGCAAGCTGCCGTGCAGCAAGCCGAGAGCTCTGCGTCTCGCATGCGCTCGAAGGCCCCGGAGCAGCCTGGTGGGACTGCGCACCAGGACCACGAGGTTTAGGTGCGCACTCCACCAGCAGCGAAGGGCAAGGCAGCCGTGGCGCCCGGTGCGAAGGCACCCTCGGTGCACGACCGCATCGGAAGGCCTCCCGCGAGGGAACGGCTCCACGACACACGCGGGCCTACTGAAGATGGCGACGCCTGCTACATCGTCGGCGACAGGAAGTACACCCCTCGGCGGGGTGGACGCTTCGACCCCGAGCACGACAGGGGTGAGTCACCGGAGCCTCCGGGCACCCGAGTGTTCAGCCGGGAGATCCGAACTGCTTCTTTTCCCCCACGCTTTCAACAACCCACCACCCTCGTCAAGTACTCGGGCGAGACCGACCCTGCAGTCTGGCTCAACGATTACCGCCTTGTGTGCCAGCTAGGCGGTGCGACGGAAGATGCGGTCATCATCCGCAACCTTCCTCTTCAACTTGCTGATGCCACACGAACGTGGCTCGAGCACTTGCCCGCGGACTAGATCCACAACTGGGCCGACTTAGTCAAGATCTTCGTGGGCAACTTCTAGGGCACATACGTGCGCCCTGGGGACTCCTGGGACCTCAAAGGGTGTCGTCAGAAGCCCAATGAGTCCCTGCGTGACTACGTGCGGTGCTTCTCCAAGCAATGCACCGAGCTCCCCAGCGTCACCCACGTCGAGGTTATCAACGCCTTCCTCGAGGGTATGACGTGCAGGAACCTGGTGCACGAGCTTGCGAGAAGCCGACCCACCAACACAAACGAGTTGTTCGACGCCGCCACCAACTATGCCGCCGGCGAGGAGGCTGTTGGTGCCATATTCGACAACAAGCCAAGCAAGCGCAAGGACGATGCGCCCGCGGAGGGTAGCAACGTCAAGCCCAATGCCCCCGCCAAGAAACAGAAGCGGGGGAGGAAGGGAAAGAAGCCGGTCCCACCAAACCAGTGCGCATCAGGGCAGGCAGAGGACTCCGAGGAGGCCTTCGCTGCCGCCCCGGACCGTAAAGGACCTCGAGGCCCCCCTCGAGGTAGTGGTGGCCTGTTCGACGACATGCTCAAGAAGCCGTGTCCTTATCACAAGGGTTCGGTCAATCATACCCTTGAGCAATGCGAGATGCTCAAGAAGTACTACAACTGTGTCGCGCATCGCGACGAGGACAGGAAAAAGGATGCTAGCGACAAAGGTGGAGACGACGAGTTCCCCCCAGTGGAGAACGCCTTCTTCATCTTTGGAGGACCAACGGCGAACATGACCTCTCGGCAGCGCAAGCGTGAGCGCCGGGAAGTTTTCTCCGTCACCAAGGCCATGCCATCCTACCTCGATTGGTCGAAGGATACCATTTCCTTTGGCCACGAGGACCACCCCGACTATGTCCCGCACCCGGGACGCTATCCGCTCGTTGTTGACCCCATCATCGGCAACACCCGTTTCTCCAAGGTGCTCATGGACGGAGGCAGCAGCCTAAACATCATGTACGCCCACACCTTGGAGCTCATGGGGATTGGATTGAGCAAGCTCCGCCCCAGCAAGCGCGTCCAACCCCTCGGCCAGATCGATCTACCAGTCTGCTTTGGCACAGCAGCCAACTTCCGCACGGAGGTACTCACCTTTGAGGTGGTGGGTTTTCGAGGATCCTATCATGCCATCCTTGGCCGTCCTTGCTACGCCAAGTTCATGGCCATCCCCAACTACACCTACCTCAAGCGGAAGATGCCGGGTCCAAGGGGCGTCATCACAGTCGGCTCTTCATTCGAGCACGCCTACGAATGCGACGTCGAGTGCGTTGAGCACGCGGAGGCTCAAGCGGAGGACGAAGCACTCGCAGCCACCCTCGACAAGATGGCAAGCGAGGCCTTGGACTCCACGCACCGACACGCGGGAAGCTTTGAACCCGCTGAGGGTATCAAGAAAGTGCCACTCGACCCGAGCCACCCCGACGACAAGGCGTTGCAGATCAGCACCACCCTCGACAGCAAATAGGAAGTGGTGCTCGTCGACTTTCTCCGCACCAACGCAGACATCTTTGCGTGGAGCCCCTCGGACATGCCTGGCATACCGAGGGAGGTCGCCGAGCACTCCCTTGATATCCGACCCAATTCCAAGTCGGTGAAGCAGCGCCTGCGACGCTTTGACGAGCTCAAGCGCTGGGCAATCGGCGAAGAGTTGCAGAAACTTCTGGCGGCCGGGTTCATCAAGGAGGTATTCCATCCCGAGTGGCTAGCTAATCCTGTATTAGTGAAGAAAAAGAATGGAAACTGAAGGATGTGTGTAGATTACACTAGTTTAAATAAAGCATGTCCGAAGGTTCCCTTTCATTTGCCACGAATTGATCAGATTGTAGATTCAACTACGGGATGTGAATTTTTATCCTTTCTTGACGCTTACTCCGGTTACCACCAAATCAAGATGAAAGAGTCCGACCAGCTCGTGACTTCTTTTATCACGCCTTTCAGCATGTACTGCTATGTTACGATGCCCTTTGGCCTCAGAAACGCCGGAGCCACATACCAGCGCTGTATGCTCCATGTTTTCGGAGACCATCTCGGGCGGAGCGTAGAGGCATATGTCGACGACATCGTTGTAAAATCCAGGAAGGCGGACGACCTAGTTGCTGATCTCCGGATCGCATTCGATTGCCTACGGGCCAAAGGGGTGAAACTCAACCCCGAGAAGTGCGTGTTCGGGGTGCCTCGAGGCATGCTCTTGGGCTTCATTGTCTCCCAGCGGGGCATTGAAACCAACCCTGATAAAGTCTCGACCATCACTCGGATGGGATCGATCCGAGACCTAAAGGGGGTATAGAGGGTCATGGGATGCCTAGCGTCCCTCAGCCGGTTCATCTCGCGCCTCGGCGAGAAAGGCTTACCCCTTTATCGACTCCTGAGGAAAATCGAACGCTTCACGTGGACCCCCGAAGCCCAAGAAGCCCTCGACAGGCTGAAGGCATCGCTCACCCACGCCCCCATTCTCACACCACACACGGACGGCGAGCCTCTCTTTCTGTACGTAGCTGCGACGACCCAAGTGGTCAGCGCGGTGATCGTTGTCGAAAGACAAGAGGAGGGCCATGCTTTGCCCGTCCAACGGCCAGTGTACTACTTCAGCGAAGTGTTGTCTGAAACTAAGACACGCTACCCACAGATTCAGAAGCTGCTCTATGCAGTGGTTTTGGCTCGGCGCAAGCTACGCCACTACTTCGAGGCCCATCCCGTCACCGTGGTCTCGTCTTTCCCTTTGGGAGAGATAGTCCGCAACCGGGAAGCCGAGGGTAGAATTGCCAAATGGTCAGTGGAGCTGATGGGAGAAACTCTCACCTATGCCCCCCCGCAAAGCAATCAAGTCCCAAGTCTTGGCTGACTTCGTAGCTGAGTGGACGGACACTCAGCTACCTCCGCTGCAAATCCAGGCCGAATGCTGGACCATGTACTTCGACGGGCGGTGATGAAAACCGGCACCGGTGCCGGCCTCTTCATCTCCCCCCTCGGAGAACATATGTGGTACGTGATATGCTTACACTTCCCTGCGTCTAACAATTTGGCGGAGTACGAGGCCCTCCTCAGTGGCCTCCGCATCGCCATCGAGCTCGGCGTCAAACGCCTCGACGTACGCGGTGACCCTCAACTCGTCATCGACCAAGTGATGAAGGAGTCTTGCTGCCACGACCTAAAGATGGAGGCATATTGCAATGCAGTGCGCCGCCTCAAAGACAAGTTCGATGGCCTAGAACTCAATCATGTCCCGCGCAGGTACAACGAGGATGCCAACGAACTAGCCAAGATCGCTTCGGGGCGGACCACCGTCCCCCCGAACATCTTCACTCGCAACGTCATCAAGCCCTCCGTCGAATTTAAGGATCCGGCGGAGCCAGGCCCCTCGACCGCCGGGCCCTTCGGCGGGAACCCCCCGGCGGACGAGGTCGAACCCATGGACATTGACTTCGGGACCACCTCCGCGGATGAGGCCGAAGCAATGGAAGTTGACGAGGCCCCCACCCCGCAAGACTGGCATGTCTAGTACCTTGACTGGATGATTCGAGGGGTCCTACCCTCGAACCGCGCTTAGGCGCAGCGCCTCGCTAGGCGGGCCAAGTCCTTCGTACTAATTGACAACGAACTATACAAGCGCAGTCCCTCGGGTGTCTTGCAGTGATGCATTCCCATCCCCGAGGGTAAGGAGCTGATCCGCGACATCCACGCTGGCGTCTGTGGCCACCATGCTGCGCCACGTACCCTCGTAGGTAACGCATTTCGGCAAGGTTTCTACTGGCCCACCGCAGTCGCCGACGCCACCGACGTTGTGCGGACCTGCGAGGGTTGCCAATTTTACACCCGAAAAACACACCTCCACGTGCA
Organism: Panicum virgatum; assembly: GCF_016808335.1. Classification (NCBI taxonomy): domain Eukaryota; kingdom Viridiplantae; phylum Streptophyta; class Magnoliopsida; order Poales; family Poaceae; genus Panicum; species Panicum virgatum. Next base: position 17,054,736 of record NC_053153.1, on the reverse strand, counting down.
CGCTCTGCAGACCATCCCCATCACATGGCCGTTTGCCGTGTGGGGACTGGCACCTTGTTCGCCTGGGAGATTCAGCCAGCCACAACAGTATTTTTCTCTCACGCTAAATCAGCCAGCCAGCCAGCCAGCCAGCCAACCAGTAGTGTTTTTCTCTCACGCCAAATCAGCCAGCCATCCAGCCAGCCAGCCAGCCGAACAAGGCCTGGACCTCGTCGGTCCTCTGCCGAAGGCACCCGGGGGCTTCACCCACTTGCTGGTCGCAGTCGACAAATTCTCCAAATGAATCGAGGCTCGACCCATCGGCGAGATCAAATCCGAGCAAGCGGTTCTATTCTTCACCGACATCGTCTTCAGGTTCGGGGTCCCGAACTCGATCATCACCGACAACGGCACCCAGTTCATAGGCAAGAAGTTCTTGGCATTCTGCGACAGTTTCCACATACGTGTGGACTGGGCGGCTGTGGCACACCCACAGACGAACGGGCAAGTGGAGCATGACAATGGCATGATCCTCCAAGGACAGAAGCCAAGAATCTTCAACAAGTTGAACAAATTCGGCCGAAGGTGGTTCATGGAGCTACCCTCGGTCATTTGGAGCCTGAGGACGACCCCAAGCAGAGCCACATGCTTTACCCCGTTCTTCCTCGTCTATGGTGCTGAGGCCATACTCCCCACGGACTTGGAGTACGGGTCGCCAAGGCTCAAGACATACCAAGAGCAGCAAAACCAGCGAGCTCGCGAAGACTCGCTGGATCAAGTGGACGAGGATCGAGACGTGGCGCTCCTACACTCTGCGCGCTACCAGCAGTCTTTACGAAGATATCAAGCGCAGAGAGTACGGCGCCGAGACCTCAACAAAGGGGACTTGGTGCTGAGGCTTCGACAGGACAGCAGGGGCCGCCACAAGCTCTCACCGCCATAGGAAGTCCCGTACATAATCGTTGAGGTGCTCAAACCCGGCACGTATAAGCTGGCGAACGAGGACGGCAAAGTTCTCACCAACGCTTGGAACATACAACAGCTACGTCGCTTCTACCCTTAGTATTCTAAGCTATTTGTACATCGTCTGTACTCGCATTTTTTATTTCCCGAAATAATAAAGAAGTACGCCTTACTTGTTTATTTTTGGGAACCTTCCGGACCCTCGAGGGCTCGGACGCGCACGGACACTGAGGTACGCTCGGCTTTACCCTCAGCAAAGCCAAGCCTCCCTCGGGGGCTACTAGGGGGGAACCCCCGAACGTCCCTAAAAAATCGCCAATGTTTTTCGAAATATTTCCGTCTCGCCACTAAGCTTCCCGTGTCCTTGGAAAAAACAGACGCGAGGCGTAAGCAACTACGGTACGGGGCCGGCCGAGTCGCGGGGCTACCTACGCCTCCGGGATACGGCACCCCCCTCACCACCCCACGCCTACGTTGCTTATGAGCGCGAAATTCCTCGCAGACGTTTATCTAAGTCGCATACGAGAACACGGAAATAAAGTAAAGAAAACATGGGCTCGAATGCACAAGGCCTCGATGGGCCACACAGTCAATTTAACGAAAATGAATTTCTTATATTCATAAGATACAATTACAAAGTGTGATTACGATAAACACTAATCTATTACATGGGCTTCGAGGCCCAGATTTCCTACAGGCTACCATCCCCCCTTGCGGGTCTTCAGTGGCATCGAATTCAGCAATAGGAGGGATGTCGGCTTCAAGCTTCTCGGCGAGGATTGTGGCGAACTCCTCTGCGACTGCGTCGGCTTCGTCCATAATGGTCGACGCGGCGTCCGCATCAGCGTCATCGGGAACGACGTACCCTGACGACACCCTCTGGAGATCCATGAGGTAGTGTATCGAGGCCACAGCGAGGGCCCGTAGGACGCCGAGGCGGAAGGTGCTCTTGGCATGTTCGGCAATCCGACCGCCTAGCGCGCGCAGGCGGCTGATCACCGAACTGCCCGAGACGGCACCCTCTCCCTCGAGCCCTTAACACACGCTCACGGCGGTTTGCTCCAACTCAGCAAATTCCGCCTGTGCCACCGTGAGCGCGGTGTGAACTGCTTCCTTCGCCACGAACTCGTCAACCACCCTCTGCCTCAGCTCTGAGCAAAGGAAATCAATGTAAGCTACAAAAAGAAACAAACCAACGAAAATTCGAAGATACTTACCCATGATACTCTTCCGCGCCTCTTCCCTCTGGACTCAGGCGGCCTATTCGAGCGAGGACAAGGAGTTTTCCTTCTCTTTGAGGGCAGCCCCCACATTTTGGAGGGTCACCTCCTTCTTCTCGAGGGCCTCGCCCTTTTCCCGGAGGGTCCCGGTGAGCGCGACCATGGTCACCTCCTTGTATAGGAGCTCGATCTCCTGCTGCTCGAGCGATGTCCTGAGGCGCCGTAGCTCGGCGCTCTGCGCCTCGGCGTCCCGAGCCTTCTCCTCGAGCGCTGTCCAGAGCGTTGCAACTCGGCAGCCTGCGCTTCGGCCTCCCGAGCCTTCTGCTCCGGCGCGGCCCTCTGGACATCCCGCTCGCCGGTAACCCGCGCCAGATCCTCCTCCAGCGCCTGCTGACGTGCTCCCAGATCCGCCATCTTGGTGTTAGCCTCGATGTTCTTGAGCACTAGCTCGGCGTTGTGCTGCCCGAGCTGGCTCATCTGGGAGTACATCCGGGTCATCTCAGCGCTCTTTTCGCGCGAGATTTCCCTCAGCCGCTGCAAGAAAAAGGGTGTGGGTAAAAGCATGTTAAAGCCGAAACCGAATCCGAACAATTTTCAGGGGAAAGTATTTACCTGGCTGACCTGGTAATCTGTCCCCTGATGGAGCTGGAAGGCGCGGTCGAGGGCTTGTAGGATCTCGCAGCCGACGTTGAGCTGCGCGTTCTAGGCCTCCTCCTCCTCTTGCTCTTTGCGCAGGAACTCCGAGGGGAGCCCGGACGGGATAATCGCCCCGCGATGAGGCCCCTCAGACGTCCCTACCTCGAGCACATCTGCGCTGGCCAAGGCGAACTCGGCGATGTGCGCGGCGGCGCTTGCCGCGGCAGCAGGGTCCATGTCCATCAAATCCCCGTATTCCTCGCTGCTGTCCGGCAGCTCCACCACCGCCACCATGCTCCCTTGCGCCGTCTGCACCGGTGCCTCAGCGACGATACCCTCGTCCCGGGCCTCGATGGGCTCCGAGACGGAGGCTCCTTCCACCCCCGGCGCCCCTAGCGCCGTCTCTTCCTCTGCGACGCCCTCGACCTCAGCCCTCGGGGGCTCGAGGACGAGGGCCTCTTCCTCTGCTTGGCTAGGGGCGCTCCTGTGCTCCCCCACCAGTTTCCTCTCCTATAACCGGCCGGGCGGTGCTAGTCACGTCGCCCTGACCAGCCTCAACTTTGATGGCTGCCCGAGCGGCGCCGTCTGCGCTGCCCCGGCCGGTCTCCTCGGCGTCGTCAGCCTGTGCGGCTGCTTCAGCACTGCTCTGACTGACGTCGCCCTCCTCCTCCCATGCCCGAGCCTGCTGGGCCGCCTGGGCCCCTCGAGCCATCACCTCTTGTAGCTTCGCGGCCTCCGCCACGAGGTCCACGGCAGGCAGGGGCTGCGGCGCCGTGTGCGGTGTGCTGTGTGCTGTGTGCCCCGGTCTTGAGGGCCTTAGTCGGGGCGAGATGGACCGCGTCCTTGGCAACGGCCCCGGGCCTGGAATTCGTGGAACATAGGTTGAGGACAATGGGATCGAGAAATCGATCAAACACATAACAGAGATGAAGTCTAAGACACACACCCGGATCGAGCACTCATGCTCCACTTCCTAGCGGGGCTTCTTCGGGCCCACGGCACCGCTCCGCCCTCGAAGACTGCCCCGAGGGTGCCCCCCTCGTGTCGGCCTGGTGCGTCGAGGCTGCCAACACGGATGACTCCGCGCCCGCCGCAGACTCGTCGCCACGGATCAGCACCTGGAGCGCGGGCGTCTCCTCACCCACCGCCAGAGGGGACGACTCCCGCTCCGCCCCCTCGAGGGACGGACCCGCCGACGACTCCGCCGCGGTCCTGGTTTCTTCCGGCGCTGCCGGTGCCCCCTCGTCGACATCCCGCTGATAGAACGGTGGGGGACTCACGCCCGCCGCCGCCCCATCGTCCCCCCGAAGGTGGTCCTCGGCATCCGAGGCGTCCTCCTCCTCCTCGTCAGTGGACTCGGGCGTGTCAGGTCGCGGCTTCCCCTCTGAGTGCGCAATTTTGCACGCCTTGTCGAGTTTTGCCTTCCGCTTCCTTTTCCTCTCGGCCTTCGCCTCCGCCGCGTCCTTCTGCCTCTTCAACTTCTCTGCGTGCATGCGGTTGATATGGCGTTCTTCTGGGACCGGGGGCCTCGAGGAGTGGCACTTTAACCCCTGCAAAATACGACCAAGGCAGAGTCAGGGGCAAGGAAAGGGGCCGTGCAAGACATAACGAATTCGGAACCAGAACTCACCAGTGAAATGTACCCCGCCTCGGGGCGCATCTTGATCCTCCAAAGATCCTCGGGGTCGTGGGGGAAATCCGCCACCGCGTACTTCGCCCTTCGGGCAGCGGTGGTGCGGGAAAGCAGCTTGAACGACGTCCTCGAGCCCTCAGCCTGGCTCCCGGGGGTGAGCTTGTAGATCGACAGGGACCTCTCTATGAGAGGGATCACCCGCTGCCGGTGGAAGTTCACGATGACGGCCGCCGCCGTCAACCCCTTCTTCTCCAGATGCGCCAGCGCGTCGGTGAGGACTTCGAGCTTGGCTTGTTGCGCTGGGGGCGACACCCCCCAGTCCCACTTCAGTGGTCGCTCCCGGAGTACCCTGTTGGTAAACGCCGGGAGCGCGCCGTGGTAGTTCCGAAGGTAGAACCACCCTCGGCTCCACCCGGTGTTGTTCGTCGTCATCTTGCAGGAGATGTAGAGGTTCTTCCGGGAGTGACGCACGTGGAACGACAGGCCACCAGCGCACGCAAACCGCTTTGGCTGGCCCCGCGCGTTCTCGACGAAGAGTTCGCCACGGAACAGATGGATCCAGAGATCCCAGTGGGCTTCGATGCCGAGGTACCCCTCGCAGACGGCGACGAAGACCGCCGCCTATGAGATGGAGTTGGGGCTGAAGTTGTGCAGCTCCACTCCGTAGTACTCGCACAAAGCCCGCATGAACCTGCTGACGGGAACGCCAAAGCCTCGCTTGTGAAGATGCACGAAGCTCACAACGTAGCCCTGGGGAGGCTTCGGCTCGGTCTCCTCTGGCAGCGGGGAGATCCACGCCGGCGCCCCCGAGTCGGAGTTCTGCGGCAACAGCCGGTCGGCAACCAACTGCTCCAGAACAGCCACAGTAGCGGAGGACCTCCCCCACGGCAAGGGCTCCTGGATATTCGACATCCTTTCGAGTCGAGTGGGGATGTGGGAATGAGGGCTCCGGGATGACTAAGGTGCGCTCTCACTCTCCTTCTTCTTCCTCCTTTCGCTCTTGGCTGCGGGCTCAGGATGCAGGGGAGGCAGAGAAGGCAAAGCAAGGCGAAGGCAAATGGCCAGGTGAGACCAAAACAACCCCTTCCCTTTTGTTTTTATTCACCGCGACGAGCGGGTCCGCAGCCACAGCCCGAATCTACCGCATTGAATGCGGTAGATTTTGCTGTCACTGACGGCTGGGGCCCCACGACCGCGGAGTCTCCCACGTGCGCACATAGCAATAACTGCGGCACAGTAATCGGCGGGCGCGGCGCGACTGTTGCACTGTCCCATCCGTCCGCCGCCGCCCACACCATTTCGTCTGCCCGAGGGTGCCGCCTGAAAAGACGCGCCCGCACCGCACCGCACCGCACGACTCGGGCCATGTCACCCACAACCAGCGGAAGACCGGCGCGCGCGTGACTCGCGACTCCATGTCATTATCGAGTCATGACGAAATATTCCTTCCAGGGTTTCTTTACCCTCGAAGGAATCCCATTCCGAGGCCTTACTGATTAGGGGTTCGAAGCCTGGCCCGTCGGGGGTTCGACAGGCGCCCCAGATCGCCAGAGTCAGGGACTGCATGGATGTGCCGTACAAGCTACCCTCGAACGCGGAGTTCGAGACATCCTACGCAGTGTTCAAGGCCAGTCGAGGGTGCCTAGAAGGGGGGTCCCATCGAGGTAGAGCATCGAGCCCTCGGACCATATCGAACGGGTCCGAGCCCCGCCTAGCGAACCTTTGCAAGCGCTTTATGTGACGTGTCCATGGACCACGAGCCGACCCTTATCGAACGGGGCACGGACGTCCGCTTGAACTACTCGCTAACAGCTCACCGAAGCTGCCATAGCTCGCGGCCCGGGCATGGGTAGCATGGTGCGCTTCACCCCTCCTCCCCGCGGCAGGGCGACGAGGGTCGTAATCAAAGTCGAGGGTTCCCCTGAATGCCTTCACATGGGCCTGGGCTCGGGGGCTCCTCGCACACCTCGGTTCAGACCAAACCCTCGAATAAGTCGACAACTGTCGATTGTGAAATTCCGCGTGTCCAACCAAATCCCCCACTATTAACGCGCACCCGCTTGATGGTTAAGCTGAATGCCGGGTCGCTGTACCAGCACGAAGAATGCCGAGGACGGCTGAAAGAGTGTCGTTGCCGGCTGAAAAAGACGCTGGACGGCCACCCCAGTGAAGCAACCCAGCGAGGCGACGTTTATAGCCCTTGGACGAGTACAAATACTCCTCCAAGGCCTCGGGGGCTACACCCGCGGGTGCGCTGACGCGCCCCCACGAAGGAAACTCCACACATATTCGAGGGTTGTAACCCTCTGTATATCCCTATACCCTCGGTCAGCCTCCCCGTAAAGGAGAAAGGGACTTTATTGCTCAATGCAAATAAAGATTACAAAGGGTTACCGGCGCGAAGCCATCGAAAAATACAAACACGTTGCCACCTGCGTGGCAATTTTCCCTGTCTTGGGGGGGAGCAAGCGGTGAAGAAAGGCACCGAGCCCCTAGATGACACGACGGCCAGGCTGCTAGGGATGTGAGGAACAGCCCCCAGACCTCACGGGTCCAGCGGGATGCTCTCCTCGCAAGCTTTCTTCTAGCATCTCCTCCACCGAAGACTATGCGGGGGGTCGAGCTGGCGGACAGCACGCTCCACGTCATCTCCCCGAGAGCAACCTTGTTGCCGAGGGGGATGATGCGAAGAATAGCCACCAGACCTGGCACCAACGCCATGGTCAGGCATCTCCATCCCCCTTCAGGCTAGGGGACATCGCAGGAGCAAGACCCCACGGGCCCAATGCTCTTCTGCTGATCCCACTGAAGCTGGGGGATGGTGCGCACGCCCTCTCCGGTCTTCCCCCGCCGCTCGCAAGCATTCTTCTAGCACCAAAGCCTAAAAAGGCCAGGCCGCCCCATCTGGGGGCCGGTCACGAAAGGCAAAGGAAAACATTACAAGACTTAGGCGATGCTGGAAGAAAAAGCAGGGAAGTTGGAGACGAAAGGGAACCCCTCGACCCCTATTTATAGCTGCGTCGGGCACCAAGCTTCAGGCCTGTCGAAGGGCAAAGGGCTTGGGCCGCCCGTGACGACGCTGCACTCCACAAAAGAAAGATGCCCTCGGTCACCGTGCCGAGAGGCGACCGAACGAAATAAAGCGAAGCTGAGCCCCTGGACGCTAAACGGCGCAGCGTCGACTCAGGCCGACCGCCCTCGAACGGCACGCCGCAAGGCAACCAGGGAAACCGGGGCCAAGGCCCTGAGCACGGGACAGCGCGACGAAATGTAACACCCGTATTTTCAAATTAGGAACCTAAATAAATTAAATTAGGTTTTCTGTAGGTTCGATAAGGTTTTACTTATTTCCTTCTTGAATTTAGAGCATTTATCGCAAGCTTAAATAAATTAATTAGCCATAAAATAAATATAAGGAAAATAGGTGTGTGCACCTCATGCTGGTTTGCATTTTTATTTGCTTGTTGTTCAACTTAAATTCAAATCTTTGAGTTGAATTTAAATTGAAAGTGTTTGCATCGTTTTGGAAAATAGAAAACCATTCTTCCTCAATCTCTCTTTCAGCCCATCCCTCACCTTTTCTCTTTTTCAATTCCCGCGGCCCAGAAACCACCGCCGCCGGCCCGTTTCCCTTTCCCCTCGGCCCAGCCCGTCACTCCCTTTTTCCTTTCCCCTCTCTCACCGACGCGTGGGACCCGTTCGTCATCCCCGACCTCGGGGAGGACTCGGACTCTCCCCGAGTCCGGGTGGAGCGCGCCGCTCTGGCGTGGCCCGCACGCCCAGGCCCAGCCCCGGGCTATAAAAGCAACACCCCTGCGACCCCTGAACCCCCATCGAACCGAACCCGCCGCCTCCGCAAACCCTAGCCGCGCCGCCGCCTTTGAAGTTCCGCCGGAGCTCAATCCAGCGCTGCGCCGCCGTTCCGTCGCGCCCTCGCCGCTTTCGAGCCTTCCAAGAGTATCGCGTCAAGGTGGTGATGCTCTTTGATCCCTTTTCTCCCTCTATCTTGCTTGTTCGTGCGCGCATTAGCTCGCCGGAGCAAGCGCCGCCGCCGCTCCGCCATGCGCCGTAGCAAGCTCTGCTCCGCCCGCCTCAGCTAGTGCAGCTAACCTAGATCGTTTTACCGTGCCGCGCGCATGCTCCCAGTGCCATCCGCGCTCGAAATCGAGCCTCGGACGGCCGATCCGGCCAAGTCCGGCTGACCGCCGCCGCGCGTCGCCGTCTCAGTCCGCCGCCGGCCGTTTAACGCCGCCGCCGCTCGCCCCAAATCACTCAGGCCGTCCGATCTCGATCCAAGGGTCCTTAATAGATCTCATCGAAGTCAACCAAGTCCATCCCGGTCAACTGTGTCGTTTTTGCAAAGAAACCCCTGTGTTTTCCCATATTAGAACCCGCCGTCCACTGCAGTGTGAAATATTTACGAAACAGTCCCTGTTTTCATGAGTTAGCCCCTGAGTATAAGGTTTATTTGCGCTCTAGCCCTTAGATCTTGTTTTAGCCATAACTTTCTCGTTTTAGATCCGTTTTTGATGATCTTTACGCTCACGCGATCGTTGCAACGAGTAGTATAGTTTAGTAACCTCTTTTTGTACTGTTTATATTGTTTGGTGTACTGTTTCTTATTGTTTATACTTGTTTGCTTGCATGTGCGTGTTTGGTGCAATAGACGATCAGCCGTTCGAGGAGCAGCAGCAAGATCAAGGCTTCGGAGGACCGGACCAGCAGCAGTTTGAGGAATGCAAGTGGACCCTTGATCATACTTTTGACCCATGAAATCACTAAATCTATCACATTTACTTTTATGTTCATGCATGAGTCTATAATTTGAGGGGAACCGAGTTAAGGACATGCCTAGTATTGTATACCTTATTCCTTGATCAACTTGGGTTTAATTTCATGTTGGGGTAGCTATGCTAGTCGCTTTACCTTGGTTATGGATGGATAATTTTACAAATGTTGTACTTGTTTACTTCATGTTCATGATGGCTTAATGTTGTTAATCAAGATCATATGTGTTAATTGGAACATGGAGAACCACCCAAGAAAACAGTACAACCACAATATCATATGGCTCTGGTCTTGGCTGATTAATTAGAAACTCTAGCTTGTGACAATCTTACCGAAAGGGCAAGAGGGGATGCATCGACGGGGTATAGCTCGGTCCTCTTGGGGCAATTGGTATTGTTTAATGGTCCTTTGGCAAGGTACCACCTCATTAGGACAGTGTTATGACCGCTTTGACTTGAAACCTTAGCGGGTTGTCATAGGTTAGGAAATCTTTGTAAAGGCCTCGTAGCGTCCCTATGCAGTCATACCTAAGGAAGTGTGATATGGTGCTTGGCCCGCACTTGCATGGTTGGGTTTAAAGTTCTTCGGAGCTTTTACGCGAATTGTGGTGAAAGTGTACAACCTCTGCAGAGTGTAAAACTAACCGGTTAGCCGTGCTCACGGTCAAGAGCGGCTTGGACCCTCACATGATAATTGAACTTGAAGTTGATCTAAATCGATGTTTTACTTATGGATATGTTGTATATTTTTCATATATGCTTATCTTGTGGGTTTAATGGTATATAATTATATCTAGTTAATGCTTGCTAATAAAATATGATCAACTAAAATTGCTGAGTGCAGTTAAACCATGTCAGCTATTCCTTGAAATAGCCTTGCATATATTATAGTTGTTTCCCTACCACTTGTTGAGTACCAACCATAAGTGTACTCACCCTTGCATACTTGCTGCTCAGACCGTAATAACAACTGCCCGGAGTTTCCAGAAGACTTTGAGGATTTCTAGGCGTATGTCTCCCAGTCATCTGCCTGTGCTGAAGAAGATTCCGCTGCTACTCTATAGACATTTATTTATTCGTTTAAGACATTCAGTTTTGTAATAAAGTCTTTAATACTCTCTTTACGCTTGCACTAGTTGTGATATTCACTTTATGTTTAATCATATGTGTGTAAACTGATCCTGGCGCACATATGAGATGCATTCGGTTTGCCTTCATAAACCGGGTGTTACAGAAGTGGTATCAGAGCAGTGCTGACTGTAGGACGTTAGCCTAGATAGAAATGGTCGAAAATTAAGGTCTATCTTGCTTAGTGGCCATGCTCTTTCATGCTTATTTGCTTAATCTTTATTGCTAGCTTTTATCTCATCCTTGATCGTATACTTGTCTTTTCCTTCAAGTATATTTTAAAACCTTTCTATCCTGTTCATCAGATGGCCAGAACCAGGCAGACTGCACGCAAGCGCACTGGAGGTCGTGCCTTCGCCCGTCGTACCGTTCCTGCACCCGCTGAGCCAGTACCCGCCCCAGCACCTGCTCCAGTTCCAGCTCAGCCGGAGGAAGGGGTTGAGGAAGTACCCGGGGTGGATTACTTCTTCGATGAAGACCAAGAAGGCAACATCCGGGAAGTCGATGCGAACGGGAACATACAGCCATCCCTACCGTCGCCTACGCCAGTACACGATCTAGGCCCGCCACTGGCCTATTTCGAAGCTCAGGTTCTAGCGACCGCCGTCGCTGAAGGAGGAGAAGAGGAGGAGCCCCTGGAGATGTCAGAGGATGAAGCCCCAGCACAACCATCTGCACCTCCTGCTCCAGCAGCTTCAGCGCCTGCACCAGCTGGAGGAGACCCGGAAGGCCCAGAGGACCCGGGCGATGAGGATGATGATGAAGATGATCAGAATGATGACCCGCCAGAAGAAAGGGGACTGTAATGCGTCTACACCTCAACCCACGAGGAGGGTCATTTCCCCCTGCTGCTTCGGGACGTGCTGGAAGAGCTTCACAACCCCGTGGCTCCCATGTACGAGACAAGGCATTATGAAGACCCAGCGCTCGGCGACTACTTCGTCACTCGGGTCCACATAAGGGTGGATACTGGACCCCGAGGCATGATGACCGTCTCCGCACACGACACCTCGACACCCATGGCGACCTACCGTGCCGCAGTCAGCCATGCTGCCATGAGGGCTCTCTGGTCTCTCAACCACACTAACCACCGAGACTTGGAGCGCACAGACTATCAGCACCTTCCCCGCCGTGCTCGTGGGACAGAGCATACGGAGTTGACACTTGGAGAGGACGAGGAGAACCGCGTCAATGTCACAGTGCGAGCTCTCGCTGGAGTTGACACGGACTTAAGGAATGTCGTCAACCAGCTGGACGACACCCAAGACCGACTGAGAGAATCTCACCACAGGATTCGCCAGCTAGAGGCCCAGCTTGCAGGAGAGGCGCCTCCACCTGTTCCAGAGGAGGAGCCTCCGCATCCCGCCTTGTCACCCCTGCGCAAGAGGCTTCGTTTCGGCGACCGTGGCTACCAGAACCGTTTCTATTAGATGATAGGCTTAAGAGTTTAGGTTGAGTCTTGTAAAGAGTCTTTTTGTAATCGCTAGCTCGTGAACGTTTGTTTAAGGGTGTTAGTTAATCAGTGTGTTTCAATGCTTGGTTTTATGAACATTTGTGAGTTGGTTCTTTGTAATGATTGTTGTGTAATTATGGAGTGATGACCATGATTGCATCAAGTTTAATAAAGTTAGCTAGTTAGTAAAGCTTGGGGTTATCCATTTTTTTATATTGTCTCTATCTCATCCTTGCACCTATATTTTACCATGATTATTTCATGAGTCTTACTTGTCTAACCGGTCAGATGGTGAACACCAGGTCCGGATCAGGAGTTGATCAGCCAGCAGTGCAGCGTCAGAGAAGAGGCAACAACCAGCAACCCAACAACATGAGTGGAGGCAACAACCAGAACAACGGGCCACCGCCACCACCACCAGCAGGGATGGAACAGTTCTTTGCTGCGCAGACACAGCTGTTGACTCAAATGGCCAACGCCATGGCCAATCTACAAGCACAAGCGAACCAAGCTCCAGTACCACAGCCGCTACAGAGGGATCGCCACCGTGACTTCATGAGTCACAGACCTCCTACTTTCTCCCACTCACCAGATCCTCTTCACGCCGATGACTGGCTCAAGACCATTGAAAAGATGCTGAACATAGTTCAGTGTACAGACAGGGAGAAGGTACTGTATGCTTCAGGTAGATTGGAAGGAGCTGCAGCAGACTGGTGGGATGCTTATACCGCCGCCCATGTTGATCAAAACACCATCACCTGGGAAGAGTTCAGGAATCAATTCAGGGAGTACCACATACCTGAGGGTTTGATGAAGCTGAAGAGGCAGGAATTTCTAGCTCTGAAGCAAGGGGGAATGTCCGTAAGTGAGTATCGGGACAAGTTCATCCAGCTGTCCCGCTATGCCTCCGCAGACGTGGCCACAGATGGGCAGAACAGGACTACTTCAGGCTAGGGTTGCTTGCACCCATCAGATATCAGTTGTTGGTGCACAGGTTTGATAGCTTTCAGAAACTGGTGGATAATGCCATCGCCGTGGAGAATGCTCGCAAGGAGATGGGCGAGCAGAAGCGGAAGTTCGAGTCACAAGGCCAGTCTAGCAATTCGCGCCCGCGCTTTGGACCCCCGCAAGGTAACCAATACCGCACAGGAGGACAAAATGTCAACTTTGGGCAGAATCAGTATCAGTACCAGCGCCCAGCTCAGCAGTACCAGCAGAGTCAGCAGTCAGCTCAACGCGCCACTCCCCAGCAGAATCGTCAGAACACTCCAGCCGGTACCCCTGTGAGAAACAACAACCCCGCACCTTCTGGAGGCAATGCTTGCTTCAAGTGCGGTCAGCTTGGGCACTTTGCTCACGCTTGTCCCAACAGGAATAACCAAGGTACGCCAGGCCAGTCCAGTAACAGTGGGCAGAGACAGACCCCTCAACAACAACAGCCACAGCAGCTGAGGAACAACAACCAGACTCCCCAGGGTAACCGAGGACAGCAGAATTATGTTCAAGGGAGGGTGAACCATGTTGCTACGGAGACCGCTCAGGAGGCCCAGGAAGTTGTATACGGTATGTTCTTAGTCAACTCTGCCCCTGCAACGGTTTTATTTGATTCGGGAGCATCGCATTCTTTCATTTCTGCTCAGTTCGTAGCAAAATATGGTATTCCCGTACATTCTATGTCAAAACACATGCTAGTTAGTTCACCCGGGGGAAATATGAAGGCCATGTACCAGTGTCTTGGTGTCGGATTCCAGATCTTGGGTAGAGAATTCCGTGCCAACTTTGTAGTATTGGATACTAGAGGAATCGATATCATTCTTGGAATGGGATGGTTGAGCAAGGTTGACGCAGTGATTCAGTGTGCCAAGAGATCAGTGCTCCTCACTAGCCCAGAAGGTGAGAGGTTTGAGTTTGCCGCAACCCCTCCAACATCAGCAGATTGTACGGTGAATCGGATGAAGGCTGCTATGATAGAGGACATCAGGATAGCATGCGAGTACTCAGATGTTTTCCCCGATGACTTGCCAGGTATGCCACCTGAACGTGACATTGAGTTCATTATAGATCTTTTACCTGGCACTGCACCTATTGCTAAGAGACCATATAGAATGTCCGCTGGTGAACTAGAAGAACTTAAGAAACAATTAAAGGAATTGTTAGATAAGAAATTTATTCGAGCTAGTTCGTCACCTTGGGGAGCCCCAGTGATCTTTGTGGACAAGAAGGATGGTACACAGAGGATGTGTGTGGACTACAGGTCACTAAATGAAGTTACTATCAAGAACAAGTATCTGTTGCCCCGTATAGAAGATTTGTTTGATCAGCTGAGAGGAGCCAAGGTATTCTCCAAGATCGATCTGAGGTCAGGGTATCACCAGTTGAGGATACGACCGTCGGATATTCCCAAGACCGCATTCACTACCAGATATGGGTTGTATGAATATACGGTCATGTCATTCGGGTTGACCAATGCACCAGCTTACTTTATGTATTTGATGAATAATGTGTTTATGGAGTATCTCGACAAGTTTGTAGTGGTGTTCATCGATGATATTTTGGTGTACTCCAAGAATGAGGAAGAACATGAGGAGCACTTGAGGCTTGTTTTGCAGAAGCTCAGGGAGCATCAGTTGTACGCCAAGCTCAGCAAATGTGAATTCTGGTTGAAAGAGGTTTCGTTTCTTGGTCATGTTATCACAGATGGAGGAATTGCAGTTGATCCCAGCAAGGTCAGAGATGTGTTGAAGTGGGAACCACCTCAGACAGTGTCAGAAATCCGGAGTTTCTTAGGACTCGCAGGCTACTACAGAAGATTTATAGAAGGTTTCTCCAAGATAGTGAAACCCCTTACTTCACTACTGGAGAAAGGAAAAGAGTTTGTATGGTCAGATGAGTGCCAAGCCAGCTTTGAGGAATTGAGGAGACGATTGACCACAGCACCAGTGTTGGCTATGCCGGATATCCACAAGAGTTTTGATATATATTGTGACGCATCCCGGCAAGGATTAGGTTGTGTGCTGATGCAAGAGGGACATGTGATTGCTTATGCGTCTCGTCAGTTGAGGAAGCATGAGCAGAACTACCCCACTCACGACTTGGAATTAGCAGCCGTGGTACATGCCTTGAAGATATGGAGACACTATTTGTTGGGACATAGATGTCAGATATATACTGATCACAAGAGTCTGAAGTACATCTTCACTCAGAATGATCTCAACCTGAGACAGAGAAGATGGTTAGAGCTCATAAAGGATTATGACCTGGAGATACACTACCATCCAGGGAAAGCTAATGTGGTTGCAGATGCTTTGAGCCGCAAGAGCCATGTAAATGCAATGAGAGTTAGGCAGATGCCTCAAGAATTGTGTTGGGAGTTTGAGAAACTCAATCTTGGTTTTGTTGGTCACACTGAGGGAATCACTATAGAAGTCGAGCCGACTCTTGAGCAAGAGATACGGAGGGGTCAGCTTGAGGATGATAAGGTCAAGGAGATCAAGGAGCTGATAGAAAAAGGCAAGGCACCTGATTTTACTGAGGATGAACATGGAACCGTGTGGTTCAGAAAGAGGATATGTGTGCCAGAGGTGGATCATCTGCGAGAAAAGATTCTAAAGGAAGCCCATGATTCCGCCTACTCGATTCACCCAGGCAGCACCAAGATGTACCAGGACTTGAAGGAAAGATATTGGTGGTATGGTATGAAGCGTGACGTTGCAGCTCACGTGGCCATATGTGATGTGTGTCAGAGAGTCAATGCAGAACATCAGAGACCAGCCGGTTTGTTGCAACCATTGAAAATACCAGAATGGAAATGGGAAGAAATTGGTATGGATTTTATAGTGGGGTTACCACGTACAAAGGATGGCTATGACTCCATATGGGTTATTGTGGATAGGTTGACAAAGGTGGCTCACTTCATTCCAGTGAAGACTACTTACTCGGGAGCCAAACTGGCAGAACTATACATATCCAGGATTGTCTGCTTACATGGGGTACCTAAGAAGATTGTGTCCGATAGAGGTACTCAGTTCACGTCTCGATTTTGGCAGAAGTTACATGAGTCAATGGATACGAAGTTGAACTTCAGCTCAGCTTACCACCCGCAGACGGATGGGCAGACAGAAAGGACCAATCAGGTGTTAGAGGATATGCTTAGAGCTTGTGCTCTAAAGCACGGAGGCAGTTGGGATAAGAGCTTGCCGTATGCAGAGTTTTCATACAACAACAGTTACCAGGCTAGCTTGAAGATGGCACCTTTTGAGGCATTATATGGAAGGAAGTGCAGGACTCCATTATATTGGAGTGTTACAGGAGAAAGCCAGTTGTTCGGCCCAGAGATCATCAAAGAGGCCGAACGACAAGTACAGATTGTCAGGGAGAATCTGAAAGTGGCACAGTCGAGGCAGAAGAGCTATGCAGACAAGGGACGTAGAGAGTTGATCTTTGAAGAAGGAGATTTTGCGTATCTCAAAGTGTCACCTATCAGAGGTTTGCGCAGATTCAAAGTTAAGGGGAAGTTGTCACCTCGTTACATCGGACCATTCAAGATCTTGGCCCGGAGGGGTGAAGTAGCTTATGAGCTAGAACTACCGGCCCGATTATCCGATGTGCACAATGTGTTCCATATATCTCAGTTGAGAAAGTGTTTGAGGGTGCCAGATGAGAAATTGCCACTGGAGGAACTGAATGTGCAAGATGATCTGACTTATACTGAGTATCCGGTCAAAATTCTGGACATGTTAGAGAGGATTACTCGGAGTAAGAGGATACGGATATGTAAGGTTCAGTGGAGTCATCATGCAGAGGATGAGGCTACTTGGGAAAGAGAAGATGAGTTACAGGCAGAATTCCCCCAGCTCTTTGCTAGCCCAGCCGAATATCGAGGACGAGATTCCTTTTAAGGGGGGTAGGTTTGTAACACCCGTATTTTCAAATTAGGAACCTAAATAAATTAAATTAGGTTTTCTGTAGGTTCGATAAGGTTTTACTTATTGCCTTCTTGAATTTAGAGCATTTATCGCAAGCTTAAATAAATTAATTAGCCATAAAATAAATATAAGGAAAATAGGTGTGTGCACCTCATGCTGGTTTGCATTTTTATTTGCTTGTTGTTCAACTTAAATTCAAATCTTTGAGTTGAATTTAAATTGAAAGTGTTTGCATCGTTTTGGAAAATAGAAAAAAATTCTTCCTCAATCTCTCTTTCAGCCCATCCCTCACCTTTTCTCTTTTTCAATTCCCGCGGCCCAGAAACCACCGCCGCCGGCCCGTTTCCCTTTCCCCTCGGCCCAGCCCATCACTCCCTTTTTCCTTTCCCCTCTCTCACCGACGCGTGGGACCCGTTCGTCATCCCCGACCTCGGGGAGGACTCGGACTCTCCCCGAGTCCGGGTGGAGCGCGCCGCTCTGGCGTGGCCCGCACGCCCAGGCCCAGCCCCGGGCTATAAAAGCAACACCCCCGCGACCCCTGAACCCCCATCGAACCGAACCCGCCGCCTCCGCAAACCCAAGCCGCGCCGCCGCCTTTGAAGTTCCGCCGGAGCTCGATCCAGCGCTGCGCCGCCGTTCCGTCGCGCCCTCGCCGCTTTCGAGCCTTCCAGGAGTATCGCGTCAAGGTGGTGATGCTCTTTGATCCCTTTTCTCCCTCTATCTTGCTTGTTCGTGCGCGCATTAGCTCGCCGGAGCAAGCGCCGCCGCCGCTCCGCCATGCGCCGTAGCAAGCTCTGCTCCGCCCGCCTCAGCTAGTGCAGCTAACCTAGATCGTTTTACCGTGCCGCGCGCATGCTCCCAGTGCCATCCGCGCTCGAAATCGAGCCCCGGACTGCCGATCCAGCCAAGTCCGGCGGACCGCCGCCGCGCATCGCCGTCTCAGTCCGCCGCCGGCCGTTTAACGCCGCCGCCGCTCGCCCCAAATCACTCAGGCCGTCCGATCTCGATCCAAGGGTCCTTAATAGATCTCATCGAAGTCAACCAAGTCCATCCCGGTCAACCATGTCGTTTTTGCAAAGAAACCCCTGTGTTTTCCCATATTAGAACCCGCCGTCCACTGCAGTGAGAAATATTTACGAAACAGTCCCTGTTTTCATGAGTTAGCCCCTGAGTATAAGGTTTATTTGCGTTCTAGCCCTTAGATCTTGTTTTAGCCATAACTTTCTCGTTTTAGATCCGTTTTCGATGATCTTTACGCTCACGCAATCGTTGCAACGAGTAGTATAGTTTAGTAACCTCGTTTTGTACTGTTTACATTGTTTGGTGTACTGTTTCTTATTGTTTATACTTGTTTGCTTGCATGTGCGTGTTTGGTGCGATAGACGATCAGCCGTTCGAGGAGCAGCAGCAAGATCAAGGCTTCGGAGGACCGGACCAGCAGCAGTTTGAGGAAGGCAAGTGGACCCTTGATCATACTTTTGACCCATGAAATCACTAAATCTATCACATTTACTTTTATGTTCATGCATGAGTCTATAATTTGAGGGGAACCGAGTTAAGGACATGCCTAGTATTGTATACCTTATTCCTTGATCAACTTGGGTTTAATTTCATGTTGGGGTAGCTATGCTAGTCGCTTTACCTTGGTTATGGATGGATAATTTTACAAATGTTGTACTTGTTTACTTCATGTTCATGATGGCTTAATGTTGTTAATCAAGATCATATGTGTTAATTGGAACATGGAGAACCACCCAAGAAAATAGTACAACCACAATATCATATGGCTCTGGTCTTGGCTGATTAATTAGAAACTCTAGCTTGTGACAATCTTACCGAAAGGGCAAGAGGGGATGCATCGACGGGGTATAGCTCGGTCCTCTTGGGGCAATTGGTATTGTTTAATGGTCCTTTGGCAAGGTACCACCTCATTAGGACAGTGTTATGACCGCTTTGACTTGAAACCTTAGCGGGTTGTCATAGGTTAGGAAATCTTTGTAAAGGCCTCGTAGCGTCCCTATGCAGTCATACCTAAGGAAGTGTGATATGGTGCTTGGCCCGCACTTGCATGGTTGGGTTTAAAGTTCTTCGGAGCTTTTACGCGAATTGTGGTGAAAGTGTACAACCTCTGCAGAGTGTAAAACTAACCGGTTAGCCGTGCTCACGGTCAAGAGCGGCTTGGACCCTCACATGATAATTGAACTTGAAGTTGATCTAAATCGATGTTTTACTTATGGATATGTTGTATATTTTTCATATATGCTTATCTTGTGGGTTTAATGGTATATACTTATATCTAGTTAATGCTTGCTAATAAAATATGATCAACAAAAATTGCTGAGTGCAGTTAAACCATGTCAGCTATTCCTTGAAATAGCCTTGCATATATTATAGTTGTTTCCCTACCACTTGTTGAGTACCAACCATAAGTGTACTCACCCTTGCATACTTGCTGCTCAGACCGTAATAACAACTGCCCGGAGTTTCCAGAAGATTTCGAGGATTTCTAGGCGTATGTCTCCCAGTCATCTGCCTGTGCTGAAGAAGATTCCGCTGCTACTCTATAGACGTTTATTTATTCGTTTAAGACATTCGGTTTTGTAATAAAGTCTTTAATACTCTCTTTACGCTTGCACTAGTTGTGATATTCACTTTATGTTTAATCATATGTGTGTAAACTGATCCTGGCGCACATATGAGATGCATTCGGTTTGCCTTCATAAACCGGGTGTTACACGAAAGCGCCAGCTGCCGAGCAGCAGGCGCCATCATCGCCCTGGCCCCTCTCAGTGCACGGACACGTCTTGTCCCCGAAGCAAACAAACAAAAAGGCGCGTGCCTCGAAGCTCTCTCCCCGCAGGCGCACTACCCCGACCGGCGAATCGTCACATCCACCGGGTTGGCGCTCAGGCGCGTCCGACGGGTGCGCGGCATCGACCGGTCACATCAAAGAGGAAAGTGCCGAATTACCCTTTGGCCGAGTCCCTCGACTCGACCAAAGCCTCGGGGGCTACTGTCGGGTACCACGGTTAGGGACACCCTAATCGGGGTACTAAGACCACTCCAAAGAACGCAAACATGTGTTAAAGCAACTGGGCCCACGAAGGCCCGCGGCCTCCTTCCGATCTGGAAGAAAGGAAAGGACTCAAAGAAGCCCAACACGCGGCCCGCCGACACAGTGCGTTCCATCCACGCTCCCCTCGGACCACGGGGCAGTTTCCGCCTCGCTCGAGGGCTCCCTTCGAGACCCCTCGACTGCGCCCCGCATCTCCGCCTCGCTCGAGGGTAGCGAACCTACCCCCGAGCGGGTAACTCGTCTCCGCCTCGCTCGAGGGTAGCGAATCTACCCTCGAGCGGGCAAACCATCTCCGCTTCGCTCGAGGGCAGCGAACCTCCCTCGAGCAGGTAGCTCGTCTCCGCCTCGCTCGAGGCCACCCCTTGGCATAAGGGACAAATGGCTCCGCCGCTCAACCGCCCGTCGTACGGAGGCATTGAATGCCAACCACTCCCCCGCAGTGCTCGAGACAGACGGTGTCAGGCCGCCATCCCCCACAGCGGTTGTGACCGGATTCCCATCCGCCAACTCCGGTCACTGCTCCGCCATCCCGAGCACTGTGGCGCACTGTGGGACCTGCGACGCGGGACGAAGCGCGCCTGGCACTGCTCCCGTCACTATTCTGCCAACTCCGGCCGTCCGGATTCCACCTCATCACACGTATGGCCCCGGGCCCACCTCCTGCCTAGGAAAGGGTCCGGCGATGCCATGTGGCCCTCCAAAAGGGGTGCACAGTACACGCGGCCGGAAGTCCCGGACGTCCCCCCTCGAGGAGGTTCGGGACCTCCACGCAACCCTCGGACCCCCTTAGTGCGCGCACCAGCACATTATCCAGGAGGGTCCGGGACCGCCGCGTGCCCCGCCACCACTGGAGCATGTAAGACCTTGGCCTATGGGGCCCACGGAACGCCATCACGCCACGTCTGGAAGACAGTACACCCTACAATGACGACCACGCCGCCTACTGGGGCTGGCAGGACGCCGGCACAATCTCTGCGAGACCAAGGACGATATCCAGGACGACCGCCATGCCCGACGCCATGCCCCACAGTGTACTTCCTACAGTGTTCGACCACTGCACCCCCGCGATTCGGGGGGAGGACGACGACTTCAACGTTCCCCTACTCATGTACACCGCCCCTCCTTGTGACTATAAAAGGAGGAGGCGGGCTTCCTTAAAGGGGGATGTTGTCCGGACGTGGTACTAACGTTGTTCTGACTTTTCTGAACATCAGCGACCACGGTCTCCTACACTCGTGTTCATTACCACACTCTCAGCACCACTGAGCATTCGCCTCAACCGACTCCTCTTCTAGCAGAGACTTGGGAGCCTCTCTCCCTCTCTCGCCTTGCTTGTACCCCCTACTACAAGCACTCCGGGTGCAAGATAATACAGTGCCCTCGCACACCTCTTGGCTGGACGTACGGCCCCGTGGCCGGAACCAGGATAAACCCGTGTGTTACTGTGTTGCCTCTTGCATCATCATCTGGGACGAGGAAACACGCGGCATTTACTAGTTGGGATCCGGACCCCCGGGTCAGGACACCGACACTATGTAAAATGTGAAGCCTGGAATGGGTTTAGATTTATTCATCTTATATAATAGCTGGATTAATTTAAATATAGAATTAAATAAATTTAAATATGATGTTGATATTTGGTTTCTAAAACCTATGCTCCAAATTTCTATACAAATAAAATAGTTTTGTATTGCAATGTAGAATAAGCAGATTTTCTTTCCGAGAAATTTGTGTTGCAATATAGAATAATAAGCAGATTTTTATATATGAGAAGTTATGGCTCTTGGTTCCTGGAGCTCAGGAGCTGTATATGCAGATTCATCTATTTTTCAAACAGAAGGTTTTTGTTGATTTGAACATGTTTTCAAACAGAACTTGGTTTTACAACTCACGCTAAAAGTTGATTAAGACCGACTAGCCCAGCCTATAAGTATGCAGGGTAGCTCAAAAATGATATGTATACGTAGATTATATTAAGTCCGGGGCCTGGGCGCCTGGCACATTGATGTATGGCTGCTCCAGTGTGAGAAGTAAATTTCCTTGCAGAGTCCTTCGACGTAGGAACCCAAGTGGATTGTAATTATTCAATGGAGCAACTTGCATCAAGTTAGGTTACTTGACCAATTCAAGCCCACAAAATACCTGATAAACAATTAAGTTTGGCTTCACCTAAAAGTTTTGGAAATAATAAGACATCAAGTAGCAACCAAAAGATGAAATTTGGACGTATTACGGACCTTGTCAAAGCTTCAAAGTTTGACAGAGACGCCAGGGTCCCTTTCTCTTTGCTTTTCCCCCACTCTTGTCTGCCAATCACACTATGCTAATAAATTAATCAATAAGTTAGGAAGTAATCGTACGTTCAAATAAACCAATAGAACTTTTAATTTCAAAGTTATTTTAACTGTTGTTTTGTTGTTCACATAAGACTTAATTGTAGCTAATCATTTGAATTATGGCAATGGAATATATATCTTCTTTTCTACTTCAATCAAATCTGAAATGCATTTTCTTAGCGTTACTTGGGACACATGAAGATGTTGAAGTTAGTTGGGGAATTAAATATGCTCTTCCATTAAATGTCTCCAAATCTCTTATGAAATTCCCACGTTGGAAATTATTGATGTCTCATATATCACGAAACAATAGTGACATGGCATGGTACTTGCAATCTGTGCTGATCTGGCATCATGCCATATATCACGTTATGCTATTGTGGAACACCAGCCACACTATCTCCCTGTTGTGCTCAATAATAGACTAGCATATATCGAATTTAAACGGTGCAAAGTGGCAATTGAACCCCAAATAAAGGTCCAGGAGAAGGGGCTGAAATAAATAATAATCAGGATAATGGAAGTAATTCACCAAACCTTCTTGATTGTATTAATCATAAGATAACTAGCCTACAAAAACTTAGCTAGCTAGGATATTTCTAAATTGATTTGGGTAGTAGTATGTTTTGTTAACTTCATAACAACATGATATTTGCATATTGCCTGAATTTTTCTCAAATCTCACTCAGTTTTAATGCCCCTTGTACAGAGCTTAGTAGGTCGTTTGATTGAGTGTTGATTTGATATATGATATGTAGAATAATATAGAGTTTCTTGTGATTAGATGACGAAACATAGTGTCCTAATCTTTCTTGTATGTCTCTTTCAGGTTGGACAAAAACAAACAGATGCATGTACCCTGCACGAGACGCTAACTAAACACTAGACTAAAGGTCACTTTCAGTTGAAAATCCTGAAAAGGATGTGGCTATTAGTCGTGGCTAACTGATATTTAAAGTTAATATGCGTGAAACTATATGCCTGTGTACTAAAAAGTTTAGTTTTAACTGATGTGACTGTAGTTCTATGGGACTCTCGTGAAGAAAAGAGAAACACTGTTTTGAAAATTGTGGACATGATTCAATTTCACCATTTTCAATTACTGAATTTGTCTGGATTTCACGGTATATATAACGCCTTGTGCTTCAGAGAATGAAGTTGCAGTTTAAGAGTAATTTAGTTAGAGAAGGTAAGAGAGATTCTAGGACCACTTTAATTTGAAGAGAATGCATAGTGTGGAAATGTAAACCATGTCTTGTACAACAGGAGAGCACCATGTGTAAAATTTGTTTCTAGAAAATAGATGCTAGGCTGCTTGCATTGTTCACATGAAAAATACACAACCATATGAGCAGAGCAGTGGCTTCCCTCAAGGAACTGGTGTCTGTTTTTCATTTTCTCTGCACACCTGTTGTCCTTCAAAGCTTTTGTCCAGTCTGTCTATAGGCCCATCCCTACTTTCTGTCTAACCCGGACTACTTGGTCAAGCTCAAGAAGTCCTGTCAGACCCTAATGTATGTTGATTGTTGAACTTCCAGGCTTCCGGGTTATGACGATTATTGAACAACAAAATTCTGCAATTCCAGGCTTTATCTGGCCCAAAATTTACACATCAGGTTTCAAGTCTGGTCGGGTCTAAGAATTTGCAGCCTCTTCCTCAGCAGCTTCCATTTGTAAAGCTCCCAAGAGCCCAAGGCACTACCCGTCAAGATTCAGGAGCAACGCGTTCACTGTTTGCGCAAGCAACTGAAGCCATTTCATCCTCCATTGTTTTTTCCTCCAAGCTTTGCTCCACACCCTTATTTATACTCTGTTCACCCACCTCATACCTGGCAGCAGAAGTGTTTCACCTTCACCGTGCCTCCAGCAAGCTAGAGGTAAACCATGGCGCTCAAGCGCAAGGCGGCTCCCGGCTTGGCCGACGACCTGATGATCTCCTGCGGCGGCGGCCAAAGCCACGCCGCGTCGAACAGTTTTGCGCCGGCAGCGAGGTCGAGGGAGTCGTGGGCGGAGGCGGTGGGCGCGGTGGCGGCGGCGCAGCGGGGGCGGAAGCGGTTCGTCGGCGTGCGGCAGCGGCCGTCGGGGCGGTGGGTGGCCGAGATCAAGGACACCATCCAGAAGATCCGGGTGTGGCTCGGCACCTTCGACACGGCCGAGGAGGCCGCGCGCGCCTACGACGAGGCCGCCTGCCTCCTCCGCGGCTCCAACACCCGCACCAACTTCTGGCCCCGGGCTGCCGGCGACGCCGCCTTCACGCTGCAACAACCGCCGCCGTCCGCGCTGCCCTCCAAGGTCACCAACCTTCTCCTCCTCCGCCTCAAGAAAGCACGCAGCATCAGTGCCGGCGCCGTTACACACGCACAACAAGAGGCGCCGGTGCAACACCGGCAAGCTCAACAAGGGTACGGCGGCCAAGACGAGTACAGCTTCCAAGTCGACGACTTTCTCAGCTACGACGGCGGCGCCTGCGACGAGCTTCAGGTAGTGAAGCACGAGGTGGTGTCCAACTGCTCTCAGGAAGCGGAGGACGAAGGCGACGGGGAGGTGGGCGTGGAGGAGGACGATGAGGCGCCCTTGGACTTCGGATTCATGGACAAGCAGCCGTCGCCGGCCAGGGAGGTCGACGACGCGGGGCTCTACTCGCCGTTCGAGATGGTGGTGGCGGACGAGCTCGGTGGCACGGCGGAGGTGGAGCCAACGGGGCCGATCAACGAGGTGATGAAGAGGATGAAGTACGAGAGGAAGATTTCCGCGTCGCTCTACGCGCTCAGCGGGGTGTCGGAGTGCCTCCGCTTGCATCTCGGCGACGGCGGCGGCCACGCTGGTGCCGGGAGGCACGAGCTGCTGGCGCTCTCCGGCCTGAGGGGCGCGTGCAGGAAGCAGCAGGAGGAGCAAGAAGTGGTAGACGACGAGGGAGGCAACGGCGCCGCCGTTGGCCATGAGGAGAGCTCGAGCTGCAGCAACAGCACCTCGTCGGAAGCGGCGAGCTCGTCGCCGGAAGCAGCAAGCTCTCCGCAGGACGCGAAAGCTGCCGAGAGCGACATGCTTCTGTGGAGCTCCCTCGATCTCCCTCCTATTTGCTAAATTTGGTTGTTATAGATAGGAACGATAAGTTTTCTTTATTACCATAGTTAGTTGCACTAGAATCTATTGGGTATACATCAGGAGCCCTATTCCTCGGGTCATAGTTTGGCTTATTACTTCGATATAATCTACTGGGAAGTGACATGTTTTTGCTTACAGAAGAATTGATAAGAACCTAATTTAATGAAAGCATATGGCTTAATTAATTACCATTTATGATTACAAAAATGTTTGGCTCAATACAAATAAAATTCTAATAAATCAACATCTATATTAAACTATATATAAATCCCCCTTGTGGTTCTTGCTAATTAAGAAATTCGTAGTATCAGAATACTGGGAATTAGTAGGCGAGATAACTTTTACTACGCAGAACTTGAGGTCACATGTTGTACTGCATCAGAATCTATATCTATCTATCTATATTATAAAGAATGAAAGAATTAAGAATATTTGTCACTAAGATTAACTCACCCACTCACCTCACAAAACACCTTTTGAAGGCCTACATGTAAGGCCAGGTGATTGACAGGACATGGTGGACCAAAAAAACGGAGAGAAGGAAAATGATTCCACCAAAAATGAATTTTTTTTTGTCACCATGGCCTCCTCTACCCACCCGCATGTACCCACATTCACTTTTATTTTTCCTTCTGTCCTTTCCATCTCGCGCTCCCTGATACACGCGGCCGTGATCATTATTCGCCCATAATTCTTGTCGATATTTATTTTGGAAGGATAATAATTGATATTATTGTTTTATGGAATTTTAGAAGGATGATAATTGACATCATTGTTTTATGAAAGGAAAATAAAAGTGTGTGCAATTATGGGAGAAAATTGATTCTCACATATTTCTTTCCTTATGCACAACTAGAAAATAGAATAGTATAAATGGAGAGGCAAAAATTAAGTATAAATTCTTTCCATACTAAATAATCAAGATATCATATCAATCAATCAAGGGGTTCATTTGAATAGCCCTAATTTCCGCAGAATCTTTCCAAAGGCATAATATCTCCTTGCCTTTCAATCACCGCATCTATAAAGCCATATATCACTAGATTAATCATTCACCCATTCTTGCCACTGTCGCGCCAAGAAGCTGCTACCATCTGATTTCTTTTTCCAAGAGAGGACATCACTGCTGATCGGAAGGGGGCTAAAGTTGTGGCAAGCATTGATGCCACAAAAGCAACACGAAGTTGCATTCAACACCAAGGTCTGCCTCCTGCCCATGTTGCAATATTTGTTGTGATAGAAGTTTTATTTTGTTAGTTAGGAAGGAGATGTTGTTTATCAGAATGTTGAAATTATATCTACACATGTTTAAAGATTCAGCGATAGTGCTAATGAAATAAGAAAATAATTAAGATGTGTGGATAGGATACGCCGCGGATGGCAGTGCTCGGT
Source organism: Panicum virgatum (assembly GCF_016808335.1). Taxonomy (NCBI): domain Eukaryota; kingdom Viridiplantae; phylum Streptophyta; class Magnoliopsida; order Poales; family Poaceae; genus Panicum; species Panicum virgatum. Next base: position 17,028,103 of record NC_053153.1, on the reverse strand, counting down.
GCAGCGGCCTTCCCCGATCGGCGGGACGGTGCTGGCGCGGCTGTGCGGCGGCCTTCTCGGCTCTACAAGACCAAGACCGGCAGCGTTTTTCTATTTTTTTTAACGTACGTGTCGTATCGTGCATTGCTGCTAGTTCTGGAAAAAGATAAAAATGCTTATATGGTCACCTGCCTGCTAAGAAATATGTATATGATTGTCGCCTCTATACAATTATGATGTTCTGCTCTTCTGCAAATCTGTGTTACGTTCTTCCTCTAGCATCGGAGGTACTGCCTTCCATTTTTGTTTGGCTCTAGCATCGAATGAAGCAAATTCAACAAGAAACACTAGTAGGCAAGCATACAGTAGACCTAGAGACTGGAGAGCGTGGAAGGCTTGGAAATTCTCTTTCTTGTTCTTGTGGAGGCGATCGTGGCAGAATGTACTAAGTACTAATGATGGTACTGATAGTGGTCGCTTAGCTGAAGTAGTTACTAGTGAGCTAGCACACGACTGCACGAGAGGGTTTTTTTTTTTTTTTGAGCAAGACTGCGCGAGAGGTTAAGTAAGAAGGATCCAAAGACTGAGGGAGCAGCAGGGCCATGGATACTGAAGTTGGGCCAACTATGTCACGGATGCTCATAATCATCATGGGCCGCGAACGTCAAGGAGTGCACAGCGCAGAGGCACAGCCCAGTTGAACTTTAGGCCCACGGCGACAGGCCCCATTTGGTGGGGCACGCTTCGGTTTGCACCCCCATTGACCCAAGAGTAGCCGTGACCAACATTAATTTATTGCTCGTGATAGGAAAGCTAGGGTAAGAGCAAGTCCAACAAATTAAGTATATTGGCTTGGCTAGATAAATTTGGAGAAAGAGAAGAAAAAAATGCCTTCCAACAGACTCTGTATCCCCTTCCATCGCTATCATCGTCGCTATTCTCTCCCCCCGCCTCGCTTTCTTCTCCGAGCGGCCCTCGCTCTCCATCTCTTCGTTCGCACGCGCTTCCCCCTATTCCCACGCCAGATTCCCCCTTCGCGCCGCCCGGCAGCAGAGCTTGCGCGCGATGGCCGGAGCTCGCGCGCTGCGGAGCGGTCGCGCGGCGGGCGGGCCTCGCTTGCGGCGGCGAGCTCGCGCACGGCGGCCGGAGCTCGCGCGCGGCGGCCGGAGCTCGCGCGCGGCAGGCGGGCCAAGAGCGCCGCCACGGGGGTGCCGCAGGCGTGCGCCGCGCTGCACGACATCTCCAACGACTCCCCCATCGTCGGCCTCGCCGCGGGCGGCCTGCACGGCTCGGACAAGACCCCCGCCTCCACCGCTGCCAAGATCCGCCGCAGGGCCCCGCGCCGCACGCTGTTAGATAAGCTAGCTGTAGATATTTTCTTTCTGTTATTCAGTTAGATGGCGGACTCATCATGTCGAGTTCCGCCCGGGTCATGCGCACGTCCGCGCTGCGACGAGGGACGTGCGTTGTGGCGTGGTCACCGCCAAGACCGGATCACGGGCAACGTGGGATGGCACGTTTTGCTTCCGATCAGGGCGCGGTCACAGCCAAGTTATAGGTAGTTTGTTTCCCTACTTATTTGCATCAATACAACAGAAAACGCTGCAAGCATTCGCGGCACAAAAACCACCGTGTTCATTCTCCAGTTCTCGCGTGTGTCCTCGTGATCCCCGGCGTGATCCAGTGTTCGCCGGAGCTCATCGCCGAGCTGCCGGGCTAACACACGCCAGGCTCCGGGGAGGCGCTCCTGCGCGGCCAGGTCAAGGCGCTCGTGCACAAGGTCGAGGAGGAGCAAGGATGCACCCCCACGGCTCTCGTCAGGCCAGCGCGCATCCAGGCGCTTCTTGCGGTCTCCAGGTCGCAGGCCCAGCTCGTCGTCGACCGCGACGAGAAGACCCCTGTTGGTGTAGCTCGCGTCCGCGTCCCAGGCGCCAAGGGAGCGAGTCCACAGGAGCACGGCGTGCTCAGCGATGGCAAGCCTTCCTCCGCGTGGGTCTGCGTCCTCGGCGGGACCGCGAGGCCGAACGCTGGTTTCCCCACGGCGGCGTCGGGCTCGGCCTCCGGCACGGCGTCGATCTCCGCCCGCGGATGGAGTATGCATAGTCGATTTAGAGAAACTGTTGGTTGCCCCACCCTTTAGAAAGGTAAATGAACAGCTAAATGACTCTTTAAATGAAACAATTTAACTAAGCTCTTGGAGATCACGTGAAAAAAAGTTTGACTCTTGAAAATTAGAGGCATTTCGCTATCCAAACAAACCAAAGTGATATATAGAGATTCTGGGGTGATTCGTTTGGGGCGTCTGATTGATGTAATAAGCAAGGAAAAACGTCTAAATAACACGACCTTGTGACGTGCAGAGGGTAAGAGAATTTTACCTTTTACAGAATAAAAAAGAGAGGATCAGGACATTCCTGTTAAAGAAAAATAAAACAGGGAGTCCATTCCAAAGTGATATCTGCCTCCCAAGCACGGGCCTTGTTTGGATCGGCCAGGATTCTAGCACGCACACATCTCGAAAAAAGAATGTCACATGCATGAAGCACTAAATGAAGTCTATTTGCAAAATTTTATTAAAAATGGGTGTAACTTTTCGCGACGAATCTAATGACCGTAATTAATCGATGATTTGCTACAGTGATGCTACAGTAACCATCCTCTAATCGCGCAGTCAAAGGTCTCATTAGATTCTCCAGGGTCACTAGCGCGGGGGTTCTGGAGTTGGTTTTGTAAACTGACTTTGTTTGACACCGTAATAAACGGTCAAAGTTTACTATTCACTAGCGCGCTACAAAACCAAACGAGACCACGGTGCAGCTCCTCCCGGGAGTCCACAAGGCCCCACACTCATTAGGCTTGCTTAACGTGCTATCTATCGACGGTGACTGATCGATCACCACCAGTTCAGTTTGCCACGAGGGCGCGAGGCTGGTGGTGGACAGCAACGTACGCATACCGGAGAGGCAGAGAGCAATATAGGTTATTGGTGGCAACTGTATGTAGCTAGGTGCCGACGACGATGCTGGTCAAGGCCATGCGCGCCCAGCGAGATCCAGGAGTCGTACTTGGTGGAGTGGAGGTCGACGGCGGGAGCCACCGCGCCCCCGTGTGCATGCATGAGTTGCTCGACTGGATCGGTCGAATAGGTTCTAGGCGGTGGCGGCCGGCCGGCAGCGTCCTGAATTCTGCCCCCGTCTCTTGGGCGTCGCCTGGGGCTCTTCTCCCAGCTCGATCCATCCATCGCGCTCTCGGCCATCTGCAGACGGCGTGCGCACCTGAACATTCTCGCTCGATCCTTATGCTCTGGAAAGATTAATTAAATGTTTTCTCTTCATTTTTCTAGGACCAGAACATAGGGAGGTGATTTTGTTTGTGTGGCGACCAGAGGGGAGCGAATGGGAACCGATCAAAATTTCTTTTGAAATCGATCCGTCGGCCTATATCTCGAAAATCACCACAAACCCTCAAATCCTATATGAGGTGTGGAGTAGCTATAGAAGAGCTAAACCAACACAAATCAGCCCTAGGAACGAGCGAGAGAAAACACGGAAGCGATCGAGAAAAACTGCAACCCTCACAGTCAGAGACCGGTCAGACCGCTCGCTCTGGCCGGTCAGACCGGTCGGGCTGGATTTGAATTTCCAATCCGGTCAGACCGGTTGCTCCGACCAGTCAGACCGGTTGCTGTGACCGGTCAGACCGCTTCTGCCCAGAACAGAATTTCAGCCCGCGAACTCGAGGTGATTTCAAGATTACTCGTTCAAATCATCACCAAATGGTCTCAAAATTTGCAGGAAGGTTCCTGGGATAGAGACGAACCTCTCCACAAAAAGAATCAACCCAAAACGCAAAGGATCACTAGAATTTTGAGGGGAAAAGAGGCAAAAGAGGGTTTTCCAAAAACTCCAAAAACCTCAATCCAGGGGACTCGTGATTCTCGGGGGTTTAGCACTATACTAGATGGTCGAGAAGCAAATCACGGAGTCTCTAAACCCACCAAGAGAAAGCTTTGATCTCAAAAACCACCAAAAGAGAGGAAATCAATCTATGACCAAAGGATGAACAAGAACACAAGAGAGTTGCTCAAAAGGGTCCTCGATTTCATTCAAATTCATCGTGATTTACAGAGGAATTCACCTATACAAGAGCTAGACCTCCACCCATTCATCCACCCTCTCAAATTTGTGGACCTAGCTATTATCTAGACCACTATTGCCATGGAGACCTCGACCTAACCCTAGAACAGAGAGAGGAGCAAGGAAAAACAGAAAAGGACTCGTGGCTTGGAGGCTCACCTCGCCAAGGGGGCAGGTGAGAGTATATATATCAACCCTAGGGGCGACCGGTCAGACCGGTCTCACAGACCGGTCAGACCGGTCCCTTCCCAGATTTGACCTCCACCCTGACTCATACACTCAAACGCCCGTAGGGGCAAAACCAGAAAGGGTACAAGATCTCATCCGACGGCGGAGTTTCTTTCTTCGACTCGAAACCTTCTCCGCGATGCCGCCACGTCGATGCAGATCCGATCCGCGGTTTTGAAGGGTCCGCGAAACACAGTGAGGTGGCCGGTTTTGAGAAAACCGCCAAAACTCCACACGCGGGAAGATTCCTGCCTCCACGCCGTGGCCCTGGACGCCGTTCCCGCCTCGGCCTCCTGACGGCCCTAGACGCCGTCCGACGCCCGTCACCTCCTCGCCCGCAGTGAGGCCCTAGACGCCGTCGATGCCCGTTCCTCCGCCAGTCCCGAGACCGACGCCCGTGCCTCCACAACTTGGCGTCTTCAACCGCCGTCCACCAGCTTGGTTTTGTGGCGCAAACCAAGAAACCTGCCATCCACCGGTGCTTGCGCCCTCGATCCAGGAGTGGACGCCACAGCTGCCGCCCGGCCCGAGCTCCGGTCCCGGCTGCCCTTCACCGCCGTCCACCGCACGGTCCATCGGCCACAGCACCTCCACGGCAGCTCTCCGTAGACACTCGACGCCCGTGTACCTGCAACTAAAGACCAAGCACACGATCACACTGCACGGTTGACAATTCACTCATCACAGCCAGGAGTGAGTACTGCTCATTCCTCAATCTCCCCCTTGATGAGTACATTGTCAACACACCACCTGGAACCAGAGAAGTGAAAAATGAAAAGTGACAAGAAGAAGGTGAAGAACTCAAACAAGTGACAAAAAGCTCAGAAAGGCAAGAACAGTCACTTACTCAAGCAAAGATTGATTCCCTAAGACAAGGGCAACGGCTCGACACAATCGATCAAAACCAAAACATGACTCCTCAAAGACAGAGGTAAAGCTCGACGCAGTCATGCAAGAAGCGGAGGGAAAGCGAGGAAAAATCAGGAGCCAAAAACAAAGCAGACACTGCCCATGCTCAAGCGGTTTGGTAAGGATATCTCCGGTTTGCCTCTCTGAAGGGACATGGTTCAAGTCTATGTGGCCTCTCTCATTGTTATCTCGTAGGAAGTGGAAACAGATATCTATGTGTTTGATTCTGGAGTGTATGACAGGGTTCTTTGCAATGCTAATGGCGGACATTTTGTCTACAAAGATGGGAACCCAACCAAAACTCAATCCATAATCCTGCAAGGTTTGTTTCATCCAAAGGATCTGGGAGCAACAGCTAGCAGCGGCAACATACTCAGCTTCTGTGGAAGAAAGCGCTACGCTAGCCTGCTTGCGAGAGGACCAAGACACTAAAGATGTACCGAGAAATTGACAAGTGCCGGATGTCGACTTGCGATCCAACCGACACCCACCGAAATCGGCATCAAAAAAACCAACCAAAACCAGAGAAGAATCCGCAGAGTACCAAAGACCAAACTCAGGGGCGAATTTCAGATACCTGAAGATGCGTTTCACCACCTGCCTGTGGAAGGTGCGCGGCGAAGCCTTATACCGCGCACAGAGGCCGACCCCGAACTGAATGTCCGGTCGGGTCGCCGTTAGGTACAGGAGAGAGCCAAACATGCTCTTGTACTCCTTCTGGACCACCGCCTCGCCATCCAAGTCCGCATCAAGCGTCGTCGATGTGCTGATCGGAGTCGGCTGAGGAGACAAGTCACTCATGTCGAACTTCTGCAGCAAGTCCTTGGTGTACTTCGCTTGATGGACGAACATGCCCGGAGGAGTTTGCTTGATCTGCAGCCCGAGGAAGAACTGCAGCTCACCCATCATGCTCATCCCGAACTCCCTGGACATCTGCTCAAAAAACTTGGAGACAAGAGCATGAGAAGAGCCACCAAAGATGATATCATCCACGTAAATCTGAACCAACAAAAAGTTAGAGCCAGAGCGCATGAGGAACAAAGTTTTATCAACACATCCTATTTTAAAACCTTGAGCAAGCAATAAGTTTTTAAGCCTATCGTACCAAGCTCTAGGCGCCTATTTCAAACCGTAAATAGCTTTCTGAAGCTTGTAAACTCGGTTTGGAAACTTGGGATTTTCAAAACCAGGGGGTTGTTTCACATAAACTTCCTCTTCCATAAAACCATTCAAGAAGACAGATTTCACATCCATTTGAAAAACTTTTAAACCCTTGGAAGCAGCAAAAGCAAGAAAAATTCGAATCGCTTCTAAGCGTGCTACCGGGGCAAAAGTTTCCTCATAATCTATACCTTCCTTTTGGCAAAACCCCTGGGCTACAAGTCGAGCTTTGTTCCACACTACCAATCCATCTTCACCTTACTTGTTCTTGAACACCCACTTGGTTCCAATGGGGTTACAAGCAGGCGGAGGCTCAACCAAAACCCAAACATGATTCCTTTTAAAATTTTCGAGTCCCTCATGCATGACATTGACCCAATTGGAGTCAGAAAGAGCATGTTCAACATCTTTGGGCTCAAAAGAGGCAACAAATGCTGAATGAGCAAAGCCAGCGATACTTGTTACTTTGGACCATGTGACTCGCTCGTTAAGGTCACCTAGCATCTGTTGAGGTGGATGACGACGCTGAATGTGTCGCGGTGCTTCCCTTGTCGAAGTCGCCTCCTACTCAACCAGAACTGGTGCCTCCTCATGTGCAGCTGGGGAAGGCTGAGTCACCTGCTCGATCGGCCCCCGGGAAGTGGATGTAGTCGGGTCGGGACCGTCATCATCGACCGAGCTCGTGGCGGAGGCGGCTGGGTCCACAGTACGCGTGGTAGCCTCAGCATCACCCTCCGCAACTTCTTCCTCCTCATCTTCAAAGATGGGGGTGCCGAGCTCATCATCTCCTGCAACCTCAAAGATAGAAGAATTGCACAAGGCAGTCTTGTCGAAAGTGACTTCACAAGTCTCTCTGACGATGCTAGTATCAATAATCAGCACACGGTAAGCTCTAGAGTGAGTAGCATAACCGATAAAAATACCGTCAGACGATCGAGACTCAAACTTATCAAGATTTCCTTCCTTCAACAGAAAGCATCGGCAACCGAAAACTCTGAGATGGTCAACACGGGGCTGGCGTCCAAATCACAACTCATAAGAAGTCTTGTGCATGAAAGCACGCAAGAAAATACGATTGGACACATAACAAGCGGTGTTAACCGCCTCAGCCCAGTACTTTCTAGGAGTCCGATGCTCATCGAGCATCATCCTAACCATCTCAACCAACGTTCGATTCTTCCGTTCTACAACCCCATTCTGTTGTGGAGTGTAGGAGGAAGAATACTGGTGTTCAAGACCTTGATCACTGCAAAAGGTGTCAAAACGAGCATTTTTGAATTCTGTGCCATTGTCACTGTGAATCGCTCTCATGGCCTGGGGTAGCTCGTTTTTCAACCTCAAGATCAAGTCTCGAACAAACTCAAAAGCCTCATCCTTGGTTCTCATGGAAAAGACACAAGAATAGCGAGAAAACTCGTCCACGATCACAAGAACGTACCACTTCCCACCAACCGACATCACCCGAGAAGGACCGACTGTGTCCATGTGTAGCAACTCTCCAGGGTGAGTGGTCATCACTTGATTATCAGGCGGATGAGAAGTGGCAACCATCTTCCCGTGGCGACACAGGTGGCAAACAAGATCCTTTTCAAACTTTAATTTGGGTAATCCTCGGATCAGGCCAAGTGAGCTAAGTCTCGACAATAAATCAAAGCTCAAATGTCCAAGTCTCATATGCCACTTCCATAGATCAGAAGAAGGACCAGCTAACAAGCAACAAGGAGGACCAAGAGAAGTTCCAGAGAAGTCAACCAAGAAAACCCGATCGCGAGGTAAAATCCGACAAACCAAATCTCCTCTGGAATCTAAAACACGAGAACAACCCTCCTTGAAGCGAACTTCAAACCCCTCATCAAGAAGTTGCGAAACAGAGAGCAAATTGAACCCAAGGTTCGAAACCAAAGCCACTTCTCTCAGGGTAAAGCGATTAGAAACTCTAACAGCGCCAACACCATGTACCTTGCCCTTACCATTATCCCCAAATATGATGTATTCTTTGTGGCGCGTTGGGGTGAGGCTGGAGAACCATTTGTCATTCCCGGTCATATGGCGCGAACAACAGGAGTCCATGATCCACCTGTTCTCCAAGCCTCCAACCTGCACATCAGTAGTGAGACAAAGGGTTAGCAAATGTCTCAACATTGGGGTTAGCAAAGTGTGAAGCAAACCAGTGTCGAGCCATTTGCTCTATAGAAGGGTTAGCAAAATCAGGAAAAACGTATCTCCCGTTCCGTCTACCGCGAGGCTGACGACCACCACCGCGAGGAAAGCGTGGTGCATCGTAACCTCCTCCAAAGCCTCGATCCCGTGGTCCATAGCCGTACTGAGGACGACCAGGAGCACGACCGGCAAAGCGACCACCCGCTAGAGCACGGTAATCACCACCGTCTCCCTGTCCTCCACCTACACGGCGCGCCCTAGCATCTTGCCTACCACCACGCCGAGGAGGACCATGCACTCGAGCAGAGTACCTGTCCGAGTTATGTCTCTCCTGCTCACGCCTCACAGCCCGCATCCTCCTGAAGCAAAACTCCTCCAGGTGACCGTCTCTGTCACAGTACTCACAGTGGTACCACACCTCTCTCTTGGGAGGTGGAGGCCTTGCCTTTGGACGGGAAGGAGCAGCCCCCTTCTTCTGGGCAACCTGGGCTGTGGCAGTAGGGAGCGTATCGAGGGGATTCCTCAGCTCATTGGGCTTTGGAACCCAAACCTGCTTCTGTGGAGGTGCTTTTGATAGTTCTTTAAGCACACCATCCACGGGGTCAACTAGCAGTGTTTAGAGCACTCGAAACTCCAGCAGCCTTGCTGATCTTACCATACAACATGTCAAAGTCTGACTTCGTGTAGGTGTAACCGACCCCAAACCCGACACCACGCTTAAACTGCTTGATCAACATGCCCAACTGCGGCTCACTAGTAGAAACCCAACTAAGAATCGCCCTAAGATATGTGTTCTCATTCTCCAAGTTGGCTTTCTCTACCGCAAGATCATTCAAATCAGAAATCAGACCAGGGCAAACAAGACAATCATTAGGTGGGCTAGAGTCCTCGACCTTAGTCTTCCCCAAAGACTTAATCAAAGCGTTCTTCTCATCTAGCTCCGACCTAAGCGTGGGACAAAGCTTACAAGCACCAAGCAGAACAGGCTTAGACCTAAGCTTCTCTAGCTCACACACAACAGCAGCAAACTTAGACTGCAAAGAAGCTAGATCAGATTTAAAGATGGAGCACTCATCACATTCAAGCAAATCACTAACAATAGGAGCATTCTTGGCCAATTCAAGCTCATGCTTGGCCTTGGCTAGCTCATGAGACACGTCAGCAAATGAAGTCTTGGCAACATCCAAGTTCGCAACATTCTCATCATGCTTGGCACGGAGAGCAACAAGATCATTCATGTGAGATATGCAGCCAGCGCACTCACCCTCACCAGATTTCTCTCTAGCACAAGCCAGCTCAGCCCTAAGCTTCTTATGCTCTCTAGCTACTTTCTTAAGCAGCCTTTTCTGATTGTCGAGAGCGGCGTACAACTCCCTAACCTCAGTATCAAGCAGGTCGATAGTGGAGTTTACCTCTGAATCACTCTCGGATCCAGGAGAAGAGTCGTCGTGCGTCGGTGTAGCATGTCCACCTGGAGACGCACGAGCACCATTGGCCTCACCCGCCATGGTACAGAAACTCTTGCGCCGACCGGCCTCCAAGCAAAGGCCGATGAAGCCGGTGGCTTCCTTGTCCCGCTTCTTCTTCTTCTTGTCATCGTCGTCGAAGGTCGGTGAAGAAGAGCGGTCGAGGTCGCTAAGCTGCGCCAAGAAAGCCTTCTCCCGCTTCTTGGCCTTGTACTGGAAGCACTTCTTGAGCAACTCCTTGTCGAAGCGCCCTCCCCGGTCATGACTGCGGTGCTTGTGGCGCCGACGCTCCTTGTTGGAGCCTCCCTCGTCGCGGTCTCGTGGTGGCGGTAGTAGTCGAGGTTGTTGTTCTGTAACACCCTAACTCAAATTCCCGCATTTATTAATAAATTTAAATGGCTTTATTCAAATTTCTAAGGTTTATTGTGTTTAGTTGGCATTTAATCTAAATTTTTGTTTCACAAGTAATTAAAATTTTATCATAGGTTTAAATTTTGGTGTTGCATTCATGCTGGTGCATAGTTTATTTAATTGAGTGTGGTTTGAATTCAAATTTGTATTTGAATTTAAACTTTGTTTGAATTAGAATAGAAAAAGGAGAAGAAATAGATGAGAAACCCTACCCAAACCAAAACCAACCCAGCCCAGCCCATCACCAATTCTGCGGCCCACTCTCTCCTCCCCTTTCCCTTGGGCCCGCTCCGCAGCTTAACCTCAGCCCAGCACCCAAAACCCACCATCCTAACCCAGCAAGCCGCTGCTCGCCCGCGCAGCCCGCCAGCCTCACCAGCGTCCGCGTCCTACGGCCCAGTCCCGTGTCGCGCGCGGCCCGCTCACCCTGCTCGGCCTGCAGCCGCGCTCGCTCCGCCCCGCGCGCTGCACCCGCTGCCAGCCGGGCCCGCAAGCCAGCGCTCAGCCCGCTAGCGCATCGCCCGCGTCCCCGCTTCAGCTGCTGACCAGCGGGGCCCGCTGTCAGGGCCTCCTTCCTCCTTCAGCGCGCGCCCAACGGACCGGCCGAGATCTCCGGCCGAAACCACCGCGGCCTTCCTTCCCGAGCCGGACCCCGAGATCTCCGGCCGTCCCTCTTTAAACCGCCCGCGGACCCCCAGCTTCCCATCCCACGCGCTAGCGCCGCCTCCAACCCTAGCCGCCACCCCCACGCCGCTCTGCTCCGCCGCGCCCTGCTCCGCCGCTGACCGGCCACGCCACGGCACCCCAGGCCCTGCCGACCGCCGCAGACGCTTCGCCTCGGCCCTGGGAGACTTTCTAAGCCGGCCACGCTCCAACTCCTGGACTGCATCACTGGAATCGCGCCGAGCTCCCCAACCCCGGTAAACTCCGATCTCTGGCCAATTGCTCATCCCCGGCGATCCCCGGACCTCCCTGACCCTTTGTACACTGCCGCAGCACCACCCCAAGTCAATTCGCGGGATCCAGACGCCGGAGCTCCACTGAAGCAGCCTCTCCCTCAAGCGCTGCCGCGACCCGCGGATCGACCTCCCCGCCGACGTCCCGCTGCGCTGCGACCCCGACCGTCCCGCACCTCGGTGAGCACCCCCGAGACACCGCCGCACTTTTTTGCTAGCTGCCTTAGATTATAGCACGCCCCAGCTGCCGCGCGAGCTCACGCCGGCGATGCTCCGCCGCGCACACCCGCCTGCACCCTCGCGCACGCCGCCCGAACCCCTGTCGAGCCCCACTCTGAGCCCCAGTGGACTACGCGTGCCACGATCAAGCTCCAGGGCCAAGCCGCTGTCCAAAACGGCCACGGGAACGCCGGATTGGCCATCACCGGTGATCCCCCGCCGCGGGATTCGTCGCCAGCGGTAACGCGCCGCCGCGCCGCGCTCATTTCACCCTGGGCCGCCCGATCTGGAGGCAATGGCCCAGATTAGATCGAAACCCCGCTAGATCTGAACCGCTAGATCGCGATCCAACGAACCTGATTCAAAGATACCGCTTCGGCTGGCAATCTTTCTAAAGAGACCCTCGGTTTATTAGATTTCAACCCGCACTCCTTTGTAGTTCAAAAGTAATTGCAGATATGCCCGAAACTTTGCAAGGACCCCCCTGACCTTCCTAGAAATTGAAACCGCCGTCCAGCCCCTGTCTTTTTGCGAGTTAGACCCTGAAGCTTTAGTTTAATTACGTCCAGGCCCTCGGTTTTAGCAGAAAACCCCCTGGAACTCCAGTTTTCTTACAAATAAGCCCCTAGAACTTGTTTTTGGCCTAGGTTATGCGTTTTAGCTCCGTTTTAAGCGTTCTTTATGTCCACACGATCGTTGTAACGCGTAGAATAGTTTAGGCTTAGTTTTTCTTGCTGTTTTTATGTATTGATGTACTGTTTCTTAGTTTTTGTTAGTATTTGCTTGTATGATTATTGTTGTGCCTCGTTTTGTCCATGTGTTCGTGAGTAGACGTCGAGCTACCGGAGGAGCCCCAGTACCAGTACCCGGAGCAGCCGTCTTCCGAGCACTTTGAGCAGCAGCAAGAGCAGTACGAGGAAGGCAAGTATAACATGAACAACCTATCACTTTTAAATACATTTTCATACTGCATTTTAATACTGTATGCCTATAAGGATTTCCTAGCCACTTTATATCCTTTATATATCCCTTGGGTTGCATTTTGGTTAGTTGTGCTAGGTGTCGCGCTATAACGCATAATGGTCACTTTTAATTAATTTGATTAATGGTATATGCAACTTAATTCTGAGAGTGGCCCTCTGTGTGGCTTGAGTGGCTCACTTCTCGTTAAAATTGGTTTTGTTAGAAACATGGTTTAGGGGGCCAGCATGGTGCTTACTGCCTGGTTGGCCACTCTCCATAAGGACCGGTTCATAGAGCGACAACCTGGGACAACAGCGCTACCACAAGACTGGAATGGGACGGTCTTGGCTTACTAATTAGGCCATTTTGGTTCGGGAGTAACTTACCGACGGGGCATGGGGAGTGGTGAGCTTCAATGGTGGCCAGGCTACGAGGCTGGTATGCGTACCCCTCGAGGTGGTTACCATCGTTGCGGAGCCTGATTCCTTAGCTGTTACACCTTACCAACGTGTCCTTTGTAACGGCCTCGTAGTGAGTTTGCTAGTCATCTCACCTAAGGAAGTGTGATGAACAACTGGCGTAGCTCACGACTTGTGGGTGAAGATGTGCAACCTCTGCAGAGTGTAAAACTGGTATACTAGCCGTGCTCACGGTTATGAGCGGCCCAGATCCTCCTTTTGATTAGTGGGGTTAGCTCCTTCCGATGAGGGGGTGCCTCTCGGGGTTTTGGTATGGTTGTGGTATGGTTCTCAGTAGTCACATAATTAATTCTGATTAATTACTATGTAACTGGGTTTATGGTAATTCATCAACTCGTAGTAAATAGCTTTAATAAAATGTTGCTAGCACTTAAAAGCTAATGCAGTCAGTCAGCCAACCTTAGAGCCTCATAGTTTGTGTTATACTTGTTGAGTACAAGTTGTGTACTCACCCTTGCATCTTCTCTATTTTTTTCCTCTTGGTTACGCTACTGCTGCTCAGTTCCTGCCGACGCGAGGGAGTTCGCTCTGCGCTACCAGGACTACGAGGACTTCTAGGCGTTCGTCTCCCAGTCGACGTCCCTATGGCGCCCTGCTCAGCTTCGGAGAGTTTATTCGTATTTGTACTTTGCTTCCGCTGTATCAGACATTTTTGTCATTAATGAAATAAATAACATTCGTATTCGTTTTATTATATCTTTTTACGTGATATGTGCTATGATATACTGTTCATTCTGTTGTATATACGTGTGACTTGATCCTGGCACGTATATGGTTGCTCGGTTTAAGTCCTTTTATAAACCGGGTGTTACATGTTCTGGCCACCGCCGGACTTCTTGGGGCAGTCGGCGACGAAGTGGTTCGGATCGCCGCAGTGGTAGCACCCGGGGTTCTTCCTCCTCTGCCTGTTGTGGTAGACACGCTGGAACTTGTTGATGAGGAGGCACAAGTCATCGTCGCCCAGCGTCTCCAACTGCTCATCTGTGACAGACGACAAGGTGGCAAGAGAAAAGCTAAGAGCAGAGTTAGCGTTAGAGCTCAATCCACCTGGGCCAGTCACAAGAGCGATGCTCTTGGAAGGAGAGGCACCATTGAGCTTGGTTCGTGTCTGGTTATCCACCTCGGTGGCCTTGAGCTTGCTGAATAGCTCATTCACGGTCAGAGTCTCATAGCCTGCAGACTCAATGATCGTGTTCACCTTGAGATCCCACACAGAGCGGTCAAGTGCGTAGAGCAATTTGAGAGCCTTCTCATGCTCTGTGTAGTTAAGGACATCAGCAGATCTGTTCGCACTGACTTTGTTCACAATCGATTGAAACCGACTGAACATGTCGCCAATGCTCTCACCCGGCCCCTGTGTGAAATTCTCATATTCACGCCGGTGAGTCTCGAAAAGCCTAGCCTTAACCTGAGGTGTGCCCTCGTGGTAGTTCTCAAGGCACGTCCTGTGACACCCTAGGTGATTAAATCGCTAAATCAACGTCATGCATATTTGTCAGTAAGTTTTGAAATCATGTTTCTTGCATATGTGTATGTGCATGTGTGTATAGGTGTGTGCATATAAGACTATTTCATAATATGATTGTAATATTTCATGCTCAACTTGTCATTAAAAGTATTTACTAGAAAAACACTTATAATTTAGTGCCTTGCAAGTCTACATGAAATAATTAGGAATTCAAAATATTAGTTGTGTTAGATTTAAAATAACTTTCAAACCGTGGCTTAATTTAACATTTTTCCTGAAATAAAACTTGTAGAGTTTTAAATGTTGAACAATTTTCATGCTCAAATATTTTTAAGTTTTCATACAAGAGTCGAAGAAAATTTGAATTTAACTCGAATCGGGTAATAACGTACATTCGTAGGGATTTCAAATTTAACTTTTGAATTGAGCTCCAAATGAAAGTAAGCCTGAAACAAAAGTGGTAGGGTTTGAATTTTGGAACAGCTATCGTATTCAAAACTTTTCGAGTGTTATTTGAAAATTTTAAGAAAAATTCAAATTTGAATCAATCAAATTTAACTAGGAAAGTAAAGGTAAGCAAGAAAGAGTAAATGCGGAAACGTAATGCGGTAAGTAAAGACTTGATTTCTTTTAGGTTTCAGGGCGCTGCCCTGAGACCCGCGAGGGGCGGCTCCCCCTCGACCCCCGTCCGCTAACCGGGTAGCGGAACCCCCGTAGGGGCGGCCCTTCGGGCCTAGCTTCGCCTCTCTTCTCTTTGTCATCACTTGAACCTAAAAGCCTGAGTATATCATCTAAGCAAACACATTAGTTCAAGTGTTGCGTGTGTCATCAATCGCCAAAACATTATATTGAAATATGGCATGAGAGGCCATTTTCGCTACACCCCTGCACACACGCCGAGGATGGCCGCCGAAGCGCCACGGCGACGCCGTGCCGAGCCGGCCAACCACGCCTCGCCCCTTCTCTCGCTCTGGACCGCCTAGACCTTTCTCGCGAGCTCAGAGACATCCCCGACCTTCCCTTCATCGCTCCTGAGCCCGAGAGCCGAGCCCCGCGTGCCCCTTTTACCGGGAACGGCCGTCCACCATGGCCGCCGCCGCCCCCTAGGTCGCCGCGGAGCCCCCTCTTCCGCCTTTCCTCGCGCCCAAACGACACCGCAGCAAGCTTCCTTGCTCTCCACCGGTGCTCCCCGACCCGTTCACCATCGCCCACGACCGCCGGACGGTCGCCGCCGCCGCCTACCGCCGCCGCCGGAGCCCCTGCTCCGCGGGGAACCCCCAAGCCGGCCTCCCCAACCCCGTCCAAGACCATCTACAGGTCCCTCTCGACGTCCTCTTGCTCATCCCCATGCTCCCCCTCGCAGCCGGCAGCCGCAGGCGCTAGATTCCGGCCGCCCGCCGCCTCCCCTGCTCCCAAGTCCGGCCAGGGGCTTATCTACGAGGAATTTAATTCTTCCAGGGGCCTCTGCGCAAAAAGACATCTTTTTCCTTTTTGTTTTCCAAAGCAGTGAACTTGTAAAATCGATGTAAATTCGTAGAAAAATCGGAAAAATGCAAACTCAATTGATCTTAGTTCCTTGTTACTAGATATACAACTTTCGTTACATGCACATATTTATTTTCTATTTATATTTTAATCTAGGAAAAAGATTAGATTACATAGACTATAATTATTCTAGGAGTTCTACTCAGCATCTCTGGGTGTGGCTGGTAGCTACATCATGCCATGCTTAGTTTTCTATAAAAATTTGAGAACCAGTTAACACATGTAACTAGATGAAACCCTAGTCTTGGCTAGATCTAGTAGAATAATATATTCTTTTATTTCTGGATGTTCTGGTATAGACATATGTATGAAACTTTTTATGTGTACTTACAATACTAGATGAACACCACTGTCCAAGTTTTGTTATTTTTAGATTTGTGTAGTTAGCTCTGTGAATTAATCTTTAAAAATGGTGCTATATTGTGATAAATAGTTGTTGCATATGGAAAAATCTAAAAATTTTACCATTGCTTAGTCTTTATAAGATAAGCTAGCATACAAACTTTGAGAGCCAAAAACACTTTGTAACTCTCTGTACTAATTAGTCTTGTTATATGTGAGTTAAATTTGTCAATTTTATTACTCATGTTTATGTCTAGAAAAATTCTGATAAATTTAAAGTTTCTTTAAAATAATATGTAGACTCCTCTGTAAAAATTTGAGATTCAAAAATGTTGTAGTTTAATCTGTGTAAATTTATCTTGATCCTAGCATGTGCTGTTTTTTACTATGTTTCATGCATCCATGCCTTACTGTTTTTGCTTGAAATTTTTACTACAAGTTTCTAATCTGATGTACTACCTTGTGTAAATGTTGTAGTTGCTGAAACTATTTCTAACTTATGAAGTGTTGAAACTCAACCCTAGATTCTTTTATGAACTAAAACATATTGGATTTTACTCTATAAACGGTTGCCCAGTAAAATATGAATGAAAATGTTTTACTCTTTAACTTCGGGTTTTGTTTGAATTACAACTTTATAGTGAAGCAAATTATAAATTATTACCATCACAACAACTCACCCATGTGCATCTCATATAGATACTACTCCTCTCGTTGACGGAACATATGAGCTGGTGCCCGAGTCCGAGGGTGAGCAGCGTGAAGCTCAAGTGAATCTAACGGAAGCTACTGAAGACCCGAACCCGATTTCGGAAGAGCCCAGAACTAGTTACGCCCAGGAAGGCAAGCCCCGGAGCATGTCCTTCTATTTTAAATTTATGCAACTTATTATTGTTCCTATCTACTTGTGCATTTAAGTTACAGGAGTTGACTGGAACCTTAGTGGCATGATCCTAGGTACCGATGCTTGAACACTAGTGTGTGTAGGTCGCTAGTTAGCTATGCTAATGGTTCGGTAGAAGTCGAGTGATTTCCTGTCACTCGCGAGAAAATACAGGAGTTGAGTGTTTACTACTTGCTACAACTATAAGGTCTACGGGCGGGGTGGTGATACTTGGGATGCCCCGTCTGTTTAGTGAAAAGTGATAAGCCCGCAATGTGTGGTAGTGATGGTTAAGCGTTTGAACGTACTAGACACATGCCGAGAATATGGTAATCGGTAAGCTTAAGTATTGGATTGAACCGAGGCCAGAACATACCTTCCCACTGTCTTGACATCGGTCTCATCTAGCTAATGACGGGTGCAGAGCCGGGCTCTGTAGTCGAGGGCGGTGGGCCTGTTCCGTGAAGCGGGAATTGAAGGGAAAAGTTGCACGTGTGACTCTGGGAGTAACCACGTGACGTGTGTTTAGATCTGCCTGGCCAGGTTAACAAATTCGATTCGAATCGTCCGTTTCTCACCGGTTATTGAGACTGCTTGATCCTTTTACCACATAGAGCAATAAGTGGAATATATATGATGATGAATATTGTTGGATGCTGAAAGATAATTGTTTTCCACCATGTATACTATTGGATAGATGCTAATGTAGAATGGTTAATTGAACTAGAACTTGAAAGCAAAAAAATCTGGAAATAAGGACTTACTCTTTGTGGCTTTTCAGCAAAAACAAACCCCCACAAACCAAAAACCTTGCATGTCTAGTTAGAGGACTAAGTATATCCTAGTCGGGTAAGCCTTGCTGAGTATTAGTATACTCAGCCTTGCTTGTGGCTCAATTTGTTTCAGGAGATACTTTCGAGGACATGGTTGCCAGTCTGACCTGGCCTTGCACTCCCCCGCCTGGTTGGTCCGTGGAGTGGGATACGTCCCCGGTCAATGATGACAAGAACGAGTGATGTCATGAATCGGGCTTAATCGTGACACCCCTATCGTCGTTAATTCTCGTGTTTACTTTCCGCTAAAATAAAGGCTCTGGTGAACTTCTTTTATGTTGGCTTTGCAAAGCACTTTGTTAAGTGTGGAACTTGGTTTATAATCCTAAAAGTTATGTTAAACTCTCTGTGTTGTAATATATGGTGTAGTGTTGTAATCTCTGGACTCGCCTTCGCGTGAGTTATGCTGCTTTGTTCGATCCAGGTTTAAGTGGTTTCATCGGGATTTTACCCGACGGGCTACCGATGTGCTCCGTCTGATGTGCGAGTTAAACCTAATTGTCTTTGCAATGATGGTTAGCGCACTTAAGCCGGTTTATGTCGGGCGGTTCTGCCACACGTCCAAACCTTGTGGGCTTCCTGAAAACCCTGGACGCGTGAGAACTCCGCACGAGAAACGCCAGCGAACAAGGCATTGACGGCCTTGGCGTTATCCTCGTGCTCGGTCACTTGCAGAGGAGTGGTCCGAATGGCAAGCACCTCGTAAGCCTGATTCTTGGTTATATCCCAAACCTCGGCTCCTAAGCTCTGCAAGAAAGCCCGCATACGGACCTTCCAGTAGGCATAGTCTTCGCCGGTAAACACAGGGATATTACCAAGACTCGCCATGGTCGCCAAATGGTTTTCGAACCGGTTAGGGTAATGAAAACCTTAACCAAGCTCGGATACCAATTGAGGGACCGAAACTGGCGACCAGAGGGGGGTGAATGGGAGCCGATCAAAATTTCTTTTGAAATCGATCCGTCGGCCTATATCCCGAAAATCACCACAAACCCTCAAATCCTAGATGAGGTGTGGAGTAGCTATAGAAGAGCTAAACCAACATAAATCAGCACTAGGAACGAGCGTGAGAAAACACGAAAGCGATCGAGAAAAACTGCAATCCTCACAGTCAGAGACCGGTCGGACCGCTCGCTCTGGCCGGTCAGACCGGTCGGGCTGGATTTGAATTTCCAGACAGGTCAGACCAGTTGCTCCGACCGGTCAGACCGATTGCTGTGACCGGTCAGACCGCTTCTGCCCAGAACAGAATTCCAGCCCGCGAACTCGAGGTGATTTCAAGATTACTCGTTCAAATCATCACCAAATGGTCTCAAAATTTGCAGGGAGGTTCCTGGGATAGAGACGAATCTCTCCACAAAAAGAATCAACCCAAAACGCAAAGGATCACTAGAATTTCGAGGGGGGAAAAGGCAAAAGAGGGTTTTCCAAAAACTCCAAAAACCTCAATCCAAGGGACTCGTGATTCTCGGGCGTTTAGCTCTAGGATAGATGGTCGAGAAGCAAATCACGGAGTCCCTAAACCCACCAAGAGAAAGCTTTGATCTCAAAAACCACCAAAAGAGAGGAAATCAATCTATGACCAAAGGATGAACAAGAACACAAGAGAGCTGCTCAAAAGGGTCCTCGATTTCATTCAAATTCATCGTGATTTACAGAGAAATTCACCTATATAAGAGCTAGACCTCCACCCATTCATCCACCCTCTCAAATTTGTGGACCTAGCTATAATCTAGACCACTATTGCCATGGAGACCTCGGCCTAACCCTAGAACAGAGAGAGGTGCAAGGAAAAACAGAAAAGGACTCGTGGCTTGGAGGCTCACCTCGCCAAGGGGGCAGGTGAGACTATATATATCAAGCCCAGGGGCGACCGGTCAGACCGGTCCCTTCCCAGATTTGACCTCCACCCTGACTCATACACTAAAACGCCCGTAGGGGAAAAACCGGAAAGGGTATAAGATCTCATCCGACGGCGGAGTTTCTTTCTTCGACTCGAAGCCTTCTCCGCGATGCCGCCACGTCGATGCATATCTGATCCGCGGTTTTGAAGGGTCCGGGAAACCCTAGACGCCATCGCCGCCCATTCCTCCGCTAGTCCCGAGACCGACACCCGTGCCTCCACGACTTGGCGTCTTCAACCGCCGTCCGCCAGCTTGGTTTTGTGGCGCAAACCAAGAAACCCGCCATCCACCGGTGCTTTCACCCTCGATCCAGAAGTGGACGCCACAGCTGCCGCCCGGCCCGAGCTCCGGTCCCGGTTGCCCTTCACCGCCGTCCACCGCACGGTCCATCGGCCACAGCACCACCACGGTAGCTCTCCGTCGACACTCGACGTCCGTGTACCTGCAACCAAAGAACAAGCACACGATCACACCGCACGGTTGACAATTCACTCATCACAACCAGGAGTGAATACTGCTCATTCCTCAGTTTGTTTCGCGTAATCTTTTACTGCTGGGAGGTGTTTGGCTGACTCATCAGTCTCTTTGATGATTAAGTGCGTCGACTAGAAACATTGGTGATTGGCCCTGAATCTTTTTTTTTATTTGGACCAGAAACATTTGGTGATTGGGAGGTTGCCCGTTGCCGAGATGCTGAGACAAAGGAGTCACGGCCTTGCATTTTTTAATATTTTGTTTGGAAATTTAACATTTAGATTTGGAAATTTGGTGATTCATACCTATACAATGAAATTAGCTCCGGAATTCAAAATTTTCATTTGGAATATAATAGTTTAAAATCCCCAATAACTTGTGTTCCAACCTGGCGTTGAAAGCTGCTAGTAGCACACACAAAAAAAAGATAGATGTTTTCAAGCTGAAATGTGAAACATTAATTTGCCAATCTCATGAATCTCCCATTCCTTCGTTTTAGATTTCAGCGCCCCCCCCCCCAAGATAAAAAAAAACTAAAAAAGTGAGGACCAGTGGTGGTCACTACTGGCGTGGTGAGTGATTGACAACCGTTGTGTGTTGATGGTTGCCTTGGTTGTGAAGTGCAGGTGTAGGGTGCAATGTGGCGATCGACGGCGCGAGGTGAAGGCCAAGTGAAAGGTTCAGGGAAGAACACGAGTAGACTTGGGCCAAAGGACCCGAAGAGTCCGGTCGGAGCCACGGGCAGCCCACATGGTGCACGGATCAACAAGAAAGCATGAAGGAAGGATGCGGCGATGTGGGCCGAGTCACCGAGGACGATGGCGAGTCGTAGACAGCCCGTGCAGCCGGCGTGCGCGAACGGCTCGAAGTCGTCAAGGCGCGGCGGAAGGTCCAACAAGTGCCGTCATCAGAGAGGTCGTGTGGCGGCCAAGCGAAGATAGACGGTTTCGATGGTTTGGGAGGTTGCCCGTTGCCGAGATGCCGAGACAAAGGAATCATTGCCTTGCATTTTTTTTTTCTTTTGTTTGGAAATTTAACATCTAGATTTGGAAATTTGGTGATTCATACCTATACAATGAAATTAGCTTCGGAATCCAAAATTTTCATTTGGATTATCAGTTTAAAATCCCCAATAACCTGTGTTCCAACCTGGCGCTGGAAGCTGCTAGCTAGTAGCACAAAAAGAAGAATAGATGTTTTCAAACTGAAATATGAAACATTAATTTGCCGATCTCATGAATCTCCCATTCCTTCATTTTAGATTTCGGCCCCTCCCAAGATCAAAAATAAGGAAACACCTTGAACTGCATATAAGGCCTTGGTTTTCTCAACCTGATTCAGATACGGACCTCAAACAGCTCGATGTTAATCCACCTATGCATCACACCCCTTGCTACAGGAGCCCATGTTTTCTCTAGCAAATTAACACACTCGTTAATTCACCATCTGAACCCTCGCGAATCAACAGCTGGATCGCTTCAAAACCATTTTCACACCCCGCCCCAAAGTCACCAACAGATTCCTGCAACTAATTACCGAGATGCCACACACCCTGCTGAACCCCCTCTCTCTACAAGTACAAAGTTACACATCTTCTTACAAGGAAGAAAGAAGAAGGGCGATGGCACGATCAGTCAGTTGAAGAGGTTCAGCAGCGCCGGCGCCCTGGCCTCCACGTCGCCGGCGGCCTGCAGGTCCTCGCACGTCGTCGTGGCGGAGTACTCGTCCGACGCGCCGCCGCAGCCCCGGCGCCCCGATCCCGCCATCGGCGACGCCGGCGTCAGGCAGAGGTCCAGCTCGCACGACTGCAGCAGCCCCGCCGGCGGGTTCTGGCAGGCGGGCACGGCGGCGGCGGCGTTGAAGGCGAGGCCGCCGTTGGTGTTCCTGCGCTTCCTGGACGGCGGCGCGGAGGAGGAGTTCTCGGGCGAGGAGGAGGACGCGGCGACGCCGGCGCTGCCGTAGAGGCCGTCCATGTCGCGGTCCGTGAATGCGGCGGGGATGGCGGAGAGCGCGCGGAGGGACTCGCCGCGGAGGACGGCGTCGGCGGCCGCCTGGCAGAGGTCCCAGTTGCCCGTCCACATGAGGCCGATGCCGCCGCTCACCGGGCTGATGATCCGCCCGCAGGCCTCGTACAACAAAGACCGGAACAGGGCTGCATATACTCAAGAATGAACTTTTTTTTTCTTTTGCACACAGTGAAAACATGATGCGGCTAAAACTTTTTCTAGAGCCCGGCCGGGTAAAATTAAACTTAAATCTTTCAGTAACCACGCGCGCGTGCTCTACAATTTGACATAGAGAAAGAAGCTAACATGACTACATGAGCCATGCACACTTCAAAGTCAAATTAAAAGGCAATTATACCATCCTTACAAAAGCTACTAATTATAAGTCGCCGAGCGTCGAAAAGGTCAACATCAAGACTACAAAATCCCATCAGCCAATTAATAACCAGCATATCTGATCTGCCAGAACATGGCCTTGTTTGGTTCGCGCTATAATTGTAGCGTGCTAGGAATAGTAACAACTTTAACTACTAATTACGGTGTCAAGCAAAATCAGTTTACAAAACCAACTTCAGAACCCCGCGCTAGTGACCCTGAAGAATCTAATGAGGTCTTTGACTACGCGATTAGAGGATGGTACTGTAGCATCATTGTAGCTAATCCTCGATTAATTACCGTCATTAGATTCGTCGCGAAAAATTACACACATCTTTAAAAAAAATTGCAAATAAACTTCATTTAATACTTCATGCATGCGAGTTTTTCTTCTCGAGAAACGTGTGCGCTAGTTTTGTTGACAAAGGCCACGGGAAACGTGTGCGCTAGTTTAGTCAGTTGGGTGAAGTAGCGTTTGGGTTGGGTTGGGTTGGGCCTGGCCAAAAAGATTGAAGATTCTGCTTTTGTGGCCTTTGTCCCATGGGGGCGTCGGAAGGCCGCGTAACGCCATAAAGAAATGGTACTTGCGCAGCAGATACCTTTGTGGACAGGTCACTCAGGTCTCGTCTA
Source organism: Panicum virgatum (assembly GCF_016808335.1). Lineage (NCBI taxonomy): Eukaryota > Viridiplantae > Streptophyta > Magnoliopsida > Poales > Poaceae > Panicum > Panicum virgatum. Next base: position 17,004,576 of record NC_053153.1, on the reverse strand, counting down.
GTACTATTCTCTTGAAGATAACATTGTTGCTTGGTCTGGATGAAAACAAAGCTAGCACCAGCCTGCCAGCAGTTAACTGCAGACACTAGCTAATTAACAAGGCTGATCTTACGATGCCATTAGTTCACACTACCGAATCTAATTACTTATTTTATACTATGGCACGGTCAACCTCAACTGTAACTACTTTTATCTCTAGATACTATGTCTAAGAGGCTGTTGATTGGTTACCTGGGCGGTGGTGCAGCGGGACGGCGGCGAGGGAGGCGACGAGGCCGGCGCGGCCGAAGAACTTGGCGACGAAGACGGTGGCGTTGGCCTGCGGCTGCGCGCCGTCGATCCACTCGATGCTGGGCCGGAGCACGCAGGCGTCGCTGCAGCCCTTGCGCAGCACGCGGCAGCCGTTGCAGCTCATCTCAACCACAGGCTACGTCTAGCTCGGTCGCCGCCCGGCCGGCCTGCTGCTTCGCCTTCTAATCTTTTTCACTCACTCCTCCTCCTCCGTCGTCCTCCTCAGCCTGGCGGCGGAGCGACGACGCCGTGCGAGATGCGATCTCGAGACGATGTGCTAGGAGAGGAGACAGAGCTGCTGCTGCTGCTGCAGTAGCTAGATACGATCGAGCTCTAGCTGTCGGCAATGGAGACAGGAAGGAGCCAAAAAAAATGGCCAAGCTCTTCTGGTGTGTGTGAACCAAGTTAGGCGACCAACAGCTAGTGGCTAGGAGGCCGGGGGTGGCTGCTTATATACAGGAGTGGAGGCGGTCCTCCGGGGTGTCAGGCCTGGGACTGGGAGGAGGAGGTGTTGTATGCATCGGCTGCCACAGATTGGGGTTCCGCTCCAATGACATTGGCGCGCGGTCGCCGTTGGCGCCTGCGTGTTGCCGCGACACCCCACTATCTGCTCCCAGGATCCTCTACGCATGCGCGGACACACACACACACCCAGGAAGGCCACAGCTTCAGTAGCTAGCTAGCCAGCCACTTGCATGTGGGGGCTGCAATGATGGAACAAGGTGCCGACCTCCCTCGTACGTGGAGATCAACCTCTATTGGATATGAGATGTATGCCTCTAGTGATGATGATAATCATGTCAGCATAATTGTCAGCATATTGTCCTTTCTCCTTCCAAATTATCATGGAGATCAACCTATGTTGGATATCTGTGACGGAAATCAATTAACATGGCACTCATTTGTCGTAACGGTACACAGAACGTAGGTGCGCAGAGGATCCGAGCGTGGCGCGGGTCCTATCAGCGCGGGTGTTTATTAGGGCTAATCGAAGCCGGGGCCGGGGGTTTGTGGATAGGAACAAAGCAGGCGCGACGCCAAGGCGGAAAGCGACGCGCGGCGCCAGGGCGGTGGGGGCGCCGCGGATGCAAGGCAAGCGGCCAACCGCAGGCAAAAGGCCCCGCCCCTTGGCTGCCCCCAAGGGCCGAGGTCGCCGCCGGCCGCGGTTGCCATCCGTCGGCCCGGCCCCGCGCGCGCTGCGCTGCCTGCCTTTTCCTCCCCCACTTCCCTGGCCCTTCCGGCGCCCGTAGAACCCGCCCGCCGCCTCCGGAGTCGCTGGCGCCCCTGCGGCTCGGCTGTCCTCTCCCACGTATCTGGCGCCGCGCGGCGCGGAGGTGCCTTTCGGCTAGCGACCTGCGTTTTCCTCTCCATGGGATGGGCAGGGGCCTACCGCCTACTCCTCCTGCTGGTTGTGCAGTTTTTAAATTGATGAGACGAGCAGCTTTAATTTTCGTACTAGCCTTAATACTTTAAGTTAATAATCTGTCTGCGTGTGTGGGTCAGGGTCACCAGTGGGTGTGATGTGATGAGAGAGAGAGTAGTGGCAGGCAAGGCAAGGCAATGGCATGCCATGCCGCGGCGCGTGCGCGCCGGTGGTGGATCGGAGACGTGGAGTGCGGCGTGACGCACGCCGCGCGCCGAATGGGATCGCCGGTGGCTCGGCGTCCGCAGGCTGCTGCATCGGATTCACGCATTCAGGCCGCGCGCTCGGTCGATCGTGTGGGTCCTCTTCCTTTTGGCCTTTTGGGCGGCGCACCACAGATCATCATCACAACGAAACGAATGGCTGGTGGCGACCGCCGGCCGCGCGACCGAATGAGGACGCGCGGGCCGCCGCGCCGGAGGGAGAGACCGGCGCCACGGGAGTAGTACGCGGCGGCCAAGCGGCTGGTGGTTTGCCCCGGCGCGCGCGGCCGAGACGGCGAGACAGCAAGGAGCCAGCACCGGGGTCCAAGTCTCGGTACAAGCCAATCCTCCGTGTCTTTTGTGTACTCGTTCGGCGCGTCGAAGGCGACGCCCTGCTAGCTACTTACCGTGGCGTGTTGTAAGGGGGCGCCGTCGTCGTCCGTCCGCTCCTTGGTTGCACGGTCTTGCCAGCATCTCCATCGCACAAAGCTGGGTGGTCCTGAAGAACCATACGATACGAGAACCGGGCGGACAGCAAGGTGCCACCACCAGTATCAGGATCTTTTTGGATGAGGTATACTGAAGTGCTAAATTTTTTAAATGTTGATCAAAACTTAGCTCACTCCATTAGCACTCCGTTTAGATGATCAGTTAATGTTAAAGTTTAGCACATTAGCATTTGGATCCAAACGAAACCTCTCAGCCTATTAGCTACCAATCGACTGTATAGTACGCTATATTCACAAAAAATCACGAGGTGGATAGCATTTCGACTCATCTCGAATTCCAACCCCCCCCCCCCCCCCCCCCCCCCCCCCGTTGAAAAATTCTACGAAATGGGCTCTGGTGACAAGGCGCCGCGCACCTCATCCTCAACGTCACAACGAAGAGGTCCGCGCCGCCGGACCAGACCACCTGGGGCACCGGATCGGCTTCCACGCACGTTCGCCGCACATGGCGGCATGGCGCTGCGGGGGACATTGATCAGACATCCAGACGTTTCCATGGTTCTCCCAAGCTGACTTGTGGTTTCGTTCGGCGCCAGGCCAGGGCCTCACCGCGGTCAGCTGCTGCACCGGTTGCCGCGGTCGCCAACGGGGGCGACCGTGACCGCGCCGCCGGAGGTGCGCCACAGCTTGCTTGCTGCCGCAACGCAGCACCAGTGGTGAAGATGTTGCCGAGGGAAACATCAGGAGACGCAAGACAGCAGCCATTCTGAAAGTTGCAAAGTGTCATCTTAGGATCTTCAGCAGATGCGAAAACACCATTAAGAAAAACGGTTGCAAAGTCATTGAAAAGCAGGTTTAGCGAAGTACTGAGAAGCAAAATTTGGAAACCAAGCAAGCTGCATCCTGTATACCTGCACAGCCATCAACGTGCTTCAACCAATACGCAAGATACTGTCAGTGTTTCTCTAGCTCCTGCACGTCCACATGCTCAGAGAATCCAAATAATCGAGGGATCCTGTGCAGCCAGGAGGAAAAGAACAGGAAATAAGATGGATAAAGGATTGCGAAAGGATAGGCACGGGCAAATATCTTCTGGGTACAAAAACACAATAACTGAGTAAACACATGCTCACCTGTGTGACATTTGCTGGAAGGACTATAACCACAACTCGGGTAAAAAAACAAAGATGAAAATGGCTCAGAGCATGTAAGCTAGTGTATCAGCCTCACTTCAAACAATGGCCATCGAAATATGCAAATTAGTGACAGCTACCTTTATTCTCATCTGGATCATATGATTATATAGCAGGTGAAAAATAAGAGAACCTTGGTGCACAGAAAATTTTGTTAGCTGCACTCACGTGCAAGTGCGCCAATGAGATGACTCTTGATATCATATACAATATATTCTACAACAAAAAATGTGAGCTTTCTTTCCTGAGGAGATGCTTTTCATCAAGTGTGGGATGCAGTCTGAACTCTGAAATTTAGTAATAAATGCTACAGATACATGTGAGATTCCCGTTTTGCTATCCTGCCTCACCGTAAAATCAGAATAAAAAAGAATAGGCAATTAATCACCCTTTATTCAAAGACCTTTTCACCGGTCGAAAAGGCCAAGAAAATGACAGAACTAAAAATACAAAGGTATGCTGGAACAAAGAACACTGTTTTCCAGGTTTCCGAGCTTGTTAGATCCTTGTTAGAAGCCTTTGCCCCCTCCAGAATATTCCCAGTGAGGCCGACACCAACAATTCCAGCCAGTGTCCCCGCCGTGTTTGAGACCCCCATTACTATCCCTGCAAACTTTGGAGCAACATCCATATGGTTTACAGCAAACCCTGCTCTTCCTAGAGCCAGAAAACCAAGAGATAGCGCTGAACACATTACAGTGCCTGAGGGTGTACTGAACAAAGGAAGGGCCATGAGTGCAAATGCTGAGACAACAAACCCGATGGTGTTCAGAAGCTTCCTTGTCTTGGTAACAGATAAAATCCTCCTTGTAATCAAGTGATCAGCAACCACACCACCGATATTGGAGAAAATAAACATGTTGAAATAGGGAAGCATCTTTGAGGAACCCATATCCTGGAGGCTAAGCTGAAGGCCTAGCTCAAAATAGGTAGGGAGCCAATTCATAAGAACATACAGGGCATAATGGAAGGTGAAGTTGTTCACAACAATTGCCCAAACAGGTAGACTGAAGATTATCCTTCGCCATGGGATCTTTACAGTGCGAGGTGCGACAACCCCTCCTGCTTGTGCCTTGATCGTGTCTCGAGATGCCACTTTTGGCATTGATACCTTTGGAAGATCAGTGCGAGGTGGGTCACTGGAAAATTTCAACCATATCACAGACCATACTACTCCCAACATTGCTTCAACAAAGAAAACTGACTGGGGTCCCATATTCTTCACCAAACTTGGGAAAAAAAGCATGCCACAGGCTGCACCAAGATACATTCCTGAGGTAGTAAGAGATACCGAGCGAGAGCGCTCCTGTGGTGGCACCCACTGCGCTAGAACAGTGTGAATGGCAGGAAATATGAAACCTTGTGCTACACCAACAAATAGGCGAGAAAGGACCAGAATGGTTACTCTATTGGGATCAAGTGGAATTAAACCACATATCAAGGACCACAATATGAATGACAGTAGAAGAACACGTCTACCTCCTATTCTCTGTGCTGCCCACCCACCAGGAATCTGTGATAAAACATAACCATAATAGAACATAGAGAGTATCATGCCCTTGTTTGCTTGATTCACACCGATGGCATCGGCTGCGACAGTGTAAGCAATCGAGAAACCAACTCGCTCAATGTAGCAAACATTTGTGCAGATGAATGTCAGTAATACTATCACATATCGTTTTGGAAACTTCATCCTCGTCATCAATGATCTAAGATGAAGCACACTGTTTTTCTTTAACACTCTTAGTCAGGCCAGAACTTGCTGACCTCCCATGAATATTCACCAGGATTTACCATAAGCCTGATTCTCTTCCCTCCATCTCAGAGGATACTACAATCTGAAACTGACAAATTACTGATCATCAGTGCTTCTTTACTTGTGCTTCAAATGCCCTTATCAGTTTGCTGATCTCGTAAGCAAACTAAGATAGAAAACCTTGATTCCAGTGCATTAACTGAAGGAAAAAGACCTGCCCAACGAGTGAAAGGAGCTAAAGTTAGATATATCATGATATGTTTATACTATACGGCTGACTGACGAAAAAAAAGTTGATGAAATCATGCAAAAGAATCAATCATAGTTGAAATGCAAAAAATGTGATACAATCAATATCATTCTGATTGGCACAAACCCAACACTGCACGGAAGGAAAAACAACGACACTGAAATTGGATTCCAGCTTCTGGAGGAAAAGAACTGTTACTCCTGTAATATGCCTGAACAAACCAGTCTACAAGCCTACGGTTTCAGAGGCAGATCTTGCTAAATCCCAAGCAGGGCATGGTGCAAGCAAACGAAATCGAAGTTAGTAGGTAATATATTGTAACTGGATTCAGATCCGAATACAAATAGTTTTGTTAGGGTTTGGGGTGCTCCGTCTCGCACAGCAGAAGGGAAGAGAAGGGGTGGGCATACCTGGAGGATACGCTCGTCGCCGGCAAAGGGCTGGGCGAAGACAGGACAAATGGCGCCGCCGCTCGCCCAGTCGTCGCCGCCAGGGAAGGAAGAGTAAGGAAGGAAAGAGTCCGACTGTCCGAGAGAAGGGAAAGGTTTAAGAAACAGAGGGAGGAGATGAACCTGAGCGGGAGAGCTGTCAATGAGCCGAGCTCGAGCGAGCCTGCACTCACCTCGGAGGGGAGGGGATGGCTCGCCGGATCTGGAGGCCTCGGGTGCCCGCGAGCAGAAGTGGACACGACCCGCCGGGCGGGGCAGGGGGCTGCTGGGGACGCGGCAGGCGGGGCAGGGGGGTCTGCGCTGGGGGCGGCGAGTTGGGAGCGCGCCGGGTGGAGGAAGGGTGTTTTGTACTGGTGGTACTGGATGCTGAAATCGCCGGGAGAGCAGAGCAGAGCAGAGGAGAGGAGGCAGAGCTCGGCGGTTGCCGGTTGGTCAGTCCATCCACAATTCCACATGGAGGAACCGAACCACCACCGGCCTCTGCCTCAGCACCTACACCTACACCGAAAATCAGCTAGGCAGTCAGCAAAATTGCCTGTGTGTTTGGGCTGTGTTTAGTTCTTCCAACTCCTCCAAACTTTCCAAACTTTTCATCACATCGAAACATTAAATATAGCAAATGACTCATGTATGGAGTACTAAATGTTGGTAAATAAAAAAACTAATTGCATAGTTTTGATGTACGTTGCGAGACGAATCTTTTGAGCCTAGTTAACCTATGGTAGGACAATATTTACCACATACAAACGAAAAAGTGCTACAGTGATTTTCACAAACACTTTTTGCAACTAAACACAGCCTTGGTTGCAAATCTGCAAGTTTAATTTTTCTGGTTTCTTAGATCCTTCCAGGTCATCAATGCTTAAGAAGATATTAATTAGTTTCCTAATCGTAATATATTTGAAAACGGAGGGAATATATATTTTATCGGATCACATGGATAGACCTATGCCTCGTTCGGCTGGCTGGTGGCTGGGCTGGTGGCTGGTTTATTGTGAGGAAAAAATACTGCTGGCTGGCTGGCTGACAGGTGGCTGAACTGATCTGGTGTGAGAGGAAAAACACTGTTACTGGCTGGCTGGAGCTGCCAGCCGAACAAGGCCATGCTTAGTACTATGTTCTTAGCCTATAGGCCATTGCACATGTTAGGAATCCTCGTTTCCGGTGTACCACAAACGTCCAACTTTTTTATATGGGTGCTGGACCATAGATTCTGATCTCATTCAGTGACGCGTTAGCAACCTCTATTTGATCTTATAATTAAAAAAGAAAAATCTACTTTTCCTCCCTTAACTATCGCAAAAGTTTGATTTTTCTCCCTAAACTGTAAAACCGGGTATCCGGTCCCCTTAACTATCAAAACCCTTTGTTTTACATCTCTCAACAGTTTTGCAAGTAGTTTTGTATTTTTTTCATATATTTTTCTCACTTATCTCCTTTTCTCATTCAATTGAGGCAGCAAACGTGGTTCAAAAATTATAAAAATTGTCGTAGTGGTAGAGGAGAGTACCAAGAATCCAATTTTGCAAAGTTTAAATCTAAATAAATTTAAATTTAAATTATAAAGTTAGAAAGAATTCAAAATCTATTGAATTTTTAAGGCATCAAGATGATCTCCACCTTTAACAAAATTTGAACTGTGTGACACATATTAGTGGCATATCACTAGGGAATTTTTGTGAGTATAAGTTTTATAGCAAAATTTGAAGTTTATTACTAAGGGCTAAATTTGAGTTAAATTTATACATTTTATTTATTTTAATATAGTGTAAAATATATTCATGGAATTACATATGTATAAATTAAATATGCAAATGATTTAATGGATTATAAATTCTATAAATAAATAAAAAGATCAAATTTGGCTCAAATTTGACCCTTCCTAAGAAACTTAAAATTCTACAATGGAACTTAAAATTCTACAATGGAATCTATACTCACAAAAATTCCTTAATAATGCACCTCTAATATGTATTGTATTTTAAATTTTATCAATGATGGTGTTTATCTTAATACTTTAAAAATTCAATGAAGTTTGAATTCTTTCTTTCTTCAAAATTTCAAATTTTAATTTTGTTTAAGTTTCAACTTTAAAAAGTTGCAAAATTGAGTTCTCTATACTATCCTCTACCACTATGCTAATTTTTATGATTTTTTATCCATGTTTGCTATCTCAATTGAGTGATAAAAGAGGGAAGGAAGAAAAATCTATGAAAAAATGTAAAAATTGCTTGTAAAACTGCCGAGAGAGATAATGCAAATGGTTTTGATAGTTGGGGAAGTTGTATACCCGGTTTTATAGTCGAGGGACGGAATCAGGCTTTTGCAATATTTGAGGGAGGAAAAGTAAAACTTTTTCCATAAAAAAATGTTTGACTCCTGGGTCGTTGCTTTTGGTGCCCATTTGCAGCCCATTGCACACCCGCAAATTGGGCCGGGCAAGATAAAGGCCCTCATGGATTCCAGCTATGAAGACTGAAAAGGCCAGCATATCACTGACTCTTTAAGAGTGCGAACTAATTGACCCAGCGACGGCTACCTGGGATCAGCAGAAGCTTGAAGCTTTCTTTGTTCCTTTGGACAGAGAGGTAATTAACAACATTCCTCTGAGCACTAGGAGGCAACATGATTTTTGGGCCTGGCACTATCCCAGGTTGGATTCCTCCTCCAGAAGGTGTGACAAAAATCAATGTTGCCGCTGCAGCCTCCAAAGTCTCTGGCAGAGGGGCAGTGGCGGCCGTGGGACAAGATGTGGCAGGGAAGTTCATAGGGGCTTCTGCACTTGTCACAGATTCACAGTAGGCATCTCAGAGCCAGAGACGCTAGAAAGCGCTCGCATGTAGGGAAGGACTGTTCCTGGCCAGCGATCTTCTGCCACGCCACACAGGGTCAGAAGTGGCGAGCGACTGTGCATGTCGTTCGGAGCACCCGAGAGAAAGCAATGGGATCCTACGGCCGTGTGGTTCGGGAGATCAGAGCACGAATGACCGATTTCCAGGAGGTCGAGATCGTCCATGAAGGTCGGAGGGCATGTCGATGCACAGGGTGGCGAGAGGCGCCCTCGGGAAAGAGACTGGTAGGCATGTTTGGTTCCTAAATCCGCCTGATGGCGTTTGTAATCTTGTATAAGGTTCGGTCCGGCTTACTCTAATCCGGCAATCTAAAAAAACTCTCAAAATTGTATTTTCCTTTTTTTAAAAAAAAGATGTTGCTCTTTCGGAATCAACAAATAGAAAGGTCGTTATATGCTTTTAGCCTTGAATTATTGATATAAAACCCTCAAATATTTTAATAATAAAGAACATATCAACTCTTTCGGTCATTCTGTGTATAAGCAGTACTGTTCGTATTAAAACCACCACCAGCTTATGTTCTGCTTTACGTCAAACCTTTTCCGCTAAAGTGTGATGCTACGAGTGTAACGGATGTTATAGCAATAAGCAAACTATTTATAAACTCTCTGATCCCACCTTCAAAAACAAGTTATAAAGAGCTGTACTTTCTTCGTGTTCCTACTGGGGAAAAGATCACATGAATACCCCCTGAAACTTTGCTGAAAACATCGCCCGTGATCAAACCTACTCCAATTACAATGTAAGGAACATGGCACTATTTATACCATTTCGAGTGATTTTGGTGATCGAATGACAACACAACACTTGGACTAATATGATTGTTAAGATGACCATTCTCAAGCTTTTAGGTTCAAGTGATGACAAAGAGAAAGAAAAGATAGGCGTAGCAAGGCCCGAGGGGGAGCCGCCCCTCGCGGGTCTCAGGGCAGCGCCCTAAAAACTCTTCAGTCTGAAGCACCGGAAGAACCGACGCATGAAGCATCGGTGCATCCGATGGTTGTCGGAAGAACCGACGCCATGCCAGAAGGGAATCAAAGCCAAGTCAGCTTATGGGCACCGGATGAACCGACGGGTCAAAAAGGAGCATCGGTGCATTGGGCGTCCTATGTTCCAGAGACGATGTCAAGAGCCCAGGAGAAGATTCTTCAGCACCGGTTCAACAGACGGAGCATCGGAGTATTACGTCGGTGCAATGACGTCAGCGCGCAGGAGAAGATTCTGAAGCACCGGTTCAACCGACGGAGCATCGGAGTATTGCGTCGGTGCAATGACGTCAGCGCCCAGGAGAAGATTCTTCAGCACCGGATGAACCGGTGATGCATCGGTACAAAGCATCGGTTCAACCGGTGATCACTGCATCAGCTGTCAGGAGTTCAACGGCTATTTCGGGTTATGAGTGACCGGAAGAACCGACGCTACCTCAGCCAGAGGCATCGGTTCTTCCGGTGATACGCAGATTTTTAGCTGACCGTTGGAGCAATGGCTACAAGACTTGGTGGCCTATATATACGCCTCACCCCGGCCATTTGAAGATTACTGGAGTTGCTGGACATCCCACACACACCCAAGAACATCTCCAAGCCATACAAAAGCATCAAGATCATATCCTTAGCTCTCAGCACACTTTGAGAGTGTTGTGTAAAGGATTAGCTCTTAGTGAGTGAGATTGCAAGGCTTCAAGCCTTTGTGCTGTGGTTCATTAGCAAACCAAAATAAGAGCTTGATGCGCCGGCATCTTGGAGCGTGAAGCTCGCCGGCAACGTCATCGACCCTCCGACTTGGTGTGGAGCGGCGACGACATCTTTGTGCGGGGGACGTGGAGACCCCATCCTTTGTGGAGAAGCTCCTTAGTGGAATCCGGGGCCAAGGTGACCGTGATTGTGTTCACGGAAGAGACTTGGTGGCCGAGTAGCAATACTCTTAGTGAGTGCTACAACAACGTGGATGTAGGTGTGCCTTTGTGGCTAACCGAGCCACGGGATAAACACCCGCGTCAAGTGTTTGCTATCTCCTATCCCGCTCTTTAAGCTTCCGCATTTCATACTAGCATTTTGGGTGCCTTTACTTTCATAGAATAGTTTCTTGATAGGAAAGGCTATAGGTTGCTAAATTCTTTTGGGATAGGAGTTTCACACTAGAACAACCTAGTTGCACTTCTAGATAGCATGTTTTAGTTTAAGTTTTGTGCAAACTAGTTGTTGCCATAGGTCTAAGTTTTTATTAGTGCCTAATTCACCCTCTCCCCTCTTAGACTAGAGCACCCGATCACTTTCATACAAGCATTCCATACTAAAAGAAAAATCATTGGCGATATCACGTGAGGCCAGTAGTAGTACTCCACATTTTGAGATTGCTACTACTCTTAAGTGAAGGCAAATCAAGAGCAAGAACAAAACTATGGCTGTGACCCCCCCTTAACCCTGGCGACTAGGACACCGAGTGCCTTGTGATCCGCGACTGGGAGGACTTCGCCTCCTCCGGGTTCACCGACCCAGGGCTCTCCGACGTGTCTGAGCTGCTGTTCTCACCGGCGTTCGTTTTGCCGGACCAGAGCTTGCTCAGTATCTTCTTCGGCATCAGCATCCCCTTTGCCTTTCCTACTCCGCTCTTGTCATGGCCATTCTTGTTCGTGTCACTGCTGCCACTGCTCCTCTCACTGCCCCCGCTGGCCAGCCTCATCGACCTTAAAGAGTTGATGTCACTCGATGTCGGGACCCCACACTCCTCCTCTGTTGTCGTTGTGGCCGCTGACCTGGAGCTGCCATTGGAGTTGCCATTCTCTCTGGGAAGAAGCGAGCGAACAGCAGATGGTAGCTCAGCTGAAGGGTCGCTCCTTGCAGAAGCAACTGATGCCCTGACTTGCTCAAAGAAGAGAACTTGCACAACCACACGCAGGGGGAGGCGCTCATTCTGCACAGCATGCATGCATGCATCCTGTGACAGCTGCTTGCAGTCCATCAGTCCGCATAATTTCTTCTTTTCACTCTTCGATAGGCTTGGGTGCTCCTGTAAGCATGCAAAGCAGTGTTAAGTTTTCTGACTCCCAGCAATGCAAATAATCAGTTGAAACAGAAAGAGGTACCTTCAGATACATGTCAATGGCACGATAGAGCCCGTCATGTGTTGGTCGGGGTAGAGAAGACGCCATTTCAGCAAGCGCCATCAACTTTGGAAGAGGAAGGTTGGGATCTTTGGCGATCTCAGCAAGATACCCATCGATCAGCTTCGCAACTACCAGTTTTGACGTGCTGGAAACAGTCGTCACACTCACATTCTCAGCCTCTACAATTTCTTCATCATCTTGAAGTTTCGCCTTACCATTATCACTATTCTGCGACATGAACTCCTCCAGTATTGCCATGACCAAATCTATGTTATATACACTGTTTTCATCTGTATTTACCGGTATAAGAAGGTCCACAACTGAAGCGCCATCCAATTGTGCCCCTATTCTCTTGATCAAGTTATTGCGACGGGACTCCCCAGATTCCAACAAGCATGCAGCTTTTAGCAGCTTAAGAAGAAAACCACATGACACTGAACCTTCCTCAGTGGGCAAGAGAAATACAATAGCATCAAGAGCTGCACGACGCTTCGTGCAGTCAACTCCATTACTCACAGCATCTTCAAGGGAACCAAGAAGTCGTCGGTATGCATAGGCCCTCAGTGCTTCTCCAATTACAACAGGCGGTGTTCTTCCCTTTGCCTTGATGGCCATGATCACCCGTTTGTACAAATCCACCTCGAGCTCACAAAGGTCCTCAACCCACCAGTCGTTAGGGACCATTGGTTGCTTCCTGACACCATTCCAATGAGAATCAAGACCATTCTCAGATGGAAGTTTCTTTCTGTTGTAAGTGTATGACCACTCAACCTCTGATGGATCAATTGAAGCCTTCGATCCAATAGAGTCAACGCAGTGGTTGATTACCTTCAAATCCTCACACCAAGGTAGCAGTGACTTCGTGCTCTGTAAAACTATGATTGAGTCCTTCCAGGTGCGAAACACGCTTGATGTCAGGAACACATCAATTTTGTATATGAGGTTTCCTTTATCAATTGTCTCAAACATCTCTAGATACTCAGCCGCACAACGGGCAGCAAGGACATTGTATGCATTGAGTGTTACAATCATGCCATAGCAAAACTTGGCACAAATTTCGAATGCTGAATGTCCACCCGGGATGTCAGAGATATCCAATTCATCATTTTTTTCCTCGTTGCCTGAAGCCACTAATCTTTGCAATCGCGAACTCTTTGATAGAAGAGGGAACTGAAAATAATTTGCAGAAACTGTGATTTTTTTCCTTGCTACATTAAAAAAAATTAAACTAGTTTTTTGACATATAAGAAAGCTGCATTATGAACCAGCTGCTAATCAAATGAACATAGCCAGAAATAAAGCACAGTTGGCAGAAGGTGTACATCCACCACCTGGGTCTAGTCTCTTTGGCTGAAACTTTTCCTTATTTGTAAGAAAGATAACTAGTTATTCCAAGGTACAATTTAAGGAAGAGGCATATGTTGTAAAACACATGTATAACATTTCCTTCTGTTGTAATGCAAGACTACATGTTAAACAAAGATGACAGAAACTATGAAAGCTTATGTGCATCTGAAGATGGATATCCAAACAAAAGGAGTAGGATGTGATGCACTAGCAGATAAGAAACAAAAAAGGTATCATTATCTACACATTCACACAGCTAAGATTTCAGGTGGCACAAAATATGATTCTTTCACAATAAGGGCTACTTTCAATGCAATCTGAAGCTAATAATGTGTGAAGCATTTAGAAATTGATACCTTGTGAAGATAAAACTTGACGTCCCCAATGGAGATAACAATGTCAGTAGCCAGCTCTGTTGCAACAAACCTGAAAAGCATGATTGCAGTTAACATCAGCATGGAAACAAAGTAACGGAAGTGATGGAAAGGCACATTCTTACAAAAGCGAATAGCAATAGGGCAAATATGTCAAAAATATTGCATGATAAACAGAATTACGCAATGTGTCAAAGCAGCATAGTTCATAAAGTGTGTGTGTATTATTTATTATATAAAGGTATGGTTAGATACATTAGAGGACAAAAAACTTTTCACATGGATGCAAAGATGGTTAGGTGCATCCTGATATTCTAAATGGTGCAATAATGCAGAGCTGAAATGACATGATGTAACAGAATCACCACTGGAATCAGCTAAGGTGAGATAACAGTGACAGAGCATTTGTGATTTGCCCCCAAGTACATGAAGCAAAATTAGAAAAAGGAAAAGGCAACATTACATATAGCAGTGTGCATGAAAGATATAACTAATTGAACTGATATGTGGTCCAACAAAAATGAATAAACAATAAATAGGTTTATCAAAGCAAAGAGAACTTATTGAGCTCCGGGATCTAAATTTACATGATGGACCACAATGTCACCAACCAAGCCACTAGTAATAAAAAAGGTCAAGAATAAGCAATGCAGAGAAAGGAATTATTGAGTAAATCGTCATGAGCAACAAAAGTACAGAAGAACTTTAAGAACATATGCCACTGAAAAGAATCAAGGACAGCTTAGCCCGTAAACAAGCTCAGTAAGACAGTTAGCCATCTGCATGCAATCATAAGATCTGTTACTTAACATGACAGGCCATTAGTTTCATGCCGATTGTTAAATGAGGGCAATGCACAGTCCCATAACTGGCACACATGCCACATAATATAGTGCATGCTATGAAACACAGAGTAGTTATATAGCATCAAGAAGATGAAACTGATCCAATGAATGCTTGTTTAAGGAGTAAACTTAAAACCTTACTTGGCTTAGTGGCGTTCTAATATCATAACACTAGTTTTCCATACGTCAAAATTGATGGATGCTCCATGCTGAATTCTAAACTCAGCAAGTATAAAAGTAATAGCACTAGCATCTATGGGTACCATGCTTCCTCTTCTTTTTGTTTAAGACACAGAGCACAGAAAACTACAGAATTAGGCCCCCTTTAGAGCTGATCTTACATTTGACCAGTCACATGTATGATTAGCCCATTGAGGAACTGCATTAGTACAAATTTTCTTTTTTGAAAAATAGTCCAAAGTAAATCCACTAAAACTTGGCCAATTAGCAGATTCAAGATGCATACTAAGCCACGCATTCATCAGGAAAATGGAGCCAATTCCGCTGAGGCTTCTTTCCACAAAGAGAAATGGATCCCAAAGTTCATGCCATAAGATCCCTAAAACAATTCATTGGACTAACACTCAGGGCAACATGGCCGGTAGTGGTGAAGCAGACTAAAACAATGAGACTAAAGTTATAATCTGAAAGAACTGTGGAGCCAAGATAGGAAGAAATCAACTAACCTGATATTACTGCCCTCTGTCTGAAAGGCATCGGGCTTTGATCCAAGCTTCATATACTTCATTGTGCCACGCCGAGAAATGACCCGAAAACAAGAGAGAAAATCTTCCTCTTTCCTTTTGTTCTCCCAAGCTCTTCTCCTTCCCCCCACCAATCACCACCAAATGAGAAGCAAGGTGGAGGAGCACAACAACCCCACAGACAGCACTTAACCAATCCGTCAAGAAAGTACCAAACCGGTGGCCACCGGCATGTGAATGCTTCCCAGGCCAACGGAAAGGACAGGACCAACAACTGGTGATAAAGATCCAGCAGGCCTAACTGTCCCCCTATCCCAGTGGCAAAGCCCCCACCAAATCGGGTCAAAAACCCAACTTCTCCTCTAGATCAGTAAACTACCACCAGCAGATGCATCAAGATCTGGGTCGCAACGCCTAGAAGCCAAGACCTCTTCCTCCTCCTCCAAGCTGGATGGATCTCACACCACACGGGCGGCAGAGGGAGCAGCAGCACCTGCAGAGCACAAGGGCAGCATCTCGTGGTGAGGGGACAGTGGGAATAATCGGCGACTCGATGTTGGGAGACCATGGGAACAAGCACCAGTGGGGGGAGGAATCTTATCTCGTTAATTTTGCAAGCAAGCACATGAATGAATGGCAAAACGGGTTGCAACAGGGAAATTTTTTTAAGGATCTAGCACATGTAGGCAGTCAAAACGGTGACTAAAGAATTGCAATCCACAGACCACAGGTTTTGGAATTTATTTCCCCCGTAGACAATAGGATTGGAATGCGCACAAGGAAATTGACATCCTGTGGGTTGATCCCCATTAATCATCCCGACACCACACAAACACACGCTGATCTCCTGCCTCCTCAACCGTGGAAGAAAAGGAAGAACACGCGTGGCTCCCAGAAAAATTTGTGAATTTCTTTCATTAACCTGAAGCGCAAGTTTCAGCGAGAAATTTGCAAAAATGAGACTGCAAACATTGGCCTTTGCAGTTTTGCCATTGACCCCACATTTCATAGGCACAGATGTCCCACCGTGTCATTCACTGGGAGTGGCAAATTCACGAGTGGTCAGTGTTTGCAGTCCTAATATTGCAATTTTTTCAGTTTCAGCAATGCAAAGCCGGAGAAACCTTTTCTCAACTAGAAGAATTAGTGACAATTAGTGCAAAAAAAACCCATCGTGGTGCACGAGACCGAAGTGATCCCCAAGAACATGAACATGAGGAGCGGATGGGGGCGACGGCAATGGCGCGACCTACCTGCGCCGGGAACGCGACGAGCCCCCCAGCGGCGCCAAGGAGGCAGCTTGTGGGAGGATTTGCGGCGAGAAACGGGGGGTTTTCTTGGCACGGAGCTTTTGCCCCCACAAAGATGACACCAGAAAAACTGCGGTACTCTTTTTTCAGAGGGGGGAAGTGGACAGAGCAAAAGAAGAGGCAGCTTTTCAGGACGAGGAAATGACCGAACCAACATCATCAAGAAACATTCCTAACCAACTCCAGTACTACCAGAAAACAGCGGCTGATCCCAGACAATTTTTTTCTTTTAAAAAATAAAGCTTTCTATAGAGAAAAAAATGTGCTGCAGATTTGAGAGAAGTCTTGCTGGACGCCCGAAATAAATGAATCCCAATTTGTTCTCTTCAAAACTGTACCGGGAAAAAGAGAGGGAGGGCAAATCAACAGAAGCACCGGTACCTCACCTCCCTCGTCCGCCTCCGGCAGTGCCGCCGCCCTACGCGAGCTGCTCCGGCGAAGAGCGCAGTGGCAGCGGAGCCGCCGGGAGGCCAGGGCGCGGCGCGGCGGCGGGCGGGCGGCCGACGCCGAGGAGGCGGGGAGGCTAGTGGAGGCGGAAGCGATCAAATCGCGCTTTCTCTTTTGGCCGCTGCTCATCAGCCGCGTCTTCCTTCCAGAGCAAGTTGCAGCTGCTCTGCTCCGGCGACGCGGCGGGGGCCATGGATTTGGTTTATCTTTAAAAGCTGGTGCGGTGGGGGTTGTGGTGGGGCGGGGTGGCGATGCATGGCCATGGTCCATGGCCCATGTGGGGTGGGCTTGTGAATGGACGGCTTTGCCCCTCCCGCCAAACTGTTTCATGCTGGTCTTTTTTTTCCTCCCTCCCCTCTACACTTCGGGTGTGTTTAGTTCGCGAAAAGTTTGCGAAAAAGTTGCTGTAGCACGTTTCGGTTTTATTTGGCAACTATTGTTCAACCATGGAGTAATTAGTATCAAAAGATTCGTCTTGTCATTTACAACAAAAATGTGCAATTAGTTATATTTTTTAACTACATTTAATTCTCCATGCATGTATCGTAAGATTTGATGTGATGTGCGTCAGTGAAAAATTTTGGAAACTTTTCGCGGAACTAAACACAACCTTCATAGATCATGTAGCCCAATTTATATGTTCCTGCTTTTCCTCACGCTTTCCCATGCTTAACTAGTTTTTTTTTTATGATTTTTCTTACTGGAGGATTTAATTTGTGTAGGAGAAGAAAGTAGGCACACTTTTGGTATATATTCAGCTTCCTTTTCTCTCCCTTGCAAAAAAAAATAATTAGCTTCAAATGGGACCTGATGAGGCCCAGGTGAATATAATTGAGTTGTTGGACAAAAGTACTAATGTTCCTTTGGAATTTTATCAGCATTGGCTGAACAGTGGTTAGAGTTTATCCTTTTGATGAAGTGTACAGTGATTAGACTTGAAATCAGTCCTATGGAGCCCTGCTTAGGGGACCAAGGAAAAATATCAGCATGAAAATGGCCACAATTCATTAAGCTGCCGCAAAGGCAATCAATTGCATGCAACAAAAGCGCCCATCAGAAGATCGTCCCCTATGGGATTTTTCGGTGCAACGGTAGTGTGGTTCGTGTGTGAAATGCCCCAACTAGCAGCTTGTTAACAATAACCACACAGTAGCAAGCGGATTTTCCAGCAATATATATGTGCTGTGGCTAGGCTTACATACTGCAGCACCAATTCAAACAAAATATGTATTCGATCCAAATACGTACATACAGAACAGTATTTGTGCCTCGTATTGGATTTTTTCCCCTTTGTCGAAGGAACTGAATTGAATACAGTTCCGAGCGTACACTCCAACACCTCTAGGTGATACAATTTTGTGTAGAGCTGCTCTCAGCACATAAATGTTGGCCTTCTTGTTTTTCTTCTTTTTTTTTGAAAAAGGAAGGTAGGATGTACTCTGTACTCATGCACTCATGACAACACCCAATAACACCACAGGTCTGACAAGATTGAAGCCTTGCCTCAGTTAGCATTCGGCATCCACATAGATCACTTCTAACCGGCTAATAGCGGAGCAAAAAAAGACTACAGCGAAATTATAAGTAGAGAAAGAAATAGATGTACCATGCCTAGCTGTAGCTGGAGATATAGATCCTGTTATGAAAGTGCTAAACTTTAGCAATAGCGATCCAAACAAAAGTGCTAATGGAGTGGGCTAAACTTTAGTCAAGACTAAAAAACTTTAGCATGTGTATCTTACTTTTACGTACTAATTGGAGTCTTTTTTGGAGCCTCCATCACATGAAGCCACTTAGGATTCTAGGTGGACACTCTAAAAATAAAGAAATCCTATAAATTCTCACAAAAAACAGAAACATCTAGCCATCAATCGAACAACTCTAATTACAATAATCATCAGATCTATTATCTTTTCTAATAAATTACTCACCTCTGTCATTATGAAAATAGACTAAAGTAACCCCCTAAAAATTTATATAAATTACCCACTTCTGTCATCATAAGTGCTAATATGTGCTAAAATTTAGCACTCAACTTTAACTCCTCTAATCTAAAATTAAATCTCTATTTTCTTTTCTGCATGCTCCCTTTCATTCAGGTACATCTGTCAATCCCAGCACATCCATATCTATCTAGATCTAGTGGCTCACATTGGTTCCGTGTGCTACCTTTGTTCAGCAACTAGTAATAGTAACATCGATATCGCTATATTATATACATATATATCTCTACCACTCATCATCAGTACTTCACTCCAATATTCATAACTAACCCTAATTCCACGACCAATCAATCAGTCCTCCTTGAGATAATCCCCATCACGCACGCTGATCGTTTCCACCAATTGCTTTCGACGAAAGCCACACTGCCATGGATGGCGTGCACACGCTGTCCACCGATCGATGGTGTCGTCTTGACGTTTTCCCCGCGCCCATCCCGTGTGCGTCGGCGCAGTACAGCATACACGCCACAAAAAAAAATAACTATAGTTATCCGCGTATGCTAAAATGAAACCTGGATTTTTTTTTTCTTCTCCTCTCCCGTGCAAGATGACAAGAGGGCGCACGTAGCCTTCAGGGGGCAGACACGATCCTCCCCGTCGCTGCCAGCAGGGGACACAGGGTTTCCTTGACAATTGACGCTGCTGGTCAAAAATTGTCCCTACTAGACTACTGGAGGAATTTTTTTCATTTTCATTTTTTATTTTTGTCCCGGAGAGATTTTTAGAATGGGTATCTATGGACATAATAATATTCGAGCTATGTTTTTATGTTTCATTTCTTTTTTGCGAGTTTTTATATTTCATTTCTAGCGGTGTTTATTTGGCTAAATTAAAATTCGAAGCCACAGCAGTTGTCATGGATCATTGCCCTACTAGTACTCTTTTCATAATCCAACTTGACCCTTATATGTTTTTAGCTCCGGATTATATAAGATGAGAGCCTGTCTATTTTTAAGGCAAGTTTTTAGATTATCTAGCTTAAAATTTGAGGCACTTCGTGTACCACCTCTGGCCACAGCTGGATCGACAAGGGTGTCAGAGATAGATCTCCGAGTAGCTACAAAAAGGCTACCCGTAAGGACAGAAGAAGTTGGCAAGAAGAGCATAGATTTATAGTAGGCGATATGGATGAAAGATTGTTGTCGTGTCCGATAGATATATGTGTGGCAGACAAGGTATATATCTCGATCGATCACCTCCGAGTGGCATGGAAGGCATGGGTGACGGCGACGTCTGAGGGCCAGCGCCGCCGCACCGGATTTCTACTAACGTCGTCGTGCAGCTATAGCTGGGGTGCCACCGGCCTTTCTTAGCTGTCTGACCGTTTTTGTTACCGGTCTCTGCTCTCCGGCTCAAGTGACCGGTAATCGATCAGGACAAGTGGCAGGAAGCAACATAACCTAGTGGAAGGCATATCAGACACGAGAGTGACCCGGCCCCAGGTAACTTGGTGACATGACTCTGCTGTGTGGTTCACTTATTTAGTGCTGCCTGCACCGGCTATTGGTGTTAAAATATGCGAAGTCAATTTACTATTTACTGCTTACTGTATGCATCATTTGTTAAGTGCATCTTTACGGGCCAGCATTTCCAGGATTTGAAACGAATTAAACATCTCGTTCCTACCAGGGTATTGTATATATATGTATATATTTTGACGGACTCACAACATAGAACACATTAGTTCAAAGCCAGAGGTTCTTTTGAAGGACCATTAGCTAAAAGATGCTACCGTGACCCTTCAAAAAAAAACAGACCCTTCAAAAAAAAACAGACCCTTCAAAAAAAATGCTACCACAGTTCTATATGCTATCTTCAAAAAATGACACATCAACAACAAAAACAGTGTGTACTTGTTGTAACAACTTTGATGGATGCTAAACTATAGATCTCCTATATTCGTATGTCGAACGGAGGTGATTATCAATGTAGGTTGCCCCCTAAGCCTAACTAGCTACTCCCTCAGTTTTTATTTACATATCGTATTAGATTTATCCTAAGTTAAACTTGCAAATATTGACCAAATTTCTAGAAATAAATAGTAACATTTACACAACCAAATGTGTTCAATGAATCCACCATAAAGTATATATGTGTTGATAGTGCTTATGTTGGATAGTATAGTTGTTGCTATATTTCTATAAGAATTGGTCAAAGTCAGATAAATTTAATTTAGGATAAATCTCATACGACATGTGAATAAAAATGGATGGAGTATCAGATAATACAGGAGACGAGTTCGAGCGCACACTAGCAGCACTAAAATTGTGCAGTAGTGACCTGACTAGTACTGAAGATCGAACACGTCTCGTTAGTTGGTTCTTAGTTTTTTTTTTGTTAGGGAACCACCAGTTGGTTCCTAATTTAATCGTAGGTAAACAAACTAGGCATAGCGATACCACGCCGATCATCCGTCATTGCAAGATCCGACAGTGAGACTCATAATATCACTACCGGCTATACATGTAGTACATCTAGATTTCAAATTTCAAAATAAATTAATTTTCATTTGCAAAACTAACACTATTAAAAATAAAAAAATGCCGGTGTCCCATCTCAAAGTTGGCGCAGGACGCATGCCAATATATACGCCATGCATACAGACAACTCGACAAGCATTATTTTAATCATTGGAATAACATAATATGGATAAAATGACACATGTATCCTAATGCATGAAGAACTGAAGAGGGCTGGGGCCACAGTTCAGTCTTTTGTAGGGCATGCTTGCCCCCCTTTTTTTTTTCTGAAACAGGGCTTGTATGCATGCATGCAAGATTGATCCTGAAGAAACGCCACCTGTTTTGGGAGGGAAGGATACCAACAGCATACGGCCTGCACGTGTACAGTGCCTCCAGCTCCGGCATTGACAAGTACTCTCAGCATGCGTGTGGGGTTCCACTTGCTTCAAGATATTGCATTATTGCCACTTCTATCACACGGACGAATTATATTCTTCATTTCCTTACATTTTAACTTGTCAAGATCTATCGATGTCGCTCGCCTTGTAATAACAAGCTACATATGGTTCAACGAAGAGAAGACAACGTGCATGTGTTCATCGATCATGTCCTCATCCTCATCAGTTCATTGACAAATTAAATCGGAAAAGATCAATCACTTTAATTTGACTCCATCTACGCACAGCATGTATGAAACTAAATGATCCATTTAGCTAGATGATGTGCATAATAAAGCATTAGGCCCTGTTTAGTTCTTTACATGTAAACGCAAAAACGCCGTAAACGCATTATTTTGTAATGAAATCTTACTAATTTGAAGTACTAAATGAAGTCTATTTACAAATTTTTTTGCATGGATGGGCTGTAAATCGCGAGACGAATCTAATGAACCTACTTAATCCATGATTTGCAACAGTGATGCTACAGTAACCATCCGCTAATTATTAATTAAACATAGATTAATTAGCATCATTAGATTCGTCTCGCGATTTACAACTCATCTATACAAAAAATTTTACAAATAGACTTCATTTAGTACTTCAAATGACCAAAATTCCTTTGCAAATTTTTTTTACAAAATGAACTAAACAGACCCTTAGTTTTGTGCTGGAATAATTGAGGCGCATCGGATTTTGAATTCCATCATCATATTGGCATCACTTGCATGCCGTGGTTTGGTAGGGTGGCTCATGTGTATTGAAGTAACATTGATGGATGCAAGCAGGGCTGACACTAACAGGCCCGGTCGGCCGGATGCATTGCATTCGACATTCGTGCGTGTGCAGCGCATATAGCAGCTTGACGGCTAGGGATGGCAATGTGAATATATATCTGAAATATCTGATATTCGTATCCACTTAAACATCAATATGGATATTTGTATCCATATTCGAATTTAATAGGTAGTAAAATCGATACATTTGAATCCGATTTTCATTGATTTTCTTTATCCGATTCCATATTCGTATTCGACAACATCCATATCCTTTTTACTAAAACTATTTAAAAAATTATATTAATTTCCCATAACCCATGTTATTATTTTTTATAATAAATATATAATAAGATAAATTTATTTTTAAATATCTTTTATCTATTTATCGGTGAAATTAATTTTATAATCATTATTTGTATACAAAAATTGTCTATATATTTATAAAAATATATTATTTCTATTTATATAATTTTTTTATTTATTAAAATATTTTTTGATAAATATACTTTAGTTTGTACATGTACTTTTTGATAACTAAAATATTTATTATATTGTTATACTTTAGTTTGTACATCTATAACGTTTTTGTATTCTAAAACTACTACAAAATAGCTAAATATTATCTTATGTATCGACTAAATATACAAATTCGAATCCGAGGTATCCATTTTGCATTCGTATTCGATAACATCCGAATTCATATCTATATTCGATTTAAAATATGATAACAGTTACTATCCATTCCAAATAGTACTTACGAATCCGTTCCATTTCCTGCTCGTTGACGGCCGAGCGGCGAGTGCCATCTAAGATCCTATCACATCGAACCTTTGGACACATATATGCAGCATTAAATGTCGTAGTTCAAAAAATAACTAAATACACAGTTTAACTATTTCATACGAGACGATTCTTTTAAGCCTAATTAGTCCATGATTATATATTAATTGTCAAATAATAACAAAATATGCTACAATATTAAAATTTAAACTTTTTTGCGAACTAAACACAGTCTAACTTTGGACCTGTTTAGATTCAAAAACCCAAAATGCAAAAATTTTGTAAATCGTCTGCATGGTGTATTAAATATAGTCAAAATATAAATCGCATTACACAAATGGACTGTAAATCGCGAGACGAATCTAATGAGTCTAATTAGGGAGTGATTAGACATTAAATTGTTACAGTAAATCTACAGTAAACATGTGCTAATGATGGATTAATTAGGTCATTAGATTCGTCTCGTAGTTTACAGACGAGATCAATAATTAATTTTGTGATTAGTCTACATTTAATACTTCAAATGTTAAAGATTCTATTCCAAAAATTCCAAAATCCAAAATTCAAAGTGATAAACAGACCCTTTGCGTACAGGGTCGGCCAGGCTGGGTTTCTTGTCGGTCTAAAAACTGTTAAAAATCACATACTCAACAAAATGAGGTGGCTTAGAATTCTACAATAGCCTATACAAAATGAAGATTTTGTTTTAATTTACATCAACTAAGGCTCCAATTCGCATCAGCTAAGAAATTAGTTATAAGTAACATAGCACTAGTCACTAGAGAATAGTACTCGCTATCTCCATGGCAAAATTAAATTGGCAGCTAGCAGGGATATCATTATTCTCACGAAAGAACAACAGTTAGAAATACACATGGATCCATCCAGCAACATGGCATCTAGGCAGCATACACATGGAACTCTGAAAATGACAGAAGGCAGATCAAATTATATACATGGACAACCAGATCAATATACTCTGAGCTACCCGTCCATTCCAGTGAATAGATTTTTGCAGTTATATGACAAGAGGCCAATGCTACTGCAAACTGTGCAGAGGGCCTTCAGGTCCTTCAATACTGCATCAATCAATTCAGTAAAGAGAACTACCTGAATCTTCAGATCCTTGCCCAAAGTCTTCGCTTCCGTCACCTATGCACAGTGGAGTACCTAAATATTCAAGAACAGATAACCACCTATGCATCAATCAAATCAGTAAAGCTTGGGCACATGCCATGTGGAAGGATGGCATCGAGCTTGGGCCGCTAGAGACGTTCATGCCACAGGCGGACCTTGGGGTGGTGGCCGAGAAGTTTGGACCGCTGATGGACCTTGGGGCGGCAGCGAAGCTAGGGCCGCCGGTGGATTTTGGGGGCGCGGATAAGCTTGGTGGCCGGTGAAGAAGGAAGGCGTGGCGCTCATAGGGAGGTCTTCACCATCTGCAGCTCCGCTCACCTCCTGCACCGTCGCGGCCTTCCTACCCCGCGCCGCTGTCGTGGTCGCTGTTGCGAGCTTCCGCACCCGCAGCCGCATTTTTTCGGCTGATGCGCCGCCGACGCAGCAAGGAACTCCCGCGCCGCCACCGCCGCCGACTGCTGCTCCATCCCCATCCCCATCTGTTCTGCTCTGCCGCCGCTGCAGTGTGGGATTTGGTGGTGAGGAGGGCATGGAAAGAGGGGAGAGAAGAACGCGCGAGCAGAAATATTTTCGCCAAGGATGGATTTTGGTGCGCGCGGCTAGGGAACCGGAGGCTGGAGCATGGGATCGCAAGCACCGTCGGCAAGTGGAGGCGGCGCCGTACAACGCGAGACGAGCGGACGGCAAGCCATCGGAGCACGAGCCGGGGCCGTCGTCTCGCGAGGCGACGGGAGCGCCGTCGCCTCGCTGCGCCGGGGAGTTTTCTGCAAAATTTCCCTCTTGCAGACGGCATACAGACCCGTGCTGTACATGCCTAATAATTTAACTCGCGGCCCATTTTTGTGTATCGGAGGAGGACCGTACCTGTCCCAATTTATTGATGACACATCAACGTTTGTTTATTCTCGTCTCCAAGTACCGTCTCTCAGTAATAACTCAGTTTAGCCCTTTTGACAACATTGATTATGATTTCTGCTACAGTAGTGGGGCACTAACCCTAAGAGAGAGAAAAAATACCAAATCACACTGATAATAACGCCCCCGTAACTGAAGACAACTACCCAATCTTTTTCTTGCATAGCATAGCAAATGAAAAGGAATACCACTACTCTACTAGTTGACATTTTATTTCCCGAGACAGTTACAATTAGGCCCGCCCAACGAACTAACCGTACCTACCCACTCCGGCCATCGCACAGTACAACACACTAAAGAATTCAGATAAAGAACGTCTAAAAAACATCCAAAGAAACAGTACATCAGGAAGCACGAGCATCCAAAAGGAGGAGAAAGAGATAGATGCGTTCACATGCATGCACGCAGGGGACGATTCCACATAGGATGCCACTGGCTAACCTTGCTAATAAGCTAAACAATTTCTCGAGGAACAGAAAAGAAATAAAGCATTTGGTACCATGCATTATATTAGCAGCATCGAATAATCATCACTTGACTTGTGGTTCGGTCGATCATCGGTTCCTGGATTAATTCTAAACAAAACCCAGATCGATCGATCGGTTGACATCACGTGGCGGGAGCCGGGGGGGGGGGGGGGGGGGGGGTTAAACTAGCAGAGCCTTGTCCCCCGCGGCGGGCGACCTGGCCGGAAATGGCGCCTCGCCGAACGTGGCTGCCGGCTGGAGAGGAGGGCCGCCGTCCCTGTTACCAATAGGAGTACAGGTACAGGACTGACTTCACTGAATACGCTTCTGTCCATGCATACAAGGGCGAGCGGGGCTTCTACTCCCTCCTTCGTGAAATGTGTAGGGTATTTTAGAGTTCAAATTTTGTACTCAAATATACTCCCTCCGTATTGGTAAAGAAATTCGTTTAGGACAGCGACACGGTCTTCAAAACACAACTTTGATCTCTTACTTTTTTTAAAAAATATTTATAGAAGAGTGATGTATGTAAACTTTTATGAAAGTATTTTTCAAGACAAATCTATTCATATAATTTTCACATTTGTAAACTCAACAACTTAAAAGTTATTGATGATTTATATTCCCAATGTTTGACCCAAAGCTTGTCCAAAACTACTTTCTTTACTAATACGGAGGGAGTAAGTCATTCTATATTGAGAGTGGATCAAACACCTTAATTGTACATCGTTTTTCGATTTTTTCCAATAGAAAGACGTGCATGCAGCCATATAGGGGGAGATGCACATGTGGAGAAGGTGTATAGGAAAGAGCATGGTACTTTAATTAACACATATTTAATTACTCAAATAGAGTCCCAATGCTTAATAATTAGAGGTAGAGAGTTTTTTTTCCATCTCCATAATCTGTTGAAAAAATCCTAGAATGACCTACATTTCAGAACGGAGGGAGTAAGTTCTAAGGCCTCCTCCAAAGGAGTGATGACGTGGATGGCGGACGTGGAGGAGAGAGGACGGAGAAAAGTGACGAGGAACTGACATGGAGAGCTTCGTGAAGGCCTGTGAGAGGGGAAGGCATATGAGATAGACGACTGATTCATCGCTAGCGAGATCCTTTTTACACGGTTCATCGAATAAAAAAATATTTCACCGGGCGATGTCGCCCCTTGTTGGATGTTGGAGGGGCCTAAAGGATTGACCCACAAGCTAGTGATTTTATATAGCTAGGAAACGTCGAAAATCTTGTGATGTTGCACTGTACTAAATTGCCTCCAGCTTCATGCAGACAATGCATGGAACCACTCCGTATATAAACGTAGCTGGAAGAAGTATGCATGGCTTGTATACACATGACATGAAACGGTGGAAGTAGCCTTTTTTGCTGTCTATACCTGTTGTTAAACTCACGTGATCAATAATTGTGTTTGCTTGAACTTGTCAGTCAACCAGCCAGCACTATTGTTCTCTCATACTAAATCAGCACTAGACACCAGGTACTAGCCAGTCAGTTCTCTCATAACAAATCAGTCCTAGCCATCAGCCACAGCCAAACGAATCCAGCGCAGCGCATGTATATGCCAGGCTTGGATTGAAAAATATAGAAGCCACGATTCTTAATCATCCTTGGGCTAAGGCTAATATTTCAAACCCAGACCAGATGCAGCGCCAAACCTGGCCTGCGATGCTGCAATGTGTACGTGGGCAGGCCTGCTACTTGTGATTGGGCCCATAATGCCAGTTCGGCCCATATATAGGAAGAAAACAAACGAAAAGATCGACCACTTCACTTGGGCTCCAGCAGCGAGAAAGCTCGCCATGGCCCATCATGTGAATGGTTTTTCGGCCTGAAACACATCAAAGCTTTTGTTCGTTTAGCCCGTTCGGTCTGTGCAGATTCTGGGAAACAAGGAAAGATTTAGATTTCCCATTCGAGGTCCATGTCCTCCCATAAAAAAAAAACGGTCCATGTCCTCATGTCAAAACTTTCTAGAATTTTGCATTGCCTTGACATATATTTACTCCGGTCAGCAGAAACTGTCATTGAAAAGGCGAGCTATGAGAGTCTCCGATTGGTTGGATGCCAATTTCTGCCAAACCACAATCTTGACATGCCAATAAACCGTCAAAACTTTCAAGGATTTTCTACTGCCCTGACATGTTCTCTGGTCGGCAAAAACCGTCAACTTGAAATGGCGAGCAATATGCAAGCCAATTTGTCTTCTTCAGTTCTTCAATATGAAACACTAACTAAACGATTCAGTAAAAGATAGTATCACATGCCCCATCTAATTCTTTTCCACATACACATAAGCTTACGGGCTTACAGCAATCAATGAAAAGAATCATTCTACGGAATTAGAATTTAAATACATAAGTTTACAGCAATCAGAGACCTACAACTGACCCGTGCAAGAGTACAGCTGCTGCTCACCCAAACGTCCCAACCCAACACAGCAGAGCCAATCGAGGAGGAGATCGCGACTTGCAGTAACCAACTACCTATGCCGGGATCATTAGCCTCGGCTTCTTGAAGGCCAAGGGGCTGAGCACCTCCTCCTCTTCCTCGGCCGCCGGCACGCACCGATCGCCGGTGGCGATGATGTCCGGCAGGGCGGGTACGTTGAGGTCGAACCCGCGGCAGCTCATCAAGCCTGCGCTGGTGGACGCGACGTTGGTGGTGGTGGCACCGGCGGCGCCCGCGTAGTGGCAGCGCTTGTGGCCGCCCAGCGCCTGCCCCGTCGGGAACGTCTTCCTGCACACGGAGCACTCGTGCACCCTGCCGCCGCTGCCGCTGCTGCCAGCCGCGCCGGACGTGGACGAGGACGCGGCGGGCGAGGCCGAGGGCGCCGCCGCGGCCGGCTCCTCGGCGGCCGGGGTCGGGGCTGCCGCCGGCGGCCTGGCGCGGTGGCTGGACTTGTGGCCGCCGAGGGCCTGGTGGGACGGGAACGCCTTGCCGCAGACGGAGCACCTGTGCTCCTGCTGCGGAGCGGGAGCGCGGGCGTCGCGCTGGCCGCGCGCCAGCATGAGGAGGCAGAGCGCGAGGTGCTCCTCCTCGGTGGGCGCCGCGCCCACGCGGCGGAGGTGGCGCCTGGAGCGCGAGCGCTTCCGCCTGGCCCACCCGTCGGCGGCCCCCTCCCGCGCCGAGACCGCACCCTCCTCCGGCAGCGTCCACGGCGTCGCCGGCGCGTCGAGAGCCACCCCCACCATGGCCGCCATTCCTAAGCACACGATGTGTCGATCGTAGTGGTCTAGCGGGCCGCAAAGGTGTGGTTATTAGGAAGGGGGATCGAAGAGCTTCCTTTATGCTACTTGCCGATGGAGAGAGGGCAGAGCGAGTGGCTCGTCTTATAGTAGACGAAGGCTAGAAGGTTGGAGAGGGAGGTGAGTGGCAGCAGGGAAGTTGGTGGCTTGCTGGTGTGAGCTGCGACTGGAGTGCTGGACTGATCCACTACTGGTGGTTGGTTGATTGGTTCCAGTTCCAAAGGATGTGGTCATATGCATGGTTGGAAGAGTAGTGGATGGAGTACTTGCAGTGTCCGGTCAACCAGGGAGGAGAGGAATGGAAAGAGACGGAGGGCTTGGCCATTTGGAGGCCCAGTCAAGAGGGAGCTAGTGTAATGTAATCTGGACAGGACAGCCAATGCAAGACCCGTGGTGAGTGAAAGGGAGTGACCTTTTTTGGCTTAGCTTCGAGAGAACTGTGGACTGATTCTCTAGTCCAAGTTGGAGCACGTCTCAGTGGGCCAGGGCATGCATTGACATGGCCGGGGTTGCGCTGGTACCTGCCAAATGGGCATGCGCGATGCGAGCACAGGCGCCCTGCTCCGTGTGGCGTGTGTGAGGAGTAGTTGAGGTCGGCTGCGATCGAGCAAAGGCACGCTTGTCCTGTCCCCGGGCGGCAGGCTGTTGTGCGACGCCGCGTGGAATCGACGAGCGCGCCCCGGCCGGCACCGCTAGGGACGACGGACCCGCGCCAGACTCGGCGGCGCTGGCTCCCTTGCCTTGCCCTTTCCACTCGGGAGCTGGACTTGGACAGGTGTGGCTGATGATGGCGAGCGTAGGATAGGAGGCCGGGGCTTTCTGGAACCTCCAGGCCAGCAAGCAGGTGCTGCTACTGTAGCCCTGCTAATGGGTTGGAACCCGCACCATACCCAACCCCACCCAAAATTAACATATTTAGATACTCAACCCCACTCAACCCAATTAGTTAATTTCTCAACTCTAACCAACCCGCCCCATTATAAGCGGGTAACCCATAAAAACCCATGGGTTCTACTATACAGAGGAATTTAGTGGTTCTACACTTAATATGGAGACCACATATATGTCTAGCAACACTACTTTGCACAGAGTATCTGTCAGTCATATTGACTCATCTCTAAAAATTTCAGTCAATTTCGATAAAATTTTATAGTGTGAACGCGAGGTTTTAATTCTAGGGTCCGAGTCTTGATGTGGAGCCCACGTGTAGTTCTAGCCACGCTACTTTGCACAGAGTAGCTGCCAGTCGTACTGAGTCATCTCCAACAAATTTCAGTCAATTTCGATAAAATTTTATAGTGTGAACGCGAGATTTTAATTCTAGGGTCCGGCACTTGATGTGGAGCCCACGTGTAGTTCTAGCCACGCAGCTTTGCACAGAGTAGCTGCCAGTCGTACTGAGTCATCTCCAACAAATTTCAGTCAATTTCGATAAAATTTTATAGTGTGAACGCGAGGTTTTAATTACAGGGTCCGGCTCTTCATGTGGGGCCCACAGGTAGTTCTAGCCACACTGCTTTGCATAAAATAGCTGCCAGTCGTACTGAGTCATTTCCAACAAAATTCAGTAAATTTCGATAAAATTTTCTGATATAAACACGTGGTTTTAATTTCAGAGTCCAGCTCTCACGTGGGACCCACATTTATATATAGTTATACTATTTTGTAAAAAGTATCCATTTCAACACACCCCAACCCGTCTCAACCCGCATTTATATAGAACCCGCCCCGACCCACCCTATTAACTAATACAACCCATTTTAAATCATCCAAACACACTCCATTTCAAAACCCACCCCATAAAATCTATTTCAACCCAACTCATTAGCAGGCCTATCCTACTGGGTGGCTGGGTCACGGATTAACACATAGGCTGGCGTCTGGCGAGACCAACGCGTCGGTGGTTGGCACAAGCAAAGCAAACCAAACCAAGCTGGCGCCGAGATCGCGGCCGCCGTCGCCGACAGCCCGGCCGCGCGCGCGCGCGTCAACGACGACGCGCCCAACCCAATCACCTCCGGGTTTGCAGCGAAGTGCAGGGTTACGCGGCGGGATGGCGTAGCCTAGCTCTAGCTGGGGAGTGGGGAGGCACATGCGCGAGCGATCCCTCCACCGAATCCCGCCGTGGAACTCCACCGCCGAATCCTGCACGCCGCGCCGGGCGGTGGCAACGTGCACCGAACTCGACGCCGCGTCTGGGGCCGGGGTCCCTGTATAACTTGCTGAAGATGGATAACCTATGCATCTATAAAGTTTATTAGGTCCAAATTAGATTTAACATTTTTTGAAAATTAGTTTAACATTTTAACATAACAAATTCAACATATTTTACAGATTATTTCAACTTTTTGATATAATACATTCAACATTTATCAAACCTACATTAACATTTTTTGAGCGGGCGCCTCCTTCCTCTTCGGTGCTGGCGGGTGGAGGCGGCGCTAGCAGACCACGGCGGCCAGCAGCGGGCGCGCGGAGCAGCGGGCCGCAGCACCAGGGGCGCGCACAGACATGACGGCAGCGCAGGGGCAGGCGCGGCGGTGGGGCAGTGGAAGGCCGGCGGCGGCGCAGCCCCGCGTGGGGTGGCGGCAGGGGCTTTGAGAGCTCGCGCGAGTGAGAGAGATGTGAGCAACCCAGTATCTCCCCAATCGTTTGCGGACGCCTGCATTATCGTCTGAC
Organism: Panicum virgatum; assembly: GCF_016808335.1. Taxonomy (NCBI): domain Eukaryota; kingdom Viridiplantae; phylum Streptophyta; class Magnoliopsida; order Poales; family Poaceae; genus Panicum; species Panicum virgatum. The sequence continues at coordinate 16,972,658 of NC_053153.1, read as the reverse complement.
TACTAACGTTTCAAGATTCCTGCTGGTCAAACTTGTCCCCTGCGCCATTTCTTTCCCGAGTCTCCAGTTGTAGCCCTCCAGTCAGAATGAAGCAATGATAGGAATGGAGAAGTAGAGAACCAGAATGGTCTTTCTCTCTCCTCCCTTCTATTCCTCCGAACCATCCTCTCTCTCTGCTATCTCTCCCCACCTCTCTTCCTACATCCTGCTCGCCTACTCCGCCGCCGCTCTTGCCCTGCTCCTCGATATAATACAAATTATATCGAAAAATAGTTTAACTTTTGACATAACAGATTCAACATCTTTTACAAACTATTTTCAACATTTTGATATAATACATTCAACATTTATCAAACCTACATCAACATTTTTTGAGCGGGCGCCTCCTTCCTCTCTAGCAAGCGTGTCGGAGTGGCGGCCGCGTGGCATCGGCAGACCACGGCGGCCGACGACGATGCAGGGACCGGTGCCAGGCGCGCGAAGCAGCAGTTGCACAGGGCCGCGGCACCAGGGGCGCGCGTAGGCTCGACGGCAATGCAGGGGCGGCGGCGCGCGCGAGCAGCAGTGGCGGGCACGACGGCGGGGCAGGAAAGGCCAGTGGTGGTGCGTGCGCGGTGGCGGCACAACCCTGCATGGGTTGGTGGCGGGCAGGGAGGACGCGCACGAATGAGAGAGGCGTGAGAGTTAGAGTGTGTTGATCCAATGGTACTGGATGATTGCACGAATCTCAAATACTGAATGATGAGAAAGGAAAAATCTTCGAAAAATATATAGGATGGGCACCAGGGCTGGCGCAAGAGAGAAGGGAGCGAACGAGTGTAATTTATGGGCCTCAGGCCCGCGAGCTACGAACGCGTCGCGGTCCGCTTTAGATTTTTCAGTTTTCTCAACCCATATACTTAGAACGCAGGCCTGTTGGGCCGACAAACGGTTCAGACCTTCAGGCCATGCCATTCCGTCAGTCCAGAGAAAGGCGAACCACCACCCTACAACCGCGCGCCCCGCGCCGCGGGGTAGCAACGGAACAGAGGAGGAAACCAAACCACCCACGCCGGCGTCTTTTTTATTTTTGTATTTTTCAAAAAAAAATTTATAGAAATATATTTTTGGTTTTAGATTTTACAGTTCTATACCCCTACGGGCGGCAGGGGGCCTACCGCCCGGCAGGGGGGCGGTAGGGACCTATATGTAAATAAAAATATTTTTTTGCGCAGGGGTCCTTGGCGGGAGCCTGCCGCCCCCCTGCTGGGCGGCATGCCCCATGCCGCCCCACCAGTTGGCAGCAGGGGGCCTGCCACCCGGCAGGGGGGCGGCAGGCTCCCAGCCCAAATATAAAACTCCGTCCCTTCCCTCTGCGTCCTCATTTTCTGCCCACGAGATCCAAGAGAGGGGAGAGGGGGAGAGGAGGGGTGAGGGAGGTAGTTCCATCGGCGAAGCCCTGCCGGATTTTGAATCCAAACAGCAGGTAACCAATATTTCTCAACTTTGTCATTCCAGATTTTTTGTATGTTTAATTTTATGATTAGTATTTTTTATTATTGTAAGCACTTAGGGTTCGGATTACTGGTTATAATTGAAGCCATAGTATATTTGTAGATAATAGATTAATTAAAATGAAGTCTTTGCATGGCCAGATATGTCGAGCAAAGTGGCATTTCAAGTTCATTACGGTGACTTCTATAAAATTACTCATGATTCCTATGGAGTAAATCTATCAGCATTGGAAAGAAGACAGTGCAGTCTAGATAAACCCCTAGAGAGGAGTTTTGAGTCCAAACGGAAATGTCTTCACAGGATGTTCAATGTGAATCCAAAGACTCATTTGCTTACGGTTCATACCTCGGCTTTCTGGGAAACTAATGGGGATTTCTGGGAGTTGACGCATATAAATAGTACGGAAAATGGCAACATTACATGCACGCAGCTCTTGAAAGTGGGTGGCCTCTCGCAATGGTAATTCAGATTCACCAGAAGACCGGTGATTTAGGTGAAGGGTCAACACACATAACATCTGACTGCAATGAAAAGATGGAAGAGGATAAAGAAGAAGAGAACATGCAAGCTCCAGAACCAGAACCAGAACCACAAGGTTTAGCAGATGAAGGCGAGCGGATACCTAGAATTGTGGAGGACATGGAGAAAAAAGACCATAATGCACAAATAATAGAGCAATGTGGGGACTCATCGGACGATGAGGACGATGAGCGCTTCCCAGTGCTAGGTGAATGGCGTAAAGAGGGTTTTGGTAATCCAGTGGGTTGTTCTGTATCTGGATTAGATGCTGCGTCCTATATTTTTCAATATTTCACAAAAGAAGCCGCAGCACAGACTTGATGTCATGAGATATACTGCATCGGCATTCTAGGCCCATTCACTCAAAAAAATCCCCATCCAATTCTCATCCCTGATGCAGCTACGAAGCGGGGCATAGGCCGACAGCAGACACGTCGGATCCGGAACGGAATGGACGAGTCCGAGGCTGGAAAGAAGAAAAAACGTTGCAATTTGTGTGGAACGGACGGTCACACTTACAAGAAGTGCCCACAGTTTTCAGTACCCACTGCTGCTGCCGAGGCTGGACCTTCCGGGAATCCGACGGATGGATCGTCTCCACCTACAAGAATTCGCTGCATCTAGTTGTGCACGTAACAGCTTGCAATGTATTTGTGTGTACGAAACTAAATATATTATGTATTTGTCTCGAATTTGGTTGTAACGAATGAAACCTTCAATGTAATATGTTATGTGGTATTTTGTTTAATGTTCTATTTATATTTCGTTCATTGTATCTTATGTGGTATTGTATCATAAATATAATCATTACAATCAAACATAGCAAACATATAAGTATTGCAATTAAAGGTACAGGCGTCCCGTCACAATTTACATCACAATCTAAAACTGATGTCCATCATATGTTACATATCATGTCATGAAATCATCTAAATCGTCATCCCAGTTGACAGATGGTGGTGCTGTAGGTGGTGCAGCATTACTTGACGAACCTCTCGACTTTCCTTTTCTCTCTTTTCTGGTTCTAGGTTCATGTACAGGTGGAGGAACATCAGGTGTTCGAGGCCATGATTTGGGGGGCATGAAGTCATCCATATCGTCATCCCAGTTAACACAACTAGGTGCTCGAGGTGATGCAGCATGACTTGACGAACCTTCGGTCATCTGTTCTTGCGGAGGCCGAGAACTATCACCCGAAGATCTTTTCCGCCTCCTTCGTCTAGTTTGCGGCATAACTCCACCGAAGATACATACCAATTTACGAAAATTTGGTATCGATTTGTTAATCAACTCCGTGTCCTCGGGGTAATCCTAGCATATAATTACACAAAAATTTTACTATTTCATAAATATAGATTACAAATAACGGACGTGATTAGAACTGAATAAGAGTTACCTTAATGTGCATCTCATACACCTGTGGCCGCATCCATATCTTACGAGTAGTTTGTAAGAATCCAATAACATAAGGATGATTCGCTAGTTCACATACCCTCATGTATATCTTCCGACGTTCTAGCAGGTGTTCCTTTAAATCTTGCATTGTAATACCTCGAAACAATGTCAAATCTTTAAATTCAACTAATTTGGACAACACCATCTCTATCGTACCATCCGCTAATGGATCCAACTTCTTACTGATTACAAGACGTGTCATGATCTCAAGAAATATACTAGATTTTTCTTCGGTCCATGAAAATCCAAAAGAATTGGAGGCAGCCATTGCCTTATGCTGCAATAACAATAAGATACTGTCATTCTAAGTTTACTATTCTATATTTCACTATCCAAAAACTAAATCTATTCTAATTCATAATTATTTTAGAAACAAGTCTATAATAGTTGAGAAATATTGGTTACTTGCGGTTTGGATCCAAAATCCGGCAGGGCTTCGCCGGTGGAATGACCTCCCTCACCCCTCCTCTCTCCCTCTCCTCTCTCTGGATCTTGTGGGTAGAAAATGAGGGCGCAGCAGGAAGGGGCGGAGTTTTATATTTGGGCCGGGAGCCTGCCGCCCCCCTGCCGGGCGGCAGGCCCCCTGCCACCAACTGGTGGGGCGGCAGGCTCCCGCCAAGGACCTCTGCGCAAAAAAAAATTCCCCTTGTCGCCCCCCGGCTGGGCGGTAGGGGTATAGAACTGTAAAATCTAAAACCAAAAATATATTTCTGTAATTTTTTTGAAAAATACAAAAATAAAAAGAGTAAAATGCACCGTGGGTCCTTAAACTAGTGAGGGTGTGTCAAGTAGGTCCACGAACTTCGAAAGTGCAGATTTGGCCCCATAATCTAATTAAGTGTGTCACTGGAGGTCCAAAACCCCTTTGACCGGGTCTGACCGCCTACATGGCATGCTGACTGGGCAATGACATGGACCTGACATGTGGGACCTGTCAGCAGGGTCAACGACCCCACCTGTCATAAGGACAGAAGGGGGCGGCGCTTTGACTGGAGAGAAGCTCGCCGTCGCCGTCGGCGCGGCGCTTGGCGGCGCAGCCTCCTGGACCTCGCCTGCGCGCGGCGGCCCTGCTCGAGGGCGGCGCTCGCTAGCCGCGCCGCTGGAACGAGCGAGGCAGGGCCTCGGCGCGGCCGTCCCGGCTGGCCCGTCGCGACGCCGCAGCCCCTCACCCATGTGCGTGTAGTCGCAGCCTCGCCGGCCTTGCGCGCCGCCGCTTTCGCTGCCCCTGCACACCGTCAATCCGGGGAGGCGCGGACATCACCTTCGACGTCGGCGGGCGAGCGTTCCATCATTGGCTGGGCGCTTCCTTGTCGTCCTCGGCGCCCCTGCTCGCCGCCGCGGCGCGAACCCGAGCACCGCTACTGCCGGCGCAGGCGCGGAAAAAGGCGCTGCTTCGCTCCTGCTCCGGCTCGTGCGGCGGGAAGGAGCATCGTCGTGTGGCGGCCACAGCGGAATAGGGCTACGGCCAGGTGCGACGACGCCCCGCATCGGCTGTAGTGGCGCTCGGCGGTCCAATCGGTCCGGCGATGATTTCCATGGGGAAAGGGGCGAAAACGCAAGAGGGGGTCACCTGGATTCAATCCCGCGTGTTGGTTGGGGCGGAGGGTGGCTGGAGCGGGCTGGCCACGTGAGCTCGAGCTCGAGCTCGGCTCGGTGGCGGCAACAATGGCGGGAGGTGGGCGGCACGATTCCGGTCGGGTGGTAGCCGGAGCTCGGTGAGGAGAGGTTGGGGAGGGAGTTGGGGCAGTGAGGGAGGCCTGGGCGCGGCGGATTTGGAAGGAGGTGGTGCGAGGCGGTGTGGAACGCCCGGCGGAGCAGTGACTGCGCTCGGCTCTGTTCTTGCCTAGCGCAAGGAAGAAGGGGGCAGCAGAGAAATAGCGGGCCCCACATGTCAGGTCCATGTCATTGCCCAGTCAGCATGCCACGTAGGCGGTCAGACCTAGTTAAAGGGGTTTTGGACCTCCAATGACACACTTAATTAGATTAGGGGTCAAATCTGCACTTTCGGAGTTCGTGGACCTACTTGACACACCCTCGCTAGTTTAAGGACTCACAGTATATTTTACTCAAATAAAAAAGATGCCGCGCCGGCGGTAGCCTCCATGCCGAGGCCGTGCGCAACCGGGGTCCACCCTATTTTTTCCCCCATGTACAAGAAATCCAACTAATCCGATCGACACGGGAGGGCAACAAACCCAAGTCCGAAACGAAGCTGGCGGCTGCGTCACGCGCACCCGCATTCACGCGGCGGCCTACCATCTTCCACGCCCATAAATGCAGGCGCGGCCTGCGCCGACGCCGATCCCGCGCCGCACAAGGGCAAGGACACGGCCATGGCGGCGGCCGCCGACCGCACCCCCAGCGACCACGACCTCATCACATTCGTCCTGCGACCGATGGCGGCCGCCGGGACCGCGCAGCAGGGCAGCGGCTTCGTCCACATGGCTGACGTCTACTCCGTCGCGCCCGAGAAGCTCGCCGAGCGGTACGCGCCCGCGCCGGGCGCCGGCGGGATCTGGTACTTCGTCTGCCCCGCGCGCTGCCGGGACCGGGCCGCCAAGGCCGGCGCGCTAGGCGAAATGGGTGCTGGACCTCGGAGGCCGGCGGCGCGGCCGGGCCCGTCAGGGGGCCGGACGGCCGCCGCGTCGGGCAGTCGCGCGCGCTGTCCTACGGGACAGCGGCGCCGTGGGCCGCGGTCACCAGGCACGGCTGGTGCATGGTGGAGCTCGCGCTCGACGACCAAGACGGCGGCGGTGGGGGAGGGGGAGATCTCGTCCTGTGCAAGATGTTCAGATCGCCTCGCAACGTGGAGGCGGCGTCCGCGGCCGTGCCGGCGCTCGTGTCCAGCTGCAAGAGGAAGGCGGCTGGCGACAGTCACCCGGAGGCTCCACCATGCGTGCGGCAGCAACTGATGCAGGGTTCATTCTGATGATCCATGTGTGCTTAGCACCAAGTAGTGTTGTCCCTGTTGGGAGAGGATTGACTATAGTGGTAATAACAGGCACGAAAAGCTTTGATCCATGTACGGAGCTCGGCAAACTCTGCAAGCCACAGCAACTGGAAGCCGAATCAAAACACACAATCTGATGCTCCACCAGCTGCTCCAGCATCCAATTTTGTACTTGAAGATTTTTTTTATTCACATACGCTTCAAAGAGTGTTTTGGTTTCTAACACAAACATCTCTGAGCTCTTTATACTTCTATACTTCTATATATAGATATAGCAGACTTGCTAGGACAAAAGCTGTACTACAATCAAATCGATATTTCTTAATCGGTATCCTTTCCTGAATCTTCTATCAATATGATTTGCGCCCCTGTATATATATATCATCTAAACCTGACTATAATAACTACAATCAACGACAATTTTGTTCATTATGTACTACGATTGCCCAGAACAGCTATACAAGATTGTGTTAGCAACATATAGTCTGCTAACACAATCTTGTATAGCTGTTCGACATTAACAGCGGCCAAAATTTGCTCCACTAACCAATCTACAAGATTATCGGTTTATCGCCTTCATGTTTTTTTTTTGGCTTGACTTCTCAGGTGTAAAAGTTGTACCCTCAGGCTGTCTTCCATCACCTACACAATTGGGAATGTCTAATACCGTCAGTACAGCGTAGCATCATGTAAAAAGCCTAAGCATATTGCCACATACGAATGATTGAATAGAACTGAGTTTATGCTGATCAAGCAGGTATTCATTTTGTTTTTGATGAAACCGCACCTGCGTATTGAGTGCTTGATGTAAGAGGTCAGCACACTCTTCAAGCAACATCTGCTCGCTTCCCACTTCTAACAGGCTGGGGGCCACATCCTCAACTTCTTGAACCTTAATTGCAAGATTGTCAATTAGTTCCAGTAAAGAACTCGAAAGGAAAATGATCAGAGACGACAGTTTTTTAGTAGGAGTGGGAGGAAATCAGGAATCCATGTGCCAGGACGTGACATAGGTTATCGATTCCCATTTACTAATAACATTAGTATCTATCATCAATAACTTTTTTAAAAGCTTTTATATCCTCTTTGTTGGTGGTTCTTGTTTGTTTCATCTCTACCCTACCCTAACTTGGTTGGTACCAAAAGGCTTCTTTGTCGTTGCATATAGTCATAGACCACATTAATCATTACGATCTGGTGGATTACTTCTAGCAAAGAACTCCTAAAAGAAAACAACTATAGTCATAGACCACGTCAGTTTGCTCCACAAGGTATATTCTAGATATTTCTATTGCAATGTATGAAGCAGCAGCGATACTGGCAACAATTTTAGCTCATGTTGATTTATGGTTAGATTATCCACAAAAGCTGCATTGAGGGTATTCACTTTTATAAAAAGGAATGGTGTATGAGGTCGCCCATCCAAATGCAAGATGTGAATCATGGCTACATCAAAGTTTTACATTCTCTTACCTTTTCATATAGTTTTTCAACAGAAGGAAGCAGTTCTTCCAGAATTTTCGTTGCAGATTCAAGAGTTTCATCGATGCCTCCAATATTGATCTGAAAGATTATCAAAAGCATAAGTGTATAAACCATGTACACAGTATACCATAAGAAATTAAAGAAATTGATGTGTAGCAAAATGAATAAACTGGATCAAATTTAAATAGCATGTGCTTACTTTAAACATTTAAAGCTTACCGTAATGTTTCCTCTAGTCGGTACACATGATGAAGCAGCACGGAGGGCTGCTGTTCCTCTTCCAAGGCAACTATAATGTTCTGTCTCAAGTTCACTCCATTGTTCCAAGAAAGGCACCTGATGTTCACAAATAATGATGTCCGTAAGTCAAGAATTTGGTACAGACGTCTTCAATCCATAACCTTTCAGCAGGCATTGGATGTCAGTTTTTAAATTTAAGTTGCGAGAATCCAATATGCTTCACTGATGAGTGCATAAAGATTTATGAAATGGCTCTATTTTGAGCACTGTTATGATGAGGCAAGTGAGAGAAGCAGAGGATTGTGACAGAAAACACAGGTAAAAAAATTTCCACAAAACTGTCAGATGTCTTTTAAACAGTGAAGGAAACATCATGCTAAACAATAATTTGTTTTGAAATGGTGAACTTATGCATTGTGCATGCATAGTTAGAAGAACAGCCGAGAGCTCATATCAACCAATATTCTAAGGTTGGTTGGAGACTAAGCAAACTACTTCAACATGAAACTCAAGTAAACCAGAACTTATCCAACTAACGAGAAATTATTGGCATATATCCTAGGCAAACCTTCTAGCTACCTTCCTAGTGCGCAAGGCACCACAGTGCTGCCTCATGCACAACTACTGCCCTCGGACCCTAGCCATAAAAGTATTCTGTGCTATACCTATACTTGAGGAAGCTGTGATTAACTAGGGATGAGTGCATGCTCTCCCACAAGAACTGTGCAAAATTTTTCAAGAAAAATGCACCCAATTGTTGTGTCGTTTCTAAGATTAGTGTTTTGTGATCAGTTAAGCTAAGTATGGATAAAACCATTTGGGCAAGCCCATAACATGTGTGTAACTAATTCCATATTCTGAAAACCAAAAGGCAATCTCATAGTATTCAGCTATTTTCTTCTCCACGATGAGGTACCTAAAACTAGGTGTACATTTTTTTAGAAACAGCATAATACTACTTTGCCGTACCTGAGCACCAACAACACAATGCACCCTCTCCCCCATCTTGAGAAACTCCAATTCTGCCTTCTTTTCTGCAACAGATACCTGCAGAGCAGCCATCCTCACCGAGAGCCCATAGAATGATGTCTGTAGACCCAACAGACAAATAACAACATGATCACCACAATCAAGATTCAATCATAAAATAGTGGTGACACAAGGGCTACAACTTAGGCCTTCTTTAGATCACTTTGCATTTTAGTTTTTTGGATTTTTGGAAAGGAATCTTTAACATTTGAAGTATTAAATGTAGACTAATTACAGATCTCGTATGTAAACTACGAGACGAATCTAATGAGCCTAATTAATCCATCATTGGAGCATGTTTACTGTAACATTACTGTAGTAATTTAGTGTCTAGTCACGTCCTAATTAGGCTCATTAAATTCGTCTCGCGATTTACGGTCCATTTGTGTAATGCGATTTATTTTTCGACTACATTTAGTACACCATGCAAGCGATTTACAAAAATTTTGCATTTTGGAATCTAAACAGAGCCTTATATTATTCATCACCTCAGCTGCTGGCTGCTGCATTCTTGGCCATCGCCACCGCCTCCGCTCGGGCATTCAAAACCTGTACTGCATGCAGCTATTTTCCAGAATCCGCAGCTGGTGCATCCTCCTACTTCCCCGCACCCTTGTTGCCTCCGATTACTGCGCCCTTCTTGACCACTACTACCATACGTGCAGGTGGCTGCGGCGGCTTCACCGGAGGTTTTGGAAGTGTTGGTTTGCATTCTGATAGCGCCGCGTCGAGTGGGCGGAAGCAGAATGGGTTTTGTGGCCGTCGGGACCCCTCTGTCATTTGCAGTGATGACCCAACCTCAGAGCTCGGGGCGCGGCGAGGGCAGGACACTGGTGCGCAGAAGTCGACGGCCGCCGCCGGTACGTGCGAGGGCTCAGGCGAGGCGCCGCGGAAGCTGAAGTTGGCGCGCTGGCATCGACGGCCGTGCGCAGCCCCTGCGGTCCTGGAGCGCCGCCGCGGCCACGTTAGCAGAGGTTTTCGACGGGCGGAGGATCCTCCTTGTGCTGGGAGTGACGGTGGCGCGGGAGGCACCAGCGGCGAGACGATAGGGCGTGTTCAGGCCCTCCGGCCCCGGGAGCGGGCGGTGCATTGCGTTGAACAGGTCCGGGGCCGCGCCGCGCTTGCGCTTGCGCTTGCGCGAGCCCAGCGTGGGCGGCGGGCGGTTCTCGTCGACAAGGCCGAATACGAAGGGGGAGGGGGCGGGGCCGTGTGCATCGTGGTGGTGGTGCTGCGCGCCGTGCGCGGGAGGCGGCACGAACGCGGAGTGGGGCGACGAGGTGGAGAGGCGACGGGCCTGGGCGGGAAGCGGCGAGGTGGAGAGGCGACGAGGCGGAGTGGGGCGACGAGGTGGACGAGGTAGCGCGAGCTCACCTCGCGGACGCGGCAGCGCGGGCGGGGGCGCGCCGCGGACGGGAGCGGGTCCGGAGGCGGCTTGCCGGGGGGCGGACGAGGTCGGGGCGGGCGTATCGCCCGGCGGCAGCGCGGTGGAGGCCGAGGCCGCGGCCATTGATTGTTATAGGATCCCAAACAACTAAAACAAAGGCTGAAAGCCGAGAACGAACATGTAATCTATGAACTTCTTTCACAAACACATCGTAGTTATCTCATAGAAATTCAACCTATCGTTTTGCTTACATGAAAAAAAAAGAGAGAAAAGAGAATATATCTCCTCCTCAAAAGCTCATAGAGAAAAAAATGAACAACCCACTTTATTAACTAGTAAGGTGCCTGCTAACGCCACGGATAACTTATAGATTAAAAAAAACACAGGTTTCAAATATCCAACTGTCACAACCCAAGAGTTCACGACTGACAGAAATGTGTTGAAAGCTATACGACAAACAAAACTGCAATGTAAGTCAATTAGTCTAGTCCCTTTCTATAAGTGAAACACACATACCATGATCAACGTCACCTATCCATAACTGGAGTTTTTACAAGAATTATCAAACCAGATCATACAGGGGAGTTTAGGATATGATAGGCATGTTGGACATGTTGAAACTATTCAACATTTGAATCAAGGAACTGAAGAGCAAATTAAATGGCCTACACCAAAAATGAAAAAAAGAGAACACTATTGCATTCCTGACCATGCCACATATGCATTTTCATTTTCATAGCCTTCATGCCATCTACTTTTCATCTAAAATATTACATCTCTTGTTTCTCCAACAAAAGAAATGCAGACTGTAAATTGAAAGAAAATTTGTTCATATAGATACATCTATATTTTTTTTCCATTTAAGCATTCAAGCATCATGTTCATGGCAGTACCAATATATAAATAAAGCACATGTGTAATAAACTGCCCTTCAAATTGTAGGGCACAATTTCAGCAGTATTTGTTTGTCTTCAACTCATGTATGCATAAGCTTCAGGTCTATTTAGATACCACATTGTTTCTTGTAAACTAAAATCAACTAAATTATTTTTCCAACTCCATTACAGATAATAAAATCCATTGGTACCTGCTTCACTGGCAGCCATAGCAAACCATATACAAGAAAATACCAGCATGTGAGTTCTGAAGATTCCTTCAATCTCTAAGCTGCATGCTTCTCCTTCTTAAATGACATAGCGGTGCTCCCGCAAACCCTTCAAAAAAAAGATTAAACAAATCCTCAAGAAATGCAATCACCTGACTTCCCCTTTTCCCATATGTACTCATCCACCAATCCATGTTATCCTAAACAGGATTAAACGCCTGTCTAAACGCGTTTAGACGGTAGACGGCACCCTGCTGTGGAGTTTAGGCCCTAGGCGGGCAACTAGACGGGTTTCCTATCTAGACGGTCAAACACGACAGTACACGTTGAAAACGGGAGAAACGGGACGGCGGGGAAACGTTCCTGAATGCCGACTTGCCCGTTTCGCGGCGCGTTTAGGTGATGGCCGCCTCCAAATTGATGAGGCGGGAGCAGCCGGCGGGAAGGGAATGGAGGAGCAGGACATTTGGCGGGTGATTGAGAGGGATTTGGGCTGCAGTATAAGTACCGGAGGCGGCTAGGGTTCCAGTTACTGGTCCAGTTGCGCTCAGCCTCTTCGCATGCCGCCGCTAGCACCTGCAGTGCGCCGGCGTCGACCTGCAGCGCGCCGGCGACCTGGCCCAGATCCAGCTTCTACGCTCGTGTGTTGCCGTCATCGAGGCGTCGCGACCGTCCAGGCAAGTGCGCGGACGTCGAGCTCCCCTGCTCCTGCGTTCGTCCCCTGCTCCCGTGCGCCTCCAGCTCTCCTGCACCCGTGCGTGCGTCCAGGTACTGCTCTCCCATATAAATTCGCTCTGTTCTGCTGTACGCCTTCACCTTCACCCTTACGCCTCTAGCTCTCCTGCACCCGTGCGCTTGCAGGATGTCATCTGCTGCATCTCGTCCATCCGTGGACCAGCTAGAGCCAGCTCGTGCCCTTACCCTTTAGAGAAATTCTGATGATGTGGGGTGGGAGTATGGAGTTTTAATTGATCCAAATGATCTGAATGTAATCAAGTGCAAGCTGTGCCCAAAGGTTGTGAAGGCAGGAATCTATAGGCTCAAATTGCATATTGCCGGCAAGAAAGGAGAAGTTCGTGCATGCCCCAATGCCACCAAAGAGGACAAAGCAAAATGCAGGAAAGCTATTGAAGAGTCTGGGAGAGCTAAAAGGGCTAGAAGGGAGAAAGAACAAGAGGTCAGAGATGCTGTTACGATTGATGTTGAGTCAGACGTGGAACCGGAAGAAAATACTAGGCTTGATGAGATTGGAGGCTCAGGATCACGCGTGATGGGTCCTATGGACAACTTCACACAGCCTATGGACTCTAATTCGTTGGCCAAGGGGAAGAAGCTCCATCAGCAAAAAATCAGTGAGCATGTCATGAAAGAAAGACTTCATATGTTTAAGAGATATGTGGCAAAATGGTTGTACGTTCGCAGTAAGTTTGTTTCAGGATTTGCAGCAAGTATTTGATTTTTGTTGCCTAACTTCCAAGTTTATAACCATAAATTGCACTAATGTTCAGGAGTACCTTTCAATGCAATCAATAATATAGAGTTTGATCAATTGATTGAAGCTGCTGGTCGCTTTGGGCCGGGTGCAAAGAAGCCTTATCAGCATGGGTTGAGAGAGAAGCTGCTGCAAGAGGAAGTTCAAGATACAAATGAGATGTTGAAGGCACATGAGAAAGAATGGCACAAGAATGGCTGCTCCATTATGACAGATGCCTGGACAGATCAGAAACAAAGAAGCATTATGAATATGTGTGTCAATTGTAGCATTGGTACTAGCTTTCTTGAGTCAAAAGAAGTTTCAACCGAGTCCCACACTAGAGAACTCATTTTTCAGTATGTGAACAGCTGCATTGACAAAGTTGGGGCTAATAATGTAGTTCAAGTAGTCACAGATAATGCTTCAAACAACATGGCAGCAAAGGATTTGTTGTCTGTAGAGAGGCCTAAAATAATTTGGACTTCATGTGCAACTCACACGATCAATTTGATGCTTGAAGGAATGGGAAAGATGAAGAAGTTCAAGACCACAATTGATCAAGCAAAGTCATTGACAATCTTCATTTATGCACACCATAGGACCTTGGCATTGATGAGGAAGTTTACAAAGAAAAGAGAGATTGTTCGGCCAGGCGTGACCAGATTTGCATCCAACTTTCTCACCTTGCAGAGTTTGTATGAGAAGAAGGAGCAGCTAAGGAAGATGTCTCAAAGTAATGAGTGGGAGAAGATAAGCCATGTCAAGAGTGCAAAAGGAGTGCAAGCCACAGCCACCTTGGTGAGACCAAATTTTTGGAGTTCTGTTGTACTTTGCTTGAGGGTATTTGAGCCATTGGTGAAAGTACTTCGGATGGTTGATGGGGATGTGAAGCCATCAATGGCATTTCTTTATGGAGAAATCCTTAAGGCCAAGAAAGACATCAAGGTGGCTATTGGAAACATTCCTGGGGTAGTAGGGTTGTATAGTTCTATCATGGAAATCATTGATGTGAAGATGAAAAATAGGATGGACTGTCCTCTTCACAAGGCTGCTTACTTCTTGAACCCCTATTACAGCTACAATAATGACTCCATCTTTGAATCTGAGGAAATCATGGATGGGTTCTTAACAGCTGTAGAAACATTCTACCATGGTGATTATGATAACCAAGCCCAAGTACTGAATGAGGAGGTGCACAAGTTCAAAGACCGTGTTGGTCATTTTGCAAAACAAGTGGCTGCTGCTAGCTGTAAGGACTTTGACATGAATCCTGATATGCAAGTTAAAATTTTTATCAGTTCTGCAAGTTAGTATTTCAGTTATCTAAGTTTCAGAAATTTTTTTGTTTCTATTTTTTGCAGCCAAATGGTGGGGAAACTATGGAACACAAGTACCAGTACTACAAAAGATGGCTATCAGAATTCTATCCTTGACTTCAAGTGCATCAGGTTGTGAAAGAAATTAGAGTTGCCATGAAGGGGTAAGCATCCTAAAGAAAGAGCTTGAAATTCTCAAATTCTGTGTTGTATACACTCCTTTCACAATCTAATTTTTGTAGATTCATACTAAAAGAAGGAACAAGCTCACTTGTGAGAGGCTTGAGCAACTTGTGTTCGTTCAATTCAATGCTCTTCATGGACATTAGAAAGATAGGGCTAAGAAGAATAAAAAGGTGGATCCCTTTCTAGCTACTGAAGCAACATGTGCTCAAGGATGGATTGTGGAAGGTGGAGAAAAGGATGAAATCAGTGATGTTGATCTTGTTACGGGGCTGACATGACAGCTAATTGTAACAGAACAGCCCACAGGCTAAGATGGGCCGGGCCAGGTTGGGGTTACTGTAGCAAAAATTCTGTAGCTCGGCGAGTACTGTAACTCTGTCACAGTGTTCCCAGAGATAGTCCCATACTGCCGATCGGTAGCGAATCAGACCAGCTTAAAAGAGCCTGGTCGTGGGAAGCTGGTAACTCCGGCTGCAGCTATTTGCGCGAAGCGAGGACGAAAGCACAAGAGAGTTATTTAGCAGGTGTGGTTTACTCAATGTGCAGAGTAAATCTTAGCCATTATCCCGGGCCGGGTCGTTACAGTGGTATCAGAGCCGACTCTCGCGGTTTCACGAGTAGGTGTGGGTCACGGGCGCGTGGCGGGTTAGTGCGCGGGCATCTGGGATGCGCTGTTGGCACTGAACGCACAGACGTGTACATGTGTTGATTGGCACTAGGACATACAGTCGTAGCCAAAAGAGGAGATCCTGGTCCTTTGTCCCTAATGGGTAAGCTGGTTCGATGATTCGACGAGGACGTCGAATCCTAAAGGGTGGGTGATTGTAACAGAACAGCCCACAGGCTAAGATGGGCCGGGCCAGTTTCGGGGTTACTGTAGCAAAATACTATAGCTCGGGTACTGTAGCTCGGCACAGTGTTCCCAGAGATAGTCCCATACTTCCGATCGGTAGTGAATCAGACCAGCTTAAAAAGCCTGGTCGTGGGAAGCTGGTAACTCTGGCTGCAGCTTTTTGCGCGAAGCGAGGACGAAAGCGCAAGAGAGTTATTTAGCAGGTGTGGTTTACTCAACGTGCAGAGTAAATCTTAGCCATTATACCGGACCGGGTCGTTACACTAATTGCTGAAATTTGTGGTGCTGAGGAAGTCACTAGACTTCGGAGAAGTGCAAGACTGAATCAGCCAAGAGAGATTGAAGAAGACATGTACTCTGAACCTGAGGATGATCCTCTTGACGAGGAAGAAATTGAGTTTGAATCTGACCAAGAAGATGTGGTCACAGCAAGCTATGAGGCAGAGGAGGGGGTTGGGACTAGTGATGATTGAGCTGCTCCAAGTCATATGATATGATCAGAGCCTTGGTTTTTTATTATGTGTGTGAACTATTTGTGTAATGTTGTCCTATTTGTGCCTTGTGAGAATTATGTTGTGTGTTGGTTGTTTGTGAACCATTTGTGATTTGCCTAATGTTTGCCACTTCTTCTAATTCTGAACTGATTTGTGAACTTTCATATTACTGCATGTGGCTTTAATTTGCAAACAGCCAAATACTTATAGCTTTGTCTAATAGTATTTATTTTCTCCTATATGTGCATAGATTATATGGAGTCAAAGGAGTGGACATGGAGTTATGCAAGTTTAGAAACTCAAATTATGCAAGGTATATGCAGTTCTGTGACTCATGTTCTGTGACTCATGGAATTATGCAAGGTATCTTACATGTAAAATTGACATCTATATATAATTATATAAACAAAACTGTTGAAACCTTGCTACAGTAACAAAACCGCTTAATCCGTTTAGACGTCGTCTAAACTGCGTCTACACACTCTAACGCTAAACGGAGGGTCTGTGTACCGTTTAGAGTTTAGGAAAACATTGCCACCAATAGAGTAAGGGGACTGAGCCTCTTGCAGTATGATACAGGAAGAAGTTTCTTTGTGGTGGTCAAGCTGAAACCTTTTCTTTCTACACACTCCCATTAGTACACACGCTGACATACGCTCCGAACTTGGACAATCTGCTCATCAAGTGCTTGTGCTTCCTAGCTAGTAGGACACAACTTGAATCATCATCATACAGCAGGCCGGCTGATTAAGTTGATCTCGAAACCTGCAAAGGAAAATAAATTTTAATCAGGTAGTGTTACAAATGTCATAACTGACAGCAGAATTCTCATCTGAACGTTGGGCAATAACCTTCACTAAAAATGTCTTATACAAGGAAACAGACAAGGACATGCAATCCTCAAACTCAACTGGAAGTAAATATTCACGCAGCAGTTAATGGAAAGCTCAGAGGAATATAAATAGGCAAGCAACAACAACATAGCCTTTTTTTCCCAAGCAAGTTGGGGTAGGCTAGAGATGAAACCCGAAAGAAATAAGTTCAAGGTTCAGGCACATTGATAGCTAGTCTCCAAGCGCTCCTATCCAAAGCTATCTTTTTAGAGATATTCCAATCCTTAAGGTCTCTCTTAACCGACTCACCCCACGTCAGTTTAGGTCATAAATAGCCGGTCCCAAGCCCGGATAAAGGAGGAGGGTTGCGTTAGGTTTTGGCAAACCAGCATAAAAAAATAGCCACTCTAATGGATTTGAATAAATAGGCAAGTATATGGAACAAAAAATGCATATGGCCAAGCAATCGATATAACCCGATTAGAATATCCTGAGTTCCTTGACATGACCACACCCCAGCGATTTCCAGCGGTGCCCATAGATGTTACATGAAAACCTTCTTTACACTTTTTAATGATCCACTTGTAAGGGAATGATTCACTAACCTTGTATGATTGCTGAGTGTAAGGAGTTCCTGCAATAGTGTAAGTAGTGCAGATCTTGAGAGCCCCATCAATTCTAATTGGTCTCGAGGCATAGGATTCAATCAAACCATAAAAAAGTGAAATAAGCTTGGCATAATTTGGCTCTTCGTCAAATTTCATAGTTGTGACAATCTCAAGAAACTGTTTGAATGGAGCTGGATAGAAACAGCAAAGAATCTCTGGAGAAGTAGAATTTTTTTTTCTTGCAAACATTGTTACTTCGTTACATGCTGAAGTATGCCCCAGAAGAATACCAATATGTTGAATTAAAATTATAAAAAGCATACCTGATAACCCTGCCAAGGCCATCTTCCTTTTATTAGGAAAATAAGGGTGTACGCCAGTGACTCCAAATCGTCTCTCCTACTAAGAAACACCCATATATTAATGCAATTTAAATTCATATTCTCAAACACATATACGTGAAAGATAATTTACACATGACAAGCATTTGAATTCACCAAACAAGAAAGATAATTTGTACGGTTATCACTTTACCATGAATTGCATGACATCTTCCCAAATGCATCATTAAGAAATGCAACCTAACCTAACACGACGCCTTCATGTTATACAATCACACCCGCGACCGGTGCCCACTGCAAATCAAATAAACAGCAAAAAGAACTTAGATTGTATGCCATCAACAGTAATAAGAGAGAAAAGTAGAAATGAAGAGAGGCAAAACTGAAACTTCTGCCATGTACTTTGTGCTAGTAATTGTACAGAGCAGTTCACCGCAAAGCAAAATAAAAGGACATACATGGCAAGCAGGAAACCAGCTTGAATTTGAGAACTCCAATTTATAAACAAAGTATGAGAAAGCTAGCAATTGAATGATTAATAGGGTGTCATACACAGAAAAAAGAACTTACCTGGCACTATCAGTAAAAAAAATGGACATATATATTTACCCCACTACTACCGGTGCAACCTCAAGCACCTGCATTTAGTGGTGGCCTCTCAGGGCAAGCGGTAGACTTGATCATTTGAATGTTTATTTGCTGAGAAGCACATAGCCAAACTTTGTGGACCATCATACATCCCTGGTACTTGAAATAGTTAGATATCTAACTGTTGCAATACTGCATTGCCAGCACAAATGTTAGATTAAAATCAAATCAATGCTTGATTAAATACACAACATTAGCTAAACTACAATGTTGTTTGCCATGCCTACTACTCAGTTAACATATCAGAAATATTTTCTTTTCATGGATTCCTAAAAGGTTCATGATCTGGCATATAGGTGAATAAAATAAGTTATTACTCTAGCAAGTAGTAGCAGAAGTTTTCGTCCAAAAGCAAAGAGTAGCAGAAGTTATTACATGATGAAGGAAGAAGTATGCTACTATCTAGACTTTTTTTTTGAACGACATGGCAAACAATTATTAAGAAATCTAAGCCAGCCATCAAAGATAAATTAACTAAACATGCTGTCACTTAAGCTGATAAAATACCTTATAAGAAGACCACAACTTGCTGTTGGCCTCTCCCTCAAACACAAGTTTATCCCTAGGTAACAATCAAGTTGTTCAGATAGACAAATACATGACTATCTAAATCCTATCGAATTTGTTCACAGAAGTTGTAAAATAGCTGCTTCATTGTTTTCCCATTCTTTTTAAGTAAAATGTTCGGTACTAACACATAGGTAGCATACCTTGCCACACTGAGCAAAAAACGATTATTCAACATCTCCCTGCCTTACATTGTAAGGAAGAGGTGATGCAGCAACTGTCGTAGAGTCAACTTGCTCTAGAATCTCATCTGGCTTCAGCAACTCCTTAGCTCTACCAACTTTTTTCCCTGCGTTAAAAATAAGGTTGAACGCTAGTACAAGATGCAAGCACCAAATAATTGGTGTCATACTATAACTCATGTTAAAGTGAGCCACTTCAATTTTGTTTCATTTGAACCATGCAAAAATGTCAGTATAACGATTTGAAGTTTGGTCTAACATCAATCAGATTCGATAAAATCATACAAATGATAAATGCATTTCTTTTTGGTGAAATGCCACAATGCAATGCTGTGACTACGAGTACTAACAAAGTGGATTGAATTTCCGACCCACTCTGTTCGGCTGGCTGTGGCTAGTTTCCGGTATTGATTTGTTGTGAGAGAAAAATATCACTGGCTGGTTGGTAGGTGGTACTGATTTGGTGTGAGAGAAAAATATTGCTGGCTAATCGGCTGACAAACCAGCTGAACATAGTAAGTATTTATGGCGGAACTTCGATTATAGGAGGAGAGATGCAGAAAATTCAAATTATATGAATTTGTTGTCAACTCATTTAGTTGAAGTACTTTGTTAGTAAGTACTCGTAGTCACTAATTAGTTATCTGATCCAACACCTTAACGAGCAAGGGTTAAGGTTACTTACGTCCTATGAACTACTCCTTCTAAGATATTTTGGTTTGTATAAAATACATTTTTATAATTTACTTATTTGATGTGTTAGGTGCTAATATTTCTCTATAAATTTAGTTAAACTTAAACTATTTTAACTTAGAATAAAATAAAATGCTTTATGATTCAAGACGGAGGGATTACTAGATTAGAGGGAGGATCTAAGTAATTGCTACGTATATCTCGTACTGGAAAGACACTGCTTCGGCCTATCATAAATAGTTTATCCATAAATTTTAACTTAAAATATCTTTTAAATACTTAGATTAGATACATTAAGAATTTGAAGATAACACATAGTTTCCGGAGCATTATCTTCAAAAGTACTTTCATAGTATCTTAGATTTGTTTAGTATATTCTATTATGTGCAGGATCAAACGCCTTGAAGACCATCGGTTTTCAAAACAGTGCTAGAAACGTATGGGCCCTGTTGCATTTGCATTCTCCGAGCGTCGCGCTGTCCAACAAAAATAACCCGAAACACCCTGCAAGACTTGGAAATCGCACGACCCCGATCAGTCCTCCACTTTCCTCTCCGGCGAGCCGCGAGTGTCAACCAAGTGGACCCAACCGACCGACCGACCATGGCCACCGCCGACGTCCGCCTCTCCATCGCGCACCAGACCCGCTTCGCGCTCCGCCTCGCCGCCGCGCTCTCCTCCCCCTCCGCCGCCGCCGCACCACCCGCCGCCAACGCCGCCTTCTCCCCGCTCTCCCTCCACGTCGCGCTCAGCCTCCTCGCCGCCGGCGCCGGGGGCGCCACCCGAGACCAGCTCGCCGCCACCCTGGGAGGCGACGGGCCCGGCGCCGCCGAGGGCCTCCACGCGCTCGCCGAGCAGGTGGTGCAGCTCGTGCTCGCCGACGGGTCCGCCGCCGGCGGCCCGCGCGTCGCCTTCGCCGACGGCGTCTTCGTCGACGCCTCGCTGAAGCTCAAGCCGGCCTTCGGGGAGGTCGCCGTGGGCAAGTACAGGGCCGAGACCCACTCCGTCGACTTCCAGACAAAGGTTTGATCCCCGTCCCGGCGTGCTGCTTTTAGACCTGCGAACTGCTACCGTAGTTACTAAAGAAGTACAGATTGTTTGGCTGTGAAGTGAACAAATCTTGCTATGTCCGCAATGGGGCAGATTTGCTAGATTTGCTGATTTCTGCTTAACTGATTATGAAATGAGACTGTACAGGTTACTTAATTGGCATTGGGAACAATATTTGAAGGTTCCCTCATTAGCATTGGCAAAAATATTTGAAGGTTACTTAAGTGGCATTGGGAGCAACATTTGAAGTATCATGATACTCAGCTCTGTGTTATACTGAGGTTATATGCTTCATAGATCTAGATGTTTTTAGAGCTTTACTTCCCTAATCTTTGTAGCCTTGAATCTTGCACTGAAATTTGATAAATTCTGTTCGATTTTTGATGGGTGCTGGCCTGTGAATGAGTAGAATATATGGATGTTATTTTTGCAGTCTAATTGGCAAATTCAGGATTTAGGACCCTTCTTTAGGATTCGTGGTACGCGCTGGGTGCATCCTTGAGATTTTGAAGGCTCTAGAGCTAAAATGTAATTTAGACCATTAGGAATGTTTATAAGTTGAAACTTTTAGAAAATGTGGATATGCAGTTGAATGTATCACCATTTTCTCCAGTAGGGTTCTGCCGTGGTTTATTTTACTATGCATGTGCTGTTGTATCTTGACCAATTATTAGATAGTAATGTGAACTGTTTCATGTTGCATATCCTTGTCATAAGACTGCCCTGTGATGATGGTATTACATTGATGTTCGGATCACTTCCCACTTTCTAAAGTCTGTTTGATTAGAAATGGTTTCTGTTTTGTCTATCTTGGTGGCACATTTAATATATAATGGCTACCTCGGTTTATTCTATGTACTTGTATTGTTGCACTGTTTCAATTGTTTTGGGAACTTCAGGATGATTTTTTTTTTATGCTTTTCACATCATTATGAAACACTGATATATTCATTCTTGTTGCTCAGGCTGCTGAAGCTGCTGGTCAAGTGAACACATGGGTGGAAAAAATCACATCTGGTCTGATCAAAGAGATCCTCCCCCCAGGTTCAGTTGACCACACCACCAGGCTTGTTCTTGGTAATGCGCTCTATTTCAAAGGAGCTTGGACTCAGAAGTTTGATGCATCTAAAACAAAAGATAGCGAGTTCCACCTTCTTGATGGGAGCTCAGTTCAAGCACCATTCATGTCCAGCACAGACAAGCAATATATTGCGTCTTACAATAACTTGAAGGTGCTTAAGCTTCCATACCAGCAAGGTGGGGACAAGAGGCAGTTCTCCATGTACATTCTTCTTCCAGAAGCACAAGATGGCATCTGGAGCTTGGCTGAAAAGTTGAGCTCTGAACCAGAGTTCCTGGAGAAGCATATACCAATGCAGAAGGTTCCAGTGACGCAGTTCAAGGTTCCCAAGTTCAAGATATCCTTTGGATTTGAAGCATCCAAATTGCTCAAAGGTCTAGGCCTCCAGCTGCCTTTCAGCCCAGAAGCAGATTTAGCAGAGCTTGTTGATTCACCTGAGGGACGGAACTTGTGTGTTTCGTCCATTTTCCACAAATCATTTGTCGAAGTGAATGAGGAAGGAACGGAGGCTGCCGCTGCATCTGCTGCAACAGTTGTGCTCAGGTCATTCACGATGCCCATGGATTTCGTCGCAGATCACCCTTTCCTGTTCCTGATCCGAGAAGACATGACTGGTGTGGTGCTGTTTGTCGGTCACGTGGTGAATCCCTTACTTGCTCCATAGTGCATCTGTGTGTGTGTTCAAAGTCACCGCCCTGGTGCGATTCCATCCTGTCGTGTGTGCAGGGTCGTGACAATTGATCATGCCTCCTGTGCAATCTGACTTTTGTTTTGTTTCTGAATAAATAGATGGCATGATCAATGTATGTAAGGTTGTGGGATGATGTAGTTCAGAATTGCTATACATGTCCGGCCTCCATGGTCTTCCTGTTTTCTGCTTCCGCTTTTTCTTAGTTTAGTGATCTTTTCCAGTGATATGCCCTTTTATCTACTCAGCCACAACAGTGTTTTCTGAAAGCAACTGTCAGTTTTGATTGGCACTCCGAGACAACATGCTTGGATATCAATCTTGGTCCCATCATCGAGCTATAACTGCTTTTAGTATATTTGTTTTATTGTGATGCTTACATCAAGTGCTAGTTTACTCGGGCAACCAAATCAGAGAGTGCAATGGACATGTGTCATGGGTTGTTCTTGTTTCCAATTCTTTTTTGGGCGTTCCATGTTTTTTTTTGGCTTGATTTCAACACATTAATAGAGTGACTAGTCACTTAGTTTAAATTTTTAATTTTGTAGGCAGAGCCGAAGGGAGATAGACCGTCACGACCACTCCACCTCACTACTTATATCCTTATAAATAATTGTTGTGAATTTGCGATACAATTATATAGAGCATCTCTAGCAGATTTGTTATAATGGATATTTATTCCTAAAAACTGTCAGGATACCTAAAATCCACCAAAAAAACTCTAGTAAATTTGGTATATGGATATTTATCCCTAAATTTTTTAGTAAATTACTTAAATTTCTCTTTCCTTGACCCAAATATACCAAACCAAAAAATGGATTGCTAAAACTTCTTTGCACGCGCGGGAGAAGGAAACTGCCAGGCCGGGGGACATTTCTCGTCACTCTGCCCATCCTTCGCCGTCGCATCCCCCCCCCCCCCACCCCGCCGCCGACGCCGCCACTGGCCGCCGTCTGGGTGCCGCCGTGCCTCACCGGCCGCCATTTGGGCGCCGCCGTGCCTCACTGGCCGCCGCCGTCCTCCGCCCACACCTGCCCGCCTCGACCCGCCCTGTGCCTCGCCATAGCTCATGCGCCCCAGCTCCGCTCCCACGACGCAGGCGCCGCCCTCCCCATCTCTGACGGGCGCCAAGGTGGAGCCAGGCCTCGGAGGCGGCGCGGGACAATGGAGGCGGCCCAGGACGCCGAAGAAGAGGGGAGGAGGGTGGTGCTAAATGCGGATTCCTATTTAATTTCTCGAGCAAGGCCCACGGCCGACTGTCGTCTCCGCCGCACAGTACAGCTCGATATTAAGGTTATTAATTAATGATACAAGTCTCACACTTACAGCGTACATGAGTGTGAGCCCACACGGACACAACAAGGTAAGGTGATTTAACCTAAAAACATAAGTTTAAGAATTAGATTGGTCGCTATAAAAGTTGAGGGATGAACCTTAATCCTCGGGGCAAAGTATTTTGCTCCCTGCTCTGGCGGACGGGAGCTGGGGGTCCCTGCTCTGGCTGCCGCTTTGGCTCTCCCTTGCCATCTTTGGCAATAGTATTTTGTGCAGGTCTAGCTTTTTTGGTGGCTTTTGTTTGGGTGGTTTGTTTGGAGAGTCCTTCCTCTCCGTGTTTCTTCTCTTGTCCTTCTGTTGTGTTAGTAGCTACGGTTGTTTCTGTGTTTGTATGTACTTTTTTCGATATTTCTTTATCTTTAGTCATTTGTTTTTTTGTGTTGGCCAAGTCATATTTATTTTGTGCAGACCACCCAGACCATTCGTCGTTTAGTTTTCTTTTCCCAAAGAACGTTATATCTTTCAACATTTCCTAATGAAAAGGATCGTGGCTCATTTTATTTTACTAGTAACTTGTTGATGGTGTGGCTTGTTTTCTTTTTGATAAGCACTGATCGTGAACCGAAGGGCGAGACTGAGATGAATTATTCTTCTCTTTGTGTGATTCCTATCAACACAGCCAATTGGACGCTTGCATCTCTCCTCTCCGCCGAGTGCAAGGAAGTGAGGAAACCCCGTGTACAAAGCGGAGAGAACACCCCTGGGGCAGTCCGAAATTTCCCCATTTCCATCTCTCCTCTCCGCCGAGTGCAAGGAAGTGAGGAAACCACCACCCCGGAGCCGCACCGACCATGGCCACCGGCGACATGCGCCTCTCCGTCGCGCATCAGACCCGCTTCGCGCTCCGCCTCGCCTCTGCACTCTCCTCCCCTTCCTCTTCCAGCAACACCGTCTTCTCTCCGCTCTCCCTCCACGTCGCGCTCAGCCTCCTCGCCGCCGGCGCGGGCGGCGCCACGCGCGACCAGCTGCTCGCCGCACTCGGCGGAGGAGGTGGGATGGGCGCGGCCGATAGTCTGCACGCGCTCGCCGAGAAGGTAGCGAAGCTCGTGCTTGCCGACGGGTCCGAGGCGGGCGGCCCGCGTGTCGCCTTCGGCAACGCCGTCTTTGTTGACGCGTCGTTGAAGCTGAAGCCGGCCTTTGAGAAGGCCGCCGTGGGAAAATATAGGGCTGAGGCCCAGTCCGTCGACTTCCAGAAAAAGGTTCGTCCCCTTGCTTGCAAATAACTAGCATGGTTAGTAACGATTGCTATATATACTTTTGCTGAAATATTAAGCAGCTGCTGCTAATTCTAAAATTTTGACATCGACGGTAGTACCACTATAGTTTATACTCGTGATCCTGTTTTCGCGTGTATTTATACACCAGTAACAATCATAGCATGAACTGTTTGATTTTCTGCTTAACTGATGCAATCTAGGCTGCAGAAATTTCGTAGTTTACATTTGGAGTACTATTTTCATGTCTTTGTAGTTTGTATCGAAGAATTTATGTTTGTCCCCTCGAACAGTCCTTGAGCTTGTGACATACCATTTGATTTTTCATTTAAGAAATTATTTAAGTTTGTACCTTTTGTCATTTTTTTTGGTGGGGGAGGGGGGGGGATCTGCTGTTTTTGTGAGCACATCTGGCAAATTATGATTTTGGCCTTATTTAAGATTTGAGATTGTCATGGTGCGCAAGCTTCAAATTTTTAGGACTAGTGGTTCAAGCATTGCTCTATGCTCTTTTAGAAAAATGATTTTTTATTCCAGCCTCAATTATGCAGTTTGTTAGTATTGAGTTCAATTAGATTTGTATTATGACTATTGCACAGGAGGAGCCAGATATATTATTCTTTTTTTTGGTCAGGCTGCACAAGTTGCTGGTCAAGTGAACTCATGGGTAGAGAAGGTCACCTCAGGTCTAATCAAAGAGCTTCTGCCACCAGGCTCTGTTGATGGAACCACCAGGCTGGTTCTTGGCAATGCACTCTATTTCAAAGGAGCTTGGACTGAGAAGTTCGATGCATCCAAAACGACAGATAGTGAGTTCCACCTTCTTGATGGGAGCTCAGTTCAAGCACCATTCATGTCCAGCACAGACGACCAATATATTGCATCTTACGGCGACTTTAAGGTGCTTAAGCTTCCATACCAGCAAGGTGGGGACACGAGGCAGTTCTCCATGTACATAATTCTTCCAGAATTACAAGATGGTCTCTGGAGCTTGGCTGAAAAGTTGAGCTCTGAACCTGAGTTCCTGGAGAAGCATATCCCAATGAGAGCAATTCCTGTTAGGCAGTTCAAAGTCCCCAAGTTCAAGATATCCTTTGGATTTGAAGCATCCGATTTGCTAAGAGGTTTGGGACTCCATCTGCCACTGAGTGCAGAAGCAGATCTGTCAGAGTTGGTTGATTTGCCAGTGGGACAGAACTTGTGTGTTTCATCCATTTTTCACAAGTCGTTTGTGGAAGTTAACGAGGAAGGAACAGAGGCTGCAGCCGCATCTGCTGTACGGATTATGTTCTGTTCGTATAGAATGCCTGTGGATTTTGTCGCAGATCACCCATTCCTGTTCTTGATCCGAGAAGATACCGCTGGTGTCATGCTGTTTGTTGGCCATGTGGTCAATCCCCTATTTGCTCCGTAGTGTGTTTGTTCTGAAGTCTGAGGCGCTGCCTTGCGGTGATTCCTTCCATCGCCTCGTGTGTGATCTACTATATATTTTGTATCTGAATAAATAAGCGGCTTGATCGATGTATGTAAGGTTGTGGGATGATATATTCGATAATTTCTAGTATATATCTGGTGCTTGGTCATGAGATGTGACATGCTGCACCGTGCTTCTGGATGCAGAGAAAATGCTGATATGCAATCTTGATGATGAATCATTTTTGGGAACTGGTTGACGAACCATTTCACTTTATTTGTTTCGATCTTGATGGCTTAGTTAACGAGGTGCTGAGCGCAGATTTGTCACTTTCTCTTGAAATATCTTTAACATATTTGAAGTTCCAGGTAAGTTGAAGCTCGCTTCAAAAAAGAAAAGATATATTGAAGCCAGATACTAATGTGCACTGTAAATTTCTGAAACATCGTAGTGTGAGCCTGTTGAAATTGTGAACATTTTAACAATATGATCATCTGGTGCAATTATCATCTGTTTCCTTTTATGTTTCATATGCAAATGTTCTTTTAGTGGCAGTTACAGATGTTGCTCAGCAAAATCTCTCCTGTTCAGATGTGGAGGTTTTTTCAAACCCAACAGAGGGGTAATGGTTACTGACGGCATAAGTTTATTCTTTTTTCAGAACTCATGTCTTCACTTTTTTTTTTAACGCTGTGCCTTCTATAACTGAACACTTAAGGCAGCTCCGGCCTGATATCCCGCGGGTTCTCAAAAACTTGCAAGATGGATATGACACCAAGACGCCATAGAGAACGGCAAATTGTAGCATCTCTTTATTTGCCTACAGCAAAATACATACTATGATACAAACACAATCGAATAACACAAGTACATCACCGTCCCTTAGTTGGGGTGTGTAGAGACCAGGGTTCTTCTCAGATGGATGAGACTCAGAACAGCAGCAGCAACACAGGCACATCCAAAAGGCTAAACTGTTGTACAACACTGGAGGTGCACAAAACAACAGCCAAAACAACAGGATGGTGAAAGGGGCATCACCGGATCAGGCATGAGCAGCACCGGTAACAGAACCTGCACTGTAATACTACCCTCAGTTCACATCCCCTCTCAATAATCTACAAAGCAACATGCCAATCTGAGCCCAGGGGATGATACGCATTGCTTAGTTGAAGAGTATTTGGTGACATCACATAGCATAAACGATCTCCCCACTGCTTTCTAGGTCGAGATCGGCGTCTGAGTCAAGGTCCTCCATGTCATCATCGAGGTCAAGACCGTCATTCAAGAACTGGTTGATTCCACTAGAACCAGCTGCTGGTATAGTCGCCTCAGCCAGTATCTGCATGATCTCATCCATGCTCTGCATTGGCTGCTCTGGCTCCTCGTACTGGTTGCTCATCGTGCTGTCATCCATTAGGTCGGCTGGGAGGTTCTTCAAGAACCATGGATGGTTTCTTATCTCAGGGATGGTGATTCTCTATATGTACAATGTCAGTGATTGGCTCAAAGGAAACATTGTGCAAAACCTAGGGATCCCATAACAAAGCTGAAAGTACTCACAGTGGCTGGGTTGGCAACAAAAATCCTAGAAATAAGATCTTGGCACTCTGGAGATATATGGACATAATCTGGAATTGAGTACTGCACACCCAATATTCTCTGCCAAATAAATCACATTAGTATCTGAATTCAAAATATTCAGCTGATTCAGAAACACTGATGGAAATATGGCTGCAATAAGACCTGAATTGTCTTTCTGAAATTCTTGGGCTCATCTGGGTCCTCAAATGGATATGCACCAACCAGCATCACATAAAGGGTTACTCCGCAAGACCACACGTCAGCAACCTTGGTTTAGTAACAAAATGTTATTGACTGGACTAATACTCCAATGTAGTTCCCTATCACACATAGCTACACTCTATGCATGCAAAAAATTGTAAATGCTTTGTAAGGAAAATATCTTGCTCAAGTGGAGAGCAAACACATGTGCATTGCTAAAAACAGTATGGATAATCAATAGAAACACAAACAATACCTTTCCATCGTACTCTTTCTTCAGAAGAACCTCAGGAGCAATGTATGCAGGAGTTCCCACTGTAGATTTTGGCTGAGAATGTAGAACTGAGGACTGCAAGGAAAAAGAAGTTATAACAGAGCAACAGTTCAGGGAAACATTCCCTCATGGTAACAATAATGTTTAAAGGCACACGATAGCAGGTTTTTTTAAAAGGAACACAATAACAGCAGTTAGTAATAGAGTTCAAACTAAAAGTCTACAACTGCCTTCATCTTCGCATCATATAAGCAGATGATTACAGTTATTTTTTTTTGTCCATTATATCAAATCTTGCTAATTGCAGTTACCATTCAATCCTTTTTTTTCTCGAACGTGCAGGAGAACTGCGCATCAATATATTAAGAAGAAAAGGGGAGAAGATCCCCAAAGTGTTATAGATATGAAGGGTCTGCAACCCACCCTAAAAACAAGTTAAAAGACTCTTACAAAAAGGGACACTCATGACCGGAAAACACCAGAAAAACAGTTACCATTCAATCCTACTCCTCATTTGGTATAGTAGCAGAGTAAAGGTGTGCCCTGTTAACTGCAACTACAGTTCATTTTCACCAAATTTTGTATGTAAACAACGTAATTTTGTACATCTGGTGCGTATGGCAGTACCTTTGAGTAGCCAAAGTCGCATATCTTGAGGCGAGGAGCCGTACTCCCATCCAGCAAGGTGTTCTCCAGCTTCAAGTCTCGATGACATACTTGCTTGACGAAAAAGGTAGGCACAAAACAGAGCATTTTTAGCCAAACAGACTAGACCAGAACAGCACAGAACTAAACATGGATGATCAACATGCCATATCTGGTAATAATACAGGAATAATAACGCAACAAGAAAAAAGGTTAGAACAGTACCATGGAATGGCAGTAGCTGACCCCTGATATGAGTTGCTGGAAAAAGAAACGCGCCTAAAAGGTGGAAAAACTTTGACAGGTGATTAGTCAACCATGTACAGGAACGGCAACAGGAGACAGAAAGCAGGGGTGATCAGAACGGAATAAAGCAATGGACCTCGTCCTCGCTGAATCTGCCGGCGTTGCAGATGCGCTCGAAGAGCTCCCCGCCGGAGGCGTACTCCATGACGATGGCGAGGTGCGTCGGGGTGAGGATGACCTCCTTGAAGCGGATGATGTTGGGGTGGCGCAGCGAGCGGTGGTTGATGATCTCGCGCTGCACGTTCTCGTCAATCTGCAGGGGAGCAAGAAGCCTCTGAAACATGGCCTAAAAGGCAGGCGAGCAGCAACCAAGCAAGCGGCGGCACCTTCTCGCCTCGCTCGATGTACTTGACGGCGACGAGCTGGCCGTCGGCGCGGTTGCGCATGAGGCGCGCGACGCCGAAGTTGCCGGAGCCGATGTCGCGGACGAGCTCGTAGCGGTCGCCGTCGTGCATTATGGGCATGTCCATCCCGGGCCCCACGGTCACCGCCGCCCGGTCCATTATCGGTTGGCCTCCCTCCCTCCCTGCGCGGCTCCGCCTCTAGTCTCCCCCGCCGGCGCCACCCAGAGGTTTTATCGATCAGTCCTCCCACCAGCAGCCCCAGCACCCGGCCGCGGCGCGCGTCTCGTGACCCCGCGATCCAGGAACCGAGCCTGACACTCCCTTTTAGCTCCGGGGCAGAGGTAAAGGCTGCGGCGCTGGCGGGGATTTGGTTGGGGTCCGGATTGGGCGGAGGAGGAAGCACGCTGCACGCCTCGTGATCCCTCTCCCTTCTCTCTCTATCACCTCGCCCTTTCCCCCACCTCGCTAGCTGCCTTTTTATTTATTATTTATTATCGCCCTCTTGCGCTCTCTCTCTCCCTCCCTCCCCCACCAGGGTTAACCATTTCGTTTTCCGGTCAAATCCCGGTGTTTACCGGAAACGAAATTTCGTTCCGAAATTTCGGTAAATTTCGGCGAATTTCGGTGAATTTCGGTCGAAATTTGTTGAATTTTGAATTTGAAAACGAAATTTTTCGAAAAATACCGAAATTTCGAATCCCGGTAACTAGCGGAAACGGAAAATTTTCCGAAATTTCGGCGAAATTTCGCCGAAATTGTTAACCCTCTCCCCCACTGGTCTCTGCTGTTTCGCTAAGCATGAAAAAATGGTTTTTTTTCTCTGTCCTCTCGCTCTGTCTGTCGCGGGTCGCGGCGAGCCGAACTCTCCAGTGGGGAAGAAGACGATGGGCTGGGATCCTCCTCGCCTTCCGCGCTCGAACCTAACTCACGCCGCCATGTGGGTCCGGATACCCCTCTTGTCCCACCTGTCACTCACCCATCAATGAAGGCATTGGGGGCTATGGCCAGCGCGTCGGTGCCGGAGGTGGGACCAGGTCGTCAGTCAGAGTACAGGGAGGCGGAGAAATATCTTGGAGGCAGTCAAAAAGTGCACGTGCGGAGTTACCGGGGCCGTGTTTGATTTTCCATAGCATAGCACAGCACACAATTTTCGAGAAAGAAATCTCATATGTGCATGGAGTATTAAATGAAGTTTATTTTTAAAATTTTTTCACGGATGAGTGTAATTTTTCACGATGAATCTAATGACAGTAATTAATTGATGATTGGCTACAGTGATGCTACAGTAACCATCCTCTAATCGTGCGGTCAAAGACCTCATTAAATTGTCTCGCGAAGTAGAACAAGGTTGTGGAGTTAGTTTTATAAATTGACTTTATTTAGTATCCTAATTGTTGGTCAAAATTTTTATGCTACTTGTGCTAGTGCTAGACGCAACCAAACAGGACCCGGAATGGGCTCACGATGGGATCGGACGGCTGTCGCGTGGTCCGTGTTGGCCCTGTACGGCTGAGAACGGATTGCCGGCTGACCGCGCACAGGGCGGTCTCGTCATTTCGCGATGCCGACGAGCTGGGCCGGTAAGCCTCTCTCGTGATGATTAATTAGGTCGGTTGGGTTTGCTTAGAGGAGTTCCAACCCTTCAAGTTATCTAGTTACCATAGCATTAAACAGACTGTCATCTATACTATAAAGAATGAAAGAGTTGAGAACATTTCTCACCTGTATTAACCCAGTCATCCCTCTCACAAATTCCCTATTGAAGGCCCACATGGAAAGGCTAGGTGCTTAACAGGATTTGGTGGGAGACAAAAACTACATCAAAGAAATTGTTTCTACCAAAAATCAAATAGTTTTGACATCGCGCCTGCGTTTACCCGCACTCCTGTACCCGCCCGCGGATTGGTTTGGTTGGATGGCAATCACCGTCGTCTTCTATTTTTCCGGTGCCTGAGATCACGCACACCGGTCGCCTCCGCACCCGCCGCGTTCGTCCTGGCCTGCACCCGTGTCAAGCTGTCAATCTCGAGTCCAGTGGCGGAGCTGGGATTCAAATTGAGGGGGGCTCATTTCCCTTTCTTCTTCCCCCTCCTTCCTTTTTTTTTCTTCTTCCTCCTCCTTTCTTCTTCCTCTTCTTCACTCATGCTTGAAAAATGTGGGGGGGGGGGGGGCTCCATGGGTTCCATGGGAGTAGGGGGGCTGGAGCACCCCCTGGCTCCGCCGCTGCTCGGATCCTATCTCTCCCCACCTTTCCTTCTTTGCGCCCCTCGCCTACTCTACCGACGCCATCTCCATCTGCCTCCCCGCATGGCCACGGCCACAACTTCCATTCCCCCTGCAACAACGCACCTTCCACCCCCTGCCGAATCCCCCTTGCGAGGCCTCTCCGCGGCGCGCGGCTCCCCGCGGGGCACCACGAGCATGCGGCCGAGCGCCGCACCCTCGCGCGGCCTCTCGGCGGTGGCGGACCTTGGCGCGGCGCGGCCCTCTGAGCCGGCGGCGGCGGCCCCTCAAGGGGCGCCACGAGCATGCGGCCGAGCGCCGATGCAGGGCACGGCGCTGAGCGCGCAAGGCCGAGGTAGGAGCGCTTCCCGACGGTGGGTCTCCTCCGACATGGAAGTAGGGAACGCTGAGCGCCCACGCGGCCACGCCGGCGGTGCCTTTCCTATTTTCTTGGTGGCGTAGGCGCTGGCCGCCACTGCCGGCACTTGCTCTAGGGAGGGGGAGGATGCAAGCTGCGGGATTTAGTGTCTGGTGGCATGCTCGTGGAGTTAAGATCGTGCTCCAAGCTCGGGTTTAAAAAAGCTGCGGGACGTAGGTGAGAAAGTTTCTCAATTCTTTCATCCTTTATAGTATAGATATGTAAAACAGATATTTTGTTTGTAGCAGTAGTGTATCTTCGATTTGGAGGAACGGTGGAGGGTCTCTTATGTTCATCCTACGAAATCTAACTGGATGTTTTAGTTATCCACATTAATCTACATCATCAATTTAGTTTATTAATGTCTGCTTCAGAGATACACAAATTGATGGTAGGGTAATTTGGTTCAAGGCATTCTGATTAATAATTAGTTCCGTCAGGTTTCATATGGTTGGGTAATAAGTAGCAACGTACGAGCAGGGATTAAATTGTTTAATACGTTCTGGTATGGGTTTCATCGGCGTCGGTGTCGCCGCCGCCGCCGCCGGTGTCGGGTGCTTCTATCTTGGGCACTTCGCACCAGGACGCCAAGGGGAATAGGAGATTTGTGCTCTGGGCTCGGCTCATGGCATCTATGGCGCATGTCGAGGTAAAGATCTCCTTTTCCTTTGTTTCCCCACTTGATTCTTGCGTATCGGTGTTGAAGACTTCGCCCGTGTATAGATTTTTCCCATGCCCATCGAGTATCAGATTTCTTTTGTAAATGTTTCCATGTAGATTGTTGGTCAACATTAGCATGCGTATATGGAGAGTTCTAAAACGAGGTGGGCAATACTAGCTGTATGGATTGATTTGGGAATTTGGGGGAGGGCGGCACATTGGAGGCTTCTCCGGACTCGGTGTTGAAAACGAGATCATCAAGATTGTCACATTGGAGGGTTTCGCCCGGGCGCAATGCGGAGGGCAGCGACACTGTCATGCCATAGGACGCCACTGTTGGAGTCACAGGCAGGCTATCCACTACCTCCTCCAGGAGGATCTTAACACCATCCCCAAGGTCAGGTGTGTGTTCCTCTCTCAGTTGACGTTAATAGTGCTAAAATTTGTATCTGTTGAATATTGATTGATGATAGGTTTGCAGCATAGATTTATCTCTCCAAATGGCTAAATTGGATTCTGATTAGCAGCATTTTTTGTGCTTGATGAAATTTTACCTGTGAATACCACCACATGTTTTTTTTGCCAAACTTCCATGAATGCTCTTGCAGTCCTGCAGTTCTCCCGTTTGTTCAAGATGGGAAACACCAGGGTAATTGTTGCTGCCTATAGTCTTCGAGAAGTGGATTCCCCTCTGATTGGTGTGGTTTTGTATATATGTCTGATACATCATTGGTAGACTGGTCATGGGCGACAATCTGTTTGAGGAAATCCTTTTGAGAGAGGATTTATCATTTGCAGTAGGATGTGTTGTCTATACCTGACTTCTATAAATTGACCTTATTTAGATTTAATCTTCAGCACCCCTATTAAATAAATTGGGAATTATATGAGAAAACTGGTTTGCTTTTCCTATATGCACGAAACATGTTTGAACATCATTAGGATCAATAATGGATGGACAGTAGGATAATGTTTGTCTATGGCGAGATATACTGTACAACTTAGATCTATGGGAAATTTTGAATTGCTTGCATTTTGTTGCTCTGGAGAATCATATTTCTTCACCCCTTCCATTGTTGTCGTACCTCCCTAATTTTCCTTTTTCTGCTTCCAGAAAGAGTTGTTGCACTTTTCAGTGAAATTGAATGTTGTCTAAAAATTCATGCAAAGTTCTTGCTAATGAAAGAAAATTAGTATGATGAATAGATTTGTAAAATAATATGAGAATTTAAAAAGGTCGACAATTGCTCACTATTAAATCTACATGTTAGCATTAGAGAACTTGTACAGGTTAGTGTCTGCGATTTGAGCAGTTTCACATGATGCAATCATATTATATCTGCCTTCTGATTCTTATGTTGATTCAATGATGCCCTATTTTTCTCATTATGTGGAGCAAGGTATATCTTAGCATACCAACAAGCTAAAGCTAATTTCCTAATATTGTGACTGAGTAAAGATGTCTGAGAAATTGGTATTCAATGGTCAGTACTCTTTTTAACATCATTGCTGAGCTGTGTGGCACCAGCAACAATAGTTAGATTGGTGGGCAATCAAGAACAGTGACATAGTGGTATATTGAGGTTAATGGCGAGCAGATCTGCAAGCTAAGGTGAGGACCACCCCATCCATCTCAAATTGGCCCACTATAGTAGTGTAGAAGTTTTGCTTCTGTATCAATCTAGAAACTTTCCTTCTTTTACAACTCCAGTCATTGTTCTCCTTTGCCTAATTATTATGATGTGACCATGTAGTAGGGGAAGGGATGCCTTCTGCAAGTTAAAATCAGAAGGCATCACAAGTGGCAGACTGCAAAGGTGCGTAAGCTATCAAAACTTCTTTTATTTTCAGCTAAAATCATGTTGCGTCAGCAACGTCATGTATCATGTAAAATGAAGAGCAAGCTCAGCTAACTCACAAGGTAATATTTGTTAATCACTCCAGTCAATATTTAATTATAAAAAATAGATGATGCATGCCTTGCAAGAATAGTTTAATCACTCAAGAAAATTTTAACTTCCAATTGTGACTGAGAAAACAAAGTGCAAAATTTCTGCACTTCTGTTATCATCAGTATTTCACTATAGATAGCACATTGTTCCTTTTGAATTTCTGGAACTCCTGTTATTTATAATATGCCAACTATAACGGTGACATTCCCACACATCAGGTGAAATGCTATCTACATATTTGATGAAAGGCTTCAATTACTTACCTGGTGCTCATTGTTGACTCTGGTGTCTCTATGCTACCATGAGTGATGAGTTTGTAATTTTTTTAAGTACATGGCACATTTGAATCTTGGTGGCGCGTAGAAATATATACACAAGTAAATTGAATGGATAACAATATTTTTTTTCTTTTCCAAGTATTATATTAGAATTTATACTTGTTTCTTCTCCATCTAACACTTGGTGAACTATAATTTTCCATATTCAGTGCATGAAAGCATGTAAAGTTCATCACACAATTATCCTCCAAATGTTTTCAGGAAGACTTTGCAGAATGGTAAAAGAACTGAAACTTCTTGCATTTGGATTGGAAAGGCATGCATCGTTACTTTCTTGTACATTATTTTTTTTGATGAACTTTCTTATACATTATTATTACTATTGTATATCTTTGCAACCAATTATCTCAATACCAGTTTGCTGCACTTCCTTCTTTGCTCATAGAATGATCATATCCCACTATTCTTTTAATATTTGATGAGTTTTCTTCATTTCAAAACATTCATGTATGAATGAATTTGATTTGTTTATTACCCGTAGCAACGCAGGGGCATACAATATATTAATTTTATTCTGTTGGTCTATCTGTTGGGTCCTGACGAATACATGATATATATTCTTGGTCTGTCCACTTGGCAGAACTCTTACGCCATGGAGTATATTATGTACCTCCATAGAATTGATATAGAATTAGTTTCAAACACGTGCCTGGGCATGTGCATAACCACTAGTGTAAATAAAAAACTGATGTGGCAAGAGAGTTGATGAGGAGAGAAGGAAAAATTTGAAGAAACCATATCTCATGCAAGAAACTATATCTACACAAAAATTAAAGACAAATGAAGAAACAATTAGAGGGAGAAAAGAGAGAGAAGAGATATAATTAGATAGCAATTTATTATGAAGAAATCATGCATTAGGAATTGTAACATCCCGAAAATTTACTAAATCAAATCGCGCGCTAAATAATTTCAAAATCTCTTTTCAATCGTTGAGCTCAGTCCATTCAAAATCGTTCCCCACCCGATCTCCCGAAAATCTGGTCCCGACATCCGAATCCATCGCCGTCCCGTCTCCTTGTTCGCCCTTGTTCCACGCGTCACGCCCGACCGGCGCGCGTGCGCGTCCGGCCGCGGTCGCCGCCGTGAATCTCGCTCTCTCTTTTTTCTTTTTCCATTTTATTTTTCCTTTTTTCTCTTTTCTTTTTCCTCCCTCTCCCTCTCTCTCCTTCCTCCCTCTCCCCTGCCGCGCGCCCCCGAGCGCCGCTCGGATCGCCGCCTACCCCCGTGCGCGCCTCCCTCTGGCTGTGCATCTCGCCGCGTCGAGCACACCTCCCCCTCGGGCCGTGCGCACGCGCGCGCACCGCCGCTGCCCCCCTCCGTTCGCGCCGCGCGAGCCGCTGCTGCGCGCGCACGCGCTCGCCGCGCTCGGCACGCCGAGCTGCGCAGACCGCGCCGACCCTGCTCCCCGCACGCGCGCGCGCGCCCGCTCCCAGCTGCCTCCACGCGCGCGCCCACGCGCACCACGCGTCTGCGCCGCTCGCCGAGCCGCACAGCACGCACAGCACCTCGCCTTGACGCTCGCGCCTGCACAGCTCGACGCCGAGCTCCACAGCCTGCCACCCCACGTGCCCGCTGCCCGAGACGTCGCGTCGCCGCCGCGAATCGCGCCGCCGACACCCGCAAGCGGCCGAGCGCCATTAATGGCACCCCGTCGAGCTCCCCGGATGCCACCACCGCCTCGCTCCTCCTCCACCGCCTCTCTCGACCTATAAGTAGCACCTCCGCGCCGCTCATTCCCCCCACAACTGCACTCGCCGCCCCTAGCCCTCCTTCCAAGCTCCCAGCGCCGCCGCCGCACACAACCTTGCCCGCCGCTTGCCGGCCACCGTGGGCGCACCTCCTCGCTCCACCCCAGCCCAAGGTGAGAAGAGCAGCAGGCTGCCCTCGCTCCCCTCACCGTTTTCCCCTACCCCTAGCCGCCGCCGGGGCCCAGCAGCGCCGCCGCCGCACCGGCCAGGGCCGACCGCCGCCCGCCGCCGTGGCGCCGCCTCTACGGGCCGCCACCCCTCGAATCGAGGAGGGGAATCAATCCCCCACGCCGCCGTCCTCCTTTCCCCCTCGTTCCCGGCTGCCGCAAGCCCCCAGGGCCGCCGGCCCAAGGCCGCCGGTGCCCTGCGCCCTTCCTCCTCTGTTTCCCGTGGAGGGAGGAGGAAGAAGAGGGCATTTTGCCCAAAAACCCCCTAGCCTTCCCTCTATTTCCTAAAGCACCCTTCCACTCTCTAGTTCTTTTACAAAAGAAACCCTGCCTACTTTCCTATTCACAAATAAACCCTCCACCATATAAACATATTTATAAATAAAACCCTACTCTTTTCCAGAATGACCCAAACATTCCCCAGAATTCTAATCAGGTCCTTTCACTAATTACAAACAAGTCCCTGGACCCTTGTTTAGACCCTAAACACCCCGTTAACTTATCATTTCGTGTGCCAAACAATCCCTGATCGACCTAAAACTTTACCACGCTAATCCTAACATAGTTTTGGCCATGCCACTTGGAAACGGCCCAAAAATATTACTTCTATCTCCATATCTTAATTGTTTCCGAATCGAGCTCAGCGATAAATCTTTTATTTCTTTTTCTTGATTGTGTGTTTGTTTGTATGCGTCGTAGATCACGGTCTGAACGAGGGAGAACCCATCGACGAGCAGTACTGCGAGCAAGCGAATGAGGAACAGTTCTGCGACCCCGAACCCGAAGGACAGTACCTCGATCAGGACTTCCCGGAAGGCTTTGAAGACGGCAAGTTCAATCCCGCCCTTTAATGCATGTTTTGTCCTAGTTTTTATAAATACAACCTATTGGCCTGTTTTATAAAACTGCATATGTTTTGCCTGCTGAAAACATGGTTGGATAGCCACCCCTTGATTTGTTATAACCATTCCTTGACCACCTAGATTAATGTCTGAATGTGTTTGGACGTTAATCGCCGCTAGAACGCTTAGGACCTTAAACACAATACAACTTGTTTTATAAAAGGAAAATGTGTGAGTGTGTGGGAAGGGAAAAATATGGGATTTCGAAAGATGAGATTAGACGAGATGGATGGCACTTCTATGTGAATTGCCGAATGGTGTGCTCGTGCCTGTGTGGCAGAGCAAGGAAGGGAGATATCCATCTTGTCACAACTAAGGACCGAGTTGGTGTGTCATCTCACATAACTCCACTA
This sequence comes from Panicum virgatum, assembly GCF_016808335.1. Classification (NCBI taxonomy): domain Eukaryota; kingdom Viridiplantae; phylum Streptophyta; class Magnoliopsida; order Poales; family Poaceae; genus Panicum; species Panicum virgatum. The sequence continues at coordinate 16,933,905 of NC_053153.1, read as the reverse complement.
TCGTGCAAACCACTCGACCGTTGTATGGGCAACGGCTTAGCATAAACCCCACTAGTTAGTCTGATAGCCATCAGGAGAGCTGAGAGCAACAGGTGATCAAGGAGAAGGGATTAGCTCTGTGTGACTTATGCCCCGGTTACAACCTCTGTGATAGGTCAATGACCCCTTGGTGGATCCCGTGATGGCTAGTCAGGTCTAGCTAAGGTGGGTAATGGCTTTGTTGGGATCTGCACCTACACTACGGTGATCGAGCTGTGGTACCCCGCTTGTGGGTAAAGTTGCACACCTCTGCAGAGTTAAAATCTATTCGAATAGCCGTGCCCACGGTACTGGACGAGTTACGGTGTGGTCACATAACTAGTGTTTCTTCTGGGATTGGATGGGTTGGCATGAGTTGTTTTAAGAAAGTGTCCGGCAGTTGTGCCGTGTGCTACGACGGATGAGGAGTCCGGTAGCAACCTAAAATTTGAATACTGTGTTACTCGAAAAACTTGCTTTGAAAATTCTTTCTTTCAAATGAACCCTTGCATAAAAATCAGCTTTCCGCAAATTAAACCCTAGCCTTATCCTTGATTTATCCTGTGCATTATATTCTGTTTATACCCCCTCCGTGGGTGTGGTTGGACTTGGTGAGTACGTTTGTACTCACCCCATTCTTAATTTTTACAGAGGAAGATCCAGACTTCGTTCCCGAAGACGTTGAGTAGAGGTTCCGTCCTGCACCCAACCTTGCCTATGGATAGAGTCACCCGCAGGAAGTTCCGTATAGCGCAAGACTCTGATGACCCTATTTTCGTAGTTAATATCGTTGTGTGGGTGTTAGTTGTCATCCTCGCGATAGTGGCGCTTCACTGCCCACTTCCGCGTAGAGTTGTACGGTGATGTACCATCTGATGTAATAAAAGTGTTATCAGCCTCCTGGGACTGATATTGTAGTCTTCTCTCATGAGGGGACGCTTCAGGAATGTAGTTTCTATAGTGCCTATACAGTGGCGGATCCAGGATAGTTATTAGGATGGCCTCTCTTCTACCTCCAAATAATTTTAGCCTCTTCTCGCAGTGTATTCATGTCAAAAAATTGCAGGGGAGGTTTAGGAGGGGCTCCATGGATCCAGCGGTGGTAAGAGGGGCTCGAGCCCCTCCAGACCCACCGCTGAATCCGCCCCTGTATTTATATGACATGACAAGTATAGAAACTATTAGTAGTAACTGGCCGGCCTTAGGCTCACTCTTCGGCTGGCCTCTGTTGGTGGGCCCATGGACAGTGACGGGTTGTATGCTTGCGCATCTAGGAGACGGGGGTAAGACAACTGCGTCAAATACACTTCCAACAGATTACTCATATACTATATTCAAAATATATTCTATTTCTATTACCAATAATTACTTTGTGTGTTAGATAATAGTTGTTGCAGCAGACGACTAAAATACAATCACTAAGAATAGAATAGAGAAAAACCTCCTACATTTAAAGAAAAGGGAGGTATGTTTTGGTGATTAATTACTAAAAAATTATAGGTAATGAAGATTGAATTGATAATCTGTTAGAACATCTCCATCATTAAAATATTAATTTTTTAGTATTACAAAAGTTATGAGTAATCTGTTGGAGGTGAAACAATGCTGCTCCTACGTACTGCGAATTGAACATCTCGAATTAAGACTTCACCTTTTTTAGAAAAAAAAAAGATTAAAACTTCACTACTTGTAGTCGTGTGTGTTAGATACTAAATTCATGACAAAAGGACCCCTGGAGTAATAGTGTTTTTCAGTTCTGTGAGGTCCTATCACTATCACAATTTTTTATTTTCAAATATATGATGTTCATGATAAATTATTTATTTATTTTAAAGTAGACTAATTAGCTTGTCAATGATGAAGACTACGAGTACTCTTCTCCGTGTGGCAATGGTAATTGGTAAAATAAGGCGAGAGAGCTGCAGCTGCAGATGCATAAACACAACTCCACCTACCTATCACAGATTTTAACGATTTTGAACAACTTGTTGTTTCTGTTAAATGCGCACCATGTTTAATTATTTTTCCTTTTTCCGCATTTGCAGCTGACGTGTGCGCCTCGGCAAAGCAGATGGGCCCTGCCGCAAGCAATTTTTGGGCTGGGCCTAAACGGCATATGGACTTGTAGAGAAGTCAAGCAGCCTGGGCCTGTGCCGGCCGCTCGCCGGCGGGGGGCACGGCACTGACGAGTCTTCGCTTCCGCCACCCATCTGCGTCATCGCGGCGGGTTGGCCTTGGCCACCTCATCCGCCTCGTCGGCTTCACCACCACCCCACCAGGAAAGAACACCGCCGCACCACTGCACCAGTCCTCTGGCTTCGGGTCTCCCCATTCCCTTCCTCTCCTGAAGCAGGGGTTTCTCTGGCCTTCGGTGCAGGGGACTCTACTCTATTCTTGGACTAGGTAACCGCTGCTCTGCTCCTCTGTTCGCCGGTGCGCTTCGGATTGGCCTGGCCAAGTGGCCAGGGAGGCCACAGAATCACCCAGACCAGGGATATAGGTAGCATTCCTCCTCTTCTTTCTACGGGGCCTTCTGCCCCCCCCCCCACCCCCCACCCCTAAAGATAGGCGTAACCAAAAGGTTTCTTCTAGCCTGCAAGTTAACCCAATGTAGAATCTTCTTTATGCTTCTATTTTCTCTGTAGGCATACTGAATTTATGGCCACCTGACTACCTGAGTACCTGACCTGATCATATTATACTTGTTGCTCCGACTTGCGATGCAGGAATTTCAGTATGCAACAAATGGCCATGTCAGCTTTCGCAGTGACCTCTCCTTCATCGCATGGCTGTGCCTTGTCTGCCCTCCATGCTCGACATTCTCAAAGATTGCACACGAGACGCCGCAGCCAAGTCCGGGCACTGGCACAAACACAGTTGCAGTACAACAAGCTGGGAGATTCAGACCTCCTTATCAGCGAGGTCACTCTTGGAACAGTATGTACAAAACTGGAAATAGTTGTTCTACTTACTGCCAAATACTGTTTTCTGCATCTCAAGATTAATCCTTTTATTTCAGATGACCTTCGGAGAGCAAAACACAGAGAAGGAAGCACATGATATACTCTCTTATTCTTTCGATCAAGGTGTCAATGTCCTAGATACAGCAGAAATTGTCAGTACAGATTACTTCCTTACTTTTATTAACTATCCTTTTCTCTGTTTTGAAGTTAAGCGATTGATCTACCTTCTCATATTCAACTTCCACTTTTTCCCTTTTGGCGTTTAGTACCCAGTTCCAATGAACAAGGAAACTCAAGGGAGGACTGATCTTTATATTGGCAGGTGGATGCAATCGAAGCCACGAGACAAGGTAACCTAAATAGATGTTATAACCTATAATATAATTTCGATTATTTGCAACTAAATCTGGCTAACAATAGTGTATGCATAAAACTCAATACTGTTAACATTAACCTAATATTTCTGTATGAGTAATCATTCTTATACAATATGATTGCTTCCATCCTTGAAATTGATGCCATGGTTTAGAAAAATAACTTTTACTAATAATACTATGCTGACAAGTAAACACTAAACAGTCCACACCACTCAGTCTTTACAATGCACAACCCCTAAGGTGAACTTTTCCCACCATGTGATGACATGTTTAAAAGGTCTGACTGAAAGATGGGTCTTGCCCATTCTTTTCTGTGCATTTTAGATAATTTTGGCCACCAAAGTTGCCGGTTATTCAGAGCGGTCTACTTTTCTCCGGGACAATGCAGAAGTGGTGCGTGTTGATGCTGCCAATATCAAAGAGAGTGTTGAAAAGAGCCTTAAACGCTTGTCTACAGATTATATTGATTTGCTTCAGATACACTGGTCAGTGTTAGCTTGATTCACTTGTATACTGTATGCCCATCAAAAACAATAATTAGGTTCACTTGGTGTTGTCAGTATTTTACCAATATACATTCAATTAAACATGGCTATGCGTTTTTTTCTCATATTAACTGAATTATGCCAAATTTTTATTAAAGAAACTGGTGAATGTGTTGATAGGAGAAGTCAGTTGGCCTTGTAACATGTAAAACCAGATCTGAGGACACAGGCCTGGAAGCTGAAGGTGCCCTTTGCTGGGCACTATAGAGAAAAAACTAACGAATATATATTTACTGAATTCTTCTTGAACTTCCATCTAAGTTCCTTGTAAAACATGTCAAAACATATGTGATACCTAACCAAGTACATTTCAGTTTATTTCGTTGTGCATTTATTTTGTCAGCCTGAAGTAGTTGTTTCTTTTGTTTTTACCCCAGCTTTCTTTGAGGTCAGTTTCCTGAGTTCTTCAACTGCTCATGTGAACTTGTTTGGATAGGACCTGTTTCTGTTAGATTGATATATCTGATTTCCAGGATATGTGGCTATGAAGTTTTTGTTTGTCTTCAGGCCAGATAGATATGTGGCACTATTTGGTGAATTTAGTTATAATTCAAGCAAATGGAGGCCAAGCATCCCTTTTGAGGATCAACTGAAAGCTTTCCAGGAACTAATTGACGAAGGAAAGGTAATATTTCTGTAATTGATATTCTTATACGAGTAAATTAGTAACAAATAACAAATAAACATTTCTCAAATTATGGGAAATTATGACAATTACTGAATTACTGTTGCGTATCTCATATTGATGTGGATGCGACTTATGACATGTGCTGGTACTTATCAGAATGCAACTATTGTGTAAGTGGAGGAACATTTAATAGTTTCTAGCTTGTTGCTGACAGCTAATTCAGAAGACAATCAAGAATATCAAATTATTGTTCATTGTTGAATTTTATCTCTGTTTTAGGTTCGCTACATTGGTGTTTCCAATGAGACCTCATATGGAGTAATGGAGTTTGTTCATGCTGCTAAGGCACAAGGCCTTCCAAAGATTGTGAGCATCCAGAACAGTTATAGTCTACTTGTGAGATGTCGCTTTGAAGGTGAAAAGATTCCTTCAGTCCATTCATTTCATTCATTACAACTCTCTTATATCCTGATTTCTGACATCGTAGAAGAATTACTGAAAATTCTCTTTGATTTCTGATACAATTTGAAAGGCCAGTCGCCTCTTGATAAACAAATATTAAGCTGCCAATAGACATTTTTGCTAGCTAATGTATTCATGAGGTTATCTAGTTTTTTCATTCGAGGCATCGATAAAAGGGAAATGAAGTTTTGTGTTAATGAGTGACAATGTATTTAATATAAACTGGAGTATAAACTGCCAACAAAAATATGCTGCTAGCTAGGTAGTGTTATATTTCTTATTATGAGGTATTACTGAAAAATGGGAATAAGGATGTTATGCTATTGGGTAGCGATTTATTTGGCAAAATATCTCTGCTTTATGCTTTTTGTGTAATGTGATTTGCACCCCAACTGTCCTGTGTATACCAATGCGGTCAACATGTTGGCTTTTAACCACATTTGTTCGCTCACAGTTGATCTTGTTGAAGTTTGCCACCCGAATAACTGCAATGTTGGGCTACTTGCCTACTCCCCATTGGCTGGTGGGGTCCTCACTGGAAAGTATCTCGATGCTAATGCTGACATATCAAGGAGCAGGCTGAATCTCTTCCCTGGATACATGGCCCGCTATAATGCCTCTTTGGCTAAAGTATGATAATAGTACAACCAATTTGTTTGTGTCCCATCTTTATGGAACTTTGGTGTTGGTATGCATTCTAGTTTACTTTGGTTAACTTTACATGGCAGGAAGCGACAGACAAATATGTAAAGCTTGCCAAGAAGCATGGGCTAACTCCAGTCCAGCTTGCCCTTGGCTTTGTGCGGGATCGTCCATTTACTGCTAGCTCCATCATTGGAGCAACCACCATGGATCAGTTAAAGGAGAACATCAATGCGTTTACCAGTGCTCCACGGCCTCTGCCACAAGAAGTTCTTGATGGCATTGAGGATCTTTTCAAGAGATACAAAGACCCAGCAATACTATAGGTGCTTATTCACCATTTTGATGAAAAGAACCAGCAATTCTCGAACAATACAAAAACCCAGCAATCATATTAGAACTTTTGATCATACCATTTCTTTCGTGCTGGTATAACCATTTCTTTAATCTTCCATTGTCTGTACAGATAATACCATCAGAATGTAGGCTTCCATACTTCATACAAGTATAGAGTGAGTCCAAAGGGGAGGCATTCTTTTATACTCTGACACTCTGTTACTGAATGTTTTATGTCTTGGACACTGACAGGTTTCCAATGCATAAGTTTAACCACCACATGTTGTATGAAAATAATAGTAAACGATTGTGAAATTATTAAATTATGCAATTTTTTAATGATAAATCCAATGAGGAAGTTACGTGTTTAAGAGTGGTACTTGTTTTTTCTTCGTATCGTGGTTTGGAAAGTCTGAATTTCTTGAAATGCTGCCATTGTAAATATGGTTGGCTGAGTAGCCTTACCTCACACCCTGAGTTGCTAGGCGCAGGAGCTGCACCGGCAGTTCATGACCAGTTGCCAGACGCTGGAGCTGCACTGGTATTTTATGACCATGCTCCAGCATGTCGGCTTAAGAAGTAGGGGAGCTTGCACACGCCTGCAGTTTTGCAACAGAATCAAGTTGCAGCGAAAAAGGTTTGCACTACTGTGTATGTCTGAATTTTTCTTTAGCTTTGTTGCATTGTAAAGTCGTCACCTCGTTGGGCTTCTTTGCTAAAAATAAGGTAACATCCTGAGTACAAATCGCGATCACAGATTAATGACACTGTATGTCACAGGTAAAGTAGATCCCAGAGAAGCTCATAATTCATCCTTCAATTTCACCCTGACATGCCAAAACCTGCCGATTACAGATGTCGCACTGGATGATATCTCATCTAGAATATCTTGTTTAGGCGATTGGATGGGGATATTTAGTGCTTCAAAACACACTCATAAGAGGACAAATTGAGAGCAATACTAAGAGTATACGCCTTGTGTAAGATATGACAATATCGCTTAACAAACTTTGAGGCATGTTAATAGATAGGGCCTTGCTATAATGTTGACGTTCCATCATATTTGCACCTTGCCATACATGTAAACCAAATTACAGACAACCCACTAATCCTGCAAGCCAATAACTAGCTAAGTTCAATAAAAATCCATATCCTAATTCCTACCTATTAAGCATACCCTCTATACAATTCAGTAAGATCATCGGACAAAGAAACGTGTGGCCCCTCAAAGGCCTGGTGAATTTCTTCATTTTTGACGAACGATATTGGGCTTCCTGTTCGTGCTTCCACAGAGTGCTGTACTTCATCATTAGAGTAGTCAAAATCTTGGGCTTTCCAGTTATGATTTTTTAGCAGCCAACCCTCACCCTTGCGACCATTCTCAGCTACTTCCAGGTCATGTAATTCAAGCTGCTTTCGTACCCAGGGAGGGTCGTCTGGGTGGAGCCATATTTTCTCACGAGTGTCCTTGTGCTTGAAATCAGGATAGCTGGCCCACGGTTTGGATTGTCTATTGTCCCACCATTCATAAGGGTTGGCAAAGAAAACTTGCCACAAGTGAAGTCGGTCGGTGTACCTTTTCTCTTTTAGCATTTCAGCTGATGAGGTAAAGAAAAGAGGTTTGCAAACTTGATAAGACTATAAGAGATTGCTAGCATACAGTGCAGAATTGAACAAGAACAATGGAAAAAACTTACGGGTGGCACCTAGCATTGGTGATGAATGGACTGAGTCTTCATCATCCTTAGGTTTCTTATTTTGATCAAGAACATAATTCAGCTCTTTGACATGAAGCTGTAAAATGATGGGTTTCAAACTATGAAAGAATGAAAGCGATAATGAATTGGAAAAGTATATTAAATCATTTGTATAACAAAGCAACATGGAATAAGTAAACATTCCGGACACATTTCTGTTTATCAATATTTGTCTTGCAAAATTTACCCGTCTACAACAATGAGGTACTGGCACATTAAATAAATTTATATTATCAAAGTTGAAAGGTTGGGCAAGTAATAGGAACTATGTGCTGTGAATTCTGATCAAAGGTTGCACAAGCAATAGACCACATCTGACCTTAGGCTACATAAGCAAAAGACATATATTATAAGATACAAAGTCTACTGATATGCAAAACACTAGTAGGTGGTACTAATATGGAACCACAAATTGTATTTTTTTAAAAAAAAACTGTACAGCGGGGGAAGCCCCCTGCTGTGAAGCACTAATTGTATTGAACAGAAAAGTGTATATTCAGAATGGCTAAACATCAAGAAAAAAGTTACAGCAGTCGGACCTGATAGACAATGTTCCGATCACCACTTGGACTGACTTTATGATAAGATTTCAGCAAACCAGATACATAGACAAGGTCATTGTACTTCAGATACTTTAGGCCAACATTTGCCAGCTCACCCTTCAACTGCAATGCCACACTGTACAAGTTCTTCATCCCGTTAAGCATAATGACATAATCCCATTTCATTTTAGCCCAAATCACAATAACAATTAGTTGAACAATAACATAATGCTGTTAACCCATAGGAAACATGAACTGGAAAAAACTATCATTAAATCAGGTAACATTGACGAAATCCTGTTTGGTTCCTGGTTCTTATGAAAACGAGTCTCTTTTAAGATTGTTTCCTGTAACTTCTACTTCCTTTGTTTGGTACATACAACTTTATTTCAATGGTAGATTGGCTTTCTCATTTCCACAAATGCACAACACAATGTTTGTCAAAATGTAATCACTGTAAACAAACTAAAAACATTTTTGTTCAAATACCTTTTGAATTATCATTCCCTCAAAGCCAATTTCTTAAATAAACAATCCAAGTGGATTCTTGAACTCTGAGCATGAGAAGAAAGATATAGTCAAACAAGTGACACCCAATGTACAATTTTGGAAACACGACTTTATCTTTGGTTGGTACGAAATGTTTTGTTGCTATTTTATGACATACCAAATTATTTATTTATTTTATGGAACATATAGACCTTCAGTTAAAATGTTTGTTCCACTCAAAAGCATGGCAAATTGATTATTACCAGGACAGAGCAAATGGCATCATAGAAAGTTCCTACTTCCTAATAATTTGGGCAGAACAGTTTCCAGTTGTGAGCCTCTTGAGCCCTTTGTTTGTTAAAGGTCTTACGACCCGAAATTTTACACAATATAAAACAAATCCTTTCTTCTATCGGGACAAACAAAATAGTCCCATCATTCAAAGCACATTGACTCTAGCAGCGATTAAACCATAGCTGAATCTTCCTAGTTTCGACAGACCACACAATCCAACCACTAACGGTTTCTATCAAGCTACAGAAACCCCAATAAACCTTGAGGGGCAGGCATACTGCAAAACAAAATCCACGCTAGTATAGAAAGGGAAGACAATCCACCCAATTTCTAGGTTCGCAAAACAAATTTCTGCAGCAAGTGAAGTTTGGAAGTGCTCAAGGAGAGAGGGACTCAACGTGAACTTGGAAGAGCTCGAGGGGGATGCGGGCGACGAGGGGGAGACGGAGAGGAAGGTGTACGCGCCGGGTTTTCGGTCGGAGCTGTCGTCGTACGGCCGCACGGGCGCGTCGAGGCGGCCGATGAGACTGCACGAGTTCCAGGTGAGCCCCTTCTTCCCGACGGAAGGCGGGCGCCGCAGCATGGACATGCGGTACGCCACGCTCTCCGGCTCCCCGGCGCCGCATCCGCCTCCGCCACCGATGTGGAGCAGCCGCCGGAGCTCCGCCGCCACCGTGGCCGACGGCGACGGCGAACGCACGGCGGCGGCTCCGCCGGCGAGGCGCCGCAGCATCTGCCGGCGAGGCGTGGCGACGGCGGCGGCCGCTGAGGGGGCGGAGAGGCTGTGGCGGCAGCGGAGATGGTGGTGCGTAGCGCTGCGGCCCTGCCCCGGCCGCGCCCTGGAGCCGCGCGCCCCGCCCACACAGTGGCGGAGCCACCCGTCACGCAGGGTGGGGCATATGCCCCACCTAGCGGCCGGGAACTCGCCTGCCGCGCCCCGCCGGCGGCCCCTTGCCGGCCTGCCCCACCTAGATTTTTTTTGCTAGCTCCGCCTCTGCGCCCACACCTTGGCAGCGTGTGCTCCGACCGCGCCCCGGCTGCGCCCTGGGATGCGGCGGCTGGAGGCGCGGGCTGGCCCTACCACGCGCGGTAGAGGGGCGAGACACGGGCGGAGGGAGGGAGTGCGACGGCGGCCTTTCGATGGGGGAGCCCTATCGATAGGGAGGAGTGCACGGGGGAGAACAGGGAAAGTCAAATGGAATTAGGGGCATAAGGGCAACTTCAATAGGTTCATTTTTTCCTTTTCTGTTTTCACCTTTTCTCAATATAGAGAATTGATGGTGAAAAAAATCTATTCCAACGTATTGATTTTTCATCTCTCTTTTTTTTTCTTAATCTTAATATTATCTATCCAATCCACGTCTCCCTTTCCTATTCCGCCTCTCGCCGTCGCCTTGAGGCTGTGCCGCCAGGACCGCGCCCTCCGACCGCCGCCGCGGCTTCCCCGCACCCCTCGGAGTCCGCGCCCTTGCAGGCATGGCCCGGTGGCGATCCGCCGGCTAGCTGGTGCCGCGACGCGTGGGTTCCGCTCGCGCACCCCACAGTGGAGGCCCGCGCCGGCTCGGCCGCTTGGGTGGCGCGGGGCGTGTTGGCCCTGGACGGTTTTTTTGCTCCCGGCTGGCGTTATCTGCGTGCCAATGTCCCGCAGCAAGAGGCACCTCGGCTGCTGCCTGTACGCCAGCATGGAGTCCACCCTCTTCGTCTGCGTGTCAACCTCCGCCTCTGCTTCCCTGTCTTCCCGCGCGTCGGGCGCCGTCGCGGCGGGCACGGCGGCGTCCGCGGCGCTCCACGACTGCAACCCCTTCTGCGACGCCGACGGCAGCAGTAGCCGGTAGTCCGCGCTGGGAGGGCTTCCGGCAGGGCACGCCCGCGCAGCTGTTTACTCGGCCGGCCGTAGATACGTGGTGGCGGCCGCGACAAGGGAGCAGACGAGGGCGCCGGCGGCGGCTCACCCTGCTCGCCGATGGACGGGGAAAGGAACACGAGGGGAAGGGAGGAGAGGGGAGGGAAAAGGAAGTGAAGAAGATGTGAAATGACAAGTTGACCCCATGTGACAGGAGGGGAAAGGGGAAAGAGAAAAATCTAGCTGCTGGAGCATTTCTCCCTTATAAGTTGAAATTTGGAAAAAAGATTCCCATATATGGTGAAAAATGGGATTGAGGAAAATCAAAGATGTTGGAGTTGCTCTAATAGATAATTCCATACGTGGGTTCTGCCTATAAGAGTTGTAAATCTGTTAAGTTCTAATGGATGGTGAACGGAATAGTACAGAAGTAAAAAAAAAGTTTAGACGATGGTACACAGATGTCTCCAAACTTTTTAGTAGTATATGTAGGTATCCAATAACTTCCATACTAGCAAACGACCGCGAAGCCGAACTGGCTAGCTGGCTCAATAGCGCCCCCTGCCTGCCTGCCGGCCGGGGTTCGACCCCCTTCGGGGGCGGACTTTCCGGTGGGTAGTGCAGGGGTAAAAAAATATCCTCGTCTGTCTCCATGTCCAAAGTATAGTCTGGGTCCGGCCTAACTCAGAAGACGACGGGCCACTATGTATATGTGGAGGGTGGGGCACTGGGGCAGGGGTTCAGAGATTTTTTTTGACCTGTGTGAGACGGTCTTCTTCTTAATACATTGCCGTGGGGCGGTCTTTCCCCGCAGGTTAAGTTTTTTTAACTTCCATAATATACACGTAAAAAAATATTTCCTATATTTCTCGGTCCGGACCTCCCGGGTGTCTGTCTGCCAAACACAGGGTTTTTCTGACAATCACTTTGGGCTGTGCTTTGGTTGTTGGGCTGTGCATGTTTGGGCCTTGGCGCTGGGCTGAAATGGCAATGGCCTTATAAATTGCAGCTCTGGTTGCCTCCGGACGTATCACTCGAGTGATTTTTTTCCAGTTTCAATCGATTTTTATACCAATCCCATCATGCCACGTATGGCAGCGTTGAGAGGGAAAATCGAGTGATAAAACAAGTAAGATCCAATCTATTTTAATCATTATTGAGACTAGGAAAAAGTGAGTGAAAACCCAATCCAGAATCAACCAAAAAGTGACAAAAAAAACACTGAAACAACGGCAGCTACTCAATCGTAGACAGTACCTTATCATGGGCCCGTCGAAATCCGATTGTCTGTTCAGAATCAACCGGTGGCCCGTGCTGTATGCATCAAGAAAAACAACAATACATATATCCACAAACAATGACTGCAAGAGCAGAAAGTAATTAGACACGAGCCTAACTCAACAATCACAAAACAATATCAGCTATCTATTTGAAACATCGAGTGATGACAAAACACACACACACACACACAATTGAGCACTCATCCCCACGAAATAGCAGTGCTCACCACTCAGGATGCAGATTTTACTTGATCGACCCAATGACCCAGCACCCAAAACTGAAATTTTGGTGTAATTACCCATTGGACCGGCTCATGAAATTGTAGTGTCGTTTGGTGCCGAGAAGGCTGGGTCAACCACTGGACCCAATCTCATCGTTGCCTTCATCCTCCACCCATCGCGACGAGAGACAGCCGCGCCGCCCTCGTCTCGATGCCGCGCCGCCCCTCGACCTCAATGCCGCACTGCCCTCATCTCGACGCCGCGCCGGCCCCTTCGTCTCGACATCGCCCCCCTCATCTCGACACCACGACTCATCCCCGACGCCGCTTCTTGCCCCCGATGCCGCCCCTCCCGACACCCCCCCTCGTCCCCGCGCCGCCTCTCCTATACATGGCCAGACGGGCCGCACGGCACGGCACTGGCACGAACACGGTCAAGCACGACACTAGGCGGCACGGCACTATGCCACGCTCGTGCCTCGCCGTGCCGTGCCGCCTCGGGCCACCGTGCCGAGAGCTAGGCACTAGCACGACCCTACGGGCGCCTGGCCGTGCCGTGTCGTGCCCTTAGGCATGGCGGCCCCGTCGTGCCCATGCCGGCTTGCCATGGCGCCGCGCCGAGGCTCCGCCGCACCGTCGCGCCGCCGCTTCATCATGCCACACCACAGCTCCGACGCGCCGTCGAGCCGCGGCTTCGTCTTGCCGCCGCGCCACCACTCCGACTCGCAACGCCTCTCGCGCGAGGTCGTGGTGCCGCTGCAGCGCCCCGCTGCGCGCCTGCGCCACACAAATAGAACGGGGAGTGGCATGGAGATCCGGAGATGGAGGAGGGGAGGTCGTCGGGGCACTGCAGCAGGAGCAGGAGCGACGATTTTGGGTGGAGGGAGCGGAATCGGGCAAGCGGCGGCGTCGGGAGGGAGAGACGGAACGGAGGGGGCGGCGCTGGGTTATTGCGTGAGGGATGGAGGCTGTGGGAAAATAATGTTGAGTTTTATACCTAAGTTTTGCAAATTGGAATGCAAGATGGGCCATTAAAATGCCATGTCTTTTGGTATTATCGGGCCGGTATCGTGCCAGCCCATTAGTCGTGCCGTGCCCGTGCTAGTGCCACGGGCCGGACCTGCGGCTCAGGCACTATATAGACCGTGCTTCGTGCCGGCACTGGCACTATGGTGTCGTGCCCGTGCCGTGCTAAGACCGTGCTTTTTTGGATCGTGCCCTTGCTGGCCCATCGGGTCTGGCCCATTTAGCCAACTATAGCCCCTCCCGACGCAGAGGCGGATCCGGATGCGGCAGATGCGGATACGGCCGCCGGCCGCGGCGCTGCGCCCGTGAGCAAGCCGGAGGAACATAGCGCAGCGGCCGGGGATCCCAGGTTGGTGGCGGCGCAAAGGAGGAGGAGCACATCGGCCATTCACACCTTGCCGGCCATGTCCGACCCATCCTCGCCATCCCCGACCGCGACGACCGCATGCACGTTGATGGAGCGGTAACTAAAATTCACATCGAAACAGTAGCACCAGATTTGGTGTTACAAAAATCGACTGAGGCACCGTTTAGTTCCCACCCCATAAACTCCGTAAACACAAAAAAACCGTCATATCGAATATTTCGACACATGCATGGAGTACTAAATGAAGTCTATTTACAAAACTTTTTGCATAGATGGACTGTAAATCGCGAGACGAATCTAATGAGCCTACTTAATCCATGATTTGCAACAGTGATGCTACAATAACCATCCGCTAATTATTGATTAATCATGGATTAATTAGCATCATTAGATTCGTCTCGCGATTTACAACCCATCTGTGCAAAATGTTTTGTACATAGAATTCATTTAGTACTTCAAATTAGTAAGATTCCAACGCAAAAAATTTTTTGCGTTGGAACTAAACAGGGCTTGAGATGCAAAGACGAAAATTACTCGAGTGGTAGTTAGTAATTTCACTCAAAAAACTAGGACCGTAAGTATCAAAAAATAAAAGTCACTAGGACAGCAGTAATTATCTAGTAGGAAAAAGTTTTAATTAGTCCCGGTAATTATAGCCAAACTTTGGATAACCTCCTAAACTATGATTTGGTTCATTTTACCTTCAAACTATGCTCATCTGTTCAAAATACCCTTTAATATAATTTGTACTTTTCATTTCTTCATACGTATATAGGTGGAGTTTAAAGTTGAAATTTTACAAGATGCTAGTGTACATCATAACACATGTTAAAAATATACATCATAATTTTTATCATTATTTTAATAGATTAGGATTTTTAATAATAAATTAATCATTGGAGTTTAAAATTATATGAAAACTAATGATGTAAAAATTATAAGAATTTTAGTATGCATTGTGATGTCCACTATACTAAAAAAAATTCAACTTGTGTATGAAGAAAACAAAATATAAATTATATTATGGGATAAATAAACTAAATGGTAGAGTTTAAGAGGTAAACTAAACCAAGTTATACTCCCTCCATCCACTTTTGATAGCTATATTTCAAAAATTCGAATGTTAAAAAATGATAGCTATATTTGCTATTGGCATGGACTGTGGTAATAAATAGCACTAGAAACGAGGATCTCTCAGTTAAATATTGGAGGACCAACAAAAAGTCTATGTCGCATTTATTAGATTGATAAGAACACTTAGTGCCTTTGATCATTGTACCATATGGAAATATATCAATCAAAACTGGATGGAGGGAATAGTTTAGAGAGTTATTCAAACTTTAGCTATACTTGAAGGGGGTAATAACTAGCCATGTTTCATTGAGAATCTTTAGGTCAGTCATCTCGAAAGATAATTAAGGCCTATTCCACTTAACAGGATCAATTGCTATTATCATTTACCTGAAACTTCGATAGTTGGATGATCTTCATTATCTGGTTTTATAGTTAAAAGTTGAAAATTGGACTTTTATAATAGTTAAAGAATGTAGACTAGATTTTTTCCTATTAATTTAGGGCAACAAGATCATTTCATTGGATGAACAATATGTCTGAAATTTTCTAAAAGAGCAATTTTTTTGTAATGGAGTGAGTAGCACCAGGGAGTTAAAGACCTGACCGATCGTAGTGTTCAGACATAGTCCTTGGTCTAAAATAAGTGGGCTAAAGTTTAGCCCCTTAGATCCGAACAGCTCCTAAAATGATAGCCAGCAATGTTGCATGTGCAAAATGTACACTTGGGGTCTTGGGGAACTGGAGGCTATTTAATTTCTCTATTAACTATTGGTCTGTTTAGATGGACTAAAATTATTGTACATGTGCAAAATGTACATCTAGGCATTGGAGGTGATTTAATTTCTTCGTTAACTAAGAGTCTATTTGATCATGCTAAATTTAAGTGCTAAACTTTAGCATCTACTATCATTTTTTAGTTTCAGCTAAAATTTAGTCCACTCTGCTAGCACTGCCCTTTGAATAGTATAGTAATAAACTTTAGCATTTTAAAACATCAGCGCATGGATCCAAACACCCCAAAGTCCCGGTGCGTACGTTTGCCTCTTGAGCGAGTCGGTGTGAAAGTTGTCCCTGCCGGCCTAGTTGTTTGTAACGCTGTTAGGTTTGTGGGGTTTCATTCATAGAGTTGGACTTTTCTGAAAAAAAAATATATTCTTCTAATAAAAATCACGGAAAAGCTTATGAAAAGGTCCCTGTCGATGTGTACGCTGTATCAGTTAAACACCAGCTGCTTCAGAACGCCGCTGCACATTCTTGAAATTTTTGAAACGTCGCTATCGTAAAATGCCCCCAAATTAAAGCACATCCGCAGGGCAAACAACATAGGTTGAGACCTGTATAGTTCACCAACATTTTTTTTGGCAATTCGATTGGACCCCAAAATAATCTTTCGAGGCTGCAAATTAAATGACGTCACAAACAGCATCTCCTGGAATTGCAACGCAACACTATCCTTGTGATAATCTTCAGCCTCAAATCTGGTTTCAGTAAGAATTCGAAACCTCTCTCTGGAGTTCTGCCGTCAGAAAGCACCGGATGCTGTTCATGCGTGGCTTGAGAAACTTGAAGGTCTCGTGCTATGTATATGCTTGCCAGACTGCCAGTCAAGGTTTAATTTTTCGGACGGAAAACACCGGTTTCTGGTAAAATTTTCCGTTTCCGGTCGGTTCCGGAAAACATTTTCCGGTCAAATTTCGGATTTCCGTTTTTAAAATTTGAAATTTCAAAAAAAAATCTAAAAAATAGGTAAAAAATATGATAAAAACTAGAGATTTTTATGAGTTATTTGCACCAGTTGTCATTGAAATATAACATCAAATACCTCACGAAAAAAATTAATAAACGACTGACCCATTAGTTAATGAGTAAACCTGTTAAGCCTGTTAAGATTGTGGGTCACCCGTTAAGAGTTTTTAACCCCCCACCCCATTCCCCCACCGGTCTGGACACGCCGTCGCCGTCTTATCCACTCACACCGAGCACTCTCAGCTCCTCCCCCCACGCAGCTCACCTTGGAAGGTCTCCGCGCAGGAGATTTCGGCCTGTTTGCGCCGGAATCCGGTCAGCACGCGCCGAGTTCCGACCGGGAGGAGCGGATTCCGCCTCCCCACGCGCGCCGAGTCAGATATTGACTGACCTTGCACGTAGTTTGGGTGAGCAAGTAAATGTTGTTCATTGGGCCGAAGAAAATATTGGTGACACCCACCTTGGAAAAAGGAAGACCAAAATTCCTCCAAGTCGGTCTAAAGGAAAAAAACAAAGAAGGGGTGATGATGAGGAGGAAATTCTTGGGAGTGAGGATAGCACACCAGAGCCTAGTGATGATACACATGGTGGTGGTGATGATGACGATGACGACGACGATGATGGCAATGATGGTGGTGATGACAATGATGATGACGATGATGGTGGTGGAGGTGCTGTTGGGGGTGGGGGTGCTTCTAGTAGTGGTGCTGCTACTGGTGGTATGAGATTTACGGGAGAGACTGACTTCACTCATGCCACACAAGATCGAGATCATGGAGCACCCTCCTCACAACGACGTCCATTAGGTCCGTACGATGCTGAGGATGATGGTAGCTCTACCTCTGTCAGCTCCACCTACAGCTACCCGTCGGCACCATCGTATGTGTGGCCACTACAACCACATCCGAAGGCTGTCCCTCCGCGTCCTCTATATGGATATCCCCATATGTACTATGAAGGATATCTCCCATATGGATCTCCTCAAATGTACTATCAGCAATATCCCCCAGGACAAGATCACATCGATGAGGAATGACTACTCATGTATGTGAAATAGAAATGTAAACCCTTAATAAGCCTTTTATTTTATCCAATGTTTATGCTAAAGGGTTCATGCTACTTAGATTTAATTAGTTGTATTCATGTTGGGTTTATTTAGCAACAGATGTCCTATATATGATCAGTTTGTGCATGCCAATATTGTTGATATCAATATTTGAATATTAATTTTAGAGTATAGTTTGTGTTAACGATTTGAGACTTGTATTATTTACATTGAACCTATAGTTTATTGCATTTGGATTGTGTTTTGTATTGACATACATATGTTTTATGTCAATTCTATTAATATTTGGTGTGTAAAATATTCATTATGCATTGTGAACTATTATATATAGAGAATTAGATAAAATGTTCTCAAAATATTCAACTATCCTTAACATAATTTGTATTTTCCAAATGTTATCATTATTTCCCGGTTGCTTTTCATCATTTTCCGGTCGGAAAGCACCGGTTTCCGGTCAGAAAACACCGAAATCCGGTCGGAAAACGTTGAAAAATCGAAATTTGAAATTGAAATCATTTTCCGGTCAGAAAATCCGGAAAAAACGGGAAAACCGGAATTTTTCCGTTTCCGGGAAGGTCCGGAAAACCAGTTTCCGTCGGAAATGTAAACCCTGCTGCCAGTCCTCCAATTCAACAATCTACAGTTAACAGTTGGAACTTCCTCACCAAAAAAGAAAAAAAAAGGTTGGAACTCCAACTCCGGCAACTTGTCCATACTCTGTGGCGCGGCTTGGACAGTGGACAGATTATTGTCTGACCTGTTCCTGTAGTGCCGTGAGGTTACTGTAAAACCCAGGTATTTCAGCACACCGACGACTCAAGCCATTAGGTGACTCGTCTTTCCAAGACAAAATGCCTACTACGCGTATCATGAGCCACCTGTACGTCTACGATGCCAGCTCTTGCTTCATTGCTTTTAAAAAATAACTGCAGTATATACAATACTGTCAGTTTTTTCAGTCAAAGATCACAAAATCTTGTGTCCTCTGCCAGTGGCAGAAGGAAAACTAACCTTGGACAGCTTGAATTCTTCCTGCAAGTCTTCAGCCCTCTGCATACCAAGTCTTCTGCCTATCCTATTCCTACAAGTCACTGCAACTGCTTGAACTCCCCCTCTATTTAATCCACTACCATGTAGCAGAGGTGGCATGGCACTAGAAACTAATCTCTTCCAAGATCTGTGTCTTTACAGTCTTGTCTTGGAGAAATGGTACAGCCCAAGATCCTCTTCTGTGCCACCATTGTTCTTCTGGTTTGCATGTCAAATGCCACCAACACACCACAAGAGTTGGCCCTCCTGCAATGGAAAGCCTCTTTAGCTGATGCCAACTCTCTGTCTTCATGGTCACCAGCAGGGAACTCCACCTGCTGCTCATGGTTGGGCATCACATGTGACGCTGCAGGCCATGTCGTTGAACTTAGCCTTCCCAGTGCTGGGCTCAGCGGCAAGCTTGATGCCTTCGACTTTGCTGCATTTCCAAACCTCACTAAGCTCAACCTCATGAACAACAGCCTTGTAGGTGTCATTCCCTATCGCCTCTGCGAGCTTCCTAGCATTGCCTGGTTGGATCTGGGATCCAATTACCTGACCAACCCAGACTACAGTAGGCTCTCTCCGATGCCAGCCTTGGAGTATCTGTCGGTGTCCAGAAATAAGCTCAATGGAGCATTTCCACAGTTCATCCTCAACTGCACCAACTTGATATTTCTTGACCTGTCAAAAAATGCTTTCAATGGTCCTATACCAGACTTGCTGGCCAAGATGACTCCGAATTTAGTGCACCTGAACTTGTCTTCGAATGAATTTTCAGGTACAATACCAAGATCACTTGCGCAGCTGCCAAAGCTCCAAGAGCTACGACTCAGATCAAATATTTTCAGTGGAGGGTTCCCGGAGATGCTCACCACAATGTCCACGTTGCAGGTCCTTACACTGGGGAATAACACCCTCAGTGGATCAATACCTATGGGCATTGGTAACTTAACAAGCTTGCAGGTCCTAGGCCTGACAAATAACAACTTTACTGGACCACTTCCCATGTCGATTGGAAAGATGAAGCATCTTCGAGCATTTCATCTTTTCAACAACGACCTCAACGGGGCAATACCACCGGCGATTGGAAACATGACTGCACTGCAACAACTCTTCCTTGGGAACAACTACTTCAATGGCACCATACCACCGGAGATCGGAAACATGACTGCATTGCAACAACTTGATCTTAGAAACAACCAGCTGGAAGGTGAAGTACCTGCAGCCATCTCATTGCTCCGAAATCTCAACTATCTAGCCCTGGGCACCAACAGATTAACGGGTACAATACCTTTAGATCTTGGCTGCAGGCAGCCACTCAATCTCATTGGTTTAGCCAACAATAGCTTCTATGGAGAGTTACCACAAGGCCTATGCAGATCTTTTGCATTAGAAGTGCTGGCTCTGAACAACAATAATTTGTCAGGTACGTTGCCATCATGCATAAGAAACTGTTCAAATTTACAATCTCTTAGGCTGGGGGGAAACCACCTTTCTGGGAACATATCACAGGTACTTGGAGTCCATTCCAACCTTTCTGTTCTTGATGTCTCCAAAAATCAATTTAGTGGAGCACTTCCTTCAACTTTCTGTTCGTATGCTTCTCTTCTGATCCTTGATCTATCAAATAATAATCTCTCCGGAGAACTCCCCAGCTGCTGGTGGAACTTGCAAAACCTGCAATTTATGGATTTGTCAATGAATGCCTTTATTGGCAAACTTCCATCAGCAAGGAACCATATCTCTTCTCTAAAATTGCTGAACGTGGCAAACAACTATTTTCATGGAGAGTTTCCATCTGTGATACAGAAATGTAAGAACCTAACCGTGCTCAACCTTGGGAGAAATAGGTATTACAGCATAATTCCTTCATGGTTAGGTGTGACAAACTCTAGGCTAAGGATTCTACAACTACGGTCAAATATGTTTCATGGAAATATTCCGAGAAAGTTATCAGAACTCGCTTATCTCCAGCTCCTGGATTTAGCGGACAATAACCTCACAGGTTCTATACCAACTGAGTTTGCCAACTTGACATCCATGAGGCAACAAAATAAAGAACAGTTAGTGATATTGGTCGAATACTCTACTCAATATCCATATTTTGGACGAGTTGATATAAACTGGAAAGGTCATGACGAGATATTTCAAAGAACAGTGTCTCTAGTTACAGGCATGGACCTATCAAGCAACTTCCTCACTGGTGAAATACCTACAGGGTTGTCAAATCTACAAGGCCTCAAGTACCTAAATCTGTCAAGGAATCATTTATCTGGCAGTATTCCAAAAGATATTGGTGACTTGAAGTTTCTTGAATCTCTCGACATTTCATGGAATCAACTAACAGGCACTATTCCATCAAGCATCTCAAACTTGATGTCTCTTAGTTCTTTGAATCTATCCAGCAACCAGCTATCAGGCAGGATTCCCAAAGGCAATCAACTCCAAACACTCGATGACCCTTCTATTTATGCCAACAATTCTGGGCTCTGTGGTTTTCCTTTGAGCATAGCATGTCCAGGTGATTCAAACTCAGTACCAGCATCTGATGAGCAGAAGGAATATCATAAAGACCGTGAAGAATTATGGTTATGCTATTGGGTAATTGCTGGGTTTATCTTTGGAATATGGCTGTGGCTTGGAGTTCTAGTTTTCTTGAAACCTTGGCGGGTGGCAATCTTCGAATTTGTGGACAAGATGTAAAATATAGTTATGATTGTATTATGTTGTTAGTTGCTCAGCTCAGTATTTTATAGTACAAAATATTGTTTTATGAAGTGCTCAACTAAGATTGTAGATGCCCTATTATCTAGTTTACACTACACTCTGCAGTTCCTCGCACCTTTTGAAATGCAAGTTTCTGTGATTGTACCAATGAATATCTTTCTAATTATAAAGGAAATATGGACTGTAATATATAGGATATATTCAAATGGAAGTATGTATTACAGTGGAAGGGAATATTTGGGTATTTCTAAAATTCTGAAAATTGAACGAATGAGAGTAGTTAACTGCCCTTTGGATATACAGATCTTTTGAGTGTTTACAGAATACCATGGTGTCGGAAACTGAGGGACTTCGGGGTTACCAAAATTATTGTGGTATGCTGTAATTTCACCATGTTTATTTTTTGAGTTTCTACAAACCCAGCGAACCATTATTTGCTTTCAAAATGTGAGAAGTAAAGCAGAAGTTCCCACTGAGACATTTTTTTTATGAAGCATTTGTAGAAGATCTGCTAGATATCAATAAAATCCAAGACACAAATAAAGGATATAGACCCTTCCTCATTTTCTGTATGTAATGAGTATGTGACAACTTGACCCTTCGCTAGATCATATTGCTTATCTGGTATTCTGACCAGGGTTACTATGCTGTGTTGAACTAAAGTAGTTGCTTTGGTTCCTGGGCCTTAGAGCGATATTGTTAGACAAGAATGTTATCCTATTTGAAGTATTGATGTGCAGAGGAATACTTACTGATCCGAAATAATTCACTTCCTGACTGCTATATCTAGCCTCAGGCAGCACCATGATGTCCATGAATATTAGCCTGCCAAACTTGCAGGTACCATGGAACACGCTAGCAAAGGGAGTGATTCATTCCTGTGAGACTGAACTTTGCATCAAAATTTTCCCAGGGATTGCCAGCTTGCCACCACAAGCGAGCAACCAAGCTGATCATGCCTGCAAGTCATCTTGTGTAGCTAGTCCATTTTGTATTGACATCATCAGCTGCTAATGAATGGCTGTGCCCCTTCACTTGCAGCGCACCGTGGCCCACTCGTACAACACTCTTATTATTCATTAGTTGAATTGTCACCACATTTCTGTCGACCTACACAGGCTTGGTGAATAAGGCCCTGTTTAGTTCCTTTTTGCAAAAACGCAAAAAGGTGTAAACTCTCAATTTGAAGTACTAAATGAAGTCTATTTACAAAACTTTTTGCACAGATGGGTTGTAAATCGCGAGACGAATCTAATGATGCTAATTAATCCATGATTAGTCAATAATTAGTGGATGGTTACTGTAGCATCACTGTTGCAAATCATGGATTAAGTAGGCTCATTAGATGCGTCTCGCGATTTACAGCCCAACCATGCAAAAAGTTTTGTAAATAGACTTCGTTTAGTACTTCAAATTAGCAAGATTCCTTTTCACTTTAATGTGTTTACGGCTTTTTTGCGTTTACGGGGTGGGATCTAAACACACCCTAAGTTGTCTCTTCCATTCCTATACACAAGGAGAGCATACATGAATGCTACAAGTATACTGGAAGTCTGTAAAGTGAACTTCACTATGAGGTTGACAAACCTGAAGTCTTGAGTCATCTGGTGATGTCATGGTTACATACTTACATGGTGAGGCCAATCAGTAAGCATGTCAAAAAAGATAATATCTATATGGCCCCAAACTGCCTCGATAAAATGCTAAGAAGGTGGGGGTGAAAAACTGATCGGGACTCCAAGTTGTTTTTTGGTCAAGTCCAGTGTGTACCTTGTTTAAGTGAAACGTATCCACAGAACACTGCACATTCACACACGTTAATTCAGTGGTTAGGTGCAGAGTCTCAGTCCTCTGCTCAAACCATTCAGAAGGAACAACTGCTCATACCATTCTGATTTTTGAAGGCAAAGAAATATGTGCAGAACTTGTATATTTCAGCAACAGTGTTGACAAAACCCATTTAAGGGTCCAGAGTGGCCAATATACAACGATTCGTTCAAATGCAAACAACTTGCCCAAAACTGTGCAAGCAGAAGCAGGAGAGCATACAAAACGGACCAGGATGGTGAGAGTGACTCGAACCTGAAGTTGGGACATCCGTTAGGATGCCGACGAGAAGGATTCGACTGAAGTAGTCGTCGGAGTCACCGATGCACGGCCTCAGCGGCGGAGCGGGGCGCGCCGCGGCTAAGCGGCCGATAAGCTGCACGAGTCCAAGGTAATCCCCCATCTCTGCACCGACTTGAGATGCCGCAGCAGGGACCATGCGGGAACGCCACCCTCTCTGCCTCCGTGGAGCAGTTCGACGGCGACAGCATGGTGGCGGCTCCGCCGATGACGCGCAGAGGATGGGAGTTCTGAAGAATCGCTGGGCCTGGGCCACAAGAAGCTCGGTCCTACAAATCGGTTTTTCTGCGTTCTCTTTCTGTGGGCTGCGCTCTGGTTAGCTAGGCCCAAAGGTTTCCGAAAAGAAAAACTAGGCCCAATTCTGTCGTCCACATATGTATTTTTTTTAATTATTGTTATATGATGTATACGTTCATGGTAAAATTCTCATGAATTTATATGTTCTATAGACAAACTAATCCCTAAGACGAATGTCAAATTGATTTTTAGATATTTTTTCCTTCTCCATACATTTTCCTACGGGGTTTTTTTGGTAACTTTAGTAAATACACTATATTTTTCTTGATTTTTTTTCTATTTCTTTCTTAACCGCCAAGGTTTTGTAAACCTAGAGTAGAGTTTTTCAAGCAGAAGATTGGGTCAGGTAACGGGAAAAAACTATTCGAGCACTAAAAAAAGATGGTAAAATAAATTGAATTTTGATTGGTGCAAAAGAAATTTATTTTTATATATAGCACTCTGTTGAGGGAAACTTGGGACTTATTTGACAAAGCTGATGTAGCAGCTCCCAGGGTGATTTCAGCAAAGGTCTGTCAAAATCACTCACAAAATTATTACTTAAGTGATTCTCGAATGAATTATACTATGAACCAGAAAAGTACATCCCACGAATCATTTTCTGCATAGAATCACTTCCTTCATAAAATTCATCAAAGAAAATCAAAAAATTACTTTTCATATAAAATCGGTTGGAGAAGCTCAGTCAAAAACGTCTTGATAGGGGACAAGTTGGTATAGTCGCATAGGCTACGAGCCCGTGGAGAACAGGCTTGAAGGATAATCTTGGGGACAGATAAAGTTGTAGAACGTGACCTCTCTACTCCCTTTATTCTAACACGTGTTGTATTTGGTAAATCTTTGGACGTAAAATGCTTTTAGACGTGCTATTACACGGAGTAACTTGACCCAATGGTTAGTGCTGGTAAGTAGAGTAGTGATGGATCAGTATACAGAATGAAAAGATAAGTTTATGTGGAATCTGAGTAAGGGATCCTTCTCAGTTAGTTCACTTTACAAATATATGATGAAGGAAGTGAATGTCCTGGACAATTGTGCCTCTTGGAACTTAAAACTTGATTTGAAAATTAAAACTTTCTTGTGGTATTTAAAAAGGGGGTCATATTGACTAAGGATAATCTGATCAAACGAAATTGGAAGGGAAGTACTAAATGTTGTTTTTATAGTTTAGAAGAGTCTATCCAGCACTTGTTTTTTGAGTGCCATGTGGCTAGGTTTGTTTGGAACACTCAGGGCCATCCCGGCACAAACGGTGCCTATACGAAAGTTGAAAATGTGCAGCGGCGGATCTTAGGGGGTGGGGGTGGGGGGGGGGGGGGGGGGGGGGGGGGGGCTCCTAATCACACCTAAATTACTATAGCAAAAGCCTCAAATTACTATTAAATCTTCACGCAAATCAACATCTCCATTGTTTCAGCCCCCCTTATCCCCCATCCTGCATCCGCCACTGAAAATGAGATATATTAAACTAGCAAAATAAAAAAGGAAATAACACATATAGATAATATATTATGTAGCAATATAAATCATCAAGAGCCAGACCTATTAATCTTGGTTGCATAATCTTTACTTGAATAACATCATTCTTTTCGTGTTTCTTGAAATGGAAGTTTCGATGACAGGGTCGTTCAATCTTCTCCAATATAGCACTCTCTCAAGTGCTGTCACAGCTAAATTCTTTTATAATAAACCTATTCATAGTTCCTTTCTAAGATTGTGTTAACTTTTCTATTCTTTACTTTTTTTCTCTACACTTTTGAGAACCTGAGTGATATTTGTTATAGATTGATTTGCGAAAGACATGACTTGGATCTTGAAACAATAGACGCCTAGCTAGATCAATTGATGCACGCATAAAAAATCAATTCCCATCATCCATCAAATGAGTAAAAAGAAACAATACCTTGACTTAGGTACGGCTCGAAGTTCAGCTTGAGCACGTGCACATCCAAACTTCCAGCCGACCAGAAAAATTAAAAGGATTAGTGGATTAGACGACACGATCACTCGATTAGCAAGCCGCAGGCGTCCCTTTAACTCTTGAAGCAACAAGCAGCGGATGACGGTGCGGAGCTGTCCAGAGGGCCTCTCCCGACGCAGCCACGGTAGGCAATCAGCCGGTCCCAGATGGTACGCCGACGCCCTGCACCCCTGCCCTAGTCGCGTGATCGATTGTGCGAGGCAAGAAGATGGACGCTCGCGCCGTTGCGGCTGCGGAAAAGGAGCGATGGAACCAGTTCTCGTAATGCAACAGGCAACCAAGAGCAAATGACATGGGCCAAATATTGACAGGCCAGCCTTATGAGCTGCTGATCTTGAATCTAATTTGGGGGCCTCTGCAAATTGGGGGTCCTGTTCAGCTGAACCGGCTGCACGTGAGCACGTCCATAAGATGCGATTATTGGTTTTCTCGAAATTTTTGCACCGCGTGATCTCCATTCTTTTGGCATTCATACTCCTTGTAAGAGCAACTCCAAAAGCTCCCTTAAAATTACCCCAAAACCTTATTTAGAGAAAAAGGCCAAAAAATTAACCTCCGACAGCTCCCTTATCATTGCCGCAAAAATTCGTGCTACCGTATCCGTCCTTCGCAGCCGCGCTTATTTGCGCGTGCCTGCTCTTTCCCCAATCGGCCTCTCCACCAGCCCCTTTCCCGTGCGATGCAACGCACGACTGCATATGGTGGCATGGTGCCCTCCATCTAACGAGCACGCCGCTGGCCCGCCTGCTTCCTACTCCAGCAGATGACACCACGGAGGCCGAGGTGGAGCCGTCGACGGTGTCCGCACTCCCGTCGGCCGCGGTGAACGGGTCATCGTCCCGAGATGGGTACGCTGCTGTTGCGGCAGGCAGTGGCGGATCTAGCGGTGGGGCGGGAGGGGCTCGAGCCCCTACTGTCGTGATCGATTCCCATGGAGTCCCTCCTAAACCCCCTACAAATTTGAGGAAGAAGAAGAAAAGAAAGGGCGAGAGGAGGAAGAAAAAAAAGCAACCCCGCCTGCCAGTCATTTCTATGTTCACCACTGGCGGCGGGCAACCGCCTGTCCTGGGCGGCGCTGATGAGCTTGAGCATCCTGAAGCATATGTTAGAGAGAACGTGAGAGAGAAGACAGGAGAGAGACGAAGGGAGAAGAGAACTTAAGGAGTGAAAGCCAGAGAAAGCCGATCTGGTGATCAGATGGACCCTGTGTGGGCAAGTGGGGCCCAACAAGGGGGCCACGTGATGATGTGGTGAATTTTGAAATATTGGGGAGATTATTATTAGGGATCTGCTGTGGGATGACATAATTTTGGAGGAATGAATTTTTAGTAGAATCCCAAATAAATGTTTTTGGGGAGAATTTGTTTGGAAGACTCTTGAAGTTGCTCTAATACGCTTGAAATGTTTTGATCCTGGAGAAGAAGTTTTCCATGTAAACAGAGGAAAACTATTCTATTTGGAGTGACTGCACTTTGCTGGGCTATATTCTGATTGGAGTGATTGGCATTCATGCTGTGCTGGTCACTACTCCTATCTAAAGAGGAAGAGAGGTTCATCTAATGATCTAATGGAAATCTTCAATAATTTCGGTTGGAACTTTGTATGCAGGCTGTTTTTAGTCTTTGGTTTCGATCTTGCCGTTCCTTACTTTGCCCGGAACTTTAGCGTGTAAGACGTTTTGCAGTTTCAAAACTGCCTTTTGTACTCAAAGGCTACGAGCGAGCATTGATCGACGGTGTGAATGCTGAGGCTAGAATTATTTATCCTTAATTTAAATTTGGGAAAAATCTAGTTTGCACTTTTGAACTATCGCAAAAGTCTGATTTTCAACTTTAAACTACAAAACCGGACAAGATAGACCATCCAACTATCGAAACCGAGCAAATTTGACCCATTAGGTGGTTTTCCATTTCATAAAAATTAAAATATTCAAATTTAAACTAAAATATTCATAAGTAATTCATTTTAAATAAAAAAATATGAAATGGTTATCAGTTTTTTTCTAAAAATGTAACCTATCTATTGGCAATGTACTTGTCATTTATTTGAATCCATTTTTTATGTTTATAGTATTTGGTTGCTTGTAGTTATGTCTATTGTTTTTGAATAAATAAAATTCAAATAGAGCAATAATAGGTAGATTATATTTTTAGAAAAAAATGGATACTAGTTTCATTTTTTTATTTTAAAATAAATTAGTTTTGATTTTGCAAATCTTATTAGAATTTTTAAGTTGTTTTAAAAAATACAAAATCACCTTCAAAACCACCCTAAGGTCAAATTTTCTCGGTTTCGATAGTTGAATGACCTATCTTATTTGATTTTATAGTTTATTAAGATTGAAAATCAGATTTTTACGACGTAAACTGGACTTTTACTAATCCATCCGGTGACAAAAGATTTGTAAACGTGTGGTGTGGTACGGCCAGCATTTTGAATGGTTAGTTCCGTAAACCCCAACTACCCCGGGCCCATCCTCGTGAGCGCGGTCGATCTATTCCAGCGGTCGGTGCAACCCGGGCCCGACCCGACCATTCCCGGCTTCCCCACGACCACGAAACCATCCCAACTCCTGGAGCGCTCTCGACCGCCCTCCCCATCGATAGATCGCGCATCCGCACCCAGCCCTCTCTCTCTCTCTCTCTCTCTCTCTCTCTCTCTCTCTCTTCCACCTGCGCTGCGCTGCGCTGCGTCCACCTCGTCGCGCCCGGCGGCACCCTCCTGGCTTCTGCACCGCCGCGCGTCGTGCAGCGGAGATCCGGCTGTCGTCGGGTCATGAATTGACCCCCTTGTCCAAATCCCTGGTAAGGATCGTGCCCTAGCTCCTCCTCGATCCCCTTGGTGGATCCATCCATCCTTCCACACGGTCTTCCGCGGCGCGCGTATCTGATCCGCTGCAGCAGCGGTTAGGATTCGATCCCCACCCCGCCGCTGCACTGACATGACCCTCCTCTCTTATATGTACAACGTCAGGCATCGAGGAGGAGGAGGAGCGGCGCGCCGCCGCCGTCGTCGTCGGCGGGATGTCGTCGTCCAGCTCGCCGTGCGCGGCGTGCAAGCTGCTGCGGCGCAAGTGCACGCAGGGGTGCGTCTTCGCGCCCTACTTCCCGCCCGACAACCCTGCCAAGTTCGCCAACGTGCACCGCGTCTTCGGCGCCAGCAACGTCTCCAAGCTCCTCAACGAGCTCCCGCAGGCGCAGCGGGAGGACGCCGTCAACTCGCTCGCCTACGAGGCCGAGGCGCGCCTCCGCGACCCCGTCTACGGCTGCGTCTCCTACATCTCGGTCCTGCAGCTCAGGATCAAGCAGGCCCGCGAGGACCTCGCCGCCGCGCGCAAGGAGCTCGCCGGGTACATCGGCCCCGCCGCCTTCGCGCCCTTCGTCGCGCCGCCGCAGTACCACCACCACCACCACCAGTACGCCGGCGTGCCCCTCGCCGCAGGAGGGATGGGGCTCGGCGTTGGCTTCGCGCCGCCGCAGCACGGCCACGGTCACCCGCACCACCAGCAGATCATGGTGCAGCACCAGCACCAGCACCTCCACCACCACCAGCAGATGGCCGAGGCGCAGCAGCTGGCCGCCGCCGTCGAGGTCGCCAGGGAGCAGGACCTCATGATGAGGCAGGCCGCCGCCTACGCGCACGCCGTGCCTGGGAGCAGCGCCGGCGCCACGGTCGCCGCCGTGCCGCCCGACGCCGTGCCGTACGAGGGCGGTTTCCTCTTCCAGCAGCAGCAATCGCCGCCGTCGCAGGCGCAGACGGCCGTCGCGCTCACGTACCAGATGGAGCAGTCCCCGCCGCCGTCGTCGTCGGGCCAGTCGCACCCGGAAGTGTCGCACCAGCAGAATACGGATGGAAGCGACGAGGGCAGCGGTGGCGGCGCCGTGCCGCCGGCCTGATCTGACGGCCGGCCGCATGCCTCTGATTTGTCCTTTCATTAGCCTTTTCTTTTCTTTGGTGTTCCTTTGTTCATTATGATTTTTTTCCCGTCTTCTTCATCATATGGCGTCGTCGGCATGGATCTAAGGATCCGTGCATCCGACGAAGGCAGGCGAGATGGATCCTTCTCAAGGTATTCTTCTTTTCACTTTTATCCGCCTTTCCCCTATTCTTGATTCTGGCCTTCTGTCGTTTGATTCTCCTTTGACTTTCTTGACGATATGTCGATATATACTCTTTGTTCATAAAAGTTCGACTGTTTTAAACCAAAAAGAGCACATGAACATATAATTTTTACTAATCTCATGATTCTCATCCTTAAAGCATGAAAGTAAATTAAAGAACAATATATTTTCAATTGTTAATGATTTGTGACTAAATTTTGTGGTTTGGAACTGCAAGTTGTTTGCAAGTGCTAACTCCAATAAAGCAACGTCACTTGTATTTTCTTAGTGCATGTAGAATGAACACTGGAGATTTAGAGAGGGTGAGATCTTTAATTAAGTAGGTAAATTGCTCACCCATAGTAGTATAATGATGTGTTGTGGCTTCATGAAATGACTATCCTGGTGGATGGCATATTGGCATGTTAATAAAGAAGTGCTAGGACTAGCTATTATAAGTGCTTCTTGGCTCTTGCTTATGGGAAAACGAACTGCTTGAGCTCATGGGTCCATATAGTTATTTTGTTACTTGCGGATCTAAAGGGCAATTTAACATGTGTAACACACAAGTAATACACTATCAGAATGTAACGTGTCTAGCTAGCTAATAAGTGCCCAAGCCAGCATACCACTTGATTACAAGAAATGCTAGCTGAGCATGGGCGATGGCTTTTGTGCACAGATGCATTGTACGTATTCGTCATGTTTAAAAATGTGCAAGATCTAAAATCACGTTATTTCGTCAATTAATTCCTTTTGTACCCTTTTGCTATAAACTCAGTTCGATCTTCTACAGTGTTTCCCTGCTAGAAGATATAGCTTAACTATATGAAAAAGGATTGTTATGTGCTTTTGAAGTGCTGAAAAAGTAAACAATACTATTGGGTTTATGGTGATCCCCCAAAAAGATTCTGGCCTTGTAGAGTGTCTGACGATCCCCAAAAGATAATGTACTGATGCTAATGAGATGCAGTGAACCTGACTTGTTCAGTCGTAATCTCAATTTGCTGCTTAAGCAGTTATTGATTTTACTGTTAGTTAGGTACTTCCAATATGCATCAGTCTGATGGTTAATAATTATTCAAAAAAAAAAGTCTGATGGTTAATAAGAAACACAAGTGACCAATGCACAATGCTCTTCTAGGTTATCAATAATCTGTACAGCTAGCATGCCTGCTATATGATATCCTTGTGTGTGTTCCGATCCCATGCGTATATACCCTCTTTCTATCTCCAGCTAGCTGGCTAGAAATAGGCAAACATCTCACTATAGGCATCATGCATATGATGATATTTATGAAACACTGTTTATCACCCATTCAATTTCATTCACTGACATATCATTCACCTGGAATTATGCCTTGTCAGGTTCCTCATGATCAGTTGCCTTTCTTCCTCAAGAGTTAGAGCCAAATAAATGCAAGACAGAAGGAGTGGTAGGAAAAGGGGACAGATACTCATCTCGGATCAGTGTAACACAGGGAAATTAATGGTGGGAAGGTGGAGAGATGGCCAGATGGGGTAGTAAGGTAGACAGACACAGCAGAGATAGAAGCATAGCATGCATGGTATGCTGCAGTGCAGGAGGGGAGCAGCAAATGGTGAAGTGAGATAGTGGAGAAACAAAATATGCATGCGAACTAAAGGTGTATGCACTGTGCAGGAGGGAGCAGCAAGCAAGAATAAAGAAGTTGACAAGAACAGTAGGAGCAAACATATATCTTCGTTCGCATGCGCATTTCTTCTTCTTTTCACCTTTTCAGCGCGGTTATTATTAGTAATCTTTCGACTTTATTTCCCCTTTTTTCCTTTTTTTGTTTCTCGTAAAAATTCGTTCTGCCATCTTGTGTATAAGTGAATATAATAGTGAAGCCTTTATCTGGACATAAATAGACGGAGCTAGTCAGTTTTTTGGGTGACATTATCATTTTTTCCTGGACTATTCGGTGTAGCCTTCATGCCTGTGGATAGGGGGCAAAAAACTAAGGTTCGCTTCTCGTATAAATATAATATGTTAATTTCCTACAAACTGTCCCATTAATAGCATAATAACAGTTTTAAAGCTGTGCTCAATTTTTTTTGAAGAATACGAAACAAGCAGTAGCGATTATATTGCCTAGCTCTTGGACTCTTGGTAGTATATATAACTCTAGTCCTAATTAAATCATGCTTTAATTTTTTTGTTTCAAATGGATCAGAAGAGTGCTACACTTTCAGGAGCTTCACAATCTCTCATGCATGTGCGCGTACCGTCACACCACTGTCCAACTTGCCAATAGTACAGTACATATGCTATCCATTAATTTCATTCAATACACATGGCAGCTACTCCCAGTGCAGTGTGCACTCACCTGTAGCCATCACATGCTAAGAGAATTTAATTTTAGCTAAAAATATTTTAGTTCTGAATTGCACACCAAAACTCACAATAGACGATGGGCGATAACCAGAAACCTTGATCTTTTTATCATTCAAAGATTTCAAAATCCAATCTTTACCCGAAACTTCAATAATCGATCGATCGAGATTTCAAAACCTAGTGGTAGCAAACCTTTTGTCTATATAAAAAAATTGGGCCAATATTTGTTGAAATAATCAATTTCTCACATGGTACGAGAAGAATTCAATTTGATAAGGGATAATGGAATGCATATCCATTCAGAAAATATTCCCACCGTTCCAACAAATAATGCAATTCTGGCAATGTATTTGGACAAATAATGACATCCACGTGCATATACCTAGAATTGCATTTTTTTTTGCGGGACAAAGTAGTATGCAAGTTTTTGTGACAAGTTTATTTGTTGTGATTTACGAAAAAAATTAACTTGCATTAGGTCTTTAATTACCACATAGGGGAACGTCTCTCTTACTAATAGTAGTGTTAGGTGTATTTATAGTTAATTAATGGCCTTGTTTGCTTTCCTAGAATTCTAGGAACAGTGCATCTTCTAGACTCCGTGTGAAGGCCTATATTAAGTCTATATGCAAAACCTCTTTAGGGATGGGTGTAACTTTTCGCGATGAATCTAATGACGGTAATTAATCGATGATTAGCTACAGTAACCATTCTCTAATCACGTGGTCAAAGACCTCATTAGATTCGTCTCATGAGTAACCTAGTTCTGGAGTTGGTTTTGTAAACTGATTTTGTTTGACACCGTAATTAATGGTCAAATTGTTACTATTCCTGGAATTCCAGGAAACCAAACACGGCCAATGTGAAGTAGAAAATTCTTCTCTAGGAAACTACCCCATCCATTCTCTTATGATAGTCATATTTCACTTTGACACAATGACCAAGCAAAACAACCTTACTTATCATATATATAATAAATGCAACCAGTGGCGGAGCCTCGTGGAGGCGAAACTGGGCTCCGGCCCCCCTTGGTCCGAAAGGATTTCTGAAGCGGAGGTGTTGGAGGCAGAGCCGAGCTCTGCGCAGAGGTGCTGGAGGCAGGACCGAGCTCGCGCGCCGGTGTTGGAGGACCATTTGGCGGCGGAATCGCACGATTCGCTAGCAGGAGAGCTCGATTCGGCGTCGCCGCCGCCCTCCTCCTTCTCCGGCTAGGGCCGTTACCCCTTGCCTTGTCTGCCACCGCCGCCGTCGCCCATGGCTGCCTGCGCTGCCTCCCCGCCCTGCTCGGCCCTAGCGTGCATCCTCCGGTCGGCCTCGCCGCCGCCGTCCATCAGCTCCAGACCTTCTGGGCCACCTGCGCCATGCCGACCAGCTCCAGCTGCGCGTTGGCCTCGGCCTTCACCCCGCACGGATGTCGGCGCCGAGGATGTTGGCCCCCCTTGACTTTACCTCACGCTCCGCCACTGAATGCAACACAGACTTTTCAGTTGGTCCTCCAATATTTGAACTGAAAACTCCTCGTTACTAGTGCTATTTATTGCCATAGCCCATGGCAATAGCAAATAGGACTATCATTTGTGAATATTTGAGTTTTTGAAATAGGACTATCAAATAAGAATGGAGGGAGTACTGTCCTTGTCGTACTCTTTATGTAGAAATATTTCAGCAGTGTCCTGCGGCAAAAGATCATGACATAACAGTGCCACACAACAAATTTTCACTGGAGGCATATTGCGTCAAAACTTGAAGCATCGATTTTCCCTCGTTCTGTGTACATGCATGGAGCTAGAGTGAGAAAATGTTTGGACAGCAGGGACGATAGTCTTTAGCAAACGCCTTTATGGACTGCACTGAAATCAATGGATCTCGCGGACAACTAGGGCTGACTTCCCATCTCCCCAACCTGGCTCGCATGATGTTTCGTTGTTTAACCGATCCCATAGCTAGACTAGAAAACCATTAGCTGGCCAAGTAGGTCTACTCCACCCATGCACATTTCTTAATCCTCACAAGTGTAGTGCAAACCAAGGTTTTGGTGTACGTG
Organism: Panicum virgatum; assembly: GCF_016808335.1. Lineage (NCBI taxonomy): Eukaryota > Viridiplantae > Streptophyta > Magnoliopsida > Poales > Poaceae > Panicum > Panicum virgatum. The sequence goes on along the minus strand of NC_053153.1, from coordinate 16,899,562 downwards.
CAATCTAGAGTCTAAATTAAGCTCCTTGTCCCCATGTCAAGCTATTGACCCACATTCCAAATTCGGGGATCAGAACTCGATCTAGCCTTGTGCTAGAAGACAGTGGTGGCACCAATCAGTGCCATGGCCATGTTGTGGTGGTAGGGCTCCCTTGCATTGCATGGGAGAGAAAACAAAGTGCTGTGCGCCATCCCCATCGCTTCTTGGGCCCTGTTTAGATCCAAAATCTCGAAACGCAAAATTTTTGTAAATCGTCTGCATGGTGTATTAAATATAGTCAAAAAATAAATCGCATTACACAAGTGGACTGTAAATCGCGAGACGAATTTAATGAGCCTAATTAGGATGTGATTAGACACTAAATTGCTACAATAAATCTACAGTAACATGCTCTCATGATGAATTAATTAGGCTCATTGGATTCATCTCGTAGTTTATAGACGAGATCTATAATTAGTATTGTAATTTCTCTACATTTAATACTTCAAACATGAAAGATTTCCTTCCAAAAATGCAAAATGAAAAGTAAACTAAACATAGCCTACTCCATGCCAAAATGTAAGGAGAGCAAAGCCTTGAATTTACGCAACTGTCTATACTAACTATACGTCTATACGAAAAAAAAAAGAGCGCTCTGCTACAGGTACAAGCAGACCTCGACACACAGTGGCTGACCACCCGGCACCTGGGCACCTGGCCGGTCCAGTAACCCGTTGCGGCGACCGGGTGGCCCTCCTTGTCAGCCACCGCGCACAATGGTTTACCGTGGAAAACCTTTTGTGCGCGCAGCAATTTTCTCCATGAAATTCTATGGCTTTGAATGCAGAAACAGACGGGAGTCGCTTTGGTGTATCTAACTCTGGGGACCTCTGGATTTAGTCCCTAGTTGTTGTTGCTGTTGTTGTGCGGTTTTGGAGTTATTGCCACGACTATCTGCCGGCGCTATGCAGTTACCAACGCTACCAGTAGGAGTTGTCGCCATTTCCTCAGTCCTCTGCGCTCTCTTTGCAATTTGTGAGACCTGTGCAAAAGATTAGTGGTATCTTTCAATCATTGGACTCGTCCTAAAGGACAAGTGTTCTTTTGCTCATCCTGTCTTTTAACACAGCAGTGCATTGTTGTCTGGGCCAAAAAAGGACATACACGTACATAAATGTGAAGCTGCAACTGAGTCTATGAGCACAAAAATACTGAGAAAACAACCACCAAGAAACGGGCTTAGCTGAGTACTTCCTTTCAGACATCTTGGTTACACGCCTGGGAAACATGAACACAAAGATCAACATTGCAGCTGTTTACCATCCAGATGGAGAAAACTGTAGAGATTGCATGCAGATGCCATAATCTAGACAAGATCATGCATGCAAGCAATGGTCCATCTGCCAGGCCAGAAAAGATCTGATGGTCGGTGACTGGAGTCCAGTCTGGTGTCTGGAGACTGATCCACAAACATGAAGCCTGCAATAAGGGTTAAATATGAAAAGGTCGCCCGTACAGGCAACAACAACCCACATCCATTATTCGCCGAGAATGGAGCTTGCAGCAGTCATCTAACCGCTTCCAGTGCATGAATTCAGCATTCAATGTGTAAGCTAAGACAGAACCACGTAGTCTGGACTATGAACAATAAGAATCACGAGACATTGCAAGAGAAACTCACAGCTCAAAGAAACATCATGCACAGGTCCTCAATTCAACCAAGCCACAGCAAACAACAATCCAGAATGTCTACATGTATATGTCCCTGAACTCGGAACTCAGATAAAGGATGTTATTTTGCAGTCATCGATGCACACAAGGTTTCTCTTGTGATTGTTCTGTGCTTGGCTCATTCATTTGTATTTTGAAGATGATAACTCGTTTCAATCTACTACCACATTGAAATAGAGCAAACAAGTAACAAAAAGGGCAAGCTGAGAGCAAGAGGTGGAACTGCTGGATGGTTGTACCACATCAGGTATAATGTTATCAACTCTTGAGATCATGCATTGTTTCCGACTCGACTGGCTTTGAGGCCAAGATCTTGCATACCGGCATCGTCTCATTTTTACTCAGCAACTTGAGCGATGGATGGACGGGAATGTCATGCATTAATACCCTATCTCCGACATCGAGATATGTCAGGTCCACCTCAATTTTTGGAGGGATGTGCTCAGCCGGGCAGAGATACACCAGGCTGGTCCTTATTTTCTGCAAAAAGCCTCCTGCATTGTCAATCGAATTTGGTAATCAGGTCAAGCACAGAAAGCAAGTAATTTAACAACCAGCAAATTGCATAAAAAACACCAAAGTATGAGCTAGGTGATGCACATAAGAAGGTGATAAAGTGGCCAAAGATATTGAACATGCTGGAATACTACGACTTAACCAGCTATTTTTGTGTACCTCAGGTTCGTGTTATGTGGTTTGTAGCTAAGAAAGAAGAGCTGATAAAATGAACATCACTTATCCTAGGTGCCCATACACAGAAACATCATGAATCCATATTGCAATCAGATAATCTGTAACTCTCACCAAACTGCAGCTCACAGTCTAATCAACTGGCCACGGAAAATTGTTGATGGAATGTGTAAAATCGAACAGAGAAACTTTGAATAATAATAAGTTTGTATATTCAGATATATTCAAATTGATATAAGTATATTCTCATAGAAATACTTTCACAACATTTTACAGTTCCACAGATTGTACAAAGTACAAACCAACACTCAAGTTATATCATGATGGCTACGGAAAAGTCAAAAGCAACACTTTAGTTTGATAGAAGGAAGTAAACATCGTGCATGTCAGTTAATGAGCCAATAGAGCATTAAACAAAACTAAGAAAGACTTGAAACCGTACATGTACAAGCAAATCCATTAACTCAGGAAACTGACAAATGCTAAAGGCAAGGAGACACCAACTTGTAATATTTTGAAGAGATGTGCCAAACAGCACATCCTAGTCTGCTCAGAGCGTCGACTGACTGTGCATATCAACTATGAAGCAGTATGCTTCCTGACATTTTCTTTATTATTGTGTCAGTTTGGACTAACCTGAATACTGCTAAAACAATCAGGACAAGTTTAGGAGTTTTGAGAATAAACAATAATGACTTATGGTATCATAAACATGTAGTTATGATGATGGCTTCCCAAATGAGTAAACAACACTGTATAAAAAAGTGAAAGTAAGCACATTGAAATTTTCTCTCTCACAATCAACCTGCTTTCACAATCAGAAACACATTTGGGACCTATTGATTGCAATTTATCATTGCAGGAATACCAAAGTCATGGTTGATTCCTTATACCAGAGGTTTCGATACAAACAATGACAAGGGACAGGCCAGGACCACAGTTGATGCTGGAGTAAATAATAGAGGATACAGGTGTCGCTTGCAGAAAACAAGCATAAACCTTGTCTATAGAACTACTAAAATATCTTCTTCAAAATTCAAATGTTTTAGTTAATTAGGATAAAGTTATTGGAATGCCCACAGGGTAGTAAAATCTTACTGTAGAGCTTGCCTCGGATTAAGAGGCTTTGTTGTTTTTGTGGTTTCGCAGTCATGAGTCTTACTGATAACGAAGCAAAGGTTATACTTTTGGTTATCCTGAGAAGGATAATGGGTGATAACTTAATAAAAAAAATGAGTAGGAGATACCACATACTGTTTACTTACCTACACTTGAGCAATGTTGCAGTGGAAAAGTTATTTACATATGCACGTGTTCAGATAATCAAAAGAAGTCTATAGCCTACAATAAATTGCGTTCTGCCTGCCTTATGGCAGAAATGGAAAGTAGGTCTACTCATGATTCATAAATATCTCGCAAAGCATACCAACACAGGTTTCAATTTATTCCATGACTTAGGAAAAGAGGTTATTCTGGTGCACCATGCATGCAAGGCATCAGTACAGTTCTTTCTTTAAGGGACCTAACTAATTAAGTTTAAGGTTTAGGCATCAGGAATTTTTTGAAGTCAACCCTCACATGCATGACAACATTTTGGGCAAGCTTAGCCTTTTTTTTCATACACGACCATGTAGACAAGTTCACACCAAATTCGCAGAAAAACTCATGCTTCCCCACTCCTAGTTATGGGGGCTCGAGACATGATTGCTGCGAGAAGTCCTGCTTTAAATTTCTTCAGCTCTCCATCCAACACCCATTTTTCCCAGCATAACATGCAAACAGGCTCAAGATTCACATAATCGATGTGGGCTGCAAGATGAGCAAAGCTGCCTTCAAACTACCAAACCTGTTTCTCATTTTTATTTTTATGTTTTGGCAGATAAGATGATATACTTTGTCTTTCAATTGTGGATACGTTCTGCAGTCTGCACTATAATCATAAATGCCATATTGCACTTTGAAATTGCTAGCAACACAGCAACGATCTATTTTTTCCAGATGAAAATGGCAACAACCTAAGCTTAGAATTCCATGCAACTGCAGAGTTTGATCCTTAAATTCTGAAAAACTCCAGGAAGGTAGAGAAATAATATGATCAGAAACTTTCTTATCAGCTCTGCATGATTTGTGAGGGGATTCTCAAGCACTAAAGCTTTAGATATCTGCTAGTTCAACAAATGATATCCACTGACAAAAGCTCCTTTTCTGAAACAGACAATTTCAAGTGCTTTGATAAACGCAATAGATGAGAGAACATATCCAAGCCCTCTAATCTTCACTGCACATTGGCATTAGCAATGAAACGTGAGAAATTCAGAGAGTAAATCTATACTATAAAGGATGAAAGAATTGAGAACAATTGTTACCAACTCTAACCCACACACTCCTCTCATAAAATACCTCTTTTAGGCCCACATGGAAGAGTTTAATGCTTGACCAAATTAGATGAGAGGCAAAAAACAGCATGAAGGAAAATGTTTCTGCCCAAAACCAAAATATTTTGTCACCGCGCCCTCTTCCATACCCGCCTGCCTGTACCCGCCCGCTGCTTCCGCGGCTCACCCCGCCATTCACGGATTCGATTCCTTTCTCTCCATGCGCCGGTCATCGTTTCCATTCCGATCGTCGATCTTCTTCTCCCCCACATCCGGCTCAAGACCCGCATCACTCCTCCCTCTGCCCCGTGGCCCCCGTCGCCGCGCCACTCCTCCTCTGCCCCTGCGGCCCCCGTCGCCGCGCCCCTCCTCCGCTCCAGTCCCACATCGTCGCCCAGGTGCTCGGCCAGCGGCCCGACCACGAGCTTGTCGACTCCTCCCGCGCCATCGTGGCGGCCGCCTAGGCCAGGGACTCGCGGATCCCCGAGGGCGCCATCGTGGCGGCCGCCGAGGCCGGGGACTCGCGGATCCGGCGACCTCCTGCCGGGATGCTGCCACTCTCCGCGCACGGATCTCCGAGCTCTCTCTATCCCGGCCGGCCGCCCATCGCGCCGCACACCCGGATCCGGCGACCTCCAGTCGCGCGGGTCGATGGGCCACCGTGCAGCTGCTCACCTCGGATCTCCGACCTCACTCCGCCCCGGCCGGCCGCTCGTGGAACCGTCGCCCTCCGGTCACGCAGAGCTGACGGCGGCAGGAAGAAACTGCGCCATGCCCGGTTAGTGCTGGCCCCCTCCCATGTCGTCGTTGCCGCATAGCTGTCATCCCTCCTTGTGCCCCACCGGCCACCATGCCTCCTCCCCTAATCCCGTTGCACCAAGCCGCCGCCGCATCTGGGTGAGTCGGGCATCGTCAGCACCGCCCACACATCCGCGCACCTCCTCCACAGCGCTCCAATGACGATTACCAGACGAGCCACTCCGCCGAAGCGCTCCCTGCCAGTGCCTCCGCGATGCCCCTCCATCCGCCAGCTCACGGGCCCCCTGCACGCGAATTCCAAGGGAACCGCCAGACCTTCAACATCCAGCTCAGCTGACGATGATGCGTTGGGGCAGAGTTGGGGTGGAGCGAACCTAACCCAGCAACAGGGATGTACACAAGGCCTACTAGCTGCTCGACAAAATGTGGAAGAAGGGCATTTCCCTTATGTGATCTCTTACGCGAGCCAGATTGGATGCAGCTCGACAAGTTCAGGTGAGTGCTAAGCAACTGATATGCATTTACTCATCTCCTGATTTTTCTAGGCACTGCAGAAATACATGTGCTTGCCTGCTGACGAGGACAACTCTACATGTGTGAATTGCATTGCATGTTTGCTTTGGTGCATTTTTTAAGAATCTGATTGGTGTACGTGTCCATTCTTCACAACATGAGTTCTTAACTTGTGCAGGTGCTAAGCGAAGTTACTATTATGTGTTTTTTGCAGGGAAGGATCCTGATTTATTCAGGACATTTTGGAGATGAAAGATGAACCAATTTTCTTGTTCTACACGGAAGTGTAGCACATAAGTGGAATAAGCAATAACTTCATCCTGGAAAATGTTTCTTGGGCTGTTTTCACATCAGTTATGCTACTACTAATTTCTTGTAGGGATTTTAATGTTTACTGATCTCTTTCATTTCACCCATGTTCTTGCTGCAGAGTTCTGTTATGTGAAGCACTTGCAGCTGAATCTCGGCTATCTGCTGCTTGCTGTAATCACCAGTCACCAGATGGCATGCTAGCTGAACAACAACTATTTATCACACAATTAGGGATCCAGGCAGAACACATCGGCCTCCAAAACCTAGAGCTCAAGGTCAGTGAACTGATAGAATGATTCCCTAATGGACATGATGAAATCCATGTGAAGCCATAATGGGTTATTTGCTTGTCTTGTTAGCATTATAATTCAATGCATTTTGTTGTCTTTGCAACAGAAACAGAGTCTGGGAGAAAGAAAAAGTTTGTATAGTTGTCAGTTCTTCATTAGTTCAGGAATAAAGTGATAAATAGTTCTTTTTCTGATTTGAAATACATATATATATTTTTCATGAAGGAGCCACCATTGCTAACAATTTTTTATTTACTTTCAGTTTGGCAATAACGATTTAGACTATGGTACTAGACACCAACACAAAATTTGAGAAGGAAAGGTGAACGATTCAATCCATATCTCTAGCCCCGGTCCGCTCCGTCCCGACCCGCGCCGGCCCGGTCCGCGACGTCCCCTGCATCGACGTCCCCTCCTTCCCCTGCATCAATTTCAGGTCTGGAATTGTTCATCGTTCAGTAATCCATGCCTGTGTGAACTCTAGATTCAGATCGGCATCCTAATCCATGCCTGTGTGAATGAGTTTGATTGGTTAACGTTAGTGTTCCTAACAGTTAGAGCGCCCCACCTAGCCGACCCGACCATAAAACCCAGGTGTTATAGTGGGAGGGGTGGGGGCCTTTATCCTTGGTCCAACATTCCCCCTACGGCGTGCGAGCCCGGCGTAGCCCGCTGCAGGTTCTAGTGCCCGGCGTAGCCCGCAGCAGGTCTCAGCACACGAGAGACGCAAGGGAAATCGAGCAGCGGAAATGCTTGGCCGGGAGGGATCGAACCCAGGATAGGGTTAGGGTTAGCCTCTCCTCTCCTCTCCCTCCCGTCCATCCCGCAGCAGCCGCTGCCGCCGGCGCCGCCGGCCCCCTCCCTTTCCCACTCCTCTTTCCCTCCCCTCCCTTCCTCCTCCTCTGCTCAGGTTGCAGGCGCCGTGGACGCGTGGCCCCTGCTTCCCTATGGTGCTGCAGCCGCCGCCGCTGCCTGGGCCCAGCCCTCTGCTCCGGCCGCAGGCGCTCCGGCCGCCGCCGCCGCCTGGACTCCGGCCACAGGTACCTCAGCCGCCGCCGCCTGGCCCGGCACCTCCCCTGCTCGTGCGCTGCCGGTCGCGTGGCCCAGAGCCACCGCCGCCGCCCTGGCAGCGCTCGCCCCCCTGCCCGATCCGGCCGCTGCTGCCGCCGCCGGCCCGGAGGTGGAGGGGGCAGTGGGGGACGAGGAGCCGCAGATCCAGGCGCCGCCGGGGCCGCCTGGACCACAGGCACCGCCGCCAGAGCCGCCTGGGCCGCCCGAGCTGCAGCCGCCGCCCCAGTCTGGGCCGCACGCGCCCCTGCTGCTGCCCGAGGCTGCTGCTGCCGCAGCTGCCGCCGCGCAGGCCGCCCACCGCGCCGCCGGGAAGCTGCCCGCCACCGACGCCGCGCCAGATCCCGCATGGCCTGGGCTCGGGATGTCGCCCGCGGACGTGCCGATCTCCGCCGCCGCCTTCCGCGGGCATCAGGCCGACGCCGCTCTCGCCGCGGCCCTCCTCGCCGCCAAGTCCGAGGCTTCGGCGGCCCAGGAGCGGGTCCGCGTGGCTGCCCTCGCCTGGGAGCGCGAGCGCGCTGCGGCCGACGCCTCCGCTCGTCGGGTCGCCGAGGCGGAGCACTTCCTCCGCGTCTCCTCCGGCCAGCTACTCGTCGACCTCGAGCCCGGCGCCTCTTCCTCCCGCCGTGCCCCGCCCGCTGGATCTGGAGCCCGGTACGACCCGACCGACCTCATGGTCGCCCAGCTCCACCTCCAGGCCGCCGGCGTCCAGAACATCAGGGCCCTGGTCTCCGTCCTCCTCGACCCCGCGTCCTCCTCCTACGGCCGCTGGCCGAACCAGGTCCTCCTCACCCTCCGCCGCTACGCCCTCGACGACCACGTCCTCGTCGACTCGCCGATCGAGGCGCGTGACGTGACGTGGCTGCGCCTCGACAGCGTCGCCCTGTCCTGGATCTTCGGGACCATCTCCCTGGATCTTCAGGACCTCATCAGGACCCACGGCGACACCGCGCGGCAGGCCTGGGTGGCGCTCGAGGGGCAGTTCCTCGGCAACGCCGAGTACCCGCGCCCTCCAGCTCGACGCCACCTTCCGCACCTTCGTGCAGGGGGACCTCTCCGTCGGTGAGTACTGCCGGCGGATGAAGAGCATGGCCGATGCTCTTCACGACCTCGGGGATCCGGTGTCCGATCGGGTCTTGGTGCTACGGGGACCAAGCAGCACCTACGACGGCCTGAAGGGCTGGATCGCCCACCAGAGGCCTTTCCCCACCTTCCCGCAGGCCCGGGACGACCTCGCCCTCGAGATCACCAGGGGTCTCGCGCCCGGATCGTCCTCGCCCATCCCCGCCGCGCTCGTTGCTACTCCACCGGCCTCCTCCGCTCCTGCCACCTCACTCCTTGGTGCTGCTCCCGCCGGGCAGACCGGAGGAGGGGGGGCCGTGGACGTCGCCAGTGACGGGGTGGTGGTGGTGGCACTGGTGGCCTTGCTTCTGGTAGCACCGGTACAGGTGGGGGCCGTCGGGGCGCGCCGACACCGGCTCCGGCTCCTGCCCCTGCCGCTGGAGGTACGCCCTGGCCATCCTTCAGCAACCCATGGTGAGGGCACATCTCGATGTGGCCGTTCCAGGGTCCAGGAGGGGGCCCGTCCTCAGCTCCAGCCGGCGGCCATGTTCACTGGCGCTGCTCCACTCTTCGCGCCGTCCTGGACCCCGCCCGCTCAGCCCAGCCAGCAGCCGACCTGGGCTGGGGGGGTGGGACCAGGCCGCTCTGGCGCAGTCCTTCAGCACCATGGGACTGACGCCGCCGACCAGCACCGAGTGGATCGCCGACTCGGGCGCCTCGTTCCACACCACTCCCGATGCTGGTATCCTCTTTTCTGTTCGACCCCCACACCCCTTTTGTCCTTCTTCTATCATGGTTGGTGATGGGTCTTGCCTTCCTGTCACCGCCGTGGGTTCTGCTCCTCGTCTTCCTAATGTTCTTGTTGCTCCTCAAATGGTTCACAACCTTCTTTCTATTCGCCAGTTTACTGCTGACAACTCATGTTCTATCGAATTTGACTCCTCTGGTCTTACTGTGAAGGATTCGGCTTCCCGGCGTTCGCTCCTCCGATGTGACAGCCCGGGCCCCTTTACACTCTTCGGCTTCCTGCTTCCGCTGCATCACCTTCGGCTTCTTCTTTTGCCGTGACGCCTTCTTCCACCACCTGGCACCGCCGGCTTGGTCACCCCGGCCACGACGTTTTGGCTCAGCTCCGCCGTAGTACCGATGTTCCATGTACTAGGGCTCCTGCTGAGCACCTCTGTCATGCGTGCCAGTTAGATCGTCATGTTAGACTTTCGTTTTCTTTTTCTTCTTCGCATGCTGCGCATGCTTTTGATCTCATTCACTGTGACCTGTGGACATCTCCTGTACTCAGCATGTCTGGCTATCGATATTATCTGGTCATTGTTGATGATTTTTCTCATTACTCTTGGACTTTCCCTTTGCGCGCCAAGTCTGAGACCTTCTCCACCCTCCTCCACTTCTTTGCCTGGGTGTCCACTCAGTTCGGCCTCACCGTTAAGGCCGTCCAGTGTGACAACGGGCGGGAGTTCGATAACTCCACCTCCCGGTCTTTCTTCCTGTCTCGGGGTGTTCAGCTGCGTATGTCTTGTCCGTATACCTCTCCTCAGAACGGCAAGGCTGAGCGGATGATTCGCACGACGAACGACGTCGTGCGCACCCTTCTGATCCAGGCTTCTCTCCCCCCGCGCTTTTGGGCTGAGAGCCTCCACACCGCCACCTACCTGCTCAACCGCCTTCCGTCCACTGCTTCTCCTGCTCCCACACCACACCACGCTCTTTTCGGTACCCCTCCTCGCTACGACCACCTTCGGGTCTTCGGGTGTGGCTGTTACCCAAACACCTCCGCCACCGCTTCTCACAAGCTGGCGCCCCGCTCGACTCGTTGTGTGTTCCTTGGGTACTCCCCTGACCACAAGGGGTACCGATGCTTTGACCTCACCTCTCGCCGCGTTCTGATCTCCCGACACGTCGTCTTCGATGAGTCGGATTTCCCCTACTCCACACCTTCTTCTGATCCCGAGCTGGCGTCTCTGTTTCCGACTGACCCGGTGGTTCAGCCACCATTACCTGTCTGTCCTTTTCCTGCAGGTTTTCCCGGCGCACTGGAACCGCTTCCGGTGATCCCTGCTGCGCCGAGCGCGGCCCCGGTGCCCGCGGTCGCGCCATGCGCGGCCCCCGGACCTCCGGTCGTGCCGCGCACGGACCCGGTGTCTTCTGCTGCGCCACGCGCGGCCCCGGTGCCTTCCCCTGCACCTGAGCGGTACGCTCAGCCGGTGCAGGTGTACCGGCGTCGTTCGGCGCCGAACCCGGCACCGCAGCGGTACGCTGAGCCGGTGCAGGTGTACGGGCGTCGTTCCGCGTCGACACCGGCGCCGCCTCCTGCTCCAGAGGCTCCTGCGACACCGGAGCCGTCGCCGCCACCGCCTCCTCCGGCTCCCTCTCGAGCCAAGCCGGAGGTGTACCACCCGACGGTCATCCATCGGGATACTCGGCGGATGGCGTCCCAGGCCACGACTCTCTCCGCCACCGAGGGAGAGCCGCGAGTCTCTCCGGTACGCTCATCTGTCCGCGAAGCCTTGGCGGATCCTCACTGGCTTCGCGCGATAGAAGAGGAGTACGCGGTTCTTCTTGCCAACCAGACGTGGGACCTCGTGCCGCGTCCGTCTGGTTGCAATGTGGTGACTGGCAAGTGGATCTGGACGCATAAGCGTCGGGCTGACGGCACACTGGAGCGCTACAAGGCTCGCTGGGTTCTTCGGGGGTTCACTTAGCGGCCTGGTGTGGACTATGATGAGACCTTCAGCCCGGTCGTGAAGCCCGCTACGGTGCGCACGGTCCTCTCGCTTGCGCTCTCGCGCACTTGGCCTGTGCAACAGCTGGACGTGAAGAATGCATTTTTTCACGGCACCTTGTCAGAGACTGTCTACTGCTCTCAGCCAGCGAGATTTGTGGACTCGAGTCGTCCAGATATGGTCTGCCGGCTCAACAAGTCTCTATGGACTGAAGCAGGCTCCTCGGGCTTGATACTCACGGTTCGCCACGTTCATGATGACACTGGGGTTCACCGAGGCCAAGTCTGACACGTCTCTCTTCATCTATCGCCGTGGGGATGAGACTGACTATCTGCTGCTATATGTCGACGACATTGTGCTCACAGCTTCCAGTCAGCAGTTACTTCAGAGTGTCATCTCCTCTCTGCAGCAGGAGTTCACTATGAAGGATCTCGGTCAGCTCCACCACTTCTTGGGCGTCACTGTTGAGTGTAACACCCTAATTTAAATTTCGGCATTTATTAATAAATTTAATTGGCTTTATTTAATTTTCTAAGGATTATTGTGTTTAGTATGGCATTTAATTCAATTTTTGTTCTATAAGTAATTAAAATTTTATCATAGGTTTAAAAATTTGTGTTGCATTCATGCTGGTGCATACTTTTATTTGAGTGTGGTTTGAATTCAAATTCATATTTGAATTCAAACTTTGTTTGAATTAGAAATAGAAAAGGATTAGAAATAGAAAAAGAAATGCAAACACAAACCCCACACTAACCCGGCCCAAGAACCCAACAACCGGGCCCAAACCAACTCCATCTCCCTTTCCCGCGCTTGGGCCGACCCAGCCTTTCCTCCTGGCCCAGCCTCTCCCCACCCCGGCCCATACGCGCGCGCCAGCACCCAGCCCGCTCGCCCAGCGCAGGCCGCCCGTCTCACACCGGCCAGCACCCCGCGCAGCGGCCCGTCCCGCGCTCAGCATTAGCGCCCAAACCGCAGGCCCACCTGCCAGCGCCCACTCTCACGCGCGCCTACTCCCTGCCATCCGGGCCCGAGGCGTCAGCGCCCGCGCCGCTCGCCCCGTTCCTCTCTCTGACCGGCCGGGCCCGCGCGTCAGAGCCACCCCCTTCCTCCCGCAGCGCCCGCCCGCGTCGAGTTCGCCGGAAATCTCGCGGCGGTTTCCCTGGGCACGCACGCCTAGGTGCCCCGCCGCCTTATAAATAGCGCCCCGCGACCCCCCTGCACTCTCACCCCACGCCAAAGGCCGCCGCAAACCCTAGCGCCGCCGCCTTGCCCAGAACAGAGCCCCCGCCACCGGTGAGAGACTCCGCCCGGTCGATTCCGCGCCGCCAGTCTTCCTCGGGTCTCGCTGACCCCTCCCCTTGTTTCGCAGCACAAATCTGAAGCTGCCCGTGGGGATCCAGGAGTCCCGGGGACCCCTACGGCGCCACCTCCCCGAGAACCGCCGGTGTGCCGCCGCTCGTCACCGACGCCGTCGTCTCTGCACGCCTTCACAGCTCAATTCGAGCCTAGGTGAGCACCACACCGACCTGCTTTCTCTTTTTGCACCCATGGTTTGGCACAAACACGGCCCGAACGCACACGCCGGCGAAGCCTCGCCGCGCCGAGCCGCCACCACCCTTGACCTCCCCGCTCTAGGCCTCTCAGAACCCCAACAACCCCATAGGAAGTTTACGCGTGCCACTAGCTTCCTCCCAGGCCAAGCGGCACCCCGTTTCGAGCCCTGGAACGCCAGTTTCGCCTTCTCCGGCGCTGCGCCGCCGCGGAAGCACGCCGCCGGCGACCTACCGCCGCTGCTCGCGCGCCCAACCCCCCTGCGCCGTCCGATCCGGATTCAACGCGCGCGATTAGATCTTGGATCCATTAGATCTAAGCCACCAGATTTCAATCCAACGGCTGAGATCCAAAGATACCGGTTCGGCTTGGTACTTTTGCTAAAGAGACCCTCGGTTTATTAGAAATCAACCCGCAGTACATCTCTGGTGAAAAGTAATTCCAGATCTGCCCTTACTTTTACGTTTTAGACCCTGAGCTCTTTAAAAATTAGAACCCGCAGTCCACCCTTGATGTTTTTGCACGTTAGACCCCAGGAATAAGGTTTAATTACGTCTAGTCCCTCGGTTTTAGCAGAAAACCCCCTGGAACTTCAGTTTTCTTACAAATAAGCCCCTAGAACTTGTTTTTAGCCCAGAAAATGCGTTTTAGCTCCGTTTTTAGCGTTCTTTATGTCCACGCGATCGTTGTAACGAGTAGAACAGTTTAGACTTAGTTTTTCTTGCTGTTTTAATTGTATCGATGTACTGTTTCTTAGCTTTTGTTAGTGTTTGCTCGTATGCTTATTTTCGTGCATTGTTTTGGCCATGTGTTCGTGAGTAGACGTTGATCCATCTGAGGAGCCCCAGTACCAGTACCAGGAGCAGCCGTCTTCCGAGCACTTTGAGCAGCAGCAGGAGCAGTACGAGGAAGGCAAGTATAACATGAACAACCTATCACTTTAATTACAATTTCATACTGCATTTTAATACTGTATGCCTTTAAGGATTTCCTAGCCAGTTTATATCCTTTAAATATACCTTTGGGTTGCATTTCGGTTAGTTGTGCTAGGTTGCTGCGCTATAACACACTTTGGTCCTTTTTAATTAATTTGATTAATGGTTTATTTGAATTTAATTCTGAGAGTGGCACTCTGTGTGGCTTGAGTGGCTCACGTCTCGTTAAAATTGGCTTTTGTTAGAAACATGGTTTAGGGGGCCAGCACGGTGCTTAGTGCTTGGTTGGCCACTCTCCATAAGGACCGGTTCATAGAGCGACAACCTGGGACAACAGCGCTACCACAAGGCTAGAATGGGATAGACTTGGCTTACTAATTAGGTCTTTTTGGTTTGGAGTAACTTACCTGCGGGGCAAGAGTAGTAAGCTTCAATGGTCCCTGCTCCTCCGGCTTGGTCTGTGCTTGGATTGCGCTCCTGTGCTTGTACCCCCGGAGGTGGGCCCCATCGTCGCCGACCTATCTCTCGCGGTTACGCCTTACCAACGAGATTCTTTGTAACGGCCTCGTAGTGAGTCGCTAGTCATCTCACCTAAGGAAGTGTGATGAACCTCTAGCGTAGCTCACGACTTGTGGGTAAAGATGTGCAACCTCTGCAGAGTGTAAAACTGGTATACTAGCCGTGCTCACGGTTATGAGCGGCCCAGATCCTCCTTTTGATTAGTGGAGTTATCTCCTTCCGACGAGGGAGGTGCTTCTCGGGGTTTACCTTGGTGGCTTGGTTTCGGTTTGGTTCTCAGTAGTTTCTTAATTAATTCTGATTAATTACTATGTAACTGGGTTAACGGTAATTCATCAACTCGTAGTAAATAGCTTAAATAAAATCTTGCCAACACTTAAAAGCTAATGCAGTTGAGTCAGCCAGCCTAGAGCCTCATAGTTTGTGTTATACTTGTTGAGTACAAGTTGTGTACTCACCCTTGCCTCTTCTCTATTTTTTCCTCTTGGCTACGCTACTGCTGCTCAGTTCCTGCCGACACGAGGGAGTTCGTCCAGCGCTACCAGGACTACGAGGACTTCTAGGTGTTCGTCTCCCAGTCGACGTCCCTGTGGCGCCCTGCTTCAGCTTCGGAGAGCTTTTATCGTATTTTGTACTTCGCTTCCGCTGTATCAGACATTTTGTCATTATTGTAATAATTAACATTCGTATTCGTTTTATTATGTCTTATTCGTGATATGTGCTATGATATACTGTTCATTCTGTTGTATATACGTGTGACTTGATCCTGGCACGTATATGATTGCTCGGTTTATGCTCTTTTATAAACCGGGTGTTACATTGAGCCTCGCCCGTCTGGTCTTCTCCTTCACCAGCGATAGTACGCCCTCGATATTCTGGAGCGGGCTGGGATGACTGATTGCAAGCCCTGCTCCACTCCAGTCGACACTCAGGCGAAGCTGTCTGCTGATCTGGGTGATCCGGTGGATGATCCTACTGTCTATCGGAGTCTGGCTGGCGCTTTGCAGTACCTCATCTTCACCAGGCCGGATCTCACCTACGCTGTTCAGCAGGTCTGTCTCCATATGCATGATCCCCGGGAGTCACACCTTGCTACGCTGAAGCGTCTCCTCCGGTCCGTCCGTGGCACTGTGGACCTCGGCCTGGTACTTCACCGCTCGTCCTCTGCTGAGCTGGTGGTCTACACCGACGCTGACTGGGCCGGCTGCCCGGACACTCGTCGCTCCACCTCCGGCTACGCCGTCTTCCTGGGCGGCAACCTGGTCTCCTGGTCGTCCAAGCGGCAGCCAGTTGTCTCCCGCTCCAGCGCCGAGGCGGAGTACCGGGCTATCGCTAACGGCGTGGCGGAGGCGTCCTGGCTACGACGGCTCTTGGTGGAGCTCCACAGCCCGCTCGCCAAGAGCACACTTGTCTACTGTGACAACGTCAGCGTCGTGTATCTCTCCACCAACCCCGTCCAGCATCAGCGGACGAAGCACGGGGAGATCGACCTACACTTCGTGCGCGACAGAGTCGCCATCGGCGATGTTCGGGTACTCCATGTCCCGACTACCTCCCAGTTTGCTGACATCTTCACCAAGGGGCTGCCCTCGTCGACTTTCTCGGAGTTTCGATCCAGCCTCAACGTAGCCGGTGGCTAGTTGTGGCTGCGGGGGGGGGTATTAGCCCTTTTGTGCTCTTCTTGTACTCTCATCTTGTCCAGTCTTGAACACCGTTGCGTCGGTTGTTCAGTCTGCGGGGGGGTGTTGGAGTATATTGAGCCCATGTGTATAGAGGCTCATCTAGAGGCCCATGTGTAGTTATTATATATACCCACCCTTCTAGGGTTGGAGGAATAGAGCAATTATTCTCTCCATCACTAACCCATGCCTGCAGGCATTAGTTACTCATGGATCACATTAACTTATCATGGATCATAGTAACAAGTTAAAGTTGCAGAGGATCTATTTTTGTTACTTGCCTCAAGGGCTACTTTGCCTGCATAAATTGGTTATTTATGACCTGCTATTAACTCTTTGCTTCTTCTGTTTGCAACCAAGCTTTGGGTGAAACAGGTCATGTTTCTTACTCAAGGTTTGGATTAGGATGTCACGTTTTTCAGGCTTTTGTTTACCTATCATCTATGAGATAATTAGCATGGTTTGATTTTTTTGTATGCTGTAATTTCCTTGCTTATGTTTAACTGTAATGCAATCAAGACTGAATAGTCAGCATGGTTTGATTTTTTTGTATGCTGTAATTTCCTTGCTTATGTTTAACTGTCATGCAATCAAGACTGAATAGTCAGTATGGTTTGCCGGATGCAGAACATGGATCCCTCTGGTAGGAAGTGGGGTAGGGCACCGCTAGGCGATGTTTCAAACTGCCAGGACCAAGGTTTCCCCGACACCATGTCACTTTGAGTACAATGACTCTGACATCTACACGTTCTTACTTCATGCTTCCTAAAATTGTAGGCTCCAGAAATTTGAAACTGCAGAAGGAGAGAGTTAGAAATGCCGCCATGTCTGACGAGCAGAAAAATGAACGTAATAAAAAGAGACGGGAGGCCTATCTGTGTTTGCACATTTACAAATATTAGGGCATGCATCTAAACACTTCTGTTAAGTTTATGTATATGCATAAGATAGTTATGGCATCGATTAACGAGTTTTTCCGCAATTGATAGGCGAGGAAGGAGGCTTTGGTTATCAAGAACCTGAATATGATGATACTTCTGAAATCGTCATTTTATCTGATTTTATCTCTCTTCCATTCCCCTCAGTTGACTTGCCATAGAAGGTAGTTTTTACCCTTTATGCAACAAATTAAAAGCTAAATCTACTGTATGCATTTTAATTTAATACATACTGCACTATGCAGGTTAGGCTTGCAGTTGATAAGATTATCCTTGCTGAAAGTGCTGACAGAAAACAGCAACTAGCTGCTTGGGCACTGACAAGAATAAAACTGGTGCATATGCTATGGATCTGCAGCAGCTAGAAAATGGTGTTTGTGCCTCCTACTGGATGGAAGTGCGGCAAATGCAATAAAACTGAACCTCTGGTTGAATTTAACTGATGGTATGAATGTATGATCCTTTGCGGGAGGAAGCTTTGGGATGGAAGTGGTGGGAATAATCATGCAGTTGAGCACTACGAACAGACTAAGTATCCTCTTGCAGTAAAGCTTGGAATAATTACTGCTGATTTGGAAGCAGCAGGTAATTGTACACCTAAACCTTTACACTTTAGACTTTGTCGTTTTCGTATGGAAATTTTAGAAAATGGCGTCTTAATGATATCTAGAAGAAGTGCATTGGGATGGTTTTACCTTTTCTATATATATAACTAGCCTTCCTATTTCTATTTATTTAATGAAGCATACATGTTGCTATCAGTCACCTATTGGATGTGCTGTTTATCCCATTAGGATTCAATAATGGGTTACCAGTAAATGGTTGCTTAGAATTCACAGGTTACTGGTACCTCCTCTCCGGCATCCTAATCCTGTTTGTGACCCCTTCGTTATGAAATAAATTTCTAATTTCCTTGCGTTTTGTGACCCCTTTTCCTGTGCGTGCCCGTTACGGTGTGGATCAGAGTTCCGTCAGCTTTCTCTGTACTCATCGATCTGCTTTTCGACCAGTGCCTCGCCTACATCGAGGAGCTCATGATCAAAGATGGCACCTTTGATGGACTGATGGGTTTCTCCCAGGTATGCTTCTCCTTAGAAAAAGAACTATGCTGATTAACCATATTGTTTTTTTTAGCTTGATGGTCAGTTAACCATATTGTTTTACTGAGGATTGGGTTGTTCATTGCACAATTTTAGCCATTTACATGATGCTTCACTGATTCTTTCCTAGCGTGATGCCTGGATCATCCCATAGATTGCTCAAATGCAGCAACTTATTGTGAATGATTATTTTCTAAATGAAGCTCCATTACTACATGAAGGGTCAATTCCTGCAGTAGCATTATATTACTTTTTTGGAGGATATTCTAACAAAGTTTGTTGATGATGCACAAAAGTGGTGGAGTTTTGTGAATGTATTTGGCCCCATCCTCCTTGAGTGGTGCTTGTGCTGGTCAGGTTCGTGTTCGGCCTCACATCTTCAGCATCTATTCTTTACCAAACTCTTATTTGGTGTCAGCATTAGCATCAGTTTTTTAACCGATAACCTGCATACCTTTGACTCAGTGAGTGATGCAAACACACAAGGTTCTGATGAGTTAGTCGCTTTTGCATCATCAATATTGCACTTGCATTAAAAAGCTTTTGATTTGTAGTGTATGCCTTGGTGCGTTAAATCATTTTAGACACAAAGTGGCATCAGGGGAACAAGCAGTAAGATATAGAAATTAGTACTTGGTTCCTAAGTTTGGTAGTGTTAGCATCAGAAATTCAGTTCCTGGGGACCTGCCTCTGCCTGCCTGTTTTGTTTTCTGACCCCATGGTGGCTCTATCGCAGGTGGTGTGACATGCAAGTGCTGGAAACTGATTGTGAGAGCTGAGAAGCAATGCAATGTGGCAGCAAGGAGGCTATCGCTGGCAGCACGCCAACGCAAAAGCTTTGCAACCTACTGCCTACTGGTAGTGGAAGCAGGCCAGTCGTTGAGCTGTAGGAAGATGATGACGTTGCACCACCCATTACTTGATCCAGTGGTAGAAAAAAAAATTTGCTCTACTTTCATATTGTTAACTTATTGTTGAGAACAATAATTTGTACAGTTTAAGTTAGAGTATATGCATCTATTGTTACATGTTGCGATAAATATTCATACGATGAAAATTGGTGGTTATGAAGAGAATTTATTTGACCCGTAGCAACGCACGAGCAAGGAGCTATATTTTATATTATTGAAAATAGAAGTTCAATGCCTATGGAGATTCTTTATTTCAATGAAGATTAACTAGGAAACTGATTAGCAATATTAAGTAGGAGAAGCATTTTTCTGCTGCTCCTTGAGATTGAATTGCTATATTATTACTAATAGATTTAATTTTTGTGGTTTGATGCAAACTAATTATTTTTAAATGCCTTTTCTTTAAACACGCCTGGGGCACGTGAATGACCACTATATTATTAACAGAAAATAATTTAGATCAAATGAACCCAGAGGACTATGGACCAAGAAGATGATGAAGCACGTGTATCTCATCACTAGAGTTAGCTGCTAATCCGTTTGAACTTACTAACAACAATAACTTTTGCTTCATAAATAATTAATTATTTTCAGTATGAATATACTGGAGATCCAGATATTGGCTCCAAACCTTCAGATCAATATGGTGCAGTGTAGAAGGATCCCACTGGTACGGTGGACATGAACACATGCAGTGCGTGGTGTGAGCCAGACCTATATATGGGCCATATTTGCTAGAGTGCTGTTGTGTTCATAGGCCGGTGAATGAACAACATAATTTTTTTCTTTTTATTTACTTGTATTTTATAATTGTTTTCTTAGTGGAGTTCAGTGATGTAGCATGTTTGGATTCTAAAGGAGCCAAAACCGGTGAATGAACAGCCTAATTTTCTCTTTTTATTTAATTGCATTTTATAAATTTTTTCTTAGTGGAGTTCAGTGATGTTACATGTTTGGATTCTAAAGGACCCAAATCTACAATGAAGTACTTGTATGACTATATGATGGGCGGCTCGAGTCATTATGAAATACCGTCTGCGGATTCTTACAAGTCACTCAATTAGATTGTATTCATATTGCATTGCTAGAAAGTTGTAGATCTCGTCGAGGGCTACAATTTTCATATAAAAATCATCTTCATCTGATGTTGTATCGAAGAGTTATGATTTTTCAAAGATTCAACCGAAATAAATTAGAAAAGAAAAAATAAAACCGCGGTAACTGTAGCAAATCCGGGTTTACTGTAGCAAATCGCGGGCGCACAGTGCCATGCAAGCCATGCAAAACCGGACTGGACCTGGGGTGAACGGATTCGCAAGTTCGAGGGGCTAGATGTCCGGTTTCTAAGTTTATGGACCTATTTGACACAGCACTACAAGTTCATGTACCCACAGTGCATTTTACTCTAAATTAAATGTTAGTAGTTCTGATGCAATCCAATCATTTTTAAATAATTGTTCTTTTAAACACGTACCTGCGGTACGTGCATCTCCACTAGTCCATTTAATTGCACAATAATAAGTCAATGAGTGCCAGTTAGGCAGTTACAACATCTACTATGACTTACTGTTCTACACAGTCATGGTACTTGTGGAAGAAAACAATTCTTTGTGTGTTTTAGACTTTCATTAATTAATGGAAAATTAATTTTACTAGGTAGGCATGTCATACTACCACCAATCAGGAAAATTTGATGTTCATACAAGAAGAAGAAAGCAAGTTGTACAACCTGTCTGAAATGCCATGCATACATGACTGCAGGAAGTACTAAAGAGAGTTCCGGTGGGTGTTAGTTACACCAAGAGCTTGTTTATGACTAATATTTTTCACACAGCCACAGCCATGTACTTAGGCAATGCAAGACATCAATTCTAATAACGTGTTTCAGTATTGAAAAAGAACATTTCTGGATTGGCATGCCAAAAACTTATATGCTGAGCATAACAAGAAACGTTGTCGGAAAATGAAACGATAGAAGCGGTACCTTTCTTCAAACCAGGGCAAGCAGCCTCCCCCTTGAACTCAACAGGCAAATTCACCTTCAACATTGTTCCCTCGTCTGCCTGCACCATTACCAAGTTCAATATATTCCCGGTTGTTTCATCTCTATGCACCTGCACACAAAGAGCATACACATCACATACAATTCACTGTATTCCAGATTATATAGACTTCTGATATTCAAAACATGTATTTCTGCAAGGAACCATACGCCTAAAACCAGATCGCATCAGTGTCTCCCCATCAGGTAGCATTTGGTTATTTGTTGCCCAACCGATAAACAAGGAAACAAGTCGAGGAGGGGAGTAGGTCCAAAATTATATTTAAATGTACCACGAAAACAAGAGGTACCATTTAGCAAACGGCATTTAGGAGCAACAGTTTCCCTTACGAGCATTTCGTCGAACAGAATGTGAGCAGACAAATAGCCCGGACCGCTACCCGACAGATCACAAAGATGCCACTTCGTTCCAAATGCCACAAACAATGGAAGCAATCTCCGGTCAGTAATACGGGGAAATCTCGGTTACCTTGATGGGGAGCACGGTGCCGGAGTGCACGACGGCGTTGGACCGCTCGCCCGCGCGGACCTGGAGGCGGACGGGGGTGGAGAGGAAGTAGGGTGACTGCTTTAGCATCTCCGCGACCTGCCTCCTGTCGGCGGTGAGGAGCTTCCGGTGCGCGACCCCGTTCCCGGGCGCGGCGCCCGCGAGCGCGAGCAGGACCGCGGGGACGCGGCCGTGGCGGCGCTCCCGCGCCGCGGCGCGCGGCCCCGACGTCTCCCGCGGCACGGCCTGGATCGTGTGGTGGTACGACGCCGAGGCCGCTCGCCGCCACGGCGCCGGCATCCCGGCGGCGGCGGCGGCCCTGCCGCGGAGACACTGCTCCATTGTCGGGTTCTGGGTTTACGATGGGCTTGGCTGGGTGGACTTGCAGGCGGTGGTTTTGATGTAGGAATTTTTTTAATTTTTATATTATTTTTTTCGATTTGTCAAAAATATATGCCGAATTTTTTTTTAAATGTCATCCTGCCGCCAATTCAACCGGCGGAATGAAGGTACCGCCGGATCATCCGGCGGCAGGTGCCCTGTAGAAAACATACCGCCGGTTCATCCGGCGAAAAGTTACTGTAGGGATTTTCACTGGAGCTGTAGTGAAGTACCGCCGAATCAGCCGGATGTACTGTAGCACATTTTCAAAAATTTATAACAAATTCATATGGATTCGAATGGTGATAAAAATTTATACGAAAATTATAGACCTCGACGAGATCTACCACTTTGTAATTCAAACTTTTTTCATTTGGAATCATTCTGGTGTTTAAATAATCGACACAACATTTAGATCTAAAAAAATCAGATTTAAACAAGTCGTGCTGCTCATCGGGAGTGCACCGGGAATTTTTCATCTAAACAACGCTAGACTTATTGTAATTACAAAGTTGTTTAGATCTGATTCCCGGTGCACCCCGTTGAGCAGCACGACTTATTTAGATCTTATTCGGCGGACGTACCTCCGGTTGATTCGGCGGTAAGTTGCTACAGTGGCAGTGAAAACGCTACAGTAACTTTTCGCCGGATGAACCAGCGGTATGCTTTCTACAGTGCACCTGCCGCCGGTTCATCCGGCGGTACTTACCTTCCGCCGGATGAACTGGCGGCAGGATGATTTTTTTGCAAAAAAAAATTCGACATATATTTTTGATAAATCGGAAAAAAAAATATAAAAATTAAAAAAATTCTTGATGTAGCGAGCTCTCGCTTTAGTTGTTGGGCCGGCTCGCGCGGTTCGAAGGGTTTGGTGGGCTGCCCGTGAGTGGGCTGCAGTTGGGAGCCCATGGATGGCTAATGGTATTAGTAGTAATCAAAGAGAGAGAGAGAGTAAAGTTAGCTCACTCTTTGTTTTCCTCACGGCTGGCTAGGGTGACAGTACTGACACGGGATGCCAGATTGATGAGGGGATTCATGACGCATAACAAGGTTCACTCCCTGCTCGTATAGAGGCATAACAGATCAAATGACACACTACCACGACCAGATGACCCCGGTCCTATATAATGCATGATCTACCTACTCACACCATGGCGGTGGGTGAGCATAACACATATGCATCAACTACTTCACTCTGCTACTACCACGCACTTCAAATATAATGTTATTACAGGAAACGTACAGCCACGACGCCCACGCATGCAATCATCAACTACTTATTCCCTAGTCGTCGTCCCTAAACCATGCTGTTCACTATCACTTAATTGTATGGTCAGTGTATGCATCATTTTGTTGTTGGGTTCTCACTTGGCATGGACAAGCTATACACGTGACTCTATTTGCTTCAAGTTATCCGGTATCTTCTTCAACAAAGTGCAGATGTGCTTGTTTCCGTTTCTCTAAACGCGAAAAATTAATAAAGGACCTCACGCGACAGCTAGCAACACAAAATACTGCTGGTTACAGTTGATGGAAATATCGCCTTAATTACTGCAAATATTGTGGCACCTAGGCAGCAACTGAAACCTGAAAGCCATTTCCCAAAAATTACTGGGAAACTAATTAATAATTAACTAGATGAAGCCTTTCTCGGCAATCGGGGAGTAGACGTCCATAAAGAAACAATACAGTCATTATAGTCATCTGCACAACTCTTTGTGTCGCGCGTTTAGCGGATCAAAACCTTTCTGGCCACATCGCCCCCCTCCGGCCTCCCCCAGGGCCTCATCATCGTCCATCTGCGTCCATTGGACGACGCTAGTTGCATGACAAACACACTAAAAGCATGGATGACAGTTTTCTCCATGTCACCACGAACCTCACTTGCATGGAGAAAATGAGCTAGTTCTTCTTCAGATCGGAGTGATGATCTGTACAGCTTCACACACCATGACATTATTATTAAGCGTTGCTGATGCTTCTTAACTTCCCATGACATTATTATTTCCAACGCAAGTCCAAATTTTCTTCTTCAATTCACTCTACATACATACAATCCAAATGCATGGCCTGGCAAGATGGTGGATCGAACCTGCAATCAATTACGCTCAATCTTGTGGATGTGTGGAGGTTTAGTGCAAACCACTGTTTTTCCTTATTGGTGAACCAACTAGATTATCGGTATGGAGTGTCACCTATGTTGAACGGAATTCGGCGAGTATGATATGCTCCATCTCCACGCACGGAAGTGAGCGTCCCGGCAACGTCAGCATCAGGGCCATCCTGCCCATAGCGGGGTTGAGCACGTGGTCGAAGTGGAGGAGTAAAATCCACGTAAGGCCTAGTTTGGGATGCCGGGGATTAATCCCCAGGGCTTCGCTCCCCTAGGCCCCCCATCCCTGTGCCCGTCAGAACCCAGGGGTGCGCTCTCCCCGCAGGGTGCCCATCCCGGGCAGCATTTGGCGCCTCCCCTGGTCCTGCGGGATGATTACTCCCTGCTGCTGCTG
The DNA here is from genome assembly GCF_016808335.1 of Panicum virgatum. Lineage (NCBI taxonomy): Eukaryota > Viridiplantae > Streptophyta > Magnoliopsida > Poales > Poaceae > Panicum > Panicum virgatum. Next base: position 16,874,972 of record NC_053153.1, on the reverse strand, counting down.
CCGTTCTGCTGCTGCTGGCTGCTAGGCTGCTCGGCTGCTGCAGCTGCAGCCAAGAACAGCCCACTCCAGCCCTCCGAACACGGGGATGTACACACACATTGGCATGTAACTCAAAATCTACAATGTACAAAATATATTCAATTCATTCTCAACCGATCGCAATGCAAGCCAGAGTAGTTTTCCATCGATCAAATCCCAACATGTCCAATTCATCCATCCCACAACAGGATAAAATTCTTGAGAAATTCATGAAGACAGAAGCAGAGCACGCAGCAGAAACTGCACTTGCATGTCTCGTGGCAGGCTAACAGCAGAAGCAGAAGCACGCGGTGAACAGGCTGCCAAAGGAAGAAAGAAACAATACTAGGCATCATCAGGAGTAAAAATATGATCAGTAGGAATTAAAATTTAATTGTTCAAGCAGCACATATGCAATACACAATGAACTAAAGATCATGAAGCTTCACTAGATATAGCTAGTAGCAACCTTTTACCATCGACTAGATCTTAAATTTCAAAAAAAAAACTAGTCTACTACAACCTAGATAAATTGCTTCAGAAACCAAGTAGCCACTAGTCTACTACTTAGCGGCTGCTCATGTCATACCATACGTTCTTGCAGTTAAACACATGAAGCTTCACACATGAAGTTCAGTGTCATACCATACTAGGACTACTACTTTCTAACTCAGCTACCAGTAGTCCAAAAAAGGTCATGAATGCAACGCCAAGACATGAGTGAAAAGATATCAAATTTAAACAGTATGAGCCACTATCAGTAGCAAAATTGTACCACCCTTCCTGACAACTCCAGCAGGTACTGGCAACAGAAAGAGGCGCCTAGAATTAATGAGATCCTGGACTTGTATAATAGGGGATCGGGACAGTTGGTGAACAAAGGCAAATCAGCAGTGTTTTTCGGTGACAATTGTGATCAAGATGCAAAGCAAATGGTACATGCGAAGCACTGAGGCACTGGAAATCAACAAAATATGGCACATCAGAGTTTGCTTTACCTATTATAAGCGTCGATCTGGGAGGGATCAGGGAGAATGGAGAGGAGTGTGCGTATCAGATCGCCTGCTCCATTGAACCCACGCCAGGATCTCCTCTTGCTCCTGGCTGCGAATTTTCTTCAACAAGATGTACAAGAAAAGATGTGAGGAGAGGAGGAACCCTAGCTTGGGGGCAAGAAGATGCCAGGGAACGGGGAGAGGGGAATCACCTGATGCGAAGGAGGAGACTGCAGGGACACCGGCGGAGGAGAAGCTGTCATCGCAAGGTTGGAAGAGGAGATCAAGCGCCGGCGGCGGCGCCGACGGCGGCGGCACTTCCGCTTCGGCGCCTCGCGGAGTCGAGCGAGAGACGAGGCCACGAGGGACGGTCGGACGGGGGGACTTCTCCCCGATGTTCGTAGGCCGGGCCTGATTCCACGGGGATATCGGGCTCACCCGGGCCGGAAATCCCAATGTAGCAGGCTTCCAAAGTCACATGTCGGGCTCCGCGTGGAAGGATTCAGCGTGGGCTGCCGGCCCAGGGAAATGACGGGGATCCCGGCCGGGAAACGGGCTTCCAAACTAGGCCTAAAGGGGCGGGCAAAAGAGATCCGGCCATTGCAAGTCGTTGTAGCACAGTAGCAGGTGTGGAGACTGGCGAGGGAGCTCGGGAGGAGATCTGCGCACACAAGGCAGCGTTTGAAGCACGCTGCTTAGCTGCAAAAAGATATGGTCGCGTGACCTTTATGCCCCTCTTCCTCCTCCGCTTCCTCATCCCCGGCTTGCTCTCTTCTCCCTCTTTGTCTTCCTCCAACACCTCAACTCTCCTTAATTTCAATGGCGGTTTGAATTGGCAGCCAGTATGTGCGTGGTCGGGCTCAAGCAGCTCCATGTTCCCTTGGTAGATCCGATCCACACTTAGCCTCCTCTTTTTAGTAGTAGAGATAGAGATTATTGTTGCCGGTGCTTTTAGTCGGAGAGTACGAGGTGTTATTTGTCCACTCACCTACGTTGCCTGTTGTGGTACAACAAATATATGGGCCTGTCTTTTCTTCTCATCTCTCACAAATGATAAACTACTAGTGGATTGCGCACGCGTTGCGCGCGCTCATAATTTCTTTGAATTACCGGAGGTAATTATCATGGTAAGAGAAGTTGTTTTTATTCACAGGAGTCGTGCATTTATAGGAATGGTATTTATATTTTTTTCACATTTTACAGTGAAAAGAGAAACAGAAAGATTGGAGTTAAAGATGTAGGAAAATAGCACTCTAGGCGCGCACTCATATTTGCTTTGTATCTATTTTATTATTTAGAATTTCATGAAATAGAAAATCTAGTTAAATATATGTAAGCTCTGTAAGTGTTAATAAAGTTGCAATCTAAATACTGGAACTTGTAACATTATTACATTCATATTATTTATCGGGGAACATAAAAACATCAGGCCAAATTTATGGTTAATACAAGGAAATTTTATTATTTTACATTTTGCCTAGGAAGTAGTAACTATCAACTACATAGTTTAAGCTACTTTGAAATTTAGCATAACCTAATTTGTGGTGGTCCGAGAGGAGTGACCTTCCCAATATAGGCGTAGATGTCCTGCAGGGTTTTGAACTTAAAAACTATTAGTACTATAGTAACCACACAAGATTTAAAAAATATAAACTTTTCTATTTAATGACGTGACAGCTGCTGAGCCAGAATTGCACCTGCAAATTAGGTCCCTGCAACAAATAATTGCTTTCTTGCTCTACTGAGATTCAGTTATTGGATGTTCTTGCTGTGAATAACACTTTGTGATTTGAGACCAAAGATTTTCCGGAACAGGTGCAATGTTGTGCCAGGTTACTTGCATAATGTTGATAAAAAAATACTGCAATTGGCAGTAGAAGCTGTAATAGAAGAGAGTTTTGGACCCTGATAGAGTTAGGAATGTACCTTGAAATCAGGATCCCTGCAAGATTTGTCATTGGGAAAGCATGTGTTATCAGTAGCAAAATGGTTATTAGGAGTATATTATTTAAGTAATCAAATGCTAATGAGTAAATATAACATACCTAAAAATTAGGTGGAAAAATGATGAGTCAATGGAGCTAGTAGGATGCAGGTAGGAACTACACGCTGGTTTAGCAAAAATAAATACAGTTGCAAGTTGCAGTAAACAATCTAGCGGTATAGCCCTTAAGCATCAACATATATAATAATGATTCTTTTAACATGTATGGATACCTAAGTATTTCATCTGAATATGTGTTCAAGTTTAAAAAAGAACTTAAGAGCGCTGGTGCAGCCAATACCTTGAACTAAGCCAACTCCTCTAGCTCTTCAAAAAATTATGAACATACTTCCCACCAGTAGTAAAAATTATAAACATGACCATATATTGTCCAATGCTGGAACATACAGGAAGTCATTGTTGGTTCAGGCCACCATATGTTTTGATCATGAGACAACCATTCAAGGCCTGCAACTCTAAAGAACAGAGCATTAGTCAACTATGTTTTATATTTCCTTTTCACCATAACAATAAATAATTAATATAAAAAAGTATTGGTTCAGGGCATTATTCAACTTTGCTTCACATTTAATGCATCACCTTCAAAATTGTTTCCCCTCAAAGCAAGAAACGTCCATAAATTACAGTTGTTTAAATATACCGTGTAATCTGGTTTAACCCTTTTTATTTTCATTTGAAAGTAACCCCTCTCTGAATGAACAAAGAGGAGAGAAATTAGTAGATCTAGATTTCTAATTGAAATTAGTAGATTTAGATTACCAACTGACCTATGGAAGAAAAAAAAAGAGGCGCAACACATCTGATACGATTAAAACAGAATGAGAAGTAGAGAGGGAAAAGGATTGTCTCTACAGATGTGTAATACCTAGAAGAGCTCGTGTTGAAACTTGAGTGGTGTTGAGGTTGCAACGGATCCGTTTGATCTAGAGATTAGCGTTCTTCACTGGAACTGGAGGAAGAAAGAGAAGTGCAGAGGGAGAGCAATTAGCAGATAGGAAATAGGAAATAGCAATGGCGCTGCTTCTTCACCCCGAAGCACCCAACCCACATACTCTGGAGAAAATCACAAGCTCCAAAGCCACAATAAAGTCAATTGCATACATCAAAGAAAACTAGGGCAAAATCACATAGAGCTACATACATGGCGCACAAAGCTACATCAAATTTATCACTGGGTACTTCAATTTCCAATTACAGCTGGGCTTTCACGGGCACCCTGTCTGAGAAGACACTTTAGGCCCCGAGCCCCCGACTGAAACCTAAGAGCATAAACAAACCCAATGGCATTGGCAAGCAACGAACTCCTGCAAAGTCACCTAAACCGGGTCTTATTCAAGCTAATAACTGCGATTCTGCAAAACACTCTCAAATTCGCCCCCAAAAGGACATTTTTCACGAAAGCAGCAATAGATTTGGCGCTGGGGAACTGATGAACAGGAAGGGTAGCGCCGGACGGGGAGAATTACCGGGACCACGAAGATCATGCAGATGATGAATCGCTGGTAGATTGGCTGGTGGAGGAGGCGGCGGTAGATGTGCACGAGCGCGAGCACGGTGGCCGCCATGGCGCACACCAGCGCCGCGGCCGTGTGCGCCGCCGACGCCCACTCAACCGGGGCCCCGAGGCGCAGCTGCTACCAGCCCTCCCTCCTTCTCCAGGTCCCACCCCGGCGGCGCGGGCGCGGCAGCTAGGCGAGGAGGGGCGGGGCCATTACATCGCCTCCGCCTACTCGGAGCGCGAGGCCGCGGTGGCTGGCGACGACCTCAGAGCGGTGCGCGACCTCCGGCCGCGATCGAGCAGACCTCCCTCCCGGACCAGTCCTCCCTCGAGCAGTACCGGGACAAGAGGCTCCTGAGGAGCTGCAGCACTGAGTTGGCCGCAGGCGAGAAGCAATGGCGTTGGTCTGGCCGTGGGCAGGGAGCGACGGCCGCCGCCTAGCCGGTCGTGGGCGAGGAGCCGGGGCGCATGGCAGGCCGCGGTGGGCGAGGAGCGGCGATTGAAGCCGGGGCGGGCGCACGCGCCGCCTGGCCGTACTGGCCGCGGGCGGAGAGCGACGGCCGTCGCCGTCGCCTGGCCGGCTGCCTGCGAGGAGCCGGAGTGTAGGGTAGGCCACGAGCAGGCAGCGGCGCCGCTAGAACGGCCGCGGGCGAGGAGCGAAGGCAGCCGCTGGACGGTCGCGACGCGAGAGAGGAGCCGAGGCGCAGGGTAGGCTGCCGCGAGCAAGCAGCGGCGGCGCTGGACCGGCCGCACGTTCACCTGGCCGAACCAGTCGTGGTCGGGGAGCAGCGAATCCGGGCGGCCTCACGCGCCACCGGCCATACCGGCTGTGAGCGAGGAGCAGCGCCACCGAGGACAGATGGTGGGTCGGCGAGGACGGCGCCAGAGCGGCGGCGGAAATGGGACGCACTCCTCGCCTACGCGCCAGAGCGGAGGTATAGAAGGCGGAGGAGAGGAGGAACAGTGAGAAATTTCGTGGAAGGAACAGGGACTGCTGACTTTGCCTACCTCTACACGCGAGTACAGTATGGGTGTGTTTGGTTGGCTGCGTGGGCGCCGACCAGGCTCTCCCGATGCAAGCTCCAGCTGATTGGTTGGCTGCTCCAGCGATGGGGCCTGTCTCGCGGGCTGCAAAGAGGTACCTGGAGCTAGGCTCCGGTGATACGCAGAAATCACTCGTTTCTCCAGAGCCTGGCTCTGGTGATGCGAGCACGCATGCTCGGGGTGCGTGCACAGACAGTAAAAGTGGAAGCCTGTGTGTGCAAATCTGCAACCAAACAACATCTCGCTGTGGCCTGGCTGCACTGGCCCAACCAACCAAACACTGACTTGTTGCATGTGCTGGGCTTGGCTCCCACCGGCCTGGCTCTCTGGTGCGATCCTGGCTCATAAGGGAAGAGAACCAATCAGGCCCTATGTGAACTTTGAGACTTCTGATGGCAATGGGATGAGCTGGGCCCTTTGCACGCGAGTACAGTATGTGAACCTTGGAATTTTTTATGGCAGTGGGATGAGCTATTGCACTAGGGCGCTGTTTAGTTCCCACCCCGTAAACGCAAAAAAAATCGTAAACGCAAAAAAGTGCAAAGGAATTTTGCTAATTTGAAGTACTAAATGAAGTCTATTTACAAAACTTTTTGTATGGTTGGGCTGTAAATCGCGAGACGAATCTAATGAGGCTACTTAATCCATGATTTGCAACAGTGATGCTACAGTAACCATCCGCTAATTATTGATTAATCATGGATTAATTAGCATAATTAGATTCGTCTCGCGATTTACAACCCATCTGTGCAAAAAGTTTTATAAATAGACTTCATTTAGTATTTCAAATTGGCAAGATTTCCAAGCAAATTTTTTTTGCAAAAACATGTAAAACGAACTAAACATGGCCTAGGTACAGAATGTGAACCGAAGACTTTATACGTTGGAGCCAATTGAATCGGATAGGAACCGTAGATAAAGAATCGAAGGGGCTACATATTTCAGGACGACGTGGACGCCCCCAGAGCTCACGGAGCCGGGGGGAATGATACATAGAATGGGCCCAATCTAACCAGTGGGCTTCAACATGTCGTTTTTACCAGCACAAAATTTTTTCCATCACCTGATCTGTCCGAGTCTTTCTCTACTGCCAAAAATGAACCCACACACAGACCATACTACAGTATATGCACATCACATACAGGCGCGGCGTTAGCACGCCAATATCCCTAGTTGTATATATAGGGGAACACATCGTAATCAGCCACTCAGGTACCTATCACGTAAACATTGCGAGTGACCACTACCTCTGGACTAGCTATTCTCCAAGTATATATCACAGCAGGCTTCCCAACCTGGCAACAAAGAACACCAAGCGCCGCCGTTCCAGAGTACAGCAGATCCTGATACCGTGATACGCTGCGTACAGTGTTTCTAGCTGCAAATTACTGACCACCGAGTGTTTCTACCCAAACGGCCAAACCTAAAAAGCATCCCAAAAAAAAGAAGGAAAATGGTGATCCAGTTTTCACGTGTGCTCTAAGCCACCTCAGTGCCGCCGTTCTTCAGCTCCATTGCCTCCCTACAAGGTTAAAGCCAATTAGTAGAAACTAAAAAACGGCATAGAGTTGGTGGATTCAAATATACAGCACGTTGTTAATTAGTTGTAGCAGTCCTACAGTTGCTACAATTTAAATGAACGAACATTCCAGTAATACAAGCTATCCAAGAAAGAACATAAATTAAACAAGTTTCCTAGAAGAAATCTAGACGGAGAGCTTGGCAGCTATGCAAATGTGCAAGAACGCTAGCATCTGGCATTTTTGGGGGTGACATAAAAAGAAAAGGGCAAACAAAAGCTACTCTTGGTTTGTTATTTCAGTCCTGACACTTCAATATTACCAAAGCTGCAAGGTGAGAAATTTCAGTCCTGACACTTCAATATTTCAGCCCTGACACTTCAATATTACCAAAACTGTAATACAACTTCTGCTTAATGGTAATATACCTATGTCGCAAGGCAGTACCACCAGAACTACCACAAGTTAAGCAGCTCACAGTAATGGTGTGACAAAGAAGATAGAAAATTCACCAAATCTGGAGTGTTGTGATTCTCGGAACCATCCATCAAGCATTTAATATCCTCAGTAAGAGAATTTGGCGAAGGATCACTAAGGTCATTAAATCCAGTTCCATCCTACAAGTATATGTACAGAAGACAAAATAATGAGACGCTTCCTTCATATATAAATTGATAGTTCATAAATATATAATACAAGAGTCAAAGTAGAGAATCAATAGTTTTAAAACAAAACTTGCAACAACTTATTGCATTGTCAATAGTATGTTATATGCAAACTATCCTAGTCATAGCATTGGGACTGCCCTAAACTGGCAAAACATAAATGTTTTAGAATTGATTATGTATTAGATATCTCACTAACTGAACATTTACAAAGCAATATTGGCTGATGATATACCTCTGTGTAGAATTCTTCATCCAGAATGTCTAAATCATTAATAAGACTTAGAGGATATGAGAGAGAGGTCACATTTGATTCAGTCAATGACTCAATCTGGAATAATGGAGTTAGCTCTTGTCTGTCATTATCAATGCCACCATCTGATACATGATTGTTGAAAGAAGGCAAAATAACCTTCTAGAATGTTCTACACTATGCAATAGTAAGATATTTACCATAGAGTAGTCTAGATTTTATAATAAAATAAATTAGATAATATTGTAATATCTAGAAAATTTCTATAATGGGGGACACTTGTCACAACCTCATGGTTCTCCCTTGTCCTATAAATAGAGTCCCTCTCTCTTTCCATGCCATCCAACCAAGAGCATGATAGATGAGAAGGGTGAGTGCTAGGATAGTCACAAAGAGAGGGTGTGTTGTGTACTCATGTGTAATACTATTGTGTTGTAATAAATCAAGTGATTTGTAAGTGTTAGTCTCCCAATTTCTTAGTATTGTAGGTTGTCTCTGCCACCTGGGATCACAAAGGGTCTTGGCTATTATACACTAAGTAACTAGAAATTGAAAAGGCTAACCGACTCTAGAGTGAGTTGGTGTGTCTTAGGTGTAGATCCTCAGCATAGTTGGTATTAGGGCCACCTCGGTTCCCAACAATAATTTATACAAGAGTGAGTGAGGAATATAGATGTAAGACAAATAGAAAGAAATCCAATTGGTGATTTGCTATTAAGATGTGCTAGTAAGATATACCATATCGGTAAATTCGCACCGAATAAGCAGCTGATATTTCATTTATTTCCACGTCACCATCATTCTGTGTTTCTTCCGAAGCTGCTGCAACGTGAGAAATTTCAGCAGTAAAGCTATTTAGCATACATTTATAATAGAAGGAACAAAACACTAAATTCTGAAATAGAGCAATCCATAGTACCACTTTCTGGGCATAGATGAAGGCGCAAGCACTCCAAAAAGTCTTTCAATTTCTTGAGTAGGAAGCTAAACACAATGATGACATTACGGACTAATGGTTTTGCAAAGGCAATGACAAATGCTAGTAAAATTGATCCAAAAACCACTTCTATCACGTCAGGAAGTCCTGCCGAGATGTTGAGGCCTCTTGACGTTGGTAGAGGGACAGGGAGCCTTTGGCCACTCGAGGGCTTAACAACAGGCTCACCCCTGCAAATAATCGAACGCAATATGTCACACCACAACACACAATCGCCCGCACACCGCGCCGGCGAACCACGAATCCGCTCTCACAAATAGTAGAACGCGAGTACCCACGCGCCCGCGCAACAAAAGCATACTGGCGAAGCCGTGCGCCTGCACACGAACATCATACCGACGAAGCCGCGAGCCCGCGCACGAACACACGCATGCGCGCTCACACCAGTGAACCCACCCATGCGCACCCACACCGGCTAACTACACGTGCTCACGAACATCGCACCGCACGCACGTGCAACCCCTAGTCGTTGTGTTCGCCCACTACTGCGAATTGGCGCGTGCGCGCGGCGCACCCGCAGGTGGCGCGCGTTGCGCCTGCATGTAAGGATCACCGGGGTGTCCGACTCTAGAGGGGGAGGGGGTGAATAGGATCGCTAATTCGCTTTCTAACCTAGGGCTCAAACTACTTGCATAAGATAAACCTAACACGTCCTACACATGCTAGTTATTACCAAGGTTTATCTATGCTACTCCTACTTACCCCAAAAAACTTGCATCCTATAGCCAATCCTAATCAAACTAACTAGGAAAGTAAAGGCACGCAAGATAGAGTAAATGCGGAAACGTAATACGGTAAGTAAAGTGGTAAGGGCAAGAGGGATGCAAACTCTCGAGTAGACACGGTCATGTAATGTGGTTCGGCTCAACCGCCTACATCCACGGGACACCAAGGCTCATCCGATCACCGTCTTGCACTAGACCACCAAGGCGCACCGGCAAGCAAAGGCAAGTGCCCACAAGACACCGAGTCTCGTGCACCTCCACCGTCTCTCTCGGTCACCCGGCCGAAATCCACTACGGAGCTTCTCCACCAAGGAGGGGGTCTCCTCTTCCCCCGTACAAAGTGTCGGCACCGCTCCACACCAAGTCGGAGGGTTGTCGACGGGAATGCTTTGCTTGCCTCGGCAAGACTTCTCAAGAACTAAGCCTATACAAGTGCACAAAGCACTCTCTCAAAGCTTCTCATAAGCTAGATATGACACTAAGCACTTCTAGGATGGTTGGTGATGGATCTTTGCTTGGACAGCACTTTCTTCCACTCTTGAGGCTTCCAACCATGTGTGACAACCGGCCATGGGGGTATATATAGGCAGCACAAGCAAATATAGCCGTTGGAGAAAAACTGTCTGGAAAGTACCTAACGCCGGTTAATCCGACGTTCCCCCAAAAGTCATCGTCGGTTCAACCGGTGAATATAATCTGCCCGACTGAAATACTAGCCGTTACTTGTACGGGCAATTAACCGATGTAGCATCGGTTCAACCGGTGAACGTATTTTCCCAGCAACTAGCCGTTACTGTTCCAACGGCTACTTGATCAATTGCACCGACGCTCTTGAATCAATCGTCGGTTTATCCGGTGTATGTACTCAGAAACCCCCCAAAAACGGAGTCTCTGGACAACTGCACCGACGCTTGTCTTCAGGCATCGTCAGTTCAACCGACGTTAAACCCTAGCCTCAGCTTCTGGGTCCATTGCACCGACGCCATCATTTTCCCCATCATTGGTTCATCCGGTGCACTCTGCTGACTGAGTCTTCTCTGAACTCATTGCACCGGTGTATGTAATTTGCCTCACGTCGGTTTAACCGGTGAGTGCAAATTACCTCTGTCTTGGTCCTTTCGACCTGATTTCTTCGGGGTTTTGTATCTTTTCATCCCTTGGACCTATAAGCCTAATAATGATCATCTTAACACATATATTAGTCCAAGTGTTGTGTGTGTCATCAATTGCCAAAACATTATATCGAAATATGGCATGAGAGGCCATTTTCGCTACAATCTCCCCCTTTTTGGTGATTGATGACAACACAACAAAAGCAAGCAAGATGAATTGCAAGAATATGAAATTGATACCAATTTGAAAAGTTAGAAACTACTTAGCTTGCTCGGATGACATTTCAATGCTCATTTTAAAAGCTACCGGCATTTGATTAGTCCATAGGACGAAATACTTCCGGCTTGATAGCAATTTTGAAACAATGGCTTGTGGCCAATGTAAGACAATTGTGTGATTTGAACCATATGAGCAATGAAAATTTTTTGTACATTAGTCCATGGGATCATCAAATTGCACTTCTCCCCCATATTGACTAAATACCTCCCCCTATCACTATGCATCCTTTTGCATTGCATTTTCCATTCCTCCCCCTTGCTAATGGCATCATTTACTCTAGACTATTTGCTTGCTTTTAGGGTACATTTCTCCCCCTTTGTCATCAAACACCTAAAAGCTTCATAACCACTAGCAACAAGGAGCATTTGTAGCAAAAGAAATTTACTAGTGATAGAGTGTTACACCAACTAGATTTAGCATATCTCTCTTTGTTTGAACAAGTTCCCCCTTTTTCAAAGCTTGTGGCACCTCCTATCTTGACACCAATTGTAATGCCAATTGTGACTTGTAGGGGTAGTGTTCAAAAGAAATTTGAACTCATGGAGATAGCTCTAGGTGACGTGCTGGATTCAATTTTATTCCCCAACCTCAAGCCCCACCGCCTCCAGTGAGCCTGACTTTTCAGAAAATTGGAGAGCTCGGACTTTTCAGAAAAAAGAGCGCTCAATTTTTTTTCCATTTTTCAACATTGGCCAAAGAGGCAAACACCGAAAAAAACACCCAAGGATAATTGGCATAATAGCCAAATACGTCCTTGAAACTTTGCTCCAAGGATAATTTTGATCCCTAAACTATTAAATAGGTCACTTAAGTTCCTCAAATTTCTTTTTTAGATTAAAATGGACCTTAAGTTTACTTCGCATACCATTTGCTCTTCCCATGTCAGCAGGGCATCATTTAAATAAAGAGTAAAGTCCATCACCGGTCCCTAAACTTGTGTCAGTGTGTCATCCCGGTCCATAAACTCACAAATCGACCATTCAGGTCCTCAAACTTGTCCTTCTGTGTCATCTAGGTCCATAAACTTGTTCCATTGTGTCATCCCGGTCCCTAAACTAGAAAATCAAACGTTTACGTTCTCAAATTTGTTCAATCATGTCATTCCGGTCCCTAAACTTGATTTTGAATCTCATATGGGTCAAAACAAGACGATCTAAAATCTATATATCAAAAAGTAATTCATAATTTTTTCATATGAACTTAAATAAAGATAAACTTTATATCAAGATGGTAGCCCTCGACGTAATCTACAATTTTGTAGTTGAAATATTTTTGAATTAAAACTGTTTAGGATCTCAAAATATTGTTGTAAGTTTATAGATTTTGAAATTTAAAAGTTAAAATTAAATTTTGACTCTAAACAATTTTAATTCAAAAACTTTTCAACTGCAAAGTTGTAGATCGCGTCGAGAGATACAATTTTGATACAAAATTTGTCTTCATTCGAGTTCATATGAAAAAGTTATAAATTATTTTTGATATAGAGGTTTTAAATCGTCCTGTTTGGACTTATATGAGACTCAAAACCAAATTTAGGGACTGAGATGATACGACTGGACAAATTTGAGGATCTAAATATATGGTTTATAAGTTTAAGGACCGAAACGACACAGCCAAACAAATTTGAGGACATAAACGATCGATTTACGAGTTCAGGGACCGGGGTGATATAGTCGAACAAGTTTAGAGACCGGTGACGCACTTTACTCTTAAATAAATCAGCATGATAAAGTAGTAGATGTTTCCCTTTTGATTCACCATCCCTATTATAATGGTTGTGTACGAGTAGTATTATTCATTATTAGACATAAGATTTTATATTGACTCATTAACATAGGTTTATTGTAAATGATGGCCCATGCGATAGTGATTTGGACACAGGAGAGAAGAATTGGATATGAAGGGTGAGATTTTGACTAGTGTGTTGGAGTGTAGCCAAATATAGGAATCTTAACCAAATGGATTGCTAAACAGAAATGTAGAGATTGAGATTTGGCTAGACTTTTGGTGATGCTTCTATAAAATCCATTTTTTATCAAATTTATTTTTTTACAGATTCTGTTGGAGTACTCTAGTATATTTTTTATCAAATCTATTTTTAGAGAGTTGCTAAATCATTAAATTTGTTAATATTTTTATCTAATCATCTCCTGGAGATGCTTGAGGGAGGTATGCATCTTTAAATATTAGGACATAACTGAGAAGAAAAAGTAAATTACCGGGTCTTCCAGGTAAACTCTCATATAGGCAAAAGGCTGTGGATGGGTTAAACTCCTGAAACTACGAGGGCTAAAAGAGCATAAATCATTGTAACGGAGGACGAATGTTTTGTTTCCAAGAAAGACAGGGTCTACTGTCAAAAAAAAGAAGAAGGAAAGACAGGGTCTAAAGCTACGTTTTCCACTGACTTTCGCTTTCTGCAAAGGAAAGGCGTCGTGGCCTTGTTGACTTCATTGACCGCTAATTGACTTCAGTCGTTGTTGGTTGTGCATTGGAGCCGTTGGTTTTGCATCAGGCGGTTGGAAATGGATAGGCCGGACTGCCGGAGGGGGGTCGTCGGCTACAGCCGGAGGTGGGTGGTGGTGGCTCCAAAAGTGGACGCGCATCGCTGAATCGCTGCCTCGCTGGGTTCTCATTTCTCACCAGGAGCACGCTGCAGGCAGCACGCACGCTAGGGTTCCTCTACCTCTCTGCATTTAGATCTTGTTTATGATGGTACAAAGGGTAACGGTGGATGGGGCTGTATTGTCCGAGATGATGAGGGTGACGCTGTCGTACCAGGGCGTGGAGTCTCTGATGAGCGCTCTCCATGGCGAGTTGATCGCCGTCATCCAGGGTGCACAAGCTGTGGCGGATGAGGGTGTCCGACATATCACCGTTGAGACGGATGCTGTTGAAGTTGTGCAGGCGGTATACTCGCAGGCATTTGATCTCAGCCCTGTGACTGTTAGCCCGGCAGCTCGGCGATGAGCTCCGGCGAACACTGGATCACGCCGGGGATCACGAGGACACACGCGAGAACTGGAGAATGAACACGGTGGTTTTTTTTGTGCCGCGAATGCTTGCAGCGTTTTCTGTTGTATTGATGCAAATAAGTAGAGAAACAAACTACCTATAACTTGACTGTGACCGCGCCCTGATCGGAAGCAAAACGTGCCATCCCACGTTGCCCGTGATCCGGTCTTGGCGGTGACCACGCCACAACGCACGTCCCTCGTCGCAGCGCGGACGTGCGCATGACCCGGGCAGAACTCGACATGATGAGTCCGCCATCTAACTGAATAACAAAAAGAAAATATCTACAGCTAGCTTATCTAACATTATTCCCCCCTAAGCTAGATGTTCCTTGATGTCGACGATGCCGATCTTCAGGCGAAGCTGCTGGAAGCGAACTCGCCCAAGTGGTTTTGTCGTTATGTCCGCCAGCTGATCGTCGGTGTTGACATGCCGGACGGCGACCTTCCCGTTCTCAACGCTCTCCCTGATGAAGTGGAAACGCGTCTCGATGTGTTTGCTCCGGCCATGGAAGACCGGGTTCTTGCAGAGCTGGATCGCCGACTGGTTGTCGATGAGGAGCTCGGCGACCGTCGCCGCCTTGCTGTAGAGGCTCCCGAGCAGCTGTCCGAGCCAAATTAGCTGGCAAGCTGCCGAGGTTGCCGCGATGTACTCCGCCTCGCAAGAGGATAGAGCCACCACGGGTTGCTTGATGGAGTGCCACGCGACGGGAGATTGCCCGAGGAAGAATGTGCCTCCTGATGTGCTCTTGCGGTCATCCTGATCCCCGGCCAGATCAGCGTCACTGTACCCGGACAGCCTGATGTTGCCGTCGCCCTTCCGGTAGTAGCACCCAAAGTGCAGCGTGCCGGCGATGTAGCGGAGAACATGCTTGACGGCGCCCATGTGCTCCGTGGTCGGGTTCTCCATGAATCGACTGATGTAGCCGACGGCGAACGAGATGTCCGGGCGTGTATGGATGAGGTACCGCAGGCTGCCGACGAGGCTGCGGTAGAGAGTGGAGTCCACGGCCGGCGCTGTGCTTTTCTTGCTCAACTTGAGGCGTGTCTCCATTGGCGCTTGCACTGGATTGCAGTTGCTCATGCCAGCCCTCTCGAGCAGCTTTGCAGCATAAGCCGCCTGTCCAAGTGTGATCATCCCCGGCCTCTGCTGAACCTCGATGCCGAGGTAATAGCTCAGCAGGCCGAGATCACTCATCTTGAAGGTGTTCTTCATCTCCTCCTTGAACTGTGTCAGCTCGTTGGAGTCGGCGCCGGTGAGGATGAGATCGTCCACGTACACGCCAAGGAGAAGGCGACGCTGTCCCTCGCCGCGGACGTACACGCCATGTTCCTCGGAGCACCGGGTGAACCCGAGTGCCACGAGTGTGCTGTCGAGCTTGGAGTTCCATGCACGCGGGGCTTGACGGAGGCCGTACAATGCCTTGTGGAGGCGCAAGACCTGGTGTTCACACCCGGGGATGGAGAAGCCGGGGGGTTGGGCGACGTACACTTCCTCTGCAAGATCGCCATTCAAGAACGCCGATTTGACGTCGAGGTGATGAACCTCCCAGCCTTCATGCGCCGCCACGGCAAGCAGCGCGCGCACCGAGTCCAGCCGCGCCACCGGCGCGAACACTTCGTCAAAGTCCACGCCGGCGCGCTGGACATAGCCCTTTGCCACCAAGCGCGCCTTGTGCCGCACAACGGCACCAGAGGCGTCCTTCTTAAGCTTGAAAACCCACTTGAGGCCGATGGGACGGTGGCCGGCCGGCAGGTCGACCGCCTGCCAGGTCCCGTTGTCGATGATGGAGGACAGCTCCTCCTGCATTGCTACGCGCCAGGCTGGGTCCGCGTTCGCCTGCTCGAACGTCGTTGGCTCCTCGGTCGCCGCTAGGTGAAGCTCGCTTGGATCGAGTTCCCTAGGCTCCGAGGTGTTGATGCAGTCGGTCACCCGCCGGTACCGACGTGGTGCGCCCTCGTCGTCCAGATCGATCTCAGATGGGATGTGGATTGGCGGAGAGACGAAGACCACCGGCTGGGCCGGCGCCCCTGGTGTGCTCGCAGCAGGTGTGGCCGGCTCCTTCGCAGCTGACGTTGGTGCAGGAGAGGGCGTGGGAGAGGGAGTCGTTGCCGGTTCACCAGCAACTGACACCGCGGTCACCGGGTACTCCACGGTGAACGTGTCGTCGGCTGCGGGCTCGGCAGTGGAGCTCCAGTTCCACCCTTTGGACTCGTCGAACACCACGTCACGTGTGATGTGCAGCCGGCCGCTCAAAGGATCATACACACGATATGCCTTTGAGCCCGGCTCGTAGCCCACGAACACCATCTTGATGCTCCTGTCATCGAGCTTCTTGGCATGGGGTCGAGTTACCTTCACGTGGGCGAGGCAGCCGAACGTGCGCAGGAAATGGACGGCGGGCTTCGAACCGTGCCATGCTTCATACGGCGTCTCGCCACGGAGCGCCTTCGTCGGGCACCGGTTCAGAATGAAGACGGCGGTGTTCACCGCCTCTCCCCAGAAAGCAGCCGGCATGCCCCTCGCCTTGAGGAGACACCGCGCCATGGCAACCACAGTCTGATTCCTTCTCTCCACAACGCCATTTTGTTGAGGAGAATATGGTGCTGTGAGTTGGCGATGCACTCCCTTGTCGGCGCAGTACTCACCGAACATGATGGAGGTGAACTCGCCGCCACGGTCCGTCCGCAGAGCGCGGAGCTTGCGGCCGGTCTCCACCTCCACACCGGCCTGGAACCTCTTGATCGCGTCGGCCGCCTCATCCTTGCTGCTCAACAAGATAAGCCACATGTACCTGCTAGCATCATCCATGAGCACAAGGAAGTAGTTTCGGCCGCCATGCGTCGCCGGGGAGACGGGGCCGCAGAGATCGCCATGAACGAGATCGAGTCGCCCGGAAGCCCGATGCTTGGACTGCTGAGGGAATGGCGCCCGCCGCTGTTTCCCGGCCAGGCATGCGTCGCACAGCTGATGGACATGATCCAGCTGTGGCAACCCGCGCACCAAGTCGCCGCTGCTTAGCCGGCGAAGGGTGTCGAAGCCGAGGTGGCCGAGACGTTCGTGCCAGCGCCACGCGTCGTTGTCAGAACGCGCCAGGAGCGACACCGGCTGCGCCACTGTGAGCGAGATCTTGTAGAGACGGTTGGTGCTCCTGCGTACCTTGGCTAGGAGCTTCTTGTCTTGATCACGCACCCTCAGGACTCCATGTTCGATCACGACCTGGCACCCGGACTCATCGAGTTGGCCCAGACTGATGATGTTGGAGCGAAGGCGAGGGATGTAGTAGACATCCTCCAGGACCTGATGACCACCTTGCCGCGCGGCGAAGATGATCGTGCCGGGTCCGACGATGTCGACGACCGAGCCATCACCAAACTTGACGGTGCCGGTGATGGAGTTGTCCAGCTTGGAGAAGGCGGCGCGGTTGCCCGTCATGTGGTTCGACGCCCCGGTGTCGAGGTACCAAGTGTCGGTTGCGGGTGCGCCGGCGTTGGCAGCCGCCTCCCCCAGCTGCACCACGGCGCGCTCCTCGTTGAGGAAAACTTGCCCCCCGATGTGGACTGGCGCGACGCGGGGCGCGACACGCTCGGCCGCCGCGACGTGAACTGGCGCGACGTCGTCTGTCGCGGTGTTCACGACTGCCATCAGGAGGGACGGCTCGTCCTCCTCTTCGGCAGTCTGGGCGAGATGCGCCTCATCTCTCTTCTTCTTCCTGCATTCACAGGCCCAATGACCCTTCTTACCACAGTACTTGCACTTGTCTTTCTTGGCGGCTCCACTGACCGGCTCACCGGAGGAGCCACCAGTGCGCGCGCCACCATTGTTTCCGCCGCGTGGAGCTCCAGACTGCTTGCCGCCGCTGCCGCCGGAGCGAGAGCTCTCGCCCGCTAGACGGTGCTTGTAGCGTGCCAACCACTCCTCCTCTGAGAGGAGCAGCTGGCCGTTGGAGTTCGTGGCTGGTGGCGGGTTTCGACTCCGATCGCGCACCTCCGCCGACTTGAGCCTCCCAACGAGCTCTTCCACTGACATGTCGTCGACGTCGAGGAGGGTCTCGATGGAGTGCGCGATTTGGTCGTAGCGAGGAGGAACAGCCTGTAGGATCCTTCTCACCACGGTGCTTTCCTGGGGCGGGTCGCCCAGAATGGTGAGCTCGCTGACGATGCTCGTCAGCCGGTGGGTGAAGTCGTCCACCGACTCGCCGTCGCGGAACTCGAGCGTGTCGAAGTCGCGTGAGAGGGTCGTCGCCTTGGCCTTGCGGATGCGATCAACGCCCACACGTTCCGTCTTGATGGCGTCCCACGCCCGCTTCGCCGTGCCCTTCCGGATGAGAGAGACACGCATCTCCGTCGGTGTTCCACGGAGGATGGCCTCCATCGCCATGCAGTCGTCGTGCCGATCGACCCCGCCGATGCTCACTGCCTCCCAGAGATACCGCGCCTCAAGCATGACCTGCATGAGCACCGCCCACTCGACGTAGTTGGTGCGAGTCAGCATGGGATAGTTCGCTGATCCCACCTCCCGGACGACGCGCTGGACTTGCGGCTCGTCGCCGCCGCGACGCCTGCCGCGGCGAGGGGGTGGCGATGGCGATCGTGGCGTACGGCGATGTGGGGGCGTGCGAGACGCCATCCGGTGGCCCGGCACAGACATCCCGGCGAGTAACCTGGCTCTGATGCCAATTGTTAGCCCGGCAGCTCGGCGATGAGCTCCGGCGAACACTGGATCACGCCGGGGATCACGAGGACACGCGAGAACTGGAGAATGAACACGGTGGTTTTTTTTTGTGCCGCGAATGCTTGCAGCGTTTTCTGTTGTATTGATGCAAATAAGTAGGGAAACAAACTACCTATAACTTGACTGTGACCGCACCCTGATCGGAAGCAAAACGTGCCATCCCACGTTGCCCGTGATCCGGTCTTGGCGGTGACCACGCCACAACGCACGTCCCTCGTCGCAGCGCGGACGTGCGCATGACCCGGGCAGAACTCGACATGATGAGTCCGCCATCTAACTGAATAACAAAAAAAAAATATCTACAGCTAGCTTATCTAACAGTGACTTTCTTGGTTATTGCGCAGCGTTTTAGAGATGAATTTTATTTCTTGGCGTGTTCAGCAACGTCCCCGTTCGTGTAATAGAGTTGCATGAGCTAGCAATTCTAGGGAGTATGTGTGAGCCGGGTGCGGATTATGCTGTCAGTAGCGAATCCAGAAGCAAGTTAAGAGGGGGCTCATCTCCCTTCTTTTCTTATTCCTCCCTATTCTTCTTCATTCTTTGATCTAAAAAATGAAGAAAGGGCTTAGGAGAGTATTCATGGATCTTGAGGAGATAGGAGGGCTTGATCCCCCTAACCCTCCATGTAGATCCGCCCACGCCGGATTTTATTGCTTGTATTATCGCTGATGACTCAGCACTCTCTGCAAGTTGCCATCAAAAAGAAAGCTAAACTAAGCAAAATTCGTATACATCGTCATCACTCAGGTGTTTGTCTGTTTCATCCCCCCTCGAATTTCGACGGCCAAGATAACGGGATCAGTGCTGTGTCTGTTGATTCTCTTTTAGAAGCAACGCCCGTGGGCCGAATGATGCTTGTGTTTTCGTTTCAGTGAGAGATTGAGCCCGATGAAACTTCTGTCTTTGTGGCAAATTCGGCCCTGTTAAACCAAACTGTCGTTCCCAAGCTTTCTTTCATCTGATTTCAAATATAATGTGTTGTTTCCATTTTTTTATTGTTAAACCTCCATAGCTAACTTTTCGTTTTGTAACCTGCTTGTTTCTCAGTTTGTTTGTCAATTTCATGTGCTGAAACACATCTATTTAACAGATTCATTTTCAATGTGTGCAAAAGTAAAATCTGCAGTACGGATGATAGAGATTGAAGGTAGTGGAAAAGAGGTGAAAGGGTCAGTACGTCTAGGGAGTGAGACTGTGAAAATAAGAATGAATCTAAGGACAGAGTAGCTAGTACGGGCATTTTCTGTTCTTGTATCTTTACCGATTAACCAATTTCTCGAGGCTGGGGTTGATCCTAAAGAGATACCACTTCTTCATGAATTTATCTTGAATCGCGACCTTTTAGCTCAACTTTATCCTAGTTTTGCCGAAGGAGCAAACCCCTTTTTCACCTTGAATTGGTCAAAGTATGCAGAATTTCTTAGTTTTCGCGGAGGACTAGATCCAATAACTGGTGGTCTATGGTTGAGCGATATTGCACACCATCATTTAGCTATTTCTATTCTTTTCATGATTGCTGGTCATATGTATAGGACCAACACCATCATTTAGCTATTGCTATTGATTGCTGGTCATATGTATAAGACCAACTGGGGTATTGGTCATGGACTTAAAGATATTTTGGAGGTTCATAAGAGCCCATTTACAGGACAAGGCCATAAGGGTCTCTATGAAATCCTAACAACATCATGGCATACTCAATTATCTCTTAACCTAGCTATGCTGGGCTCTACAACTATTGTTGTAGCTCATCATATGTACTCTATGCCCCTTATCCATACCTAGCTACTGACGGTACACAACTTTCCTTGTTCACACACCACATGTGGATTGGCGGATTTCTAATAGTCGGTGCTGCTGCACATGCAGCCATTTTTATGGTATGAGACTATGATCCAACTATTCGATACAACGATCTATTAGATCGCGTCCTTAGACACCACGATGCAATCATATCCCACCTTAACTGGGTATGTATATTTCTAGGTTTTCACAGTTTTGGCTTGTACATTCATAATGATACCATGAGTGCTTTAGGCCATCCCCAAGATATGTTTTCGGATAACGCCATACAATTACAACCCATCTTTGCTCAATGGATACAAAATATACATGCTGGTGCGTTTGGCGTAACAGCTCCTGGTGCAACAACAAGTACCAGTTCAACGTGGGGAGGCGGCGAGTTAGTAGCTGTAGGCGGCAAAGTCACTTTGTTACCTATGCCATTAGAAACCGCAAATTTTTTATTCCATTATATTCACACATTTATCATCCATATGACTGTATTAATACTTTTGAAAGGTCAAAACTTTATTGTCGGCGCCCCAGACTGCTCCTGGCTTCAGTGACACTAGGAGCGCACAGGACAGATCCCTACATTTGGTCAGATAGTCGGCCTACACTTCGTTGATGGACGTTGCTATGTCCCACCCGTTGAAGCGTTTGGCCTCCGGGATAGTTAGGACCATGGTCCCTCCCTGCCTGGGGGCCTTTCTTGTACATTTTTATCTCGCCTATCACCTGGAGGGAGGACTCCCTGCCCAGCTGGAATGTCGTTGCCAGTTTAGAACCACCCTACCCCAGCAAGCTCTAGTAGTCGTTCTCGAAATCCAATACCGTCGCCGTTGGAAACATTGCCTATATAAGGATGCAAATTAGATTGATAACATAAATTAGAATAGCATTATGCATAAATAATTTGGGAGGAGAAATAAACTAGAGTAATATGACATCGTAATTAATTAGCTGATTAAAAAACACTAGATACATCCTTACCGGATACCTTTTGAACACGAACCATTCTTTCTCTCCATTAGCGAAGGCGGCTATGTAGAGGTCCGCTGTTAGGGCGAGGGCGCACTCGTCGCCATTTCCCTTGAGCCGCATGACGACGTACCCGCAGGGTTCCTGTTGAGATCGTTCAGCTGCTAGCACAGGACGAAGTGGTCGAGTGCTTGTCTCTGGGTCCACTTGAGCAGGCACATGTTCAGTCGATACAGCATGTGGTCGAATTGGTGGCCATCCGTGTCGAAGTCGTGAGTAGGGGTGGAAGAAGCACGCTGCTGAGATGCAAAAAGATATGGTCACGTGACCTTTATGCCCCTCTTCCTCCTCCGCTTCCTCATCCTCGGCTTGCTCTCTTCTCCCTCTTTGTATTCCTCCAACACCTCAACTCTCCTTCAATGGCGGTTTGAATTGGCAGCCAGTATGTGCGCGGTCGGGCTCAAGCAGCTCCATGTTCCCTTGGTAGATCCGATCCACACTTAGCATTGCTTAAATATAGAAGGGATCAAGGGAATAGGCTAGTAACTACTAACAAATATAAACTGTCACGACCCCATACATGCACGAAAGGCAATGCAAGCATCACATGCATGTGTCAACTACTTGACTATGCCATTCATTTTCATGCAAGTTGCAAGCATGTAGGGAATGCATGCATCAACTACTTTCCACCGTGCATGCTGTAGGCGCTTCAACAAACAACGCCGACGACCCATAATGCATGCATCGTAATGTGGCAACGCTGAGATGATCTTGCCTTCCAAAGTAAATAAACACATCGGACATGCATAGTAAGAGCAACTCCAGTCCACCTCCTATTTGGACCCCTACTCCATTTTTAGGAGTTTTGGAGAAATTTCAACTCCCGCAGCTCCCTTGCCAAAGCCGCCGCCGCCGGGCGAGCCCAGGGAGGGGCCAATGCCGTGGCCGCGCCCCTGCACACCGACAATTGCCCGTGTGGCTGCCCCTGCGCGGATGGAGAGCCGAGGTGGAAGCCAGGAAGAAGAAGGAGAGCCCAGCAATAGAGAAGAAATAGGAGCCTGTTCAACTAGTTTGGCTGGAGTTGGTGTCAAATTTTTCTCTCTAAAATTTGCAAGCCAGCACACCACCAAAACGTGATTTAGTGGGCAGCACACTCCACTCTTCAATTTAGGCTGGAACACACCATGAAAACATAAATTTGTATGGAGCACATTCTTCCTAATTAAAATTATATTTTCTAACCGGATAGGAGAGAGGGAACGGTAAAAAGACTAAAGTACCCTTGCTACGGGTCCCACATGTCATCTCCATCTCCATCCTCCCTCCCTCCCCTTCCGCCTCGCCATGGTGGCCTCCCGCGGCCGCCCCGCCCCACGGCCGCCGCCAGCCCCGCGCCCTCCTGCGGCGGCCTGTCGCCGGCCCGCCATCCTCCCTCCCTTCCCTTCCACCTCGCCATGGCGGCCTCCCGCGACTGCCCGCCCCGCCCCTTCCGCCTCCTTGCTGCTGCTCCGCTTCTGCCGGCGCGAGGGTGTGGAGGCCGGCGACGGCGACGGCCAAAGGCGTGGAGGAGACCGGCGGGAGGTTTAGGCCGACCGTGGCACTGCTCAGCGCAGCCAAGACGCTCGACGACGCGGCCGGCGGGAGTGAGGCCGCCGCGGTCGTGCAGGGGAGGGACGTGTCGCCGGAGCCGTCGTACTCGTGCTGGCGTCCGGCGGCGTCGCTCACCACCTCGTGCAGCTGGTCGCCGCATCTTTAGCCCGAGGCCGAGGAGCCTATGCATGTTGGTGCCGCCGTGGCCGCCCTGCACGCCCCTGGCGCTAGCTGCACGGCAGCCGCCTGCTGAGACGACGCGCAGGGCACGGGACCAGCGCCCATGCCCAAGCGGCGGTGCAGGGCGGGGCCTCAGCGGTGCGGGGTGGTGCGGGGCCTCGGCGGAGGCGGCACGAACTGGCGGCGGCGTGAACGGGCGTCGAGGGGCCACGGCGGGGCACGGGCCGGCGACGGGCCGCCGCAGGAGGGCACGGGGCTGGCAGCGGCTGTGGGGTGGGACGGCCGCGGGAGGCCGCCATGGCGAGGCGGAAGGGGAGGGAGGGAGGATGGGAGATGTGCTGCAGAGGGCATAGGCGAAGATAGAAGAAGAGAGGTGAGGAAGACGACGACAAGTAGTAGCTCCCAGCAAAGGGCAAAACAGTCCTATTATCTAACCTCACAGTTGAAAATGAATAGTTTATGAGATGCAATGTGCCGTAGACTAAATGGTGCTTTGGCGGTGTGCGAGAAACAAAATTGAATTTGGCAGTGTGTTCTACATAAAATCATGTTTTCGCAGTGTCCTGTGGACAAATTTCCCAAAATGAAAATATAAACTCATTTTGAGAGCTGCGGCTGGAGATGCTCTAATAGAATACATGACCCACTGACCAATGTGGGCCCCCTCAGCTTGCCTATAGAGAAACGGAAAACAAAATGGGAATATATTTGGTGAAAACCACAACTTTCATGAAAACCCGTGCAAAACACAGTAAAAAAGTCGTCTAAATTCACCAATAAAATCACACATGTAGATGATATGATGATACACAACATTGTAAAATACACTACCGTAGAATGGGTTTGTAGGGGCGGGCGAAAAGACAATTTTAGGGGCGGACGACGTAACCGCCCCTGCTTTTCGCAGCTAAAAATGGCGGTTTGCAAGGGCGGGTGGGGGGCTCACCCGCCCCTGAAAATCGTTTTGTAGGGGCGGGTGACCCCACGACTCACCCCTGTAAATGCTTTTTCAGGGGCGGTTGGGGGGATCACCCGCCCCTGAAAATCGTTTTGTAGGGGCGGGTGACCCCGCCTCCCACCCGCCCCTAGAAATAGTTTTCCCGCCCGCCCAAAATTTTTGAATTCGCATTTTTGTTTACGGGATTTGATTTCACAATTTTGATCTATACGTCTATTATACATCACATCGGCACTATTATACGTCTATTAATGATAACGTCCTAACTTCAAGCTCGTTCGCGATCGAGACATCGAATATGTTAGACATAAGATACTTACACATATAAAATTCATAATAGATGAAAAATAAATATCAATATAGTACATCATCACAATTCAGCTCTTATACATGTTTTTCCATCATTCCCCTAGGGCGCTACATTAGCGTTAACCGTGCCAGAATTTGTGCCACTCACGAAGTGAAAGGTATTTGTCGTTCGTTGTTAAGGCTTGTGTTTCGTCAAAAAATTTGCCTTCAACGTTGACCACTTCGTGCAGAATGAAACAACACAAATCATCGACTACATTTAGAAGTTGTCTCTCGTGGAGCTGGCCTCCGTGTTTCTCCGGGTCAAGTTGCAATTATTGAATACATGATAAAATTTAACAATTTGTAGTTACGGTAATAAACAATGTGCAAACATCTATCCGTAATAAAGAGTAGGCCCTTACGCGTTTGGGATCAGTAGTGTATCTCCCTTTCAGCCTCACATTCTCGCACAGTACCCACAGTACGCGGAACCTGCCGGTTGCTTGTGGCTCGGGATATTTGTGCGAAAAGTCATTTTCTTTGCTATGTTGGCAGGATGAGGAAGTCCTTTTTGAACGTTGAACTTGTATGCCCTGTTTTAAATTAAAAATATGGAAAGTTAATTTATATAGACATATTTCTCTAGAGACACAAGAGACAGATGTGCACATGGAAGATAAGAAATTCACTCACAATTGAATAAGGTCTATGAATTCTTGGTATCTGTCGGTTTTCCGGTTCAAGGAGTCATGTACGACCACTTTTCCGCTTTGGCATTATTTGGAATGCAATCCAGTGACCACTGTAAAACAAAAAAAAAGTTAATGTACGATTTGTAGGCATCGATATCGGAGTAATGGTTAATCAAATAATTGGTATTAGACTTACTAGACGTGGGATGGCACAAATATGGTATCCATGTCTATCCACTGTTCCATCATATGTGTTATGTAGGCCGCAACCCTCTTCATGGTTAGTTCGTGAAATTTTTTGTGTTCAGCATCTTTAGCCTTCTTTGTTTCAAATGGCTTCAGATAGCCATCGTCGTCCTTCATCCATTTTGGCCCAGCGTGCAAAGACTCGCAAATCGCCACGGGATCAAGGTATCGGACCTTGAAATTACAAATAATAGCATCCATTGTTTGCATCATGTAAAATTAATGTATGGCGTTAAATATTTATGCTTATACAATACCATAGAATGTAATACAAAGTCGATGAGGCACTTACATGCACCATAGTCGAACCATTTCGATACCATGTTGTGAGAGGCAGAACTTGTGCTGGATGTCTTCAAAATCAAATGTGATATCATTGATTTGTGGCCCCTTAAGTCCGAATACATCCGGATGGTGCGGAGCACCTAGGGTTCTCAGCCCAAGTCTATATGCCCTCTTGTACCAATTATGCATCATCTTCATGTAAATTGGACAATCACATAGTATCCAAGCTCGGTAGCAAGTCCTTTCCGTACGCAAACTCTAGAGGAGTATCTTCTAAGTATGGAAGGCCATCAACCGCAAGCACCACGTTGTACACCGTGTCCGTGCGGGGCGTAGAAAAGTCCGACCTTCTACTGCCACTAGAAGTTGGTGGTTTTTCCTGTGACTTAGCCTTCTTAGCTTTTTCAACAGACTTCTTGTTTGTGGCGTGCCATCTATTCACAATTTCAGACCCTTCCTTTTCCTTTTGGTAAGACCGCAGAACTCGAGGTAGCACTGGTTTGCTCTGAGAAGCCGAGGTCGTTGGCTGACTTGATGGCTCTCGTGTCACTGGAGCCGCTGCTGATGGCGGTGCCTGAGTTGATGGCTCTCGTGTCACTAAAGCCGCTGGTGATGGCAGAGCCTGAGGTAACGGTTCTTGTTGCTCTGGAGCCGCAGGTGATGGCGGCGCCTGAGGTGGCGGCCCTCGTTGCTCTGGAGCCACAGGTGATGGCGGAGCTTGAGGTGATGGCTCCCTTTGCTCTGGAGCCAGAAGTGATGGCGGAGCCGCAGGTGATGGCTCTCGTTGCTCTAGAGCCGGAGGTGATGGCGGAGCCGCAGGTGACTGCTCTCGTTGGTCTTGAGCCGCAGGTGATGGCTCTTGTTCCTCTGGAGCCGCAGGTGATGGCGGAGCCGCATGTGATTCGTCTCGTGCTTGTGGAGATGGGAGGTCATGTTCTCGTTGTGCTCCTGGAGAGATATGTTCCATAGCAGACATAGTTATCTGACTAACCAGTAAGATATCTCGTTTATGCCACAAAATTGTGATGCTGACACATTCTCCAAGACAATTCTTCCCATCTGCAGTGGGGATGTCTATCTCCGTATCCTCGTAGCTTGATTTCAAGAGTTCCTCCACTTCTACGCATGCATATAGGGCTGGGGTAGGGTTTCCCTCAAATAAATTCCCAGCCGGATGCACTGGGCCTTAGCAACTTCCTTTGTTTTCCAGCTCTGCCGACCGGATAGAGCAACAAACATGGAGTAATACTCATTATGGCATCCACCGGGTATGGTTGTGCTGTGTTCGAGGCGGCACTACTCTGAGCACATGCCAAACTCGCTCGGCCAATTACTGGAGATGCCACTGCCAGCATCTGTTGCTGTCCAACCTCTTGCGACGGATTGAACATAATTAACCCTAGCTGCTGCTGCTCTGCAAGTGCTGCTCTCAACATATCCTTAAACTTGACCTGCATTGCATTCTCTGCTGCTGCCACGATTTCTTCTTTGTAGCAGTCATGGTTCCTGTACCTAGCCTGGTCCTTCTCGAACCCATTCTTGATGCTCAACTTAGAGGACAAGCCTCTAACATGGCCTCCATGCTCTTTGGATCCAATGGCTGTACTGAGCACATCATGTTCCCTTTGGGGTTTGAACTTTCCTTGTTTCTGAATCTCCGCAAGTGCTAACATCTTTTGTGCCACCGTGTCAGTCTCGGGTTGATCAAACTTTGGTTTCCCTTCGACTAGCTTTGGCTTCCTTGCTTGAATCCATTGCCAGCCACGTTTGTCCAAGCTGTCATATGGGTCGGGCTGCTAGACAGCTATTGCCGCCTCTCTTTCACAGCACCACTGGTCGAGCTTTGCTTGGTACCCACCCGGCCCAAGGTGCACTTTATGTATATTGCTCTTTGCTAGGTCACTTTGCTTCTGACTTAGGGCTAGAGCTTGTTCAGTGGTCTTCTGTCGAACAAACTCTTCCCATTGTGCTGGTGTGATGTCCCCGAAATCCGCAAAGGGTGTGAGACCCTTCTTGACATACCGAACATTCAGTTCGCTCTTCCATCTACGAAAAGTTTCATTGAGCATCTTCTTAGCATAATGTTTTACTTTATCTCTAGTTCCTCAGAAAAACAAAAATTTTGCTCAACAATTGCCACATTGTTTCTTTTTCCCCTCAGGAACTAGTGTCCATCTCTCGATTGTTGGATCCACAACCACTTTTGTTCTGATTATAGCCCTGATGGCATTACGAAACTTCTCTACAATCTGGGGGGGATCAATGGGCTCTCCTGCTACGCTAATTGCATTAACAGTGAACTGCCCTTCAGGGTACTGGTTCCTTCCTCGCTGACCTCGTCTCCTTTTGTTTTGGCTGTCAGAGGCTGTAGCGTCCGGACCAGAGCTTTCATTGTCTTCCTCTGTTGGGCTAGGGGGGGGGGCGGCGTCGGTGCTTAGTCCTTCCTATCTAAGCCTCCTGATGTTGTTCCAGTTCGTAATCTAGATCTATCGTCTCCTCTGAACGACTTCCTCTTTGCGGAACAGGGCACGGATCAGCAGGGTCAAGCCATTCATTTCCTTGCCAAGCGCCTGGTCCCTCGACACGGCCCTGATCGTCCCCAGATTGTTCATTGGAGTGCTTGTCGCCATATTGGGTGTTGTCCAACTCCATCTGGGATGCAATTAGCTCGATTTCATCGTCTTGAGGTGCGAGAACATCCCTTCGTGGGGAAGATGACGATGGACGATCCATTACGACTTCTACATTAAAAAACCATCGAAACTAATTTGAATACATAATTAACCACATTAGCCTAGAATTGATATTAGAATAGAATATCACATGGGCACTACAATATGAAGACTTTGAATTAATACATTGTATCAACAATATCACATGGGGAAATAGATAATCGGGAAATCA
This sequence comes from Panicum virgatum, assembly GCF_016808335.1. Taxonomy (NCBI): domain Eukaryota; kingdom Viridiplantae; phylum Streptophyta; class Magnoliopsida; order Poales; family Poaceae; genus Panicum; species Panicum virgatum. Next base: position 16,846,199 of record NC_053153.1, on the reverse strand, counting down.
TACACTTTGAATTCACAAAATCATAAAGATTGCAAATTACTAATTTCAATAGAATATGACATGGGAAATATGGAGACACATGCTATTATTCAATGTATTCTAAACCCTAAATTATTCAAATTATTCTAAACCATTAACCCTAAAATAATACAAATTACTCTAATGATTCTAAATCCTAAATTCTTTTGAATAATTACTTACAACTAAATAATTAAGATATAATTTATAAAAAACAGGCTATATTTCACCTTTGTCCTAATTTAAATAAAATCAACTGAATAATCTAAATCCTAAATTCTAAACTATTAACCCTAACAAGGGGCTTACAGCCGGGCCCCACATGCCAGTGGCTGGCGGGCGGCGGGGAGGAGGCGTACGGGGAGGCAGGCGCGCTGGTGGCGGCTGGAGCCGGCGGGGAGGAGGCGTACGTGCGCAGGCGGCGGCGAGGAGGGACGACCGCGAGGGGAGGACCGGAGGTGGCGGCCGGGCGAAGGCGGCCGGATCTGGGGGCGCGGCGGGGACGAGGCGGCCGCAGCGGAGGAGTTGGGCGCCGTGGACTAGGTCGGGCGCGGAGGTTGGCGGCGGGGAGGGCAGCCCGGCGCGGCGGAGAAGGACGACGCGGTGGCGGAGGTTGAGCGCGATAGAGGACGCCACGCGCGGTGGGAAGGGGCCGCTGGGGAGGACGCGCGGGGGAGGTCCGGAGCTGAGACCTCGCGCCGGGAGGACTCAGTGGACGAGGTCGAGCGCGGTGGAGGCGGGCAGGGAGGCCGCGGTCAGTGGAGGTGGGGCGCGGAAGGAGCACGGACGGCGCCGACGATGGGGAAGGAGGAGTGGCGGTGGAAAACTTCGGCAGCCTAACTGCATCTTCTCGCGCGCGCCTAGAATCTAAAAGAATTTCCAAGTCCCCTGGTATATATAGGAGAACCATTTGTAGGGGCGGGCCACGCCTCCACCCGCCCCTACAAATGGTTTTCCAAATTTATTCCAATAATCTTTTAATCCAGAAAATATAGTTAACAATATAAAAAAAGTTGAAATTTTTGCCATATCCGTATTTTTATGTGAGAAACATAGGAAAAATACCAAATTTACATTTGTGTGTATATAACAAGAAATTGTGTTCAACCCCTAACCTCTACTATGTTACCCCTACTGTCTCATACTGCTTAAGATATACTTTCAAACACTCAAAATAATGAATTGTATATTTGCAAATTTTCACTAGATCTAAATGTTATTATATGCTAATGGTAAAAAATTCACTTTTTTTAGTCAGGGTTTGCTAATTTTTTTCGGATTATTTTATGTTTCAAGAAAAATTGGAAAACAATTTGTAAGGGCGGGTGGGTGCTTCACCCGCCCTTAGAAATAAATTTCTAGGGGCGAACCATGGCTAAGCCCGCCCCTACAAATGGTTTTCCAAATTTGTTCCAATAATCTTTTAATCCAGAAAATATAGTTAACAATATCAAAAAATATTGAAATTTTTACCATACCCGTATTTTTAATTGAGACACACTGGAAAAATACCAAATTTACATTTGTGTGCATATAACAAGAAAATGTATTCAAACACTAACCTCTACTATGTTACCCCTACTATCTCATACTACTTAAGATGTACTTTATGTTTTGCACACTTTCATACACTCAAAATAATGAATTGTATATTTGCAAATTTTCACTACATCTACAGGTTATTATATGCTAATGGTGAAAATTTCACTTTTTTAGTCATGGTTTGCTATTTTTTTTGATTAATTTATGTTTCAAGAAAAATTGGAAAATAATTTGTAGGGGGCGGGCGGGTGCTTCACCCGCCCCTAGAAATGGATTTCTAGGGGCGGACCGTGGCTAACGCCGCCCCTAAAAATCGATTTGTAGGGGCGGGTGGCGTCCCCGCCCGCCCTACAAATGGTTTTCCAAATTTGTTCCAATAATCTTGTAATCTAGAAAATATAGTTAACAATATCAAAAAATGTTGAAATTTTTACCATACTTGTATTTTTATTTGAGACACACAGGAAAAATACCAAATTTATATTTTAGTGTATATAACAAGAAAATGTGTTCAAATCCTGACCTCTACCATATTTAATTAGGAAATTTGTTTAAATCAACAATTATAGTAAACAATATCATAAAAAGCTGAATTTTTTTTCCATACGCGTATTTTCATGTGAGTAAGGCGTGAGAAAAAACAAACAGTACCAAACGACACTAGAAGACCAGGAATTGTATCGCATGTTTATAGACATTTGAGAATACATAAATGCATGAGATATTTAAGCAGTAACAATTCTTGATTCGCCATCTTTGTGTGCCCACGGCTTGTCATCTTTTCATATGCCTGCTTCTATAATCTTCATCTTCTGTGGTAGGTCTGTGAAGAGATTCATTTGATCGTACTGATTATATTCTTCCACATCATCGATAACCTTGACTCCTATGATATCTTTTTTCCAGGGACGACAACATGCTTTGTCTTCTTTGCAGGATCAGCTACATAGAGTACTTGTGCTACCTGTGAATCAAGTACCCATGGGTCGTCTTTGTAACCAATATTGTTGAGGTCGACAATTGTGAGCCCATAGCCGTCCACCTCAACACCTTTCGGGTGCTTCACCCAACGACACCGAAAGACGGGGATTTATATATTTGAACCATAGTGCACTTCCTATATATCATCTATGACACCAAAATATGTTGTATTTCAACATGTTCCCTCATCCAAGGCCTCAATACGAACACCACTGTTCTAGGACACGGTCTTCTTGTCCTTGGCAGCAGTATAGAATAGATATCCATTTATGTTGTACCCTTGCCAAGATATGACTTGGTTAGACGGTCCAGCTGCCAATCTTTTGATCGTTTGTTCCTCGATAGTCTCCCCATCTGGTAGATCTAGGTCCTTCAACCATGTAGTAAGTCGACGTTTGTGCTCTCTCATGACCCAATCATCCGAGCGGCCAATACATTGTGCCCGAAGTATGCTCAAGTGTTCTTCGACTAATGGTGTCATTACCGTGAGATGCTGCATGATGCAATAATGTGCTTGTTGCACACCTTTAAAATCTTTGTCGATGAAGATTTTCCTACCGACTGTGCCCACACCTTCCAACCTCCCCGAAAAACATGGAATTGACAAACCAAGGGACACGATATCCATTAGGTAACCTAGGCAAGACTCGATGACTTCCTCAGTATTGTATCCCTCTATCATAGACCCCTCAGGATGAGCACGATTCAATACATACCGGTTGAGGATTGACATGAAATGCTCGTATGTCCACATTTCGTGTAGGTAAAGTGGACCAAGTGCTTCTATCTGATCGACAATGTGAATCATTAGGTGTTCGGTTATATCAAAATAACCCAGAGGGAAACACATCTCTAGCTGCGCCATAGTCTCCGCACTGAATTCTTTAAGATCCTGCAACTCATCTTCGTCGATCACCTTTTGTGAAATCCTATTGAAGAAGTAACACAATCGAGTGATTACCATCTTTACATATACTGACTTGATCGCTCTGATTGTAATCGGGAGGAACACCGTCAGCAGCACATGACAATCATGACAGTTATAGCCATATAGTGACAAATCTTTTATCGAGACTAGTTTTCTTATGTTGGACGTGAAACGACTAGGAACTTGGATCCCTCTTAAGCTCTCGCACATTGTCTTCTTCTCATCACGTGTCAAGTTGTAGCTAGCTTGGGGGGGAGTTTATATCTGCCATTCCCTTTCCCCACAGGGTGAAGATCTTGTCTAATCTTCATGGCTACCAAATCCTGACGCGACTTCAAGGTATCCTTTGTTTTGGTTGATGTCTCTAGGAGGAGCCCTATTGTGTTCCCAAACACATTCTTTTTCAGGTGCATACCATCAATTGCATGGCGAACCTCGAGATCCGCCCAATACTGCATGTACTTATAGAAGATGGATTGTTTCTTGAATGGTGCGCCATCGATAGGTGCCTTATCTCTCTTTCTCTTCTTCCCATCCTCCTTCTTCTTCCCATAAATGACCTGGATGGTCTGAACCATTTTGAAAACATAGTGCCCGTCTCGTTGAACTGGTGCAGAATGGAAATCAGGCATATCGTCAAAATGATTATAGAATTTCTTACTTTGGTACCTATGTCCTTCCACCAAGAAGCGTCTGTACCCAAGGTAAACTACCTTTCGAGAACCTTCAAGGAAAGATGATACTGTGCCATCCACGCACACCGTGCATCCTGTCCTACCTTTGATCTGTCCTAATAGGACAAACTATGCCTAGTAATCATGGATTGTGACAAATATAATAGCTCTTAGATTAAAGGGCTGCCGTGCAAAATCATCAAAGATATCGATACCCTCCTTCCATAAAGTTTTCATTTCTTGCATCAGAGGCTCAAGGAAAATATCTATATAGATGCCAGGATGCTTAGGGCCCTGTATAAGCACGGATAGCAAAAGATACTTTCTCGGCACAACCATGTAGGTAGATTGTACATCGTCAGTATCACTGGCAATGTGCTGTGGGTGCTACTTCGTTCATCAAACGGATTCATTCCATCCCTACTCAACGCAAACCGGACATTTCTCGGATCATTCCCAAATTCCAGATAATATTTGTCATCGAATTCCTTCCACTGCCGAGCATCAGCTGGATGTCGGAGCTTTCCGTCACCATTCTTGCGCTGATCTGAATTCCACCATCGCATCAGCTCAGCATCCTTTGGGTTCGAGAAGAAACGCCTAAGGCGATCGGAAACTGGGAGGTACCACATAACCATATGGAAGGAATTCTACTCTGCTTCCCAGACATGCCTAAAGTAGCGTCGTCTGCCTCAACGGATGGAACTTGATTGTTGTCACCACTGTAACCCACATTGGTTTTGTACCGACTTGCACAACACACAGGGCATTTCTTCAGGTCTTTGAAAGTATCCCCACGATACAAAATACAATGATTTGGACATGCATGGATTCGTTCAACACCCATCGTGAACAGGCTAACAAGCTTCTTGGCTCGGTATGTGTTGGCGGGCACTTTATTTGGCTTTGGAAGTACCAAGCCAAGATACGTAGCAGATCGTTGAAACTACCATCTGACCAACTATGCTTAGCCTTCAGAGTCAACAGCTCTAAGATGAAACGAAGGACGGTCCAGTGTTTCGGGCATCCCTTGGATCGCTCATATATATTTTCTTCTGCTGATTTTCTCACATTCTCGAAGTTTGGCAACCCTTGGCACTAGCAGCCAATACCTCTACTTTGGTGTGGCGCAGCAACTGGCTCAGAAAATCTCCGTCATTAAGTTCATCTTCACTACTATCACTATCGATGAACCTGTCATTGACATCATCACTATGGAATCCACCCGCTCCATCATGAACACTGACACCATCGTCATCTCTGTCAAGATCATAATAAGCATCAAAAATTCTGACAAAATCATCACCTTGTATGATTTCATCCAATGGGTTATTCGTCGAAGGGGGAACATCCACCTTGCCATGTTTCTTCCAAATCGTGTAGTCTTTAACAAAACCACTCACTATCACATGCGATCTGATTGTAGTTGGCTCGCTAAATACTTTCAAATTCCCACAAACTCTGCACGGGCAATATATCAACACTGTGTTCTTCTTTCTTGCGTGGTTCTCTGCGATTTTAATGAATTTATCTAGCTCTCCATGGAAATATGCGTCCATCCCGTTTGCATTGTACATCCAAGCCCTATTCATCTATAAAAAATTAAAAATAAATAAATAATGGATTAAAACATTCATAAATTCCTGTCTTCAGTGAAAACTATAAATGACAATACAAAAGCACTTAAAAGAAATTTACATATATAGTACTAAATGAGAAAATTAAAACCAAATATCATGCATAAATTAAAACATATTATCGCGTACCACTACATCCTAAAAGAAATTCATGCATGTGTGTAAAAAAATGAAAAAAAAACTAATTTTCTCCCTCCTCCATAGATCTAGTAAATAGTTTCCTTAGATATGAGGGTAAAACATATAGATCTAGTCCAAATGCTTACATAATATTGTTCTCCTACTAAAATAGCACAACTTCATCCAAAAATTTGATGCAAATAGTCTCACAAATGGCAAATCTTAACCATGGAGATCTAAATCTAGTGAGAGGCTAAGAGAGCCCAATTTGAACCAAAAAGCACACAAAAACCTTAGAAATGATAAGGATTAAGTGCTAACTTACCTCTTAGAGCCCTCAGCTCGATGGGAATCAAGTGGAAAACCTCCTCCCCACTTCTTTTTTTCGAATGTTGGGGGAGCTCCTCTCCCGAGCCAACAATGGGGGTCGGGAGGAGAAAGAAGGCAGAATTTATATATATATTTTAGGGGCGGGTCGGGGGCTCCACCGCCCCTAAAAATGTCATTTGTAGGGGCCGCTTACCCCATCCGACCCTATAAATGGCTCCTTTTTTAAGGGAGGGTGGGGGTGTGAGCCGCCCCAACAAATGGTATTTGTAGGGGCGGCTCACCCCATCGCCCACCCCTAAAAATGGGCGCCATTTTTAGGGGCGGTCGGGGGTGAGCCGCCTCTACAAATGGTGTTTCTAGGGGCGGGTGAATTGCTACAGTGTCTACGGCTATTTGTAGCAATAACTTACATTTAGGTCCACCCCTAAAAAAATCGAGGCGTTGCTACAAATCATTTTTGTAGTAGTGATATTTTGTACAAACTCGACTTCGTTTGTGAGATATAAAAATATTATTTTTATATCTCACAAACGAAGTCGAGTTTGGACAAGATTGTTTACAAAGTTGTGTATCATAATATCATCTACATATGTGATTTTTTTGATAAATTTAGACAACTTTTTAAGCATGATTTGCACGGGTTTTTATGAAGATTGTGGTTTCCACCAGATATGTTTCCAAAGAAAATATGGGATGGGAACTAGATCGAAAAGGTAAAAGCGACTCACTGTCTGATCGGTCGCCGAGTAGGAAAATTACGATTCGCCACAAGCTGCCTCCGCGTAGCTAGCTATGGGGGTGATTGGTTGGTTGGATTAGATACTAGCCAGGCTAGGAATAACCCAGGTCAGATATAACCAGGCTAACCCAATGCAAGTTGTTAATGTTTGGTTTGAGTGGTTTAAGGTTGGTTGGGTGCATAGCATGATGTGGTGACCTGTATTAGTTGGAGGTGAAGTTACCAGTTGCCATCGATCTCTCTCGTCCGCACCTGCTCTGCAACTCCTGCTTCAGCGACCATGGCGGTTGGCCTGCCCGATGCCTCTGTGACCTTGCACCAACGCTCCAGTACTTGAGCCGCGACAGCTATGGTTCCACCACGCCGCCCTTGCCGCCGCCGGCAGTAGTTGAGAGTTCATCAAAGAGCACGCCAGGGGGCGCACCACCGCCATGCTCCTCAAGACTTTGTAGAAATCAGGAGCTTCTGAATCGAGTACTTCCATGACCGAGTCGAGCTCGAGCACGGCCAAATCGAGCTCCGAAGAGGTTGAATCCAACTCAAGCATGACCAAACTGAGCTCTGGTGGGACGCAACGGCCCAATCTTTCCGTGGAGGGATGCAGCAGCTTGTCGTGGGGAAAGGCAAAATTTCCTAGCTTTGCTTGAGCTCCGCATCCACAAAATCAAAAGCTCCGTCGAATCCGTCCATTTGATCTAGAAGTAGCATCTTCACCCGCAAGCGTAGCTTTGCAGTAGAACATGGTCGGCGCCCGATCGAGGCGGAGGCATCTCCAGACAACCGCACCGCCATCACGGCGTCCACTTCATCGCGGAGAAGAGCTTGCGCCGTGTTTGGTTACTACATGGTTTTTTCGCGCACATTTCCCGAGAAAAGAATCTCGCATGCATGGAGTACTAAATGAAGTCTATTTGTAAAACTTTTTCAGGGATGGGTGTAACTTTTCGAGACGAATCTAATGACGGTAATTAATTGATGATTGCTACAGTGATGCTACAGTGATCATCCTCTAATCACGCGTCAAATGCCTCATCAGATTCGTCTCGCGATTTACACGGAGGATTGTAGATGTGGTTTTGTAATTAGACTTCATTTAATACTCTAAATTAGTGGTTAAAGGGCCAAAAAAAATTCGTGAAATCTTTTACACCCCAATCCAAACACAGCCTTGCCTGCTGTGTCGTCCTTTCCTTGCAGCACCGACGCCGGTGGACGCGGTGGGAGGTGAGCCGAATCGGTCCTCTGAGCCGCCAATGTCTTATGCAGCCTGCATAGCGCGGAAATGGATCTCATTTTCGTTTCCAGGAAGCCACCCAAGCTAGCTACTTTTGCATTGCTGGAGCCTGGTTAGTGGGCTGTTCAGGTATCCAAACAAAACTAAGTTGCATTGCATAAGCCTGGATAGAGGTTATCCAGCCTACCAATCACCCCCTGTAACACCGACGCCCCGCCGCTCATGAGGAGAAGAAGGAACAATCAAACCACGTACTTGGATCAATCCGATCGCCACCAAGTTCCGTCTGATCCGCTGTAATTCGATCGTGAACCGGCGAAGGGTTGATCAGAGCAGGAAGATGGACCTGTCGGAGCTGCTACCAGAGGACGTGCTCGCTGACGTCCTCCGCCGCCTCACGCGGTCGCGCCGCGCTAGCTAGCCACCTCCCGCCACGTCTGCCGGAAGTGGCGCGCCGCCTTCGACTGCCGCGGCCTGCTGAGCGCCGCCGCCGGCCTCCTCCCGCGCTCCGTCGCCAGATTCCTCCAACTCGACGATGGGTCGTCGAGTTTCCCCTCCCACCCCTCCGCGGGGCCTACAGTCTCCATGGACGACCTCAACTACGCCTCCTTCTCCGGCGACGGCAGCAAGGTCTACGACCCCTTCGAGGTCTGGGACCACTGCAACGGCCTCATCTTGCTCCAGGACAGCCAGGTGAACTGCATGGTGGTGAACCCCGCCACGCGGCAATGGGCGCACCTGCCCCCGCGGCCGCCGCCTCTGTGCGCGGGGCCGCCCGAATACTTGTACGCCAACGACTACCTCGTCTACGATCCGACCGTGTCTCCGCACTACGAGGTGTTCTCGATCCCCCGCGTCCGGCGTAAGCACGCCCCTGGCCCTGGTAAGGAACCAGAAGAGATGCGGCCGCTGTGGGAGGGAGCAGAGTTCACATACCAAAATTTGGATCCCGCAGTGGAGGAGCTAGAATGGCCACCGTCACCTTGCGTCCTCCATGTCTTCTCCTCCAAGACAGGGCGGTGGGAGGAAAGGTCCTTTGCTCGAGAAGGGGCGACGGTCGCAGGGACTATCACTGATATGCGGACAGATTCATCTCTTGGACACCGCCATGCGGTCTATTGGCAAGGATCACTCTATGTACAATGCCAAACTGATTTTATTATGAGGTAACCTCATCACTTTTCACTTTTTAAGGACTCCATTTATTAATTGATTGGTATCTTAACGTACGGTTAATAGTGGAAAGTACCAGTTGATTCAACCGCCTGCAGCATTCGAACCATCCGATTGGACTGATGACTCACGAGCAAGAAGGATTTCTATTGGAAAATCTAAGAGCGGGGTATACAGTGTATTGATAAATAAAAGTCATATTAGCGTTTGGATCCTTGATGATTCTGATGGTCAGATCAAGTGGGTGTCAAGGCAGCTCATTGGCCACCTACCTAAACTCCAAGACGAAAGCTACTTTCAGCTAGAAAGCCATGGACATTGGATGTTACATGGTATCGACCCTCGCTGGGACTCCGAAAGCTAGGGGCACTTCGAGTGGGACTCCGATGAGGATAGTATTCTCCAAAACAATGGCAACAGAGCAGGCTATAACATTCCTTGGATTTCATCCCTACAAGGAGGTTGTATTTCTAGATGACTAATTCGTAAGAGTGATAGCCTACCATTTGAATAGCTCAAAGATCCAAGATTTAGGCTATGTGTACCCTGAAGAGGAGGTCATTGATTAATTTAGAAATCAGTAATGAGATCGGATACTTTAGTTGTAAGACGTTTCAAAGGAGGCCTAATCTACATTTATACAGTAGATTGATATCCCTATTGCGGAATAAATAAAGTTTCTCAGATTTTTCTTTTCGTTTATAATGATTTCCCTACAGAAGGTCGTGTATTAATTTGTTCCTTGGATTTGACCCCTACTACAAAAAGTTTATTTTGTATAAAAAGTAATGACGGAGAGAAGGGTGCTACCCTATAATTTGGATAATCCTAATGCAAGAGATTCAAGACTTTTGGATGTATACCCAGATGATTATTGGCTTAGCAGTGAACTTGTATGTGTAGAATCATCTTCCTACCCACTTGCTTGATAGGAGATTTTTTTGAAAACAAAAAAGTTGATCAATAAGTACGTACCATAGAAATTAACACTATTCAGTTGTAAGGCATTTGAAGAAGCTAATGGAACAAACAACACGTTCAAGTTTGAATTTGTATGAAAGATCAATTCCATTACAGTGGATTGTGGTTTAGGAGGTATTCCTTCCCATGCAGATTTTCTTTATTTATTGCCAACTTAAAATGGCTAGCAAGAAAGGTGATGGTGGGTACCAGTGGCGGCCCTAAAAATTGAAATTAGGGTAGTCCTACCTTTCACCGTGGGTCTCGAGTGGCTAGACAAACGGCAATGTAGTGGACTGGTGGCAGTAGGGGTGCCAATTGATAACCTTTAGGTGCCCCTCCAACTCTCATCAGTTCAAAATTTTGTATTAATTCTCCAAAACCATATCTTAATTTAAAAAATTAGTACAAAATTTTGAACTAAAGATGGTTGGAGGTGCACCCAAGGGTCACCCATTTGCACCCGTAGGTGGCAGGCAACGGTAGTTGGGCTCGCAAGAGCCACCGATCGTGCAAGTTGCAAGGTCGCTCTGTAGGGGCGGCAGGGCGGCGACATGCGACTTCAGTCGGGCTGCTGGCTGGCGGAGGTAAGGATGGGAGAGAGAACAGCAACGTAGCCTCACCAGTATAGGGGAGCGGCGCACGGGCATCACCTCATGTAATTTGAATTTTTGGTAGAAAATATATAATGCTCTTGTACATGCATCATGGTTGCTCTACAAATTTTATATATTTGCCGTTAATTTTATAGATATTAATTTTATTAATGAAATATTTTGATTATTATAAAATATATTGTTGCCGCAAGAGCTTTTTTTATGGGATTTTTTAAAGTTCTTGATGAAATATCTGAATAAAAATAATAACTAAGTTCATTTTAAACTAATATTAGTATGTAGAAGATATAGGGATTGAAGTGGTACGGTAAAAAAGTGACTCGTTAATCCAATTTTAGTGCGCAATTTTCGTTTCGATATTACAAGCATGTCAATTTTGTAAGGAAACAGAACAAAGCTCTTGTAGTGATTTCATTAAATTATTTTCACATACTACAATATTTAATTCGATGTTGTGACCAATTGTATTATGCGTCAACATGACAACATCCTCAATGGAAATTTATTGTACTTGTTAATTAAGTCTGTTAGGCTTTATGAGATGAAATTTTCTTTATCTTGTTCTCATAATAATCATAATAAGTTTGCTAGGTTAGCAAATTACTATCATATAAAATTGAAACCCGTTGAGAACTCGAGATTGACCTTATACGCGTCTCCTGAGTGGCAAAACGTAAACGGACATTGTGTTAGCGCGGCAGGGGAGCGTACGAACCAACCATAGCACCTTCTGCAAACCCACCGCGTGTGCGCCCCCCCCCCCCCCCCCCCTGCGGCGCGTGTAACATCAGACCAGACTGTGAGGGATCCCGGGAGTCACTCGCGCGTCTGCCTCCGAATCCCGACCTCGTCGGAGACCGCAGCGATGTCAGGCGCGGCGGGGACGCCAGCGGAAGACGGAGGGGATCGGCCGTGGCAGTCTTACCATACGGCGTACACCAACGCCAAAGCTGGTACGGGGGCACTTTCTCCCTCTGTTCCCTTAACATTGGGGTTTTTTCGGGGTTTTGGCTCCATACCCAGCTTGGATCAAACCCTACGCCATGAATTTTCTCCAGACGTGCATTAATGATTGGGCCACTTAGCATTGGATCAGATTGGAACTGATTTCACTCTGCCATCAGATGAGTCAAGAAGTTAGATGTGTATCTGATACTGTATTAGTCCCATTTGCTTCCTTGAGTTAATTGGGCAAGTTCAATGGAGTGATAAAATTGTAAGAGTAGAACCCTAATAACACATTTCAAGAGAACAATGATGTCGGTGTTTTGTTCTTTACACAATCTGGAATCAGAATTTTCCACGTTATTACAGATTACCAACCGGGGTTGAGTGGTGTGTTCCCCTTTTGTTCCCAAGATTTTTGTTGACCAGTAGTCAGTAGACTAGTATTTTGTTAATCATGGCCACTATAAGTTTGTAACGTGTTCTATATTCTGATGTTTCTTTGAGATTTTTGTAATTATTCTCTTGTGGTGTTGCATTAGGAATGGAGGGAGTTGACAAAGAGAAGGTGCAGAAGGTAATCTATGAAATGAGCAAGGGTTCAAAGTATTTTGAAAATGAGCAGAGGAAGGAGGCATTGACCAAACAAAAGATTGAACATCTCCGTGCACAGTGTGCGACATTGACTGATAATGACATATTGCATTTTCAGAAGGTATGATTTGTAAACCTTGCTTGGCTCTCCTACATATCGGTATACAACACAACTAGAATACAACCGAAATACATTATTCCGGCAGGTTAATATCAAGTGGTCAATTCATCAATCTTTACTTGTGCATCTGTGGTCTGTAGAAATACTCACTTTTGCACGAGTACTGTTATTGTCCTAACCTCGTTTGAGCTATGTTTCATTGGGTATAAAGCTATTTGATTTATAGCATCAAACAGACACTGTACTAAGCATGTAATGATTCATGTGTGTGTGGCATATTGTACTATTAGCATTTTATTTTCCTCTCTTGTGTTTTTATCCCTACATGACGACATAATTTCAGGTTGCTGAAAAGAAAATGTTGGAGTTAGAGGCTTCACGGGATCTTTCAAAGATATGGCTTCACACTGACATGGATGCCTTTTATGCTGCTGTCGAGACATTGGAGGATCCATCCTTGAAGGGAAAACCGTTGGCGGTTGGTAGCATGTCTATGATAGCTACCGCCAGTTATGAGGTGAACAAACTACCTTATCATGGAATAAACACAATCTTTTAATTTAATTACTCTAAATGATGTGTTTGGTTGCTGTAGTTGAAGATGATAGCTGAAGATCTAATATCGATCAAAGTTTTCAATGTTGGATTTCCTTGTATTATAGAATGTAAATTGGATTGACCAAAGTGGTGTTAGTTTTTTTATCCTCGTTGGTGAATGTACAGATAGTATTTTATCTAATGCATATTTTAATTGATTAACTGATGCAGGCACGGAAGTTTGGAGTTCGTGCAGCAATGCCTGGTTTTATTGGATGTAAACTATGTCCTGGCCTGGTTTTTGTCAGACCAAACTTTGAGAGATACACTCATTATAGTGAGCTGACAAGAAAAGGTTTGTAAAAAGTAAAATAATATTTAATTAAATCATTACGAAAGAACTATGATGCTCGAAAATGTGATTGTAAAAAGTAAGAACTGATTACTGAAGTATTGGTGCCCTTAGTTTTCCAGAGATATGATCCCAATTTCATCGCAACAAGTCTAGATGAAGCATATCTCAACATAACAAATGTCTGCATTGAGAGAGGCATTACAGGAGAGGAGGTGACCATGAACATTTCTGATTGTCACAGTGCTCTACTTACTAGGAGCATGTTAATTGAGTTGCTTGTTATGTTTCACATGTCTTGCCAACATTCTTTTACTACAAACAAAATTTACTTATAATACATCACCAATTTTCTTAGGTTGCTACTGAGCTTAGGGCTGCCGTTCACCAGGAAACTGGCCTAACATGTAGTGCAGGGGTTGCCCCAAACCGCATGATTGCAAAGGTCAGAACCTGAAGCTTTTCTTTACTTCTTTATCTGGTTTGAATTTTATCGATAAAGTGGCACCAGTTTGTTCCTGTTATGTTTAGTCTGTCTTTTCTTTATCTTTTATCTGCTATATCTTGTTGGGTTAACGCAAAATTATGTAAGAGCATAATTGGCTTGTACTGGGCTAGTAGGAGTGTTTTGCATAACCAATATATGTTGCAATTTAAGCTGTTGTTTAGCAAGCATGACTGGAGATCTTTTTTTTTGTATTTACTATTCCTGTTTACTCCTCCTTTAGCAATCTTGTGTTCTTACTCTTCCCGTTTACTCCTTTTGCCTTTTCTATCCCTTTGCTAGGTTTGTTCTGATATTAACAAGCCCAATGGACAGTTTATTTTGCCAAATGATCGAGAAGCTGTATTGACATTTGTATCTACATTGCCTATAAGAAAGGTACTTCAATTTTTCTATATATGATCAAAAGTGTTCCTCTTTGTTCTGTTTTTGTTTTACTGGCCAATTTATTCTTATTTTCCTCTTCATATTTGATCATTTATTTATTTATGCCGTAAACAAAGATGTATTGTAACCAGTGTACAGACACTTGATTATAGTTTTTCTATGCATTTATGAACTCACATTTTAATTCTTCAGTTAAGAGGTAATATTGTTAACTTCCAGAGGCTGACCTGTCTTTGGAATCTGTAAAAAGGAAAAACAGCTGATTTTCTATCTGAAGATCTTTGTATGCAGATAGGTGGTATAGGTAAGGTGACAGAACAGATGTTACGTGAGGTTCTTGGAATCAGTACATGTCAGGAGATGCTGCAAAAGGCTGCTTTCTTATGTGCTCTTTTTTCTGAATGCTCAGCTGGTCCGTATGTCAATCACACCTGTTAGACATTCTGTTTCAAGCTTTTAGAAAGCTATATTAATCTATTCAGGCAAGATCTCAGAATTCAAGTTGGAATTCAATGTCTTCAGATTTCTTTCTTTCGGTTGGTCTTGGATTAGGAGGTACAGAAACTCCAGAGCAAAGGCAAAGGAAAAGTATCAGTTGTGAGCGAACTTTCACAGCAACAAATGATTCTTCTTTGCTTTTCGAGAAATTAGGTAAAACCTGCAACTTATTTCTGTAACTAAACAGGCTGATGATTCTCTATATCAAATGTTGGCATCTTACCATTTATAAATATCATTTGTGTGTAAGCAACTTGGATTTGTCACACAGGCTGATTGCTGTATGAGCAATTTCTTCTCTTGCTTACATTCCTTTGCACTATGCGATCTATCTAAGTACTAGTAATAGCACAATTCATAATGCATCATGGATGTTTTTTGTAGTACCTTCAGAGGTCAGTTTAAACAGTGTGTTTTGTTTCCCTAGTGAAGACTGCTTATACTTTTATCGAGCATATTATTAAGAAAAGAAACGTCAAAGCCTAATCTTTTGTTGCTGCATATAATGCTAATTTATGGAAGTAATAATAATATTTTTCTTTGTATTATGTGAACAGATCATTTGCTATTATGATGTCTGTAGGTCCAATGTTTGTTGTGGGTTCTTTACTGGTATTTTCCAGTACCTTTTCATGTTCTAAAAAAATGATTTTGTGTGAATAATCCTTTTAAAACGCAATAGATGTTACAATGACTTCCATGTGCTACACTGCTACTGCTACTGCTCCTGATGCGATATGTTGTTAACAATTTTGAATGCATGACTCGCCACAATGTTATCTGTTTTCAGCTAACCTCGCTGAAAACTTAATGGGTGATTTGCAAAAGGAGGGTTTGAAAGGAAAGACACTAACACTCAAACTAAAGACTGCAGATTTTGAGGTTTGGTTCTCCCATCCATATTGCTGTTGACTGATTCTGTGAAGATAATCAAAGTAGATGATTTCTATTTCATGGGCTTTTATTTTCGAATCGAGGCTTACCCCATTTCCATTACTAGAACGGAAATTACTATTTCACGGTTTACTAAATTGATCGACGATCTGAATCAGGTTCGGACTCGAGCAGTAACTACACGAGGCTATATCAACTCCAAGGAAGATATCTTGATCTATGCTACTAAGTTACTTAAGGCTGAAATGCCTCTTTCTTTGAGATTGATGGGTAAGTTCATGTGCATCTGAATTATTCTATTCGACCAAGCTAATGATTACCAGTTATGTGGAACTCCTACAAGTTTGGCCTTTAACCTCTAATGCCGCTCACATGACAACCATCCCTGCTGGAATAGTATTTACCATTTTTTTCTTATCCTCAAGTTCATCTAGTGGCTTTGACAGCTAAAGTATGTGATTCTGTTATGGTGCATCTTCATTTACCTTATAAGTAGAACTGCATTGATTTTGATCTTATATATTCTGTTTGGACTATGTTGCATTATTTGCATTTGACATTTGTTTGCTCTTGCTACTTGGGGAAGCCAACCTGACAGTTACTCTACTACAAACTATTAGGGTTGCGGATGTCACAGCTTCATGATGAGAAGGATGTTTCATCTACTTCGACACAAAAGACAATATATATATTTTTGCGCTCATCAAACAGTAACTTAAATGTCCATGGAGCAAATGTTCAGAGTATCACTGATATCTCAGGGCAGGATAATGGTCCTATTAGTGTGACAACCAAGGATGATTACTTGGAACCTGATACTGGAACTGGTGCATCCACAGATCAACAGGATTTCTTTGTCCATGACAAGAGCATTTTCATCCCAGAACAAAGGAATTTAGGCAATTACAGTAACGAGGCTGTCTTAAGCAATCCGGTTATTGGTGATGGCTTAGATGGAGCAAAGATAGATGATGTCACTACCAGTGCAAAGGTTTGTCTGAATAAATTTTCTATTATTTGGTAGCAAAGAAAAGGGTAGAGTTCGATTTTCCATGTCTTCATACATGCATACAGCAAGCCAATCTTACTTTTCATTCAGGTTATGAACGCTGAGAAGCTTGATGATGCTGGCCAGTTGATCAGTCACGAAGCTGCAGCTTCATCAAGTAAACCTGGTCAGCAGTTATGGATTGATGGTTACATTTGCTCCATTTGTGGGTTTGAACTACCTCCAGGATTTGAGGAGGAGAGGCAAGAACATTCAGATTTTCACTTGGCTGAATCACTACAGCAGGAAGAAACAGTTGATAGTAAAAGACCCATTTGCAGCGGAAGGTATTTATGTTTTGACATGCCCTCACAATAAGTTGTTTCCATTATGATTCTGCCTCATCCTTGCGAGACAGTCTTTTTGCAATATTAGTATACGGTTAATTAGCTTAATGAACTTTAATTACGTCATTGCTTGAACATAAATGGTTGTTTCATAGCTCCGTTGTCTATCTTTTTTTTGCAAGGCTGGCTGAAAAACCATGCTCTACTACTACACCCACACCCAAGAAAAAGCTGAAGTCTTCCAAAGAAGGAAAGCATATTCCAATTGATGCCTTCTTTGCAAAGTGTAATAAGAACCTGTAAGATAGGATTTTCTGGCGACTTTGTAACCATGGGTGTGCCAGCCAAGTGTTGTACGTGTAACTTTATTCTGCATGAGAGTAATATGTAAATATCAGTTCAGCTCTCTGCTACTGGCTGTGAAAGGGCAGCTCCAAGTAAAGACCTCCAGAAATTCGAGTCCGATAACAAAATGATGTATTCTCTCGCATTTTACTTAGGACGTTCACAGTAAAGCATTTTTTTCTTCTTCTTATTTTCAAATTTATGAGGTCAAAGCAAGCAACGGCGCTTGGGTGGGACCCACGTCTGTGTTCCCCAGGTCCATGTCAGGCACGTGTGATGTAAACGTAACTGATTTTTGTTATATCTGCGATATATTGGAAATATGTTAGATATTTTCCAGAGAAATGAGAAAATAAAGAAGCACCCGGTGCAATCTTACTCTGTCAGTCAGCGTGTGTTTCGTTCCTGGATCCCATTTGTACACGTGGTCGGAAGAGCTCAGCTCGCGGTCGCAGACAATAGCCCGGCGAGCAGGCAGGAGCGAGCTCTCCCAACTCAGAGGCCGGGACCGGGAGGGGAAGGCGGTAGTGATGCACGGCCGCGTCCACGCTCGGCCGGGGGCCCTCCCCCGAATTCCCTTCCTCCCCGGCGCCGCACCAGGTCCCTCCTCCCCCGGCGGCCGGCCGGGGCTAGGGGCAGCGCTGCGACGGTCCAAGACCAAGAGCCGCCTCCACTTCGGGCCCCCCGCTGCCGGGGACCTCTGCAAGCGAGCCCACCGTGTCCGTATCTCTCACCCTGCGCTTAGACTATCCGATGATCCGTGTGTGTGTGTGTGTGTGGCTTCTCGCCCTTGCCCCTTGGTCAAAACCATAGCTCGTGGAATGGAACAATCCGGTGCCGTAAATTTACCTGTAACTCTTCTGTAAAATAGTTAGCCTAGGACTGAATATATGATGCAACCAGTGGTTTATTTACAGCCGAGTTAGTTAGTTGTTAGCAGTTTGATACTCCTCAGTTGCTTGGGTTCTCAGCGTCAGAATTCAGGAGGAGCGTTTCCAATTTTCGTGGCAAAGTTTCACATTAATCTGCTTACTATCAAGTGATGCTTCAATACACAAATACCTAAGTTGTACCGGCAAGGGTCAAATTGATGATAGTTCCATTCTACCTAGAATTTTAGGCACTTTTGCTAGTACAAAGACCCTTTACACAATAAGGTACATTAATTTTACTAAGGCAAAACTGATGGGTGCCTTTGCGTATTTTGTGGCAGGAAAAGCTACGTGTTGCTGTCCTTGTGTCGAAACCCACACTGCAAAGTGAACATGGTAATTGCACAATGGTTCATTTGTTTCATCATATAATTTGGACTCTAAAATGTCGCATTTTGTGACTCCAATCCAGTCTCCAATGCTGCTGTTATCTAAGCAAGTTGCCAAAAACACATCTACTCAGGTGTTTCACTTCAGAGTGGGTATTCTGTTCTTGAAGGTGCCAAGGCTGCTGCGTTTCAGATTTCTGCCGATGAACTGGCATCAATCGTTGAAAGTCGTGACACTGAGAAGTTGGCCGTGCATGGTCAATTGGATGGAATTGCAGACAAGCTGGCAACATCGTTGACTGATGGGATTAATACAGCTGAGTACAGCCTAAATCAAAGGCAAGACATATACGGAGTGAACAAGTTCACAGAGAGTGAGGCCCGCAGCTTATGGGAGTTTGTGTGGGAAGCACTGCAAGATACCACTCTTATAATTCTTATAGCATGTGCTCTCATATCTATTGTTGTTGGCATTGCCACGGAAGGATGGCCAAAAGGTGCCTATGATGGCATTGGAATTTTTACAAGTATCCTCCTGGTTGTATCTGTTACTGCGACAAGTAACTATCAGCAGTCTTTGCAATTCAGGGATCTGGACAAAGAGAAAAGGAAAATTTTTGTTCAAGTTACAAGAAACAGTCTCAGGCAAAGGATGTTGATAGACGATCTTCTTCCTGGTGATGTTGTCCACCTAGCAGTCGGAGATCAGGTTCCTGCAGATGGCCTCTTTATATCTGGGTATTCAGTATTGATCAATGAGTCCAGTCTAACTGGGGAGAGTGAACCTCTTGTCGTAAATGAAGATAACCCTTTTCTTCTGTCAGGGACCAAAGTTCTAGACGGTTCATGCAAAATGCTAGTTACTGCAGTAGGGATGCGAACACAGTGGGGTAAACTAATGGCTGCCATCACTGAAAGTGGGGATGATGAAACTCCACTCCAAGTCAAACTGAATAGAGTTGCAAATATTATTGGAAACATTGGTCTATTTTGTGCCCTCTTGACTTTTGTTGTCCTCTCGAAAGGTTTAGTTGCCCAGAAATACCTTGACGGGCTTCTTTTAAGCTGGTCTGGAGATGATGTGCTCGAGATATTGCAACATTTTTCCGTTGCAGTTACAATCATTGTTGTTGCTGTTCCTGAGGGATTGCCTTTAGCAGTCACATTGAGCCTTGCATTTGCAATGAAGAAGATGATGAAGGACAAGGCGTTGGTCCGACAATTAGCTGCCTGTGAAACAATGGGCTCAGCCACGATCATTTGCAGTGACAAGACCGGAACACTAACAACCAATCGCATGTCTGTTGTGAAGGCCTGCGTATGCGGGAACACCATGGAAGTGAACAGTCCACCGGCACCTTCTAATTTTTCTTCCGAACTCCCAGAAGCTGCTTTGGAAATTCTTCTGGAATCTATTTTTAACAACACTGCAGGTGAAGTGGTGATTAACCAAGAAGGGCACCGTCAAATACTAGGGACCCCTACTGAGGTGGCTTTGTTGGACTTTGCATTGTTAATGGGTGGAGGATTTAAAGAAAAGCGGCAGGAAACCAAGGTTGTTAAGGTGGAGCCTTTTAATTCAACAAAAAAGAGGATGAGCATCATTCTTGAGCTTCCTGGAGGAGGATACCGTGCTCATTGTAAAGGTGCTTCAGAAGTAGTCTTGGCTGCCTGTGATAAATTTATAGATGCCAGAGGTAGTATTATTGCCCTCAATAACACAACTACAAACGAACTCAATGGTATCATTGAAACCTTTTCTAAAGAAGCACTTAGGACACTCTGCCTAGCTTATCGGGAAATGGATGATGGCTTTTCCATTGATGAGCCAATACCGCTACAAGGATACACATGCATTGGTATTGTTGGTATCAAAGATCCTGTTCGTCCAGGTGTCAGGCAGTCTGTGGCAACTTGCCGGTCTGCTGGCATTGAGGTTCGAATGATTACAGGTGACAACATAAATACAGCAAAGGCAATTGCCTGTGAATGTGGTATACTTACTGAGGATGGTATCGCCATTGAAGGTGCTGAGTTTAGAGAGAAAAATCATAAAGAACTCATTGAGCTGATTCCAAAGATGCAGGTTTGCCATGATCTAATGTTTATCTTTGAATTGCAAGTTTTTATCGGTCTAGGAAATTCTCATGTTCGTTCGAGTATGCCTGTGCACTGCAGGTACTGGCCCGATCTTCACCACTTGACAAACATACGCTTGTGAAACACTTGCGTACCACATTTGATGAGGTTGTTGCTGTGACTGGTGATGGTACAAATGACGCACCAGCACTACGTGAGGCAGATATTGGACTTGCCATGGGAATTGCAGGGACTGAGGTAATGACTTAACTAAGTAATGGTAACATATCTTGACATATTACCATTCTAGTTCTTTCCTCTTTTACATAAAATTGCTCAAGTTATTGCAAGCTAAGTGGACCTGGATCTTGACACATTTTCTAGATATTCTTATTCATTAGTTGTTATGAGAGATTAAAGAAAAAAGTTTAAACTTTCATTCAGTTCTTATCCTCAGTACTTTGGTTTCCTACTTCCAATATTTGTTCAACTAATTTGTCAGTCCAGTACTTTGTGCATGTGTTCATTCGTAATGGTTACATTCTTAGTAAAATATTTTCCTAGAGGAAGTCCCATTAATGATGTAGATGTATATCTTCATATTCTGTTATCAAGACCCTGTGCTGAAGTTCATAGACGAAGCTACCACATGCACCTGATGATGTAGTGTGATGTTGATTTAAGGAGAACAGTGACCTTTATGGTTTTTCAAGGGTTTCTGGTACCATTGTTCAACTAGTTCTCATTGAAATAGATTTTTTTTTGGTATTCGCCAACATCAATTTGATAAAAAGACATATGGCAGTTTTATTTTTAATAATTAGAGAAATTGGGGGAACTCCTGCAATTTTTTCCCTTTAACCATGAAAGAGTAACATAAACAGTTGGAGGCCAATCCATTGTTTAAAAAAAGCTGTATTGCGGTAGGTTGGTTTAGAGGCCCTACTGGCTGTGGTTGCTGGTTTTTTATGGTTCTTTTTAACCCCGAAAAACAAGGTCTTCTGTATCCTCAATATTTCAAATAACTAGTGTTGGTCAACATTCTAGAAGTCTAGGTTTCAGGACACAAACATTTACTCCCAGATTCAGTAAAGTAATTTATGCAGGTGGCAAAAGAGAGCGCCGATGTTGTAATTCTGGATGACAACTTCTCCACCATCGTAACTGTTGCAAAATGGGGACGCTCTGTTTATGTCAACATCCAAAAGTTTGTGCAGTTTCAGCTGACTGTTAATATTGTCGCTTTGCTAGTTAACTTCTCTTCTGCATGCTTTACAGGTATATTCTATTTAGTCAATTGTGTTAACTTGTCATCTCTATCTCATGATTTGCATTTTCTCATGCCAGGAGATGCTCCACTGACAGCTGTTCAGCTTCTTTGGGTCAACATGATTATGGATACCCTAGGAGCACTTGCGCTTGCCACTGAACCACCTGATGATAACTTAATGAAGAAAGCACCAGTTGGAAGGAGAGGGAAATTCATCACAAAAGTAATGTGGAGGAATATTTTGGGTCAGTCAATATTCCAATTTGCGGTCATGTGGTATCTACAAACTCAAGGGAAGTACTTGTTTGGGCTTGAAGGCTCTGACGCTGATACTGTCCTAAATACAATCATATTCAACACTTTTGTCTTCTGCCAGGTAAATCAGCCATTACGAAATCCTCACATTTGGTTCGGCGTTCTATAGTATAGAACAGGAAGCAGTCATAATCTGTCCAACTTGATTTTTTTTCCTAAGGGAGAAAGATGTCTAAAAACTAACCCATTTCCCATTCTTTCCACGCATTAGTTCACTGTCCAAATGGAACCAATGAAAATTGTCAGTTCTTTATATTGCATTGCAATCTAGTGGAACCAATGGTAACTGCTAACTCTTTTACATATGTTTCATTGCTGAATCTGTGTATAACGTCTAGGTGTTCAATGAGGTAAGCTCGAGGGACATGGAGGAGATCAACGTTCTCAAGGGCCTTCCGGATAACTCCATTTTCATGAGCATCCTTGCTGGCACTGTCATCTTCCAGTTCATCATTGTCCAGTTCTTAGGAGATTTTGCTGACACCACGCCTCTCACCCAGCTCCAGTGGCTCGTCAGCATTCTCTTTGGCCTCCTTGGGATGCCTATTGCTGCTGTCATCAAACTGATTCCCGTGGAACCGCATGAAGAAGGCAATTGACATAGAACATAGTAGATCATAGTCCTGAAGATTAAGTGCAATAATTCAGGTTCACCAATTCCCAACTGTGGTAAGCTCATCCGCACTCCCAATAATATATTCTTCCCTGAGCTGATGCATGAGAATAGCAGCACTGACCCAAAGGTTGACATCGAATTGCAAAAAAAAAAAAAAACATTTGGATTGGGCAACAAATTATGTGTTCCCTTCGGTTTCCTCCACCATGATCAACAGCCACGAGCCTAGCCAACAATGTAGGTTATAATAACAGGGTGTACATACGTTCTACCCTGTGTCAATTGTAAGTCGGACTGTACATTGAATGAAATAACGATTATATCACTAGCATAGTTCATTACAATTTTTTCTTGTCATTTGCAATGCTTTTCTACCCAATCACGCACGGTTCCTAACTTTGGTGAATGTTGATGCTGTCGTTGATATTTGCCCGTGGGATGTACCGGAACAGCAACAGCGATTGCACACATATAGAAATGCATTAAGCATTATGTGTGCACCCAAGTACATACTTCCTAATCGCTGACACAAATGGTCGCAGTCAGCAAGTATGCTTACTTTCACTTCGTGAAGACACTTATTACAACTTGCAACTCACCGGCTGCCGCTTAATACTGTACATCAGATTTCGGGGAGAACTGATCTTATCAGCGCTTTTGTGCTCTCCAATAGCTGCCTTGAATCACCATCATCAACAGGCTCCTCCCTGACATACCTATCAATCTCAAAGAAATTATCACGAAGAGAGTCGTGGGTAAGCTGCAGCTTCTCCAACGCCGACGTGTTGTTCCCAAGCAACCTTGCACAAACGAAGCGAGTAATGCCCAATACAATGTCGTACTCTGATCTTTGCAGCATCAACTTGAGGGTGGACAGGAGGACTCCGCCAACGCAGTCAAGGATTCGGGGGTTTCCTTTCTTCAGTAGGATCACCATCATTTCCGCTAGTTTTCTGCACAATGGCGAATCCTCACCCTCTGCAACCTGCTCGCTTTGGTCATTCTGGCCAGGCTCTTTGCCATCAAGAAGCTCATTCTTTGCCACAGCTGTGACCCACAGTGGTAAGCATGAGTCACCAAAGTGGCAGTTGGCAGCCATTTCATTCTGTGGTCCAATGAGCCAGCGACATACAAGACCCAATATGACAACAGGTAGCCATTGCTTCAAAGCAGAAACTATGCTGAGTGCAAATCTTGAGCCAACAAAGGACTCGACAGAGGGCACAAGATCAAGAAGATCATTGGCAAGGACGAAGGCCTCCTCTCGAGGGATTGATGACTCAGTTGAGCTTGATAGCACCAAATGAATTATCTTGGCTGCGTATGTAAAGGAGCTTCGTATAAGCACCAGTGCGTCCTTCAGATCATCCCACTTGAAAGATGAATTCTCTTCCTGATGCTTTTTGATGGATGATACTGCATATTTTGTGTAGGATGATGCGAATTTGAGGCATCTTATTTTATCATCATCGACCAGCTTGATGGTTGTGTCAACAATAAACTTGAGAATTGAAGTTCCCAGCATAATCGCATTAACTGTGCCTTTCACTGTGTTTCCTGCATTAGTCAAGAGGTGTCACGCAAAATTCTGCAGTATCAGTTTGTACACATATACACAAAGATGCTGGTAAAAATGGATGGGTTAATTACACTCTTTTCTGTGTTTTCTGAAGATCATAGAAACATTTAAGGTTTTGAATACAAGTGTCAGTTTAAATAGGATTTTCACATCAGGAAATGTAAAGCATCAGTTTGAAAAGGGTTTTCACAACAGAAACATTTAGGGTTTTGAATACAGGTTTCAGTTTACCTTCAGATGCTCCTTTCCGCTGGTCTTTAGATCGTGAAGCTTTTGACATTGATGGAGGATTTTTAACAGGTGCAGTTAGGAGTTTGTCGAAACAATTCAGTAGATGATCCAGTGACTGATTGGCAATTGATGACTGAAAAAAAAAAGAAATTGACTGAACAAAAAAAATATACCCAGATAAAGTGGACCTTTAACAAAAAAAAGGCAAAAAAAAATGTTATGTAACCAAAAGAAAGCTATGAACAGAAGTGCAACTAATAAATACTGTTACCAGCTTCCAATGATGTTTCAACTGATGATAATACTAGTTATCAAAATTTCAGTACAAACTGTGAGATCCAAGTGTGGTGGAAATTCGGATGTGGAACTCACCTCAGAGCAGCTTCCAGTATCAACATTTGGAAGGGTATTATAGGTAGTCAGACTCAAATAGGCCAACACAGGTGCAAGGTCTAAGGAGTCCAAATATAGGCACTGCTCGACATACACTTGAGAAATGACCTTCAGAGAGGAAAATGCAATTTCTGAATAAGAAGATTGCAGAAAAGCAACTCTAAGGTCTTCAGCTCTCATTATTTCATTGATCTGCCAAGCTGCTCCAGCTGCAACAGCAAGCACTTCATTACTGACTCTTGATTTGGACGACCCCTTTCCAACAGCATGGCCACGTGCTGGTGTTTTCTTAAGTGACTTCCCTTTCTTCCTCCTTGAAGATGCAACAGGGCATAGAGGGGGTTTGAGTCCATAGATCTCAGCAAAATCAGAGGCTTTAGATTGCAGAATATTTGTCAGTGCTTTGAACAGTTCATCAGACCAGCCACTCAAAAATATCAACTTATGTGCTGCAAGCGCTGCTTCCTGGCATTTTTCTTGCTTTGAAATCCTAGTAGCATTCACAACTATATCCATGCATTCCTCATGAAGCACAGATAGATCATCAGGTAAAATAACTGGAGCAACACTAAGAATGGCAGCCCGGGCACCCTCAGAAACAACGGTTTGAAGGACCAACCTTAACTTCGCATTTGCAAAGAATTCTCGTAAAGTAGCCAAACTAGAGCGCTGTTCAGATAAACTTTTTATAAGATTGACAGAAGCAATAACAAGACCATCAATCTGGTCTGAGTTAAGTCCTGTTCGTGATAATGCAAGAGTAATAGAGAATTTGACTAGCTCAACAATAGACCTTGGGGATGACCCTTCAGACATAGCAAATTCACAGAATCTCGCCCCAGCTGTCGGTGACCTCTTTATCAGTGCAATGCAGCGAGCACATGCTTCTTTTGGGTTCAACTTTGATGGAAAATAAGAAGGAATGAGAAGTTTTGTAATTTTTTGAGCAATACGGGGATGGTCATTTGCAAGTGAAGATAATAGAGTACCCAGGCCAACAATCTGCAACAGAGAAGGGTATATGAACAACCTACCTGAAAATATTAAAAAAACACTCTGATTTGCTTAAACCGAACAAATTATGGATGTTATGGTTATTTATGTACATACCATAGTTGCAAGCAAGTACCATACCTTATTGTATTGGAAAGATCGAAGATCACGAACAGCTAAAAGAAGATCAACAGCAGCAGCTCTGACAGACAGAGCAGTATCTGAGATCATATCGCTTAATCTTGGGAGTAGAACTTTAAGTATTTCATGACTCTGTGGATTGTCAAGCAAGTACATGAGACCATTTAGTGTTGACAGCCGAACCTCATTGCAAGAATCCTTGGACATGTCGTCAACAATTTTACTTAGAAATTTTGAAATAGTAAGGGCAGGGACAATTTCCCAATATTGGTTAAGAATACGGCAGATTCCTTCAACTGCTACTGTTCGTATTTCTGGGCAGTCATCCATGAGGAGCTTATCTATCAGGAAGAACTGCTTCTCTATAAGAGGATCATTAACATCCTTTGTCACATCTGGATCTTCAAGGGGAAATAAATCTAATAGAAGGTGTAAGGCATTATGGCGAACATTGGAGTTCGCAACCTGCCAAACAGTACCCAGTTGAGATAAGGCCA
This sequence comes from Panicum virgatum, assembly GCF_016808335.1. Lineage (NCBI taxonomy): Eukaryota > Viridiplantae > Streptophyta > Magnoliopsida > Poales > Poaceae > Panicum > Panicum virgatum. Next base: position 16,819,358 of record NC_053153.1, on the reverse strand, counting down.
AGGAAATTTGGTTAAAACGTGAATAGCCAATACAGTAGAAATTATCATTACTGCAGCATAATATATACTTCCACTATTGAACTGCAAAGCCACAAAGTGACCAAATAATTACTTGAATTCGAGAATATAAACTTATCTGTTCATGGAATTGCCCGTTCATGTTTTATTGGGAGATGAGAGGAATATATAATACACTGCTCACAGTATTAGAAGTCTGTTGTGGTCAACAAAGAGCTTATATGTGGCAGTGAAGCATCAATAACTTTGGTGTAACATAATTGACAGAGAAAGCATTTCTAGTCAGTGTTTCTTCTATCTGTCAATTCATCCCATTCCTGCTATACCTATATTACTAGTCACACACGGGGCCACTGCCGATAGAGAAGAATAATAGGCACATACGTACCTGCAACGATCGGAACAGCACAGGCTCCGCAAGCCGGAACACCAACTTCTCAACCCCGGCAACCGCCCTCTGCTCAACGAACGCCCCGATGATCTTCCTGGCTGCCTTGGCCACCTCCTTGCTCCCAGCGTGCAAGGCGGCCTCCACCATCCCCTGCAGGAAGGCCTCCCCGACCTCCGCCCTAACCCAGCCCCCATCCTTCCACGCCCTGAACACGACCTCCCCGTAGGCCACCACGGCCGCGCGCTTGGCGCCCGTAATCCCCACCTGCGCCCTGACGAGCTCCAGCCCCTCCCTGGCGATCCCCTCGCTGACGCCGAGCACGAGCGCGAGGAACTTCCTGCCTTCCTCGGCCTTGAGGAAGAGCGGCGAGACGAAGCAGCGCAGCAGGAGCATCTTGAAGTCGGAGATGCTCCGGTCATCGTCGTAGTCGAGCAGCGGCAGCGCGTCGCGGAGAGCGAGGAGGCGGCGGAGGACCGGCCTGGCGCTGGAGCCGGAGGTGAGCGCCAGGGCGACGAGGTAGGGCAACGTCTGCGCGACGAGCGCGTCGCGGCCCGGGGCGTCGGCGCGCCAGGCGAGCTCGAAGCAGGCGGCGGCGAGGGCCGCGAGCGGCGGGTCGGCGGTGGCCAGGAGCGCGAGGCGGTCGTGGAGGAGCTCGAGCGGGCGGACGAGGTCGTCCCATCGCGGCGGGTGGGATGGGTGGGTGAGGAGCAGGTGGAGGAGGACGGCGGGGGCGCGCGGGGTCGGGGGCGCGTCGGAACAGGAGGCGGAGGCGGTTTCTGAGGGGGGAGCGAGGGCGAGGGCGAGGGCCTGCGGGAGGGAGAGGAGGAGCGGGTGGGAGGCGGGGAGGGAGTGGACGAGTTGCTTGAGTTGGGGAGGGGCTCTGAGGGCGGTGGTGGCGGCGGCCGGGACGAGGGTGCCGGCGAGGGCGAGGAGGTCGGCGGCGGAGGCGGGGACGGAGTGGTCGGCGCCGGCGGGCGTGGAGCGACGGCGGCGCGTGGGCGGCATTGCGGCGGGGATGTGGGATTTCGGGGTGGGGGTTCGAAATGGAGCGCGGGATCGACGGGGAATTCGGGGAGGCCGGGGCAACGGGGAAAGAGGGAGGAGGAAGAAGAGCTCGTGGTGGGTTTGGGCTCTTTCGGGAAGGCTGCACTGCAGTGGGATGTTGTTTGGCAGCAGGAAAAGCAAGAAGCGAGCGTGGATCTGAGCCCACGTTGTATTAGAAGGGGCCGGATCGCGCTGAGAGGGAGACCAAGCGACAGAAGCAACTTGGGCCGTCCAAACTCCGAAACGCGAGACATGGATCTGATGGCCTCTCTGATAGAGGAAAGTGGCTGAACCGCGGGCCGTGGGCAGACGCATTTTTTTTTTGTTAGACTATGGACCTTACAGACAGATTCGAACCGAGAAACTCCTCCCGACGATTGAAAATTTATGGGGCGAAGAGTAGTAAACCTGAACTCAGTTCTGTTTTTTCCCATTTATTCATCTGCTTACATTATAAAAACCTAGAATTTACACGTGTTTTGGCATTGATCAAAGTGGAAATGGAGCTTCAAGTGCGGATGGCTGTGGCTTCTTCAATTGGACCTGGACAGCAGCGGTCGTCTCGCTCTCGTACATCCAGATTCCAGTCTCAGTCTGGTCAGCGTGGTGTCGGTGGTGGCGCTGGCAGAATCCCACGCCGACGCAACTTTTCGTCCTCGAAGCGCCGTCGCCTGCTACGACCGTGCGCGCTACATGCTGCAGACAGAGACCCAAGTGAAGGCAGCAGATAGTCAAACTGACGATGATGCTTGCGAGCACCATCTCTGCTGCTGCAAGACTGCAGAGGCCGCCGAGGGGAAGGAAGCGGTCGCGCTCCATGGAGAGATGACGCGATCAAGCGCAAGACAGCTGCTAGTTGCCAGGTGGTTGGTGCAGATTTGGTGTGAGAAAAAAATACTACTAGCTAATTGATTGACAAGTCAAACTAACAGAGTGGGTAGTAATAGTAGCAAGCTAACAAAGCCACGGCATGGTTGACTGGCGGCTACCACGCGCAGCAGAGCAGCTGCCCGGCCGTGCATAGAGAGACGACGCCGACCGCGGCTGGGCCGGCCGGCAGCTCCGTGGATGATGCCCCGCACCTCCGCTCCGCCGGAGCTCCCCTCGCAGCTTTCCATCGACGACCACGCAGCGATCGCCGTTTTTCCCCCGCAGCCGCAGTTTTTTTCCCCCGGAGGATGAAAGGACAAGTGGAATAGTCAAATACTCAAATTGACTAATCGAGCAAGAACACCAAATGATTCTTTGACTGCCAGTGGCTGCTGATTGCATCCACCACTCCACCAGCATCATGTCCTTCTTCCTCCAGACCAGAAATCTACAGGCACCGGCACTGTTTTTTTAAATAATGGAAACCACGTTCGGGTCTCTACAACCGCACACAGTCAGTATTTTGATCTTATTGCATAAACATCAGTCTACTGACTGACACCAAAAAAACAAATAAAAAGGACTACTAGGAACCCAATCAGCCATTAAACCTCCAACCAAAACCCTTGCCAATGCCAGCTGCCCGCCAGGTGCGCACAGAGAGGGTGCGTGCTCGACGCACGGGGCCATGCCCTGCTGTTGATGCGAGCAAAGCTACATGCTCTGTTCAGGCTTTCATAGTTGAGGGCTTGAGGCCACAGGGCTCAGGCAGTCAGGCTTTTGAGTTTTGACCCGCGCCGCGCAGCTGTGCTGCTCGCCTGCATTTCTCTATGGTTCTTTTCCGTCTCCTCCTGGACGTGCGGAGTCACGCGACCGCGGAGATGGCATCGTCTACGAACACAGAATCATGTGCGTGCACCAGCACCAGCACCAGCGAAAGTTGGGCATGGTGCTTTTACGTGTACCAGAGGCATTTGAATGTGGCGAGTTCGTGTACGTGTACAAAAGGTACGGTGGTGTATGGTTATCTTATCTATAAATTGATCTGACCTCACTAGTTTGCAGGTAGAAAAATGTGGGTTTTCCATACCTCGGCAGAAAGTTATAGTTTGTATCACATGCATCTTTACATTCTGCAATTCATATTGAATTCCTTTCCATATGTGCTTGTAGAACGGGGATCTAGGGTGCAAAACTTTGTACGGTAGAGAGTGGCAACACGTAGAAAAACTTTATTGCACATTTAAATAGAAAGTTAATCGTGTAGGTTCCTGTGTGTGTAATTGAAACTTATTGTTTACAAGTCTAATTCAAACACACCCTTAGGCTCTAAGCCCAGTCATTTTCTACTGCGATCCATTTGGAATTCTCCTGCATTTGATTATATTTCCAAGCCGGTTCATATTGCACTTGATTAGTTGAATCATTTTTAGAGTAAGATATCTTGTTATGAATCAGGGCTTTGTACGACAGCATAATTATTGCAAACACATAGGCAGACGGCTGAAATGGCTATCACGACTTATCATTCTACCAGGGATCCATGAAATACTTGCCAAACTAAATCCTAAGCCCCCCTCCTGGCCTCCGCCTGTTGTTCCGATCAGGTCCATACAAACCGGGGGCTACAAAGTAGTGTACACTATTAGAGAGTTGTCTCATGCACTACCTCTATTTTTAAATGTGCACCTCTTTCGTTCTAAATTATAGGTTGTTTTGAATTTTAGAGATATATATATTTCGCTATGCATCTAGACAATGTTCAGATACATAGCAAAAACTATGAATCTAGATGTTGTCAAAAATGACATGCAATTTGGAATGGAAGGAATAGTATTTAAGGGAAGCAAGCACGTTAAGGGCATGATAAAATTCAGATAATGTTTGTCCAACACGTTCGTACTATGCGCGAGCACGAAAGGTCAAAGGAGTACTTAGGGCGTGTTTAGTTTGCGAATTTTTTTGGATTTGACAACCGTAGCATTTTCGTTTTTATTTGATAATTAGTATCCAATTATGTATTAATTAGGCTCAAAAGATTCATCTCATCATTTCCAGCTAAATTGTGCAATTAGTTATTTTTTTTAACTATATTTAATGCTTCATGCATGTGTCCAAAAATTTGATGTGACGGAAAATTTTGAAAATTTTTGGGAACTAAACAGGGCCTTAGTTTAACTTCCATTATTAGCTATCCCAAGAGAACGAAACTACCTGACCGACCATACAACAGTAGTGCATCCTCCACTGGGTGCGTGCGCGTCTCCCCCACGAGAGCGGGCGCCGTGTCCTGTCCCCCATGTCCGCCGAAAAGTACAAAGGGAAAAGCTTCGGCGCTCCACTGCTCATCTGGATGCCGCAGTGGCAGTGCGACGCTCGCCTTGCATGTAACAGTAGCATCACCAAACATGGCAGAACCAGCCCACCACCGCAGGAAGCGAGAAAGGGCTGGCCCGGCCGTCCTGAGCTCTGAACTGGACGGCACTCTGCAGCACGATCAACCGAGAGGGAAGAGAAGACGACCCCCAGATGCAGAGGACGGTGCAGTGTGACCAGACCAGACCACGCATGCAGGTTTGCACAGGAATCGAATCGCGCTCTGAATCCTCAACCCCATCATCACCATACATCTCAAGTTCCCAATTCTCACGAACTAGAAAGGCTCGTGGCTTTGCCGCGGTGGGCTCGTATTTCGCGTCGTAGGTTAAGGAGTTTGCTTGCGACGAGCCCACACCATCGACACGGTAGTTTGCGCGTTATAATTTTATGTGATTATATTTATCATTATAGAATAATTTGGATTGATTATATTAGGTTGAATACAAATGATTGCGTGTATTTGTGTAAATTAACATGTAAACTATATGTAGTAGCACAACAAGTTATAGTATATTAATTGGTTTATATAATAGTAGAGATAGTGTATATGGGAATATATACGTGTTGATATGGATAGAGTTCTATTCTTCACAATCAGATTATGAATTAAATGAAGATGTATTCCTTCATGCATATATTGAACTTAGAATGGTAACGATGCAGTCTTTCAATTGTATATGAATTTATAGTAAAAATTATGTACTATTAGTTAATTCTAAAAATGGTTTGACATAATCTGAAGAGTGCTTCATGGGCTTAAATTTGCACGTGATAGGCTTAAGTGAGCTGAACTGCGACCTTTAGTTTGGGCCCACTTGAAATTATCAAAGGGGGAGGAGGGGAACAGGGATGTGTCCCTTTCCCACAACACCCGCCAGCCATGGCAGCGGTTGGAGCTCAATGAGCTCCGCCGGAACAGAGAATCTAGACGCCGTTTCTAAATCTGAGGGCATGCGGAGCGAGGGGCTGATGTGCGGTTTTCATTTTGGTGGTTCTCGTTAGGGGTTGGGCCATGAAAGGGAGAGGGTTAGGGACGACTATTGTTGCAGGTCTTGGAGCTCGTGGGAACTCGGCACAAGCAAGGACAGAGAGGGGCGCGACTTTTTTTTTTTTGAGTTAGAGGGGCGCCACTTGGAAGAGTTAGGCAGCCACAGTGGGGTAGAAAAGCAGGTAGTAAGCAATAAATATTGTTTTCTTACCCGGCAGTAGCTATTGTGGAACCGGTAAACAACAAATACCAGGCAATAGTGGACCGGTAAGCAACAAATACCAGGCAATAGGCTTACTACCCGGCAGCAAGAAAAAAAAACATTAATTCCCTCTGCCCTGCTCTTTATCTTCTCTCTCCTCTCACACTGCTACGGATCTACCTTACTACCTACTTTTTGTAGTGCACATTGTGAAGGTGATAAACAACAACTATCTAATTTTATTAGAGCCCACCTTACTTACTAGTTGGTAAAAATACATTGCTCATGCCCTTAGAGGATGGTGTGGAGGCGCTCACTATCGAACCAGACATCGGAGATTCCTGTTTTTGGGTGGAGTAGGAGAAACTGAGGGAGACCGAGAGCGGGAGGACTTTTACGGTGCACAATACGACCATATACTACTGTTTGAAAATGACTCGTATGAAAACATCGGACCGTCGAGGTTTTTCTATACCATAGAAACATCGATTAGTAGTATGAGGTAGTATATCTAGGTAGTATAGGTAGTATAAGGGTAATGTGGGAAAAATCATTTCAGTACAAGGTTTCACCCTTGATGCAACGGCCTAAAAGTGTTGCAATATGCCAAAAATGGTTGCAATAGACAAAATTGCAAAAAAGAATAAAATTATCCTTAATTTGTATTAAGTTACTAATGACAATTTTACCCCTTCTAATGAATGGTTGGATCTTTTCTATACTACATACTACAAAATAGTAGTATTGTACACCGTAAAAGAGGTCGAGAGGGGTCGCTGGCGAGCGCAGATGCTACGAGTAAGGATGAAAACGGACGGAAAAAATCTCGTTTCCGTCCGGCCGTATTTCTACATTTATGCCATATTTGCAGGTAAACGGAAACGGGACGGAAAATTTCGGAAACGGGACGGGAAATGGGTAAAGGGTAGCCGGAAATGGGACGGGATACGGGAGAGAGTCTATCCCGCCCGTTTTACCGGGATCCCGTTTTCTACCGGGATGGACCCGCATTCATCCCGTTTTCAAACTATACGGGATAGGCTAAATAAATAAAACTACTGAGTATTGATCCAGCTCAACACAGGCCCAAGAAACCAGCCCCCAGTCCCCAGCCCAACACAGGCCTCAATCTCACGAGCGAGACCCGTCAGACCGTGTCTCTGGCGGCCGCCGCCCGCTCGTCGCCCCTAGCGCCCGCTCTACAAGCCTCCGGCGCCTCCGAGCTCCGGCCGCGCGCACCCTTCCGGCGGTCCGGCCGTCCGGGCTCCACAGCCCTGCGCGGCTGCGCCCCTGCAGAGGATCCGTCTTCTGTTTCTGTCAAGAGCAGCAGCAGCAGAGGATCCGTTTCAGGTATGCACTAGACCACTAGTAGGTCTGTACATTTAATTTTAGTAGCAGATTAGCTTTATGGATATGCTCTGAATTCTTTTTCTTACTTGTGGTCTCATTATTGGTGATGTGATGATCCGTTAGACTCATGGTTGGTCTCTTTGTTGATTCTTTGATTGGATTAAAGAGAAAGATATGTGAAGGTGCTAGTGCTAGTAAGAATGCTGCTCGTGGTGTGCACATGTTGCTGGTTTGTGCTTCGAATCATTGAATGTGTAAGGTGTCACGATATATGTATGTCTTGTAATGTGTCATCCCGGTGTAACACGATATATGTATGTCTTGTAATGTGTCATCTCGGTGTAAGTTTCTGGTTTCCGTTCCGTTCCTGTTGTATTCTGTTCGAATTTGTTCGTTTCCGTATACCCATATATCCCGGTTCCCGTCTGTTTTCATTCCGCTCCCGTTTCCGGTGAAAAAAATACGGCAATAGAAATGTAAGAATGCTGCTCGTGGTGTGCACATGTTGCTGGTTTGCGCTTCGAATCATTGAATGTGTAAGGTGTCACGATATATATATATGTCTTGTAATGTGTCATCCCGGTGTAAGTTTCTGGTTTCCGTTCCGTTCCGTTCCTGTTGTATTCCGTTCGAATTTGTTCGTTTCCGTATACCCGTATATCCCGGTTCCCGTCCCGTTTCCAGCTGTTTCCGTTCCGCTCTCGTTTCCGGTGAAAAAATACGGCAACAGAAATGGAAGAGGGGTTTTCCGTCCGTTCCGTCTGTTTTCATCCTTGGCTACGAGCCTGAGGGCTCGTCGAGGCAGCGGGCGGAGTGGCAGGCGGGGCCGCAAGGGCTGACTCGCGAGGCGGCGACACGGTGCGGCCAGCTGAACTGGCGAAGGCCTGAGCAGTGAGCTAGCGTGACGTTCGGGAGGCTGTCCGTTCCAATTGGGCCGTTCGATCCCCCATCAGACAGCCCATATTTCCCGGGTGATGTGGCCCGATGAGGTGCCACAGAATCGCCCTGGGACGGACCCCGCTTTCGTGGTTAGAGATTATATCATGATAGGTGTCACATCAACTTTACACAAATAGACGAATGTCCGCGTGAAGTACTAAATGAAATCTATTTGCAATTTTTTTTAGAAATAAATGTAATTTTTCGTGACGAATCTAATGACAGTAATTAATTGATGATTTGCTACAGTGATATTACAATAATCATTCTCTAATCGCGCGGTCAAAAACTTCATTAGATTCGTCTCACGATTTACACGTGGAGTGCTGCGGGTGGTTTTGTAATTGGATTTTATTTAATACTTTAAATTAATGGTCAAAGATGTAAAAAAATCTGACAAAACCAAACACGGCCATAGAAACACGATCCAAAGGCTCTCTGCCTGCAGCAGCAGTAGGCCAGTAGCAACGTGCTAAAAGATGGGGCTTGGACAACCCTGCGACTGCGAGGAACCACCCCCGGTCACCGCCTCGCGTACAAATCCGCTTTCGGCAGGCCATGGGCCACGGCGCTCGCTCGATCGCGACGCCATTGCCACCGGCCTTGGAGATCGTCGATGAGCCAGTGCCCGGTGGAATGGCGACCGGGCCTACTTCCGATCAGGGAGGTGGAGCGCAGCGTGCACAGCTCTGCAGCCTGCAGCAGCGAAAGTCCAACAGCCTTGCGCTGCTCCAGTGCTCCTGCTGCTGCTGCTTTCTGTGCCCACACATTCGAGATTTTCTTGACATCTCCTCCCCTATCCCTATCCTTAGGAAAAGGAGCTCAAGCCCAGCCATCGCCACTTTCCTCACTCTTTTTTTTGTCTTTTTCTTCTTGTTTTCTTCATCCTCTCGCTCTCGCGCGACCTCATCAATCTCACACAAGAACCAAGCCAAGCCCTCCATCGGCAATCCAACACGGCGAGCGGCGCTGCCAATCATTTGGCAGTGCCATCGCCCACCGGCGATCAAAGAACTGAAGGAAACACACTACGATCCGGGAAGAAGATTAGCCGCGTCGATCGGAGCTGCGGCGGTGGCCACTGTAGGACGACTGACAAAAACGTGCGCGTCCCGGCGGCGCTCCTCACCGGTCGACGCCCGGCAGCTCGAGCAGCCGCGCCCTCTTGTTGCTGCTCCTCGCAGCGGCCGCGAACGGGGAGCCCGCGTCGGCGGACACGGACTCGTATGAGCTGCCGGCGCCGGTCGAGCAGGGGCTGGATGGCGGCGGCGGCGGCCTCTTGGCCGCCTCGCCGGTCGCCGCCGGCGGGATCTCGCTCGCGCTCGCGCTCAGCATCAGGCTGTGGCAGGCGTGCACGTCCTCCTGATCACCGGAAGAAAAAGAAAACGGTCAGGATCGTGCTACAAGACTACGGGTTGATACCGTGGAGGGAGACGTGTCGGGAACAGAGCAATGCCGAGCAGGTGCTGGGACCTTGTCGAGCAGGCAGGATGGAGAGAGGCCGGTCATCTTCGACTCCAGCGCTTCCTTTGACAGAGCGCCATGGAGCGCCGCCAGGACGGCGGCGACGGCCACGGTGGACGGCCGGTAGTCGAGCACGCTCGCAGCTGCAGGAACGGAGCACGCCGCAGATTTTCAGACATCACCAAGAATGCGGAGGAGGATGCGGTGGCAGAAAAAAAAAACAAAGAAAAAGTAACCTTCGGCGGTTGTAAAGATGAGGGCGGCGGCCTTGGCGGCGGCGAGACCGCCGCCGCCGCTGCCACGGCGTAGCCTGGAGGAGAGGCAGGGGAGGTAGTCGAAGGGGGTGACGCCGCCCATGCGCCACCCCAGCGTGGACAGCACGAGCAGCTCCATGCGCCGGATGGAGGCGCAGCTGAAGTCGTACTCGTCGTCGGCGCGGAACTCCGACAGCGCCGGCGCGCGGTACTCCTCCATCTTCGCCGCCAGCGACACGCACGCCACCGCCAGGAGCCGCGCCGCCCACGGCATCACCGACCTCTGCAGCGCGTCAACCAACCACGTCGCGGTCAGTCCCGGGACCATGGAAAACAGACGAGATTGCGATTGATCTGCGATGGTTGGTTACGTCGAAGCACCGGTGGAGGCAGAAGCGGTCGAAGTAGGCGACGGCCAGGTACGCCGTGCGGTGGGAGAAGCCGAAGCAAGCTCGAGTCTGCAATGGCGGCGGCGGGTCAAGACTCGAGAAAGAGATGGGAGCAAAAGCTCCTTCGCGTCAAGAAGGTAGGTAAATTATGGAAGGTTGCAGTGCTCGATCATTCACCTCGATGATCCACTTGACGGTGTCCCGGCGCGCGCACCGGAACCAGTCCTCGGAGGAGGGCATCGGCGACGGCGACGACTCGGCGCCGGCGTCGGAGAAGTCGGAGAAGGCTGCAGGGGAGGACGACGCGGACGAGGAAGGCGAGCAGCAGAATTTGCTCTCCTTGGACACGAGGTGGTCCATGTACTCCTCGTCCTCCTCTTCCTCAGCTTCGCTGCACAGCAGGAGCAGCTTCCCGTCATCGGCGCTGCCGGTGAGGCCGCCGCCGAGGTCAGCGCCGTCCTCCAGGCACATGAGGGAGAAGGAGCAGCCGGCCGAGCCGTCCTCCTCCGCCTCCCCCATTATCGCTTCGCTGTCTCCACCACCCCTCCTTTCTTCTCACGCCGGAATCAGGCCGCCGGCGCCATCTGGTTCCGGCCGCCGGAAATGGAAGCTCGGAGGAGGTGGGAGCCGAGCAAGGTGGCCTGCCGCTCGAGCTGAGCGCCCTCTATTTAAGTGCCTCTCTCTTTCATTTCACTGCTCCCTCACTCCAAACACTCGTCGACATTTTTTTCCTTGTCAATGACCTCGAGGCGCTTGTTGGTCAAGATGCAGTAGTATCGGTTACGCTTTCGACTGAATTCATGTCGTCAGGGTGGTGGCAGTGGCAGGAGCGGTAGGGGCGGGCGCCATAGTCAGTGCAGGCGACCTGGCTTGACTCAGGTGTGTTTAATTCATTTTGTATTTTGCATTTTTATATTTTTGAAAGGAAATTTTTAATATTTGAAATATTAAATATAGACTAATTATTAAACTAATTACAGATTTCGTCTATAAACTATGAGACAAATCTAATGAACCTAATTAATCCATCATTAGAGATGGTTTGATGTAGCATTACTATAGCAATTTAGTGTCTAATCACGTCCTAATTAGGGTCATTAGATTCGTCTCGCGATTTACAGTCTATTTGTGTAATGCGATTTATTTTTTTGACTACATTTAATATATTATATAAATAATTTATAAAAATTTTGTATTTTACGTTTTGGAATGTAGGAAGGGCTGGAGTTCGGGGCTCCAATCACCGGGCTTGACCGGGCGGTGCCATGTCCGCTTCTGCACACCTCTAACTTCGAGGTAGTACTTGAAATCGTAGCGTCGGCGAGCCCAATGATGCGCAGCTCTCCATCTCGGAACCACGGAGACGACATCTTTGCGAGCCCAAAGTGCAGAACCATTTGTTTAAAGCCATGCTCCCACTCCATAAATCCCGTAAATATAAAAAAAATATCACATCGAATATTTCGACACATGCATAGAGTACTAAATGAAGTCTATTTATAAAACTTTTTGCATGGATGGGCTGTAAATTGCGAGACGAATCTAATGAGCCTACTTAATCCATGATTTTGTAACAGTGATGCTACAGTAACTATCCGCTAATTATTGATTAACCATGGATTAATTAGCATCATTAAATTCGTCTCGCGATTTACAACCCATCTGTGCAAAAAGTTTTGTAAATAGACTTCATTTAGTACTTCAAATTAACAAGATTTCATCGCAATTTTTTTTTGCAAAACATCTAAACACGGCCTCAGTCTCACTTACTGCATGGTACAGACGCACTTACAGTGCTTTTAATTCAGATCAAAAGGTTAATGACATGTAATACTCCATCCATTTTTTTGATAGCTATATTTGCTATTGACGTGAGCTATGATAATAAACATCAGAAGTAACGAGGAATTCCCGATTAAAATATTGGAGGACCAACTAAAAATTTGTATTTCATTTATTACATGATAAGTAAAATTATTTTCCTTGATCACTATATTAAGATGAAATATAGCTAGCAAAAGAGAATGGAAAGAGTATTTATTATTCTAGTTATAAGTGCAGGTCTGTTAGTACATGAGTATAGTGTTTTTATGAAGTACTCTATGACACTTCAACTAGAAATAGCTATTCCTATACACATAACATACATTATCTAAAATTAAAGGAAAAATTAAAACATTCATATATTATGAACTAGCAAGGTGGCCCGCGCTAATAGCGTGGGTAGCTAGTTTTTTATTTAATTCTTTAAAAGAAATTACATTGATAGAAGAGATATGTTTGATAATTTATTTACCTCTCGTTTGTTCTTGTTGAATACTACCTGCATCTTTCTATGCATAGAAGTTCGCGTCAATCATCAATTTTTATGTTGCTTTGCTCTATATTATATTATAGTTGCATATTTTAGTACTTTAACCTGCAAAATCTAAATTTGAGTATTGAATTTAATTTTGGATCACCTTGAATATGGTTGCATATTGTACATATTTGTATTTATATAAAATTTTGTATAAGTAGTTATGAAATATATTTATATGTATGTGTTAGTTATGTTTGCCAACAATCTGTAACTTAGATGTTGGAGTTCGATTTGTATCTTGCAATATTTTGATTATTATTTAGTAAAAATATATCTAGTGTAGTTGTTAGAGCATTTAAGTAGCATCTAACAGACCTAGATCTGACTCATCACGGGAGCGAAATAAAAATGATCATGGATTAGACAAACAAAATTATGTTAAAAACAAAGTTGACTTTGGTAAATAAATGTTATGCAAGACTTATATATATGTGTGCTATATTAATGCATATATGTTTTAAATTTTTTATTTAACCAAATCTATTATTATTTTTCGCACTTTGGTTACTGCACAATTTATTAGTTTTTAGCTCATATGATTGCATAAATTGGCCTACTTTAGAGTTGTGTCATCTCGGTGATAGATAGTTCCATATATATCTTTGCTGTTGTTTCTAACTCATTTCTTTATCTTCCATTTTATTCCTCCATATATTTGAAATCGATTAGTGTGTATGACGTTCGATGCATCTAATGGAGAAGTTCCCTGTTTAGTATTGATGTGCCTCAGGGCTTTTATTTTTTCTGAGCGAAGAGGAGCAGCAACAACGTGCATTTGTTTGAATCATTTGTTTTGTATTGTAGGCAATCGACTTTGAAATAGATTAGCAGGGCTCTAGGCCTGAAGTTGTGGCTTCTTTGATGGAGCGGCTTCTCTTATGGATATAGAGTTGTTTTGAAAACCATTCGGTAGAACCGCTTCTCCTATTTTTTTTCATGAATATATGGAAGATGTCAAATGTCCAACGTTCCATGGCTATAATTTAATATTTTTCTCATAATCTATAATATAATTTTGTAATAACATAGTAGTGACTAATGATATCATTTATAGACTAAACTAATAAATTCACTTTTGTCCTTTTCTTTTGCCCTCATTTTCTCATTTTTGCTGCCTTCTTTTTCTATTATCCTTTTTCAACTTTCCTTACCCGTTCAACCTTGCTGTTTCTTTATCTTTTCTCTTCTCTTTCTCTGTACTTCTTTAGAGGTATAGATCACATTTGTGATCCGTGCCTACTATTTTTTCATGTACTTATAGAAGATTAGATGGGGATAATAATGTTAAGAATTATTTATGCTAGTTGATTCCTCAAGCGAATAAGTCCCTGATTTTCCCTATGCATCTATTTAGATTGAGCTAATAAATAGTCACATTTATTTGTAGGTTTCGGTGCTTTACCATTTATCCTAGTGATTATTACTTGTGTGGAACTATTTGTATGCCCGCAGAATCGTGAATCTTCGTTGACCACCATCAGATTAGTTTGTATAACTGAAATTGTTCAGGAATATGCAACATTTATGCCTGCCTTCCTTTTCTATTCTCCTTTTTATACTTTTCTTACCCGTTCAACCTTGCTACTTCTTTATCCTTTTCTATTCTCTTTCTCTATACTTATTTAGAGGTATAGATCACATTTGTGTTCCGTGACTAGTATTTTTTCATGTAGTTATAGAAGATTAGAAGGGGATAATAATGTTAAGTATTATTTATGCTATTTGATTCCTCACACGACTAAGTTCCTGATTTTTCCTCATGCATCTATTTAGATTGAGCTAATAGCAGTCAAATTTATTTGTAGGTTTGGTGCTTTACTCTTTATCCCAGCGATAATTACTTGTATGGAACTATTTGTATGCCCACAAAATCATGAATCTTCATTGACCACCATCAAAGTAGTTTGTATAACTGAAACTCTGCGCATCATCATTATTTTTTTCATCCCTATCTCGATGTTTGGTTGCTCCAGAAGAAAGGACCTTCTTCAGACTCAAAAAGTTGGGATTCGAAATCTCGAGCAAAGACTATGGTCACGCCGTAGTGCAGGGCATTCCAAAGATTTTTGAAAGCAATTATCTCTTTCTGTAGTACAGATACAATACAACTATGGTCGCGCTGTCACGCTTATGTTGTTGCCTTTTTTTTGCATCTTTAAGGAGGGTTAATGCGAGACATAGATAGTAACGTGAGTTTTTATGTCATGCGGACTCTATATTTAACTTTAATTGGATACAGACACTTTTGGGTTGTTTAGAATATTGCATCTTTATTAAATTGGACATGGACTCTTTTGGGGGTTAATGCGAGACATAGATAGTAACGTGAGTTTTTATGTCATGCGGACTCTGTATTTAACTTTAATTGGATACATACACTTTTGGGTAGTTTAGAATATTGCATCTTTATTAAATTGGACATGGACTCTTTTGGCCAAATTAGACTGTTAGATCTTCATTAAATTGAACGGTGTGAATCCTATACACAAATACTATTTAGATCTTCATTAGATTGGAGTATTTAGTAACTTTATTTGGCATAGAACTCAAATTTTAGTTTTTATTATTGCATTTGACCTATACTATTTATTTAGCTATTTTCCTTCGTAATATGCTTCTTAATCAGTACACACATCAACTAATTTTTTTGTATTCTAGTTCTTGCATTTATATATATATTAGTCATATTTGATGCCAATTTTTTTATACTTTTAATTTTTAATTTAGCTTTTTGACTTTTTTTGTCGAGTGCTAATGTTAATTTTCTTAATTTTATAATTCTGAATTTTCCTATTTAGTAATTGTATTCAACGTGGACTCTTTGGTTAAGTCCTAATTTTCTTATTTTTTAATTCATAATTAAGCTATTTACTAATCGTATTCGGCAAGGACTCTTTGTTATGTCCTAATTTTTCTTAATTAGCTATTTATTAATCGTATTTGATATGGACTCTTGAGTTACTTTGAACCGTTAGATCTTCGTAAAATCCAAAAGTGCAAATCCTTCTCTTTTTTAGATTAACGTAGGAATTTCTAGACTCTCTCGACGAACATAGTGGCTTCTTTTAACACTCCCTTAATAATATAATAAATTTTATACTTTTAATTTTTAATTTATCTATTCAGCTAATATTAATTTTTTGTTTAGTGCTAATGCTAATCTTCTTAATTTTATAATTTTGAATTTGCCTATTTAGTAATTTATTCAACATGGACTCTTTGGTTAAGCTGTAATTTCCTTATTTTTTAATTCCTAATTAAGCTATTTACTAATTGTATTCGGGCATGGACTCTTTGTCATGTTCTATTTTTCCTTAATTTTTAAATCCGAAATTAGCTATTTATTAATTGTATATGATATGAACTCTTGAGTTAGTTTGAACCGTTAGATCTTCATAAAATCCAATGGTGCAAATTTTTCTCTTTTTTAGATTAATGTGGGAATTTTTAGATTCTCTCGGCGAATGTGGTGGCTTCTTTTAACACTCCTTTAATAATATAATAGATAGATGTATTTTCTACAGGCGAACTTTGTATCGCCATTGCACTATAACTTGTGATGTTAGTCTATCTCAAATTTTAAGTTATTGATCGCCACTCGCCAGAGCTTGAACAATGATTTAGGACAAACCGGAATAAAATTATATAAAAAATACTTGATGCAATTCTTTCCTAGATCCTAGTCAAGTTGATTTTTTTGGCAGGGAGAATATAAAACCATTTGCTTGTGTCATTTTCGCTAGACCAAATCGCGGCTCTTATCAACCCTCGAACGCTAAAAAGCATACACCGCTTGCACGCGAAGACCATTGGATTGGTTGATGAAGACCATTTGTGAAGTACTCCATGTGTCCAAATGTTGCTGGTGTGTGACGCATGTCCAAATGTAGTTGATAGAACTCACATCGCCATTTGAAAATCTGCAAGTCTCATGAAACTTGTAGCTAGAACTACTTAGGCCAGCTCCAACCCTTGAATGTGCAAAGATTGTTTTTTGCTCACATACATACACACTAGAGCTGCTCTTACCTCTCGTCTCTCCACCATTGAACATCAACGCAGGTACCCTCACAAACCATTGTCAATTTATCATGTGCCCTCTTGCCTTTCGGTGTTTTCACGCAAACCTTCCTGCTTGGGGATGTGCATCGTTTGCGCGGGTGTGAGGGAAAATATGACTCTGAAAGGTGGAAAACTGGAAATAGAGATGAAGTGGCAAGATCTACACAGGTAGTGGATGTTTTTTCTTGCCACTGGAGAATTGTATATATGTTGGGTGAAGTGGGCGCAAAATTGGAAAACCCCTAAAACACATCATCCATGAGATATTCCATGTGGCTGTGACAATAGGAGAGTGCAATTATATTATTTGCTTTTACAAGGATAGTGCAAAATTGGACATTAGTTGAGAGTGATAAAAATAGACCTAGTTCTACTATTTTTACATTCTTTCGATGGTAAAAGTGTAAGTTCTATAGAAGTATCCATACAACTGACACAACGGATACATACCTTATTCAATCTAACCGTGTGTTTGGTTGCGGGATGAGTGGGTTGGGTTGGATCCAACCCTCATTTTTGGGACGGAGCCAACCCATCCATTGTTTGGTTGTAGCTCTGATTTTGGGGACGGAGCCAACCCATCCATTGTTTGGTTGAGTGAATTGGGAGTACGAGTTGGATGGCAACATTCACTCTGTTAGTGGGCCGTTAGTGGGCCCCACATGTCGGTCTCCTCTCTCTCCATCTCCTTTCTTCTTCTTCCTACCCGCTCCGCTCCCGACACCACCGCCCTGCGCCCCCGGCTGCCCGACCTCCTCGCCCCCGCCGCCGCCGAGGGTGACGCGCGCCCCGGCCGCCGAACCTCCTCCCGCCGAGGCCGAGGGCGACGCGCCGAATCTCCCCGCCCCCGCAGCCCCCAACGCGGGCCCGCGCACCGCCGCCGCCACTTCCCCGCCCCGCCAGACCTCCCCGCCCCCGCCGGACCTCCCTGCCACCGCGCTTGAGGTCGCCGCTGCCGCGCTCGAGGTCGCCATGGCCGCCGCGCGCGACCTCCGGTCGGGCGGACGCGGCGCTCGCGGCCCTCCTTCCTCCACGGCCGTGGCCCTCCTTCCTCCCCCCTTCTCCATCCCCTCCCTGGCCGCGGGCGCGAGCCTCCGGTCGAGCTCCGCCGCCGCGAGCGAGCTCCGCCGCAGGCGCGAGCCTTGCGGGCGAGCTCCGCGGGCGAGCTCCGCCGCCGCGGCCTCCTTCCTCCACGGCCGCGGCCCTCCTTCCTCCACGGCCCCTGCTCCTCCCCCCTTCTCCCTCCCCTCCCTGGCCGCGGGCACGAGCCTCCGGTCGAGCTCCGCCGCGGGCGCGAGCCTCCGCGGGAGAGCTCCGCCGCGGGCGCGAGCCTCCGCGGGAGAGCTCCGCCTTGGCCTTGGCTCGCTCCGGGAGGGCGCCGGGTGGCCGGCCCGGCCTCCTCCGCCCGCTGCCGCCGCGGCCGGCCCCGCCTCCTCTGCTTGCCGCCGCGGCCCGCCCCGCGCGCCGTGGCCCCGGCCTCCGCCGCCCGTCGACGTCGCCCCGGCCTCCTCCGCCCGTCGCCTTCGCCGTCGCCGTGGCCGTCGCCCAGTCGTCCGCCCGTCACGGAACCCAGACGGAGGAAACGGGGTTGGACTCGTCCGCTCGATTTTGGCGGACGAGTCCGACCCGGATCTGAGCCGAATATTCCCTCCGGGTCGGACCCAACCCCCTCCAACCTCCATCCAAACATCAGAAAAAGGGGTTCAACCCATCCGGGTTGGACCCTACCATTCAACCAAACACACGGTAATGTGTCAATGAAAACGTGATCCAAAGCCCGACCACATCAAGGAGCAGACTGGAGGCCTAGCTTATTATTAGCTTATATAAAGGCAGTCAGTGAGAGTGTAATCCCAACCACCTTTTTTGTAGCACCTCTCACCCCTTTCGCTTCATCCATGCAAGAAGTTAACAACCACCAACTTCTTGATGCAGCCAAGCAGGGGCTACGTTTCTTGTGCTAATTGTGCCTAGGGTGAGACAAAGCCAATTACCCACCATCTCATCCGTGCAGGTCCAGGATAGCAAAAAGCCTATCTCAAAAGGTTGAAAGGGGACCTGAAGAAATTTAGGGTTCACTAGACATATTAAAGACAGACCTGGAGTCTGACCGTATAATATTTAAGCTTGCAAGTCTAGCAAACTAATCTATTGTTCTCCGTGCCGAACGTGGGAGGAATTCTTTTTTTCCCCCCAAACATGCTGTAACGATGCTATGAATTGTGCAACATTAGATAGAGCATTATTGATCAATTTTAACTGTGAAACAGAGAACAAAGTACATAGAGCACAGTGTTAGATTCTAATCTTCTCTGTTTCTTGACTAGGATCACATCTAGTGTACAAATCGAGTCTAGGGGTACACATTCTGAGTAGATAATCAAGAGTTCATGCCTAATCTAATACGAGAGAGAGAGAGGTGGGTGAAAAGGGACGCAGGCCATCGGCAGCGGCTGCTGCGGAGGAGGAGGTGCCGGCGGGCGCCATCGCGTCGATGGAGTCGAGGATGGAGGCGAGGAAGTCTGGGTTGGCGAGGCGCGGATCCGGCGGCGACGGTGGGCGGCGAGGGTACCGGTACCCTTCGGGACGGTACCGGCACTGGCCAGGGACGGCGGCGGCGGTGGGGAGCGACGTGGTGGCGCTTCCCGTCGGCCTCGCACTAACCCTAGATCGGTAGGGATGTAGGAGGGGTTGGTGGCGTCGGTCAACCTTGTGATGCGTGCCCCGGCACCCCTTCAGTTTTTATAGCGCGGGCGACGGGGGCCCACCAGCCATGTTTGGATGGACGCCCCGATCAGGGCGCAAATCAAGGGATTGGCCAGATCTTTGGATCGGGCCGTTGGAGATCAATTCCAATATTCTCCCCCTTGATCTCTCATTGTTCTTATTCTTGTTCTGTATCTGAGTTTATCTATCCCATCGCAGATTAGTATATAGGGCGTGCCTCGTCATGACAATTATTACTGTCAGATTAACAGCCACAATCACCTTTCCGGTCTGAAACAGAGTCTTATTCTAGGGCCCTCTTTGTCCAGGAATCATAGACTTTCCATTAAACCCATGTCGGCTAAGTGTTCTCTGAACACATTGGGTGGTAGGCCTTTTGTAAGCGGATCCGCTAACATCTTGTTCGTTCTGATATGTTCTAGACAAATAGTTTGATCCTGGACTTGCTCCTTGACAACATAAAATTTGATGTCGATGTGTTTGGCAGCACCACTCGACTTGTTGTTATGAGTATAGAATACTGCTGGCTCGTTGTCGCAGTATAATTTCAGTGGTTTTTCTATGCTATCGATCACTTTCAATCCGGGTACGAATTTCTTTAGCCATGTGACCTGCCCCGAGACTTCATAACATGCTACAAATTCAGCATACATCATGGAGGATGCTGTAACTGACTGTTTGGAGCTTTTCCATGATATTGCTCCTTTTGCAAGATTGAAGATGTATCCAGATGTGGACTTTCTATCATCTGCATCTCCTGCAAAATCTGAATACCCTTCTATTTCTAAAGTTTTTGATTTTCTATATGTTAGCATGAGGCCAGTTGTGCCCCTCACATAGCGCAAAGTTTTCTTCACCATTTTTCAGTGCTCTATGCCTGGATTACTCTGGTATCTGCCAAGTACCCCGGTGACGAAACTTAAGTCAGGGCGTGTGCACACTTGTGCATACTGTAAGCTTCCGACAACTAAAGCATAAGGCACTGCCTTCATTTGCTCGAGCTCATACTGGTTCTTGGGACAGTGGTGTTTCCCAAAACTGTCGCCCTTGACTATTGGAGTAGGTGTGGGCTTACTCGCATGCATACCGTATTTCTTTAATACTTTTTCTAAGTATGCTTTCTGTGATAATCCTAAAACCCCTCTTCTTCTATCTCGGTGAATCTCAATTCCTAAAACGAACGAAGCTTCACCAAGATCTTTCATATCGAATTTTGAGGACAAGAATTTTTTTGTCTCCAGTAGTAGATTAATATCACTGCTAGGTAGCAGAATATCATCCACATATAGGATGAGGAAAATGAATTTTCTGTTCTTGAACTTCACATAAATAAAATTGTCCTCTTCATTTTCTTTAAATCCAAACTTTCTAATCGTTTCATCAAATTTCAAGTACCACCGCCTCGAGGCTTGCTTCAAGCCATAAATCGATTTTCTTAGGCAGCATTCTAAATTTTCTTTGCCTTCCACAACAAAATCTTTGGCTGTGCCATGTAGACATCTTCATACAGATCCCCATTTAGGAATGCCGTCTTTACATCCATCTGATGCAATTCTAAATCATAATGTGCCACTAAGGCCATTATTATTCTGAAAGAGTCTTTACATGAAACCGGAGAGAAGGTCTCATTGTAATCTATTCCTTCCCTTTGCGTGAACCCTTTTGCTACGAGACGCGCTTTATGTCTTTCTATATTCCTTTTGGAGTCACATTTCGTTTTGTAGACCCACTTGCAGCCTACTGTTTTGGCTTCTTTGGAAATTTCTTCTAAGTCCCAAATTTTATTGGTACTCGTGGATCTTATTTCATCTTCCATGGCTGCAAACCATTTGGATGAATTAGCGATTTTCATGGCTTCTTCAAAAGAGGTGGGATCACCCTCATTCTGTATTTCTTCGCTATTATAGACTTCATAGTCACTAGAAATAACTGTTTTTCTAGTTCTTTGTGACCTTCTCGGGGCCACTGCGACTGGTATTTCTTACACAGGAAGCTGTTGTTGCTCCCCCTCATCCATGGCAACGGGTTCTACTTGGTCCTGAGGAACAGGGCCCTCATTTCCATTTGCTGCCACGTTAGGAGGACCGACAACAGGTGGTGGCACCGCAGTTTCCTACACTGCAACGTCAGGTGGACTGGCAACATGTGTTGGCACTGCAGTTTCCTGCTCTATCGGTACCACAACCACATGCAACGTGAAAAAAAGGCTCTTGAGGTATCGGAGTGGGAACGAATACCTGCTTCTCCTCAAGGTCAATTTTTCTGGCTACCATGCTCCCCCTGATCATCTAATCTTCTAAGAAGGCAGCATGTCTTGTTTGTACAAACTTCGTGTGTCTGTCGGGACAGTAGAAGCGATATCCCTTAGACTTTTCTGGATAGCCAATAAAATGGCAACTGACTATCTTGGGACCTAGCTTCTCAAAGTTCGGATTAAATACTTTGGCCTCAGCTGGACAGCCCCATACGCGAAAATGATTAAGCGAGGGTTCTCTTTCTGTCCACAATTCATACGATGTTTTTGGCACCGATTTACTTGGCACCCGATTAAGAATATAAATGGCGGTTTTTAACGCCTCCATCCACAAGTTAATCGGTAGCGTGGAGTAGCTCATCATGCTTCTTACCACATTGTAGCAGCACCGCCCAAATTAAACCGGCTTAAGTGTGCTAACCATCATCTTAATACTTAATCAAGTTACTATGCACTTAAAACGGTGTAATCTGACGGGCTGTCGGGTAAATCCCGATTAAACTACTGCACTCCAGGATCACAATTGCACGAGCAGACCCGTACGAAGACGAGCACAGGTGATACAAGCATACAGAAATCTTCAAATTAATTTACAACACATGTTTTACATAAAAGCTTTAAGTACAAACGACAGAGTTCAAAAACACAGCGGAAGTTTAAAACCGAGTTCGAAATACAATACGATAACCACGACGACGATACAAGGTGAGCTCCACATCCTGCCCACCGATGTGATGCCAACCTGCCCGATCTTCACGGGGAAGACGGGGCCCACTCGACGGTCCACCCAGGAGGAAGCGGTTGTCCAATCCAGGACGCACAGACCTCCTCGAAGTCAGCGGGGACAAAACCTCCTCAGGAGGGTTACAACAACAACCCTGAGTATACTAATACTCAGCAAGGCTTACCCGACTTTAGGTATACTTAGCCCATTACCTAGACATGCAAAGCTTTTTGGCTCTGGAGTTCTTTTGCTGAAAGGCTGCTAGCAGTGAATCCTTACTTTCAATATTTTAGCTCCATTTAGTACAGTGAGTATTAACTAAATTCGCCTAAATATTTAGAGCACACATGGTGGATCAGATTATCCTTCAGTAACTCACAAACCAACCTTTTCCATTCCGTTCTCATTCCACTTTCTTACTACGATGTGACACAGTGACCAATGCTCTCATATTCGCGAGTTATGGCGAATCGATCCGATTTAACCTTGCAAGGTGGACCTAACCAACACGACACATGTAAGCCCTGTCGGGCCACCCGTGTCAACTGTTTCCATCATTACCACGACATCTGAACCACGCCTGCTAAAACCCAGGTGATGGGCCCCTCCCGGTGAACTCCCAGAGAACCCGAAGGCGGCATCCTATCCAACACCCGCCAACTCCCACGCCCAGCGTAGCAGGTCGGAATTCAAACTATCGTTGTAAAACGGTACACAGCTTACCGGTTTCAACTACCTCCTACTTTCGGCATGTCGTTAGTGTTGTTCAATCCTCGATCAACAATGCCAACAACGGTACGATCCTCAATCGACATAGGCGGAGGCTAAATTCCATCCATTTTATATCCAGAACCCATTCCATCTCCGCCCGGTCTTCATTTCTTTTTCCTCATTGATTCACTCTCAAACCACATTGCCACAAGTAACAAGATCCTAAATCTCGCGAGCGACAGGAATCACTCGACTTCTACCGAGATCCTACTTAGCAGAGCATTTCTATCGACATCTGCATACTATTATTGACCCTCGGGTACCTAGGGAGAACATGCATACTAGATTTCCATACAACTCCTAGAATGTAAATGGACAATTACTTAATTAAACATTGAATACTGAAATTAGAGTTATGCTCCGGGGCTTGCCTTGCAGGTCAGCGGGGTTAACGAGGCCTTCTGGATCTGGCTCGGCTGCTGCTTCGGCTTGCGGTTCCCCTGCTTGCGGCTCCGGGATCGGCTCAGCGACCAACTCGTAGACGGCTTCGCTCGCGGTGTCTACACGTATGAAAGGATGCCATGCCAGAGTCAGAACCACAGCAGTGCATGGATGCTCATGATGCGACGCATTTCGATACAAAGCAATTGAAAGAACCGATAGAGCTGACATGCATCAACTGAGTAGCTACCACAAAGAAAGTAACAACTGAACGATTTGAGTGCTTAGGTGCGGTTCCGAAGTTCAACTTGTTTTAGTCTGAAGTGTTTCCTTCAAAACAATAGCTACTAAACTACCTAGGATGACTAATCGCACATCTAGAGCACAAGGAAAACATAAAACTACGGACTTAGAACTAACTAACCACAAGCATCAGGGATAAAAACCAAAGCTAGGAACTAATTAAAGATCAAAACTTAACACGCCATAAGGATCTAGTAGCACAACTTTTCTATCATGAAAAACTACTGATAAGGAATGCATAAATAAATTACCAACATTTATTGATATAGAAAAGTATTTCTTTTAGCCCTAGAAAGGAAATCAAGCAATATTATATCCACAAACATGCACATAGGCTATGCACTAAAAATTTTTCAGTGGACTACACATACAAAGAGTAATCTACTGAATAAATTTCATAATTTTTAGAGCTATAGAACAACCGGTATTAATTAAACTAGCTTAAACACAACTCGAATTTTTAGCAGGGGCAAAATGACATTTCCCATGCACAAGTATTTTTTCTTCTGAAGATCTGGATTTTAGAAACCTAACAAAATTTATTTTGCGTTTTTCTCATTTTTTGATATTTTTCTACAAATTCTTAAAGTTTTCAGCCAAAAAGACAATAAAGAAAACAAAAATCTATCCTTAACCCCCCTCTCTCACCGACCCGCGGGCCCCACCCGGCAGTGGGACAGGGAGAGCAAAGGGGGTCTCCCATGCTTTGTCTGCCACTCCGGCCGCGCGCACCGGCGGCGCCCTGGCGCGCGCGGCGGCCGTGGGCCGGCCGGCCGGCCGGCGGCGCAGCGTGGGCGGGCTCGCGCGCAGGGGCCCGCGCACCCGCGGCCCACGCAAGGACGGCACGAGGCGGCAGCGGCGCGCCAGACTAGAGGCGGCAGTGGCTTGCGGCGGCGGCAGTGGTGGCCGGGCCGTTCCGGCCACGGCGGAGCAGGGCGACTGCGGGGCTTAGGGAGGCCAAGCGGCCCCGGGGCTTGCGGCCACGCAACTGGAGCCCTCGCGGAGGCAGCCCGCGGCGGGCGCAGCGGCGGCGCTCGGGCGGCCGCGGCGGCGCGGCACGTTCCCGGCGGCGGTGGCGCCGGAATCGAGCGGGGAAGAGGTCGGGGAGGATGAGTAGGGCATGGGGAAGCTTACGGAGCTCTCGATTCGGGTGGAGGTGAACCGGAGGATGGGGATCAACGGGCGGGGCGGCGTTCCAGCGGAGCGGTAATGGCGGCCGCGGCGGCGCAGGCCGATTCGGCCGGGGTTTGGCTTGAACGGGCACGGGATGGAGTGGAGGAGGTGGACGGCAAGGCTGCGCGGCTCTGGGTGCGGCGAATCGAGGCGGGGTGGCGAGGGGTGGTCGGCGCAGAGCTCGGCGGTGGCTCTGCTTGAGCTCGTCTCAACACGTTCGCGAGGAAGAATAAAGGGGAGGAGGAACGGATAGGGTCGCGCGCACGGATAAGGATGGCGCAGCGCGGATGGCGAGGATCGCCGACGCGCGTGACGCGTGGAGAGCTCGCCGACGGCCAGACGCCGGTATGGGCGTTGGGGCTGCACAGTGGTGCACAGGAGAACCACTGTGTACTCGTTTGACTCAATTTGACTCGCGTTTGACCTCCCAAAATCCAAATTTTCATATAACAACTTGAGATTTGACCAAAATAAGAGTTGTAGAGGAAGAGAAGATCTACAACTTTTGTTTTGTGCGAAAGTTGATTTGGAGCTCGGATTAGTAGTCCCCGGCACCCCTCCAGTTCTTATAGTGTGGGCGACGGAGGCCCACCAGCCATATTTGGCTGGACGCCCCCGATCAGGCCGCAAATCAAGGGATTGGCCAGATCTTTGGATCTGGCCGTTGGAGATCAATTCCAACACATAGAAGCCACCCGCACCACTCCAAAGCGAGATACATGGATCCACCGTGGGTCAACTTAATTATCTAATAGTTTTAGTCCAAGCTACTCAATTTTTTTTAAAAAATAGTTAATTAAGTTGAACTAGTGTGGGTCAATGGATGGATTCATGCCCATCTCTCTTCTGCGGTCTACTCTGTTGACAGTTCTTTCCACTCGCCATTGGTAGCATTTTGTTCGGCTGGCTTGTCTGCCAACCAACCAGCAGTGCTTTTCTCTCATACTAAATTAACCTCAGCCACCAACCAGTCAGCAATATTTTTCTCTCAGAACAAATCAGCACCAGGCACAGCCAGCCGAACAGAATCATATATTTTGTTTTCAAAAAAGTGATGGCAGGTCAAGTTATCAATGTGAAATGTGATCTCTGATAATTTGTTTTCAAGTGCTCTACAGGTCAAGTTGATCTGAGAAACTAAAACTAATTGTGACCTAGAGTCTTCAGTTGCATCTTGGGATCAGTCAAAAGTTTTGGTACCAATGAGGATCTAGTGGCAGAAATACGATCTTTCTCTCCAAAAATCAAACCAGCAATCACTCCATCCTACCAAAGGGGTGAGAGTTTCAGATCCAGCAAGTTACTGGTCCAGATGCATCAAGTCTACATAGTTAATCCAGGGAAAATCCAGGCATTAATCACCCGATGCCGTCCTATTGCATCGCCAATTACTCGTGTCAATACAGTGTCAGTAGGAAATAATCACCTAGATCCAGTACAGCTCAAGCTGCCTAGGCTCATGCCATGTGACTGCTGACCAAAGGTATGGGCAAAGCTAGCAACAAAGCATGACGTATTACTACTCAATCCATCCAGTACATCAGTAGAATTGTTTCATAATTTTCCACGGCCGCACCAAACGCGCTGCTCCAGATGCAGCTCCGACAACATCAAATTGGGAGAGGTGGAGACCTTTTGCGGGGTACTCCTGTGAAGCCGCAAAACGTGGCTCCACCTGCTCCAGCTCCGGTTCCGCCCGCTGAAGGAGCCCTCCCAAACGAAGCCTAACCAGCAAAGATGCATTCTTAATCTATGTCAACTGCATTTACGTATGCTATTACTACTTACACAGTTTAATCTATGAGGCAGAGGACTGGTAGAAAATCGGCCGGATCCTGTAGCGATCGATCTCCAGCGTCAGGCTAGCCGGGGCAGCTGGCAGGCAGGCATATTCAGATACCAACAGTGCAGGAAAAACAGCGGCTACTGTGATACAGTCGCGAGGATCTGATGCAGTGCGCAGACGCTAGCGGCCGGTCAGTGGTCACACCTACACTACACGTAGTACATGCTGCGTGGCCTGACAGCGGCAGTTGAATATACAGCAGGGAGATGTCCATCCATGGCCATGGACGGCCGGCCCATGAAGGAAGGACCCCAGGAATAGATCAGCACAGGGACCACGCTTGCATTGCATTGCATTGTGAACAATCTTTTTTGTTGGTACCTATCGATGCACCTAACCTGCTGCTGTAGGCTCGTAGTTTATGCAGGCGTGATTCGGGCAAAAACGGACAGCCGGGGAATCGTGCCTGAAAAATCCCTTCGTTTTGTCTGAACTTGTTGAAAGCGAGACCGGAAGAAGGTAGGAGGAACAAGAAATGGTGATGATATTTCTCTGAACAATTATTGAAGTCTAATCCTCTGCGATTCTAGCCCAATCGACTCCCGTCGCTGTCGGCGAGGCTTCCTTTGGTTCGATTCGAGAGGGGGTTTTCGAGGCCACAGGTGGTGTTTCTTGTCTTAGGAAGAGAGACGAGTTCACATTTCAGATATGTCTGTCAGTCTGTGGTTTGGCTTACATGCTGCGTCCAGTCTAGTTTCAAGGCTCGAAGGTTCAATATAGGTTTGGTTACAAAGGCAGTACTTTGAGTTATTATTTTGCTGCTTTTGTTGACAGTTACGCGCTTTGTCAAACTGTTCTAAGAAAAAAAAATTCTAATCCAAGATACTACCAACAGTGAGCAGCGTATGAGTTGCCTGGATCTAGAGGCACGTCTAACACGCGCGGGAACCAGGAATTCAAAGTTCCCCGGTCCGAAAGCGATTGTAAACAAGTCACTCTGACGCACCATTTATCCCTGAATCTGACAAGTGGCACCTGATCCAACGATGGGGGCAAAAAAACAAAAAAATGCTAGCGGCGGCAGTCTGCCCAGCCCAAATGAAACATCATGGAAGTTCAGAGTGCAGATCAAGATCCATCGATCGATCAAGCGATCGATCAGATTTGGATACGCTGCGATAGTTTGAGACTGGGAGTCGGCACAGAACCGAGAACACTTGACGGGAGCATAAAAGAGTGATGTGCTCTAGTGGAGGGGTGAATTAGATAATTTAAAATTTGAGTAAATTTCACTGGCGGTCCTCGAACTTGTTCCGCGTTCTCATCCCGGTCCCGGTACTTGCAAAACGCGCATTCAGCACCCTAAACTTGTTCCACTATGTCATCTCGGTCCCTAAACTAGAAAATCAAACGATTACGTCCTCAAATTTGTTCAATCATGTCATTCCGATCCTTAAACTTGATTTTGAGTCTTATATGTGTCAAAAACAAGGCGATCTAAAATTTATATATCAAAAGTAATTCATAACTTTTTCATATGAATTTGAATGAAGATAAACTTTATATCAAAATGGTAGCCTCGACGTAATCTACAATTTTGTAGTTGAAATATTTTTGAATTAAAACTGTTTAGGGTCTCAAAATATTATTGTAAGTTTAAAGATTTTGAAATTTAAAAGTTAAAATTAAATTTTGGGACTCTGAACAATTTTAATTCAAAAACTTTTCAACTTTGAAAGTTAATTTACTTTGAAAAGTTTTACAAGATTGAAAATTTTACAAGATTGATCTTGTAAACTTTTCAAAGTAAATTAACTTTCAAAGTTGAAAAGTTTTTGAATTAAAATTGTTCAGAGTCCCAAAATTTAATTTTAACTTTTAAATTTCAAAATTTTTAAACTTACAATAATATTTTGAGACCCTAAACAGTTTTAATTCAAAAATATTTCAACTACAAAATTGTAGATTGCGTCGAGGCTACCATTTTGATATAAAGTTTATATTCATTCAAATTCATATGAAAAAGTTATGAATTACTTTTGATATATAAATTTTAGATCGCCTTGTTTTGACCCATATAAGACTCAAAATCAAGTTTAAGGATCGGAATGACATGATGGAACAAATTTGAGGACGTAATCGTTTGATTTTCCAGTTTAGGGACCGGGATGACATAGTGGAACAAGTTTAGGGTGCTGAATGCGCGTTTTGCAAGTACCGGGACCGGGATGAGAACGCGGAACAAGTTCGAGGACCGCCGGTGAAATTTACTCTTAAAATTTTAACATATGGCTCCAACTAATTTGCACAATATTTAAGCTAAAACAAACTATCTAGATGTGCAACTATGGTTCTTTTTAGTGTGAAACTCCTATCCCAAAAAAATTAAGCAATCTATAGCCAATCCTATCAAGAGACTACTCTATAAAAGTAGAAATGAGAGAATGCAAACTCTCAACCCGAGGATTTATCTTGTGGTTCGGATTGCCACTTAGGCGCACCTACATTCACGTTGTTGAAGCACTCACGAAGATTATCGCTTCCTGGCACGAAGATTATCGCTTCCTGGCAATCAAGTCTCTTCCGTGAACACAATCATGGTCACCTTGATCTTGTTTTCCACTAAGGAGTTTCACCAAAAAAGGTGGGGGTCTCCACGTTCCCCGCACAAAATTGTCGACGCCGCTCCCCACCAAGTCGGAGGGTTGTTGATGTGCCGACGAGCCACCAATGCTCTAAGGGACCGGCGCACCGAGATCTTCTTATGGTTCACTCTAGAACCAGCTCGCAAGGTACAACACCTTGCTATCTCAATCACCAAAGAGCTAACCTTGCACTAACACTCTCAAAGATGTGCTAAAGATTAAATATATGATCACTAAGCTCTTAGATGGCTTGGAGATGTTCTTGGATATGGGTGTGATGTTTCTGAACTCCAGCAATCTTCAAATGCCCGGGGAACCCATATATATAGGCCACCAAGTCCATAGAGCCGTTTGTAGCCGTTGGGATTTTCTGCACAGGGCACCGATTAGACCTGTGGTAGAGCACCGGTATAACCAGTCACTCACGGCTCTGAAACAGCCGTTGGATCTTCTGACAAGCTGACATAGTAGTCACCGGTTAGACCGGTGTCGTGGCGTCGGTTCAACCGATCTTCTTATTTTCTTCTCAGCTGACATGACATTGCACCGGTGCATTGCTCCGATGCCCCATCAGTTCAATCGGTGCTGAAGATCTGATTCTCGACCGTTTGACATCGTCTCTGAAGGATAGTACGATAAATGCACCGATGCCTCAATTTGGCACTACCGGTTTAACCGGTGCCTCTTGGCTTCCTTCACCCGGCGGGACTCCTGTGCAGCCCAATGTACCGGCGCCCTAGCGTTGGTTCATCCGGTGCCCACCGGTTACACCGGTGCTGGGCCATCGGTTAAACTGGTGCAGCTGACTTTTCATTTATTTGTCCACTTCGTCGCTGTGGTCATTTGGACACTTTAAATATATTACTGTGACTTGTCATCTCAGCGGTGGATTGGACATCTTGGAGATGGTTTGGACATCATCCATGGAACCTAATAAAATCTATAAATATGATCTCACCAATTTATTAGTTCCATTGATTATATTGTCACACAATAACCAAAATCACAAACGATAACCGAGGCTGCTTGAGAACCCATGCGTGACGAACTGACGATGCATTGTTTCTTGCAGACAGAGCTGATGGTGCAGAAATTCTTGGTGAGTTCAGAGTGAGCGGTCACGTCGGTGCACTGTGACCGACGACCAAGGCATTAAGGTGAGGTTGCCGGACACAGCTGCACAAGCCTCCAAAGTCTACCCGGTTTCAATCCAACCCTGCGCCTGCGTCTTCGGTGTCCAAGCGCGCACAGCAAACTGACTGGCCGCAAGGAGCAGAGAGGACTCGATCAAGTTCGTTTTGGCTGGGAGGCAACTTTGAGCTCAGGTTTTCCTGGGAGTAGTTGTGGTGGCCAAGTGCGGGAATGAAGGGACCATCCGTCTCCTTGTTCCCCAACATTGAAGGCACTTCAGCCTCTTTCATCTTTTTTTTAATACAAAAGAACCGGGTGTTATATATTTTCTTTTTTTTTACAAAAGGACCGGGTGTTATATGAAGGACTTGGATTTTTCATCAGCAAAAGCAACGGATTTGAAGCTGTAGGATCCAAAAAGACGTTCTAGCTCGCTTCAAAGAGAATGATCTTACATCCTGCGGCTGCACATGGCACTAGTCATAGGGTTTGCGCCTCGCCTTGTGACACTTCTGGACGAGTTCAATCTTAGTCTTGTTTAGATCTAAAGTTAAAACTTCCAAAAATATCACATCGAATATTGCAGCATCTACATGGAGAATTTAATATAGACAAAATAAAAAACTAATTATACAGTTTGCTTGACGAATCTAATGAGTCCAATTAGACTGTAATTAGACACTAAACTGCTACAGTAACACATGCTCTAATGATGAATTAATTAGACTTAATAAATTTATCTTGTAGTTCACAGACAGCTTATGTAATTTATTTTATAATTAAACCATGTTTAATACTTCAAATGTGCCGATGTGACACTTTACAAAAAAAATTTACATGCTACATCCACATTTTTGCACTGCAACTTACTGGAAAGAGTATCACCAAAAGGGCTGATTTGGTCTCCAATTCAAATCAGATGGCAAAACCTAACGCAGAAAAGGTAACTTTTCTAAACAATTAAAAATGTACTTGGACCTTGGAAGGCACCCTAGTCTAAACCAAGACTTGATAATCTGAAACCATGTTACTTTGGATTTCCATTACTGCTGGTATTAGGCCCAGCCTTACTAGCAAAAACAAAACTATAATATATGCACGCCGTTTTTCAGTTGCAACTCTGTTTTCCTCTCCTGGGTTATAGGTGTAGTCCTTTTTTCTCTAGGGGCTAATATCATGTGGGGTAACTTTTCAAACACAGATAGCAGGTTAGGTAACTTTAATTTCTCCCAAATGTCTCCAAAAGCTGATGCTCTCAACCCTGAAAGCAACAATGCACTTCTGATGGACCTTTTTTCCAGTAGAAAACTTGTCTCGAGCAGTTAAATTTAATACAATTTTCCATAATTAACTCATCAGTTTTATTTTGATAAGATCGAGGGATCATGTTTATGCTGAGGATTGCTTACCATTTTATTTAAAGTTGACAATAAACTGCAAAAAGTATGAAATACAATTATCTTCTCATGAATATGTTTTACAAGAAATTCTGTAAAAACTAATGTACCATGTAAGCTTTACTCAAATAATCTCTCATCTTTTACACTGAACTTGAGAATTTATAACGAGATGGTCTATAGGCTATAGCATACATGCACTGAAAAATTGCCAACACTGGTAACCATCTCCACACAAGAACATTCTGTAATGCCCTTTTTCAGCTGTAACTTTTATTTTTCTAAAAAAACTCGACCGGGGGTATGATGGCCCCCGCCGTATTTCATTAAAAGGAAGTGATATTGGCTTCTCTTGCCTTTTAACCTCATCTTGAAATTTACTCCCACCGAGAGTCTTAGGACCTAAGGGGTGTCATTGGAGCCACCTAAGTCTAGCTAGAGGTCCGTTTGCTAACTTTTTGTTTCCTCTCATCGGTTATATACTATATACTTACTAGTCTATCAACCTGGGCTCTCGCACTAGCTAATTAGAATTAACATAAAATAAAACTTATAGCTAATGATTATAATTATCTATCTCACACCCCTTTCATCTATTCGATATTCTAACACATATTCTAAAATACATATTATTATCATTATCTAGTTGCAATAGATTTCATTTTGAATCACATCTACATGTGTGTTTAATATATATTTAAGTGAATATTTTTTTGAATTGGTATTCTTATTTCTTTCATCATACATGAATACTTGATGACACATATCATGGGTAGTATTTTTATATAAATAATATATTATAATGATAAATAGTAATTTAGAATTTTATATTGGTACACTTTAATATTTTGTTATAATTATATAATTTAGATTTAGATGTAGGGGTTACTTTAACTTTTAATAATGACAAAATTAGAATACAAATGTAGAGGGTCATTTGTATTATTTTTATAATAGCATAGGTGGGTAATTTAGATATATGTTTAGGGGGTTACTTTAGTCTATTTTCATAATAGCAGAGGTGAGTAATTTATTAGTAAGATAAAAGATTCAATGATTATTATGATTAGACTTCTCATATTGACGGCTAGATGTTTCTAATTTTTCAAGAATTTTTAGAACTTCTCTATTTTTTAGAGGGTCCACCCAGAATTCTAGGTGGTTGAGGCGTCAAAAGAGCCTCCAAATAGTAATAGTAAGATGATACTAGTCCTTTTTCTGTAGGAGGCTAACTTCATGCGAGGAAACTTTTCTAACACACAGCGCAGGTTATTGGAGATAATAATTTCTCCCAAATGTATCCAAAAACTGATGCTCTAGAACCTGAAAGCAACAATGCACGCCCTTATTTTCCAACAAA
This sequence comes from Panicum virgatum, assembly GCF_016808335.1. Taxonomy (NCBI): domain Eukaryota; kingdom Viridiplantae; phylum Streptophyta; class Magnoliopsida; order Poales; family Poaceae; genus Panicum; species Panicum virgatum. The sequence continues at coordinate 16,785,994 of NC_053153.1, read as the reverse complement.
AAGCACGTCTCGAGTTAAATTTAATAGGAACTTACATAATCAACAACTCATCGATTTTATTTGGATATATATGAGAAAGACCTGTGCTTAAAAATATTTACCATTGGTTTATTGTCTAAACTATATTGTAAAAAAGTGAAATACGAATTCCAATGAACATATATAGTTGAAAATAATTTCTGTAAAACCTCATGTACCAAATAAGCCTTTCTCACATAATCCCTCATATTTTGTACTGAACTTGAAACTTTTATCTCGAGGTGACAAGATGGTCTATAAGGGCAACTCCAGTGTATGGAACATGGGTGGTTCTAAGACCGCGCGCGGCACGTCATGAGTGCTAGCTTAGCAAAATTCCCTCCAATGTATTGCACCTCATCTATAGACTAAGCTGGGATCCACAGACATAGCTTTTTTCTAACCTCCCCCTTCCTCTCCGAGGGACCGAAACTGGTGACCAGAGGGGGGTGAATGGGAGCCGATCAAAATTTCTTCCGAAATCTGAAACGTCGGCCTATGTCCCAAAATCAGCACAAGCCCTCGAACCTAGGTCAGCGAGAATAGCTATGGACAAGCTATCTCGAAGCAGAAGACCCAGGTCGCAGCGCGGAAGCAAAGCGAGTCGAAACGTAGAACTGGACTGCAGAGTCCGGTCAGACCGGTTGCACAGACCGGTCAGACCGGTCGGGCTGGGAATTCAAACTCCAGACCGGTCAGACCGGTCGCTCCAAGACAGCCCGCCAACAAAGCTCCAAATGTCAAATCTTGAGTAAATGAAGTCCAAATCCAACCAAACTTGGAGGAAAGCTTCGTAACTACCCCGTGAACATATCCCCAAAAGATCTCACCCAAAAGATTCACGGATCGAGAGAAATCGAGGAAAGATCAAAGAGAATTGGGGTTTTCTCATGAACACAAAATCGCCAATTCGTGAGAACTCATGATTCCAGAGGGTTTGGCACTAGGCTATATGCATAGAAATCGTTCCAAAGAGTTCATCAAACCACGAAATCAAGGGTTGTTCTCCTCCAAACAAAGAACACACTAAAAGAGGAGAATTGAACCCAAAACGCAAGAGAGAAGGGGAAGACGAGATGCTCAGCACACACAAGTGAATTGCAAACAAATTTCATCCATTAATTCTCAGAGGAATTCACCTATACAACAGCTAGAGCCATCCGCCCATCATCCACCCACTAGATTGAAGAGAATAGCTATAATCTAAACTCTCTTTGCGTTGGAGTCCTTGGCCCTAACCTAGAGCAGGGGCAGGGAGAAGGAAAAACACAGAGAAAACAAAAGACTCAAGAGACTCACCCAGCCACGGGCTGGTGGGGGTTTTTATACCCAACTGCTGCGGCCAGACCGGTCAGACCGGTCGGGTCTGCAGCAGCCCGCTGTACACCCTCGATCGACGGCGGAGCTTCTTTCTTCGACTCGAAGTCTTTGCTGCGATGCCGCCATGTCGACGAAGTACCGGTCCGCGGTTTTGGAGGGTGCGCGAAACTCGGGTAGGTGGCCGGTTTTGAGAAAACCGCCAAAACCTCACGCGCGGGAAGATTCCCGCCTCCACGCCATGGCCCTAGACGCCGTTCTTGCTGTAAGCATCTAGGCCCTCAAGGTATGTTTCGGTGATTAATGACAACCATTATTGTGACTATTGGGTTTATGCAGCTTAATAGATCATTATCGCTCATTTGGTCATATGTCAAAAGAGGCCCCTCAATTTCATTATTCAAAAAGGCGATCTCGGTATTCAACTCAATTATATGGCAAGACTAAGGATCTTTCTAGTCCTAAGTGTCATAAGGTTGAGAAGGACACTTAGGTTAGTATAGGTTTTATAGTTTTGTAGTGATCGCACTATTAAGAGGGGTTAAGGCTAAGTAACTTGAGCATGGACATGGTCATTTGAAAATGGATGCACACTATGGTCACTCAGGTTTCTAGAAGTTCAAATAAGTGGTTCTCAAACTATATCTCAAGAATATTTGGATTTCATTCAAGACTCAAATCAGAAAAGACAAAATCAGAAAAACTCTATACACCGGTTTAACCGACGCTCTCAATTTTCTATACGTCGGTTAAACGAAGTCAGCAGAGTCTGGACAAGTCAATACACCGGTTAAACCGATGTGTTTGAATTTAACGTCGGTGCATTAGTCCAGAGTTGGTTTTTCCAGGGTATTTCAAGTTCTATACACCGGTTAAACCGATGATGTTTGAAATGGGACATCGGTGCAATTGACCAGTGAGATGGTTTTTCCAAGGACTTCAGAAGTTGTACTCACCGGTTAAACCGACGATAGGTTTAAGTTAACGTCGGTGCAGTTGTCCAGAGACTTGGTTTTTCAGTTGATCAGTGGACAACTACACTCACCGGTTAAACCGATGATACGTCGGTTAATCTGCCCAAGTTGTAACGGCTAGTTTTTAGAAGGGGCAGTTTACATTCATCGGTTAAACCGACGATGACTATTGGAGGTACGTCGGATTAACCGGCGCTACGCAGTTTTCTGGCAGCTTTTCTCCAACGGCTCTATTCGTGTGAGCTGCCTATATATACCCCTCCAATGGGTCATTTTGCCACTCTTGACACCAGACAACATCCAAACACTTATACTATAGTCAAGAGCCACCTTGAGCTTCATCATTCACATACTCGTGCATTCAATCAATCAAGAAGCAAGATTAAGGACTTGAGTAGAGAGAAGCTTGTGTGCATCCGTTCTTGGCGATCGGTTCTTTCTCAAGTGAAGGCCTTAGCTTGTTACTCTTGGTGATTGGCATCACCTAGGCGATCTTGGTGATCGAGGTGTTTCTCGCGGAGCTTGCCAAGGATTGTGGGAGCCCGGAGAAGAAGATTGTACGTGGCTTGATCTCCACCACGCCGGGATGGTGAACGGACTCTTAGTGAGCGCCCAAGTCTCGGTGACATGGGAGGTGACAAGACTCTTAGTGAGTGTCACAACGTGGATTAGGGGTGTGTGCCAACACATCGACACCACGGGAAAAAAATCCGGTTGTCTCTTGCACTCTCTTTCATTTCAAGCACTTACTTTCATGCATTCTTTCATGTGCTTGACCTTAGAGATCATAGCTTAGCTCTTCCTTGCTTAGTTTCATATCTTTGGTAGCTTGTGTAGTTTGCTTTGTTTAGCCGGTTGGTGAATTGAGCCTTACTAGCATTGCATAGGTTAAGGTTGTTTTTATCTATCTTAGAAATTTGAAAAAGGCCCAATTCACCCCCCTCTTGGTCCATCGATCCTTACAATTGGTATCAGAGCCTCGTTACTCATTTGGATCATTAGGCTTCACCGCCTAGAGCTATGGCCAAGATGGGAGGTTCGCCGCCTCACTTCGAGGGCAAGAACTTTGCCTATTGGAAAGTTCGTATGGCCGCATACCTTGATGCGATTGCCCCCGAAGTGTGGATGGCAACTAAGACCGGATTCACCGGAACTCCCACCCCGGAGCAATTAAAATGGAACGCTAAGGCTAGAAATGCAATTTTCGAAGCCATTAGTGAGGAAGTCTTTGCTAGAGTAAATGGCATGGACTTAGCAAGTGAGATATGGAAAGAGCTAATTGAAATTCATGAAGGCTCCACAAAAGTCCGTGAACAAAAATATCACTTGTTTAGAGCAAAATATGATTCCTTTAAAATGCTTGCTCATGAAAATTGCAATGATATGTATTCTCGCTTGAATGTCATTGTCAAGGACATTAACGCTCTTGAAGTTTCTAAAATTGACAGTGGCTCTATCAACCGCAAGATTCTCATGCTCCTTCCGAAGCCCAAGTACAACATTATCAATGCTATGCTTCAAAAAGAGAATCTTGATGCAATGGAAGTGGGAGAGCTTGTGGGCGAAATTCGCGCTCATGAAATAGGTATCCTTGGTATGTCCGAAGAGCCAACAACAAGCAAGTCAATTGCTCTCAAAACCAAAGGCCAACAAATCCCGCAAGCTCAAGATGGTCAAGCAAGAATCTAGCTCAAGCAATGAAGAAGAAGATCATCATGAGAGCTCATCCGATAATGAAGAAGATGGGGAACTTGCTGTCATGATGAGAAAGTTCACACGCTTGAGCGACAAGATAAACAAGAAGGGTTACAACTTTGACCCCAAAAGAAGGTTGTTCCGGTATAGGGAAGATGTCAAGTACAAAACATGCTATAATTGTGGGGGAAAAGGACACATCTCTCCCGATTGCCCCAAGCCGGACAAGAGAAAGAAGGACAACAAAGGCAAACATCGCCATGATTCAAGCGATGATGAAGAGGATGAGAAGAAAAACAAGAACAAGAAGCTTGGGAAGAAGAAGAGCCATGACAAAAAGACCAAGCTCTTCCCAAAGAAGAAAGGGCACACCAAGAGAAGCTTCTTGGTGGAAAAACAAGAGTGGGTGACCGATGTCTCATCAAGCGAAGATTCAAGTGATGAACAAGACATAGTCACCATCGCCCTCACAAATGAAGAACCATCGCTACCTCCACCTCCAATGTGCCTCATGGCCAAAGGTAACTCTAAGGTATGTGAGAGTGAAGATGATAGTGATGATGAGCTTGATCCTAATGAGTTTGCTAACCTCATTAATGAGTATACATCCGTTATCAAGAGGGAAAAGGGCAAAGTCTAGGTTCTTGAGAGCACTCATGCCAAGTTAGAGCTTGCCCACTCCGATTTGCTTGGCAAGTACAATGACTTGCTCAAAAAGCACAATGAGTCATTTGTACTTGCTAAGCAAGTTGAAGAGAGCCACAAAAAGCTTAAACAAGAGCATAGGGAGTTGGCTCACAAGTATCAAGAACTTGAATTTGCCTATGAAGCAATTGACCCAAGTCTTGAGAACTTTGCTCATGAAACTATTGAGAAGGTCAATGCTTCTACTTCATGTGATGACCTACTCATTAATGCAAATGCCACTAATGCTTTGCCCGAGCTTGCATCTTCTAGGGAAAAGGAATTGATGGATCAAGTGGCAAGCCTCAAGAGTAGTGTGGAGAAGCTCTCAAGAGGAGAATACATCCACAAGGAGATTCTCTTCAACAATGCCCATGACTATGGCAAGAGAGGTCTTGGTTCATTTCCAGAGCCAAACATAGCTACTACTCCTTCTCCGGAGATCAAGATTAGCTTCATCAAGGAAGTTGGTTCATATTGCCAACATTGCCAAGTCACCGGGCACCACACTAGGGAGTGCACTTTACCATCACGTCCTCTTCCTAATTTACCCAAGAATTACTCATCAATGTTTCAAAATAACCATTTTCTCTTGAGTAAAGTGAAGGGCAAGGTGAATGCCAAATTCATTGGCAAACTCACTAAGGAGTCAAAGAAGAAGCTCCCAAGCAACTTTGGGTCCCAAAAGCTCTTGTCACACATGTGCAAGGCCCAAAGCTTGTTTGGGTTTCTAAAACTCAAAAGTGAATTCTCATGTGTGTAGGTGAACTACAAAGCCGGTGGAAAACATTGGGTACTTGATAGCGGTTGCTCTCAACACATGACCGGCAATGATAGCATGTTCACCACTCTTGAAGACCCCGGAGATCATGAACATGTCACCTATGGTGATAATTCAAGGGGAAAAGTTTTAGGTTTGGGTAGAATAGCAATCTCTAAAGATTTATCTATTTCTAATGTTTTGTTTGTAGAAGCACTTAGTTTTAATCTTATTTCAATTGCTCAATTGTGTGATCTTGGACTAACGTGTGCCTTTGACAAGAATGGTGTTGTAGTAACTCATGAAAAAGACAAGTCATTGGTATTCACGGGGTTTAGGCATGGCAACATTTACTTGGTGGATTTCTCGTCAAAGCAAACAAGCACCATGACATGCCTCTTCACCAAATCTTCTCTTGGATGGCTTTGGCATAGAAGAATTGCTCATATTGGCATGAGCAACCTCAAGAAAGCCCACAAGAGAGGGATGATCACCGGCTTGAAGGATGTCACATTTGACAAGAACAAATTATACAAAGCATGTCAAGCCGGGAAGCAAGTAGCAACACATCATCCTATCAAGACGATGTTGTCTACCTCCAAGCCGCTCGAGCTTCTACACATGGATCTCTTTGGTCCAACTACATACAAGAGCCTTGGTGGTAACCTCTATTGCCTAGTAGTTGTTGATGATTTTTCAGGTTACACTTGGGTTATGTTTCTAGGCGATAAGGGTGAAACTCCGGAAATCTTCAAGACATTTGCAAGAAGAGCTCAAAGGGAGTACAACTCCCCAATTGTGAAGATCCGGAGTGACAACGACACCGAGTTCAAAAATATGAAGATTGAAGAATGGTGCGATGAAGAGGGCATTAAGCATGAGTTCTCCGCTACCTACACGCCTCAACAAAATGGAGTGGTGGAAAGAAAGAACAAGACACTCATCACCCTAGCAAGAGCGATGTTGGATGATTATGGCACGTCCGAGAAGTTTTGGGCGGAAGCAATCAACACGGCGTGTCATGCATCCAACCGAGTGTATCCTCACCGACTCCTCAAGAAAACTCCATATGAGCTCATCACCGGGAGGAAACCAAATATATCATACTTTCGAGTCTTTGGTTGCAAATGCTTCATCTATAAGAAGAAAAGGCTCGGTAAGTTTGAGAGTAGATGTGATGAAGGTTTCTTTCTTGGTTATGCATCAAACTCCAAAGCATATAGAGTATTCAATCAAACCTCCGGGTTAGTTGAAGAAACATGTGATGTGGAGTTTGATGAATCTAATGGCTCCCAAGAGGAGGTTGTTGGCTATGAAAATGTAGGTGATGAAGAGATTGATGAAGTTTTGAAAAATATGTCCATTGGGGATATCAAGCCGGAAGAGGAGCATGAAGGCAATGATCAAGGGGGAGAACCTTCCTCATCTACACCAAGCACCTCCACGGCACCCCAAGCGGATAAAGATCAAGAAAAAGATGATCCACTACCTCAAGAAGATGTACCAACGCCAACACCCCAAGTCCAAGAACAAGAAGAGCAAAGTATTCCACCACAAGCACAAGTCACCCATGATCCACCCCAACAAGCATCCATGCAAATACCGCTAGTGAAGCATGGTCGCATCTCCAAGGATCATCCAATTGGACAAATCATTGGTAGTCCTTCCAAAGGAGTAAGAACTCGCTCTAAGCATGCTTCATTTTGCGAACATCACTTGTTTGTTTTCTTGTATTGAACCCACTAGCATAGAGGAAGCACTTGAGGACTCGGATTGGGTGATGGCCATGCAAGAAGAATTGAACAACTTCACCCGCAATGAAGTTTGGGTCCTCGAAGCTCCTCCGAAAGACAAGAATATCATTGGCACTAAGTGGGTCTTTCGAAACAAGCAAGATGAACATGGGGTGGTGATACGCAACAAAGCAAGACTTGTGGCAAAAGGGTTTTCTCAAGTCGAAGGTTTGGATTTTGGTGAAACTTTTGCTCCGGTCGCAAGACTTGAAGCTATCTGTATCCTTCTTGCTTACTCTTCACATCATAACATTAAGTTATATCAAATGGATGTGAAAAGTGCATTCTTAAATGACGTTATTAACGAACTTGTTTATGTTGAGCAACCTCCCGGGTTTGAAGATCCGAGGAATCCTAACCATGTTTATAGGTTGCACAAGGCACTCTATGGGCTCAAACAAGCTCCAAAGGCTTGGTATGAGAGGCTTCGTGACTTCCTAATCATGCAAGGCTTCAAGATCGGGAGGGTGGACACCACGTTGTTCACAAAAGACGTCAACGGGGATCTTTTCATTTGTCAAATTTATGTTGACGATATTATCTTTGGCTCAACTAATGATTTACTAAGCCATGAGTTTGCTACCATGATGTCTAGGGAATTTGAGATGTCCATGATTGGCGAATTGACCTTCTTCCTTGGTTTTCAAGTCAAACAAATGAAGGAAGGGATATTCATCCATCAAGAAAAGTATACTAAAGATATTCTGAAGAAGTTCAAGATGGATGAGTGCAAGCCAATCAAGACACCCATGGCAACTAATGGGCATCTCGACTTGGATGTGGACGGTAAACCGATTGATCAATCCCTCTATCGTTCTATGATAGGGTCTTTGCTTTACCTTACCGCATCTAGGCCCGATATAATGTTTAGTGTGTGCTTGTGTGCCCGCTTTCAAGCTAACCCAAAGGAATCACACCTTTCGGCTGTGAATAGGATCCTTCGGTATCTCAAGCACACCCCTAGCATAGGCTTGTGGTACCCCAAAGGCGCTAGCTTAGATCTCTTGGGATACTCGGATTCGGATTTTGCCGGAAGCCGTGTGGATCGCAAGAGTACCTCCGGGGGTTGTCACTTGCTTGGGCGTTCTCTAGTTTCTTGGTCGAGTAAGAAGCAAAATTCCGTGGCTTTGTCCACCGCGGAAGCGGAATATATAGCGGCCGGTGCATGTTGTGCCCAAATTCTATATATGAAGCAAACCCTTTTGGACTTTGGTGTGAAACTAGATAGGATCCCACTCCTTTGTGACAATGAAAGTGCCGTAAAAATTGCCAAGAATCCGGTTCAACACTCTCGCACAAAGCACATTGATATTCGCCATCACTTCTTGCGTGATCACGAAGCCAAAGGAGACATATCTCTTCAAGGTGTGAGATCCGAGGAGCAATTGGCGGATATTTTCACAAAACCTTTAGACGAGAGTACCTTTGTTAGGCTAAGGAATGAGCTTAATGTGTTAGATGCGGCAAACGTCATGTAAGTTGCCATGTCATATAGAAAAATGCATACATATAGGACACTTGTCTAACCATGGTAAGATAGTGATGAGCAAGGGTTTAGCTAGAGGTGGTGGTCCACTTGTTTTCCTCTAGGGTTGTCGAAAGGCTCATCATGAAGAAGCTTCCCGTGGGTTCAAACTTGACAAGTAGATCTTAATTTCTTGTTATGCATTTTTTGTCATATAGATGTGCACTTCATGTTTATTTCACTTTCGCATGTGGTTGTAGTTTGCATTATCATTGCATGCGTAAGGGTCACAAAGGAGATCACTTGATGAAAATGAGACTTGTTTCATATACAAGATCTTAATTCATGAAAAGTGAAAAGAGCAAAGTGTTAGGTGCGTTATTGCCTAGTGAGCAATGTCATGATGAGTTTGAAGCTTTCTATCTTCAATATTCCTATGCCATGGCTCATACATTTTATTTGGCATTTTGTCTCTCTCTTGCGGCTTTTCCTTGTGTTTGAAAAGAAAATTATTTAAGCAAGTGTGCTATCCTATTTATTTTGAGGGGTAAAGTCGCCTATGCAAGTCCATTAACTTGAGTTTATTTGAATCTTATAAGTTTATTGGACTAAGCATAGAAGAGTGAGCTGAGTGAGGGGTTTTCGGCTTCACCGGTTAAACCGACGCTCAATGGATTTATACCCATCGGTTTAACCGGCGTTACTAAAGTTGGGTCTCAGCTCAGGCAGTTTCAGACGTTTAACCGACGTATACAAAAGTCAGAGCATCGGATCAACCGGTGATCATAAACACATATCAAACCTGTCAATCAACCGGTGTTAGCAGCGTTCAACCGATGAGTACAAATTGCATATCATCGGTTCAACCGGCGTTCATTTTCAGATCTGCAGGAGTCTCGGGTGAACTACACCGACGCAATCAACAGGCGCTCAAACCCTAGGCGTCGGATCGACCGGCGTTAAGGAAATCCGCGGGGTCCACCTGTCATATATCTCTCTTGCCCCCGCGCCGCCGGCTTCGCCTTCTCTGTTTCGCCCGCTTCTCTCCCGTCTCGAGCCGCAGCCGCCTTCGTCGATCTCGCGCCGCCGCTTGCCTACGCAGCCACCGCCACTCCCGCGCTCGCCTGCACGCCGCCGTCGCCGACCAACGCGCAGCCTACGCCACCGCCGCTCGCACTCCGCCCGCACGCGACCGCACCGCTCCACTCCAGCACCGCCCGTGCACCACCGCCGCCTGCGCCGCCAGTGCTGACCAGCGCCGCCCGCGCCGCCTGTGCGCCGCCACCACTGCTATTCCTGCACCATGTATCGCCCACGCAGCAGCATCCCACGCCGCAGCCGCAATCACAGCACCTTCTCACCAAGTGCTCGCCAGGTGCTCGACGATTTGCCTGAGCTGCTTCTTTCGCGCCGCGTTCGTGTTCCGCACACCGTCAGTCAAGATGGGTCGCGAAAAGAGGAAGGGGAAGGAGGTCGTGGTCGAGAAGCCCGCTCGCAAGCAGACTCGTGCAGAGAAGGAGGCCGAGAGGGCCGAGATGGTGGCCAAGGCCGCCGAGGAGCAGGCATCAGGCCGTGCTCGTCCGTTTCAGATCAGGGAGGACCCCAGAGGCAGAGGCAGAGGCAGGGGGATGGGCAGAGTCAGAGGTGCCAGGGCCACCAGAGCCGCAACAGCAGCAGCAGCAGTGACAGATTCAGATGGTTCTGACTCAGAGGCAGCACAGTCAGAGGGGCAGAGTTCTCCACAGCAGTCGTCTGAGGGAGGTTCCCCGCCAGCGACAGAGCGTCGCACTGGACCGAGGACTCGGGGAGGACACCAGCCACAGGAGCCCCGCAGGTCCGCAGCAGCAGCAGCAGCAGCTCGCAGAGCCGAGGCCCTAGAGGCCGAGCGCGCAGTGTTCCGTATGGACACTGTTGTGCGTCTGGAGTCAGGTGTGATGCTCCAGAACTTGACCCGAGCCAATGCGGCCAAGGTCAAGAGGCTCAGGTGGAGTGTTGAGGAGGAGGTCTGGTTCCCAGTGACCCGAGACAGCAGAGTCGACAGGAGGTTCTGGACTCTGCTACAGGCCAGCTTCTACGAGACTTACCAGCGGAGGGGCCACCGGATCTTCCCACACAGGGTACTTGACTGGGTCTCACTGAGGACAGCCGCAGGGGGAGCAGACGTGAGAGCACACTTCGCTCACTTCAGAGGACTGCCCAGGCTGCTAGAGATGGAGCAGAACCGTTATATCGAGGACTGGGTCAGAATGTTCTACACCACAGCTTGGATAGCACCCGAGTGCAGAGCCGTGCACTTCATGTTTGGAGGGCAGGACTTTGGATTGTCGAGGGCGACCATTGCTGGTATACTTGGAGTTGACCTGGTCGACGTCTCGCTGCACGAGAGGGTTTACGGGGACTCAGATCCACCCCGCAGGGCGATGGTTGGCGGGATTGCTCCTTCTCACGAGGTGATCTCTCAGTGCTTCCGCCAGCCGTTCCCAGCCTCTTACGCCAGAGTGCCGAGCTTGCTGACTCCAGAGGCATACGCTGTTCACATGGCACTCCGGAGGACTCTGTTACCGAGGAGTGGCTACCCAGAGGGGTTCACAGGTTTGCAGCAACTCTTGCTCCTACACATCCTCACTCACGAGCCATTTGACATAGTTGACTTTATTCTGGCTGAGATCGAGGATGTGATCACTGATGGGATGGGTGTGGTGCGACAGTTTCCTTATGGGCACTGGATCAGTTACATATGCTCTATGATAGTGCCAGCAGAGTCACCCATCAGCGCCCCTTACCGTCACGACGAGGCTCCCAGGTTCCCTGTCTACCGACCCACAGCTCCACAGGACAGGAGGAGGGGCAGACACGCAGATAGAGCTGCGATGGCACGACTGTCACCAGAGGTACAGGCACGAGTGGCAGAGGAGGATGAGGCACTCCTGGCAGCGGAGGCACAGCTTCCCGGGGGAGATGATGAGATTCACTGGTCTGAGCTTGAGTCAGACTCCTCCGAGGACGTAGAGTACTTTCCTCCTGCTGCCCCAGCCAGTCACGACCATGAGGCAGGAGGGTCCGGAGAGCCAGCTCCTCCGACTTCAGCAGCTGCTACAGTCTCTGAGTCCCAGGTGACTCAGCCGTCCGAGCTCACTGCACTACTACAGCAGCTCGTGACTCAGCAGAGGGAGGACCGACTTGCTCAGGAGGAGGCCAGGAGAGCCCATGAGGCTCAGATTGCAGCTATTCAGAGAGAGGCAGCCCGAGAGCGTGCAGCGACAAAGGAGCGTTTTGTCGGCCTCATTGACAGAGTTTCATAGAGGACAGACGCTCAGTTCCAGCAGATGCAGCAGGGCATGATGGCGATGTTCGGGATGATCTCTCAGCTTTACTCTCACACCGGACTCGCCCCACAGCAGCAGCAGCCCGGACTTCAGGGTGTTGGAGCACCTCAGCTTGCAGTCACACCAGCTCCTCCTCCTCCAGCCCCTACTGCAGCTCCAGCTACTACAGCGACACCGGAGACTACGTTCTCGATGTCCGCGCTCTTTGGGTCTGCCGGTCGTCCGCTCTTTTCACCACTGCCAGCGACCACACTCTTTCAGGACTCACCGTCAGCGGTTCAGTCGGTCGCCCTCCCTACCTCACTTCAGGCAGCACCTTCAGGGGGAGGAGCAGTAGAGGAGTCCCTGCTTCCACAGTTGACGCAGCCGACAGCCTCAGCGGTCACTTCTTCAGATGTTGATACTTCTTCTGCTGGCCCGGTTACAACTTTTACGGATCCTCTACCAGGCAGTGCCAGCACGAGAGCCTCCACGACAGTCACTCCCCCAGTGAGCTCAGACCCAGACCAGCAGCTTCCGTCTGTCACCGAGGGTGAGGGTTCTCCGTCCGACGACGACGACGACCCGGACCGCTTCCTCGCCGTACCACGACAGCACGACCCGTAGCTCGCCTTTTTGGTGTTTTGATGCCAAAGGGGGAGAGGTGTTAGGGGGAGCCACAGAGTTAGGGGGAGGGTAGAGCTAGAGAGAGCTCGTAGTTATCAGGACTTTGATTCTTTGTATCACATTTGGTGTTAGTTCATGGATATGTACATTTGTCGCTTGAGTATGCCGTGCTTTGAGACATATCTATGGATTTCGTTTGAGCCATTGAGCTCTTTGGTCCTTCTTTTCGAGTTTGCTTGTGTTTATCTTGCTCTATCTTTCTCGCTCTCTCGTTATTTATGGTTGTGTTGTCATCAATCACCAAGAAGGGGGAGATTGTAAGCATCTAGGCCCTCAAGGTATGTTTCGGTGATTAATGACAACCATTATTGTGACTAATGAGTTTGTGCAGCTTAATAGATCATTATCGCTCATTTGGTCATATGTCAAAAGAGGCCCCTCAATTTCATTATTCAAAAAGGCGATCTCGGTATTCAACTCAATTATATGGCAAGACTAAGAATCTTTCTAGTCCGAAGTGTCATAAGGTTGAGAAGGACACTTAGGTTAGTATAGGTTTTATAGTTTTGTAGTGATCGCACTATTAAGAGGGGTTAAGGCTAAGTAACTTGAGCATGGACATGGTCATTTGAAAATGGATGCACACTATGGTCACTCAGGTTTCTAGAAGTTCAAATAAGTGGTTCTCAAACTATATCTCAAGAATATTTGGATTTCATTCAAGACTCAAATCAGAAAAGACAAAATCAGAAAAAGTCTATACACCGGTTTAACCGACGCTCTCAATTTTCTATACGTCGGTTAAACGAAGTCAGCAGAGTCTGGACAAGTCAATACACCGGTTAAACCGATGTGTTTGAATTTAACGTCGGTGCATTAGTCCAGAGTTGGTTTTTCCAGGGTATTTCAAGTTCTATACACCGGTTAAACCGACGATGTTTGAAATGGGACGTCGGTGCAATTGACCAGTGAGATGGTTTTTCCAAGGACTTCAGAAGTTGTACTCACCGGTTAAACCGACGATAGGTTTGAGTTAACGTCGGTGCAGTTGTCCAGAGACTTGGTTTTTCAGTTGATCAGTGGACAACTACACTCACCGGTTAAACCGATGATACGTCGGTTAATCTACCCAAGTTGTAACGGCTAGTTTTCAGAAGGGGCAGTTTACATTCATCGGTTAAACCGACGATGACTATTGGAGGTACGTCGGATTAACCGGCGCTACGCAGTTTTCTGGCAGCTTTTCTCCAACGGCTCTATTCGTGTGAGCTGCCTATATATACCCCTCCAATGGGTCATTTTGCCACTCTTGACACCAGGCAACATCCAAACACTTATACTATAGTCAAGAGCCACCTTGAGCTTCATCATTCACATACTTGTGCATTCAATCAATCAAGAAGCAAGATTAAGGACTTGAGTAGAGAGAAGCTTGTGTGCATCCATTCTTGGCGATCGGTTCTTTCTCAAGTGAAGGCCTTAGCTTGTTACTCTTGGTGATTGGCATCACCTAGGCGATCTTGGTGATCGAGGTGTTTCTCGCGGAGCTTGCCAAGGATTGTGGGAGCCCGGAGAAGAAGATTGCACGTGGCTTGATCTCCACCACGCCGGGATGGTGAACGGAGACTCTTAGTCAGCGCCCAAGTCTCGGTGACATGGGAGGTGACAAGACTCTTAGTGAGTGTCACAACGTGGATTAGGGGTGTGTGCCAACACATCGACACCACGGGAAAAAAATCCGGTTGTCTCTTGCCCTCTCTTTCATTTCAAGCACTTACTTTCATGCATTCTTTCATGTGCTTGACCTTAGAGATCATAGCTTAGCTCTTCCTTGCTTAGTTTCATATCTTTGGTAGCTTGTGTAGTTTGCTTTGTTTAGCCGGTTGGTGAATTGAGCCTTACTAGCATTGCATAGGTTAAGGTTGTTTTATCTATCTTAGAAATTTGAAAAAGGCCCAATTCACCCCCCCTCTTGGTCCATCGATCCTTACACCTGCCTCGGCCTTCTGACGGCCCTAGACGCCGCCCGACGCCCATCACCTCACCCGCAGCGAGGCCCTAGATGCCGTCGACGCCCGTCGCCTCCGTCAGTCCCGAGACCGACGCCCATGCCTCCACGACTTGACGTCTTCAACCGCCGTCCGCCTCCTTGGTTTTGTGGCGCAAACCAAGAAACCCGCCTCCCATCGCCGCTTGCGCCCTCGATCCAGGAGTGGACGCCACAGCTGCCGCCCGGTCCGAACTCCGGTCCCGACTGCCCTTCACCGCCGTCCACTGCACGGTCCATCGGCCACAACACCTCCACGGCAGCTCCCCGCCGACACTCGACGCCCGTGTACCTGCAATCCATAGACCAAGCGCACGATCACACCGCACGGTTGACAATTCACTCATCACAGGCAGGATAGAGTACTCTCGTTCCTCAATCTCCCCCTTGATGAGTGCATTGTCAACACACCACCTGAAAACAGAGAAGCGATAAAAAGAGAAACAAGAAAGCGAAGAACTCAAGCAAGTGACAGAAAAGCTCTGAAAGTCAAGAATAGTCACTTACTCAAGCACAGATCGATTCCCTAAGACAAGGGCAACGGCTCGACGCAATCGATCAAAAGCCAAAACATGACTCCTCAAAGACAGAGGTAACGCTCGACGCAGTCATGCAAGAAGCAGAGGGAAAACGAGGAAACCAGGAGCCAAAACCAAAGCAGAAACTCCCCAAGCAAAGTTTTTCCCTCTCACAAGTGCAACTCTCCCAAAATGATGCACTCTCAAAGCCCTGTGCACAACAAGTGTTTCAAAAATCAAACAAGTCTCCCCCTTGTTCGATCACTTCTCCCAAAATTCTCCCCCTTGTTGGCACATGCACACATCAAGTCGAAAAAGACCTAAAGCTCCCCCTGAAGCTGAAACTCCCCCTGAACAGATGCTATGCAATGAATGCAATGCAGGAGGTGTAAGTGAAAGCATTCAGGGATACAATGATATGAGCAACATCTAGTCACAAGCACGTGTGCATCCATAAACAAGACCTGCATCTAGCTCAACAGGGTATATCAAATCAGTCTAGAGCTAGGCAAGTTTAGTTTAGGAGAAATAAAAGCATCACCCATGATCTAGCACTAACAAGTAGGAAATTGAGAGCAGTGCTACTCATACTCATACAGGTGAGCCAAACCAGCCAAAGCATGTTGTACACATTCATTTTTCAACCAAATTTTTATCAAGCAATTCTTAATGCCAGGGGTTGAAAGCTTGTCATGCTTCACTTAGCAACGAGGCAAAGCCAATGTCAAGGACAATCAGAAGCTTAAGGCACTCGTTTCAGTCATGCACAACCTTGCCCGGGTTCTCACAAGTGCAAAGTGAGGCGTCTCGAAAGCTCGATTAGTGCGACAAGCAATCCCACCTGGATCTTTTCAATCCATTTCAAGAACAGTTCAAGCAATTTTATCAGATTTAGATCATTTCAAGTATGAATTGCTGAACGAAAAGCTACACTAGCATGAATAAGATAGAAAAGCATATCAACACACCCTAACATGCTAGTAGCCAAGACAGGGTGATCATGTTTTCAGATTTTCAAATCAAAATAGCTTAACTCAGATGATGTCATATACACAATGGAGCCAGCTATACATGATCAAATTTATCAACTCACACTAGCAGGTACTAGAAGATCATAGCAATGTATACAAGAATGCTAGTGCAAGTGAGACAATGCAAAATGCAAACATGTATAATGTATATGCACAATGCAACTAACCAAGCTAAAACTAAGAGAAAGAGAAAGACAAGCCAAAAGCTAAGCAAATGAAGCACTCAGCAAATACATAGGCTCAAAGACACACAGGACTAGACCAAAATGGATCCAACTGAGTACCATGAAAAGGTAACAATCAAAAAACCACAAGTCTATCCTGGGAAGAAATCGTACAAGTCAAACACTTACATACCTCAATGAAGACCCCGCTCGACCTAGAGCATAGCAAGCTCGAGATCACCTCCCCAGCGTCCTCAGCGGGTCCACCTCCTGTTCGACCAAATCCATGTAGTCGAAGTAGGAAGGGGATGGAGCCTGCAGCCGGCGCAGTAACTCCAGACCATCATCAGCACCTGAGGTAGATCTCCCCCTCAACAAGTGATACCTAGCACAAGAGAAGCTAGGACACAAGAAGATAGCAAACACCAAAGATCCAGAGCAAAACTCAAGCAAATGGTTAGGTGTTAGTCAAGCCACATGCAAGGGTATACCAAAAGACACTCTAGAACATATCAAGACAAAAGATATCCCTAGAAAAATCTAAAGGCACTCAACAATATGAACCAAGGCAGCAAGACTATATGAAGAAGATACTTGAGCTAGCAACCAGAACTAAGGAGCAAAAGCTATATAAGCATGAGGGGACTAGACAAAGCACACACCCTGAGCTAGCAAGAGCCATGACAAAATGAAAATCACAAAAACTAGCATACAGAGTGGCTAGTCCACCAAAGCACAAGCACAGACCTAGCAAGCAAAACAAGTAGAGATGTAGAATCTACAACATGTCACACGCAGACAATGTACAAAGAACTCAAAAGACAAACTCAAATGTACAGAGGATACAACAGCCATCATGGGCTATCCATCAGCCTTGGAGAACCATCAAGTCTTGATCAAACCTGCATAAGACCAAGATCCATGGAGCACTTGTTCTCCAGGCCTCCAACCTGCATCACCATCGAAACAAAGGAGGAGCAAACGTCTCGACACTGGGGTTAGCAAAGTGAGAAGCAAACTAGTGACGAGC
This sequence comes from Panicum virgatum, assembly GCF_016808335.1. NCBI lineage: Eukaryota > Viridiplantae > Streptophyta > Magnoliopsida > Poales > Poaceae > Panicum > Panicum virgatum. The sequence continues at coordinate 16,768,566 of NC_053153.1, read as the reverse complement.
CATTTGCTCTACAGAAGGGTAAGCAAAGTCAGGTAAAGCGTATCCCCTGTCCCGTCTACTGCGAGGCTGACGATCACCACCGCGAGGAAAGCGTGGAGCATCGAAACCTCCTCCAAAGCCTCGGTCCTGTGGTCCATAGCCGTACTGAAAACGACCAGGAGCACGACCGGCAAAGCGACCACCCGCTGGAGCACGGTAACCACCACCGTCTCCCTGACCTCCACCTACATGGCGCGCCCTCGTATCTTGCCTACCACCACGCCGAGAAGGACCATGCACCCGAGCAGAGTATATGTCCACGTTCCGTCTCTCCTGCTCTCTCCTCACAGCCCGCTTCCTCCTGAAGCAAAACTCCTCCAGGTGACCTTCCCTGTCACAGAACTCGCAGTGGTACCTCACCTCACGCTTGGGAGGTGGAGGCCTAGCCTGCGGACGGGGAGGAGCAGCCCTCTTCTTCTGGGCAACCTGGGCTGTGGCAGCAGGGAGCGTGTCGAGGGGATTCCTCAGTGCATTAGGCTTTGGAACCCAAACCTGCTTCTGCGGAGATGCTTTCGGTGGTTCTTTAAGCACACCATCCGCGGGGTCAACAAGCGAAGGCTACGTGCTCGTACTAGCAGTGTTTCCAGCAGCCTTGTCAATCTTACCATACAACCTGTCAAAGTCTGACTTCGTGTATGTGTAACCGACCCCAAACCCATCACCACGCTTGAACTGCTTAATTATCATGCCCAACTGCGGCTCACTGCTAGAAACCCAACTCAGAATCGCCCTAAGGTATGTGTTCTCATTCTCCAAGTTGGCTTTCTCTACAGCAAGATTATCCAAATCAGAGATCAAACCAGGACAAACAGAGCAGTCAATAGGTGGGCTAGACTCTACGACCTTAGTGTTTCCAAAAGACTTGATCAAAGCGTTCTTCTCCTCTAGCTCCGATCTAAGCGTGGGACAAAGCTTACAAGCGCCAAGCAAAGCAGGCCTAGATCTAAGCTCCTCTAGTTCACAAACAACAGTAGCAAACTTGGACTGCAAAGAAGCTAGATCAGACTTGAAGATAGGACACTCATCGCATTCAAGCACATCACTAACAATGGGAGCGTCCTTGACAAGTTCAAGCTCAAGCTTGGCCTTGGCTAGCTCGTGAGACACGTCAGAAAGTGAAGTCTTAGCAACATCTAAGTTCGCGACGTTCTCATCATGCTTGGCACGGAGAGTAGCAAGATCATTCATGTGAGATATGCAGCCAGTGCACTAATCCTCACTAGATTTCTCCCTAGCACAAGCCAGCTCAGCCCTAAGCTTTCTACGCTCTCTAGCTGCTTCCTTAAGCAGCCTCTTCTGGTTGTCGAGAGCGGCATACAACTCCCTAACCTCTGTATCAAGCAGGTCGATCGTGGAGTTTACCTCTGAATCGCTCTTGGATCAAGGAGAAGAGCCGGAGTGCGTCGGTGTAGCATGTCCACCCGAAGACGCACGAGCACCATCGGCTTCGCCCGCCATGGTGCAGAAGCTCTTGTGCCGACCGGCCGCCAAGCAAAGGCCGATGAAGCCGGTGGCTTCCTTGTCCCACTTCTTCTTCTTCTTGTCGTCGTCGTCGGAGGTCAGTGAAGAAGAGCGGTCGGTGTCGGAGCTCTTGTCGAGGTCGCTGAGCTGCGCCAGGAAGGCCTTCTCCCGCTTCTTGGCCTTGTACTGGAAGCACTTCTTGAGCGACTCCTTGTCGAAGCGACCTCTCCGGTCACGACTGCGGTGCTTGTGGCGCCGACGCTCCTTGTTGGAGCCTCCCTCGTCGCGGTCGCGGTGGCGGTCGTTGTCGAAGGAGTTGTTCTGGCCACCGCCGGACTTCTTGGGGCAATCGGCGATGAAATGGTTCAGATCGCCGCAGTTGTAGCACCTGGGGTTCTTCTTCCTCTGCCTGTTGTGGTAGACGCGCTGGAACTTGCTGATGAGGAGGCACAAGTCGTCGTCGCCCAGCGTCTCCAGCTGCTCATCTAAAACAGAAGGCAAAGAGGCAAGAGAAAAGCCAAGAGCAGAGTTAGCGTTAGAGCTCGATCCACCACCTGGGCCAGTCACAAGAGCGATGCTCTTGGAAGGAGGGGCACCATTGAGCTTGGCTCGTGTCTGGTTATCCACCTCTGTGGCCTTGAGTTTGCTGAAAAGCTCGTTCACGGTCAGAGTCTCATATCCTGCAGACTCAATGATCGTGTTCACCTTGAGATCCCACACAGATCGGTCAAGTGTGTAGAGCAACTTGAGAGCCTTCTCATGCTCTGTGTACTCAAGGGCACTAGCAGATCTGTTCGCATTGACTTTGTTCACAATCGACTGAAAACGACTGAACATCAAGTCAATGCTCTCACCCGGCTCCTGTGTGAAGTTCTCGTACTCACGCCGGTGAGTCTCGAACAATCTAGCCTTCACCTGAGGTGTACCCTCGTGGTAGTTCTCAAGGCATGTCCAAATTTTGTGGGCTTCCTGAAAACCCTGAACGCGTGAGAACTCCGCACGAGAAACGCCAGACAAGGCATTGACGGCCTTGGCGTTAGCCTCGTGCTGGGTCACCTGGAGAGGTGTGGTCCGAACAGCAAGCACCTCGTAAAGCTGGTTCGTGGTAATCTCCCAGACATCGGCTCCCATGCTCTGCAGGAAGGCTCTCATGCGAACCTTCCAATAGGCATAGTCCTCGCCAGAAAACACCGGGATCTTACCAAGACTCGCCATGGCCGCCGAGTGGTTTTCGAACCGGTTAAGGTACTGAAAACCTTAACCGAGCTCTGATACCAATTGAGGGACCGAAACTGGCAACCAGAGGGGGGGGGTGAATGGGAGCCGATCAAAATTTCTTCCGAAATCTGAAACGTCGGCATATGTCCCAAAATCACCGCAAGCCCTCGAACCTAGGTCAGCGAGAATAGCTATGGACAAGCTATCTCGAAGCAGAAGACCCAGGTCGCAGCGCAGAAGCAAAGCGAGTCGAAACGCAGAACTGGACTGCAGAGTCCGGTCAGACCGGTTGCACAGACCGGTCAGACCGGTCGGGCTGGGAATTCAAACTCCAGACCGGTCAGACCGGTCGCTCCCAGACAGCCCGCCAACAAAGCTCCAAATGTCAAATCTTGAGTAAATGAAGTCCAAATCTAACCAAACTTGGAGGAAAGCTTCGTAACTACCCCGTGAACATATCCCCAAAAGTTCTCACCCAAAAGATTCACGGATCGAGAGAAATCGAGGAAAGATCAAACAGGATTGGAGTTTTCTCAAGAACACAAAATCGCCAATTCGTGAGAACTCATGATTCCAGGGGGTTTGGCACTAGGCTATATGCATAGGAATCGTTCCAAAGAGTTCATCAAACCACAAAATCAAGGGTTGTTCTCCTCCAAATAAATAACACACTAAAAAAGGAGAATTGAACCCAAAATGCAAGAGAGAAGGGGAGGACGAGATGCTCAGCACACACAAGTGAATTGCAAACAAATTTCATCCATTAATTCTTAGAGGAATTCACCAATACAATAGCTAGAGCCATCCGCCCATCATCCACCCACTAGACTGAAGAGAATAGCTATAATCTAAACTCTCTTTGCGTTGGAGTCCTTGGCCCTAACCTAGAGCAGGGGCAGGGAGAAGGAAAAACACAGAGAAAACAAAAGACTCAAGAGACTCACCCAGCCACGGGCTGGTGGGGGTTTTTATACCCAACTGCTGCGGCCAGACCAGTCAGACCGGTCCAGGGGACCGGTCAGACCGGTCGGGTCTGCAGCAGCCCGCTGTACACCCTCGATCGACGGCGGAGCTTCTTTCTTCGACTCGAAGTCTTTGCTGCGATGCCGCCACGTCGACGAAGTACTGGTCCGCGGTTTTGGAGGGTCCACGAAACCCGGGTAGGTGGCCGGTTTTGAGAAAACCGCCAAAACCTCACGCGCGGGAAGATTCCCGCCTCCACGCCATGGCCCTAGACGCCGTTCCCGCCTCGGCCTTCTGACGGCCCTAGACGCCGCCCGATGCCCGTCACCTCCTCGCCCGCAGCGAGGCCCTAGACGCCGTCGACGCCCGTCGCCTCCGTCAGTCCCGAGACCGACGCCCATGCCTCCACGACTTAACGTCTTCAACCGCCGTTCGCCTCCTTGGTTTTGTGGCGCAAACCAAGAAATCCGCCTCCCGTCGCCGCTTGCGCCCTCGATCCAGGAGTGGACGCCACAGCTGCCGCCCGGTCCGAGCTCTGGACCCAGCTGCCCTTCACCGCCGTCCACCGCACGGTCCATCGGCCACAGCACCTCCACGGCAGCTCCCCGCCGACACTCAACGCCCGTGTACCTGCAATCCAAAGACCAAGCGCACGATCACACCGCACGGTTGATAATTCACTCATCACAGGCAGGATAGAGTACTCTCGTTCCTCACTCTCCTTCCTCCCTTCCTCCCCGGAGCTGCGCTCCCTCCCCTCCCCCTGAGCCCGCTCCCCTTCCTCCCTGGAGCCGCGCGCACCTCCCCCGTGGCCGATGCCGCCGCTCCCCTTCCTCCCCCGAAGCCGCGCTCCCTCCCCTCCCCTGAGCCCCGCTCCCCTTCCTCCCTGGGCCGCCGCGGGCTCCCCCATCGGCGGCGCCGCTGGATCCGCCTCCCTCGGCCGCCGCGTGCTCCCCCGTCGCCCGCCGCCGCGAGATCCCGCCTCCCCTGGGCCGCCGCGCGCTCGCCCGCCGCCGCCGCACTAGATCCCGCGCTTCCTGGGCCGCTGCTTGCTCGCCCGCCGGCGGATCCGCCCCCCTAGGTTGTGCGGCGGGCCGCCGACGGGGAGGCGGTGCCGCGGGCCGGCGGCGTCGGCGGGGGAGGTAGGTTTTTTTTATATCAAATTTTTTTACCGACCAAATTTTTTACCCAAACTTTTTTTCTTTTGATTTTGATGCAATTTTTTTTATTCTAAGCATTTTTTTGTTTTCGGATGCAAATTTTTTCTACCAATTTTTTTCTATTCTGAATGCAAAATTTTTTTCCAAAATTTCTCAATTTTTGTCTCTCAAATTTTTGTTTCTAATTTTTTTTCTCGTCAAAAATTTTTCTCTATCCAAAATTTCTCTTAGAAAAAATTTCTAAAATCGGAAAACGAGAAATGTTTTTCTAAAAACGGAAAAAAACTGCTGTCGGAAATCGACCGTACGGGAGCCTCCCGTACGGTTGACCGTAAATTAGCGAGACCCGGGAGCTGCTGAGCTCCAATGGCATGGCGACACCTGGGCATCGGCTTGAGACGACAACGAAGCAGGCGAGCAAAAGGTGGCGCGCTGGCACTGGACCAAGTTTTGTCTCCGCGGACGCGAGGACCATCAAAACCCTATATTTTGTGAGTCTGATTTATGATCGATTCAAGCTACGACCATTCAAATTGCACTACATCCGAGCTTTGGTCGCATCTTTTCAGCGACTCCAGTGAAGTTAGGAATTTTGTGTTTTATTGGACTTTTGTTATTTGATCTACGTACGGCCCCAATGCTAGCTTTAGCAGCAACGCTGAAAGGCTGGCTCAAGGGCCTGCACTGCACGTTGGGAGGCTGCCTACGCCTGCACTGAACCTCATGCAATTGCCGACCCCTGTCTGATGGATCGATTAAAGTGGCTGCACTACTGAACCCCTTTCCTAACCTCCATGCTCTTCAGTCTGGACTTTTAAAAACTCACTAATTCACTGCAAACCTGCAGCCCACTCGCTAATCTTCAGTCGTGGTTCCCCATCGTTTGACCGATCCGGGGTTGATGACCGGCTGCAGCTGCTGCTGCAGCAGCAGCAGCAGCACCAGCAATCAAATCAAGGAGCACCCGTACTGAACCTTGACATGATGAATGAAACACAGCAGCTCGAGTATCTGAGAAAAGGAAGAAGAAAAAAACAGTTGGGTTGCAATCAGCGCCCGACATTGGTCGTGCTCGTGCAGAGGACGAGGTCGTAACAAGATCCATCATGCCAGCTCGCAGCACCCATTGGCCACCGCTCCCACGTCGCGGGCAGCCATCCGCGAGCACGAAGAGGCAGGCGGAACCGCACCACAAAGCAAGGAAGAAAGAAAAATGGCCGGCCACTGCGTTGCTGGTGGCCGGTGCCCATCGCAGGGTTACCAACCAATGGATCGGCGCCGTCTGCATGCGCTTGCTCTGGCATCGCCTTCCAGATAACGTAGTTAAACCCCTCTGCGGGGGCGATTAGCAGGGACCACCGCTTCTAAATCTGCCCACTTCTCTAGGGATGAAAACAGTAAGAAAACAGAAAAATGGATATCCGAAAATATCCGAGATATCTGAATTCGTATCCGTGTGAAATCCGATCCGTTTCCATCCTAAGAGATGGAAATTGGAAGAAAACACAAATATAATTATTCGAGATATCCGAATCTGTATTCGTGCGAATCCGACCCATTTCCATCTTACACTTCTCGCCAGTATTTCTGAGGGATGGGGGGATGGATCGGAGGAGGAGCTCATCAGCTTTTGCCGGAGGGAGACTGATGACAAGAATAATGGCGCTGGGCTAGTCTTTTGTTTGCATCCACGCACGCGCGCGTGTCGCTGGCCGGAACGAGCTCGGCGGCAGGCATGTGGGCTGTGGGCACGCCTACCACCTAAACACCGGTAGAAAATGGGAATGACAGAACGAGCAGGATGAGCTTGTTTCAGGTCAAGCAACGAGTGAATCTCTGACATGCACAGTAGTTGTAGCGAGTGGCAGCAGCCTATGGGATTGGGATTGATGCGGCGGATGACACAGGCACACAGCAGCCTCCTCGTCGCGCAGTTCCCTGTGGCCAAGTTGCAATCGCATCCTGGATCCATCGTCATCCGATCCAAAACTCATCTAACGGCCTAGTTCTCGGCCCGTTTCTTGTGGACGTGGTCAGTAGCTGAAGATGAAAGGATGCAGATCGTGTGTACAGGCGAAGCACGCTGATTCTTCGGCTCGGGGGCCCACGTTTTTATTGTTCCGGCCCATCTTTGTGTTCCTACAGATGAAAAGGCCCTGGTTACGCCCCGATATGGCTGGGCGTTCGGGTTACCCGAAAATTTCGGGTCGGGTAGTTCGGGTTTCGGGTATTTCAGGTTTCCAAAAATGCTACCCGAAATTAACTTGAAAAAAGAAAAACCCGAAAATTCGGGTACCCGAAAATTCGGGTTCGGGTTTACCCGAACAACCCGAATTGGCGGCGGGCGGGGCGCCCCTGTGCGGCGACCGGCGGACCCTGGAGCGTGGGCGCGGCGGCGGCGGCGGCCGGCGAACCCCTGGAGCGTGGGCGCGGCGTTGACGGCAGTGGCCGGCGGACCCCTGGAGCGTGGGTGCGGCGGCCGGCGGACGCCCGGGCGGTGGGCGTGGCGGCGGCGGCCGGCGGGCACCTGGACGCACTCGATCCGCACGGTGCCCTGCTGCCCGCGCGCCGGCCGCAGCGGGATCCTCTTCAGCCGCAGGCACCCCCTCGTCTGCAGGCGCTGCAGCTCCGGGAACGCGCACTCCCCCTCCGCGCGGACGGCCTCCAGCTTGGGCAGCCCAAGCAGCTTCAGACGGCCGCGGATGTGGCCCTCACGAGCACTCAGCAGCAGGGGCAATGCCGCAAGGATCGAGAGAGCTGGGGTCTGGGGAGCGTTGTGACTCGTGCGTGGGTGGGGGGCGGGTGCGGCTCGCGGCTTGGGTACCGGGGTGCAGGGTGCTAGGGTTGGGGTGAGACTGGTGGGCCTTGCTGGCTTGGTGGGCTGGGCTGGGCTGAACTCGAAAAATACTTGGGCTTAAAGTTGTTCGGGTTATTCGGGTAGTTCGGGTACCGTGATCTGATACCCGAATTACCCGTAATAATTTCGGGTACCGTGGGTTGGAACCCGAATTAGGGTTCGGGTTTTTCGGGTTCAGGTTTTTCGGGCTCGGGCTCGGGTTTTTCGGGTTCGGTTTTCGGGTTTCGGGTATTTTGCCCACCCATACGCCCCGATGCATTCTCGCTTTTGAACTTCTTGTCCTCAAACTGTTTTTTTAACTATAGTTTGCTTATGTCAATAACATGATCCACTGAAAAAGAGAGATAAAACAAAGAATGGGTTAATTAACTGAAAAAGAGAGAAGGGGTTGCGTTGTATTGCTCGTGTCGATGTCCCAACCCGACCGACCAAAGTTGTTAGACTGAGATAACTTAAGTGCAGCTTATGTTGATGTCCCAATCTAACAGGTCGTTATTTGTTTCATGTTTTCTTCAGTTTTACCGCTCATTCTTGGCTTAATCTCTTTTTTAATATAATCAGCGGCTCTCCTGACTGATTCGTTTAAAAAAAAAACAATCTGATGACGCTCTCCTGTAAGGTAACACATCTCCCACCGGCCACATATGGAAGATAATCCAATCCAATTTTATCCTCGAGCTGCTAGCATTAGTTAGCTCTCGGGATTGAATTGGATGGTTCATATGTTAGTACTATCTAGATAAGGTGAGTTAGTTGAGGATAGGATTATACAGCTACGTTTCCTAGCTGAATTTGAGTCTGTTGAGCACCAAACAGATAAACAAACAGATTAGCAACTCCTGCTGCTGTCTTGGAGAAAGGATGAGAGAGACGCCACATGGATCGAAAAGAAAACCTAGCTAGCTGGTGCACGTGTCTGATTACAACAAGAGTGTCTTAGCTTAATTCGGCTAGGCTAGTAAAGTAGTAAAGGAATGGTGGTGTTTTGGAGCAGCCACGGTGTTCCTACCAATCCCCTCCAAATCTTATGCATGGGTTAGAGGGGACTATGAAAGTATACCACAATTTGTTTTTCAATCCGATCCTCGCCAAACAACCGTTGCTGAGGTGTACAATTTCAAGAATGACAATGAAACTCCAATATTGAGAATGGATGGAGTAGTGCACATTCCAAGAAGTCCAACTTTCTGCTTGTACTCTTGCAATCCAAGATGCACACAATCCAACTTTCGAAACCCATTGAATACATATATATGATTCCAACTTTTAAACTTGGAGGGTGATGCATGCCATCATTATTGAAGGTGTAATTCTTAGATCTTGTTTTCTTTAAAAAAGATCACTTTGCCAAATTCAGTGTTGAAAGTATAATGTTATGATATTCTATTCAATCTTTCAGTTTAGTTTTGCCCTAAAATAATTACAAGAAAAAACAATTGCGCAACTGGAAGGCCAGCCATTGATGTGCCAATGGTTTTTATCTTTTTGTTTCCTTTGGGATGATGATGGGCCAATGATTTGCACATACATAAGGTCAGCAATTGGCTGATATAAAATCATTCCACTAACTCCCAATGACGGAAATAATATGCTGAAGATGTTCTGCGCTTTGTCACGAAAACGGCCCGAAATGGAGTTCCAATAGAACAAAAAAATTGCAACTGCCAAGGGATGTTGCAAGGGTATATTTCCTACGGAATAGTACAAGCAAGCCTTCACTATGTTGCACGATCTTGCACTGCACTTCATGCCTCCAAAGTGCCAGCTAGACACAGATTATTTTATTTTATTTTCGTACACTCAGACTCAGTTTGACTGTATACATAATTTGCTACCAGAGCAAATTAAAAAAAAAAGAAAAAAAGAAAACAATGATAGAAAGCGAAGAACGAAACGACAGCCTCCAGATGTGGTTTATCAGACCCGTTGCCTTTTCTTATCTTGACAAGTTTCAGGGCCTCTTCCCGGTGTACAGTAACTACATCTTTTGCCATATCCTTGTGGGATTCAAGCCGGTTCTTCAGTAACTGCAGGTTGGTTACCCAAAAAAAAAAACTGAAGAACAAGTTTACTTTCGACCTTCATTTTTGTCGAAAGGTTGGGTTCCCCAGAATGGCTTATTGATCAGACCGGGAACATGTTAGTGACAAAGAGTTTGTCTTATGTCTACAAATCCGAATTATATTCGAAGTATAGTTTGCAGAAGTTTCTGTAACTTCAGATTGTTAGAAGTTGTCTATCAGTGCTGAGAGAGGTTCAGATCGATTCCAATGTTCATCCCATTGTACGCAATCGGAGCATACATCCACATTTCATCAGAGCTCAGGAGCTGCAAAGAGTAATTCATAAAAAACAACAACGATTCAGTAACACATTGACATGGAGCTTTCAAAATGGAACTGAACTGAACTGCAAAAGTTCTCACCTTAATTTGAAGCTGCAGGAACTTCACATACTGCACAGCCTCTTCAAGCATAGTGCTGATATCTACCTACAATAATACACCACAAATAGTAGTTTGAGTTGTCCACCTTCTTTGCTTTCACAGTTAGTATGGATTACTCTTTTTCTTCCCCAGAAGTTTACCTTGGTTCCATTTGGTACAAGATTCTGCAATATCCTCAGCCTCTCGTTGATCCTCTCTCTTCTTTTCTGCACACAGCCAACAACGGCATAAGTAATGGAGGATTTAGCTTAAATTTATCATTCTTTAACAGAGAGTCAGAAGATCATCGATAGTACCTTAGCATAGAGGCTTTGGGATTCAGTTGCTGACCGGCGGTCAGCTTGAGCCTTGCCATTCAGTTTAGCAGCAACAGGTCCATGAAAAGCATTCGAGTCATTCTCAAATGTGCAGCAACTCGAGCTTTGCCCATTCGCAGCAACGCCTCCATCCTGGAGTTCCCGTTGCATGGTCTTCTTCACCCTCTTCGAGTCAGACTTCCTTGCGCATTTCCGACTCTGCGTTTTGTACATATCAGCCGATCAGCATCCACATTGCATTTTTTTTAGTCATTTCAGACTTCAGAGAGATGTATATGCATTTCCATTGTAAGGTAATTACAAAACATATAAAAAACACTCACTCTTGTTGGGGCATCGAGTTTGCCTTGTTCCAGATGCTTTCTCTTGACAGAAGCACCAATGGAATCAAGTAGATTCATGCCAGAATCCCCAAGATCCTCACAGCTTGAATCACTACTCCCGTGAGGGTTAAGAATAGTATCCATAAACTGAGCTGCACCTTGTTCCTGGTCCATGTGCAGGTGCATTGGTGCAGTGCAGAAGTTGAGATGTAGGGCCTCATTTGAGTTGCTCAAATAGTAGCCCCCATATTCAGATGGCACAACAAAAGTGGGACTACCAGAACTATTGCTGTTAGTGGAGTTATATGTACTAGAACTAGCATTGCAATGGGAGTAGAATGCATTGGAAGCTTGAATAGGCCATGGAAACTCTTGGTCACCTTCCTCATAATTGGAGGGGAAGGTACCAAGTAGCTGCTCCATTATCTCCGACTCCTCGGCTTGCGATGGCATCCCGACCACGCTCCAGCCTGCCTCTGCAATCACTCCTCCAGACTCCATTGTTATCAGTAAGGGATGTGAAAGTAGAAGTGATATGAGGCCTGTGCTGTGCTGTTAGACGTGCTTGGTGAAGGAAAAATGTGGGCTGTGAGGGGTGTATTTATACTGAAGACAAGGTTGAAGAAACCGACAAGAGTTGCAGAAGTTAGAAACATAATCATCATTAAAGAAATGGATCCCCACGGCTGGGGATGAACTGTGGTGATAGCGGCCGCTCCAGGTGTTGACTGGAACTCTGGATGATGTGCACATTATAAGGTTAGAAAATGTCAACTGATAGTTGGTAGGAAAGTGACTTATCCAAGATCACGATTGGTTAGGCAATCTCGGGCCAATCGGAGGTCGGAGTGGCCGGTGTCTGAAGGCTGGTTTCAATGATTGCAGAGATATCTCCCTTAGCATTCATGCATTATGGAAAAAACAAAAACGAGTGTGATGTTCAAAACCAGGACAAGCATACGTTTATCCTTAGAAATAATGCAGTATGGGGCGCTACGAGATTGTATGGAATGTTATTGGAAAGAAATAATCCAATAAAATAAGAGATACAGATAGAGGCTTGCACGAACATGGTGGATGGAATCTCAAGTCTTAATGTCCTTGAGAACTCAAAAAGGATTGGCCAGTGCCTCAGAAAATCATGCTGTATCTTCTAGGGCAATGTACAGCTTTTCATCTACCTATAGTTCCAATCGTTTTACACTGTGCTCTAAGGTTTTACCACAATATGTATTTCCTGTACTGTGATATTGCCCTTTAGGGCTGTGGCATACAACTAGCTAGATATTCATACCAATAACTTCCACCCATTTCCTCAATAATAATAATAATTATTATTATTATTAACTTCCACCCACAGGCCCTTTGCAGCTCTTACTGTTTGTTAAACTTTTAGAGCTTATAATATCTGCATCAAATTTACAGCCATTTTGCACACATGAATTGCACCAAACTGGAAATATGCCCTAGAGGCAATCATATTTTCTTGTATTCATGGTTAATAAAGTGTTCCTTGAATATTCATGGATGACAACTTGTATTGATTAATGCTTATGTGAAGTATTTGTGAAACTCTTTACTTGTATGAATATTCTAAAGTATTCCTAGTCGGAGTTCATGTGAGGACACACATGAATATTAGACTAGCACATGTATTAGTTGATTGACTACGTTTCATAAGTCATGGACATGGTGATGTCAAACTAATAATGTGGGCTCATGTGAGACATGAGATTGAACTGACCCAATACGAGATGATTTCTCATTACATAATATGTACGCTGTGTCCTAAGACCTGAGATCGTTGTATGTACTTAAGATGTGAACCGATTTACTTAGGAGCCATCAAACGTTACACCGTAACTGGGTAGTTATAAATGTGGCTTTCGGGTCTGTCAAGAAGCATGCTGTGAGCATTGGTCGGTCAAGATGGGATTTGCCCCTCTCTGCAAGAGAGAGATATCTCTGGGCCCCTCGAGTGATTCGGATCAGGAAATGCATGGACATACTGGGGTTAAGAGTTAACCAAGGATTCCGAATCACAGGATCGAGAAAGAGCGGTTGGCTTGGAGCTAGACCAAATATCGTGAGGAAAAAGGAACAACATGTATATGACATTGTGACGGCTCGTCTGATATGATCTTTGCGTGCGTATAGGAGTTGACATGTCTTGCTAGAGGCCGTTGTCTATTATTGGGCCGAGTAAGAGTACTCGGGCCATGTCTATTCGCATGTGAGCCCATAGGGTCACACACTTAAGGGAAAAAAGCCTGATAAAAATGAGATCCAAATTAGACTGGGCTTGGGTGCACTAATGGGCCTCTCAGGCCCAAAGGGGACGCCCAAGGTGGGGCCCAAGAGCAGCCCACCTAAGGGAGCGCCCAGGGGTTCCATCTGCACTACACCGACGCGCTACAGAAGTTCCGCAACCGCACGTCTAGTGGTAATCCCGTGATCTATAACTGCAGTAATCCTGGTTTATGCGGTAGAAAATTTTTGTTTTTGCTACCCCATATTCCTACACAAACCATAGATGTTTTTCTGATCCATTTTTGTGGAACAACACCTCAGATGCTAGAATCATTGCAATAGAAGATGTAAACATGCTACACAGTAAGCAAATCTATTCTCAGATGCCATAGTCATGACTCGATTATATAACAACTAGCTATTTGTGAAGTGGTAACATTTCAGGCAGTATTGCCAGAGACTTGCCGTAGCATTAGTTTTCCACATTATGATACGTCTTCAAATTCACAGAGAATGTGCAACCAAACTGAATCTGCACAGTGTGCATATTGTAATAACCCGACAGACCTATGTCATTGGGATAGTTGCACATGACTCTAGGGGTTAGCACTTAGCAGTATTTTTAAGAAACAATGAGTTGTAGTTCTGTACTGTCCTTTTGCCTCCCAAAAAATTCTTTATTCTTCTTGCCTCTCCATTCCAAGAAGAGGATCAAGGGAGGAATAAACTATATAGCTAAAATGGTGGCAAGGAAAAACGAACTTAAGGAAACAATGTTGCTTGTTTAAAGCCCCTTACAGTTCCAGCTGTATGAAAAATTATAGCACCTTCAAATGTCATAATATAGCAATCTTGTCCACTGAAGCAAAGAAACAAAGGACACAGATGATACCCGAAAAGGCAAATGAACAATTCATGTATCTTTCAGCTTCCAGAAGGGCAAGTTTTTGCATCATGGAGAAGCCAAATTGCATCAGATTAATATCCAAGAGGCCCTTAAAATATACTTGAAGGGACAAAACCTTAGCTAATCACGTATGGAGAAATGGCCCTGTGCTGTCCTATTAATATTAACAGTAGGACCAGTTATTTCTGTTGATGAGAAAGGTTTCTAATCTAAAGCTATTCAAGTTTGCCAGTTGAGTTCAGTTATGATTTTCTGGAAACAAAAAAAGAAATAGTAGTTTCTCATTTCTGTTGCAATTTTTAGAAGAGACATAAGTACAGCTTCACAAGCCACCACCATCATATTCAGTGTATGATACATTTTACATGTCGCGTTCTTTTTTTTTCATTTATCAACAGTACCGAAGGATGGCGCTTAGGAGCAAATCGAATTCGCTGTGACTGCAAGAGACAAAAAATTTAATAGGCACAAGTGGTCATATTATGGTTTTGAACGGGGAGTTATGGCAATGTGCAGGTCAATGTTTGCTATTTTGTTTTCCATCCTCCCCTTACTGTGAACTTGTGCTTTCAAGAAAAAGCAGAGATTGGACCATTTTCTAACAAAAAGAGAGAAAACATGCGTCTTTTCCTTAATAATATGCTGAAGTCCAAAACATCAAACAAAAATAACAGAGGGAGTTCGTCACCCTATCTTGTATTCTTGTGATCCCTTTATACTATAACATTTTGATAATGATGTCAGTTTCAATAAAAGTAAAAGGTAATAGTATGTCCAATTTCCTATTTCCTTTTTATTGATTTGCTTCAACTCTTTCAATGAAATAGCAGACTCAATTGTCAAAACTGTTTAATGAATATGATCGACATTAGAATAAATTAACTGTTTGTGTTACCAGCTTTCTAGTTGGTTAGGATGAGTTTCAAGCAGCAGCATCCAAGGCTTTTAACACATGGAGAGATTAACTACATACAATTTAATAACTATACAAACAAAATGGCAATGATCTGTGAAGAATAGCTCTTCATAAGTGTGTGCTGCACTAAAAAGGAAGTTTGCCACAGTTGCTCAACAGTCTTTATTGCTGATGTCTGCACGGTAACACTGCTATAGAAAAGTTAACCAGTGCAGCAAAGCTACCTAGAATCGATGACAATGAGAATTAATAACAAGGTTTTCTCATGGTCTAGGAAGATTCTGATAGGCTTTCCTGCCGCAGGTTAAATTCTATTAGATGTATATAGCTGTATTTGACATGTATAAGTCTTGTAACTGACTTTATTTGTACTCCAAGCCTATACGGCCTAGATATACAAGAGGTCACAACCCCCCTCCTTGGGTGTGTGGTGTTTACCCCAATCATACCTCTCTACATGGTATCACGGGTCCAGGCCCTCTCTTAGCCGGCAGTGTGACCCCCCCCCCCCTTCCACTGCCCTAACCCTAGCCCGCTCGTGGGACTTCCCCCACGTGCGGTCACCTCCTAGGGCCACCTCCTGCAGGCACCGCCCCCTCCCCACCACCGCTGGCGCCCCCTTCCCTGGGTTGTGCCCACCCCTCCTCAACAGATCCAATCTGTTGATGCCTGAAGTCACCAGCCCCTCCTCCGCTGCTGCTTCTCCTGCCATGGCTGACGTTGTGATCAGCCCCTTCGCCACCATCAACGTGAAGTCTCACATCCCCATGACCCTGGAGCTCCGTTCTTCCAACTACACCAAGTGGAGCTCCTTCTTCCATGCCATGTGCGGCAAGTTTGGGCTACTCAAGCACATCGACGGGACCCCTCCTCCTGATCCAGTTGATGCGGCTTGGGCCCAGAACGATTGCTGCGTCCGCACATGGCTGTACGGCTCCGTCTCCGAGTCCGTCCTCGAATTCACCATGGCACCCGATCAGACAGCGCGCTAGCTTTGGGTCGCCATCGAAAATCACTTTCAGGCGAACAAGGCTCCCCGCTCCATCTACTTGAGTCATGAGTTCCACACCATGACTCAGGGAGATCTATCTGTTGAAGATTACGGCAAAAAGATGAAGATCGCCGCTGATGCGCTTTGCGACGTTGGTCAGCCTGTTTCAGAGGCTACTCTCGTCCTCAACCTCCTGCGCGGCATCCACCCTCGTTTCAGCACCACCGCCGACTTCATCGCCAGGCAGAAGGACATGACATTCACCACAGCTCATGATCAGCTTTTGCTGAAAAAGCTGCGCCTGGCGAATGAAGCCCAGGTCGCCGCCGCCACTGCCCTCATCGCCTTTTCGCCTTCCGCTGGCTGCGGTTCCGCCTGCTCCTCCTCCTCGACAACATCCGGCGCACAGCAGCAACCTCGGCGCCCTAATAAGAACAGGCGCAACGGCGGTGGCAACGGCAGCGGCGGTGGCCAGCAGCAAGCGTGCCCTCCTTCCCCAGCGGGCCCGTGGATCTGCTTCAACCCATGGGCCGCTCAAGGAGGATGGCAGGCCGGCAACCAGGGTGCTGGCTTGCGCGTTGGGCCCTCTGGTTCGGGTAGCTGGGGCGGGCACCGAGCAGGCGCACACCGCCTTCACCCCGTCCCAGTTCTCCCAGCTGTCGGCGCCCTCTTGGGATCAGGCAGGCCTCATCGCTGCTCTTCAGCAGATGTCTGTCCAAGGCTCGTCTCCGTGGGTCTTGGACACCGGCGCCAGCACCCATATGCATTCTTCCGAAGGTATACTGCTCTCCCGTACCCCGTCACCGCATTCTTATATTGTTGTAGGCAATGACACTCATATTCCTGTCACGTCTCGTAATTAGTCTACCCTTCCCACCACAGCATCATAATTCGTTTTGAACAATGTCCTTGTTGTTCCATCCATAGTTCGTAACCTTCTTTCCATTCGACAATTCACTCGTGACAATAGTTGTCCCATAGAATTTGATGCCTTTGGTTTTTTTGTGAAGGATCTCAAGACGCGACGCGTGATTCTTCGTTGCAATAGTGATGGCGACTTGTACACCATCACTGCTGCGGTGCCAGCCACTGCCCACACCGTCCTTGCTGCCTCTACTTCCCTGTGGCATCAGCGTCTTGGTCATCCTGCTCCAGCCGTCGTTGCTTCGCTTCGCCAGAATAAGCACATCACTTGTACTAAAGCAGACCAATTCTTGTGTCATGCCTGTCAGCTAGGCAAACACAAGCGTCTCCCTTTAGTACCTCTACCTCTCGAACATCTTCACCTTTTGAGTTAATGCATTGTGATGTTTGGACGTCTCCTGTTCCTAGTGTTTCCGACTACAGATATTATTTAGTCATTCTGGATGATTTTACTCATTATTGTTGGACCTTTCCGCTTCATCATAAGTCTGATGTTTATGAGCATATCGTCCAGTTTATTTCTTATGCGCAGACTCAGTTCAGCCTTACGGTAAAGTGTTTTTTCCAGATTGATAATGACAAAGAATTCATTAATACTCCTACCACTACCTTCCTAGCATCTCATGGTATTATATTTCGTCATTCTTGCCCTTATACGTCTCCTCAAAACGGCAAAGCTGAGCGTGTTCTTCGTACTCTAAATAATTATGTGCGCACTCTAAATAATTCATCTACTTAGATCCCTTGGATGGTCCAAACATTATTATCAATAATAAACTGAAACATTTGCATTTTTTTTCTTTCCCTTGAAAACCGAGGAAACAACTGAAGTTGAGAACGTACCCTTGATAAGCTTGCCGAATGTCTGTTGCAGTTAGATGATAAGAATACATGCTCTGCATAATGGGTCTGTAGTAGATGCATTGCATCTGGGCTTTGGCACTTCAATCCATCAGAACCACATCTCGGCAAAAATCGCTATGGAGCAGTAAAGAACTCTCAAGGTTATTAGAAGAAAAGTAGCAAGTTGGATGGCCACAAAAAGAATTGAATTTACAAATTATTATGATAACCATAGCCAAAAAGATAGACTAACCGAACCATTGGAGTCTGACCATAACTTAAAATGATTTGCTTTCGCTTTTAAATTTGTCCCGGAAGTACTCTACTATTTTTATGAATTTAAGGATAGCATTGGAGGTATGTATACACTTTAAATTCTGTTACGGTCAACTTACAGAACAATGTCATTCGCTCTCAAAAAGAATTATGCTATCACCAACTAATAAGATTTTTTTGGGAACTTATCCCAGTGCATCAGTTAACGCAAAAAGTCAAATAAAACAAAACAAGGCTTCGAAAACTACCTATTGAACAAAACGTAAGACTATAAACAACTTTAGGTCAAAGTCTGAAAACAGATACATTATTGCATTAACATATATAAGTCAATTGCTTTTTTCAAGTCAAACAGCATAACAGCATCTTTGATCAGAACAATCAACTGATTTTAATTTTAAAAACTGCTAGATGCATTCTTCAACTAGATTCAATACTAACTTCATTAAAATAAAGAGTTTATGAAGATCCAGTTGTAAGAGCAGTACCTCAGGGCCACAAATGATCTGATCTTCGAGTCAGAATACAAAAAACTGTTCTACTACAAGGCTGGAAATCTACTTGTGCTCAAAATGTCAGACTGTTTACAGCTGCCTTTTTGGTATGAAGCGCTAACCATAGTGAAATGGGCATCTTGGGCATCTAATATAGTCGCCTAGCTATGCAATTGCCACTTAATGTTTGGTCAGGAGGTCAGGAAATGTGTCTACGAGTGTCTGACTATACCTGATTCAAACCTCAACAGCACTTTGAATTGTACGCATCACAATTTTTCAAGACGATGAAAGGAAACAAAAATGAGTGCCTGTAACAATCTAACCAAAACCTTATGAATTAAATTTAGTTTTTTTAGTCCATTATGTATGCACACCTGCTGATATATTTTCCAAAATACACATATCATGTTGCAGAGGATGGCACCAGAGCAATAGTAGTCTAAAGGCTTATTATGGTAGTCAACAAATGAAAAATACACCAGAGTTGAGTTTCAAACACATATCATGGCACTTATTGTAGTATAGAAGAGAAGTTACTCTGACCAGTGATACTATTATACTAATGCTATGGACCTGTGCAGACACAGATAAAACTTGAGATTATTTCAACAAAGGGAACTTCAACCTTCAAAAAAATAGCTGTAGTGACATCTGTCGAAAATAATACAGAGCACACCCTAACTATTGATTCCTTGATAATTATAACAAACAACAATGCTTGTGATTTTATTGGAACCAAGCCACTCACCTAATACTATACTATCATTGCACTGCTAAGTTGTCTTCTCTGAAAAAATGACACGAGCCAAGCTACACTTCAGAGCAAGTTTGACTTGATTGCATTCTAATGGGGGCTCCTTGCCTCCAGACAGTACTCTGATGGAAGGGGAGCTGCGCTCCCAAGCACTGTCATCATGGATGAAGTATTGACATGAAAGATCAAGGAAACAGGGGCTGGTATTGCAGCCCCATGTTCTCAGGCAGGTCCATCATCAGATTAAGGTTCTGCACAGCCTGACCAGATGCTCCCTTCACAAGATTATCTATCTGCAGAGTTGAAGCAGAGCACGTAAGCACTACACATCACCTAGGTAACTGGTGCTATTTTACTGAAAGCTTCTGCATGATAAGATGCCTATAAAGTACTTACAACAGAGATGATGATGGCCCTTCCAGGAATTCTATCCTCATAGACATTCATGATACAGTAGTTTGATCCTGCAACATGGCTCGTGTGAGGAGCACTGCTACCATCTAACAGTTTGACAAATTCTTCACCCTGGAAAGATACAATGATGAATGAACTCTGATGCTACAACAGTGCAAAATCATACAATAGATTGATGGCTTCAGTGGAAATTATGGTCCTTCCTAAGTTATCACAGTTACGCCAACATGGGCAGGTAAACAGACCTCATAAGTAGACTTGAGGTGTTCGTACAAATCATTGGCAGTCACTCCAGACGCCAATTCAACATACATAGTAGATTGCATCCCACGTTTCTGTTAAACACCAGCAGCAGATACAATGACTGATTTTTTAAAATGATACTGTAGAATATGGAGTAAGCAAATAAAAGGATGTGCATAATTGCGCTTACCATACACATCAGATGTGGAGTAAAACTGATGGTAACTTTTGATTGAGCAGCATCGGTAAGTCCTTGCTCAATCTCAGGAACTGTCATTATTTAAACCTCAATGTCAGTGAGGTAAGATATTACCAGTAATAAGACAGGTAGAACAAAACACTACGTAGCCAGTTGAGCATAAGAATTACCGTGTCGGTGACTTGTTATTCCATAAGCATGGATACTTTCGGCAATTTCAGTGTAAAGATTTGCTTCCTTAGCCCCACGTCCTAAAAGGATGTATGTATTTGAGACCATATCATTTATCGTTGACAAGAAGACATGGAAAATGAATGAGTTATCTCAAATAAATACATACCTGCACCACTAACCCCAGATTTTGCATCAATGATAATGTTGGTCAACTTGATCAATTTTGCCTGCAAAGAAAACATAATATGCCAAGGAAAAATCTAGATATTGAAATACTAATAAATTGTCAACAAATTTTGACATACACACTCTCAGAAATATAAGATTATGCTTGTAAATATTAATTAATTCGATTCTATGGTATGTCCTGGAGAATTTTTGCCTTAATTGCAAATATGATCAGAGATAACGGTAGGATGCTAGAAACTTCTATTGAACCTCACCTTTACCAGAGGAACAAGCGGGAGTTGAATGGATGTGGGATAACACCCTGGATTTGCAACCAATCGTGCATTTCTTATGTCATCTCGATGAAGTTCGGTCAAACCATACACAGCCTCTTCCTAAAAGAACCCAAGGAAAACATATAAAAATAAATTCAAATAAATATAACATAAGGACACCAATAGAACCAAACCATCAAAATACACTATGGAAGCCAGGCCCAATTCTTAAAACAGTGCCATACAAGAAATCATTCAGAATAATTGATGACAACTCAAGTGCCACAACTAACAAGGCTGAAGTGGAAAGTAGCTATGAACCTGCAGTTCTGGTGCCCTGTGCGAATGGCCATACCATTCAGCATACTCATTGATGTCACGCAGTCGAAAGTCCTGTAACCAATAGTTTTTCAACAACCGACATCATACTTAGACAAATCAAGAGTGTGTTCAGAGCATACCGCAGAGAGATCAACAATCTTCAAGTGCCGAGGTAAGCCTTTGATAATTTCCTGATAAAAAATATAATTAGGTAGTGTATTGCAAAGTTTATTTTCAAAAAGTCTAGTGCTCCAAACAATATGCAACAAAGTCTATGAAAGTATTGCTTAATACAGTTTTTCAGCAATATGCATAAAGAGTTTAATGTAAAAGCATAATAGCTATAAACAAACCTGGGTAGTACCATGTGGCAAGCAACAAAAAACAGCATCAACACCTGAAAAGTCGGCGTCTTTTACCGCAACCAGTCTTGGCAGGTCCTGCAAATCAAAAGAATAGCAACAATACTCTAGAGTTTTAACAAACATAACAAATAAGTTTTGATGATAGCAACTCTATTACAAAGAAAAGTAGCACCGCCCATAGGTTTTGTTGATTCTTACTAGACTAAAGATCACAAATGGAGGAAGAGAAGTTTTTCTCACCTGCGATATCAAGTGAGGAAATACAGATCCAAATTGTTCACCAGCTTTTCTATCTGCAGTCATCACTTTTATCTGAAACTGAGGGTGGTTTGCCAGAATACGAACGATCTGTTAACAAAAGTGTAACAATCACATTAGCTATAAGAAGCAATGACAAACATCTTCATGCAAAATGTGATCAGAGTGATGGAACAACCTCAGCTCCAGTATAACCGCTGGCCCCTAGGACTGCAATGCGCACCCCGTCCCCTGATTTAGTGGCTGCTGCTGCCTTAGGGGAGAATAGCTTCCTTGGTGAAGAGGCAAGGGATCCCCTCACACGGAGTGACAGGGGTCGAACCTACAACAGAGTAGTTTTTCATTAGCATTTCGGGAACAGCTTGCCAATATTTACTTGGGAAGGGCACACTAAACAAAACTCACCTGCTGAGCTGTCTTGAGCATGAAACCAGCAAATGGCTTCGAATTAGATCCAAAGATTCCATTCTGCATGTCAAAGAAATATTTTCAGTGCTTCAGAGTACCAGGCCCAGAAGAGCATGTAATGTAGCTGGCTAAAGCTTGGAACAATGTCAGAGTCAGAGCACAGAATCAGCCTCTATGACAAAAGTCAGAGTACATTACCATTGAGCGTGTTAAGAGTTAACATGCCATTTTCAAGGCACCATAACCAAGGTACTAAATAGTTCTCTTAGCAACTGCAATTGAGCCCGCAATAGAGTTTGCAGGGAATAAATACTACCGCTACAATGTAGCATTCCATAAATAGTAAATTGAGAACGTATCGGCCACTATAGGACTTGTAAGAGAGATGTAGCTGCGGTAATTTAGTCCTGGTCAGAGTTCATTGCTAGCACATTATCTCATCGAAGTGTATACCTTTTTTTATTTTCGCTATCTTATTACATCGTTGAATTGTATGTACAAGTAGTGCTTCTACAATCTAAACTTTATTTGGTAACAGGCATGAATCAGAACTGGCAACACAGGCATCAATCAGAAGCTGCTAACAGCATCAGCGATAGAGCCTCCCAATCTAGCCGTCGAAGACTAGAATCAATGCTGGGTACCCTAATCGGCGCGCGCCTTGACGACAAATCAAGCGGGCAGCCATTCAATCCGCCCACCCCACCCAAAACTAAGCCGCCGTCGGTCCTACCGAATGGCACGACGATGTGTTGTCCTGCCCAATGGAACGGGGGAGAGGAGACGAGGCTTCGCCGCTGACCTGGGGAGCCAACCCGGCACGCGCCGGAGCCGCCGCCGCCGCCGCTGAGGAGGCCATGCCCTTCCGTGTCACAGCGCGGGTGCAGGTGCGAGGGGAGCGTGCGCCACCTAATGCCGCGGGGGTCGCGCGATGGCGCCCGTATAAATAACCCCAGCTGGCGAGGAGGGCGACGAGAGGGGATGGCGGCGCGGCGGCGGCTACGGGGTTGTGCTCTCTCTCTCTCGTGGATTACGTGTTGGTCTTGGTCCGTTGTCTCCGGTCGCAGCTTCTGCGTGCGGCGAGCCGGGCTTGGGTTTGGTGGCGGAGAGAGGGGTGCCGCCGCCGGCTGTGTTCGGTGAGGTTGGTGAGAGAGGAAGCAAGTGGTCGGTCAAATAACGAGAAATGGGCCAGGCCCAATAAGCTTGATTATTTTGGTTTTGTGATGAGAGAGCAACTTTTTTTTGTCTAAACTTTACCGGTTTGGGCGTTTGACAGGGTAGGATACAAACAGTGGTATGTCTGATAAAGAAAAATTGCATTGGAGAATTTGAGACGATGACACGAATGGAAATACTATGAACATTGGATGGGCGAGGCTAATTTACGGTCGACCGTAGGAGGGGTTTCATACGGTCGATCCTTCCATCATTTTTTTCTAAAAATTTCTTTATTTTCTGATAATTTTTCCAGATAAAATTTTCAACGAAAAATTTGAAGAGAACTGTAAAAAGATGAAAGAGAAAAGTTTGAGCAAAAAATCGAAGAAAAAACTTTTACATCCAAAAAAGATTTAGGTAAAGAAATTAAAATAAAAAAATGGGAAAAATTTTGTAAAACCTTTTGCACAAAAAATTTTAAAAAAAAAGAGAAGAAAGAGCTGAGCCGCCACCCCGCCCAGCCACGCCACTCCGCCACTACCACCCTACCGCTCAGATCCGCTTCGCCTTGTGATCGTAAGTTTCATAACTTATGGGCGACGGTACATTCAACATTGGAACATTGCATGTCCTTACGAAAACCCGAGAGAGCATTGGGGTTTATCTTTTTTAGATAACACAGATTTTTTTATTTTTAATCTTTTTTAATAATATTTTAATTTTAACCTGCTATGGATTTTATTTACACGATATAGCCCATTTGGTCGTGCCAGCTGTAGTGGCGCGACAAGTAGCCTTTGTTGCGCCAGTGCGGCTGGCGCGACAGGGCTGTCACGCTGGCGGCGGAGGGCAGCGGCGTGCCAGCGGGGCGGCGGAGGGCAGTGGCGCGCCAGCAGGGCGCTGACGTGGGCGACCCTGTCGCGCCACATGCAGTGGCGCGACAGATGCTACTTGTCGCGCCAAGTGTGTTGGCGCGACAAGGCTGCTCTGCCGCGCCAGCCTCTCTCGCAGCCCAAAATGGAAGACAGATCAAAGCTTCCTATTTCATCCTTTAAGGATGTTATCACTTCAACTTTGGATAATCACCAGGTATCATTTTTTTCCTGAAAGGTTTCTCACATTTGGAAGTTATATATTTAAATATGAAATATTGCAAAGGCAATAAAAGAGGTAATCCAACATGGAATCAAGTTGTATCCTAACTTCAATATCACACATGCATTAAACTGGGTGTTGGATTCTGTCTTTTCCTCTCCTTTTTCCCTCTTAGGGACAAAGGTTATATTAACGCACAATAGATGTGACATATTTATACACAGAAGAATTATCTAACATTTGCTAGATCACAGTTTCAATTCTTATGATTCTTGGTTCCAAGCAAAAAATCAGAGGGCAGCAAAAATTTTCAGTAACTGATCATTGTTGTTTTCTCCTTCATGCATTATACACTTTGCCAGGTCACCAGACGATTTCTTTCACCTTCTTCTGATATCAATTTGGTTCCCCTGTATTTCTTACCAGGTGAGCAATTTCTATTGATGTGAGCAATTTCTATTCTTGTTGCTATCAACAGGATGCACTTTGTCTGCTTTCAGTCAGTATCAATCATATGATGTACTTATGTATAGAGAGTTTCTATTGCCTCGCAAAAAATGAAAAAAAAATAGTTTCTTTTGCTATCTCTTGTCTGGTATACAACAAACAGTCTGTTATACATTAATTACTTCAGTACTCAAGCAGACTGTTTCCAGAAAAGTTTGATGGATTTCTTGTGGTGCCAATAGACTTATATGTGAACTAATACCTCAAAAACACGAAATCCAAAGAAGTCACTGGATGATGCAATTATGGGAATATCACACATCATTGTGGTAATGCAAGTAGGCAGTTATTTCCACAACCAGGACAGTGGCCACCCCAGTTTAGCTGAAAAATATAGGATGTTGTAGAACAAAACTTGCTGCACAAATAACACAACCACTGAAGAGATTGGACCTGCTGATAAATAAAGCTCTTCATATTTTCACTCAATATAACAGCAGAACCATCAACAGCTCAGGATACAATACTAGGTAGCTTCTGGGCACAAATACTTTTACACAAGCACACATAGTTTGTCACAAAGCTAGAAGCACAATAAGTTTAACACGAGCACAAATACTCCTTCGCAAGCACAATGGTCCTTCACAAGCACTACTAGACCATCACATGCACAAATAGTCCATCACAAATTCTAATGTCCAGGGTCCTAAGAACATAGTGCATTACAAATACAAATAGGTTGACGGCGGCGACGGCGTTGCTCTGGGGGGCTGAACGGATCGTTGCGGCGTCGTGCGCGGCCAGGCTTGTGGGCAGCACATTGGCGCTACCAACGTCGGTCCGGTCACGTCCACGACGAGGCTGACGTGGAGGGGCAGGAGTCTGCACGGCCTAACGAGATAATTGAACTTAGCATGCCACAACAATCATTATCGTATTGTTTTCCCCAACAAATTGAGACTAAGTTTAGTTACCTGGCTAGATTCCCCATGTGTCTGTGTGCCTCGAGGAGCATCAAACTTCTGTGACATCCCAATGACCTCAAAGTCTGGGTCCTCCTCTCCTGAGTCATGTTGTGCGTCGGACTCCTCGGATTCTTGGGGTGATCGAATAGCTTTCCCCCTCGAAGCGGCGCGGGAGCCCGTTCTCGTAGTCGAACGCAAAGGGGTTCTGGCGGTCTCTTGACCGTAGTGAATATGCATCCGTCTGCTAGAAGACGTGTTATGTGCACTTGAAGTTCCCGCAGCATGTGGCCTAGGGGCAAATGCCTCGTCCGGCCTAGCAATGCAGTTGAGCTTTGCGGCCATCTGCTTGCAACTACGGCGGACTCTCTGCATGATAGACAGATATGTTACTGCTAATGTATTTTGAGGGACATGTTATAATGTCAACAAAATGATGGCTTACTAACCTCGGCAAACGCCCGTAGGTGTCCCCCACCATTTCCTCCTTGGCTCGCATGTGCCATTGCGACACCGGCCTCGTTAGCTAGCCTGCCGAGTTGTTGTGCCTGAAACGACTCAGTTAGTACAACAGGAACTAGAAACAACAATGTCTTACATACGTCTTATAAGTATAGGTGCATAGCATACCATGTAGTTTTGCAAAGGGGCCCTCTCGGGCTGAACTCCTACGCGATTGATTTCATCGTACTCGTCGACGATGTCATCATCATCGTCGGTGTCCTCGCGATCCTCTATAGGCTCAGTGGAGCGTGGAGGTTTGATTGAAACTCTTGACACAGAATGTAGCCAACGAAGACAGTCCTTGTAATGGTTGTGCCTATGCACCGGACCGGAATCAGGGTTCATCCGATGCCTTTGCTCCCACTGTCCAAGAGAAACCGCGTGTTTCACACGCCAGTCATTTTCAGTGTATCTTTTCTTCCTGTCAATGCTGGAACAAATACATAGTTCAAATATAAGGGGTTGCCGCGGGTGAGGAATCAGTAATCATTGAAAGTGAGTTTGACAAAAATTTTGTTGCACCTATGCAAAAGCTTGAGAGGTCGAAATAGCTTCAGGGGGTAAGTCTTGTAGCCTACCGAATTGTCTTTTCATACGGTGGGGGAGGTGGAGCTCGACAGTGAAGAAGTAAATCAAAAGAACAACACTCCTCCATAATTCCTCATCTCTTGTGCACATGTCGCTGAGGCCCAAGTTCTCGAGCTCGTCTCTCTCGTAGGGTGTCCAAAAGATCTGCAAAAATAGTGATCATGACAACTAGTTTCCACAAAACAATGCTGCAACATGTTAGGAGGTACTTCAGGAGGGAATACCTGATTTTGCGTGAGGCAGTCAAGGTCATCCATGTAGTGTATGTAGCAGCGCATAGGGTCCCCTCTAATAGCTCCCACGTTCTTCTAGCAATAAGCAACTGTCGGCCTCGATTCTGGGTCATGGTGCGGCCACGGCTACAAAAAATACCACAAATGGGTTACAAACACAAGTTAAAGTTACACTAAACAAACTTTGCTACATGCTGTAATACGTACCTCTAAATCACCACGGTATGGCCGGCCTACTGGAAACCTTTCCCAAATCCAGATTTGCAATAGATATGCACACCCTCCTAGGTTTGAGTCGCTTGCAACCCGCCGACATGCATCACAAAGTTGTCGGTACAACCAAGCAAGTGTTGCCGATCCTCAGCTGTACTGTGCAATGTTTTCCCACTACTGGCCAAGAATAGGTAGTACCATCCATGATATAGTGTTTCCCGAACCATCGGGAAATAAGAAGCCTCCAAAGAGGTGCCACACCAAAACACATGCATGGCGCTCTACAAGTTCCTGAGGTGCTCCTTGGGGCAATGGTTGAAATTCTGCTTTAGCCAAGCCGAGCTCACCCCTGAGGTCTTTCTATCCTTCACTCCCTCTGGCGGTTCTGGTGGACGAACCCCAATTAGCGCAAGCCAAGTTCTGTTTCCGGCCTCCAACGGTCAACAAAGGCAGTTAGAAGGGGTGCATCCATCACTGGCAGACCCGCGCACACAACTCGAGCCAAAGGCAGCAACCCAGCGCGGTGCAGGTACGGCGCGTACCGCTCATTCCATCAGAGAGGCGAGTGAGTACGTGCACGAAGGGGCTGCAGCGCCTGAAACGGGAACATACAATATGGTCAGTATTGGTGTAAGCCATGTTCACTTCATGCACATATATTTTGTAAAAGAACACTTATTTCCCCTTCGTCAGCTATTACGTGTGCGCGGTGCTTGGAGTCGTAGAACGTCTCCAATAGGGGGAACATTGGATGAGCCATCCTGCATAGACGAAACGAAGCTTCATTAGTACCAACAATTGCACGTCCTCAAGCATATTCTCGAACTAATGGAATTAAATCTTATCAACTACACAACTATGTATGGCATTGTGATTCTAAAGTCATCCCATACTACTATGGAGCCTATTATCCATTACTCCAAAAAAACATTATGATTCTAAAGTCATTTCATACACAAAAATCATTAGTGCAACTCCGTCATGCTATGATCTCATATTAAATTTATATGCCATTGCATAGAGCCCAAGGAGCCCAAGGAATATGAAGTCAATCTATTAATAACTACAATGGAGCCCAACGATGTCACACCCCATTTCATTTTCTAGTTCTCTTATTTTTTGTCTTGCATTACTCCAACTAATACTCTCGTTGCCACTACCTAACCCTAACAAATGTAATATTTGAGACATGCAAGTCATTTCTCTCGTTAAATTCGGGAGCAGAGAAGCATCTGAGTATCACCTAAACATCCATTCATGAGCATACTACCATATACAACATATATCTTCAAATCAAAAAGCTAACCCTAATCAACAAAAACCACTAAAATCTAGCAATGCACAAGGAAAATTGAAGGGAGAATGAGGGCAATACCTTTGGGGGAGGGGCCGGAACGTCCCCCCCCACTCCCCCCCTAAAACGGCGGATTTAGGGGGATCGGGGGGGGGGGGGGGGGTCGCCGGCGGCGGCAGGAAGAAGCGGCTCGGGCTCGGTCTGGAGGAAGAAGAAAGGGAGGGTGGGGGAGGAAGGGGGGCCGGCGCGGGCCCTGGACGTAGCGCCTGTCGCGCCACCCCGCCTGGCGCGACAGGCGTACACGTCACCAGTCTGCGTGGCACGCCGCTGCCCTCCGCCGCCAGCGTGGCAGCCTTGTCGCGCCAGCCGCAATGGCGCGACAGAGCCTACTTGTCGCGCCACTAAAGCTGGCGCAACCAAACGGGCTATGTTGTGTAAATAAAATCCGTAGCAGGTTAAAAGGTTA
The DNA here is from genome assembly GCF_016808335.1 of Panicum virgatum. Taxonomy (NCBI): domain Eukaryota; kingdom Viridiplantae; phylum Streptophyta; class Magnoliopsida; order Poales; family Poaceae; genus Panicum; species Panicum virgatum. The sequence goes on along the minus strand of NC_053153.1, from coordinate 16,739,639 downwards.
AAAATAAAAAAATTCCATAACGCACGCACACTCACCTCAATATACTTACGCAAACCCTACTTCTCTGAGCATCTTCGAAAATTAAACCGACAAATTCTCGAGATTGACGAAGTCGCCACAGGCGCCTCGCTGTCGACGGGAAAGTCGCTTACCACTAGAAGCCCAACGCCATGAAATCCTAGAATATTCGTTGGAGTCGAATCAGAACCTGATGTGCTACCGAGACTCTTGTAACCACTAGACTAGGCCCTTTCGCAACGGAGTTTATTTTCGATTCATCCGTTCCAAAATGTAGATCGTTTTTGCAATTAGATGCATAATTTTTCTATGTAGCTAGACATAATGTTTACCAAGATATGTAGCAAAAGCTATGTATTTGGATTTGACAAAACGACCAACACATTGGATGGGGGAGTAATTCGAGAGTTCTTTACAGTCCGTTGCTAAAAAGCGTAGTGTGGGGTACTTCTTGAGAAATCCTCAACAATTTCTACTTCATGACATCGCAGAGTGCAGAGCCCATAACGTAGCAGTATACCACACGGTTAGCTAAGGTTTCAGATATGGCGTGATGATTGTACACATCCTGAATTGTCTTTGCCTCACCAAGTCACGAGACGAGCTGCAAGAGGAAAACAGCATCGGTATCTATGCGTCCCCCCCCCCCCCCCCCCCCCCAAAAAAAAAAAAACATCGACTCGTTTCGTGTGAAATTCTACAGGTTTCCAGTTTCGTGACACGATCCAAACGGGGTACCAGCGCGATGCCTGTTGCTGTCTTTCAGAGAGGTTTCCATCCAAATTTCTTAAAGGTTTGAAAAGAGATTCTGCCACAGATTTCAGCGTCAGTCTGTCCTAGCCGGCATGGCTACACTGTCCTTCCTGAGATGCGCAATCTGGATGTTGTCGACATCCAGCTTGCTGAAGTTGCTCCTCCTCCTGGTGCAGAAGAACTCGCCCCAGTCGTACGCGTTGTACCTCGAGGGCCTCTCCTCGCTCACCATCTCCTCCAATGGCTCCACTGCAGTGCGCCTGGCCGGGTTGAAGAAGTAGGGGATGGAGAACCTCTCCTGCTCCGAGTTCACCGACGCCCGGTGCTCCACGCTCTCGTACCTGTCATTGCTCCACACCTGCACGCCCCAAAAAAGGATCAAATCGGGAATTGCGGCGACTTTCGGATTCTAGAATTGGGGAAAGGACTGATCAGCACCTGGATGATGTCGCCGACGTTGACGACGAGCGAGCCGGGGACTGGCCTGACGCGCACCCACTCGCCGGTTGAGGGGCGGCGGACGTCGAGCCCGCCGACGTCGTCGTCCTGGCGCAGGATGGTCAGCGCGCCGCTGTCCCTGTGGCGGCCGAGGCCGAGGACGAGGTCGGGCCGAGGGCACGGGGGGTAGCGGTTGACCCGCATGTACGTCGTCTGCTCCCTGAAGAAGCCGTGCAGCCGGTCGGGCCTCAGGTTCAGGCTCCGGGCGATCAGCTCCAGCAGCTTGAACGCCAGCTCCTCCATCGCCGCCGCGTACTCCTCCAGTGCCACTCTGCCAAAACGGAGGCATGGCAACAGGTGCTGGTCAGTCCTCCCCATGTTCTTTCTTGCACATAGTCATGGCAAAAATGTGAACGGAGATTGACAAAACAGAGGCAACCTGAACCCCGGCAGGTCGCCGTCGCCCGGCCACTTGTTAACGAACACCAGCTCGCCGTCCGCCGATGCGGCCGGCGGCGGCAGCTCGCGAGGGAAGATGTCGAACACCTCCTTCCAGTCCCTGACGTTCTTGGTGTGCTCGGCGTCGTAGTATCCGAGCGGCGCCCGCTCGGTGCGCCGCACGGCCGCCTTGCGCTCCGCCGGCAGCGCGAAGAAGGCGCGCCCGGCCTCCACCGCGCGCGCTGCTGTCGCCTCCGGCACGCCGTGGCCCACCGCGACGAGGAAGCCCCAGTCCCGGCACGCCGCGCCCACCTCGGCCGCGAGCGCGTCCACGGCCCCCGGCGGCGGCGTGGCTGCGAGCGGGGAGAGGTCGATGACCGGGACGCCCGTGGCCTCGGCGGCGGGCGCCACGGGCCGGTGCTCCGGGGCCTGCACGTAGGCGTCGTCCATGCCGACGGAGGCGGTCTCGTGCTGAACTCCGTGGTTTACTAGTGTTAGTGCAGAGCGAGTAGCAGTGAATCTTGGTTGCGGTGGTTCAGTGTGCCTGAACCGATTCTGAATCTGCTATTAGCCATGATCGATCATGCATGTGACTGCACATACGACACGACAATACTCATATGGTTGTATTGTATTGGTGAAGGACGAGTTGATGAGCTGCTGAGCACGAGGACACAAAGCCACTTGTTCGCTTGCCACGATCCGGATAGACACTGGGAGACACTGTTGCAAATGTGACCATGCATGAATCACCCTTGTCATCAGACTAGGCTGAGCCAAGTCTGGAACTGAACACTGCTCCGCTCACCAACAGCAATACTCCCAAAGCGTAGAAGAAACTTTCTTCAAGAAAGTTTTGATTTTTGCAGATAACCAGGCCAACACAGGGCTGTTATTTTCAAACACGTCAGAGTACTCGTCACATCTCACACCACGATTATTACAAGCGCACACGCACAGTATTTCTTTCTTAGGCAGCGAGGTAGCTAGGTGACGCCTTCATGTCCTAGGCGGCGGCGACGCTCTTCTTGAAATGGGCGATCTGGATGTTCTCCACGTCCAGCTTCTTGTAGTTGCTGTTCTTCCTGGTGCTGAAGAAGTCGCCCCAGTTGTAGGCGTTGTACCGGGGCGGGGCCTCCTCGCTCACCAGCTCCTCCACGGGCTCCACCATGGTGTAGCTCGCCGGGTTGAAGAAGTAGGGCATGGAGAACCGCTCCCTGGCCGAGCTCACCGACACCCGGTGCTCCGCGCTCTCGTACCTGGCGTTGCTCCACACCTGGATGGTGTTGCCGACGTTGATGGTGAAGGAGTTGGGGACAGGCTTGACGCGGACCCACTCGCCGTCGGAGCGCCGCCGGACGTCGAGCCCGCCGACGTCGTCCTGGTACAGGACGGTCAGGGCTCCGGCGTCCTTGTGCCGCCCCACGCCGAGGGCGAGGTCGGGGCTCGGGCAGGGGGGGTAGTGGTTGAGCCGGATGAAGGTGGTCTGGTCCCTGAAGAAGCCGTGCAGCCGGTCGGGCCTCAGGTTCAGGCTCCGGGCGATCAGCTCCAGTATCTTGAACGCCAGCTCCTCCATTGCTTCCGCGTACTCCTCCAGCGCCTCTCTGCAACAAGAATTCCCGGCCAAGTTATTAAAAAGATGAATTTTTAGGAGAATTATGGCACAACGATCATGCACAAAACAAACAGGTTTGTTGACCTGAATCCCGGCAGGTCTTGAGGCCACTTGTTGGCGAACACGAGCTCGCCGTCGGCCACGGCTGCCGGCGGCGGAGGCTCGCGCGGGACAAGGTCGAACACCTCCTTCCAGTCCCTGACGTTCTTGGTGTGCTCCGACTCGTAGTACCCGAGCGGCTCCGCCTCGCTCCTCCGCACGGCGACCTTGCGCTCGGCCGGGAGCGCGAAGAACGCGCGCTGCGCCTCCGTCGCGCGCGCCACGGCCTCCGCCGGCACGCCGTGGCCCACCACCACGAAGAAGCCCCACTCCCGGCTCGCCGCGCCCACCTCGGCGGCCAGCGCGTCCACGGCGGCGGCCTCGCCGGCGGTGAGCGGCGAGAGGTCGATGAGCGGGATGACGGTGGCCTCGGTGACGGTGGGCTTGGGGCGGTGCTCGGGGGCCTGCACGAAGGCCTGGCCCATGGAGAGGCCGCCCATGGCGCTGGATTGGATCAAGTTTTCCTGCGGTCGAGGTAGTCTGAGGCTGCGAGCTAGCGACAGATGAGCTGCGTCGTGATCTTGGCCAGGAGGCCCCGTTCAGTGCAAGCTCGAGAGGGTGGGCACTGGGCAGGGCGTGTGATGAATGCGGTGGTTAAAACTTAAAGGGATTTTTGTCTACGGGACACTCTCAAAACGATGATTTGTGCGTTGCACACCAAACTTCTTGAAATAGTCTGCAGCACATCCTGAATTTGTGTATTTGTGCGCTGCACATTGGCCCCCTTAAACAAATCTTTTACAGCCTGGGAGGTGAGAGAAGGCCGAGTAAAAAGACCAAAATACCCCCCACCCACACACAGCCTTATCTCCTCACTCTCCATTCGCCGCGCCCTCCCCGCCCCCTGCCCGCGACGCGCCCCCCGCCCCCCGGACCCGCGACGGCGGCACCCCGCCGCGAGCGCGTCCGCTGCCCCTCCGTCAGCACCCGTGACGGCGGCGCCCCTCCATCCCCTTCCGCCGCGCCATGGCGGTCTCCCGCGGCCATCCCGCCCCGCGGCCTCCCGCTGCCGGTCGTGCCCCGCTCGCCGCCGGCCGTGCCCTGCCATGCCGCCGGTCATGCCCCGCCGTGGCCCCTCGACATGCCCCGCCGTGCGCGGTGTCACGGACGTGCGCGGGGGCGCGCAGGCTCCGTGTGAAGAGCGGCGGCCTCACGGATGCGCGCGCAGGGGTGCACCGGCTTCGCGTGAAGGCTGGCGCCATCGCGCACGTGGCGCTCGAGGCCCGCACCCCCTCGCCGCGAGGCGGAGCAGCCGCGGCGGCGCGCACGCGAGGTCGCAGCGGGACGTCGTGAGGCCGGCCGCGCCGAGACGGAGCGGCAGCGGCGACCTCGAGCTCAGACCCGGAGGTGGCGCCAAGGCGGAGCAGCGCGGGGGCGAAGGTGCTGGCGGCGGCGACGAGCCCTCCTTCCTCCTCCCTCGCCGGATCCAGGCGCCGGCGAGCCCTCCTCCCTCTCTCCCTCGCGTCGTCAGTCCCCTGCTCCCTTCGCCGCTAGCTGATCCACAACCTACCCCCACCGCAATTCCCGCCTCCTCTCTCTCCCCTGCCCACACCTTCCCGTGCCGAGCCCCCTCCCCGCTTCCAGCCATGGCGGAGGAGGCCTTCGCGCGCGCGGTCGACGACGGCCTCAAGCTCACCCCGCCGCGGCGCACGGCGCATGGCTGCAGCACCTGCTCCCCAGCCGCCGTTGGCCGCTCGCCGCCGACGCTCGCCCGCTGCGGACCGGCACCGCCCTGCCGCGCTGGCTGCCGTGCCGCGCCGCTCCGCCGCCGGCTGGCCTTGCCGCCGTGCCCCTTTCCCCTCGCCGTCGTGCCGTTGACAAGGCCGCTGCACGGGCCCCTGCTCCGGGCGAACGCAGGGGACGAGGGAGACACGCGCGCGGGGGCTCCGCGTGCGGGCCGCCGCCGCAGTCCCGGACACGCGCGCGGGCTCCGCGTGCAGGCCCAGGGGCGCGGCGTGCTGGCCGTCGCGGGCGCGCGCCCAGGGGCGGACGTGCTGGCCGTCGCCGGGTGGGGGCGGACGCGACGAGGCGCGTGGGTGGGGAACACGGACGGCTTGGCGCGATGGTCCCTTAAACTGTTAAGGGTATTTTGGTCTTTTCACATGATGTTCTCTCACCTCTCAGCAAGCAAAAGAGTTGTTTAATGGGGGTGGTGTGCTACACACAAAATGAGTCATTCAGAGTGTGCTACAGACTATTTCAACGAGTATAGTGTGCAGCACACAAAATCATATTTTCGGAGTGTCCCCCACACAAATTTCCCAAACTTAAAAGGGACGTCGTGCTGGTGGGGATTCAATGAATCTGGATGGGTTTTAGGTGAACTTTGTTGGTATCTCCCGTGCTGATGTGTCCAAGCTGTTCCGTGTGTTCTGGTCTGTGACGTCATGGGTGATCCATGGATCGGGATTCTCTCATTCTCTGGATGGAAGGAACAAACTAATTTCCTTTCCCTCAAAAAACAATTTTTTTACGAATTACTAATGATCCGCTATGTCATTCTCTATTTAACATTGTTGGTAGGAGTAAAAATGTGTAGATTAAGTTTTAGTTAGTGTTTTCTCCATGTTTGTGGGCTATCGCTGTGTCCGTTTGGCTGTGGCTGGTGGCTGGTGCTAATTTGTTATGAGAGAACAATACTACTGAGTGGCTGGTAGCTGGTGGCTAGTGCTGATTTAATATGAGATAATAATACTGCTGGCTGGTTGGCTGACAAGCCAAACGAACAGAGCATATGAAAGCACGTCCCTTTTGCCAAGAAATGGATCAATTTTTGTATGCATGTAATATATTCATGGAAAAACATTGACTCTCAGTCCGTGAAACTTAAATCATTCTTGGCCATTATTAGACCGAATATGATACTAGATAGACGTACCTTCCCGGCAGCTACTTACATGAGAACGTTTGTCTACAGTTGCAAGTCCAGTAGTAGTGAAAGGTGAAAAAAAAAGGTTTATTTGGTAGAAATTCTAAAACGGCCTACGTTTTGAAGGTTTTGAGCAGGCCCTGATTTTTTGGTGGCCCAGTGCGAAAAAAATAATGGAGGTCCTCGTTAACTATAAAAATATAAAAAATCAAATTGGTAATCGGCATGACAAGTAGGTAGCAAATCGGCGATCTGTAGATAGTGGCGGCGTCTCGCGAGGATGTCAAGGAGGCACTGAAGCGTGTAGTTGGGCAGATGTTGGAGAAGTTGTCCATTGATTTTCCTGTATCAAATCAGGGCGTGGCTTTATTCCTCCAACTGGACAGAGATGTCACGCCCAACAATATAAGTTACAAAATTTATGAGGGGGTCATGGGTCTGTTTGGATACATAGAGATAATAGTTATCCCTCACCTTTTAGCTCCAAATTATCCCACATGTTTGGATGTATGAGGGATAATTTTAAGTTAAAGTGGATTATCATCTCTCCCAAAATTCTTAGCCCCTTCAAGAGGTGATAATGGGGCTAATTTAGTATGAACCCCACAAAAAAAATGTGAGTATACACACACACCTAGATATGGAATGAGAGAGAGGGTGGGCATTAACCCATGGATCCAAACAACCTACTTGGGCTAATGCTTAGCCTACCAATTTAAGACTAAACATTAGCTCTCAAAATTAGTCCTAGGCTAATGTTCCAAAGCCCATGCCAAATACTTAGATGATCCGAGTCTCTTTCAATATCTAAATGAGCTGGCTTATAAGCAAAGATGTTACTTATAACTTGACATGCCTCATAACATAGAAAATTTTGGAGGCCCCCGATTTTTGGAGGCCCGGTGCGGTCGCACCGTCCGCACCCCCTCAGGGCCGGCCCTGGTTTTGAGCGCCGCTAGTTTACGGTTCCTGCAGTCGATCTTCAGACCATGTATTTTTTTTCACTTTTAGTAAACTTTTGTCATTTTTTGGTACAAAAAAGTTAAAATAATTAAGACAAAAATTAGAGAGATAGAAAAATTTTCAAGCAAAAATTCAAAGATATAGAAAAATTTCCAAGAAAATTTTTGGAGAGATAGAAAAAAATGCAAGAAAATTTGAAAAAAAAAGTTTTACGAAATAAATTGAAAGACAATCAAGAAAAAAAATTTACATCCAAAAAATAAAAAAATTAAGTACAAATGTTTATGAATAAAAAATAAAAAACGAAAGAAAAAGGAAAAAAACTACCGGGCGGCGGCGGGCCTCCCCGCCAACGGTTGCCGCCGCATCTCCATGCCGCTGCGCCACCCGGCCGGCATCGCGCCTTCCCGCCGCGCCACCCGGCCACCGCCGGGTCGCGCCGGTCGCCGCCCCCTGCAGCCGCTAGTTCAGATCCAACGAAAGATAAAGGGGAAGAGGGAAGGAGAAGGGGGGAGTGAAGGAAAAGGCGCGGAGTGGGTATCGACCGTGAGAATGGGAACTCACGGTCGATTGTAAAATTATCATTGGGGTTTTGAAGAGCATAACAGTTTCTTTCGAATGGGTAGAACAGTTTATCGTCTATATGCATGTATAAATCTTCAATTTCATGCAATCTCGGTTCTTACTGAGAGGGTATTTGGATCCAAAATAATGCCCCAAAGTGCTAAACTTTAGCGCTATCCAATCCAAACGGGAGTGCTAATAATGGAATAATTAACCAAGATCCAAAAACCTTAGTAAAGATATAAGAGCTAATAGGTGTTCAAGTTTAGCACTCAATTGTAGTCCATCCAAATATATCTACTACTCTAGAACCATTTTTCAAGCATGTTCTCTTTTGTTTTCGAAAGTTGAATACATGTGAAGCAATGAGCGGATTAAAGTGTTAAACCACTCCTCAATCAGCAAGTGTTAAACCACTGACGAATGCTTAGGCTCTGACGTCATGCGGCACTCCCCGCACTGCAACTCTGAGGGACCAATCCATGCTTGTATTGTCATCATCGCCGCGCCTTCACCTCGTACCAAGGTAGGTGTCGATGGCGCAAGCACCTCAACCTTGCGCTCCGCAGAATTTGAACCTGATATATTTCATTTTGCATTTAGCTTCTTTACCACCTCGTATGCACAACACATATGACTTATTATAGAATGTTTTCATTTTAAAATAGCATACGGAGAATCTAGAATTGGTTGATAACTCCAACCAAAACTAAAGAACACTTTAATCCCAATTAATAATAGACTAAAGGACCTCATTTAATCCTAATTTATAACACCAACTCAAACTTCATGTTATTAATCGAAACCAGTCTCTGTTAATTGCTCCAACCAAAATCAAAGATTCCTCCCATGGTCCCACCTCCTAGAGATGGATCCAAGACTAATATCAAGATTAGTTCCGGATCTAAATATGTTCGAGATAAATATGTAAATCCATATCGCTGGAAGAAAAGGAGGCCATCCGGCGCTTGGCGCGTTCTCGCTGGCCACGTGCCTTTCGCGCCTCGCTGGCGACCATCAGTTGGTTGCGTCCATCGTACGCGCGGCCAACAGAGGCCCACGTAAGGACTGCGAGAGGCCTACGCGTCGTCCGTGTCCGACGACCAATTCGTCTCCGCTTGGTTCACCTCGCTTCGATGGCCTTCTCCATCACCCCTCACCCTCTCTCTCCGCGCACCCCGTCCCCAGGCCCAGATCCCGTCAGTGGCAAGACCAGCTCACGAAAAGACCTAGGGCGGAGCACGGTGGTCGAGGCGAGGAGGCTTGCAGGCACCCACGGCGGCGACCGGTGGGGGCGGCACGCGCCGCGCGCAGCGCGGGAACCGCTGGCGGCCGGTGGGTGCCGAGGGCCGAGGCGGGGGTCGGTGGAGGCCGGAGGCGGGCTGCAGCCCTGCAGGTCCCTGCGGCGGCGGGCGGCGCCGAGCGCGGAGGGATCCACCGATGGCCGACTGCCGAGGGCCCGAGCCATGGAGGGAGGGGGGCTCAGCGATGCGGGGGCAGGACGGCCGACGGTGCCGGGGGCTCGATGCTGGGTGGATGGCGTTTGCGTTGCGCTGGTTGGAAGAGGAAGAAGACCCTGCACGTGGCGCTGGGCCGGAGGATGCAGCCCACCAGGCCAGGCGTCCCACAAGGCCCACGCTCGCCCAGTCGCCCCCAATCTCAAGCCTGGCCGACGCCGTTGTCCTTCTCGCCGAGGGCGCCGCCGTGCCGCCATTAGGCTTTCTCCAACCATTCCCCCCATCCAACTCCCCCCAAACGTACTATTTACTATATTTTACTACCTCCCTCCAAAAGATTCCTCCCCCTATAACTCCTTCTCTCCAACCATTCCCCCCATATCTATTCCCCCTATATACTATCACTCATTAACTAACTATTTATTTAATGTTTTTGAATTTAAAAAAAATCATACAATATTTATACTGTCATAATACGCATTATCATTGTGTTACGGGACTCAAACGGGATTAATATCGCGAAGAAACGGTGTGATTAGAGATATAGGGGGAGTTGAAACTCACCCTATACATGGGGGGAGTTTCAACTCCCCCCGTATATAGGGGGAGCTGTGGGGGGAGCTGTTGGAGGGCTCGCTCCCCCCAAAGCCCCCTACGTAGGGTGGGGGGAGGGATACGGGGTGCCCTTGGAGGTAGCCTTAGCCCTCACCTGACTTGAGCGAACTGCGATATGATGTGGAGCTCGCCCACAGGGATCTAGGGCGGCCGCCCTAGCTCGTCCTAGTGGTGGCTCCGCCTCTAGATCCCGTCCTCCATGCGCAGGCTTGTGCGTCGCTGGCAATGGAGGTCGGAGTCCTCCTCCTCGCTCGCCTCTCCGTACCGAGTAAGCACCCTCAAGCCGCCGTCCTTGTTGAGTTCAAGGCCATGCTCTCACCCTAATCCTGCTTCGTGCCTGCCACAGATGTCAACATCAAATCTGTTTTTTCCCTGGTGGCGGCGGCCTCGATGCTCAAGGTGAATATGGCTGATGGTGTTGGTGCCTGGCGCCTAGGGACCTCGCGTCCGAGTCACTGCGTCTCTTCCCGCAACCCCTGCCCGGCAACCCCTTGCTCCAGTGTTCTGCTCACCTGTCCAATGTTCGATCTCCCCTCCCCCTCTCCCACTAGCGGACTGAAACAGATCTTAATTCTCTCTGTTTTACAAATTAGTTTGGGATGATTTCGTATAAACACATTAACACACGAATCTTTTCCTTTGTATTTTTGAGGTGTGGTCTTCCCCTTGGACGTAGCGTCCATACCAAATAGCTAGATGCCTAGATGGACTGGCTAATGGCTTTATTGATTATATCTAAAACATAAATATGCTTTTGTACGAACCTTGATGTACATCTGGGAACTCAAAGAGCAAGCTGATTAAGATATCTTCTGATTAATATGTGTTATGCTTTCAGCTTCTAGATGAACATGTCATGAACCTCTCTCCTCTGTCCACCGCATCTAAGAACATGTTGAGTACCATTGGGGTATGTGCTAATTACAATCTGTAGCTTGCCAATTCAGTTGTGCAGGTATGAGCATGTGGCTACTGGATGGGTTATCCATTGTACTGTCGTGAGGACACACTAAATTTTGTGACACCCCTTCTGCTAAGTAATGTTTGAGCCTCCCTTCATCTTCTTGGTGTTGTTTCTACAATCAGTGGTTAATATTCATGGTGGCCTTTCATCAAAAAATTCATGGTGGCCTTTTATCGAAAAATTCATGGTGGCCTGCTGAGTTTAGCATTATCAACATTATATCAATTTGAGTATTTGACTGCCAGTAATTTTGTACATTGAACTTTTGTTTAATAACCTATTATCCTTTTCCAGGTATTATTTTACATGGACTACCTGGATAGATATACCTGTGAGTTTGGCATACATCCAACTATAATCAGTACAACTCATTAATCAGCATGTTGCCTCCCTTTTTTGATCCTCCATAAATGGGTGAGTGGCAACGATTGCACATTGTTTGTCCAAAGGTTATGAATCCATCTTTTTTTGCAAGCCTATATGAATTTCTAAAACATCAACGAAACTATGATGCTCTTTGCATATTCATAACTTATTTAAGTTAAAGAAGAGGAAAAAAGCTCTATCATCAAACATTTCATAGTTTTCCATTCTTACCAAGTTATTTTTTATTTTAGTCCACCTTATGTTCAGGATTTTGCAGGCAAAGTGAACTCTTGATTCTTTCATTTCTCCATGGCACAATTGCATTTCGTGCATTTAGATGCGCCACTCTGGAGTCTGGACTGGCCAAACTGGAAGGCAGTAACTTGCCGACAGAATAGAGACAAGGCAAGAGAGGCCATCCTAACATCCCCTCCAACTGCTACTTGTGGCAGAACAATAAAGATTGCACTGTAAAGCAAGTGTGCTCGAGCATGCAACAATCCCCGGTGAGGCACCTCAGTGGTGTGAATTGAGCTGCAAAAATATAGTTATGTACTTATGTCATAGTCCGTTACTGTTATGCCAACCTATGCGTCATAAACAAACTAAATAAATTGGCTATTTTGCTCATTAATATGAAATGTTGCTTGAGGCAATCGACAATGCAGCAACCATATGTCTCTATGCTCTTTATTCTTATTGATTATTAATTTAAGTCTACAGATTTGATTACATATCTTTCTTTGTAGACTTTTACCCCATGAACTGCAATCCCAATGAGCAAGAATCATGAACAAGTTCTCTCTCTTTTTTTTTTAAGAATTTTAGGTGCAGCCATGAAATTGGTATCAGGTTTAGTTTCGCCTTTCATTCTAAAAGTTTGGCCCTTTGGATCAGAGGTTACTTTCCTTTCATTTCATTTCCTTTCCTTTCCTTTCCCTTTGGCCCATGCAAGTTCTTTGATTTTAGGAAGTGAGGTGGTAATCTTGGTTTTCTTTAATATTATAAATAACTACAATTCTGAGACAATGATATAACTTTTTTTATGTCTGTACCAAAAGTATCAATATTGACTCATGCCGTAATATGTTATCTCTTCCACAAATCGTATACTAATTCATTTTCAGGTATCAGTTTAGAGGAGACCGACCAACTATCAATGGCCTGCTGCACAACCTGGAGACCCCCTACTTATGCCGCAATTTGTGCTTTTATTATTTATATTTGTAATTGACCTATCTTTGTTTTGTCTCTACGATGAATGATCGCATGGCTTGCCAACATCTTTGAGCTCTATGGATGTTGCCAGTTGATACCTATTTGTACTGTATATTGATTTGGCCTGCCATAAAATTTTTTTGCTTATCATTATTTGAACTGTCCGACTTTGCACGGACGAACTGCCACAGGCTAAACACACCTGCCCTACGGGCGCGGCGTTAGCGCGCCAATATTCCTAGTATTGCATAGCCGTCACATGTACTGGGCAGCGAATTTGATATGAGCTTGTCTGGGAAGAATCCAACTGGCTAGATGATTGGGCCGAGATATAGCCGTGTAGGCTAAGATATTTTGGGCTACTACAGTACTGGCCGTGTTCAGAAGCCAAAAAATTTGGCCAAAAACATCACATCACACGTTTGGACGCCTGCATGAAGTAATGAAGTACTAAATGAAGTCTATTTCCAAAATTTTTTGCATGGATGGATTGTAAATCACGAGATGAATCTAATGAGTCTACGTAATCTATGATTTGCAATAGTGATGCTACAGTAACCATTCGCTAATTATGGATTAATCATGCATTGATTAGGTTCATTAGATTGGTCTTGCGATTTACAACACATCTGTGCAAAAAGTTTTGTTAATAGACTTCATTTAGTAGTCCAAAATAGCAAGATTTCGTTCCAAAATTTTTACCCCTAAACATCTAAACACACCCATTACTACGGAGTACGTACAGAGCCACGGAGGTGCACGGATTGATGGTAATGGTATTGTGTTTTCAGTAGTAGGTGACATTTCCATCAATAGTGTAGCGCTTGTGGTAACTTGGTTAATATCGAGAATTTACCGGCTCAGTCTTCGAAGATGCTCATAGAGTAGGGTTTACATCTGTGTGTTCATAGGCATGAATGTGCATGCGTTGTGAGTATCTGAATTGTACCGTATAACATTATGTCAATAGTGAATCTCGTGGTTCTTCCAAAATATTTCTGGAGTTTGTTTGTACTCCGTGCTAGTTAAGCTGGATGATTACACGACCGAATACTACAACAGGGTTCGTATATGGTTGTCGAGAACCATCGTCTGAAAACAAGTTTAATTAACTTCCGTGTGGAAGGATTAGCATCGTCGCGACACAGATGAAGAGGAGGGAAGGCCGGCAAATTAAATTGGGGGCACAACAGAAAAGCACAACCCTCCGAATCTCCGATCCAGCGAGCTGAATGAACACAATCAATTTAGACACAAATAAACAAATTAAAAAGCACCATTTTAATTCTGAGCCACCACAATTTCGGCACACGTGTCTTGTTTGTTTACAGAAAATATCTTGTACGCTGCACTACGAGAAATGGGCAGCATATGGCGAGACACGATAACCTCTGATCTCTCAAGAGAGTCTAGGCAACGGCCGGCCGAGTCGCCTTCGCCGGGGCACGCACGGTATCCTGCATTCCTGCTACGCTCGGAGGCCCTTCCTGAAATGCTCGATCTGGAGGTTCTCCACGTCCAGCTTCTTGTAGTTGCCGCTGAGCTTGGTGCGGAAGAAGTCGCCCCAGCTGTAGGCGCTGTACCTGGGCGGGTCCTCGTCGCCGACCAGCTCCTCCAGCGGCTCCACCACGGCGTCGGTCGCCGGGTTGAAGAAGTAGGGCATGGAGAACCGCGCCCTGTCCCGGTTCACCGACACCCGGTGCTCCGCGCTCTCGTACCGGTCGTTGCTCCACACCTGGTCGGAAATGTTGTTTCAGTGATCCGGTCAGTCACCAATAACCAACCAATAATCACAATACATTACCTGCATCGTGTCGCCGACGTTGATGACGAAGGAGCCGGGGACGAACTTGACGCGGGCCCACTCGCCGTCGGAGCGCCGCAGGACGTCGTCCTGGTACAGGATGGTCAGCGCCCCGGGGTCCTTGTGCCGGCCCACGCCCAGCGCGAGCTCCGGGCTCGGGCAGGGCGGGTAGTGGTTGAGCCGGAAGAACGTGGTGGGCTCCCTGAAGAAGCCGCGCAGCCGGCCGGGCCTCAGGTCCAGGCTCCGGCCGAGCAGCTCCAGCTGCTTCAACGCCAGCTCCTCCAGCGTTTCCATGTACCCCTCCAGCGCCTCTCTGTTGCACAAATAAATTCAGCAAAGATTCAGAAACCATCCAGCGGGTGGATCATTCGATCGAGTTCGATCACCTGAAGCCTGGCAGGTCCTCGGGCCACTTGTTCTCGAACACGACCTCGCCGCCGGCCGCGGCTGCCGGAGGCGGCGGCTCGCGCGCGACGAGGTCGAACACCTCCTTCCAGTCCCTGACGTTCTTGGTGTGCTCCGACTCGTAGTACCCGAGCGGCGCCGCCTCTCTCCTGCGCACGGCCGCCTTCCGCTCCGCCGGGAGCGCGAAGAAGGCGCGCTGTGCCTCCGCCGCGCGCGCCACAGTCTCCGCCGGCACGCCGTGGCCCACGACCAGGAAGAAGCCCCACTCCCGGCTCGCCGCGCCCACCTCGGCGGCCAGCGCGTCCACGGCGGCGGCGTCGCCGGAGGTCAGGGGCGAGAGGTCGATGAGCGGGATGCCGGTGGCCTCGGTGACGGTGGGATTGGGGCGGTGCTCGGGGGCCTGCACGAAGGACTGGTCCATGGAGAGGCCGCCCATGGAGATCAGGTTCCTGTGGTTTGTGTGGAGCTCTGTTGCTAGCTACACTCGTTTTTGTGCCCGTGTGGTCTCAGGCTCTGTTAAGGAACACGCACTCTGGTAGATGCATTAAGATATATATATTTTTTATCTGATTGCATTAGATATTACAAAGGGTGTAAATGCTCCAAAAACCCATTTAGATTAAGGGGTTGTTTGGTTTGCTACCACACTTCGCCACGCTGCCACGCCACAGGTGTGGCTGAGTGTGGCTCGCCACACGTTCATGGGAGTTATTTGGTTGAGCATTCATGCTAGGCAGCTACAGAATCTGCACACTGTGTATTCTCACCACCACAGGCTGTATTCTCGCCACAAGTGAGGCGAGCGATTCCTCCGCCACCAACTGTGGCGAGCCACACTCTGCCGCATGCGTGGCATGGCTTTTTATTGTCAGCATCCAAACAACCCCTAAAACTTGGCACATGTACGGTTCATATTCTAAAAACCGTACGAAAATTTGCACCTAATATGCTGTGCGGGAGCGTTTGAACTCAGAATAAATATATTTTCATTAATCCTATTTTTTTAATTATTGTGTGAAATAGGAGAGTTTAATGGAATGGATTGTCGTGGCCAATGAGCAGCCGGGAAAGGGTTACATGCCGTGCGGAAGGAGGGGAAAGGGGTCAAATGTAGGAAGAAATAGCACTAGAACTGATGTAAAAGAGGCTGAACCTAAAGACGTCTTTCAAATAAAGGGAGAGTTTATGTTCTCCTAATATATTGTTGTATTGGGACAAAAGTATAGGGAGCGTGTAAAAGTAACTTCCCCAATAATATCAGTTATTGGGAAAGAATTATCGAGGAACTGCCGAAAATGTTTAGCCCGGGGTATTTAGTGATATTTGTCTTTCTCTCTCTCTCATGTTATATAAGTTATGTTTTTTTTGGGTGGGGGTGAGGGGGTGGGGGGAAGCTGTGAAGTGCCTGACGGTATTTTCCGAAGCTATTTAGATGGCCATATGAAAGTTTCACATAATGATACTGAATAATTCCTCTGACTTTTGTATAATTCATCGCACGTTGGAGTCATCCCCGTGTCAAATTTGCAAGTGGGGACTTATCGCGTTGAAATGTACTCGAGGCTGGTTGGGTTCAATGAATCTGGACGGGGTGTTAGGTGAATTTTGTTTGCACATACATTTGTCTATGTACTGATGTACAAGAAGGTGATCACATTTGGCTAATAATTCGCCCACAACCAACGGAAGCGAGGTTCCCGATCGTTGGCCTTTCGGGTAGAGGTGGTATAGGTCTTAAATTTTAGTCTAGACTAGATCCATGCATATACGTTGCTACTACGGGCGAGAATGTATCTTGCTATTACTAACTGAGGTTTTTTAAGCCTCCAGGTGAAACATCTAAAATTCTAAGTGGTTATTTTAAAAAAATTCTAAAAACATCTAACCATCAATCTGACAACTCTAATCAAAATAGTGATTGAATTTATTATCTTTCTTAATAATTACCCACATCTGCCATTATAAAATTAAACTAAAGTAACTCTCTAAATATGTATCTATGCGCTATTATAAAAAATCTAAAATAACCTCCTAATTTTTGTGTAAATTACCCACCTATGCTATTATTAAAAGAATAAAAACAATATCCTAAATTTGCATATAAATTATATAATTAAGTTAAATTAAACCCTAAACCTGAATCTAAATTATATAATTATAAAAATATTAAAGTGCACTAATATAAAATTTTTAATTACTATTTCTATCATTATTAATATATTATTTAAGTTATTGTTTATATAAAAATACTATCCACAATATGTGTTAGCATATATTCATGTATGGTGGAAGCGATAAGAATACCAACCAGAAATAAATGGTTCAATTAATATATATCAAACATACATGAAGGTATGATGCAAAATAAAATCTATTACAACTAGATAATAAGTACGTGTTAGAATATTTAATAGATTAAAGAGGACATGAGATAAATAGTTATAATTATTAGCTATAAGCTTTATTTTTATATTAATTCTCCAGCACGAGTTGATAGGCTAGAGGCTAAATTGTTGGCGCATATTTAGGTGGGTTATCTTTTATAAATTATTAGAAATAAGTTCATAGATAGACGCCAAGTAATAATTTGAGATTGCTCTACCGGAGTAGGAACCTAGTGTTGACTCATGCGAGCAGCTTTGACTTCTTGGCATTTCATTGGTATATATCCGTCTTTCACTTAAGCTAAGCCATTGGCATGACCATTCATTCTGCTCGATCGTCTTACTCTTTTTTATACAGCAGCAAAGAAGACGAATTCGGATCGAATACGGATGAAATCAAATCCAGATGTCACATTTTGCCACATTTTAATCCAAGTACGAATGCAAATACGGATCTTCTCGGATATGAATACAAAATGGATAGTTCGAATTCGGATTCAGATCCGGATACCTTGTCGATTTGAAACATAGGGCCAAATGCAAGGATCAATTTAATTTATCAACAATTTTTTAGTAGATTGGAATCATTACAAGTAGAGAGTAAAAGATTAGAAGATAACCAATAAAAAAGAACTTACTTATCTATGCATAACTTGTACATCAAATATACAAAACTATTTTAAATTCAAAGTAATAAATATTCAATAAATATTTAAATACTTAATAATTAAGATAGATAAAAAATATTTTTATCCTTAAATAAATAAGTAATTTGACACATATAAAATTATTTTATCATTAAATAAATGTATTGTAATAGTTAAACTTAATTTTATATTAAGCATAATATTGGAATTAACATTATTAGTCATCTATCTTTTTAAATAATTTAAATGATGTACCTCATTAAGAAATTAACTATAAAGATTAATTTAAGATGGTTTCACTAGTTATTTTGTTCTTTGCCGATATGTTAAACTCCGTCCGATTGATGGCTCACCATTATCTGATCCGACGCAGTACAGACAGTAGGTCGGCTGTTTGGTTTATCTGACGATCTCTTGCCCGGATATGATCGGATATTCTATATTTATTTCGAATACGGATATGAAATCGGATAGAGAAAAATTCTGGAAAATGATTTCGGATACATCCATATTAAAATCGGATACAAATATGAATATCCATATTAGCATTTTAAATGGATACGAATCCGAATAATTTGGATGTTCAGTCATCCATATCCATCCTTTAGCTAAGGGTTTCTGTTTCGTGGGTCTAGCAATTGTATTATAACCGGACTCCTAGTCCTAATAACTCCTAAGCAGCTACTACAAGAAGTGCTGGACGACGTGGTCAGCATGGACTCCTGCACCAAACTTCCATATAACGAGAAGGATAGATCTCGATCGTTATGACGAGGAACGTCGCAACGGATCGGAAGCAACTCGAGGATCCCCCGATGGAACGACGACAGGCGGCGGCGGAGGATCAGAAGGCCAACGACCTGGCGCAGCTGCTCCCCGACGACGCGCTGGCAGACGTGCTCAGCCAGCTCGCGCCGCGCGGCCTCGCCGTGTCCCGCTGCGTCTGCAGGGCGTGGCGCGCGCTCGTCGACGGCCGCCGCCTGCTGCGCGAGGATCTCCTCCCACGGTCGCTCGCCGGCCTCTTCCACAAATACAGCGAGTTCCTGCTGGCGGATCTCTTCGGCCCCCGCTCCGCGGCGGACTTCACGGGCCGCCGCCGCCTGTCCCACATCGTAGACCACTGCAATGGCCTCTTCCTGGAGTACGACAGCGTGCTCAACCCCGCCACGGGGCAGTGGGCGCCCTTGCCCGAATACCCGCCTCCTTGCTCGGGGCCGGGGACGGACATGGACCACTATCTCCAGGACGAGTACCTTGTGTTTGATCCTACGGTGTCGATGCACTACGAGGTGTTCTTGATCCCCCGCGTTCCTACCAAATAAGACGAGGAATCCGACGACGGCAAGGTGGTCGTCGCACCTGAGTGGCAACCCCACTGTATCCCCGAACTCGAAGGCGTACTCCCTTTCTATAGTTCCTGCGAGGTTGATGAGCCTATCGATGACGGAGGAGCAGCGGCGGCGGCGTTGGAACCGGAATGGCCACCGTCGCCCTTCATCCTGAATGTCTTCTCATCAGCCACAGGGAAATGGGGGAGGAGATCGTTTGACCGCGAAGGTGAAGCCGCAGGAACTATTGCCAGCATGGAATTGGTTCCACAGTGGGCGCAACATCGCTACGGCGTGTACTGGCAGGGTGCACTCTATGTTCACTGCGAAAGTGATTTTGTTACAAGGTATATACGACTTATAGCTCTAGCTACTTGATTATTATCACCTTTTATTTTGAATAATTTCTTGCTGTTTCTATCTATATCTCCACAAAGTTCGTTGTTGATTCTTCATTCATTCACTGTTACTAACCCATCAATTTTCTCTTTGACAGAACTAGCCATATAGCCCGCGCATTTGCGCGGCTAGTATTAAAAATTCAAAAATTTGCATGTCGTTGTATCCTAACTTAAAAATTATACTATTTCTTATCATACATCACCCTGTTCATTATCGTAAATTATGTCTTATTGTTGGTTAAAACAATTCAAATATGATCTACTTATAATAGCAATTCGATTTGTTGAGCTTTAATAATATTATGCATATAATTATTCTTATTTTTATTTTATTTTGATTGATTGTCGTTAGCTTTAGTTTTTATTAATAGTATATATTTATAACTGATACATAGCTAAATTGTATTTATATTTAATTTTTCATAATGACATTGGTGGGTAATTTTTAATTAGGTACAGGGGTATTTTAGGTTAATTTTTATCATAATGGCAGTGGTGGGTAATTTTTATTTTTCTATTTTTTCTCCGATTAACGTGAGAATTTCTAGACCTTGAGAGCGAACGTGGATGCTCCATTTGTTGGCCAAATAATAAGATAATAGATATCACTGTCAGACAATAAGTACCGGGTAATCAAACCGCCGCCAGGTATTGAAAAGTGTAGACTTCCACAACTTCATCTAGGCAAGTCTGAGAAAGGAGTTTACTGTGCATTATTACTCGATAACAATCGTCTTCGGGCCTGGACCCTTGGCCGGTCGTCGTGTGACCGAAATGAGTGGATATGGAACCACTATAGCAGCAGCTCTCGCCCTGTGTTGTTGCCAAGTCTGAACTGTGCTCAACAAGCTCATGACCCATGGATTTTGCACAATAGTAAAAGCGATGGCAATGATGAAGCACTAGAGGAGGAATTCAATTTTCAATGGGATTCAGACGAAGGTAATATTCTGCACAGTGGGCCTTATCAGATGGAAGGATACCGTGATAAATATATTGAGATTCTTGGTTTTCACCCTTAGAAAGAGATATCTTCTTACATAGCTTGTGGGGCAGAGGATTGGCATATCATTTAGATAGCTCCAAACTTGAGGATTTGGGCAACTTGCGTCCAGATAATTTATCCGAAATAAATAGTTACATAGAAAGATGTTTTCCATATACACCTTGCTGGGTCGGCATTGGAGAGTTCCTTGATCATTCAAAAGTTTAAACAGAGAACTAGATATCATCAGCTGGCTCAAGTTTACAGTCACTGTTCTGTTTTGTTGCATGACACCCCGAGTATCAGAGTGAAATGATATTTGAAGTAGTTAGATTCCAACCAGTATTTTTAGGTGGGTGGAAGCTTACAGTGACCTTTAGTACTAGTTGATAAAATCAAGATCATTAATAACAATTGGTGTTACCATCCGGTATTAAAGGGTCCTCTCATATTAATTGGCTGGTGTTACTACTTAGTACTAAGGTCCTATTTGGTATAGCTTCTCAGGCATCTTCATGGGCAGCTTCACATGAAGTTATGCCAAACGGCTTCTTTTGGACTAGCTCGAAGCTTCAAACCAGTCATGTGCTTCCACTAACGGGGTTCACCTAGCTTCACCAGAAAAAAGTCTTTTTCGCCAAATGTTTTTTCAAAACAGCTTCACTAGAGAAGCTGCTTCACCAATTGTTTCAAGAGAAATTGAAGCTATACCAAATGGGGCCTAAGGGTCCTCCACAAGTTACTTGAAAAGTAAAGCATTTCTCTTCCAAGAAAAACTGTTGTGTAGGTGAGATGACAATAAGTTATTGCACGAGGTAAGAGGTCTCGAGTTCGAATTTGCATCTTATGTATAAGTGTGTATTTCGTGTGGAAAAATCCTAAATTTAAAATATTTTTAAATTCAAATTCTTTACGCTTTGATACCGGTACTAAGATGTTCTTTTATTCTGAGTCATACAACCGGCACTGAACAAGTACCGTTGCGGAACTAGTACTAACGAGACTTTGACCACTATAAGCTTTTTTTTAGTAGTGGATGCATATAATTATATAAATATGAGAGAATTGCTTATTAAGCATCAGAAGTTACAATAACGTCTTATTTAGCCTTTCGAATTAAAACCTTGCTTATTCGACATTGACCTTTAACTCACGTTACACTACCGTCGTGTGGGATCTGGGCCCTGTGGATTTGAGCCCAAGGCCGATTTTACGACGGGAGCGAATCGTCCTCGAGCAATCAGACAGCGAGCCCATCCAAGTGGCCCACACTAGTTAGAATCAGACACTAGTTCATACAGCTACAAAGGTCCACTTATCAATCTTACTTATTTAGGGAAGTATATGTATCTCTTAATAAGAGATAGCTCTTATTTCTCTCTTTCAAATAATCACATAGATAAAAATACTGACGTGATATAGTAGGAGGCCAGGAGGGCTTAGATAAACTCATTTTAGTCACCCACTTTCCAAGTTTAGTTATCTAAAATGTAGTCTCTGCTCCAGCAACACTGACTAAATAGACTAAAAAGA
Source organism: Panicum virgatum (assembly GCF_016808335.1). Lineage (NCBI taxonomy): Eukaryota > Viridiplantae > Streptophyta > Magnoliopsida > Poales > Poaceae > Panicum > Panicum virgatum. The sequence continues at coordinate 16,717,775 of NC_053153.1, read as the reverse complement.
AAAAAAATGATGAGTCCTACTTTTGGTAGCCTAAGTAGAGGGTGACCAAATTGAGGAGGTGCGAGAGGAAATTTAGTCACTCCCTCATTTTAGTCACCGAAGTAGGGGCCCTGCTGGAGATAGAAATTTGAGCAAAATAAATAAAATGTGAATTTAGTCACCCAAATAAAAGCCATGAGTTGCTCTTAGTATTTCGGGGCCCATCACCTACCTCAGCACATGCAGGTGATCGAATCCCTGAAGAAATAATAGCGATGCAGACCTGAGCGACCAAATCTTTCTATGCACGCTCAGGGATTGATCCTTGGCACGGGTGATTAACAAAGCGAATTAGTTTGGTAATCCTCTGTAAATTGCTTTTACAATAAAAGCTTCACATTCACATGCATACATGAGACACAAAAAATTAGGACTAGTATAGCACAAAGATATATATATTACTGGATGGCCACTCTGCGTACTCAAGGGACCAAAGCTGCAAGCTAGGGCCCTGTCCTGTCGAGCACAGGCAACAGGACACGCACAGGACACGACACGAACAAGGGACATGGGTTGCAGGGCATCTGAACGCAAAAAATTTAACAGACTACGAACGCACGCATACGAGCAGAGCTCCACTGCATGCCTATAGCTTGTACTGTATGGGGAACGAAGCCGGCACGCCGTGGACGGCCGCGTGCACCCTCACATGAGCTGGGCGCCGCCGTGCAGCAGCCCGCCTGTCTGATGCGCCGCCGCAGCAGCGGCGGAGAAATCGGGCCACATTGCTGCACCGACCCCGGCGCCGGGCAGCATCTTCCACGTGTCCACGGTGTCGTTGTCCAGCAGCCCGGCAGGCCAGAACAGACCCGAAGACGACGCACCGGCTGGGCCGCCGCCGCCGCCTCCCCTGAGCCCGAGGCCCTGCACTTGCATGGCCGCCTCGCCGCCGCCGCCTAAGGGCCCGCCGGCTGGCAGCCCGAGGCCGAGGTCGAACCCCGCGCCGCGGCCCTCGAGCAGAGGCGCCGCGGGGCCCTCGAGCAGCGGCCCCGCGGCGCCGAGCGCGAACAGCGAGCCGAGGAGGCCGCCCGCCTGCGCCTGCGCCGGCGACGGCAGGGGAGGCACCTGGCCGCCGAGGCCGAGGCCGAAGAGCGGCGCGCGCCTGGCCGCCGCCGGCGGCTGGTGGTGGTGGTGCGCGAGGCGCGGGCGCTTGCGCGTGGACCCGCCGATGGGGACGTTGCGGAGGGAGCCCCCCAGCGTCCAGTAACGGCGGCAGGCGCGGCAGAAGTGCCGCGGCTGCGACGTGTTGTAGTTGTTGTAGTAGCAGAACTTGGTGTCGTGCGACGCGCACCGCGGGCACTGCTCCCCGCGCGCCGCGCCGCCGCTCTGCTGCTTGCTCGCCTCGGCGGCGGCGTCCTGCAGCTGCTGGAGGTAGGCGGCCATGTCGGCAGCGGCGGCCGTGACGGTGGCGGCGGCGTTGGAGCCGGGGACGGCCATCGCCGCCGCTGCAGTCGTCTTCGCGGTGAGGTGGTGGACATCGTGCTTGCAGCCGGCGGGCGGCAGCGGCGCGAACGGCGGCATGGCGGCGGGGGCCTGCAGCCGGCCCTGGTGATGAGCTTCCATTACTTGGCCCGCCATTGGATGCTGGTTGCTGGGGAAGTTGATGCGCGTACCGGCGGATGATCTTCCTGATGGATGTGTGTTGCGCTTGCGCTTCTTGCTGTTCCGGGACGCCGGCGGGGCCAAGGGTGGTATATATACGCGCGTGCATGGTGGTAGTGCTGGTGGGCTGGTGGCTGCGTGGACACGGACAGGGATTGAGGAAGACTGATGGGTACGGATGGCGACAGAAGTCTGACGCCTGACGGGTCCAGTACGTAGGGCGCAGCCGGCCGGTACAGTGGGGGAGCCACACCGGACTGCATGCAGTACCAGCCAAGGAATGAATGAAGGCTGTACTGGTCTCGCGCCCCTGATGGCGCCTGATCTGATGTGTCTCCGCACTCTTACGGTCTTGTGCGCCGTCCGATCAAACAAACAACACCCACAAGCCGTGTTTGGTTACTTTTGGTGAAATTTTTTTCGACGGAATCTCGCAGGCACAGTGAATTAAACGAAGTCTATTTGCAAAATCTTTTCACGTATGAGTATAAATTTGCAAGTCGAATCTAATGAACCTAATTCGTCCATCATTAGATACAGTAATACTATAGTAACTATGCTCTAATCATTCTATAATCGTACGCCAAAGATCTTGAGGGACCGAAACTGCCGCCAGAGGGAGGGTGAATGGGAGCCGACCAAAATTTCTCTCGAAATCGATCCGTCGGCCTATATCCCGAAAATCACTACAAGCCCTCGAACCTAGGATGAGATAGTAGCTATGGACTAGCTATCTCTAAGCAAAAACACTAGGAAGAGAAACGGAAGCAATACGGAAAAACTCCCCAAACAGCAGCTCTGCTGAGTCAGACCGGTCTGACCGCTAGCACAGACCGGTCAGACCGGTCGGGCTGGAATTTGAACTTCCGGACCGGTCAGACCGGTTACACAGACCGGTCAGACCGGTCGCTCCCAGACAGCCCGCAACCAAAGCTCCAAATGGCAAATCTCGAGCAAACGAAGTCTAAATCCAACGAAACTTGGAGGATACCTTCACACCTGTCCCGTGAACATATCCCCAAGAGATCTCTCCCAAAAGATAAAAGGATCTTGAGAATTCGGGGGAAGATCAAAGTGGATTGGGGTTTTCTCAAGAACACAAAAATTCCAATTCGTGAGAACTCACGATTCCAGGGGGTTTGGCACTAGCCTAGATGCATAGGAATCGTCACAAAGAGTTCGGCAAAACACGAATCCAAGGGCTCGATTCCTCTAAACACGAAGCATCCCAAAAGAGCAGAAATCAAACCCAAAACGCAAGAGTGGAAGGGGAGGACGAATACTCAGCACACATAGATGATCTCAACAAGATTTCATTCATAAATTTCAGAAGAATTCACCTATACAAAGCTAGAGCCATCCGCCCATCATCCTACCCACTAAAATTGAGAGATTAGCTAAACTCTAACCCTCTTTTGCGTTGGAGTCCTTGGCCCTAACCTGGAGCAGGGGCTGGGAAAAGGAAAAACGAAGAGAATACATGTCGCGGGATTTCTAGGGTACCCACAACCGGGTGGCGGAACGCACCCGCCTATTCCCAGAGAGGGAGTACTCGGGGAAGTACTAGGCGATTGAGCTAATCTAGCACTGAGACAAGCACATAAGAACACACGATCTAGAGTGGTTCGGGCCGCCGGAGCGTAATACCCTACATCCACTGGGAGAAGTATTGTTCTTGGTTGTGTATCAACCTATCCTCTGCCGGGGCTTGGCCTTTGCTCAGCCTGCCCTCTTCCTAGCAGGCGCCCTCCCTTTTATAGATCAAGGGGTGCGGATACATTGGTCGTTGAGGCCCCGACAAGTGGGCCCAACGTGACTATGTAGCATACTGCGTAGAGTACTTTAATGTCTACAATAGTTGTGAATCTTTTCTATATCCTTCCATGCCCTGCTGGCGCTCTGCCTCAGGGAGGTCTTCTCTTGTCCTGTCAGCTAGGTGCCCGTTGGGGAAACGTAGCTTGCGGCGTGGCCTGTTGAGGCTATTATGTAGGCGTCATAATGGGTGAAGCCGAGCCGTCGTGTCCATATGTCATGGCAGACTGACAGGCGCGGCGTGGGCTGCGCCAGCGGCTCCACTACACGTCTTGGTAATATGCGATCAATAGTGCCCCCTGGTCAAAGAATCGCCTTGGCTTCTGCTACATCAACGCGGACGTCCTCCTACCACAATGAATGCAGTGGTAGGTGAGCCTTAATATGGAGACCAAGCGGCCTTATACCCGGCTGTGGTTTGCAGACACGTGGCGGCTCCGGACCACCCCGAGGCGGGGTGTCGATTCCTTCCTTTGGTGAGGGGTCCGGTTACTATACAGGGGGTCCGGGACCCCATGGGGGGGTCCGGGATTCCCTGGGGATCCGGACTTCCACGGGAGGTCCGGAGCCTCCGGCTGTTTGGGCTGAGCGCCTGCTTCTTTCGGAACACGTGGTGCTCCCGGACCTTTCCCAACCAGGGGACGGGTCCGGGACCGTTGTCGGGTGAATAGGGCTCAAGACCGCAGGGGTCCGGCTGCTGGACGTAGTTAAGGATAACTACAAGGCTCTTGCCTAGACACAGCAAGAGGGGGTACCCCAGTCCTGGGGTACCGACAATACAAAAAGACTCAAAAGACTCACCCAGCCACGGGATGGTGGGGGTATTTATACCCAGCTGCTGCGGCCAGACCGGTCAGACCGGTCGGGTCTGCAGCAGCCCTGTACACGTCCTCAATCAACGGTGGAGTTTCTTTCTTCGACTCGAAGTCTTCCCTGTGATGCCTCCACGTTGACGAAGATCCGGTCCGCGATTTTGGAGGGTCCGCGAAACCCGGATAGATGGCCGGTTTTGAGAAAACCGCCAAAACTCCTTGCGCAGGAAGATTCCCGCCTCCACGCCGTGACCCTAGACGCCGTTCCCGCCTCGGCCTTCTAACGGCCCTAGACGCCGCCCGACGCCCGTCACCTCCTCGCCCGCAGCGAGGCCCTAGACGCCGTCGACGCCCGTCGCCTCCGTCAGTCCCGAGACCGACGCCCGTACCTCCACGACTTGGCATCTTCAACCGCCGTCCGCCTGCTTGGTTTTGTGGCGCCAACCAAGAAACCCGCCTTCCGTCGCCGCTTGCGCCCTCGATCCAGGAGTGGATGCCACAGCTGCCGCCCTGCCTGAGCTCCTCCACGGCAGCTCTCCGTCGACACTCAACGCCCATGTACCTGCAATCTAAAGACCAAGCGCACGATCACACCGCACGGTTGACAATTCACTCATCACAGGCAGGATAGAGTACTCAACATTCCTCAGATCTCATTAGATATAATAAGTGCTACAGTACCATAGTTATGGAGGTGGTTTTGTAATTAGATTTTATTTAATATCTCTAATTATTGGTCAAAACTGCGAAAAATTTCACCAAATTCTTTTCACACCCAAACCAAACGCGGCCAGAGAGAGAGAGAGCGCGCGCTCAAAGGTGCAAAGCAAACTTGCATGTTTTGCAGCCTGCACTCAGGGGGCTAGGCACTCAATCAGTCAATTGACTCATCGGCTCATCCTAGGTTACGTTCAACGGAGTCTTTGATGATGTCAGTTGCCTGACTGAGGTTCTGTTTAGATCACAACCCCGTAAACGCAAAAAAACATCACATCGAATGTTTGGACATATGCATGGAGTACTAAATGAAGTCTATTTACAAAACTTTTTGCATGGATGGGCTGTAAATCGCGAGACGAATCTAATGAGCCTACTTAATCCAAGATTTGCAACAATGATGCTACAGTAATCATCTGCTAATTATAGATTACTTATGGATTAATTAGCATCATTTGATTCGTCTCGCGATTTAAAACCCATCTGTGCAAAAAAATTGTAAATAGACTTTATTTAGTACTTCAAATTAATAAGATTCTATCACAAATTTTTTTGTGTTTCATCTTAGACCTGGGCATGGGTCACCCGACCCGAACAACCCGACCCAACCCGCCCGAAAAAAACCCGACCCGACCCGACCCGAGCTACGTGGCGGGTGGGCGCGGGCCGTATTTTTTGACCCGCAACAATCAACGGGCCGGGCACGGACCGTGATTTTTGACCCAAAACCCGACCCAACCCGAAAAACCCGACCCAACCCGAAAAAAACCCAACCCGAAAAAAACCCGACCCGACACGCCCGCGCAGGGTGCACGGGCCAACCCGACCCGACCCGGTGATAGGTACGGGTCGGGCGCGGGCCGTCCTATGCGACCCGTGACCCGGTCTTGACCCGACCCGAACCCGACCCGACCCGACATTTGCCCAGGTCTATTTCATCTAAACACGCCCTGATACCTTAAGCCAATCCTACTCTCGAGTCTCGACAGACTCCATCGCTCTGATTGTACGGAGTACCTCGACTAGCTAGCTTGTTGCTGTTATCCCTGTCACCCTGTGGGGTCAATTTGGGGGCTCACCAGTGTCACCACCACCGGGCACCTCCATGGCTCCCTACGCTAGAGGGGCGCGGCGGCGGCGCGGCAAGATGGCAGTGGCGCCTCCTGCCTTGATCGATCGCAGGCGGTTTGGTCGTACGTGGTGGGCCCAGTATGCACGCACGTTTTCGAAAAAGAAATCTCGCATGCATGAGTACTAAATGAAACCTATTTGCAAAACCTCTTCAAGGATGAGTGTCATTTTTTGCGACGAATCTAATAATGGTAATTAATTGATGATTGGCTACATTGATGCTACAGTAACTATCCTCAAAACACGCGTCAAAGGCCTCATTAGAATCTTCTGAGTTCCTAGCGGGGGTTCTGAAGTTGGTTTTGTAAATTGACTTCGTTTGACATCGTAATTAGCGGTCAAAATATTACTTAGTTTCTAGAATGGGAGAAACCAAACAAGTCCCATAGCAACGGCGGAGGCTACCATCGGCAACGGCCGGCGGCTCAGGTGCAGGGTTAATAATCCCGACCGGACCGGTCAAACTGCCGCCCTCCGGTAGCGATTTACCGGACCGGTTTGACCGGAAACCGGTGGAAACCGGTTGAATTCAAATCCAAATTCAAAATCGCATGTGTAATCGGTTTGGACCGGTATACCGGCCGGATTGACCGGTTTAAATTCAAATCCAAAATCAAAATCGCATGTGTAACCGGTTTGGAACGGTATACCGGCAGGTTTGACCGGTTTACCAAGTGGGCCTTAATAGGCCGTCTCATTTTTTCCTTTTCTTTTTTGGTTTAACTTTAAATGCCCGAAAAATATTTTAAACGAACGAATTTTAGAGAAAATTTGACACCATTAGATTCATCGTACCTTGAAGTATTTTTAAGAATTTTTTAGGAATTTTTCATTTTTTTGAATTCAAATTTGAATTTTGAATTTGGGCCGGTTTGGTACCGGCCCAAACCAGAACCGGGCCGGACCGGTTTGACCGGTAACCGGTCAAACCGGACCGGTTCCCACCGGTTTTGTAAACCCTGCTCGACGGTCAGACGGAGGGATCGGAGGTAGGTGGAGGTAGCTAGCCGACGGTTGTGTGGATGGTTGTGTTTATGTGAACCTAGCCATTCAGTGACAAAGACTGAGGTCTTGTTTAGATCCCAAAACACAAAATGTATTTTTTTTTGTAAATTACTTGCATAGTGTACTAAATATAGTCAAAAAATAAATCGCATTACACAAATGGACTGTAAACCGCGAGACGAATCTAATGAGCCTAATTACGACGTGATTAAACACTAAATTGCTACAGTAATACTACAATAAACATGCTCTAATGAAGGATTAATTAGGCTCATTAGATTTGTCTCGTGGTTTACAGACGAGATATGTAATTAGTTTTGTGATTAGTCTACATTTAACACTTCAAATATTGAAGATTCCCTTCTAAAAACGAAAAAATATAAAATACAAAGTGATCTAAACACACCCTGAGATCCAATCATACAACGCAATTTCAGATGTGATTTTGAGTTCCTTTTGTACTTCCACTCTTATATGGAGTATGTTTTTATTCTACTATCACAGAGAAAATAAAAGGTGAGTTGGTCATTCTCTTTTAGTTGAAAGTTGAAGTAGTGGACAGTGTGAATGTAGGTTGTAGGTCTTAACTTGCGCATAGGTGGTGTGTGTGGTGTGTGTGAGTGTGATGTGTGTGAGATTTTATGTGTAAGTTCAGATGTTACAATTTTGTACTACAAGTTAGATCTGTCATAAAAAAAATGGTGGACAGTTTTTTATGTTCTGCATGAGACGCTTCAGAGCATGGTGAGTCGCCCGCCACTGCTCTTCGCCACCTCTAATACTTGTTGTCACAGGACATGCAATTCTCGCTAGGTGCATGTGAATCGTATGCACCTATCCAATCCTACTACCTGCAGCCACAGGGGACGATCGGAGACGGACGTCAGAAGAAGAGACGAGCATGGAGGGTACGGTGCTGCAACCGAGGCGGCGGCCGGCAAACAGACACCTATCTAGATACCGACCGATCCCTACTCGCCTGCCTGCCCTCATGCCCTGTGTGTGTCCTTGACCGATCCCAGGCACGCAGACGATCGAAGACCGGCGGCCCGCTCCGCCGATGCGGCGTTGTCACTTGTCACCGCCATGCGCCCCGGACCAGCGACCACGACCTGCCTGGCCTCTTCTCCGGCCCCCGTGGCGGGACCCGCGCGCAGGACCAGCGCTAGCAAGAGGCCCGGCCGGGCGCAGACGACACGAACCGCAGCAGCCTTTGACGCGCCCAGTCACATCTGGCGGCCCACGTAGCCTCCTCGCCTCCCCGGCCGGCCCTCCTGTCCTGCGCCACGCCACGCCGTGACAAGGCCGCCCGGCGTACGCCGGCGCCGACTCCGAGGCACGCCCAGCAGGCAGCAGCTTGCTAGCTAGGAGTAGTAGAACGCGCTACTGTAGGCGGCGCCAATTCGGTCGCCTCTGCTGGCTGACAAGGCGGCTAGCATTCCAACGCCATGCAAGGCCGGCCTCCCTTTTGCATGGCAACGCCGACCGGTCGGCACGTAGCTGCGGCTAGGCTAGCTACGGGAGCTAGGCGTCCTTGGCGGGTTTGCATGGCAACTCCAATCATCTCGTGGTCAAACAGGATAGCAGTCGGGTTTCGAATAGTTGTAGCCCGGCCCACACGAATGCAACTTTGACCGCGTGCGTAAGCCTACGTCATCGGGAGTGACCGGCTTGGTTCAAACGGGCCGGGCCTAAACTTGCACCCAACGGGGTCCGCGTTTTTTTTATTTTTATATTTTTGGAAAACATTTTTTACATAAATATATTTTCAATATCACAATTTACAGTTTTGTACCCCTACTGCCCGGCAAGGGGGCGGCAGGGACTTATATGTAAATTAAAAAAAAATTATTTGCGCGGAAGCCCTTGGCGGGAGCCTGCCGCCCCTCTGCCGGGCGGCAGGCCCCCCGCCGCCACTCCAATGGGGCCTGCCGCCCGGCAGGGGGGGCGGCAGGCTCCCCCATACTGTATAAAAGGTTTCTCTCCCCCCTCCCCCCTCATTTGCTTCCCACGACATCCAGAGAGCGGGAGGGAGAGAGAAGGGGTGAGGGAGGGAGTTGTAACGGCGAAGCCCTGCCGGATTTTAGATCCTAACCGCAGGTAATAAATATTTCTCAACTTTCTTGATCTAAATTTTTTGTATGTTTAATTCTATAATTAGTGTATGCAGCAGTAATGATATTTTAGCGATTTAGGTAATGTTTTTAATATAATTTAGGTAGAATTAAGATTTGTTTTTAGAAAAACCAATTAGGTTTACCAACAAATTTTGTGGTATTGATTAGTTGTTTAATACGAGAAAAAATTTCAAGAAATAGTCAGAAATTGTAGAAAATGTTAGAAAAGTATATGAAACATTCAGATAAATTGTAGAAAATGCAGAAAAATTTAGAAAATGTTAGAAAAATATATTTATAAAAATATATTGTAAAAAAATTGTAGGAAATGCACGAAAATGTTAGAAAAGTTTATGAAAATTTAAGATAAATTGTAGAAAATGTAGAAAAATTTAGAAAATGTTAGAAAAATATATTTATAAAAATATATTGTACAAAAATTGTAGGAAATGCACGAAAATGTTAGAAAAGTTTATGAAAATTTAAGATAAATTGTAGAAAAATGCATAAAAATTGTAGAAAATGTAGAAAACTTATATTTTTGTGTGTTAGGTATGGCCGAAGATACGCCAGCTCTACTTGACGGAGTCATAGACTCGTCGCACCGGTCCTTCCTTGCAGTGGTTCAGCGCGTGAAACTTAACGTGCTGCGTCCACGTCCACCAGCGGAGTTTATTCCTGTTGACCCACGATGGGTGCCCAGGTGATATGTTTTTAAGATTACGTTTGTTTCGTATACGTTTCGTACATAATGTACTTACCTTTGATCGTTCTATTTTTCAGGTTGAGTGAGGCTGGTCTTCTTACTATAGGTCATCTTGCTGAGAGTGGTTCAGTACAGCTTGACAGGTCCCTACTTACGGCTCTGGTTGATAGATGGAGGCCTGAGACAAACACCTTCCACCTCCCTTGTGGGGAGATGACACCGACCCTACAGGACGTTGCGATGCTGCTGGGTCTTCCTATCAGTGGGGATGCCGTAGGGCCTCGTGTCGTCCCGCCTACGTGGTTGGACGATTTAGAAGAGCGTTTTGCAAATATTGACATCGCGATTGATGTAGAAGAGCACCCAAAAGCAACAGGCCCTGCCAAGGCATGGATCCTCCAGTTTCAGGTACATACCTTGTTTTATTATGATTAATGTTAGAGTTATGCTTTTGACAAGTGCAGTTATGGTTTTATTTTATAATTGATCTCGTACTCATAAATGTTCGTCTTTTCTATGTAGCCCGACAATTTGGCACATGATGCTGATGATGATAGCATCACTCGATCCCTTGAGGCATACCTGTTGTGGTTGTTTGGATACATAATGTTCAACAACTCACACGGGGCCTATGTGGATAGGGTGCTTGTGCCTTACGCACTGGAGATCGCAGAGGCAGCTGTGGAGGAAATGCCTCAATACAGTTGGGGTGCAGCGGTACTTGCAGCCACGTACCGTGGCCTCTGCAAGGCATCGATGCAAAATAAGCACAATGCAATTCTTACAGGATGTCCAATTCTGCTAAAGCTTTGGTCGTACGAGAGGATAGCAATTGGTCGCCCGCTTGTCGACCACTCACCGTATGAGCTGGATATGTACGGTGACACCGAGGACGATAGGCCCACCATGGGGACTCTCTGGTACGCTCGTCAGGTACGGAAATGACTGCTACTCGTACTATTCTGTTGGCAATTATGTTGCTTTGTTTTACCCTCTTTGTATTTCTTATTTGTACATATTATTATTAAATTTGTGCAGAAGAGGTGGGCCCACGTACAGTCTCGTCGGGCCTATCCTGAATTTGTGGCTGAGTTTGATCGGTTGACACCTGAAGACGTCGTGTGGGAGCCCTACTCCGAGTTGGCTATAAACACTCGTGCACCGATCAGGATATCTTCTGTTTGCTTTCAGGACCAGGCCTTTTGGATGACAACTACAGCATTGGTGTACGACGTTTACATTGAGGCTCACAGCCCGGACAGAGTCAGGAGACAGTTCGGTCAAAGGCAGTTGTATCCTGTGCCGTCAGCATTGGATCGGGTCGAACGCCATGACCACAGGTAACAATTCATATACTATTTCAGTGACTATGCATTGTATAGTTAACTAATCACATTTGACTAAATTGTTTTCAATATTTAGTTTATCGAGGACTGGGCAACCCTTCTCCAACATGTGGGTGACAAGGGTGCAGCCTTGGGTCGATGGCTGGGACCAGGCAGAGGAGAACTTGGCGCTTGCGACCCCTGCACACACGGAGGCTTCGTACAGGGTGTACCTGAGCTGGTACCAGCCTCAGACTCGTTGCCGCTTGATATATGCTGACATGCAACCACAACCGCATGTTGCGACAGCACAGGATGGGTACGCACGACATAGGGATGAGGCATTAGCTGGGGCGGTGAGTCAAAGTTATCATCGCTTTTCAAATACTTTACATTACAGTGTTAATGCCTTTCTTTTTCTTGCTTGCAGTTTGAAATGTGCAGGTTGATGGATTTAGATGCCAGGGCGAATTTGATGAGGATTCGAGGGGGATCTATGATGGATAGGAATGAGCAAGAGTCGGCCTGAACCCGAGTTTCACAAAGAGCCCATTCCATGCTTGAAGCCTTTGGTAGCCGGACATCGTACGATGACTCGTACGGTTTGTCTCAAGCCTCGACCTCGTTTCCTTGTGGTCCCACACAGCAGCAGTCTTCCCAAGCACCTTATTGGTCTCAGCAGCATTATCCAGGTACGTGAGGATACTTACTAACTTTCTACTTTGAAGCCAACAATTAATTCTCAGTCCATATAGGTGATGCACACCCACCTTACCAACCTCACAGAGGGACTCAGTTTAGTACCATGGCACCAGCTGCAGGGATGTCATTTCAACCAACACAGGCACCACCACGACCTTTTGGTAGACATATAGTCAATATCTTAATTTCAATTAATTGTGGTATGAAGTCTAATTCCTTTTGTATTTACATATAGAATCACAACAGTTATATGATGCTGGACCTTCTTCGTATTACCCTACGGCGACAGCAGAAGGAACGCAAGGTAAATACCTAATCTGTAGCCCGAATTTATCATGTGCTTCTTATTTCTATGAATATTTTAAATAATTTGAACGGTTTACAGGATCGCACCACCAGCTTCCTGATATGGGTCATTCCTCGTATCCACCACCACCAGGTACGTATGATGAATATATACCAAAATATATGACTTATAAGACGATGATTAAGATATCTTAATTGCTACTGTATAGGGCCCACACAGGATACCTTTGAGGCGAACTTCGAAGATTGGAGTCGGTTATTTTCTACACCTAACCAGCAGGCCGATCCTACCTTCCAGACACCTATGGCCACCGGACGTTCAGGTAGAGACGTAGGGCCTCCAGAGCGGCACACCTACTCTACAGACCACGTCCACGCTCAGCGTAAAAGAGGTCGACATGGCCGGGGTGGCCGGAGTGGTTAGGAGGTGGTTCTAGCTGTTTTCGTATTTTTGTTATGGACATGTCGTCATGTTATACTTATTTCGTTCTCAAGCATTACCTATTTCGTTCTCATTTGCGTATGTGTATGAATTGCTAACTTATACTTTTCATATTCATATACTTTACTAATGCTTTTTATTTCTATCCAAAATATCTAAAACCACATCTAATGGCCTAATTTGCGGGGAGGGGGAGCCTGCCGCCCCCCTGCCGGGCGGTAGGGGTACAAAACTGTAAATTGTGATATTGAAAATATATTTCTGTAAAAAATGTTTTCCAAAAATATAAAAATAAAAAAGACGCACGGGGTCCAGCCGATCCCCTGCGTGTACCGCCCGCGGCCCACCCATTAGCGAGCCCACCAGGGGATTGCTTTTGCTTGCATGCATTTCTTTCGAGGATAGAGACAGCCCAAGCCCGCTGGGCGTTGCTCAGGTCCTGGAGAGCGCAGGGCAGAGAGGGCACCAGCCCTCCTGGGACGCAAGCTGTTCGTGCTACTGGACGGCTCGCCGTCGCCGCCGACGAAATCCAGGTCCAAGCCTGCCCCATCTGTGCTTGATTCGACTCCCTTCGCTTCACGGCGACGGTCATACTTGTGGGTTGAGCGGAAATGGGCAGTATCGTTCTCGGAGATGGGGCTCGGCTGCCAGCATTCAGGGCTTCAGGCACTTGTTCAATTGCCACAAGTTACAGTAGCTTCTTGCTGTTTGCCTATGAATACAAGATCTAATATTTGTGTGAATCGCCTTGGTGCAAAACAAGAAGAGTGGGGCCTGAGGTGTCAAGGGTGATAAAGCCATCTTAGCTCAATCTCAACAGTGCATTGGAGAAGGAAATTAATTCACTAAGCTTCGCGGTGCGTTTGGAATACTTCGGCAAACACATTTCCCATCATGTCGCACAAACAAACTTGTATATAACTTCACATTTTCTGCAGAACTGTAACACATTTCATCATGTCCCAAGGAGAAGGCACTGGCTATGAGTCATATATGACACACCTGCATAATTTCAGCCGCGCAGGGAATCTCCCAAAAGAACCTGAGGCGTCAGTGTCGCTCTGGACTGGTGGTTGCGTTCGCATCAGCATTATGCACCTCGTGGAAGTTGATAAGCTTCTGAGTCTTAGACACCTTTATTTTCTTCTCTCCATATCATGTTCGCAAGAGTTTCACACCTCAACTCTGAAGAAGCGATCTGATGGGGGTACGTTGCAGCGTTTAACCTTGGTGCCTTTAATTCCTTTGCAAGATCATCGTTTCTGTTCTCCAAGTTTCTTCTTCTGTGCCACAGTAAATATAATCCATTTCTATACTGAAGTGCCGGGGAATCTCTTCTGTAATAAATCATAAACTTTGCTGTACTTGATTTTCTAGTCATGACACCTTCTTCAGATTCCCTGTCATTTTTTGGGTGAATAAATAGACTTCTTTTTGAGGAATAAATAAATAGACTTCTTATAAAGTGCCAAAACTTATATTCTACCGAACTGTCAATCCATGAAGTTCCTTTCAAAGGAGATATGATTGCCTTTGCCTCTGCATTTGGTGGATGCCTTGATTGGAAAAGATGCTTCATCATGCGCTGGGTGCATTCATCCATCACTTCTGTTTACTGTTCATTCAGTGATGAATGCTTGCTGGTCACTGGTGTCTCTATATGTACCGATAGCTTTGAGGTTTCTTCTCCAGTCTCACCGTTTTCTGGTTGAGCTTCTTCGCTAAGGTACGCCCATCTCTCTCCTTTCTTTTCAGTAGCAAGAAACTATTAAAGCCAAGATCTGCTCTTCGGCTGTTTGCGAGGTAGTCTTGGTTAATTTTATGGCTATACTATAGATTCATAGAGGCATAGTGTACCATTTGACTTTGGATTGCTGATCGGTCCTGCCATGCTGTGCTTCCAGTTCCAAACATAGTGTCGGTCCCTTTTACTTACAGTCCAGGTAGATGAAGGTAGAGGAGTTGCAGCAGAAACTCTGTCAATGTTAGTGGTAATAAAATCACCTCCAGCTCAATCAAGCCGCCTAACGCATTGCAGAAGGAAATTGATAACCTTTTAAGTGTTGAAATAACCTTGTTAGCGGGGAACTCCCAAGGAAAATGGCAGTCTAACACTGACTTGTGTTCTGTGCTCATGGTACTTGGGCCATAATTCAACCCAGTAGGATCCTGCAGCGTCAGTGCTCTCTCTGCATTCTGGGCCAGCGACCGAGTTCACCCGAGGATACTTCTGATTGTTTTTAAATTTAATTTCCGCCCACCCCTCCATGTCAAGCCATTTGTGGTAGATTGTTGGGTGGATATAACTCCCACATTGAATACACGTTCTTGTAGTGCGTGCTACTGACTGCTTCAGTTATCAGGGTAAACTTTCATTTCTTGACATTTTCTCATCCGCTGCACTATTCCAGTGGGCAGTGGCTTTTGAGGTTCTTCTCTACTTCTCTGCATCCTCGCTGTCTGGTGGTGCTTCTCATCGAAGGTAAGGGCATCTCCCCTTTCTTTTGAGCAGTCAAAAAATTTGAGAGCGAAGAGCAGCTCTGTATTGCCTCAATAAACCGATTGTTATTAGGGGGCTAGATTCTACCGTCGTGTTTTTCTTGCTGTATAGTACAACACTGTTTCTTTTTTTATTGAAGATGCATCTGAGTTCTCATGTCAAATGCAAATTTCAGTTGCAATGGCTAGAAATGGTAGTTCCCGCATGAAGAAACCCTGTGATTGTTGCAAAAGATACTTGGACCACTTGGATGAAAAGAATCAACCTATGAGCTATTTCTTCAGGCGTATGGATGCTAATTCTAAACATAGCCTGGTACGTTTGATACCTTGCAGCGCTCCTAATATATTTTCTTTTCTGATTTGTTTTACATGATCGATTTGTTGGTACTTAACTTGATTCGAGCTAGCCAGAACATACGAGCTTCTGAATGATACTGTTGACATTGCTCTGCTAAAAATCTTTGCTATTGTGAACTTTATACATGGCAACATGAATGTACTCTGGTCATCTGGTGGCATCTCTTCTAGTTAACTATGTAGTGTCCATCTGCAAATGCATTTGACTATTGAAAATACATCTTACATCACATCAAATTCAGCTACATACATCCGTGTGTGGGTGTAGAGGCTGGAACGTTTTCCTTTATAAAAAAGAAACATCACATTATATTTTTTCTGTTACTCTGGCCATATAGTAGTTGCTCTATTTACATCAAAACCTTTCGCTGTTGTTATTACAGATCATGCCAAACAGGTTTGTGAAGCGTTTTGCAGGAAAGCTGTCAGGGAGAATCAAATTGGAATCTCCTAATGGTACTCTGTACAATGTTGAAGTCATAGAGCGCTATAATAAGACAGTGCTTCAACGTGGATGGGAGGCATTTGTTGATGCCAATCACATACAAGAGAATAACTTCATGCTCTTTCATCACATTGAGAAATCTCGTTTCGAGGTTCTGATCCTTGAATCCGATGGTTGTGAGAAAGTTTTTCCTTGTGCCGGAGTAAGAAACACCCCAAGTATTCAAGAACGAAGGTTAGATTCAGTTGATATTTCAAGCAGCTATTCTCATGACACCACAGAATCATCTGGAAGTCAAAGATTTGCGAGGTGTCAGAGGAGTAGCTGCAGTCACCGTGGAAGAACTGCAAATATGGCTGCGACATCCTCATCATTCGAGGAGTCAGGTTATACTATTTAGTTCCATTTTTTTGCCTTGAATTTTGTGTTACTTACATTAAGCTCCCTTTTGGAATAGAGGAAAAGTAGAGGAATTATGGAGGATTCAATTCCTATAGGAAATTTTCTTATCAGAGCCTTTGGAACAAAGGATTCAATCCTACATCTTCCTTTGAATTTCCGACGGATGGCCTTTTTTATGGAAATTTTGGAGGAAAACAAACATGAGGTCCAACCTCATGTTTTCTCTGGGATTGCTGTGTTATTCTTGTGCAGTATCCAAACACATTTTGAACTTTCATGCGTTTAGATTCTTGTAGGATCTCAATTGCATGTATTCTTCAATCCTGTGTTTTTTTTCTTTCCATTTCCGTGTTTTGAGAATCTTGTGTTCCAAAGAAATTCTAATAGTTTCTTTTGATGGAAAAGAAGCCATAATAGTTTCCTGTGAAATTTTGTGCAGGAGAAGATGCTTCTTCTGAAAATACATCTTTTGAGTCTGATAGTCTTGAGATTGCCCCAAAGGCTGTTTATGTTTTATCAAGTAGAAGGTATCTATCTGAAGCACAAAGGAAGAAAGTAATTGCGCTTATCCAAGAAATCAAACCTGAAATCACTGTTTTTGTATCAATCATGCGGAAGTGCAATGTTCAAAGCTCAGGTTCATACTTGGTAAGTTCACGAGTCCTGCTGGGCAACACACCTCTCTCAACATTATTAATTTTTTGTTGATAGTAGATGATGTACATCTTGCAAATATTATAAGGATAATCCAACTATTTAGCTGTTATCACGAATCTCCTGAATATTTGTGGACAAATGGCCTCCTTTTACTATGCAGATGATCGAAATGATTTTGTTTAGTATTCTTGATAGTTTGTCGACAGCATCTAATCATGTTTCATCTGTAATCAGGTTATATCTAAGGAATATGCATTGGCACATTTTCCACATGAAACCACATATCTCACACTTCAGAGGCCAGGCAAAAGCAAGAAGTGGCATCCCAGATTCTACATAAGAAATGATAGAAGAGTGTACATGCTTAGAGGGCAGTGGTTAGACTTTGTGCGTGACAATCACGTGCAGGAAGGGGATATATGCCTCCTCCTACCAGAAAAGACTGGGAGAAAATTCACGCTGACGGTCTATCTACTTCGTGCAACAGAAACTCATTCCAGTGCGGAGATGGCTTCCCTAGTTCACATTAAGGAGTCGACAGATGGTATCACAGATGAACACAACAACACCGTTGCTTTTTAAATCATCCCTTTCTTATGGTCGAAAAACTATTTGCAGGAGAACATGTTTCCTCGGAGAGTAGCAGCATGAAAGAAAATTCTGACGGATCCCTGAACAGCAATGACTCTGGAGGTCCTTCTGACCCTCTCTACATTGTACCAGCCAGGAGCTGTCTATCTCGATCTCAAAAGAGGATCATTGAAGCAAAAGTGCAAGCCATCCAATCTGAAGTTCCCATTTACATAGTAATCATGAAGAGCTCCAGCGTTGTTGTCTCTAAGCAGATGCTAGTAAGTTCCATACCTATTTTTTTTATATTGAACTATTATTTCTTATTCTCCGGATTGTGGTTGTTGTTTACTGGCCTGAATGTTAAACTGTTAAGTCACATTCATTCGTATTAGAAAACTATTTGCCACTCTACCACAAATGTCATATGCACCCTGAAAAAAGCTACACAAACTCACTTTAGAAATCGGTTTGCTTTGACAATGTCACTGTCACTGAATGTTTCTAACCAGCAATCTGTAACATGACAGGAATTTGGTGCACACTATGCTGCTGCATATCTTCCTGCTAGAAAGCAAACCATGGTGCTCCAGTGCAACGGGAAGATATGGAATACCGATATGGTGATTCGTAATGGCCACAGGTTGTTTCTGCGCGGAGGATGGCCCAAATTTGTTTGTGACAACGGCCTGCGAGTTGGTGACATGTGCCTGTTCGAACTGAAGAACGGGAGCAAGCTTACCATGGAGATCCATGTTATCTCCAGGGAGGAGTTTTAGTTTGAATTGAAGCAGAAGGAAATGGGGGCCCTGTTCGTTCTATCGGATATTTTTCTTTTTCTTTTATTTTGCAGTTTGAAGTTAGAGCGTGGTAGGGTTAAAATAAGTTTGTCTGGCCAATCTGGCCGTCCTGAGACTGAGGAACCCTGTGTGTTTGCTTGTTTTGGATTAGTTCTACATAATTGAGCTACTAAGAACCGACCCTGTGTTTTCTGTACCATATGACTTATCGATTATTTCTGTATTATTGAACTAACAGGGCTATATTAATATCCAAATCAACGTAAATTTTCCATTGGTTTAACTTGTAAAGTACTCCCTCCGTCCCAGAATATAAGCATTTCTAGATTCAGTCAAAGTCAAATTTATTCAACTTTGACTATAAATAGTAAATAATTCATAAAGATTTATAAGATAAATATAATATTACTAAATTCGATATGAGAGGAACTATCATAATATGTAAATGTTTATATTTAAAATAATTTATTTATAAGAATACTAGCATAATGCTCGTGCGTTGCTACAGGATTCCGAAAATTTTCAAGGCAATCAAGAGATAGAAAAAATATGATATTTTCAATTAAGACCATGTCATTTCTATAGATCCCAGTCAAAGAAACATAAGTCTTAACTTCTGTGATGAGACAAATATCAACATCATACATTGAGATTGTATTTCATTCCCATGTAAGCTGAACTCATAGCGATGCCACCATTTCAAAGCCCAACGCTCCATTTGCATCTCGACCTGTGCTCTCCTGTGCCACGCTCCTATCTCACCACCAACACCTCATCCGTGCCATCTCCAACGGCGTCCTCCATCCTATCCTCCTCTTCCTCAACGGACTGAGCCCACTGCCTCCTTTTAACTTTTAAAGTACACATTGATTTTGATACTGATAGGTGAAGATCGTTTTATGGAGTCTTTTAATGTTGGACCAACTAGAATGTAAAAGAAATTATGCATACAAGATGTTCATCGTAAACATAAATAAAATAAAATGAACTTAAATATTTGGACAAAACGAATTGCTCGACATGAGTTAGGCTGTTAACCAGACACACACCGTTGTCTGGCAATAATTTATAACTTAGTCTCATCAGATTGTAGAAGTGAGGTTTCAATTTGAAATGTACCGGCACAGCTGGAAAGTTCAGAATTACCATATTCTCCTTCTTGCTAGCCTCACCGGAAGGCACTGATGCTACAGGTGATGGCGCAGTTGTTCCGTCTGCAACACCCATCTCCTGGAAAACAGGACTTGACTGAACATAGAGTTCTTTCCGAAAGAAAAAAAATGTAGCGGTGACACCATCCACTATGGTTAAAACAGTAGCAGAAAACAACAGCTAACAACAAAAAAGAGTGCAATCAATCTCATAACATTGCTGATCTCCCATTCCAAATGTTCACTCAAATTCTGTAGAACCTGTAGTTTTCTGTTTCTAAATTTTGTTAAACAGGCATACCTTCTCCTTTTGAGCATCATCTGCACTCACTTTTCTAACTCGATCAGCTCATGCCTCAACTGTTCTAAGCGGAGTATGTCATTTGACTCCATGTCTTTCTTCTCCACATTGGCGACAGTACCCTTTAGCAAAAAATGGATCATCATGTCAGATTAGGAGTATGCTGCAACATCTTATGAGATAAAATTTAATGGTATTCTTCTGAGGATCAGTAATTAATTAAAGACATGGCTAGTGCTGTCAGGGATTTATTTAATAAATCACTTTATGCTAGATGCTGATGTATTCTTAAATGCACAAAACAAATATAGAGTACAACATCCATACATCTTAATATGCAATTTGAAGAGCTGGCTCAACTTTTTCCCGCGAACACCGACCAAAGAAGTCCCAAAATGGTGCTAGTCATTTCAGTATCTCAATTTTTATCAGTGTAACAAACTAAAGAGAAACAAATGGCATTTCTGATCTTTAGAAAACTGAAATCAAACCTTATGTGGTCTTCCATGGTGCTTTTTCTCACTGACAGTCTGTCAGACTCCATCATGTATCCTCTCTCCTTCCTAAAACTTTCCAAATATGAACTCATCTAGACACTCCCAAAAACCCCAATCATTTGGGCTTCCAATTTTTGAAAGAATTGCTAGCTCTAGAAACTTTAAATAAAAGGCCAAAAAAAAGCTATCTCTTGGCTGCTATGGCAGTGTCACAATCGTAGTGGTCGGCCATGAATCTGAACAAAACAAAATAGGAATGAAATGTGACATTTAATTAAATATATCATCCTATGAATCTGAACCAAACATGCTTTTAACTAAATATATCATCCTAGCATTATCATACGTTGTTTAACAATGCCTATGCTAAGTGCTAACATAATGCGGCATTTAGTAAAGCAAATCAAACGACCAATACCCTATCTCAACATTGATATATCATTGCACCGAGCCACTTGCATCAATTATTTTTGTTCAGCTATAGGCTTGTGATAGCTACTGCCTTATGGAAACAGTACAGGTCAAGAGTATCAAATTGGACACCTAAAGAACTAAAAAAAGTATAGGCATATAGTAGCAAAATTGGAAAGTAACAAATAGAAAATACAGCCTTCCCCTATCAACATGACATTGCTGGTTAATAAGCATGTCACAGACAACAAATTAACTGAATTGGTATGCAAACATCCCCTTATCAATAAAAACCCACCGAAATCACCACAATCATACGAGGACAGCAATTCAAGCACCAAACAAACAATGTTTCCAGTTGACAGCACCACAATCATATATGACTAGCAACTATTGAGCTAACCTAATGAGATTAGAGTTTTTGTAAGCTCATACTACTGTACATATGTTGTTTAAAATTCTGCAGTAATTAGAAAATGAAATTAAAGAACTTAGCATATTTGTCTCATACATATGACAGCAAACAACCAGGATCTTGCCTGGTTAAATTTAATTTGTTTTAACTGGATCCACCCAGGGAATAACTTACAATAATAGATCCTCCAATATTTGCTTCTATGTGCTTTCTTAAACCTTGCCAAGTGCTGCAAATGCCATACACTTACCATGTTAAGACAATCTTTCATTAAAAAAGAATGATAAGTGACGGACCATGTAAAGCATAAATGTTAAGCCTCCAAATGTAGTAAAGCAGTGGGCTGCTGCTTTCTAATCGACTGATCTGCAAAATAAAACCTACAATTAGATTAGGAGTTTCCTGGTGAGCCAAAAACCTAGGGATAAATTGCACACTAACAAGCATAGAATATATAAATCAATTATCAGTCATGGAACCATGACTTTGCTGGTGAGCCAACAAATTGGCCTTCACGGGAGAATGATAAAGCCTACGACATAAAAATAAGCATGATTAGGTTTTCCATTGGTCATCACTCATCACAGCAACACACTGTCAAGCAATGACCTAATTCTGGTGGTATGTTAATGTACCTGGATCTATCTGATTGAACTTCAAACTAACGTTTAACAGTAGATTTAGTAGGCCAATAATCATCATGACTCAAATGTAAGGTGAATTCTAAGACAGTGTGAGGGTCGCCGGAGCGGGGCGAGGCTACGCGCTCGCGGGGGAGAGCGGCGGGAGAGACCGGTTAGGGCGGGCGCGACAGCGGCACGCGGTGGGGGTGGGAGAGCGGAGGCAACGGCGGCGGGAGAGATGCGAGCTGAAACTGCTCGTGGGAGGTTGGGGAGGCCGGAGAGGCGAGGAGGGAGGTGGCATGAGCGGTTAGAGGTGGGTCAGGGGAAAGGTGGGAGGCACGAGATGCATACGATGACCATCAGACGGCTGACATACGATGTTGGCATCGGGAGGCAGACTCACAGGAGGGGTAAACAGACTTTGTGCTTTTTATGTAGTAGTAGAAATTTAGGTAGACCAGTATATACATTCAAACACAACCCATTCGACTATTCCATTTCTAGATGATCAACTATAGTTTAATACCCATTAAGATAGATCACATCATGCAGTGCACTAAAGATATGCAGACTCTGATATATTCCATATATTTTTCTTTAATAAGAACTAAGCATAAAGGGGGGCAACAAAATTTACTTGATATTTACTAAGCATCAACAATGGCGAAATTTTTTTCTTCTTTGCTAAGCACTAAGCTAGGCACCATGACATCCCAATAATTGCTACCTAGCTGTTTAACAGAAGTTCCATCTGCAGTTTATCTACTAAAATTCAAGACCAGAAGTAGGATATTATGGTCAAATTCAAAACCACAAGCAGGACAGTGTGTCTTGAATAATGGATGAGATAAGGCATTACTTGCTAGCTGATTAACCTCCTGTATGCCTACTCTAATCTACTATTCTGCATACTAAATGGGATGACATACCTTCTGGTTCTTATACATGTTGAACTGCAGAATGAGGAATATAGATCAAAGTTTCTGAAACTTTAATGGTCAAATTCAGGACCAGAAGTAGGATATTATGGTCAAATTCAAAACCTCAAGCAGGACAGTGTGTCTTGAATAATGGATGAGATAAGGCATTACTTGCTAGCTGATTAACCTCCTGTATGCCTACTCTAATCTACTATTCTGCACACTAAATGGGATGACATACCTTTTGGTTTTTATACATGTTGAACTGCAGAATGAGGAACATAGATCAAAGTTTCTGAAACTTTAATGGTTTCAAGCAAGATAAATTGATTAATCAATTATGATGTCTACTCTCTGACCTAACAAAACTGATTCAGCTTGTATACTTTGAGGGAAAAACAGAATTCCACTTTGGATGATCCAGTGTTTGGAATTTATAACAATACAGTAGATGATCTGTCATATAAATAACTATTAGGCCTGTGTACAACATAATTGCAAAACAATTAACTATAAGGCATGTGTATAATTGAATCTTTGACATACAATTCTCGCAAATTGGAACTCTAGTTTCCACTCAAAGTAGCCGAGGTGAATCAGTTTTGCTAGGTATAGCATATAGGTTCAGGCCTGAAATTAAATCTGCAATTGGGAATGCTCTTCGTACGGTTCAGGCCTGAAATCAAAACTGCAAGAGGTAATAACGTGACGATTCCGCACGGTATGCGGGAGGCCGGGGAACGTGTCTGCGACGGTGAGGTCCTCGGGCTGGAGTAGATCGTCAGGGAGGTGACGAGCTGACGGCGACCCGCCGCCTCTTTGCGCAAGGGGACGGGAACCCCTCACGGTGGCAACCACTTCACCTCGAGGCGGCGTGACAGCAGCGGGGCGCGGCGAGGATGGCTGGATGACGCGCCGAGAGGCCCGGCGGCGGCGGCGGCCGGATCCGGTGGTGGGCGCCGTCAAATCGAAGTGTAGTGGCGAGGAGGGGGCGCCGACGGGGCGAGGTAGTACCTCCGGCGACCGGCGAAGGGGCCGGGGTTGTTCCGGCGGCGGCACGAGCTGGGGGGCGGCTCGGGCGAGGGCCGGTGGCGAGGGATGCGCGGCGGCGGCGAGGGCGGGGTTGGGGGCGACGGCAGCACGCGGGGGTGGGGGGTGGGAGGAGGTCGGGCCGAGTGCGAGCGATTGCGAGGGTGAGGGAGACGGGGGGAGATGGAACCGTCGGGGGGCGAGCGGGGGAGACGGAGAGGCGGAACCGCGCGCGGAGAGGCGGACGGACAGACGAACGAATCTGGGAGGAATATTCGGATGACGAAAAAAAAGTGACCAGTCTTTTTAGTACTCCGTAGTAGAGATTGATGGTCAAAGTTGAAGAAATTTGATTTTGACCAAATCTAGAAATGCTTATATTTTGAGACGGAAGTAGTATATCAGGGAAAGAATACCATGTCTTAATGAATGCAAGCCCATGCAATATGAATTTCATAGTCTTAAAAATATACGTCGAGTTTTTGAACTTTTGACAAAAAGTCCATGACAGCCCTGAAAATTGGTCACTAGACCGTGAACAGGTGGGTTCGTTGGTGCACGGACCCATGATTTTTTTCACAAAAGAAACTTTTGGGTGTGTATAATGAATATATTTGGATCAACTCCGTTCCTTAAAAACTATACATTATTTTTGTTTCGTCAAGATGAATTTTTTATAATAATCAAAATTTATAGAAATATTAACTTTTTATGAATAATAACTGACTAGATGTGACAAGATGTGATAACATGTCATGCCACGTAGGACGAAGGATTAAATTGAGTCGGATGGAGAACTTTGAGGACTAAAACCACCATGTTGAAAGTTTAGAGATGAAATTAAGTTTCTGCTAAAATTTGAGGATGAAATTGACAAGTCCATTTATTTGTCTGACCCCCTTAAATTTTCTTTCCAGTTCCTCCACTGCGCGTGGGGTTCCCTCACAGCTGGCGCCCGCGTCGTCGGAACTCGGCCACACCGAGCGGAGCTCTCCCGCTGCTGGCACCCACCACGAAGCTCTCCCAACCGCTGGTGCCGCATAAGGCTAGTATGGCCATCGGTGCGGGCCGCGCAAGTCTAATATTGATCTAACATGGGAAAATTAGGTCGTGGGTGTTGCACTAAAACTAGTAAGGACACATATACAAGTTTTAAAATAAGAAAAATAACATACCAAATACACTATAATTGTAGTTGATGTTAATGCAGAAAAATGCACCAAAATACTATATCTTGGGAATAATAATACCTTGGTTTTAACAATTGCACAAAATTCCACTTTTGGCGGCATGCAACTCCAGTCTTAAAGGATTGACTTTCAAGCATTTCAAGTATTTTACTTGTTGGAGGGCTTTGTGCTTGGTAAACTTGAAAACAGTACAGAGCCACTATCACCATTTTCTTTACAAGCTCGGTGGCTTCACTGTTTCTTTCACCAGTAACATTGCTGCGAAACTCATATGAAATGCTTGTTGTCCATATGATCAAACATTTAACCTGGGAAGGTCTGGCTACCAGTACCAGTCGCAGCAAGATTTTCCATTTTTCTTGCTCCCACCATGTCAAAACTGTAGATATCAAATTTGCTGCTTGGTCTTCCATACTATGTTGAAACACCTCATGTGAGATATAGCCAACAGTGCTTCATGCACCAACAGTGCCTCATGGGAGCTACCCGGTTTTTTCATGGAGGACTCGATGTATGAAGTCTGAACCCCTTTTCCAAGGCACGGGCGGAGCCAGGGGGTGTAGGGGGGCTGGGGGCTGGAGCCCTCCTACTGTGCAAGACCTGCATTGGAGGTAAAGGGGAAGGAGGAGAAGAAGAGAGGGGGAAAAAGAAGAAAAGAGAGAAAATGAGTGAAGATGGAGGAGGAAGAAGGAATGAGCCCCCCCTAATCTCAAATGTACCTCCGCCACTGGGTACCAGTCTATAGTAATGAAGCAATACTCAAATGATAAAAAATGCAAAGATTCCAGTAAGCACAGATCCATCAATAGTAATAACTAGAACAAATAATGTAAATGCAAAGATTATAATGTGGTATCAATAGTATTATAAGGACAATATGCAAGAGACCAAAGACAAAAAAATATTACATGTTTTCTTCTCATGCGATTCAGATTGATCAGTTGCTCGTGGTGCCCTGCCTGCTATGCTCTTTCCTGGATCCGCTACAAGGCGATTAGACAATTAGTTCAATAATTCAGTGAAATTAATGAACCACAGAAGGATAACAACATAGACTGGGACGATGGGTGGCAGACCCATCCGTGGTTTCATGACAATAATCCGGTAAACAGTAGCGAACCAGCTAGCATATGAAGAGGGGGCTCATCTCCCTTCTCTTTCTTCCTTCCCCCATCTTCTTCATTTTTTTTCAAAAAATAGCTTAGATGGTATCCAATGATCTTGGGGAGGTTGGGGGGCTTGAGAACCCCCCCCCCCCTAATCAGCCGCTGCCGGCTGATAAATAGAAAAGCTCAGAACTCAGTATAGTTAACAATGTGTCTTTTTTAAATGCTTTTGACAGCATAATTACTTGACAACCCAGATGTGGTTGCAGAAGCTTCTCAACAATAAATGAAAACTACAAATCACCATAATATACTTTCTGCATGTTGACTCAATCTATATACCTCCTTAAGTTTTGAGCTAGTAATTTTTATTCATTTTCCATGTCATTTTAGGACAAAGCGCTCTAGATGATAAGATAAATCCATATGTAAACAGTAGTGTAGGTACAAAATAAATTTGTGTATTCATCCTACACTACTTGTGCAAATAAATTTGCATTGTTCCTATTCCCATTTAAAGTAAATGCTAGTTGACATTATAAGTTCTGGTGTACAAGTTAGTTGTGCCTATCTTGACATTATAAATTCATTAATTTGCATTTGACTGTGAGCCTAAAGAATGTATATAGTATATATAATTCAATTCTATCCCACACAAATAATTTTCCACCACTACTAAGGCTGTTGTTATCATCTTGTAAACATAACTCTCATGCTCACGTCAGCAGCTATCAATGAAGAAAATAAGCAATGCTAATTACTCCCTACGTCTCAAAATAATTGCACATCTAGAGTTTGAAATTTGTCCCACAAAAAATCTACTTTGACCTAACAAAAAATCTACTTTGACCTAACTACCATAAAAGACAAGAGTTTTCGGAGTCTTCGTACAAAAAAGATAAAACAATATCCGGATCATTCTCACAAAAGGCAAGGGGTATTTTATAATTTCACACCATGTATTGATTTGCGTGCAATCTTAGAATTGCATTTATTTTGGGACGGAGGGAGTACCTACAAGCTATCAACTCCAAATGTTGTGAACTATAAATTCATTCCTACCTTGTAAATTAAATATCATTTGTTCTTGCCTACTGTCGGACTTGATGATTCTGTAATTATAAGTGCCTGTTGGTACTAAGTACTCCCTCTGTTCTCAAATGTATGATATTGACTAATTCAAATTTAAACTAACCAGCAACGTACATAAAAGAATGGAGGGAGTAGTAAGTACCATCGAACTTAGTAGCCTGTTGTACATCTCAGAAAACTCTACTGAAAAATTATTAGCTTTGACGCACCTGTGGGAGATGCATCACTACGCGCAACGCGAACGTACTACAGCTCCTGCTCTTCCATACCAATGCGCAATGCGAACATACTACACCTCTTGCTCTTCTATACCAGTGTTGTACTAGCGCATGTCGAGCAACTCTCCCATCCAGATACTGTAGCCAATGCTCGAGGCAGTGTACGCTCGGCAATTGCTAAGGCAGATATCACGGCATTGGTTGACCGAAAGTCCACTGTATGCCTTGGCCAACTTGGCATCAGGCAATTTCATCCCCGTGAAATGATGGAATCCATCGGTGCTTTTGTTCCCCATGCACACAAGTGCTTTCTGATGGACATAGTGAAGAGTTCCGCAGCCTCCAACTGCAGAGTGAATCCCGGCAAGCGGATGCATATTAGAGTTTTGCTTGCATCATAGTATCCGTAGGCGCCACAATAGGTGTTAATAGGTAATAAGATAATAATATCCATTTTTGTTTATCCAAATTAGCATTTGGATCTTCCTTACGGAGCTGTCCAAAAGCGACATAGAAGTGAAGGGATCCGAACAAAATAAAAGTAGCTAGGTTTGGCCAGATCGGAGCCAAAGACAATGGTGAAATCAAATTCATTTGACATGAAGAATAGGCTACCAATTGCATAAACTGGCAACATATGAGTAGGGGGCTCATCTTCCTTCTCTTCTCTTCTTCTTCCTCCCCATTCTTTATTCTTTCTTTCCAACAATGAAGAGGAGACTTAGGGGTATCCATTGATTTTGAGCCCCCCCTCTAGTCCCCCTTTAGATCTGTAGGAAGGCTTGTGCCCCCTCTAGTCCCCCTTTAGATCCGCCACGGCAGTGTAGGAACCTTTTCGTTTTGTTATTTTTAGACGATGAAATAAGATGTGACAGCCAACAGTGGTATTAGGATCCCAATTTTCCTCCGTAGGTTCATAAAGGAAATCGGGTAGCTGGATAGCATGCATAGCAGGGGATAGGTGGCCATGCATTTCAGAATTCATATATAGCTCTGATTTTATTTTTGTTTTTTACCATTAAGATTGGGTTGGGTCTGACACCTCCCTCGATCGGATTGGTGTGCCTGATCCGCGTGCACAAACTCATTGGGAGATGGGTGGACGTCGGCACCGCGGCCGGCCGTATGTGTGTAGATGAAATGGCCGGATTGGAGGGACATGATTAACTGGATGTGACGTGGATTATATTCCTGTGCTAGATGCCATGCACACTTTGCTTGCATTTCTTGATGCCGAGAGTGTAAATTAACCGAGGAACTCGGGTTCCTAGGCTCCTATCTCCACTACCGTCGGATGGTGTGAACGGGTGTGCCTCCTCAGGATTTGTGCGAGGCAAAAGTAAAAGACCACCCCTCGACTGCTTTTGTCGCGGTGTGATGGTGGGATGAAATGAGATGTTTTATATCTAACCGTGCTCTGTCCACCACATATTTTGAATGCACAGCTAATATGTTGAATATAGTTCTCTTTCCACCATATACTTTGAATGCACAACTAACATGTTGAATAATAAAAGTATGCATATTCTTTAGTAGTACATTATTGACTTTTTAATCGACAAAATGTGCATCCTAGTATGTTACACTATTCTTAATTTATTTTTTGATTATAAAGAAAATTGTGCATAAATTGTTGGATTTTATGCACATAAATAAGTGCATCTCATATGTTCAACAATTGAAAGATTTTGATTTGCACGAAATAATGTGCATCTCGTCGTAATATTTTTGATAATTTTTATTAACTATTATGTATTAGGTAAAGTCAGATGTGCAAATAGATGTGCATCTTGAACAATAAATAATTTTATGATTTTTTTCATGTGCAATTATAACTGCATTTTGTGTCCTCAGAGAAAAATGCACCACCATAAATTTATTTTTCTATTTTACTTGTGTACTGATTGGCTGCCCTCCTCAACACATGGAGTCGAGGGAACCTCCTATGTAGCTTCCCGAAGGTAGATAAGGCACCTAACATTTTAGAGATTAAAACCACTAAACCAGTGCAATGGGAAGATATGGAATACCGATATGGTGATTCGTTAATGGCCACAGGTTGTTTCTCCGTGGAGGTTGGCCCAAATTTGTTTGTCTGCGAGTTGGTGACATTTGTCTGTACGCATTGAAGATGAACGAGAGCAAGCTTACCATGGAGGGTCCATGCTATCTCCACGGACGAGTTTTAGTTTGGATTGAAGCAGAAGAAAATGGGGCTCTTTTTTTTTCCCTTTTTTTTGTAGTTCGTAGTTAGAGCGTGGTAGGGGTTAGAATAAAGTCAGTTTGTCTGGTCAATCTGTCCATCCTGAGACTGAAGAAGCCTGTGTGTTTGCTTGTTTTATATTAGTTCTACGTACTTTAGAGCCTGTTTGGTTGGCTACTAAAATATGGACATGCCAAAATATGGGCATGCCAACCTTTTTCTTACCAAAATCTTGATAATTTGCGAATAACACTTAATTAGGTGGGCTACCTTTTAGAATTCAACTAAATGAGTGCCAAAATTTATAGATTTGCCAACGTTTTGGCATGCCCACATTTTGGTAGCCAACCAAACATGCCCTTAGCTACCAAGAACCGGCCATGTGCTTTCTGTACCGTATTATGTATCGATGTAGTATTTCTACATTATTGAACTAATAACAGGACTATATTGATATCCAAATCAACTTAAGTTTTCCGTTGGTTTTCCGAACGCCATGGAGAGATGAAGAAGAGAAGGGGGTTAGAGGAAGAAGAAGACTAAGGGTATTTTGGTCTAATTTTTTTCAAAAATACAACGAAAGGGTACTTAGTGGCAATGTTTCGTAGAGCGCGGGGAGAGAGCTAGGATGACCGGAGAAAGCGAGACCGCCGGGCTAGGCTTCCGCCGCCGCCTTGTACGTTCGTTGGGGGAGAAGCCAGAACCCTCGGCGGCGCCCAGCGCGCCAGTGATCCTACGGCGCAAGCGCCGGCCCGGAATCGGAGGGCCCGCTAGCGAAATCCAGCGCCGGCCCGGAATCGGAGGGCCCGCTAGCGAAATCCAGATCCGACCTACACCCCACATGTGTTGCTGGTTGTTCATCTCCCACTGCTTCATGATTACGGCATTTCGCGTGGGCAACACCTCAGGGAGTCAGGGATGGTTGAGTGAAATAGGTCTGGGAGCATTGGAGAGTGGCGCGTTCGTGTTAAGTTAGATAGATGGTTCCTCCGCTGAAAATATTACCTTTTTTCTCCCAAAAGATGGCTCTGCTGAAAATATTGTGGTGCCAGTGTTAGGATACAGCTCTGTGTCAGTCTGTTTAGGCCGTGTTTAGTTCCCTGCCGTGTAAACGCAAATTTTTTTTGCGACGGAATCTTGCTAATTTGAAGTACTAAATGAAGTTTATTTACAAAACTTTTTGCACAGATGTGTTGTAAATCACAAGACGAATCTAATGATGCTAATTAATCTATAATTAATCAATAATTAGTAGATGGTTACTGTAGTACTTCATCTCGCGATTTACCGTCCA
Source organism: Panicum virgatum (assembly GCF_016808335.1). Classification (NCBI taxonomy): domain Eukaryota; kingdom Viridiplantae; phylum Streptophyta; class Magnoliopsida; order Poales; family Poaceae; genus Panicum; species Panicum virgatum. The sequence goes on along the minus strand of NC_053153.1, from coordinate 16,686,876 downwards.
TCTATGCAAAAAGTTTTGTAAATAGACTTCATTTAGTACTTCAAATTAGTAAGATTCCTTCGCAAATTTTTACATTTTTGCGTTTACGGGGTGGGAACTAAACAGGGCCTTAGACTTATTGGTCATATCTTTACCGCGCAGGAATGCTCCCGAAAGATTCTGAAGTCGTCGTCAGACGTCAGTGTTCGCTGTTCTCTAGTGGTGAGTTCACATCAGCGTATATTTTTGAATTTTGATCCCTTTGATCTTCCCCCCACTCCCCCCACAATAATCACCACTGTGGGCGCTTTAACTCAGACGATTGAATGCACTTGGAAGTTGAAATGGTTCCGACTTTCGGGCTCCATGTTTTTCTCTCCTTACAAATGGTCAGTATCGATGTACTGTGTTTGCAAGGAGTGGAAAACTTTGGAGCAACAATTGGATACAGGCATTCATAAGAACCAGGAAGCAGTAACTTACGAGCATGTACTTTATTTTCGTTGCAATATTACCATTTCATTTCCCCAAGTTGTTGCATCTGCTATGCCACACGGTATACTACATCTTTTATTTTATAATGTTGCAGAATCTGTTACCAAATTATTAACGTAAGTGTACTCCATTCCTTAAGATTGCTAAGATGCTAGGAGAGCAAATCATGACAGCTCCAGATTCCCTGCCATCTTTTACTGAACTTTCATTCCATTAAGTTCTTTCTAAAAAAGAAATGATTACCTCTGCATCCATCACTTGTTTTCTATCCATGTAATGATGACTAGCTGGCTTCATGGCTTGTGCGTGAGTATATATGTCCTAGTAGCCTTGAGGCTCCTTCTCTGCATCACCATTCTTCGGTGGAGCTTCTATGCAAAGGTAACGGCATTTTCTCTTCCCCCATGAGCATCAATAATGTAATGGAGAAGGGAAACTTTGATCCCCCCAGCTCTTTGCCTGGTAGTTTGTTTGATTTTGAGCCTTTTTTGTCCCGTAGACCGTAGTAGCATATGAAATCACTTTTTGAGCTGACCTCCAAAATGGATTATATTTTGGGTGCTCGATTGCAGCATCTAATGAGATTGCTTATTCTGTAATGTACATTGCTTTGTTGACCGATGCATAGACAAGAGTTAGAACCCTCTGTAATGCTCTACATAAAAAAAGGATTTATTTAACATGAAACTCGTCTTTATGGAGGCAAACTAGTTTCATATTGTGATGTTAGATTTTGTTCTACTGTAAATGGGAGAGTGGTGCAGCAGAGTTTCTTTTTAATTGAATATATGCATCTAATATAAACTGCAATTCCAGTTGATGGCTATGAGTGGTGGTTCTCGGATGAAGAAACCTCGTGAACATTGCCAAAGATACTTGGACCGTTTGGATGAAAAGAATAAGACTATGAGCTGCTTCCTCAGGCATATGACTGCCAATCCAAAACATGGCATGGTAAACTTTCCCGTGTTTGATGTGTTGCTTTTCATACCTTGTCTTTTCCATATTTTTAGACCAGAATAAATTTGGATTTAGAAAATGGAAGCTGTAGCTATTACTTTGATTGACTTGATTTGAGCTAAGCTAGAACTGAATGATGCGCTACTACCTGAAGATTGGTCTGAGCCTCAAAGGCGCAGTGTAGTAAACCAGCTTATTTTGAGCCTCTTCTTCTATAAAATTGACTTGCAAAGCTTTTGCATGTTCGCAACAAAAGAGATGCCCGCGCCTCAAAACAGTGGCAGAATATATTTATATCTCATGGCACATTAGACAAAGCTTCAATATCTGTTTCATGTATCTTAGCCTTCTTGGTGCACATCTGTTTGTTACTACTGCTGAATTAAAGTAAATAACATCTGGATCAATCCCATGCACACGATGCTCATCATTTTCTTTCACTACAAACCTCTCATGGTTGATAAATCTTGTCAATCAGAATAATATAAATATTGTACCTCATAGTTTTAAACCTTCAACAAGTGGAGTGCAGTTCCCAGCTTTATTAATTCGTATTAGGTTCTGAAGGATTTAAAGTATTGACAAGGTCCAGTGCTGCCCCCCACTTCTTTCTGATTTTAAATTATGACGTATACATTCCCCTGTTCCACAATCTTTTGTTGCTCATAATTTTGTGCATCTCATGAGTATATGTTTTGTGCTGTGGGGTCTACTGAGCCTTTATATTGAAACTACCCATGTAAACATATCTGTTTACCGAAGCATCTTCTGAAAAATATGCCTTAGATTACATTGTTTGTTTTTGATTGGTCAGCCCAGGAGTTGCTCTATTTACATCAATTCCTTTTGATGTTACTACAGATTGTACCGAACAGATTTGTGAAGCATTTTGCAGGAAAGTTGTCCGGAACTGTCAAATTAGAATCCCCTAATGGTAATCGATATGATGTCGAAGTTACAGAGCATCATAATAAGATGATGTTCAGACATGGGTGGGAGGCATTTGTTGATGCCCATCATATAGAAGAGAATGACTCATTGCTGTTCCGAAACATTGAGACATCTGTTTTTGAGGTTATGATCCTTGATTCGGATGGTTGTGAAAAAATGTTTCGTTGCTCTGGCAGAAAAAACACCCAAAGTGTTGGAGAAAGAAGTGTACATTTTGTTGATATTTCAAGCAGCTCTCAACATGGGACCATTGAATCATCAGGAAATGAGAGAGTTGCTAGGTTTGTGAAGGGTAGCTCCAGTCGACGAGGAAAAACATCAAAGATGGATGTTACATCTTCATCATCTGGTGGCTCAGGTTAAACAGTTATTTAAGTTACTTGCATATTTGCCTCATATTTTTATGTTTTCTTATTTCTATAGCGTGTTGTGTCAATTTGTGCAGGAGAAGACATTCCATGTGAAGAAGAATCTTTTGAGTCGGATGATCTCCAGAAACCCCCCGGGGCAGATTATATTATATCATGTCGCAGTCATCTATCTGAAGAACAAAAGGAGAGAGTAATTGCACTGATCGAGGAGCTTGAACCTAAAATTACTGTTTACGTTGCAGTCATGCAGAAGTGCAATGTTCATCCTCGGGCTCCTTTTGTTGTAAGTTCACTGCTGTTGCTGTTGCTGTAACTGTACATGGTGTCATAAGTACAAGTGAAATTCAACCGTGTTCAAATTCAAGTATAAAAAAATGTTTTCAAAATCTCATGAAGTCATGAGCCTTCTGAACATGTGTGAACTGTGGACAAATGGCACTTTTCTTTTCTTTTCTTTTCTTTTCTTTTCTTTTATTGACAATTGAAATGATTTTGTTTAGTATTATTGGTTGTTTCTTTAATCACATCATGTTCCATCTTTAATCAGGCTATTACCAAGGAATATGCATTTGCATATTTTCCACATGGAAATGCAAATGTCACACTTCAGAGGCCAGGCAAGAACGAGAAGTGGTACCCCAAACTCTACAAAATAAAAGATAGGAGCACATACATGCTTCGAGGGCAGTGGTCAGACTTTGTCCGTGACAATCATGTGCAGGAGGGAGATATCTGCGTCTTTTTACCGACAAATGGTGGGAGAAGATTCGCGTTTACCGTCTATCTACTTTCCGCAACAGCTCCTCATTCCAGACGTGGAAAAGGTTTTTTTTTAATGGTCACCGGGGGGAGATAATCCCCACCAGAATGCATTGATATAAAAGTCGGGCAGAAGCCCGTACATCAATGGTTACAAGGATCGTGGCAGACCACATATTACAAACAGCAAGCCCGAGGCACAACGGGCTCAAACAAGAGGAGGCGGAAAGCACCAAGAGCTAAGGAAACAGCAAACATCAACAGACTAGCCCTAATCTTGAACAAGTAGAAGACAACCATCAACGATCAAAACGAAGCGTCATCACCAAACAGCATGCTTGCCTTCACCACAATGGCCATTGCACCGCCACACCACCCCCTCGTAGCTACGCCGCCCTGTTGTCACCCTCCACCTTCCAACAGGGGAGGAATCCTGAAGGACGAAAGGGCCGCCCAACAGGATGGGGACTAAGAGTGAGGGAAGCACGCTGGTCACTGCGAGCCGGACAACGTCGATCTCCCTTGAAGCTGACATAGACACCTTTAAAAGCACATCCGGTCTCCACGAACCACCATCCTACGCCCTTTGTGGGGAGGAATCCACATAGGAGGGATGGCCAGTAAGCATGGACGCACACGGCATTTGATTTGATGGCTGCGTCAACAAGGAGCCCGAAGACGAAGCAGAGGCGCCAGCAAAGAGCACCCGCCTAACCACAATGGGAGCCAACACGAGGGCCAACACCAGAAGCCAAATCCGTTGAGGAGAGCATGAGAAGAAACGGTCACCAGATACTCATAGCGCCAACAAAGGGCCAAAGTAGAGCACATGGTGATGATGCCGGGAAGGGTTCCTCCACGACGATGCCTACAGGTAGGACGCGACGTCAAGACGCCGCCACCGGCGGTCTGGTAGACCAGAGCTGGGCTTTCGCCCGGAGAGATACCACGACTGCTGGGCAGAGAGCAATTACGACGCCTCCAAGAAGGTGAGCGACGCCCTCGGACGTCACCGTCGTCAGCACCGGTAGGGTGCCGGGCATGGCTTTCGCCTAGTGCTCCCTGAGACCTAGACGCACGGCCCAGGCTTAAAGTGTAGGAGGACCAGCAGTCTGGGCACCGTAGAGGCATCACCGGAGGAGCACGAGCAAGACCCAATGACCAACAGAGCTCCGATGGCCACCCCGGCGCGCACGACCGCGCCAGCGCGTGCGACGTGACCTAGCACCACCGCCGAGCAGACGCGGAGCACCCGCGCGAGCAACTGCCGTCGCCTCCGCCGAGCCCGCGTGTCCGCATAGAGCAGCCAGGAAGCCGACGCCGCCGCACTGCACCCCGGAGACGCCCTGTGGGCAGGGCCCAGGTTGGCGGCCGCGGAGGGAGCGGTGCAGCTCCCGGAGGGACCCCCGAAGCGGCGGTGCCCCTCAGCCTGGAGGAGGTCCCGAAGCGGTGGCGCCCCACGGCTCCCGGAGGAGCACTCGAAACGACGGCAGCACCCGCCGAAGGCGACCAAGGGCGGCCAGATCCGGCCCGGGGTGGCCCTGATCCGGCAGCTGGAGGTCGAGCTGGGCCCTCTATAGCTCGCGAATGGAGGCACCCGCGCCGGATTTATGGCATGAGACGCCATGTCCGCCGGCGAGATGCAAAGGAGATATCGGGGAGGGCGCACCAGATCCGGTTGGGTACGGCGCGGAGCTGGCCTCCACTGGTCTGCAACGCCGGCCACTGGCGCCGGAGGCCTCCCGGCCACCGGGCTTGCCTTCGAGCTGATGGAGGAGGAAAACCATAGGGGGGAAGATGCCGTGGGAGAAGGCCCCGCCGCCGCCGTCCTTAAGCCCAGGCGGACTTCCGCGCGGGGGGCTCTCCGGCGGCGGCGAGGAGGAGGTAGGGAGGGAGGGGGAGGGGCGGTGGACGGCGGCGGTCCGCCCGGGTCGCCGCTGGGCGACGCGAGCGGAACGGGGAGGGGCGTCTCCACCACCGTGGAAAAGGTTTTCAAAGCGTTGGTCCATGCCCTGGTGGGCCTAGTGCAAAGATGGCTTCAGAAATCCATATTAAGGAGGAACCAACCGATGGTATTGTAGAAAAACATTAGAAAATCAGTTGCATTTTGAATCTTTCCTTTCTTACGGCCTAAAACTATCTGCAGGTGAACATGTTTTCTCAGAAAGTGACATGCATAAAATTTCTCGTGAATCTCTGTAAACCAAAGACTCTGGTGGTACATCTCAGCCTCCCTACTTTTTACCAAGCAAGAGTGGCCTATCTAAATCCCAAAAGAAGGTTGTTGAGGAGAGAGTGCGAGCCATCCAATCCGAAGTTCCCATTTATGTAGCAATCATGAGGGAGAGTAGCTTTGCTGTACCTTCACGTTCGATGCTAGTAAGTTTAATTCTTTTCTATTTATCTTGAATTCTTATTTTTCATTCTTCAGGTTTTGTTCTTTTCATTCTGACCTGGTTTGTTGAGGTGGATATGATTGTTTTTCTCTGAACGGCAGACTACTTACCTGCTTTCAGATCAGCAAACTATCTGTTACCACATCATATAAATATTTTATTCCTCAAAGATTAACTACACAAAGTCCAATAGTATAAACCTTCCAAATTAGTCCTCCAAATGTGAAACTTTCAATGGGTTCCTAATTCTCTGTCTGTAACACATCAGGAATTAGGTTCGCGATATGCTACTGCTGTGCATCTTCCAGCTAGAGGGCAAACCGCGGTGCTCCAGTGCATGAGGAAGATATGGAAGACCAAAATGGTGTCTCAGAGGGGCCGCAGATGGTATCTAACTGTAGGTTGGTCAAAATTCGTCCGTGGCAATGGTCTGCAAGTCGGCGATATCTGCCTCTTCGAACCGAAGGACAAGACGAAGCTTACCATGAAGGTCCATATCATCTCCAGGGAGGAGCTTTAGTTCGTGGCAGTAAGCTGCTTAAAAAAAAAGAACAAATAATGCCGCTTCAAAAGTTCGTAGCTATGATGACCCTTGTTGTTCTGCTGGTGCCTTGCGGGTTATTTTTCTGTTTCGTACTTTGAAATAATCCTTGGCTGTGGCCAGTTTATCTGTGCAACACTTGATGCAGTCATGCAGTCTATCACTAACCATCCTGAATGGCCTAGTAATAAGTTTTACACGATGCGACATCTTTTGCGAGTTATTACTCAGGGTACAAAGAAAAGCTCAGCTTTTGTTTAAGTTCCATTAGCAGGCAGCTGCATGTGTTTTTCTTGTTGTGTTACAGGAGTGCATTGAACCTACAATCCCAGGGTGAAGCACCTTGGTTTTCATCAGCGACGGAAGCATAAGCTTTTTGTTTGGTTACTCTAATGTCTTTTTAGAGAGAGGAAACTTTTCCTTATTCAAGAAAGGGTTGTTTCAAAAAGGGACTGGTGGGCATGACTCCATCCAGAATCATGCGACTTAGAATGCCAATTGCTTTAGCAGGGGCACCACGCAATATAGGCAGCCAGCGGCCATCTCTGTTCATGACACAGCATCTTTGCAGCAGTGAACACTGGTGGTGTCATCAACTGGTCACTTGCTCCTTCATACACATCTCCACCAAAGAGTTGCACACATAGGCATCATCCCGAAAGGCCAAAGCCGCTTTTTTAGATAAAGGAATATTGAACAATATCCCAGCCTCTATATCAAAAAGTTATATCCGGTTCTTATTACAAACTTTGATAGCAAAACAGGAAGCAAATTACAAGCCACAAAGTCTATTACTAATCTGCCATCCGTTCCGCGCAAAGATGTCCATCGCCGTCACTTCCAAGGCGCGACATGCATCTGCAATCAAGCCTCTGTCCTCCACCTTTTGCAAAATCGCCCATGTCCTGATAAGATAGGTGGCCCTGAAAAGGATCTGGAGAACAGTTTGTTTTTGAGTATTATGAAAAACTACATCATTTCTGGAAAACCAGATTGACCAGAGAAGCGCATATAAGCCCGTGAACATAACTTTTTTCTTTTCTTTTCCCACATAAAACTCTGCAGCCATGACCCGAATAAATGCACAATATTATTAGGTTTTGTAAGACCGAAGGTGATGAAAATTATCCTCCAAAGTAACCCAGCCATATGACATCCGAAGAAGAGATGCACAATTGTTTCACCATTCATACAAAAACAACATTGTCTACTCCCCTTCCAATTACGCTTGGCTAAATTATCCTTTGTCAAGATAACCCCACGGTGGAGTAGCCAAATAAAAAAATTTACTTTCAAAGGAATTTTCAATTTCCATACGGGCATATTTATTGGTAGAGCTCGAACATCTAATAGAGCTGAGTACATAGAACGAACTGAAAATTGGCCACTTTTGTGAAGTTGCCAGATTCCTATATCCTTATTATATCCCAGCTGGATGTTAGCAACGCGATGTCCCAAATCCATCCACTCCATCAGATTATTTTCCGTAAGGTGTCTCCTAAACGAGACATTCAAAGAGTCTCCATTAAGAACTGTATGAACAATAGCATATTTGTGATGAACCAGATTAAACAAATTGGGATATTGATCTTTAAGGGTCGAATTCCCCAGCCACTTGTCTTCCCAAAATCTGGTTTGTTTCCCATTCTGTACTTTAAACGTCATCCAATTAAGGAAATCTTGTTTTACTGACATAAGCCATGACCAAAACTGTGAATCACCAGGTTTTTTCTCAACCTGAGTGAGGGTTTTGGATTTAAGGTATTTATTCCTGAGTATCTGCTGCTAAATGCCATCTTCATTAGTAAGTTTGAACAACCATTTACTTAAGAGGCATTTGTTTTGTACTTTTAAATCCATAATTCTCAGCCCACCTTATTCTTTTGGTCTACATAGGATATCCCATTTAGATAATTTATATTTTCTTTTGTGACCATCCTCTTGCCAGAAGAATCTAGATCTATAAAAATTTAGTTTTTTGAGAAGTTCTTTTGGGATTTCAAAGAAAGAAAGCATATAGACAGATAGATTGCTTAAAACTGAGTTTATGAGAGTCAGCATGCCTCCATAGGAGAGCAACTTGCCTTTCCATGTACTCAGTTTACGTTCAAACTTGTCTTTTATGATCTTCTAGTCTTTATTACTTATTCTCTTATAGTGTAACGGTTTCCGCTACCTGACATCCAAAAATATTTATGTAGTCAGATTCTACCTTCTTTGCTTCACCAAAACAGAAGAGTTCACTCTTATGGTAATTTATTTTGAGGCCAGATAACTGCTCAAAGATTGTTAGTATGAGTTTCATGTTCCTGGCTTCATCGAAATTATGATCCATAAAGATAATAGTATCATTTGCATATTGTAGAATTGAAATACCGTCATCTACAAGATGGGGCAAAAGACCCGAGATTTGTCCATCCTGCTTTGCTTTAGCAATCATAACTGCTAACATATCTGCAACAAGATTTAAGAGCAAAGGAGACAATGGATCACCTTGTCTGAATCCCTTTTTAGTCTGGAAAAATTTTCCTATGTCATCATGGACCTTGACCCCAACGCTTCCCTTAGACACAAATGATTCAATCCATGAGCAACACTTCTCGGGAAAACCTTTCATTTTCAGCGTTTGTTGGAGAAAAGACCATTTTACCTTGTCATAGGCTTTTTCGAAATCTAGTTTTAAGATTACCTCATTCATCTTATTTTTGTGAAGTTCATGTAATGTTTCATGTAGAATTACAACCCCTTCCAAGATGTATCTCTCTGGCATGAAAGCAGATTGTATTGGTCGGATGACCTTATCCGCCACTTGCGTCAGTCTGTTAACGGCCACTTTTGTGAAAATTTTGAAACTCACATTAAAGAACAGATAGGACAGTACTGTTGAATTTGTACTGCATTATTCTTCTTTGGAAGAAGGTTTATAATTCCAAAATTAAGACTATAGAGAAAAGGGGTCCCACTGTGGAATTCTACAAACATAGCCATTAAATCATCCTTGATTAGATCCTAGAAGGATTGATAAAATTCAGCTGGAAACCATCCGAACCAGGTGCCTTGTTGTGTTCCATTTAGAAAATAGCCTCTAATCTCACTATAAGAGAACTTCGTTATTAATTTCTCTTTGTCATCATCTATCACCTGCGGTATATCCTCCCTTCTACCCTCATCCATGGTCAAAAGAGATCAGAAGGGCCAAATAGATTGCGATAGTAATCAGTGATGTATTTCTTAAGTTGTTTATCTCGTTTAATGATTTCACCATCATCTTTTAGATGGAAAAATCTCGTTTTCCTATGTTTTCCATTTGCAATAAGCTGGAATTATTTGGTGTTCATATCACCAAAAAATAAGTTCGTGGTTTTCCCTCTTTAGTACCATTTAATCTCTTCCTCCCGAAGGAGTTGGATTAATCTCGATTTGAGGGTCTGTTTTAGATCTACCTCCCATTGATTGAGTGTCTGGGTTTTGTTATGAATCAAAGTCAAAGCAACAGTATATGAATGAAAGACTTTGAATGGTGGCCAATTAAATGAAGAGGAGGAAGAGATTTCAACTCATTCACACACTGTAATTAATATGTACTCTCTCCTATAAATAGAAGGTCACTCTCACACTTATGTAACAAGTGAAAAAGCAGAAAGAAGAAATACAAATAGAGACCTCTCTTCCTCCTATGCTCTGTGTGCTGTGCTCTCGTGTGCCCGTTCTGTGATCTTGTGTGTCCCTGTGTGAGTACTACAGGCTGATTTCTAACACGTTATCAGCACGAGTTCTACCGAGCTAAGAGTAAGAAGGTGAGGAATCAATTCTATCAACCTATTACTCACATCACACGAGATACTTTGTTGCTTGCTGAGTTGTTGGCGCGTCGGCAGCGCCCAGCAACACGATGGCTGATGTGCCGCTGTTGCTGTCCACTGCCGGAAGCAACTCATCGATTATTCGGCGATGCTAGGATGGCTCTGCCTCCGCTCGCCGTCGGCCCTGAAGTGCGGAATCCCCATGTCCCGAAGACGTGTGTGGAGAGGTGGTCCAGCAGACCACGACCCGTAGGGCAAGCAAAAAAGAGCGCGGCCCCGTAGGCTGCTGCCGCCGGCTGCGGACGGGCACCGCTGCCACCCACCAGACCGGGCGCTCGAACTGCCACCTCGCCGATCCAGCAGGTCGCGAGGGCGCCAGCCCCGAAGGCCGCGCGCTGCGCAGCCACCGCGCCGCCGGTCCCGAAGACCGGGGGCGCAGGCCACCGCACCGCCGGGCTCCGCAAGTCGCGGACGCGGGCGCGGACCCCGTCGCCGGCCGCGGCCGCCAGACGGGCGCAGGAACGGGCCGCCGGCCAGCGCGGGCGCTGCCCTGCCAGGCACAAAGCTCCCGCCGGCCGGGCTCCGCAGGAAGGGCGCGCGCACGGGAGCCCCCGCCGGCGGCACAGCCCCTGCCCGGCCGCTGCAGGACGCGCGCAAGCGCGGGTCCAGACCGCCGGCCGCTCCTCCTCCCACAGGCGCCAGTCGCCGCCGCCTTGCTTCCGGGAGAAGCACGGGAGAGAGAGGAACAAGAGGATAGCAATTTCTTCCCTCTTTCTTATTTCCTTCCGAGAGAAGATAAGAACGGTCCCTCTTGTTTTCCCTTCTGTATCGGAGGGTGAGAACGTGGTGGGGCCAGCTTGAGCACGTGTGTGCACAGCAACTTTTTTGTTGCTGGTTTCAAGGGCCGTTTAGTTCCCAAACTAAAATTTTTTAATGTCATATAACAGTTTGACCAGATGTTAGAAGGGCTTTTCGGACACTAATTAAAAAATTAATTTCAGAACTCATTTGGAAACCGCGAGACGAATATTTTGAGGCCTTTGAACGCATCATTAGCACATGTGGGTTACTGTAGCACTTATGGCTAATCATGCATTAATTAGGCTCAAAAGATTCGTCTCGTCGTGTACATCCAAACTGTGTAATTAGTTTTGTTGTTTAATTACATTTAATACTCCATACATGTATTCAAAAGAGAAGACACAAATTTCGAGGTGAAAATTTTTGGGAACTAAACGCCAAGCATGAAACAGATGGCCTAAAACCATCCGCGTGAAGTGGCCCAAGTCCACTATATTTTGTTTGTTTATTTATTTGTTACAATTTATCTATTATATTTATTTAAATTCTACAAATTTATTTTATTGCATTTATATTATTTAATCAAAAGTAATCTTGAAGATTACACCTAGAAAAAATATTGTATAGTCCTGAAGACTATAATCCTGAAGATTACATGTGACCGACATACATTAATGCTAAGCATTAATTGTGCAGACATATCGGACATCGCAAAGAGGGAGTTCGATGCGCTTGCCGTGGACGGCAGCAACTACCTCACTTGGGCTACTGACGTTGAGATCAAACTCGACGGTATGGGTCTCGATCATACCATCGTCCAGCCTGAAGCTGGAAAGGATGAACGCACAAAACCTGATAAAGCAAAGGCGTTGCATTTTTTGCAACATCATCTCCACCCAGACCTGAAATCTGAGTACATGACGGAGAGGGATCCACTGGTATTATGGCAGTCCCTGAAGGGCCGTTTCAGCCAACAGCGGTCAATTGTGCTCCCAAGAGCACAACAGGACTGGATCAACCTACGCTTCCAAGACTTTAAGTCTGTGGCAGCGTACAACTCTGCTTTACACAGGATTGTGACTAAAATGCGTCTATGTGGCCTGAAGATCACAGATGTTGATATGATCGAGAAGACTCTATCCACCTTCCACCCTGGCAACATAGTACTGCAACAGCAATACATGAACTCAAAGTACACTAAGTACTCTGAGTTGAGTGAAGTATTGTCTGTTGCCGAACAACAGAATGAGGTTCTTATGAACAATCATTCTGTCCGGCCCACCGGCTTCATGGCTATGCCTGAAGCATACGCCAACGTTGCTGAGAGTTCTCGCAACCATAAAAGAGCCTGTGGAAAGGGAAAGTGGAAGGGGAAAAGAGATGCCATGTTTAAAGGCAAAGGAAAGGGAAAGCCCATAGGTAGAGTCGAACCCAAGAAGGAAAGAGGTGATCATAGTGGGGAAGAGCAAGGTGAATGCTACAGATGCGGGACAAAGGGACATTGGTCCCGTAAGTGCCGCACCCCCAGACACCTGGTTGACCTTTACCAGCAGAGCAAGAAAAGGAAAGGTCAACATGTGTCCCACTTCACCGCTGAGCCAGAAGCTCAGAAGCGTGACGATATGAATGTCGACACGAACGGTGAAGATGTCCAAATGGATGAAAATGAGGACAGTCTTCTTGATGACTTTGATATATTTTGGGACCTGCAGGGATCTCCAAAATACCATGTTAAAAATGATGTCCACATGTATTAGTGTTTGGCCATATATGCTCCTGAAGAGCATTTGTAATGTAGCATATGGTCCAAACCTTTGTAATGTTTCCTAGGAATCATGTCATATTGCTCTAATAATGTATGCTTTATGTTAAATTTCTATTTTTCTTTCATGGTATTTAGCAAAATCTATGGGAATCCAATGGCTGAAGCGGAGATCTGCCTTGTAGACAGTGGCACCACTAATACAATACTAAGGGAAACCAAGTATTTCCAGACTTTGACAAAGAAAAATGGAAATATTATGACCATTGTTGGAAGCAATGCTCATATCGTGGGCACCGGAAGTGCCCACTGGTTCTCCCGATGGGTACGCAAATATTTGTGAAGGATGCATTATTATATCCTGACTCAAAGCGCACCCTTTTGAGCTTCAAAGATATCCGTTCAAATGGTTTCCATATAGAAACCGAGATTGAGCAAGGTACTGAATATCTGCTCATCACCAAATTTGACGGATATCGAAAGCAAATAGTGGAAAGACTCCCTTCATCGCCATCGGGTTTGTACTACACGTACATAAAACCCACTGAAGGATATGTTGCGATGAAGACCATATTCAGAAATGCGGAATCATTTCGAATATGGCATGACCGATTGGATCGTCCTGGGTTGAGTATGATGAGAAGAATCATCAAAAATTCTGCTGGCCATGGTGTTAATGGTTTCCCTAATCCTGAAGATTTTATTTACACTGCATGTGCAAAGGGGAAACTAATCACTAGACCATCCCTCCTGAAGATTAGGGATGAGTCGCCTGTGTTCCTGCAAAGGATACAAGGCGACATTTGTGGACCTAGTCAGCCCCTGTCGGGCCCCTTTAGGTATTTCATGGTACTGATTGATGCATCTACCAGATGGCGCTATGTGGACCTGTTGTCCACTAGAAACCATGCCTTTTCAAAGCTCATTGCCCAAATAATCAGGCTGAAGGCGAGTTTTCCTGATAACCGCATTCAGTCCATTCGGATGGATAATGCTAGTGAGTTCAGGTCGAAAGCCTTTGATGATTATTGCTTAGCCATGGGCATTAAGGTAGAGCATTCAGTACCACATGTCCACACACAAAATGGTCTAGCTGAATCCTTGATTAAGAGAATCAAGTGGATTGCCAGGCCCAGATTGCAGAATTGCAGGCTACCAACCAGCTGTTGGGGCCATGCAGTGTTGCATGCTGCAGCACTAATCCAACTCAGGCCAACTGCATATCATGAAACATCCCCCTTACAGTTGGTGCATGGAAAAAAACCAAGTATTTCCCATCTGCGTATATTTGGCAGTGCAGTGTATGTGCCAATACCACCGCCTCAGCGTACCTCAATGGGACCCCACCGGAAGTTGGGGATCTATGTTGGTTATGAAACTCCATCCATAATCAAATATTTAGAGCCTATGACTGGGGATCTTCATACGACTCGGTATGCTGATTGTGTCTTCGATGAAGACCATTTCCCAGCATTAGGGGGAGATAGGCATCCAGAAGAATGCCGGGAAATTGAATGGAATGCAACGGGGTTGCAATCCTTAGATCCACGCACTAGTGAGTCTGAACTGGAAGTTCAGAGAATTATACATTTGCAAAATCTTGCAAATGAGCTGCCAGATGCCTTCATTGATCATAAGAAAGTGACAAGATCGCATATACCTGCAGTAAATGCGCTGGAGAGAGTTCAAGTACCCCAGAAGGCTACTAACTCTACAGTCTTAGCCCCTAATCCTAGGAAGAGGGGGAGGCCTCCGGGTGCTCAGGACAAGGTCCCGCGGGAGACATCCGCAGAGGCGAGTACTTGAGCCACTTGCATCACTCAAAGAATCAGTTGAAGAAGCTCAACCTGGAGTTGAGAATGCCCCTGAAGTGGCGGCTCGACCTGGAGTCGAGTTGGTCCCTGAAGGACCCCATCCTAAAGATGGAAACCACCATGCGTCGCGCGCTCAATATCGCATTGGTGGATCGGAACGCCCCAGCTCAATCGTTATGGGAAATCACGATGAGCGGGAGGATGATCATGAGGAGATTGCCACTAATTATGTGGAATCAGGAGAATCATATAATAGAAAGGCCACAGTTGTCGACATATATTTTGCCTCAAAAATTGCTGACTCGATGGATCCGGATCCAGAACCAAAGTCCTTAATAGAGTGCCGGAAGCGCTCAGATTGGGACAAATGGAAAGCGGCAATTGAGGCAGAATTGCGCTCGCTTTGCCAAAGAGAGGTTTTTGGGCATGTAGTCCCAACACCTCCAAAAGTCATCCCTGTAGGATGCAAATGGGTCTTCCTCCGGAAAAGGAATGAACATGGTCAGGTGGTAAGATACAAAGCGAGGTTAGTGGCACAAGGGTTCACGCAGAGACCCGGCATCGATTATGATGAGACTTACTCTTCTGTTATGAGTGGCATAACATTCCGATATCTCATATCTATGGCAGCTAACATGAATTTAAAAATGCAGTTGATGGATGATGTGATCGCATATTTATATGGGCCACTTGATTCGGAAATATATATAAAAGTCCATGAAGGACTCAAGATCCCTGGACCGAATCAGAACCGCAACATGTTCAGCGTTCGCCTGCAGTGGTCGTTATATGGGTTGAAACAATCCGGAAGGATGTGGTTCAATCGATTGAGTAACTTTCTCCTGAAGAGAGGTTACACAAACAATGATGATTGTCCCTGTGTGTTCATAAAGAAATCCACTGATGGATTCTGCATTATCTCAGTTTGTGTCGATGATTTGAATATCATCGGTACCACAAGGGACATTGAGGAAGCGTCGGCTTACCTCAAGACGGAGTTTGGGATGAAAGACTTGGGTAAAACCAAATTTTGTTTGGGCCTGCAGCTCGAACACCTCCCTAAAGGAGTGTTTGTACACCAGTCCACCTATACAAAGAGGGTACTTGAAAGGTTCAATATGGACAAGTGCCGCCCTCTAAAAACCCCCATGGTCGTTCGATCATTAGAAGCGGATAAAGATCCATTCCGACCCAAGGAAGAGGATGAGGAGGTTTTGGGACCTGAAGTCCCATACCTAAGTTTTATCGGTGCACTAATGTACCTTGCAAATTGCACAAGGCCAGACATTGCATTTGCAGTGAACTTGTTGGCTAGGTACAGTTCTTCCCCCACCAGAAGACATTGGGTTGGCGTGAAAACCATCCTCAGGTACCTACAGGGTACTCAGGATCTTGAATTATGGTATTCAAGAAAGGGGGCTCCCTCTATGGTGGGTTATGTTGATGCTGGCTATATGTCTGACCCGCATAATGCCAGATCACAAACTAGTTTTGTATTTCTCTGCGGTGGTGCAGCCATCTCATGGCGGTTTGTGAAGCAGACCCTGGTTGCCACATCAACTAACCACTCAGAGATAATTGCCCTGTATGAAGCTGCACGAGAGTGTGTTTGGCTTCGTCGAATGATTGACCACATCCAGAAGTCATGTGGTATGAATACTGTTGACGCCCCCACCATTATCTATGAGGATAATGCGGCTTGTGTTGCACATATGCATATGGGCTATGTTAAGAGCAATCTCACGAAGCATATTGCTCCTAAGTTCTTTTACCCCCACGAGCTCTAGAAGAGCGGGGATATAAAGATTCTGCAGCTAAGTCATGTGAAAATCTGGCAGATTTATTCACAAAGTCTCTGCAAGCTTCCAGCTTCCACAGGTGTGTTCGTGGAATTGGTATGAGACGACTTAGAGAGTTGCAGTGTTCAGGGAGAGATCAACCCTGAAACCCATAGCCCATAATCGTGATCCTGAAGATCACGTGTCGGTCCCGAAGTACTGACCCAACATCAACTGTTGTACTCTTTTTCCCTTGATGAGTTTTTCCCACCAGGTTTTCTCATGCAAGGTTTTTAATGAGGCAACATGTGCAACGTAAGCTGATGCATGTGATGTACTCTTTTCGCATACCCTTTTTTCCCACCGGGTTTTTGGGATGAGTTTTTAACGAGGCATACACATGACATTCAATTGGCCAAGGGGGAGTGTTATAAATCAAAGTCTAAGCAATAGTATATGAATGAAAGACTTTGAATGGTGGCCAATTAAATGAAGAGGGGGAAGATATTTCAACTCATTCACACACTGTAATTCATATGTACTCTCTCCTATAAATAGGAGGTCACTCTCACCCTTATGTAACAACAAGTGAAAAAGCAGAAAGAAGAAATACAGATAGAGACCTCTCTTCCTCCTATGCTCTGTGTGCTGTGCTCTCGTCCACCAGATTCAGTGGTAGAGTAGCCCTCCTGGTCAGCCCCACCCACCTTGTGTATATCAGCCGCATCCATGGCCATGTCACCCACCACGTCTGTGCTCCCAACGATAACGTCCAACTGCCGCAATTGTGTAGGTGTTGCTGCAGGCGTAACTTTGAAAGCTACCGCCTCGCCATTAACTCCCTCACAAGTGGTTGCATCCCTGCTGCACACAAATTTGCCATCAGCACCCAACGACTCCATCACTGAGCCTTCATTGCCATCATTTTCAGCCATGACCTTATTCGCAATCTCCTCAAAAAGATCACTTGTAACCATGTCTAAAATCTCATGTGCCATAGCCTTAAAGTTTTTTTTGTTGGAAACCAGAGATTTGGTTACCTGGCTGCTCCGCATTGTTACGTGTGTCCATATCAACATCAGAATTGTTTTGGAGTCTGGACAAGCTGCGCACGAGCTTGCAAGCCGCTTGCCAAGCCCACCACCCTTTGCTGCACGTCCTGGATGCACGGTGCTGAAGGAGAACCCGTCGGCGCCAAGCACCAACAGCTTCCCTGACCATCCTTCGCCACCAGACACAAGCATGGTCGAACAACAGCAACGGCACCGCGTCGGCGAGCTGCCCGTGATGGACCATGGCAGAGAGGAACGCGTTCATCAGGAAGACGTTGGACTCAAAGCCAAGCCGCACAGCCAGAGCGTACAGCTGACCGCCGGACCGACCAACGAGCGATCCCAATCAGGGGTTATTTGTAAATATTTGGACCGATTCGTAAATATTTTTTATAGCAGACATCATCGCTGCCGTCGGACCAACGGCTCGCCGCAGCAACTTCTCTCCTCTCCACCGGCCGCCTCGATCCCCTTCTCCGCAGCGCCTTCCTGGAGATTCCGGGATCAGAATCGGCATGAGCATAGTTTGTGCACTCCATCCTTCCCCTCTTGTCCTGCTTTTTTGGGGGTTCCTGACTTTGTTATAGATGCGGCCGGAGTGAGTTTCGTTGGCATTTGGCAATGCACCCAAGCCCCCACGAAAAGAGATGGTTTCTTGGGGCGACGGATTGATGGGGGATCATTGGACCCGCCTTGGTCCAATGATTGTGGCGTACTGTTCGTTCCTAGTTCTGGTCCTCCAGTAGTCAATCTGGATGCAACTCGTGGTCACAGTAGGGTTAGTCCTCCAATTTTTGGATTGGGCTGAGCTATTGCAACTTTGAAATGGTCACATGAGAATTTAGAAGCGGTGCTGGTGACTCCTTGTGCCTAGGAAGGATTCTGATCTATCTTTCGCTTTGCTCGTCACCGGTGGTGGTATTTCGCCGACACAATGTGATGATTGTTTTGCGAGTTACGTTACTTGTATAATTGATAATTTCATAACACAGCAAACCTCTTGGTATTTCTGCAGAACAACGTCTGTGAAGTGTGCGGAAATATTGGTTACAAGCATCTCCTGATCTGTTACAGAGATTGCAAGTGTTCTGTGGTGCACCTGTATGTTTTCTTTCCCCGTGATGATACTTTATTTAAATTATATAATGCTTGTTAATGGGCATACACAACAATAAATTAGTCCAAACCTAAACAAAAAGATAAGCTTATCCCTTACAAAAGTAATCTATGGTAAATCACATCCAGTGTTCTACCTTATGTACACCATTGATTATGATTGGCCTTCTCGTATTATGATTTGTCATTGTGTAGATACTGTTTGGATGAAGTTATCTTTGATGCATCATTAGCAGAGTGGTGGTGTTATGAATGCCATCAAAGGCGTGGTGAAGTTACATCATGCAGCGGATCTCTAGAGAAGGTGACAAGTGAAAGGTCACTAAGTTATGCTCATTTTGGTTCTGCCGTACATCAACCAGTTACCAAGAGAGTGAAGTCAGCAAGGAAAGCAGGGCCTGGAGGAAAAAGAAAAGGTAAATCTTACGTGACTAAAGCATATGGTGAAAGTAATTGCAATGCCATAGATGGCTTAGAAAGAGAAAAGGTAGATGTCAGATTCCAATATGATTATAGGGCTAATAATGAGTTGCCCCAGATTAGCATTGTTGCTATTGTAACTTGCATATTTCCTCAAATTATACATCACGTATTATTATAATTCGTTGCATTTTTTTTACAGCAGAATATATTCCCTCTGCAAACTATTCTTTGGAGCCGGATGATATTCAGGCACCCCCAAAAGGCTGATTATGTTTTATCATATAGAAGTATTCTATCTGAAGCACAAAAGGAGAGAGTAATTGCATTTATCCAGGAAATTCAACCTAAAATCACTGTTTTTGTAGCAGTCATGCAAAAGAGGAATATTCAACCCCCGGGACCTTTCCTGGTAAATTATTCGCTACTCCTTTTGAATAGGAAACTTTGTGTGTCAAAATTACATGGGAAATTTAACTATGATCTTCAATTTGTCATGAATCTTATGAACACGCATGGACACATGACTTCTTCTTGTTGTCTTTTTTTTTTGCTTGATGATTGAAATGATTTTGTTTAGTATTCGGTTTTTTTAACAGCAGCACACCATGTTCCATCTGTTATCAGGGTATTTCCAAGGATTATGCATTTCCACATTTCCCACATAGAAGCACAAATGTCACACTTCAGACGCCTAGCAAGAGGAGCGAGTGGCATCCTAAATTCTACAAAAGAAATGCCAGTCGAAAGAACATGCTTATGGGGCAGTGGTTAGATTTTGTCCGTGACAATCGTGTGCAGGAGGGAGATATTTGCCTTCTTTTTCCAGCAGAGGGTGGGAAAAGATATACATATACGGTCTATCTACTTTGTGCATCAGCAACTCATTCCATTGGTAGAGCTGGTTTTCAAATAGTTTGCCCATGCCCTGGTCGATCTAGTGCAAAGATGGCTTCTGAAGTGCACATTATGGAGGAACCCACAAATGGTATTAGAAACATATTTACAAATTTAGTAGGATTTTAGATGGTCCCTTTCGTATGGCCCAAAACTGTCTGCAGACGAATCTTTGGAGAGTGAAGACTCTGGTGGTTCATTGCAGCCTCTGTACATTGTACCATGCAGGAATTATCTATCTAAATCCCAAAAGAAGATAGTTGAAGAGCGAGTACAAGCCATCCAATCCGAAGTTCCTATTTGTGTAGCAGTAATGAAGAATAACAATGTTGGTGATGCTCAGAAGTGGATGCTAGTAAGTTCAGCTCCAGTTTTGGTATTGAATATTTTTTTTTTGTGTTTCAAGGCGGTTCCTGTAATTGTTAAACTGCATGCTTGTTGATCATCTGAATGCAACTATTCATTCTCCCTCATCAGCAAATTATTTGCGGTTATGTCATATCATGTTTTTGTCGACCCGATCAGCCATATAGAATCAACATATATAGACCCTATAAATTTTCTCGTTTAGTCACAAAGTTATTCGTGTTGCTAATTTTCTGTCGACAACACACCAGGAATTAGGTGTTCGGTATGCTGCTGTACATCTTCCAGCTAGCGGGCAAGCTGTGGTGCTCGAGTGCATGGGGAAGACATGGAAAACCCAGATGGTGATTCATAATGGTAGAAGGTGGTTTCTTAATGGAGGTTGGGCCAAATTTGCTCGTGACAATGGTCTGCGAGTCGGTGACATCTGTCTGTTCGATCTAAAGTAGAACGCGAGGAAGCTTACCATGAAGGTCCATATCATCTCCAGGGAGCAGTTTAGTTTGAAGTAGAAGAAAAGTTGTGTTCTTGGTTGTTCAAAAATTTGTATAGGTGTTATAACTTCGAGAATTATTAGATTCTTTGCTACGAAATACTCATGGGCCTCTGGATATTGGCCCGTTCGTCCCCTATGGTATTTGGTTGTGCCATATGAAGGGTCTGGCAAGGGAAGGGTCAAAGATAGGGTTTCCCCTTCCCTCTCCTACGTCGTCATCACCTCTAGTTGATGTTTGGATAGTAGGAAAAGAAGGATGAGAAAGGCAAATGAGGGAAGATGGCTAGCTAATCCCTTATTTGGATACATGGAAAGGGTTAAGAAACAGGTATGGGATAGGAATAAGACGAGCTCGTTTCCCATCAATTCATACCAAGTGGGAGGGGGGTGTGTTTCGGTGGGAAACGAAACGGTGAGTCTGGCCATGCGGGTCCCACAGCTTTAACCCAAACCTTATGAACCCAAACATTGTGATGAAGATAAAAATTTTATGTCCCCTACACCATACTCGCTCTCACATGAGTACATGACCACCGCATATCCTTTTCCCATTGCCTCGACGAGGTGGTGGCGATGGCAACAAAGTTCATGGTGGACTACCATGTAGAGAAGTAGGGGTGTCGCTGGTGAGGAATAGGGATGAGAGTGGGATGAGAAATTCCCGTACCGACGGACACCATTTTCTGTTTTATGATATCTTTTTTTGTTATGATACTATTTCTGACCGTTCCCTTTTTAGAAAAATATAGAAGTTATCATTTTCAATTAATTTTATAGTCGTTTTCACCATATTTGATTTTGTTAGTTTCGACTGTTTTCATCCCTAGCTGCGAACTAGGATAGAGTAGAGGTGACATGAGCCAAAAGGAGTTTGATATGGCAAAATCCATTGTGGGAGGTAATGCGCCATCAGTCTCATGTTGCATACACATGCAGACATACTTGTGTAAAAAAACACCTACTGTATTAATTGTTGCCTTGTTGGCGAATATGGCTGTGTTTGGTTATAGGTTCCATCAACTTTACACAAAAAGACAAATGTCTGCATAGAACAAATGTCTGCATAGAGTACTAAACAAAGTCTATTTGCAAAATCTTTTTAGAGATGAGTGTAACTTTTCGAGACGAATCTAATGACGGTAATTAATTGATAATTTGCTACAGTGATGCTACAGTAATCACCCTCTAATCGCGTGGTCAAAGGGCTCATTAAATTCGTCTCGCGATTTACACGAGGGGTTGTGGAGGTTGTTTTGTAATTAGACTTTATTTACTACTCTAAATTTCTGGTCAAATATGCAAAAAGTTTTCGCGAAATTTTGCAGAGGCCAAACCAAACACGGCCAAACTCGTGCTTGACTGGAGAGGAGATTTGGGCAGACCCATATAATTCCCTTGGATGTGGAGCTCGTGTGCCCGTCTCGATTGTTCTGTGCATTTGTGCTTTCCGTCTTGAGGCCCGTTCAGTTCGCGATTTTAGAATGAGAAGTTACTGTAGCACAATTCATTATTATTTGACAAATAATATCCAATCATGAACTAATTAGGCTTAAAAGATTCATCTCGTGCTAATCAGTTAGACTGTACAATTAGTTATTTTTTCAACTATATTTAATGCTCTATGTATGTGTTCGAAAATTTGATGTGACTGTTACTGTAGCAAACTTTTTAGGAAGTGAACGGAGCCTAGCTTTCTGCCTTCCTCTATGTCAGGTGCCTGAATGCGGAAACAAGGCCCTGTTTGGATGTCCAGATCCAAAATTTTGGATCGAAGAATCTTAATTTTTGAAGTATTAAATAAAGTCTAATAATAAAACTAATTGCAGAACTCTAGGGCTACTTAGCGAGACGATTCTAACGAGGTATACTAATCCACAATTAGTGGATGGTTACTGTAGCATTACTGTAACAAATCATGACTTAATTACCGTCATTAGATTCGTCACGAAAAGTTACATCCATCTGTGAAAAAATTTCGCAAATAGACTTTATTTAATGTATTATGCATGCAAGATTCCTTGATCAAAAAATTTTGATCTCTGTGGGCCCAAGTCCCTGAACGAAGAGTCCCAGGGTGATCCTGATCCGGACGTCGGAGTGGGCCCAACCTGGCCCGATACGGAAACAAGTCTCAGGTAGCTCTGGAAACCACTCAAAAAAAAGAGTAGCTCTGGAAAATCTCGCTTCCGCCCCGGGCCCGGTCGTCCGAAGCCGAATCCAACGGTGGCCCGCGCGGCTCCCCTTTCCTCTTCTTCTCCACCGTCTTCGTTCCTTCAGACCGCCCGCCGTACCGCCGCCTCCCTCCTCCTCGTCGCCCGTAACAAGCCCCTTCGGCCTCCGCAAATGCGCGCCCCTCAGCCCCAGGTTGTCTGAGCTGTTGAGGGCTTCGTGTTTTTCCTTGGGAGCGGGACGGTCGCGGCGACCTTCGAAAGGAATCATGGTATGGGCACTCCTCGATCCATCCTCTCCTGTCCTCTCGCGGTTTCCTGTCTTCCTCCCTCGATTCTTGGCCGGGGTGATGTTGGTTGGCAATGCGCTCCCACCAAGAAGATAGATGTTTTCTTCGCGACTGATTGACGGGGGGATAGTCGGCGCGGGCCGGGCATGGCCTGGATGTTCCCTTCGTGCGGCAAGGTTAGGCACTAGCTCTTGTCAGGCACACTATTGCGGCGCTCCTGTGTCGATAGGGATGGAAAGGACACTGAAATGTTAATCACGAGTTCACGGGGTACCGATTGCCCCGATTGCGCCACGGGATCCCTTTGTGGTATTGTGCAATGAGATTGGGGCATGGTGTTGTATAAGAGCTGAGGTGCAATGTAGGGAATCAAACCTAGCACGGTCGGCACGAGGTGTGTGGGCGGGAACCACCCAGTTCCTATACTCGACTCGAATTCGGGTGCATGTTTCCTTTAACGGCACCTATTTCACCCTAGGTTGGTCGAGCTGTTTTATTGCGGTGTAATGTAATTTTGTTTGGTTCTGTTTACTCTGGTATTCCACAATTCCATCCATAATTTTTGTCTTTGGGTTACCAAGTCAGTACGTGTGTGATCTGATGCAAATGTATGGTCCATCGCTCTCAATGCCTTTCATTACCACGTCACCAGTGGGGGACCAGTGTTCAAAATTTCAGTGAAATTCCAGCTGGAATTTGCGAAATCCGTTATTCCTGGAGTTGAACGGAAATGTGTAGTTTTTGTTTAAAACCCTGGTCTTACTGAATTTTATGACGATTAAATAGGATTTATATAAGCCTAAGGACAAGTAGTACACTGGTGTGGTGGAAAGTGGGTGCTCCTCATATTTCTTTGGCTTACAACTTGCGCGAAATAAAACCACATATAGCTGGGAATCGACCCCAGGACCTATAGAAAAGCTAGCCTCAGTAACCAGCCAAAGAGAAAATGCTCATAAAGTTTTGGTGCCAAGGACCTATTTATTATTTAATTTTGGCCCAAATTTCCAAATGGAAAATCCGGAATATCGATTTATGGCACCATTGGCAAATTAAGTGCAGTTATGTGGATCAGATGTAAGAAAGGAAAGAGGAAGACTTAAGTGTAAACATGTTCTATTGATGTAACACTCATACTTTATCAGCAAACATTGGAATATATTTAAAGCAATTTGATGATCATATTGTGAATTACTTCTGTAAACTGATAACTGCAAACCTTTTGGCATTTATGCAGAACATTGTGTGTGAAGTATGCGGAGATATTGGTTTTAGACATATTCTGTTATGTTGCAGAGACTGCAAGTGTTCTGCTGTGCACCAGTATGTTCTCTTTTACCCTAATCATGTTTTATTTAATTATATTCGATTTTATGTGATGCATGTTCATGGGCATAGCCAACAATATTTTGTTCCTTGTGGGAATCCATATAAATAATGGTATTATAAAGAAAATAATGCTATTATAAAGAGATATGTTTGATATTTGATACAGTGTGTTATCTCATTATTTTCACGCCAATGAATTTGAAGTGGAGTAGATTTATAAATCAACCAAATGAATCATGCCTCACATTTGGTTGATTTATAATTAGAAATTGATATTTGCAAATTAACTAATTCCTATGTTGTTACAGTTTATTTAGTTATGATTGGCCTTTTCTAATTATAATTCGGCTTTGTGTAGATACTGTTTGGAGAAAGTTGTCTTTGATGCTTCATTACTAGAATGGTTCTGTTATGAATGCCTGCAAAAGCGCAGTGAGATTACTTGTGTCAGATCTGTAGAGAAGGTACCAAGTGAAAGACCACCAAGCCATGCTCATTTTGGTTCAATCGTACATCAGCCAATCAGCAAGAGAGTAGAGTCCACAAGAGATTCAGGGGCATGGAAAAATAGAAAAAGTAAATCATTTGTGACCATATATGCATCTCTCAACAAAAAATATCCTTCACAAAAGAAGCGCACTAAAAATAAGTCAAACATGCGGCCAATGGGCAACTGCACGAATAGAGGACGCATTGATAAAATTTCTGCCCATACAAGTGCCAAGGCATCATATTCTTGTGAAATCATTGAGACAGAATCAGCTAAGAGCAACAATGGTAATAACCAGCAAGTGGATCATGAGAACCCTGGTACATTTAACATTAAGCAGCCTAGCCCCTTGATTGTGAATTGCTTGGGTACATCGGGAGACACTGACCAGTCTCACATGTTGGAAACAATGGAAGAGTTGGCTCGCAAATCGAAGAAAACCACAAAAATACCAACAGCAGAATTCAAAGGATTAGTTATGAATAGAGAGAATGTGGTTTTAAGATCTAATAAATTAG
The DNA here is from genome assembly GCF_016808335.1 of Panicum virgatum. Taxonomy (NCBI): domain Eukaryota; kingdom Viridiplantae; phylum Streptophyta; class Magnoliopsida; order Poales; family Poaceae; genus Panicum; species Panicum virgatum. The sequence goes on along the minus strand of NC_053153.1, from coordinate 16,661,324 downwards.
GGTCATCATGTTCCACAGCCGAGCTTGGAAACTTGGTTCTTGAAAAAAGTAGAGGAAAATCAAATAGCATGAAGGATAGTGGTGGAAATCATGACAACCAGACAAATCAACATGCTTCAGTTGGCTGCAAGAATATGGAAGTCAAGTCTGTAAAGGATAAAGAAACTGTGGTTGCTGCAGATCAAAACAAATATGGGGCTGTAGGTTCGCTGAGAAACAGCATGGACAAGTCTGAAGTACATGGTGATAGTAATAGTAATAGTAATAGTAAGAGTAATAGCAATATCATAGATGGCTTGATGCCAGAAAGAGAAAAGGAAGAGATCAGATTCCAACTAGACTATAGGGCTAAATATGAGTTGCCTCAGAGAAGCATCGCTGCAAATGTACCACAGCTGCCCACTCTGCAAAATGATGCTGTGGACAAAGTCACGTCATACTCAGCAAATGATGGTTGTGAGGAACTGTTTTCCTGTCGTGGCATAAAAAATATCCCAAGTGTTCGAGAAAGAAGTGTAGATTCTGTTGATATTTCAAGCATTTCTCAACATGATACCACAGAAGCATCAGAAAGCAGTGAAAGTCTCGCTGAGCATCAGAAGGGTAGCTCTTGTCGTCACGGGAAAACTTTAAAAAAGATGGCTGCAGCATCCTCATCATCTGAGGAGTCAGGTTATAATATTATTCAAATTATTTGCATATTTGCCTCGAATTATACATCCCTTATTGTTAAACTCTGTTGTGAAATTTTGTACAGGAGAAGACATTCCCTCAGAAAACCTATCTTTGGAATCAGATGATCTTCGATCATCCCTGGGGGCTGATTATGTTTTATCATATAGAACTTATCTATCTAAAGCACAAAAGGGTAGAGTAATGAAGCTTATCAAGGAAATTCAACCTGAATTCACTGTTTATGTAGCAACTATGCGGAAGACCAGTGTTCAACCCCCGGGTCCTTATCTGGTAACTCAGTTCTCTCAATGTTAACTTTTTTGTTGATAGCTGTGCCATTGTTATAGGAGACATTTAGCTATTATGATCTTCAAGGTTTCGTGACATCATGTTCCATTTGTTATCAGGGAATTACCAAGGAATATGCACTGGCACATTTCCCAGATAAAAGCACAAGTGTGACACTTGAGATGCCTGGCACGAGCAAGAAGTGGCATCCCAAATTCTACAAAAGAAATGAAAGTAGAAAGAACTTTCTTATGGGGCAGTGGTTAGACTTTATCTGTGACAATCATGTTCAGGAGGGAGATATCGTCCTCCTTTTTCCAACAAAAGGTGGGGGGAGATCCACATTTACGGTCTATATACTTCATGAAACAGCAACTCATTCCATAGGCAGGGCTGGTTTTCAAAGGGTTGGATCATGCCCTGGTGGATCTACTACAAAAATGGCTTCGGAAGTCCATATCGAGGAGGAACCAACCACCGGTACTATAGCAAAACATTAGAAAGTTAGTGTATTTATAGATTATTTTTTCATTTTTCTTATGGCCTAAAATTTTCTGCAGGAAACCATATTTCCCAGGAAAGTGACATGCATGAAATTCCTCATGAATCATTAGAGAGCGAAGACTCTGATCCATTTCAGCCTCCCTACTTTGTACCATGCAAGAGCCCTCTATCTAAATCCCAAAAGAGGATTGTTGAAGAGCGAGTGCGAGCTATCCGATCTGAAATTCCCCTTTGTGTAGCAGTAATGAAGAACAACAATGTTGGTGTTGCTCAGCGTTGGATGCTAGTAAGTTCAATTCTTTTGTTTTATGTTATTTTTCTATTCTTAAGGATGCGATTCCTGTCATCTTAACCTCTTTTTGTTATAGTTGGCATCTTTTTTGTCATCTGAGTGCTAACCTATTCTCTCCCCCTCATATAAGAAAATGATTTCTGTAAAAATCATAACCATGTAATATTTTCCTCACCAATATGCAACATCGGAGTTGTCTAGGTTAATCACAACGTTATTGAACCTTGCAACATGTTGGTAATTATCTATTCATGATTCATCAGGAACTAGCTTCACGATATGGTTCGGTATATCTTCCAACGAAAGGACAAACCCTGGTGCTCCAGTGTGGGGGGAAGACATGGGAGGCCAAAATGATGTTTCATAATGGTAGGAGGTGGTTTATTAATGGAGGTTGGCCCAATTTCGCTCGTGGCAATGGCCTGCGTGTCGGCGATATCTGTCTGTTCGAACTGAAGAAGAAGGAGAAGCTTACCATGGCAGTGTATATCATTCGCAAGGAGCAGTTTTAGTTTGCCGTGGATGAAAATGTGGCCCCTGTTCTTTCGGCTGGTGCCCTGGGGCTTATTTTTCCCGTTTTGTACTATGTAGCTAACCCATGGTTGTGGCTTGACGATCTCCGGAAGTAGTTAGAAACCAATCTGTAACATCTGTTGCTCAAAGTACATTTAGCAGGCAGATTTGTTTTGCATTGCATGTTATAAAAAAAATAAAAATTGGGGAGAACACTGCTCAGTAGCTGTTGCCTTATTTTAGTTATTAGCCAATGAATCCCCCAGCTAATTGTAGTTACGATTATGCCAGGGGTAGCGTTGATCAGAATCCGACAACAGCAAGCTCTTTCAAGTACACATCATGTCCTGCTTTGGTTCCTTTTGGGTTGCGCGCCATCGGTTCAGGAGAACTCCGAGGGCACAGGGCCCTGTCAGATTTGACTCTCCGGAGCTGATTGGTCGTGTCATTGCTGTGCTTAACCAGAGCTTGTTTTCTAGCTTTTTAGGGTGTGATGGGATAGGTGCATCAGTCTCTAGCCAGACTTCTGCAATGCAGCCGATCATTGTTTGATTCTCTTATAGACCTCTAACCTAGGTTTAGGTAGTGCAAAGCATCGAAACACCCGATTTGAGCATATCCAGCTAGTGACCTCTAAGCTAGGTTTAGGTAGTGCAAAGCATCGAAACACCCGATTTGAGCATATCCAGCTAGTGCAGTCTGTATTATGCTAGTTTGGTGGGCCTATATAAGTTTTCTCACCGCCGGTGCTCACTCGCTGGATACAGCCTGCGCAGCTCCCGACGGCGGCCGGCCCTCCTCCCTGCCTCTGGCTCTCTTCCCCTCCGCGCGGCCAATCCCCACCTCGTTGCTCTACTCACCGGCCGGAGAAGCCCCGCCGCCGGCACCAACCACCTACTTGCTCCCATGCCGGACATGCTCGCCTTCCTGCGCGCACCTCCCCTGCTCGACGGGACGGCGGGCCTTGCGACGGCGGGTGTGCGGGACGGCAACGCCTGCGCCCTCAACCTTCCCGATGCCAGCCATGGCGGGCCATGCGGCAGCGCGGAGGCCATGGCAGCGCCAGAGCGGTGAGGACGTGCGGCGGCAGCGTGGGGGTGTGGTGGAGCAGGCCCTTGAGCTGCATCGCCTCCAGGATCTGCTTCAGTGTCTCGAGATCTCGGGCGGGCTCCACGATGCCACGCTTGCGGAGGCGGCGCTCGATCTCGCCGTGGGCGCCGCCGGCCGCCGGGTCGTCGTGCTTCGCGGGCTCCAGGAACACCTCGTGCGCGTCGAAGCGGCTGCACCTCTGGAACGCGCGCGCGCACCCCGCATCCAGCGCCCGCAGCATCGGCGCCTCCGCGGCCGGTGCCAACGCCGCCGGCGCCGGCCGCTCCATCAGTGGCAGGAGCAGCAACACCGACCACTCGAAGAAGGCCGGGTCGACGAACTGGAAGTGCGACGGGTCCGGCGGCACGCACTCGGAGGCCGACCGCCGGAGCGCGGCCGGGCTCGTGGCGCCGGAGTGGGCATCGTCCCCCGCCGCCTGGCCGTGCGGCAGCGCGTCGAGGCCCATGAGCCGCGCGACGACGCCGGGCGACCGGTGGTCGTTGCCCGCGCCGCCCCTTGGCCGGCGGTGCTAGCTTGGGGACTGCTTGGAGGGGGAGGCGTTCAATGGGGGTAACTCCACCTTCACCTTGTGCAGGGTTATTGTATCATCGATAGCCAACTAACCAAACATGAGCTAACTAGTATTAGCTTATCCATAACAGTGAATCAAACAACCCCATATTGCATTGCTCAAGCCAGGTTTAGACTGGCCTGGCTTAAATCATAAGCCTGGCTAGACTAGCCCAAGTAACCAATCGCACCCTTACTTTCTCCAACACTAACAAGCTCATGGCACCTAAGGCTATCTCCAACAAGGGTTGCCATTTTGGGTAGGCAAAAGCCCATTTGGCAATGGGTGCCAAAATGGCAACAGTTGACATTTTGGTTAGATCTCCAACAGAGTATGCAAACTTCTTCTCCCCAGACGCTGGCCGTTGGCTCGCGCCGCCGGGCGGACACCTGAGCCCTGCACTCGCCTTTCGTCGAGATCCTCCGTCGCCGCAGGTCAAGGTCCGGGCTTCCATTGTCTTGTAGATCCGGCCCCCTCGCAAATCCCTCGGCCACCGGAGACCTGACGGCAGGACCTGCTCACCGCGACGGCCGACGGCAGCGCTGCTCACCGCGACGCCGGAGCAAGGTAATGCACTGAAGCCAACCTTCAATCAGATAGAGAAGCAACAAAAATCTCTGCTTTACCTTGATCTGTTTGCGTCCAGGAGGAGATGGCATGGAGGTACCTCAAAATGTCGATATGTGGGACTGCTGCCGCGAACCGTAGACAAGACGAAGATCTGCAAGCCACAGCACTGGTTGCATCAATGCGTTGGAGTAAGAAACGTCCATGGGGAGGATCTGTCATTGGTCACGAAGTCAAAGACAGAGAAAGAGATGAGATGTATGAGCTAATACAACGAAATTACTTCAACGATCCACCCTTGTATGGCGACATTTTATTCCGGAGAAGGTAAGGCCTGAATGAGACTAAATTCTCCTGAATCATGCATGTCAGCAGGTTGGACATAATGTTTTATCTGACATTGTTAATGACCCACTACCACTTGTAGGTTTAGGATGCGTAAATCTCTGTTCCTTCGCATTGTTGAGGATGTCACAGCCCGGAACAGTTATTTTATCCAGAAAAAAATGCTTCAGGCCAAAAAGGGTTTGCACCAATTCACAAGTGTTTAGTTGCCATGAGGATGTTGGCCTATGGGGGCCCTGCTGATGCTTTAGATGACACCTATGCAATGGCAGAAAGCACTGTGATTAGGACCCTTTTGGAATTTGTCGAGACAGTCATAGATGTTTATGAGGCAGAATATTTGAGGCCGCCAAGGGCTAGGGAGTGCTTCAGGACGTGCTGTAGTGTCTGCATTTGCCCCAGACACCGGTTTACCAACATCATCAACAGCTACGCCATTCACTCGTGTGCCCATGCCCACTGAGTTGATTTCTAACATTTTGTCACTCCACTTAGGCTCATGACGCAGTATGTTCCAGCAGTGCCTGAGTGTCCATGTTTCTGTTTCTTCAAACATTTTGACTGCATCATCAATCTGTGGAATACAGCACATTTGTTAGCAAATTCACATAGGCATTAGGAAACTTACATTGTTAGCACATTCACCTGGTTTTCTTCAGTTTTGCCACTCTCATCCAGCCTCTGAACGGTAGAAAAGAAGCCACTGAATCTGTTTACCGCCTTCTGGATAGCCATCCATCGATGCTGGACGGCTTTATGACTTCTGGTTGAATGTGCTCCAAGGTTCTCCAAAAAATACTGATGCATCCTTTGGTAGTAACCTCCACTAGATTGGTTTGTCCCTGCCAATGTGCATCTCAGTATAAGTGAAACAGTGTAAAATGTGCCTAATAAAAAAATGGAACGAACTGCATGTGCATACCAGTCACAGGGTCTTTGCTGACATTCAAAAATGCAGAACATATTGTTTTGTCCTCTTCTTTGCTGAACGCTTTGCCTCGCTGAGACACCCTTTTGCTAGTTCCCTTCCTTTGTCTAGGAGCTGGCATTTGCAGCATTGAATCATTGGCCTCCAAATTTGAATGCCGCTGGTCCTCTTGAACAAAACCAAAGTTTGCTTCGCCCGATTCAAATTGCCCTCCAGAGTTGCGGACAAACTAACAAAGTATAAGCACAACGCAATCAACCACAAACATTGCTATTCAATTAAAGGAAGTTTGCTATCAGTTCAATGTGTGACAGACCTGAGAATTGGTGCCTTCCTCAATCTCATCCAAAGGAAATTGCCACTGTTCTGCCCCAGGACAGGCCTGAGAGTTCTCACCATCACAGTTATAGGGATTGAAACGATTGTCCATCCTACAACACTCATATTTCAACACGGCTTACGAACATATTGGAAGCAGTAAGAAATTTGAACACAGCGCAAATGCATGCACACAACACATTGAAAGCATAGTTCAGTACAAAGCTTACTACAGGTTTAATCCGGCCAGATTGAACACGACGCCAGATTTAATCACACGGCAGATTTAATCGTAGCTGGACGGGCTGGAGCCACCGCAGGCGACAAGGGGCCAAGGCAGGGCAGGGCCGGTGCGGCCGCGCCTAGTCCTCAAGGCGGGGACGCGCGCCGTCGCCGGCCGCACCTACGATGGAGGAGTGCGCCGGCGGCCAGGGACGGTGCCGCGGACCCAAAATCCGGCCAAGTAGCCATGGATCTATACACGAATCTATGTTTCCCTATGCATGCAGTACAAATCAAGATCCACAACAACAAATATGCAGATTTACGAACCTTGACTGTGGATCCGCCTGAAGGTGGTCCCCTGCGTCCTCGCCGGAAGGTATCCTCGCCGGAGATGCTGCTCCTTTGCGGTTGCTGCACGAACCCGAGGCGGCGAGGTCTGCCGCCGCACTGCCGCTCTCGCGCTGGATAGGGGTGGGTGGGTGGGTGACCGTTGCTCCGTTGTGAATGCGGCGCTCGGGATGGAGAAGGCAAAAAGGCTACCCTCTCTCCTCCGACGCAAAATGCATACCGTGAATGCCAACCTTGTTGGACTTGGTTCCCTCTAGCTACAGTAGACGAAAGTTGTTATTTTGAGGTTGCCAACCCCAATGCCAACCCTTGTTGGAGACAGCCTAACTTTCTCGCGTCATCTATCCCGTATTTTCACATAGTGGCTCCAACAGACACCAAGTTTGGGATTGAGAAGGCACTGGCTAGTGGCTAATGTCTGGCCTGATGTGTCAAATCTCCAAATGCGTCACTATTACTGACTCACTGTCTGTCCTCTCTAGAGTCGTGTACTCGTGTCTGACTTCATATTACACAGTAGCATATTTTGTGACCTTTGATTTTCTCCCACTTGTCCCTCGTTAATCGCCATCATCAGTTACGAAGTATTTGCTTACGCCTACTCGCCTAGGACATCAAATACGCTTCCTGGAAGCTGAAACACTTCAACTCTGAAGCAGAGATCTACAGTTTTTCATTTTACAACAAGCGGCAACCTTACTGTTTTTTCTGTTATGAAACAAATAAATTAGTGATCAATTCTGTAATTAGTTAATTACTTATTTAGATTAATGACATCATTAGGATGTCATCAAGTAGTTGTTAATCTCATGAAGGGGTCACTCTCAAAGGGGCATGTCCTTTGGAGAAGAGACACCCTTTTCCTCTTGTATATATAAAAGGAATGGTCCAATCATCAATCTATACAAGAATTCACTCATTTCATTATCTCTTCATTTTTGACTCTCAACACGTTATCATGCACTGTCTCTTCACTGAGCGCAAGAGAAGGCGGAAGAACTCGCCGAGTTCTCGTGCAACAGGGAGACCGAGAACACTGCCGAACTCACGTCTCTGGAACTCGCCGGCTCCGATTTCCCATGCGAACTCGCCAAGAACACAGAGACTCGACGACTACTACTCTGAGTACTTCGGCATCTCGCCGGGAACACGAGGCCTCTGCACACCCATGGCAAGAATGACGAGTAAGAACGGATTTGTTCATCTTCCTTTCTTTAAATCACAAAAGAAGAACGCACCTTCATTCTTCGACGATGACGACGCCGCCCTCGATGGCGGCGATGCCCATACGGCCGCCATCGGCAGCAGCGGGCACCAAACCCCCTGGCCGCACCACCGCGGACTCGGAGACGGCCTCGCCGATACCCGACAGCGACGGCACTAGATGTGGCACCCTCGGTGCCCACTGCTCCAACAGGGACGGCGCCCATGGCGATCGCTCCTCCTCCACTCGCGACAGCCGCTTCTTCCCCGCCCTCGGCGATTACCGCACGACGTCCTTGCTGCAGCGATGCCTTCGACATCATCCGTGATGGCCTCGCTGGAGCCCGCATCACCGCCATCGGCGGCCGCACCCCCACCATCAGCGGCGCCAATGGCGCTGGGCACCGCCCGCGGCGGCACCGGCAGCGCAAGACCCCCGCGGTGGTAGCGCCCTCCGGTGCGAAGGCAATCGGAGCCATCGGCGTCCGGCACTTCACCACCCGAAGCACCCCGCCACGCAGGGGCCCTCCTCCGGCCGGTGGTGGCCGGCGACCGACTGTTGGCTGGCGTACAAGAGGGCGGCCGGACCGGCGACGCCCAATCGGGCATCAAGCGGCGGCGGACCCGCAGGGGGCCAAGGGGCGCCGCGACATTTGGGGCAGGGGGGCGCACACCAGGAGGAGGCGGTGCTACGCCGCCGCACAAGGAGCCACGACGGTGCCCGACGGCGGCACCCACCGGCGGCAGCGCCCACTGGCAGCAATGGCGGCGGCGGCGGCGCGCCAAAGGAGGAGGCGGCGGTTCTTGGGGGGAGGCGGTTAGGGTTCCCCTACCGCATCCCTCCCTGCCTCAAGCCGAGCCGGGCCGCCGGTTGGCCGGCCACCCGCAGGTGGGCCGAGTCGAGCCGAACGGGCCCTTGGCAGGCCGCCGAGCCAGGCCAAGCAGGCCGGCTGTAGCCAAGCCGAGCCCCTGTTCCCTCTACAATTTCACAAAAATGCCCCCAAATTTTAAATATATTTACATGTTTTAGTATATTCAATACTACATGTACGTATTTAAGGCCCAGATTGTTTCATTTTAGCCCTCAGGCTATTCTAAATTTGCATAATTTTGAAAAATGCTATATAGACTATCAATTTTAGAAATTAGCACCAATATAATATAGATATTATAATTACCGTAGTAATTATACATATATGATCCGCAGATCTCATATCGATTATGCAAATATTATTTTAGAACAATTTTTTCATGTGCAATTTATTTTATTTGTATCATTACAAATATAGGACTTAATTTATATTCTACATCATGTAGAGTTATGCTAAATTAAAATTAAGGTATATAAATTTGAATTTTGGAAAAACACAAGGTAATGGAGACCTAGGCATCGGCTGCGATAAATTCTTTACGAATTTATTTGCCCTGAGACCATGCTTTTATTCAGCAAATTATTTGCCCGTTACTAAAGGTCTACATCTTATGATGATTACCTAATGTGTATATCTAAAATATACTACACAATTAAAATTGTATAAATATGACTATCAAGTCATTTATTTCCGCAGAAATATTATAAAAATAGTTACACTATTCAAAACAATATACCTTAAATTATGATTCAAGAATCATCTTGATTTCAAATATTTTGCATAAAATTACACACAATATATTTTAAATATACCTCAGTAAATTAATTCTACACATGATTTCTCATATATCAAAATGACTCATCATTTTATAAGGATTTCTCCGAAACTACAGCAGATAGTCACAACTACCTGACTTGGGCTAAGGATATCAAACTAATGCTAACAGCAAAGGGTTTTATTGATGACATCAATAAACATAATCCATAAGCCCATATTTCAAGACACAACCAAATAACCACATTATTTCTTTAGACATCATATATTCTCGGATCTCAAGAATAATAGAAAACGATCAAAGCAAACTTTGGGTTGCACCCAAATAATCTATGATCAACAAAAGGCAATAATTTGCCACAAGCACGGCAAGTAATCATTACTTTGCCTTATGAAATTCAAATCTATCGCAGAATACAATTCTGTAGTACCAAAGATTTGTTGCAAGCTTCAGTTTTATGATCAGATTATAGATGATACATAAATGATCGAAAAGACATTATCTATATTTTCCCTTTCAAATAGGTTATTGCAACAGCAATACCGTTGGTACAACTACGCCAAATATTCTGATCTCATACTTGAACTACTCCAAGCAGAAAATCACTATAATGATCAGAATACCAAAATAAAATTTTGGTGGCATGAAATTCTGACTGAATTTCAACGGAAAACTAAGAATCATCTCAAAACATGAGTCCTAACAAAGGCAAAGGCACTTTTAGAAAAATACTCATTATGAAAACTTTCAAGTTTGTCAAAGGAGTGATTTTCACAATCACTAAAAGTGAAATAATGCCAAACATTTGGTTGATTTATATCTGAAATCCATTGTAAATAAGTTTAAGGGGACAAGTTTGAAGCTCACTTCGCTACTCAACCTATTGATATCAGTTGCTCCAAAGATGTTCCTACGGAACAAAATAAAGGCATTCTACAGAATATGATAATGAGGAGATCCCATTACATGGAACTACCTATTGAGCACTGACAACATGATCATGAAATTTCAATCCAACGACATATTTGGAGACACAACATTGTGGCAGAACCACCTGAATTATTCCGGCTCAAGTGCGCAGGGCGTCACCATAAAGGCAACACTAGCTCAAACACACTTCAAACGGAACAATTTTTGGTCTGTCGGGTAACGTCCCGATACAACCACCGGTTCTCGGATCGAACAAGCATACCCCGCACGAAGGCGAGTCCAGAGATATTACAACCACAAGTTTACAACACAGGCATAAAATGATTACAAACCAGTTCTAAAACATTATTACAAGTACAAACTTTAAAAAGCAGTTATACAAACCATAACTTTAACTTCAGAGTTTGAAAGCAGCGGAAAGAGACAACGATGGCTACAACACGTCGCAAAAGTATACCAAGCTAGCCCAAGCAAGGTATCACTCGTCATGGTCATTGCCGGCCGAAGACGAATCCCACTCTACGGACCAGCCAGGAGGCAACGAGCAAGGGTTGGTCAGGCTAGCGATTTGCTCCTCAAAACTCATACCTGAAAAGGTTTTCAACAGCAAGACTGAGTATTCTAATACTCAGCAAGACTTAACAGCCAATGGGTATATTTAACCCACTTTAGCTAGACTATGCAGGTTTTGTGAGGCTCTGGTTTTCCTTTTTGCTGAAAAGCAATAAAGAGTATGTCCTTACTTTCAAGTTTTAGCTTTCAAGATTCTAGTTGATTACCCATTCTATGTAAGCAACTACTATCCAATCATGGTAGAAAACTAAGCAAACATCAAGATTGATAAATAATATTGTTGCTCTTATTACTCTGTGTGGCAAAGGGATCAAGCAGTCTCATTTCATCGTGAGAGGCGGACGATTCTGAATCGAAATTCAATCTTGCAAGGCAAACCTAACACACACGTTTGGAACACCGTCGGGTCGTTTCCAAACAACCGTTGACCTTTCTTTCCGGCTTGTGGATAGGAACACTCTCCCCGACTACAGGGCTCCAAGGTCCACCCGTGCCCGGTCCACCCTTGTCCCTCGAAGTCGTAGTGTTGCACAACATAAAAATAAAACCTATCTCTAAGAGAGAGTGTCAGGTATATCCACTCCCCGGTCCAATCGGCTACTAGGCTTGCCGCGTACCATATTTACGGCATGTGGCTAGTACTTTCAAAAACTTAACCACCGCTACCACACACCGCGACCTTAGCAAGTTCATCAACACAGACGGGGTCTCACATAAGGTTATGATATCGAACACAACCCCGTCCGTCGTCCTTATATTGACAACAGAAAGTAAACAAGCAATTCCTATAAAGCTCGCGAGTGACAGGCAATCACTCGACTTTTACCGATCCTATAAGCTTAGCAAGTAGTCGAACTCAGGTCTAGTGTTCAGTACATGGGTTCCTAGGATCATGCATCTAGGGTTTCAATTCAACTCCTAAGAACTGTAAATGCATAAACAAATAATAACAGTAAATGATAATAGTTTGAAATATAGGTTATGTCCGGGGCTTGCCTTCTCGGTAGTTGCTAACTATTTCAGCTCTAGGCTCTTCCGAACTTTGGTCCGGGGCTTCAGTTAGTTCAGCAGTGTTTATTTGAGCTTCGAGATCACCTCCGTCAGACTTCGGGATCAGCTCGTACGTCCCGTCCGATAAGGCAGTCGTGTCTACATGTAATGCAAGAACAGAACTATAAACACACATGGGCAATCGTTTATAGAGTAGCTACATAACAAATCTATCTACACAAGGCATCATGATCAACAGCACAAATGAAGTTGACTAACTTCATCAACAAGTGGGGGTGGTTTCTTATAACAAGCAAGTCATGGTTTGCTAATAAATCCACCACTCAGAATATGATCAGTAATAAAAGTAGAGAAAATTACCCTAAACAGAAAATGAACAGAGTAAGCTATCCTGCAAAAATCATGCCAAAACATGTAACCATTTAGTCACAATAAATCATTTATGCAGGCAACACCTAGTACAAGCTTGAATTATACAGATTAAACTAGAGCCAAACAGAATCTCAAAATTTAACAGGAGATCTACGCAGGGATGTTTTATCTACTGTGAATTTTCCATGATTTTATCTATACGGGATTAATTCTGAGAAAATAAACAAAACAGACATCAGTTTAGCAAGATTCAATTTTTGCTCCTGTTCTAGTCATGAACTAAGGCTCAAACTTCTTGGACAAGCTAAGCTACTCCATAAGAACATGCAGAAATAAATTCATGAATTACTAAGAACAGAAACTATTTATCATAATTAAAGTCTACTAAACAAGGATTAAATCAAATAAATAGCTATAACAAAGAACTGATCATGAAATTTTTATAGCAAAACTAGTGTAACATGATTCAACTACCACAAAAATTTCAGAGCAATACAATCTTTCAAGCATCAGATAAGAAAAAGATTAAAGAACAAGTATTTATATACCTAGTAACACAAATCAAAACCTACAGCAAAAACTTGCAACTAAAGCCTAATATATTATGGTTCTATTGCATAGAGCTCTTCAAGAGGATTCCAAAACATCCAGATTTGCTAATTTACGAATTTTCTACGAATTGATATTGAATTTCAAAGATCACAACAAACTATTACAAACAAGTCCTTAGAGCACTATTCCTCTGGGTCTAGAGCTTCGCAGACAGCCCCCTGGGCTTTTCCAAATTCTAACATGGAGTCCCTGGCCGTGGGGAAAAGAACAGAGGGAGGATGGCCGGCCAAATCCAGCGAGGGAAGTCGCCGGCGGCGAGGTTGGGGTTGGGGAAAACGACGAGCAGGCCAACGCGGACCTCCCGGTGTACTTGGCGCATCGGGAGAGGGTCGGAGGAGGCGGCTCGACGGAGCAGGCGGGTCGGTGGTGGAGTTCGACGGCGGCTAGGGTTCTCTGGTGATGGTTGGGCGAGGGGATATGGTCGGAGAACTGCGCGGGGGCGAGGCGGTGCTTGCTAGGGGGTCAGAGCGGGCGGAGGAGCGGCGGTGAGGCGGCTCCGCGGCGGCGTCAAGCTTGCCGGAGTACGGGGTGGAGTGGTGGCGGCGTTCTGTGGCGTGGGAGCGAGGAGAGAGCAAAAGAAGGAGAGGAATAGGTCGCTGGGGTCTTTGAGGTGCTCGTGAGCGCACTGGAAGGGGTCCTGGGGCTCTGCCCGGGGCTGTCCACGGCGGCGTCGCGGTGGCGGCCGGCGGGCTCACTGGGGGCGCGTGGCACGGGCTGGAGAGGGCCAGCGCGAAGCCAAAGAGTGATGGAGGAGGTTCCGCGCGACGCGTGGGCGACAGCGCGACGGAAAAAGGCGGCCGGGAAGCTGTGGCAGAACCGCCTAAATTATCCCGGCTCAAGTGCGTAAACCATCACCATAAAGGCAACATTAGCTTAAACGCACTTCAAACGGAACAATTCTTGGTCTGTCGGGTAACGTCCTGATACAACCACCGATTCTCGGATCGAACAAGCATACCCCGCACGAAGGCGAGTCCAGAGATATTACAACCACAATTTTTACAACACAGGCATAGTAATGATTACAAACCAGTTAAAAATATTAATACAAGGCCAACTTAAATAAAACAGTTATACAAGTTATGATTATAAGTTCAGAGTCTAAACAGCGGAAGATGAGACACGATGACTACAACACGTCGCAAAAGCATACCAAGCTAGCCCAAGCATGGTATTACTCGTCACAGTCATTGCCGGCCGAAGACGTATCCCATTCTACGGACCAGCCAGGAGGCAATGTGCAAGGATAGGTCAAGCTAGCGATCTGATCCTCAAAAGTCATACCTGAAAAAGGGTTTTCAACAGCAAGGCTGAGTATTCTAATACTCAGCAAGACTTAACCGACAACGGATATAAGTAGCCCACCTTAGCTAGACTATGCAAGGCTTTGTAAGGCTCTGGTTTTCCTTTGCTGAAAAGCAATAAAGAGTAGGTCCTTACTTTCAAGTTTTAGCTTCAAGATTCTAGTTGATTAACCATTCTATGTAAGCATCTACTATCCAATCATGGTGGAACTTCTAAGCAAACATCAAGATTAATAAGAATATTGTTGCTCTTATTACTCTGTGTGGCAAAGAGATCAAGCAGTCTCATTTCATCGTGAGAGGCGGACGATTCTGAATCGAAATTCAACCTTGCAAGGGTAACCTAGCACACACGTCTGGAATACCGTCGGGTCATTCCCAAACAACCGTTGACCTTTCTTTCCGGCTTGTGGATAGTGCCACTCTCCCCGACTACAGGGCTCCAAGGCCGAACCTTGTCCCTAGAAGTCGTAGTGTTGCGCAACATATAATAAAACCTATCCCTACTGAGAGAGTGGGAGGTATATCCACTCCCCGGTCCAATCGGCTACTAGGCTTGCCGCGTACCATATTTACGGCATGTGACTAGTACTTTCAAAAACTTAACCAGCACTACCACACACCGCGACCTTAGTAAATTCATCAACACAGACGGGGTCTCACATGAGATCATGATATCGAACACAACCCCGTCCGTCGTCCTTATATTGATAACAAAAAGTAAACAGGCAATTCCTACAAAGCTCGCGAGTGACAGGCAATCACTCGACTTTTACCGGTCCTATAAGCTTAGCAGATAGTCGAACTCAGGTCTAGTGTTCAGTACATAGGTTCCTAGGATCATGCATCTAGGGTTTCAATTCAAATCCTAAGAACTGTAAATGCGCAAGTAAGTAATAACAGTAAATGATAATAATTTGAAATATAGGTTATGTCCGGGGCTTGCCTTCTCGGTAATTGCTAACTATTTCAGCGCTAGGCTCTTCCGAACTTTGGTTCGGGGCTTCAGTTAGTTCCGCAGTGTTTACTTGAGCTTCGAGATCACCTCCGTCAGATTCCGGGATCAGCTCGTACGTCCCGTCCGATAAGGCAGTCGTGTCTATATGTAATGCAAGAACAACATTATAAACAAACATGGGCAATCGTTTATAAAGTAGTTAAATACCAATTTTAGCTACACAAGGCATCATGATCAACAGCACAAATGAAGTTGACTAACTTCATAAACAAGTGGGGGTGATTTCCTATACAATTAAGTCACGGTTTACAAATAAATCAACAACTCAAAGTACAAATAGAAATAAATTATACCAAAATTACACTAAACAGAACATGAACATACTCAGCTACCCTGTAAAAATCATGCCAAGACATGTAGTCATTTAATCACAACAAATCATTCATGCAGGCAACACCTAGCACAAGCTTGAATTATACAGACTGAAACATAGCAAAGTAGAAGCTCAAAATTTAACAGGAGATCTACACAGTGAGGATCTAGCTATTGTGAATTTTTCATGATTTGTCCTACACATAAATAATTCTGAGAAAATAAACAAAACAGACATCAGATTAGAAAGACTTATTTTTAGCTCCTGATCTAGCAATTAACTGATGCTCAAACTTCCTGGACAAGTTAAGATATTCCAGATGAACATTCAGGAATATTTTCAGGATTTAACAAGAACAGAAACTATTTATCATAAATAAAGTGTACTAAACAAAGTTTAAATCAAAGAAAAAGCTACACAAGACAACTGATCATGAAATTTTTATAGCAAAGCTAGTGTAACATGAGTAAACTACCACAAAAATTTCAGAGCAAGACCAGCTTTCAAGCATTAGATAAGAAAAAGACTAAACATCTAGTATTTATTTACCTAGAGATACAAAACCAATTATACAGCAAAAACTTGCAACTAAAGCCTAACATATTATGGTTCTACTGCATAGATCTCTTCAAGAGGATTCCAAAACATCAAGATTTGCTATGTTACGAATTTTCTATGAATTGATATTGAATTTCAAAGATCACAGCAAACTATTACAAACAAGTCCTTAGTGCAGTATTCACATGAGTCTAGGTCTATTCAAATAACACCCTGAAGTTTTGTTTCTTCCACCCCGAGGTCCCTGGGCCGGGTCAGAGAGAGGGGGCGGCGGTTGACCGGCGATTTCCCGGCGAGGGGCTCACCGGCGGCGAGGGTAGAGAGGTGTGTGAGCTGCACAGGTCCACGGCGCACCTCTAGGTGATCTAGGGTTGCGGGGAGGGGCTCGGAGGCGGCGGCTCGACGGAGCAGGGCGGCCTGGCGGCGGAGGCAAGCGACGGCGAGGTAGTTCCGGCGAGGTTCGGGCGATGGGAAGCGGCCTGGGAGCTGCGCGAGGTCGAGGCGCGACTAAAGGTGGGGGCTATTGGGGTGGAGCGGGCTTGTGGCGGCGGCTCCGCGGCGGGGTGAGCTCGCCGGCGTTCCAGCGGGGCGGCGACGGTGTTCTGCGGTGTGGGAGCGGGAGAGCGAAAAAGGGCGGTAGGAATTGGTTTCTGGGGTATTTGTAGGGCCCGGGCGCTCGCTAGAAGGGGACGGCGGGCTCTGCAGGGGGCGCTCCACGGCGACGTCGCGGTGGCGGCTGTTGGGGAGGTTCTGGGTGCGGCGGGGGCGCGTGGCTCGGCCGGGAGGCTCCAGCGCGAAGCAACAGGAGGGGGAGGAGGTCGTCCGCGACGCGTGGGCGCCAGCGCACGGCGGAGTAATGGCCGGGAAAGCCGGGAAGGCGTCGGCGGGCGGCGCTGTCGGTGGCCGGCGACGAGAAGCAGAGCAGGGAGGGGAAGAAGGGGATAAGGGCGATTTTGCAATTTCCAAAAGTTCCAGGGACCTCTCTGTAAACAAGCAATAACTTTTAAACTAAAGCTCAAATGGAAAAGTGCCCAACATGAAAGTTGTTCAATTTTCCAAGATCTACAACTTTGATGTTGTGCAAAAAATTATTTGACCAAAGATTCAAGAGCTAAAATTAAAAACATTGAAGGGATTTTGAATTCTAGGAAATTTGTCTTTTTCAATGCAAAATCACTTCAAATGTAGACTTACAAGCAAAAATGACTACCATGCATTAAATGCACTGAAATTTTGCACAAACACCCTCCATAAAAGCTATAAACACAAATAACTATATAAAGGACCTTGCATAAAATCATAATTACACGTATAACCTTTCATAATTACAAAAAAAGTCCTTTTTAAGTATTTCGAGCACAAGATGCATATCAACAAACACAATTACTGTGCAGACACCTAATTAAATTACTGTGCAAACACCCGGGGTGTTACAGCCTTTCCCCCTAAAAGGAATCTCGTCCCGAGATTACAGGAAGAAAAAGGGTGCAAAGATTTGGTACCTGGATTGGTTCTAAGAAAGTCGGGAAAGTTTCTTTGGAGAAAATTTTCAGTTTCCCAAGTAGCTTCTTCTACAGTATGCTGATTCCACTGGATTTTGTACATTTTAACTTTCTCCCTTCTAGTACTTCTTTCTTTTGTGTCCAGAATCTTGATTGGATACTCCGTATAAGATAGATCGGATTCAATTTCGATATCTTGTGGTTCAAGGATTTCAGTAGGTACCCTGGTGCACTTCCGAAGTTGTGAGACATGGAAGACATCATGAACGGCGGCCAATTGAGATGAAAGACGGAGTCGGTAGGCAACGGGTCCACAAGTTTCGATAATTCCAAATGGTCCGATGTATCGGGGTGCTAATTTCCCTTTTAAGCCAAAGCGTTGAACACCTTTAGTAGGAGATACTCGCAAATATACAAAGTCCCCTACCTCGAATTGCAAAGGATCTCTTCTTTTGTCTGCATAACTTTTCTGTCTTGATTGGGCTGCTTTAAGATTAACCTGGATAACTCTGACTTGCTCCTCTGCCTCAGAGACTAAATCTGGCCCAAAAATTTTGCGTTCCCCAGCTTGTGACCAATTCAAAGGAGTTCGACACCTTCGACCGTATAATGCTTCAAATGGTGCCATTTGTAAGCTGGATTGAAAACTGTTATTGTATGAAAACTCTGCCAGTGCTAAGCACTTAACCCAATTCTTGCCATATTGAATAACACATGCCCTCAACATGTCTTCAAGGATTTGATTGATTCGTTCAGTTTGCCCATCTGTTTGTGGATGATAAGCTGAACTACGAATCAGTTTTGTTCCAAGGGATTCTTGCATTTGCTCCCAGAAACGTGCTATAAACTGAGGCCCACGATCAGAAATAATCGTCTTTGGAATTCCATGTAAACGAACAATCTGATCGAGATAAATCTCTGCGTACTTCTTGGCAGAATAAGTGGTGTGTACTGGAATAAAATGAGCGGTCTTGGTGAGTCTATCAACGATTACCCAAACAGAATCATGCTTATGAGGAGTAGTGGGTAAACCAACGATAAAATCCATACTGATGTCCTCCCATTTCCAGGATGGAATGGGTAAAGGTTGGAGAGTACCAGCTACTTTCAAGTGACTAGCTTTAACTCTTTGACAAACATCACATTCAGAAACATATCTGGCGATCTCTCTTTTCATTCTAGTCCACCAGAAATTTTGTTTGAGATCATGGTACATCTTGGTACCACCGGGATGAATCGAAAACTTCGATAGATGTGCTTCATCAAGGATTTGTTTTCTAAGCTCATGATTCTTGGGTACAACTAGTCGAGATTCAAACCATAAAACTCCTCTATGATCCACTCGGAAACATTTATACTTTGCTTCACCTTGTGATAACTTTTCCTTGATGACCTTGATACCCTCATCATGTAATTGCCCCATGATGATGCTATCATGAAGTGTAGGCTCAAGGGATATATGGTTCAAACTTCCTTGAGGTACCATTTCTAGGTTTAACTTCATCATTTCCTGGCATAGAGTTTCATTGAATGGTTCTACAGATAGACAATGGCATTGTGACTTGCGGCTGAGTGCATCCGCAACCACATTAGCCTTTCCTGGATGATAGTGCACTTCTAGATCATAATCCTTTATCAACTCTAGCCAGCGTCTCTGCCTCATGTTGAGATCAGTTTGAGTGAAGATATATTTGAGGCTCTTATGGTCAGTGTAAATATTACAGTGAGTTCCCATAAGATGATGTCTCCAAATCTTAAGAGCGTGAATGACAGCTGCTAACTCCAGATCATGGGTTGGATAATTCTTCTCATGATTCCGGAGAGCTCTTGATGCATAAGCAATAACCCGGTTGTCCTGCATAAGCACACAACCAAGTCCTGTACCCGAAGCATCACAATAGACATCAAAAGGTTTGGTACTGTCCGGTGTAGACAATACTGGAGCGGTAGTTAATCTTGCTTTGAGAGTTTGGAAAGCTTCTTCACACTTATCATTCCAAACAAACTTCACTCCCTTCTTCAATAACTCCGTCATAGGCTTGGCTATTCTGGAGAAATCAGTAATGAATCGACGATAATATCCAGCTAAACCAAGAAAACTGCGAATTTGATGAACTGAAATAGGAGATTCCCAATCCATCACTTCTTGTACTTTAGTTGGATCAACAGATATACCATCACTGGAGATAGTGTGACCTAAGAATTTCACACTGTCCAACCAAAATTCACACTTGGAGAATTTGGCATAAAGATGATGATCTCGTAATCGTTGAAGAACGATACGCAAATGTTCAGCATGATCTTCTTCATTCTTGGAGTAGATCAAGATATCGTCATTGAAAACCACGACGAATTTATCCAGCTCCGGCATGAAGACTGAATTCATCAAGTACATAAAATATGCTGGGGCATTGGTAAGACCAAAAGACATAACCAAATATTCATATAGTCCATATCTGGTAGAGAAAGCAGTCTTTGGAATATCACAAGGCTTGATCTTTATTTGATGGTAGCCAGAACGAAGATCAATCTTAGAGAAAACCTTAGCTCCAGCTAACTGATCAAACAGAATATCAATGCGGGGAAGAGGATACTTGTTTTTAATAGTGACCGCATTGAGTGGTCGATAATCAACACATAGCCTCAAACTATTGTCTTTCTTCTTCACAAACAGGGCCGGACATCCCCAGGGTGAAGAACTTGGACGTATAAAACCTTTGTTAAGAAGGTCTTGGAGTTGGACTTTCAATTCTGCTAATTCATTTGGAGGCATTCGGTACGACCTCTTAGAAATAGGGGCGGTACCGGGTTGAAGTTCGATAACAAACTCGATGTCTCTATCAGGAGGCATTCCAGGTAAATCATCTGGAAATACATCCGCATACTCCCACACAATAGGGATATCTTCAAGTTTAATTTCTTTTGCGGCATAAGCACAAGAGTTAATGTACTCTCGTTGTGGTAGATAGAGTATGGTGGCTCCTTGATGTGGTGAATCTATCTCGATAGCTCGGGAAGAGATATCTAATAGTACTTTATGTGTAGTCATCCAATTCACGCCTAGAATAACATCCATGCCTTCTAAATTCAGCAAGATCAAGTCTGTCTTTATCAATTTGCTACCCAGCTTAATTGGCACACATCTAGTGATTTGATTGGAAGCTATCTTCCCACCAGGGGTTGTTATCATAAAAGATCCCTTAGTATGACAAAAATCCAATCCTAATCTTGCTCCAAATTTGGCACTTATAAAACTATGCGTTGCACCAGAATCAAATAATATGACTGCGGGTTTATTGTAGATAGAGAAAGTACCCGTCATAACTGGTGCTCCCGCTGGAAGGTCTGCAAGAGTAGTGAAGTTTACTCGCCCTTGTCGGACTTGCACCATTTGCCTCTTGCCCTTGCCTTTGTTGTTGTTGTTGTTGTTGTTGTTGTTGTTGTTGTTCTGATTAGAGTTTTGCCCTGGATTATTCCTTCTGGGTTGTGGACAATTCTTGGCAAAATGAGAAGCACTGCCGCAGTTGAAACATCGATTATTACTATTCCCACTATTGAATTGTGGGGCATTCGGCCTTGGGCTAAATTGCTGCTGTTGCTGTTGCTGAGGCACTGGAGGTCTGAATCCTCCTTGTTGCTGAGGCGGCCTAAAGACAAATCTACCCACTGGGGCATTTCTTTGTGGAGGCCTTGGTGGAGTATTTTGCACCAGGCGATACCTCGGTGGCTGGGCACTCGAGGGTCCCGTTGGTGCCTTCCGCTTTTTCTCAGCACGATCTTCCTGTGTAATGGCCATATTAACCAGCTCATTATAGGTATTGGGCTGAACCAAGTTTAAACGTTCCTTGAGCTTAGTATTGAGGCCACGACGGAAACGATCACGTTTCTTGGCATCAGTATCAGCATGATGGCCCGCATACTGGCACAGATGATTGAAGGTCTGTGCATATTGAAGAACAGTGCGGGTTCCCTGATCTAGAGCCAAGAATTCATTCAACTTTCTTTCAATTAGTCCATCCGGAATATGATGTGATCTGAATGCAGTTCTGAATTCCTCCCAAGATATGATATGTTCAGCAGGCTGCATTTCACAATAATTATCCCACCATATACGTGCAGGACCGCGAAGCTGTTGGGCGGCAAAGGGGGCCTTGTTCGCATCAATACATGGTACCGCTAACAAAGCAAACTTGGAATTGATTGTTCGAAGCCAAGCATCGGCATCCAATGGGTCATCAGCTTTGCTGAAAAGTGGAGGTTGGGTACCAAAGAATTCCTGGTAACCCGCTGGTTGTGCCTCCCATCTCCATACTGTTGGCGTGGCTGATTTTGTTGCCCTTGGACTAGCTGGCGAAGCAACTCTGTTTGCATGGCCATTAACTCGGCCAGATTTGATGGGGGTGGCGGTGGTTGCTGAGATCCACTGCCAGTTTCACAACCAAAGCCATCAGGCGTTCCGCGTGTATGACCAACCATCTGTAATCATGGAAGACATCCATTAGATACATATTTCTCGCTTCCAAAATCAATGGTACGTGCAATGATCATACATAGGATAAAACAAAATCAGCAAAATTTAACTAGATGCGGCGTAGCACAATATGCACAGCACATAACTGTGCAACCCACAAAAATCAAAACTGGTTAGCTGTTAGATAGCTTCATGCTCCATTGTATAGAGACTCAATGCTGAGAGCAAAGGATAAAGAAAATAATCTATCAATTCGCTCTTCATCGCTATGTGCTATGTTGCTAAACAACAAAGATCATAGAAGGGGTTGGACTAAAATTTAGTCTCACAGATTCAACATGCTAACATTTGATGAGCACATATGCCACAAAATTTGCAACATCTTTAGTATTCATCAAACGGCGTGAAAATACACAAATGAAGAGATTTGCTAAATAAGAAGATTATGATTTCCAAACTGGTAGACGCTACTTATATTACATCCAAAGCAGTATTTTTCTTACAACCTAACATCACTCACCCTTACCACATATAATACAACAAGTGGTACTCCTCCCTAGGGCTATCTTACAACATTTCTTTCCTACGTGCAAGCTACAACAAGATAAAACACGAACTTTCTAGGACTAGTCTAAGGCGCCTAGAAGTCGTCGAGGTTGCCCACAGAAGAGGCACTGCCGGAAGAAAAGTCATCCGGCTGAGGGTTAGGCTCAGCAAGTGCGTGCTCTGAATCTAGATCAGAAACTCCCTCAATCTCCTCGGGGTCCTCATCTGCTGCTGCAGGCTCAGCTGGGGCATCTAGTTGCTCCTGGAGCATACCAACATGTGCTAAAACATCAGCCCAATCTGCTTGCAGCTCATTCACCTGCGCCTGAAGAAAACCAATAACTATGTTGCGCTGCTCTATCTCAGCACCATGCTCCATAGCCTGATGCTCAAACTGTGAAATGGCCAGATCCCTCCCAGCTACGGCATCCTGAAGTCCCTGAATCTGAGTATCCCTCAAACGAAGGCCTCGCTGAAAATTCTGGGCCAAGTCTATCACCTGGTCCATGTGTCGCTGCTGGAGTATCTGGTAGTGCGACTGAGCATTCATATATCTGACTACTGCCTCGATAGTCTCATCCGCTACATCTCCAATCAAGTGCCCAAAGTGTGTGACCCTGAACAGCCACTCTGCATTTCCAGCACTGACTGCTGGGAACAAACCAATAGGATATGCTGCTACCTCCTCGGGATGGTGCTCACAAAAAGTGGTGATAGCGTTGAGAGCTGCTTTCTCAAACGCATCCACAAGATGGTACCCAATCACCTCAATCTCAATCGGTGGCCACTCTAAAGTGGGGTGCTGAGGAATGGTCATTTTAACTCTGTTCTTCTTAATTCCATCCTCCGAAAACTGACGTCCCGTGTACTGGGGTGGATCTGGGTAGTGGAAGATACGAAGTGAATCCCAAAGAATCCTTGGAAAACTCTCCCAGTACAGACAGTCGGTATGAGCATTTCCCTCCTCATCCCAAAAGACCTGGGAACAAGTCGCCATCTGAATCAAAAAGGATTCAAATGTGAGTAATGCAATTATCTCAAGACTTCTCAAATAAAGCTTTAAGAAGACTGCGGTAAAACAAATGTGATTCTAATTCACAAGATGATATGATTCCAACTCAAAGAATAATAAACCACAATTGGTACTGGTTCATCATTTGAGATTCTAAGGAATGAAAAGATCCTTATAACAACAAGATGGGGCTTAGGAGGAAGGCATGACTCGAAACCATATTTTTCATCTAAGGAAACCTAAGCATTTTACAAACATGCTACTAAAATCAGAGTTTCACTCACTCATGTTTTAAGCACACTAACACTTATCTTATAAGGATTCATACTAGAAATTCCTGAACAAGCTCATGTAGCAACTTCAACTATTATGAACCAATCAAACATCAACCAAATATGCATGCACGTCCTGACCGTCCTCACAAGATAGACAATTGCCAACTATGGTTGGGCTTACGTGGTTAGCACGGTGGTATACATAAATACGGCTCTCCCTATATAACTAGTCGATACATTCTAACCGTTCTTATCTTATCGAATCGTGGTTAGTGTACCTGCATAAGATTGACAGAACATATATATATATATATATATATATATATATATATATATATATATATATATATATATATATATATATATATATCCAATGAACCTTTCATGCCAGCACTCATGAAAGCGTTCCCAAACATTACCGCTCACTATAGAAGCGGCAGCCATACAATTTCCGCCTTATGGCCAACGTTAACATACGCTACCCAGAAGCGTATTCACAAGTTCCTTTACTCCCAATATAGTCGACCGAGATCGATATATTGGCAGCAGCTCAAGTAGGCCACTGCTTGAGCACAGCGTTCGGTTCGCATCGCCGACGGGAAGGTCAGACTCCCTCAGCTGACTGAGCACACTTTACTTCCAACATAGTCAACTAATAGTCGGTATATTGGAAGCACCTCAAGTAAGCCACTGCTTGAGGGCAGCGTTCGGCTCGCATCACCGACGGGAAGGTCAGACTCTCTCAGCTGACTGAGGATCCTTACCATCTTACCTCACGTAGGTGCGTCGTTACAAGAATTAAGAGTTGCTTGTGAGTATGGTTTGACAAAATATAAAGTGCTGGAAGTCAGATAATAAAACCATACATAAATAACCACCTAGTAATTCCCATAAATTCCCTAGGGCTTTACGTTCTAAGCACAACCCTTAACGAATCCAACGTAGCTTTTCGAAATACCCTGTTGTTCCAATTTTATACGGAAAGCGATTTTTAAGATTCCAACACCTCTGGTATATGCTTGTAGCTCTGATGCCAGCTGTGGCAGAACCGCCTAAATTATCCTGGCTCAAGTGCGTAAACCATCACCATAAAGGCAACATTAGCTTAAACGCACTTCAAACGGAACAATTCTTGGTCTGTCGGGTAACGTCCCGATACAACCACCGATTATCGGATCGAACAAGCATACCCCGCACGAAGGCGAGTCCAGAGATATTACAACCACAATTTTTATAACACAGGCATAGTAATGATTACAAACCAGTTAAAAACATTAATACAAGGCCAACTTAAATAAAACAGTTATACAAGTTATGATTATAAGTTCAGAGTCTAAACAGCGGAAGATGAGACACGATGACTACAACACGTCGCAAAAGCATACCAAGCTAGCCCAAGCATGGTATTACTCGTCACAGTCATTGCCGGCCGAAGACGTATCCCATTCTACGGACCAGCCAGGAGGCAATGTGCAAGGATAGGTCAAGCTAGCGATCTGATCCTCAAAAGTCATACCTGAAAAAGGGTTTTCAACAGCAAGGCTGAGTATTCTAATACTCAGCAAGACTTAACCGACAACGGGTATAAGTAGCCCACCTTAGCTAGACTATGCAAGGCTTTGTAAGGCTCTGGTTTTCCTTTGCTGAAAAGCAATAAAGAGTAGGTCCTTACTTTCAAGTTTTAGCTTCAAGATTCTAGTTGATTAACCATTCTATGTAAGCATCTACTATCCAATCATGGTGGAACTTCTAAGCAAACATCAAGATTAATAAGAATATTGTTGCTCTTATTACTCTGTGTGGCAAAGAGATCAAGCAGTCTCATTTCATCGTGAGAGGCGGACGATTCTGAATCGAAATTCAACCTTGCAAGGGTAACCTAGCACACACGTCTGGAATACCGTCGGGTCATTCCCAAACAACCGTTGACCTTTCTTTCCGGCTTGTGGATAGTGCCACTCTCCCCGACTACAGGGCTCCAAGGCCAAACCTTGTCCCTAGAAGTCGTAGTGTTGCGCAACATATAATAAAACCTATCCCTACTGAGAGAGTGGGAGGTATATCCACTCCCCGGTCCAATCGGCTACTAGGCTTGCCGCGTACCATATTTACGGCATGTGACTAGTACTTTCAAAAACTTAACCAGCACTACCACACACCGCGACCTTAGCAAATTCATCAACACAGACGGGGTCTCACATGAGATCATGATATCGAACACAACCCCGTCCGTCGTCCTTATATTGATAACAAAAAGTAAACAGGCAATTCCTACAAAGCTCGCGAGTGACAGGCAATCACTCGACTTTTACCGGTCCTATAAGCTTAGCAGATAGTCGAACTCAGGTCTAGTGTTCAGTACATAGGTTCCTAGGATCATGCATCTAGGGTTTCAATTCAAATCCTAAGAACTGTAAATGCGCAAGTAAGTAATAACAGTAAATGATAATAATTTGAAATATAGGTTATGTCCGGGGCTTGCCTTCTCGGTAATTGCTAACTATTTCAGCGCTAGGCTCTTCCGAACTTTGGTTCGGGGCTTCAGTTAGTTCCGCAGTGTTTACTTGAGCTTCGAGATCACCTCCGTCAGATTCCGGGATCAGCTCGTACGTCCCGTCCGATAAGGCAGTCGTGTCTATATGTAATGCAAGAACAACATTATAAACAAACATGGGCAATCGTTTATAAAGTAGTTAAATACCAATTTTAGCTACACAAGGCATCATGATCAACAGCACAAATGAAGTTGACTAACTTCATAAACAAGTGGGGGTGATTTCCTATACAATTAAGTCACGGTTTACAAATAAATCAACAACTCAAAGTACAAATAGAAATAAATTATACCAAAATTACACTAAACAGAACATGAACATACTCAGCTACCCTGTAAAAATCATGCCAAGACATGTAGTCATTTAATCACAACAAATCATTCATGCAGGCAACACCTAGCACAAGCTTGAATTATACAGACTGAAACATAGCAAAGTAGAAGCTCAAAATTTAACAGGAGATCTACACAGTGAGGATCTAGCTATTGTGAATTTTTCATGATTTGTCCTACACATAAATAATTCTGAGAAAATAAACAAAACAGACATAAGATTAGAAAGACTTATTTTTAGCTCCTGATCTAGCAATTAACTGATGCTCAAACTTCCTGGACAAGTTAAGATATTCCAGATGAACATTCAGGAATATTTTCAGGATTTAACAAGAACAGAAACTATTTATCATAAATAAAGTGTACTAAACAAAGTTTAAATCAAAGAAAAAGCTACACAAGACAACTGATCATGAAATTTTTATAGCAAAGCTAGTGTAACATGAGTAAACTACCACAAAAATTTCAGAGCAAGACCAGCTTTCAAGCATTAGATAAGAAAAAGACTAAACATCTAGTATTTATTTACCTAGAGATACAAAACCAATTATACAGCAAAAACTTGCAACTAAAGCCTAACATATTATGGTTCTACTGCATAGATCTATTCAAGAGGATTCCAAAACATCAAGATTTGCTATTTTACGAATTTTCTATGAATTGATATTGAATTTCAAAGATCACAGCAAACTATTACAAACAAGTCCTTAGTGCAGTATTCACATGAGTCTAGGTCTATTCAAATAACACCCTGAAGTTTTGTTTCTTCCACCCCGAGGTCCCTGGGCCGGGTCAGAGAGAGGGGGCGGCGGTTGACCGGCGATTTCCCGGCGAGGGGCTCACCGGCGGCGAGGGTAGAGAGGTGTGTGAGCTGCACAGGTCCACGGCGCACCTCTAGGTGATCTAGGGTTGCGGGGAGGGGCTCGGAGGCGGCGGCTCGACAGAGCAGGGCGGCCTGGCGGCGGAGGCAAGCGACGGCGAGGTAGTTCCGGCGAGGTTCGGGCGATGGGAAGCGGCCTGGGAGCTGCGCGAGGTCGAGGCGCGACTAAAGGTGGGGGCTATTGGGGTGGAGCGGGCTTGTGGTGGCGGCTCCGCGGCGGGGTGAGCTCGCCGGCGTTCCAGCGGGGCGGCGGCGGTGTTCTGCGGTGTGGGAGCGAGGAGAGCGAAAAAGGGCGGTAGGAATTGGTTTCTGGCGTATTTGTAGGGCCCGGGCGCTCGCTAGAAGGGGACGGCGGGCTCTGCAGGGGGCGCTCCACGGCGACGTCGCGGTGGCGGCCGTCGGGAAGGTTCTGGGTGCGGCGGGGGCGCGTGGCTCGGCCGGGAGGCTCCAACGCGAAGCAACAGGAGGGGGAGGAGGTCGTCCGCGACGCGTGGGCGCCAGCGCACGGCGGAGTAATGGCCGGGAAAGCCGGGAAGGCGTCGGCGGGCGGCGCTGTCGGTGGCCGGCGACGAGAAGCAGAGCAGGGAGGGGAAGAAGGGGATAAGGGCGATTTTGCAATTTCCAAAAGTTCCAGGGACCTCTCTGTAAACAAGCAATAACTTTTAAACTAAAGCTCAAATGGAAAAGTGCCCAACATGAAAGTTGTTCAATTTTCCAAGATCTACAACTTTGATGTTGTGCAAAAAATTATTTGACCAAAGATTCAAGAGCTATAATTAAAAACATTGAAGGGATTTTGAATTCTAGGAAATTTGTCTTTTTCAATGCAAAATCACTTCAAATGTAGACTTACAAGCAAAAATGACTACCATGCATTAAATGCACTAAAATTTTGCACAAACACCCTCCATAAAAGCTATAAACACAAATAACTATATAAAGGACCTTGCATAAAATCATAATTACACATATAACCTTTCATAATTACAAAAAAAGTCCTTTTTAAGTATTTCAAGCACAAGATGCATATCAACAAACACAATTACTGTGCAGACACCTAATTAAATTACTGTGCAAACACCCGGGGTGTTACAGGGAAGCCTCTCCACGGCGCCGGCGTCGGTGCCGTCGGTGGGCGGCGGCGAGAACAGAGCAGGGGGTGGGAGAAAGAGGATAAGGGCCAAATTGCAATTTCAGAAAATTCCAGGGACTAGTTTGTAAACAAGCAATAACTTTTAAACCAAAGCTCAAATGAAAAAGTGCCCAACATGAAAGTTGTTCAGTTTTTTAAGACCTACAACTTTGATGTTGTGCAAAAATTTATTTGATCAAAGATTCAAGAGCTAACTTTTAAAACATAAGAGGGATTTTGAATTCCAGGAACTTTGTCTTTTTCAAAGCAATTTCACTTTAAACTTAGACTTAAAAGCAAAATTTGCTGCCATGCAATAAATGCACTGAATTTTACAAAAACACCCTCCACAAAAGCAATAATTGCACACCCTATTCAATTTAACTATATAAAGGACCTTGCATAAAATCATAATTACACAAATAACCTTTTATATTTACAAAAAGATCCTTTTTCAAGCAATTCAAGCATATGATGCATGATTTGGTTCTAATTACCCTAAATTGGCTATTTAAAAACCCGGGCCGTTACAGCCTACCCCCCTTAAAAAGAATCTCGTCCAGAGATTCCGAACGAAAAACTCTCAAGGGAAAAGGAGTAGACTAACTATCAAAGCCAACAGAACTAAGTCACACTAGAGAAGGTTGATGTTGACGATATGATCTTTTGTAGATAAGGATTGAGAACTTAGAGAAAGTTCAAGAAACAAAGTATGATATTATGAGCGAGAGGAATTACTGTGCGATTGTGTGAACTAATCAATTGTTTTTCCACACTAAAGGCTCCAGGATTTCATTCTTTGCAGCAAGAGTCGGTGGATAAAACATGAGATCACAATCACCATCAAAGTCGGCTGGAAAAGACCGGTGGATTATTCTAGTACTAACATACAGTAGGATTTTGCAAAGAAGAGAGTACCTAAGTTCTGGGAGAGTCAAGGTCTCAACCTGGTGGTGAATCTAATTGAAAAGATAACAAGGTGAGTTTTTGCTCAAGGACATTCTTGCTCAAACTGTTGATTAAATTAAACAATATGATGCGAGATGCATATGCTCGATGACCATGAGAAAGATGCATCCTCAAGATGTATGATTGCAATGCTGGTTAGTGACCCAGAAGGATATACCAAAACTCACGGTTTTTGTTGGCCGAATCAAAACCCCAAGTTAACACAATATTCAGGTCGCGAAAAATGGATTGTCGGGGTATTGCTTACACGTACCAAGATACCAGCTCGCTTCTAGTGGCACAAACGTATGGCTGCAGCACACACGAGGCCCTAGATCCTGTCGCGGCACCATTGGTTAGTGACAGACAACATGACAAGGTAAAAATATAGCAACCTAAATAATGTGCATGGCTAGAAAGAAAGACGGAGGGTTAGGTGATAAACGCAAAACCCTTCCCAGATGCATATGATGTTAATTGTAATTGAGCCCCATGATGCACATGTTTAAGTAATGGCTATGCTACAACCATGCTAGTAATGATCCTGCGTGTTATTCTAGTATTCTTGATTGCCACTCTTTTTAGTTTTCAAGGAGAGTTATACGAGCAAGGAGGGTAATGAGATTTCCCTTTTGAAATGCAAAGTATGGGCTAGACGGTTTGAGAATAGAGAATATACCCGTCATAACTGGTGCACCTTCTAGAAGATCGGCAAGTGGGGTGCCTCCAACCCTTCCTTGTAAACTAGCCTGTCTTTTGCCCTTATTTTTGTTGTTCTGCACAGAATCTTGACCCTGTTTTGGTCGTCTAGGCTGGGAGCAATGTCGAGCGAAGTGGTTAGGATTCCCACAATTGAAGCAACGTTTTATTTTGCCTGAACCACCACGTGGGATGAAGTCCGTGCAGGTAATTTCCCACCCAGTCAAGTCTATGTCGCTTGGGTCATGCTTGAGAGTCCGACGCTTTGCTTGGCGAGCCTTAAGTTCCATCGGAGGTCGTGATGGTGGCGTTATGGAGTCTAAGTAAACATCCCTCATCTCCTTTATTCCTTCATTGAGCTCTGGATATTCCGCAACCAGAGGTTGGGGAACATTATAGCCACCCCCTAGCTGGTGTTGCTGCTGTAGGAGTTGATAAATCTCTTGCTGTCTCTGAGCAAGTTGCTGGAGTAGTTTGGTCTGAGTAGCCACGAGTTCAGCCAAGTTGGACAGTAGTGGCTGTCCGCTAACACAAGCACTTTCCAACCCTGCAGGAGCATTGTGGGTCCCTTGCACCATCTGCAATGCGTAATTCTTTCATTAACTAGGGAAAAAATTAACAGCAGCTAGAGAACACGTTTCCGAACAAAACTTTCCACATGATCAACTGTAGATCAGGTCACATACTAGGCCAAATAATTTTGTATTTCCCAGATACAATAGAAAGGCAGATCTCTTGATATATCTTAGGCGATCGAATGGACAGGGTTCTTGTGCTACGCTGTTAATCAACAGCGATCATAGCAGTGATTGGACTAAAAATATAGTCTCACAGATTCAATAGGCTAAAATTTGATGAGCACCCATGTTACAAAATTTGCAATATTTTTAGTATTCATCAAACAGCCTAGAAATGCACAAATGAAGATATTTGGCAAGTAGAAAGGATTATGATCTTCCAAACTGGTAGTCCAAGTGGTACTAGTTCATCATTTGAGATTCTAAGGAATGAAAAGATCCTTATAACAACAAGATGGGGCTTAGAATGAAGGCATGACTCAAAACTATCTTTTTCAACCAAGAAAGTCTAAGCATTTTAACAAGCATGCTCCTAAAATCTAAATTTAACTCACTCATGTTTTAAGCACACTAACACTTATCTTATAAGGATTCATAATAGAAATTCCTTAAAAAGCTCATGTAGCAACTTCAAATATTATGAACCAATCAAACATCAACCAGATATGTATGCACGTCCTGACCGTCCTCACAAGATAAACAATTGCCAACTAATGTTGGGCTTACGTGGTTAGCACGGTGGTATAACATAGATACGGCTCTCCCTATATAGCTAGTCGATACATTCTAACCGTTCTTATCTTATCGAATCGTGGTTAGTGTACCTGCATAAGATTGACAGAACATATATATATATATATATATATATATATATATATATCCAATGAACCTTTCATGCCAGCACTCATGAAAGCGTTCCCATACATTACCGCTCACTATAGAGGCGGCAGCCATACAATTTCCGCCATATGGCCAACGTTAACATACGCTACTTGATGGCGTATTCACGAGTTCCTTTACTCCCAATATAGTCGACCGAGATCGGTATATTGGCAGCAGCTCAAGTAGGCCACTGCTTGAGCGCAGCGTTCGGTTCGCATCGCCGACGGGAAGGTCAGACTCCCTCAGCTGACTGAGCACACTTTACTTCCAATATAGTCAACTAATCGTCGATATATTGGAAGCACCTCAAGTAAGCCACTGCTTGAGGGCAGCGTTCGGCTCGCATCACCGACGGGAAGGTCAGACTCCCTCAGCTGACTGAGGATCCTTACCATCTTACCTCACGTAGGTGCGTCGTTACAAGAATTAAGAGTTGCTTGTGAGTATGGTTTGACAAAATGTAAAGTGCTGGAAGTCAGATACATAACCATACATAAACAGCCACCTAGTAATTCCCGTAAATTCCCTAGGACTTTACGTTCTATGCACAACTCTTAACGAATCCAACGTAGTTTTCCGAAATTCTTTATTGTTCCAATTTTATACGGAAAAATGGTTTTCAAGGTTCCAACACCCCTGGTGTACGCTTGCAGCTCTGATACCAGCTGTGGCAGAACCACCTGAATTATTCCGGCTCAAGTGCGCAGGGCGTCACCATAAAGGCAACACTAGCTCAAACACACTTCAAACGGAACAATTTTTGGTCTGTCGGGTAACGTCCCGATACAACCACCGGTTCTCGGATCGAACAAGCATACCCCGCACGAAGGCGAGTCCAGAGATATTACAACCACAAGTTTACAACACAGGCATAAAATGATTACAAACCAGTTCTAAAACATTATTACAAGTACAAACTTTAAAAAGCAGTTATACAAACCATAACTTTAACTTCAGAGTTTGAAAGCAGCGGAAAGAGACAACGATGGCTACAACACGTCGCAAAAGTATACCAAGCTAGCCCAAGCAAGATATCACTCGTCATGGTCATTGCCGGCCGAAGACGAATCCCACTCTACGGACCAGCCAGGAGGCAACGAGCAAGGGTTGGTCAGGCTAGCGATTTGCTCCTCAAAACTCATACCTGAAAAGGTTTTCAACAGCAAGACTGAGTATTCTAATACTCAGCAAGACTTAACCGCCAATGGGTATATTTAACCCACTTTAGCTAGACTATGCAGGTTTTGTGAGGCTCTGGTTTTCCTTTTTGCTGAAAAGCAATAAAGAGTATGTCCTTACTTTCAAGTTTTAGCTTTCAAGATTCTAGTTGATTACCCATTCTATGTAAGCAACTACTATCCAATCATGGTAGAAAACTAAGCAAACATCAAGATTGATAAATAATATTGTTGCTCTTATTACTCTGTGTGGCAAAGGGATCAAGCAGTCTCATTTCATCGTGAGAGGCGGACGATTCTGAATCGAAATTCAACCTTGCAAGGCAAACCTAACACACACGTTTGGAACACCGTCGGGTCGTTTCCAAACAACCGTTGACCTTTCTTTCCGGCTTGTGGATAGGAACACTCTCCCCGACTACAGGGCTCCAAGGTCCACCCGTGCCCGGTCCACCCTTGTCCCTCGAAGTCGTAGTGTTGCACAACATAAAAATAAAACCTATCTCTAAGAGAGAGTGTCAAGTATATCCACTCCCCGGTCCAATCGGCTACTAGGCTTGCCGCGTACCATATTTACGGCATGTGGCTAGTACTTTCAAAAACTTAACCACCGCTACCACACACCGCGACCTTAGCAAGTTCATCAACACAGACGGGGTCTCACATAAGGTTATGATATCGAACACAACCCCGTCCGTCGTCCTTATATTGACAACAGAAAGTAAACAAGCAATTCCTATAAAGCTCGCGAGTGACAGGCAATCACTCCACTTTTACCGGTCCTATAAGCTTAGCAAGTAGTCGAACTCAGGTCTAGTGTTCAGTACATGGGTTCCTAGGATCATGCATCTAGGGTTTCAATTCAACTCCTAAGAACTGTAAATGCATAAACAAATAATAACAGTAAATGATAATAATTTGAAATATAGGTTATGTCCGGGGCTTGCCTTCTCGGTAGTTGCTAACTATTTCAGCTCTAGGCTCTTCCGAACTTTGGTCCGGGGCTTCAGTTAGTTCAGCAGTGTTTATTTGAGCTTCGAGATCACCTCCGTCAGACTTCGGGATCAGCTCGTACGTCCCGTCCGATAAGGCAGTCGTGTCTACATGTAATGCAAGAATAGAACTATAAACACACATGGGCAATCGTTTATAGAGTAGCTAAATAACAAATCTATCTACACAAGGCATCATGATCAACAGCACAAATGAAGTTGACTAACTTCATCAACAAGTGGGGGTGGTTTCTTATAACAAGCAAGTCATGGTTTGCTAATAAATCCACCACTCAGAATATGATTAGTAATAAAAGTAGAGAAAATTACCCTAAACAGAAAATGAACAGAGTAAGCTATCCTGCAAAAATCATGCCAAAAATGTAACCATTTAGTCACAATAAATCATTTATGCAGGCAACACCTAGTACAAGCTTGAATTATACAGATTAAACTAGAGCCAAACAGAAGCTCAAAATTTAACAGGAGATCTACACAGGGATGATTTATCTACTGTGAATTTTCCATGATTTTATCTATACGGGATTAATTCTGAGAAAATAAACAAAACATACATCAGTTTAGCAAGATTCAATTTTTGCTCCTGTTCTAGTCATGAACTAAGGCTCAAACTTCTTGGACAAGCTAAGCTACTCCATAAGAACATTAAGAAATAAATTCATGAATTACTAAGAAAAGAAACAATTTATCATAATTAAAGTCTACTAAACAAGGATTAAATCAAATAAATAGCTATAACAAAGAACTGATCATGAAATTTTTATTGCAAAACTAGTGTAACATGATTCAACTACCACAAAAATTTCAGAGCAATAAAATCTTTCAAGCATCAGATAAGAAAAAGATTAAAGAACAAGTATTTATATACCTAGTAACACAAATAAAAACCTACAGCAAAAACTTGCAACTAAAGCCTAACATATTATGGTTCTATTGCATAGAGCTCTTCAAGAGGATTCCAAAACATCCAGATTTGCTAATTTACGAATTTTCTACGAATTGATATTGAATTTCAAAGATCACAACAAACTATTACAAACAAGTCCTTAGAGCACTATTCCTCTGGGTCTAGAGCTTCGCAGACAGCCCCTTGGGCTTTTCCAAATTCTAACATGGAGTCCCTGGCCATGGGGAAAAGAACAGAGGGAGGATGGCCGGCCAAATCCAGCGAGGGAAGTCGCCGGCGGCGAGGTTGGGGTTGGGGAAAACGACGAGCAGGCCAACGCGGACCTCCCGGTGTACTTGGCGCGTCGGGAGAGGGTCGGAGGAGGCGGCTCGACGGAGCAGGCGGGTCGGCGGCGGAGTTCGACGGCGGCTAGGGTTCTCTGGTGATGGTTGGGCGAGGGGATATGGTCGGAGAGCTGCGCGGGGGCGAGGCGGTGCTTGCTAGGGGGTCAGAGCGGGCGGAGGAGCGGCGGTGAGGCGGCTCCGCGGCGGCGTCAAGCTTGCCGGAGTACGGGGTGGAGCGGTGGCGGCGTTCTGTGGAGTGGGAGCGAGGAGAGAGCAAAAGAAGGAGAGGAATAGGTCGCTGGGGTCTTTGAGGTGCTCGTGAGCGCGCTGGAAGGGGTCCTGGGGCTCTGCCCGGGGCTGTCCACGGCGGCGTCGCGGTGGCGGCCGGCGGGCTCACTGGGGGCGCGTGGCACGGGCTGGAGAGGGCCAGCGCGAAGCCAAAGAGTGGTGGAGGAGGTTCCGCGCGACGCGTGGGCGACAGTGCGACGGAAAAAGGCGGCCGGGAAGCCTCTCCACGGCGCCGGCGTCGGTGCCGTCGGTGGGCGGCGGCGAGAACAGAGCAGGGGGTGGGAGAAAGAGGATAAGGGCCAAATTGCAATTTCAGAAAATTCCAGGGACTAGTTTGTAAACAAGCAATAACTTTTAAACCAAAGCTCAAATGGAAAAGTGCCCAACATGAAAGTTGTTCAGTTTTTTAAGACCTACAACTTTGATGTTGTGCAAAAATTTATTTGATCAAAGATTCAAGAGCTAACTTTTAAAACATAAGAGGGATTTTGAATTCCAGGAACTTTGTCTTTTTCAAAGCAATTTCACTTTAAACTTAGACTTAAAAGCAAAATTTGCTGCCATGCAATAAATGCACTGAATTTTGCAAAAACACCCTCCACAAAAGCAATAATTGCACACCCTATTCAATTTAACTATATAAAGGACCTTGCATAAAATCATAATTACACAAATAATCTTTTATATTTACAAAAAGATCCTTTTTCAAGCAATTCAAGCATATGATGCATGATTTGGTTCTAATTACCCTAAATTGGCTATTTAAAAACCCGGGCCGTTACAAACATGATCTCCATAATCCCCAGAAACTTGATTATCTAGCCAAGTTTATATTGTGTTGTAAATATTTGTTGTCAAAGATTATCCTACGGGAATAATCCATATCAATGAAGGAATCTATTTAGTGGATATGGTACCATTAACACTAACGCTAAGGGAAATTAAAATATTTCCAAACTCTTAAAAGGAGTAAAGGAAATTTTACACAAATCGCATGCTGCGATATTGTGATCATTGGTTTTGATCAAATCACATTAAATTTCCCTATGGATACCAAATTATCAATTAAGGATATACTCCTATATCCCAAATTAACTCG
This sequence comes from Panicum virgatum, assembly GCF_016808335.1. Classification (NCBI taxonomy): domain Eukaryota; kingdom Viridiplantae; phylum Streptophyta; class Magnoliopsida; order Poales; family Poaceae; genus Panicum; species Panicum virgatum. Next base: position 16,624,500 of record NC_053153.1, on the reverse strand, counting down.
TACCCATTGAGTTACAAAAATATCCGTCACAATGGTTTTCATTGGGAAACACCTAATGACAACAATAATGAATATCAATTCATCATAAATATCACGGATATATCAAGCAAATGCTTGAAAGAATTCCTTCAATATCAACGGGATTGTATATTACATACATCAAACCCGTAGAAATGTTGCGTACATGATAATTTTAGAATCTTGATATCGTTAAGATATGGCATCATCGTCTTAGTCATCCTAGGATACAGATGATTTCAAAATTATTGGCAATTCAATTGGTCACCACATAAATAATTTAAATTTTCTCAAAATCTTCAGATTTTATGTGCACCGCATGCGCCATGGGAAAATCAATCTTAAGAACCTCTTATCTTAAGATTAAGGCTGAACCACTACAGTTCTTTGAACGCATTCAAGGAGAAATTTGTGGTCCACTCATCCATTAGTCGGACCAAATTGGTACTTCATGGTACTTATTGATGCATCAACTAGATGGTCCCGTATGTATTGTTATCCACAAGAAATCATGCTAAGCATGATTATTTGCTCAAATTATCAAATTAAAGAGCATATTATCCGGAACACGCAATCAAATCCATCAGGATTAACAATGCCGCTAAATTCTCCTCAAAAGCCTTTAATTATTATTTTATGGCTCTAGGCATTAATGTGAAATATTTTTATATACATATACAAAATGGATTAGCCAAATCTCTTACCAAGAGAATAACTTGCTTGATAGACCATTATCATAGAATTGCAGTCAACATCATGTTGGCATCATACGGTCTTACACACCGTAAACTTAATTCAAATTCATATAACTACAATCAAAACGGTACCCCTCGTTGCAATAAGTACGTGGAATCTTGGCCTCAGCCAAATATTTCCCATCTGCGTGACGGTCACATTTCACATATATCGATATCACCACCGCAGCATACATCCATGGGCATTGAGGATCCATATAAGATATTTGTCCGTCATTCATAAAATATCTTGGATCACTCATAAGGGATTAATTTATTTATTCATAAGCCCGTATGCTGATTACATTTTGAGGATAATTCCAAGCATTAGGGGGAGATTAATACCACACATATATAATGCCAGGAAATATAAATTATAGAAGAATATCACATTCGATCCTCATATCCACGTATATACAAATAATATCTGAACCAATAGTTCAGAATATCTTTATTTGCAACACATTGTAAATAGTCTACCAAATACATTTACTAATCAAAAGTATCATTAAATAAATTCCTACAATTATTGTACCAGAAAGAGTGAAGCAGTTAAAATTATCACTCAACTCCCATATTAAAATAAGAGGGGGAGAAGTATGGTCACAACCTAAGAATTCAGCTTAATAAAAGCATCCGCGGAAATAGGGGGAGACATCCTCCTAGATAGTAAATGCAAATCAACATCACAAATGTTGCTAGACACTTTATGGATTTATTTGAATCCAAAGCCTATGAATGCTTTGCATTCAGAAACCCAGTATATGTGCACGTCAATAAGGCACTGGGTCGTGGAACGCCCTGATTCTATGGTCATGGGAAATGACGTAAGATTCAAAAGGGTTAATCTCACACAAGATACATATTATTTATGATCAGTCGATCATATTAAGACTACAAATTTATTGACATATACTCCTATTGAAAATTGTTATACACCTTTAACTGGATCCAGACCAAAAAGTCCTATGCAGAGTGTTAACAAACACTCAAATTGAGTCAAAGCAAAAGGTGTCAATTAAGGAGAAGTGCTCTCATTTTCAAATAAGAAAGTCTTATATACAAATCATAATACTTTTCTTCAAGAAAGCAAGGTGGTGAGACAACGAGAGCTTGTAGCACAAGGTTTCACGCAGAGACCGACGAACATACCATTAAGGTATATGTGAGAATTACGTTCCCATATTCAATTATTGGCAGATCAATTGAATTTGATAAATTTGGATTTATATGTCCCTTGAGGACTTTGTGAGCTAAATCCAAACAAAAAATCGCAACATATAATTATGCACAAGTCACTCTATGACTTGAGATAGCCAAATTTTGATTGTAGTACAATTGACTATATGAGTATATTCCATAAAAGAATTACTCTAATTACAATGAAGGCATATATGTGTCCATAAATAAATTCCAAATGGAATTTTCATCATCTCAACACTCAAACAACAAGCATTCATTTATGATGGAATTCGGGATGAAAATTGGGTAAAACCAAAGGATATTTAAGTTTTCAACTTAAGCACATATATCAGTTTACCAATATTCAATTAATATTGGACAATCATATCCATCAGCACTTGTGTTCCTTCCATCCCTAAAAATGGATCAATATCTATTTGGACCCTGGGATGAGAAACTAAGTGCCAAAGCGCTATTGTATCATACAAATTGCAACAGACCTGATATTGCTTTTGTAGATACCTAGCTAGCTCAAATTAGCGCAACTCCAACAATATCATACAGGTCGGAGTCAAATAAGATATCCACAGATATCTAAATGGCACAAAAGATCTTGATTTGTTATTATCAAATCAGAATACATCAAAAGTGGGATATCGAGATACTGGCTAACTAATCCCTATTTTGCCAGAATATAAACTGATACCCGGATACTAAAGTTTCATATGAATCATCATAATATATTCTAATGACAGACTTTGGTCCATCATTCTGAAGCATCACATTAATACATGACTTCTATGAATGACTAATTTATGATTCATCGAATCATTGAATATTATCTATAAATGATAATTAAGCTTGTAAATTTACTAGCTTAGATATAGCACAGCTCCAATAAAAAGTCATTGGACGTAAATTAAGAATATATTCAGATATTTCCATGGCACAAATGATCTTAGCAAGACCATAGTTGGTTAAACTAACGCTGGCTAGAATCATGATCCCCATAATACTAGACCTTAAATATGTTTATAATTCTTACATGGTGGAACAACTACATCTTGGAAGTCATCAAAGTTGACTCTTGTAGATATGTTCACCAATCATTCTGAAATAATCATATTATATGAAGCTTCACGTGAATCATATGGCTTCACAGAATGATCAACCACATAAAACAGTCATGTGGCATTGTTTCAATCATGAAATAAATAATTATCTATTAAGATAGTTCGCCTTGCATTTGTACAAAGGAATGCAAGCTATATAAAGGGCAATATCACAAAATAGATTGCTCCTAACTATTTTTTGGGGAAATAGAAACCTTGCAAACCAAAACATGAGATTTGCAAGGCTCAGGGAGAGATTCTATTTGAATCATAACCAATTCAACCAACCATAATCATCAGATTATATAATTGTACTCTTTTCCTAAATGAGTTTTTCTATTAAGGTTTTTCTCATTTGTTTAGGTTTTTAATGAGGCAATATTTTATGTCATATCTCAAATTTTCTCCACAGGGCTTTTTAAAGAGATATTCGAGACATATTAGATATATCATATCTTCTGTTTTCTCACTAGAGTTTTTAAGAAGATATCCAAGATATAATTTCTCCTCATATTTTCCCACTGGGTTTTAAAGGAGTTTTTAGTGGAATACCAACACATATATGTCATATCAATATTTTCTCCTATTTTCCCAAAAGGGTTTAAGGAGTTTTTCCAATGACATATCCATACACAAATAGGTTTCTCCTCAGATTTTTCCCACAGGGTTTTTAGAGGAGTTTTACCATACAATCAAATAACGAATGAGGATTACAAGACCACAAGAAGAACAAATTCATCAAGGGGGAGTGTTACGAAACAAATAAATTAGCGATCAATTTTGTAATTAGTTAATTACTTATTTTGATTAATGACATCATGAGGATGTCATCAAGTAGTTGTTAATCTCATGAAGGGGTCACTCTCAAAGGAGCATGTCCTTTGGAGAAGAGACACCCTTTCCCTCTTGTATATATAAAAGGAATGGTCCAATCATCAATCTATACAAGAATTCACTCATTTCATTCTCTCTTCATTTTTGACTCTCAACATTTTCCTCTGCAATATCGGCGTTTCATTTCAAGTTTTTAATCTGCCGCGCCACAGTATACTTGTGAATCTTGGAACTGCTAGTTGCTAGGAGACAAAATTGTGGCAACTCGTGCAGATTCCCAGTTGGCATCTTCTTGTGCAGATTCACATCGTGCCTGTCAATCGGAACTCAGAAGCTGTGCCTGTTGAACTGAACCGTCTTTATTCCATGGAGCTCTTTTCAGAACATCGAGATGTGGATACCTCTGCATCTGGTTGTTGCTTTGTTTGGTAAAGATACGCACCTCTCAATACATGATAGGTAAGCGAGCAGCTTTGAGGTTTCACCTGGTGGAGCTTTGGTTGCAGAGGTAAGGTCGCCTTTTCTCTCTGACACGAATCATGAAAGTAACAAAGCTAAGTACAGCTAAGATTTTCTTCAGTTGTTTAGTGATTACTTACAACTTACATGGTGGTTTCGGTTTATTATTCTTTTTTGGGTGGAAGGGTACTTTTGTAATGGTAATCAGAGAGGGCCTGAAAACCAGTTTGTATATATGGTGATAGTAAATTGCAGCATTTTGTTGTTGCTGGAAGGTTCTGCACAGTAATACTAATACACTTATGAATATCACTCTGATATTAACTTCTGATTCCAGGTGACATGGCTAGAACAAGAAATTCTATTTCCCTCTCATTCCATGAATCATCATTGCATGGTTTTAATTAATTACGGTTTGCAGATGATCTTGAATGAAGGCTGCTGCTGGTACGACAGAGTGAAACGAACTATGCCTTTCATCGACCAGTATATTCAGAGGATTTTCTTTTCTGGCTCGTCGGCAGTGGAGAGGCGAACGATGTCGTGGGCCGTTGCGGCGAAGCATGCTACCGCTTCTGCACTAAGCACATTGGCACTGCTGCAGCCAAGGTCAAGATGTGCATGCAAACAGAATCTCACGCTGAAGCCAAGGCCACAAGATGCATGTTCTTGTGTTTGGCGCCTCTCGTTTTTCTTCTTTGACGAGAGCAAGTGCCTAAAAAACGTCAAAGTGCTAAATAATCGGATATCAGTGTGTGTGTGTATATATATATATATATATATATATATATATATATATATATATATATATATATATATATATATATATATATATATATATATATATATATATATAATAAGTGTACCGTTCGTTTCCTTGTTTGTCTCTTCATTTATATTCCAATAAGGCCGGCAGGCGATCTCGATGCCACGTACGCTCTCCAACTATGTTAATCTCGAGTCCTATTATCTTAGCTTTGAGTAATAAATAATTGTTGTTTGCATCAAATTAATCTCATTTTCTCGATCTTTATGCCATTGCCCCTCCGTAGGGCATTCTGTAATTTTATGATAGATTATGACTGTGTAGAATAGATTCTCCTACCCCTAATTATTAAGTATTGAGACTTTATTTGGGTCACTAAATATATGCTAATTAAAGTAGCATGACTTTTTCCATGCACCTCCCCCTATATGGTTGCATACACGTCTTTCTGTTGGGAATGACTCTAAAACAATGCACAATTAAGATGGTTGGGTCCACTATCAACCTAGAATGCCTTAGAGCAAGGCTAATAATACAGCCAACAAGTCAGCTGTAAGGATTCTTGCAACCTTCTCTCAGCCCACCTGTATAATAGTTAGCTCTTCAAAATTAGTACATGACCCACTTGTCTCTCTCACAGATTTTCTTGGTTCTTGTGCCTAAACTGGCTATAAGCTTATAGCTGACTTCTCCTATCTCTCCTTTCTTCTCTTCTCCACCTCATCATTTAGCCATCTTACAGCCAACTATAATACTTGCTCTTATATTTGTGGTCAAATTTTGAATCCTAGAATGCTCTACATTTCAAGACGGAGGGAGTATGTTGCTAGACCAGTCTCAGTGGGACGTGTCATCGCATAGTTACCAAAATTTTAAACTAGGTAAGTTAGAGAAGTGTCATGGTGATGACATTCCTCTCACATTCTATGACATTTCCCCTTCTCTTTCTCTTCTACCATATCAGTAAATTTAATACGCATGACACTCCTATTGAAATTGGTCTTAGTCTCTAATAGAGAGTATAGAGTATACGCATGACACTCCTATTGAAATTGGTCTTAGTCTCTAATAGAGAGTATAGAGTACGTACGTGGATTGCTACGGGCAAAGGTCATATCTATACATTATCACACATATCCAAAATGGGAGAAAAAAAACTGTTAATATATACCCCCTCCGTCCCGCAAAGAGTATAGTTTTAGAAAATTTCAAACATATTACTCATCCAAAGAAATGACTTTGTTGCCCCTAATTACTTCTACCAATTATGATTGAAAACCGTGTTATTTATCTAGTTTTGTGGATCCCTAATGAATGCATATGCATTGGAACTAGAAAAGTAATATCTACTAAATATTTGATTGGCTCTATGTATTTTTCTATGCAATGCTTTCTTGGTACTTGGTATTACTTTAATTAAGTGGATCTCATTACAAGCTAAAACTACACTCTTCGCAGGACAAAATTTGAATGCTTAAACTATACTTTTTGTGGAACGGAAGGAGTAGGAATGATTAAGCATATAGAATAATTGGTAATGGTATAAAATAAGTATATCGCAGTTGGATAAAAATAGAAAATATCTATACTACTATTGTTTAAGAACATGAACAAATGAGAGAGAGAGCTAAAGTAAATATAAACAACGTTTTTTAGCTTCAGGTTTCAAACTTATCCATGAACTTCCAATAACATATCTCCAAAAATTACTTGCTCGCGCACTAGTTGTTATTGGAATTGTGAAAACCAAATAACCGTAAACCCTATATAGAGGATAATTTGTACGGTGACCGACATTATTCTAGGTTGCTCCTAGTCATTAATTGATGTTATGGTGTTGTATATGTGGTCAATCAATCTAAACTTGATCTGTAATTTTTTCATTCATTTTGATTTTTTTTGGAGAATAACATAACTACACTTTCTTAGAATAGTTTAGTCTTATTAGTAACTACTACAAATCTTTTATGTTTCAAAATTATAATAATCATATTTGCATTGCCATGGTACTACTCCATCCGTCGTGAAATGTAGGGCATTTTGGAATTTTTAGGACAGATTATGGCCGGGTAGAAAAGACTCTCGTATCCCTAATTATTAAGTATTGGGACTCTATTTGGATCCCTAAATATGTGCCTACTCCATCCATCCTGAAATGTAGGGCATTTTGGAGTTTTTAGGATAAATTATGGCTAGGTAGAAAAGACTCTTCTACCCCCAATTATTAAGCATTGGAACTCTATTTGGATCCCTAAATATGTGCCTACTCCATCCATCCTGAAATGTAGGGCATTTTGGAGTTTTTAGGACAAATTATGGCTGGGTAGAAAAGACTCTCCTACCCCCAATTATTAAGCATTGGAACTCTATTTGGATCCCTAAATATGTGCTAACTAAAGTAGCATGCCCTTTCCCATGCACCTCCCCCTACATGGTTGCATGCACGTCTTTCTGTTGGAAAAGGCCCGAAAACGATGCATAATTAAGATGGTTGGATCCACTCTCAACCTAGAATGTCTTATATTTATGGACAAATTTTGAATCCTTGCATTTCAGGAGTATATTATAAGAGAAATTAGCAATTAAAGTGTACTATTTTTGGACCAAGGTAGTCAAGGTAGCAGTTTGAAAACTGTGTCTATGGAATTGGAAATGAGACATGCATTGGTTACAAGGCTCAAAGTCTGCACCATTTCTACCGCGGACTGCGGTCAAAAGTTCCAGCTTTGGGGTTAACTACTCTGACTTGAATTGTGACTGTTGGGAGCGCATAGTGGAGTTCTTTCCCATATAAATAAGAGCTTCCTATTGCCTTTGGTTCGCTGGGTTTTGGCCATTGAGCCACTTGCATCGCAGCAGTGAGTTTCTTCTCCCAAGTCCTTGTTCCGTTTGCCGTTTAGCCATGTGCCTTTTCTTTTTTGAATTCCCGTCAGCATCTATACCAACAACCTCTTGCTTCAGTATACTTTTGACAAGCTTTTGGTTTACTGGGCCGCAGTCTTGAGCTTAGTATACTTACTGTTCTTTGTATTGAAAATACATTTCCCTGAACAGATTATGTTGTTCTGACTGGTTTATTCTGAGTTAGCCTAGAGCCATCAACATCATAGAAACCCCTTCCAATGTTGTTGCAGTTCTCTTTTCGATGTCTAAGCAGCAGTTTTTCTTTGTAATGCACGTTTTCTGGTTGAAGGTAGTAGCATTAAGTGTGTAACAGTATTTGGACTAATTATGTTCTCATTATCTTGGGTGCATAGGAAATGTTTTTCTACGGATGCTAAACATATTTAGTACTGGGGTGTTTAGAATATATATGCTATGTTGCATGTAGCCATGTACAGCGCAGTGGTGGTTCATTTATCAAATCTGCATTTTGACAGAGGGTTCAAATTTCAGATTTACATGGCTGGGCGAGGTTGCCCCAATAACAAGTCTTGCCACTGTTACAAAAGCTGCGTGGACCATGCCGATGGAACAATGAAGTGCCTCCTCAGTCACGCCAACTCCAATCGCAAGCATGGCATGGTAAACTCTTGAACTTCTTCACGAGTTCAGTTTCTTCTGTGCCCATATGCCTTCTGTGAGCGATTTTATGACCACTAGCTTGGTTGCTGTTACATGCATGAATGCTAAATGTGGAGGTGAGTATTTGGTTAGCACTTACAGACGTTTGAGTTGAGTTAGTCCTCGTCAGAACATGTTATGTGAAAGATGCACTAGGATTTTAGGCATTTATAGTGGGGAATGGAAATACATACTTTATTGGGTTTTTTTGTTTATTCATTTAGTTAGGATTTTTGTAAATACGTTCCATTGTTAATTAATGCATTGCATGAGCATGGCACGTGCATAAATTTAAAAATATCAACATCATTTCATATTATCCGTTGCTCTGTTCTTGAAACTGCTCTATTTACAGTTTAGACTCAAGGTAAATGTGTTTCTCTACTTCTGTGGCAGACTATAATCCAAATATTTGGTTCGTGCTGTTGCAATAAAGACTCCTCCTGTGCTTCCACCAAAAATGGTTTAATGGTTCGAGAAGGAAGTGCAAACTCAATTGATACCTCAAGGGGTTCTAGTGACCATGCCACACAATCTTCAACAAATGAAACACATGAGTCATTATCTTCATCTGAGGAATCAGGTTAAATTGCTGAGTCATTTGGAATTCTTCTTCTTCATAATTGTCTTGCATTGCTCTTACCACTGAAGTTATTTGCAGAAGATAGTCAATCTGAGAGTCAACCTTCCCAATTGGGTCATTGTAACACTTTCTCCAAACTTTGGTTCATACCAAATAAGCGCGATCTCAATCCAGAACAAGGGAAGAAAATAGATGATCTCGTCAAGAAAATCCAGCCTCAGTTTCCTGTCCTTGTGGTTCGAATGAAGAAGAGCAGTGCCAAACCTGGGAACCCCGCTCTGGTATGTGCCTTGGTCCTTTCTGCATATTGGGTAATTCTATGCCATTTAAATTGTGTCTTTCTTCAATGTTGTCTATATTTCTATAAAGACTATTTGGTCTTCCTTTTCCACATTCACAGTATAGAACATGTATGGTCCCTAAAAAAAAATGGGTACATGAAAATATCTTCCAGGACCTCTTGAGCTTTTCTAAATTTCCCTTATTCGTAGATCTACATCATCATTTTCTTTGTTAGCAGCTGAAACAATAGAAAATATGATTTCTAGGCAAGCCTTCTGTTTTAACTCTTAATATTTTTTTTCGATCTCATTGCTATCAGGTCATTTCTAAGAGTTATGCAGTCGAATACTTTCCACAAAGAGCCCAAATCATCACGCTTGAGCGTCCAGGATGTAAGAAGAAGTGGCATCCCAGGCTCCATATTAGGCCAAACAGAGTTGGATACATCCTGTGTGGGCACTGGAAAAACTTTGTTCGTGATAACAAATTAAAGACGAATGATATTTGTATCTTTCAACCAATCAAGGGTAAGAGGTTCAGAGTGATTGTCCATCTGCTTGGCGAAGCTAGCACTCATTCCCGTGCTCGGCGTCCTCGTGACTCAAACAATGGTAGTGCAAGGAAACAATCTTCAGCAGCACTTGTTCATGAGAATTCGAGCAGCAGTATGACCACTTAACTCTACTAGAATCAAACACACTGCATGCATATTTTTCACATTTTCTTCTGCTTGATAAAGTGAGATCCTTTTTCAGGAGACAAGTCTCCGCAGCTGAACCTTCGTCTCCGGCATCGAGTCGCTAAAGAGACCTGCGCTTCAGATGATCCAGGGGAACCTTCTCGCCCTCCTGCCTTCGTTGTACTACGCCATACCAGTTTAACTCCTGCGCAGGAGAAGACAGTGGGCGAGAAAGTTAAGGCCATCCAGAGTGATGTGCCAGTTTTTGTGGCAAACGTGAGCGAGGAGATTGTTGGTGACAACGGTACCTTTTCCCTTGTAAGTTTCTAACTTTCTGTATATCCTTCCAACATGCTCTACCATCACTCCCTAGTAGTATGTAGCTCTTGCTTCTATTTTGTTAGATCAGAATTCAGAACCAGTCTGGTACCATTTTGCTAAGTATTGCACATCCATGCATACATATATTTTCAGTTCTGTATGGATCTTCTAAGCTTTCTACACACTGGTTCACTTCTTTTTTCTTTCTGAAAAAACTAGGACTTTGCCTCGCGATATGCGACACCGCATCTTCCAGATGGGAAGCAAACCCTGACCCTCTCTCAAGACGGGTGGCGCAAGGCATGGCGCACCAAGATGCTGAACGGGCGGATGCTTCCTGGAGAACTTCGCGAGTTCGCCACCGACAACCGGATGCGGACGGGAGACCTCTGCCTGTTTGAGCCGATGAAGGAGGAGAGGCTTGCCATGGCAGTCCACATCATTCGCAGCGAGCAGTATTCTTAGCTGGCCTTCTACTGGTGCTGTGGTGTGCTTTTGTGATGCGATGGCTCCTGTGGCCTTAAGGAAAACCTTAGATGTGTCGGATTATCTCCCGGGGAGTTGTTCTGCTTGGGAGTTGCTCTGCTTTAGTATCCTGAATAATGCCCCTCGATGCAGCGTGCAGTGATGCACTGCTTGATGACTGAGAGGCTCCCTACTAGTAACTTGTTAGCGTCATCAACTTCTGCTAATGTAGATACAAAAATAACTCGTGCACTTCTCGTGGCTGGGGGCTGATCCTTTGTGTAGTTGGTGCAGCTAGCTGTGGTGTTGAAAAAAAAACAGAGCTTGGCTGTTCTTGGTGTTGAAAATTAAAGAAACGGCAATCTGTTCTTAAGCTGGCCCAAGCCATTAACGGATTGCAGTTTCTTTATTTTTTTTAAAAAAAAGAGAAAAACAAAAACAGAACACCAACCGTGCAAGAGGATTTACCTTAACATGTCCTGGATCCATGAAAGGATGTCGTTGTATTGGCGAGGGCGGCCACGGCACACTGCACATCACAGCTAACAAAGAAATGAAACTAAGCAAGGTAGAGCTAAGCTATGATCTCTAAGGTCAAGCACATGAAAGATTGCATGAAAGTAAGTGCTTGAAATGAGAGATAGTGCAAGAGACAACCGGATTTTTTCCCGTGGTGTCGATGTGTTGGCACACACCCCTAATCCACGTTGTGACACTCACTAGGAGTCTTGTCACCTCCCATGTCACCGAGACTCTCACTAAGAGTCTCCGTTCACCATCCCGGCGTGGTGGAGCTCAAGCCACGTACAATCTTCTTCTCCGGGCTCCCACAATCCTTGGCAAGCTCCGCGAGAAACACCTCGATCACCAAGATCGCCTAGGTGATGCCAATCACCAAGAGTAACAAGCTAAGGCCTTCACTTGAGCAAGAACCGATCACCAAGAACGGATGCACACAAGCTTCTCTCTACTCAAGTCCTTAATCTTGCTTCTTGATTGATTGAATGAACAAGTATGTGAAAGATGAAGCTCAAGGTGGCTCTTGACTATAGTATTGAGTGTATGGATGTTGCCTGGTGTCAAGAGTGGCAAAATGACCCATTGGAGGGGTATATATAGGCAGCTCACACGGATAGAGCCGTTGGAGAAAAAGCTGCCAGAAAACTGCGTAGCGCCGGTTAATCCGACGTACCTCCAATAGTCATCGTCGGTTTAACCGATGAATGTAAACTGCCCCTTCTGAAAACTAGCCGTTACAACTTGGGCAGATTAACCGACGTATCATCGGTTTAACCGGTGAGTGTAGTTGTCCACTGATCAACTGAAAAACCAAGTCTCTGGACAACTGCACCGACGTTAACTTAAAACCATCATCGGTTTAACCGGTGAGTACAACTTCAGAAATCCATGGAAAAACCATCTCACTGGTCAATTGCACCGACGTCTCATTTCAAACAGCGTCGGTTTAACCGGTGTATAGAACTTGAATTACCCTGGAAAAACCAACTCTGGACTAATGCACTGACGTTAAATTCAAACACGTCGGTTTAACCGGTGTATTGACTTGTCCAGACTCTGCTGACTTCGTTTAACCGACGTATAGAAAAGGGAGAGCGTCGGTTAAACCGGTGTTAAAGACTTTTTCTGATTTTGCCTTTTCTGATTTGAGTCTTGAATGAAATCCAAATATTCTTGAGATATAAGTTGAAAGCCACTTATTTGAACTTCTAGGAACCTGAGTGACCATAGTGTGCATCCATTTTTGATTGACCATGTCCATGCTCAAGTTACTTGGCCTTAACCCCTCTTAATAGTGCGATCACTACAAAACTATAAAACCTATACTAACCTAAGTGTCCTTCTCAACCTTGTGACACTTAGGACTAGAAAGATCCTTAGTCTTGACATATATATGAGTTGAATACCGAGATCGCCTTTTTGAATAATGAAATTATGGGGTCTCTTTTGACATATGACCAAATGAGCGATAATGATCTATTAAGCTGCACAAACTCATTAGTCACAATAATGGTTGTCATTAATCACCGAAACATACCTTGAGGGCCTAGATGCTTACAATCTCTCCCTATTTGGTGATTGATAACAACACAAACATAAATGACGAGAGAGCGAGAAAGATAAAAAGAAGATAAACACAAGCAAACTCGAAGAAGGACCAAAGAGCTCAACGGCTCAAACGAAATCCATAGATATGTCTCAAACCACAGCGTACTCAAGCGACAAATGTACATATCCATGAACTAACAACAAATGAGATACAAAGCATCAAGGTCTTGATAACTACGAGCTCTCTCTAACTCTACCCTCCCCCCTGACTCTGACTCTCTCCCCCTTTGGCATCAAAGTACCAAAAAGGCGAGCTACTGATCCGGCTGTCGTGGCACGGCAAGGAAGCGGTCCGGGTCGTCATCGTCGTCGTCGTCAGACGGTGAACCCTCGGTGACAGACGGGAGCTGCTGGTCAGTACTGCCTGCTGGATCTGAACTGACTGGGGGTGTAGCTGTGGTAGAGGCTCTCGTGCTAGCACTGCCTGGAAGAGGGTCCGTAGACATGGTAACCGGCTCAGCAGAAGAAGTGTCAACATCTGACGTAGTGAGTGCTGAAGCTGCCGGCTGTGTCGACTGCTGAAGTAAGGACCCCTCTCCTCCTCCCCCTGAAAGTAGTGTCTGTGGAACGACGGGGAGAGCGACTGTCAACGGTGAGTCCTGGAAGAGTGTGGTCGCTGGCAGTGGCGAGAAAAGCGGACGACCGACAGACCCAAGAAGTGCTGACATCGAGAACGTGGTCTCCGGTGTCGTCGAGAGAGCAGGAACTGCAGTAGTAACTGGAGGAGGGGCTAGTGTGGCTGCAAGCTGAGGTGCTACAACACCCTGAAGTCCTGGCTGCTGCGGGGTGAGTCCGGTGTGAGAGTAAAGCTGTGAGATCATCCCGTACATTGCCATCATGCCCTGCTGCATCTGCTGGAACTGAGCGTCTGTCCTCTGAGAGACTCTATCAATAAGCCCGACAAAACGCTCCTCGGTCGCAGCCTGCTCTCGGGCGGCCTCCCTCTGTATAGCAGCAAGCTGAGCCTCATGGGCTCTCCTGGCCTCCTCCTGTGCAAGCCGGTCCTCTCTCTGCTAAGTCACGAGCTGCTGTAGAAGAGAGGTGAGCTCGGACGGCTGAGTCACCTGAGACTCTGTAACTGTAGCTGCTGCCGGTGACTCTGGGGCTGGCTCTCTGGACTCCCCTGCCTCATGGTCGTGACTAGCTGGGGCTGCTGCAGGGAAGTACTCGACGTCCTCGGAGGAGTCTGACTCAAGCTCAGACTAGTGTATCTCATCCTCTCCTCCGGGAAGCTGTGCCTCGGCGGCTAGCAGTGCCTCATCCTCCTGTGCCACTCGGGCCTGTGCCTCTGGGGACAACTGAGCCATGGCAGCTCTCTCGGCCTGTCTGCCTCTCCTCCGGTCCTGTGGTGCTGTCGGACGGTAAACTGGGAACCGGGGAGCCTCGTCATGACGGTAAGGAGCGCTGATGGGTGACTCTGCTGGCACAATCATAGAACATATATAGCTGATCCAGTGTGCATATGGAAATTGTCGCACCACACCCATCCCGTCTGTGATCACATCCTCTATCTCAGCCAGAATAAAGTCAACTATGTCAAACGGCTCGTGAGTGAGGATGTGTAGAAGCAGGAGCTGCTGCAGACCTGTAAACCCCTCTGGGTAGCCACTCCTCGGTAGCAAAGTCCTCCGGAGTGCCATGTGTACTGCGTATGCCTCTGGGGTCAGCAGGCTGGGAACTCTGGCGTAGGAGGCAGGGAACGGCTGGCGGAAGCACTGAGAGATCGCCTCGTGAGAAGGTGCAATCCCGCCAATCATCGCCCTGCGGGGTGGGTCTGAGTCCCCGTAAACCATCTCGTGCAGAGAGACGTCAACTAAGTCAACTCCGAGAATCCCTGCTAAAGTCGCTCTGGACAGACCAAAAACCTGGCCTCCAAACACGAAGTGTATTGCTCTGCGGTCTGGAGCTATCCAAGCTGTGGCATAGAACACTCTAACCCAGTCCTCGATAAATCTGTTCTGCTCTATCTGGAGTAACCTGGGCAGGCCTCTGAAGTGAGTGAAGTGCTCTCTGATGTCTGCTCCCCCTGCGGCTGTCCTCAGTGACACCCAGTCAAGCACTCTGTGCGGGAAGATCCTGTGGCCCCGCCTCTGATAGGTCTCGTAGAAACTGGCCTAAAGAAGCGTCCAGAACCTACGGTCGACCCTGCTGTCACGGGTCACGGGGAACCAGTCCTCCTCTTGAACACTCCCCCTGAGCCTCTTGACCTTTGCCGCATTGGCCTTGGTCAAGTTCTGGAGCAGCACACCTGGCTCCAGACGCACAACAGTGTCAATATGGAACACTGCGCGCTCGGCCTCTAGGGCTTCGGCTCTACGAGCTGCTGCTGCTGCTGCTGCGGACCTACGAGACTCCTGTGGCTGGTGACCTCCTCGCGTCCTCGGTCCAGTGCGACGCTCGGTCGCTGGCGAAATCTCTGCTGCTGGGGACGTCTGCCGAGTGCGGCCAGACCGTCGTAGAGTCGGTGACTCGTGTGTTCCCTGCCCCTGCGACTGCTCAGACTGCTCTGCCTCTGTATCTGCATCTGACTCTGCAGCTGAAAGTGAACGATCTGACTCTGCTGCTGCTACCTCAGTCGTGGCTCTGGTGGCCCTGGCACCTCTGACTCTGCCCATACCTCTGCCCCTGCCCCTGCCCCTGGCTGGCGGATCCCTGATCGCAAACGGGCGAGCGCTGCCTGACGCCTGCTCCTCGACGGCCTTGGCCACCATCTCGGCCCTCTCGGCCTCTCTCTCTGCGCGAGTCCGCTTGCGGACGGGCTTCTCCACAATGACCTCCTTCCCCTTCCTCTTCTCGCGACCCATCTCGACTGTCGGTGGCTAGAACGTGGCGCGGGAGTGCCGGAAAGCTAACGCAGCGCGAAAACAGCGCAAGAAGTGGCTCGGGCAAAACGTCGAGCACCCTGCGAGCGAGAAGGCGATGCGGCTGCGGCTGCGGTGAAGCGTGCTCCTGCGTGGGCGGCGTGTGGTGCAGGGACGGCGGCTCTGACCCTGACGGGGCGTGGAGGCACACGGTGGCGGCAGCGCACGGGCGGCGTGTTGGCGGCGCGGGCGCGGGCGCGGGTGCGGGAGCGGAGCTGCGACTCGGGCTTGCGGTGTGCAGGCGAGCGGCGGCGTAAGCGTGGGTGAGCGAGGGCGCGGTGGCGTGGAACGGCGGCAGCGGCGCGAATCGAGTCGGGCGGCGGCGTGAAGGGAGAATGCGGGTGAAACAGAGGAAGTGAAGCCGGCGGCGCGGGGGCAAGAGAGATATATGACAGGTGGACCCCGCGGATTTTCTTAACGCCGGTCGATCCGACGCATAGGGTTTGAACGCCGGTTGATTGCGTCGGTTTAGTTGACCCGAGACTCCTGCAGAAATCCATCTGAACGCCGGTTGAACCGACGATATGTTAATTGAACTCGCCGGTTGATTGACAGGTCAAAACTGTGTTACGTTCACCGGTTGATCCGATGCTGTCACTTTTGTATACGCCGGTTGAACGCCTGAAACTGACTGAGCTGACACACAACTTAGTAACGCCGGTTAAACCGATGGGTATAGATCCGTTGAGCGTCGGTTTAACCGGTGAAGCCAAAAACCCCTCACTCAGCTCACTCTTCTATGCTAAGTCCAATAAACTTATAAAATTCAACTAAACTCAAGTTAATGGACTTGCATAGGCGACTTTACCCCTCAAAGCAAATAGGATAGCTCACTAGCTTAAATAATTTTCTTTTCAAACACAAGGAAAAGCCGCAAGAGAGACAAAACGCCAAATAAAATGTATGAGCCATGTCATAGGAATATTGAAGATAGAAAGCTTCAAACTCATCATGACATTGCTCACTAGGTAATAATGCACCTAACACTTTACTCTTTTCACTTTTCATGAATTAAGATCTTGTATATGAAACAAGTCTCATTTTCATCAAGTGATCTCCTTTGTGACCCTTATGCATGCAATGATAATGCAAGCTACAACCACATGCGAAAGTAAGGTAAACATGAAGTGCACATCTATATGACAAGAAATGCATAGCAAGAATTTAAATTCTACTTGTCAAGTTTGAACCCACGGGAAGCTTCTTCATGATGAGCCTTTCTACAAGCCTAGAGGAAAACAAGTGGACCACCACCTCTAGCTAAACCCTTGCTCATCACTATCTTACCATGGTTAGACAAGTGTCCTATATGTATGCATTTTTCTATATGACATGGCAACTTACATGACATTTGCCGCATCTAACACATTAAACTCATTCCTTAGCCTAACAAAGGTACTCTCGTCTAAAGGTTTTGTGAAAATATCCGCCAATTGCTCCTCGGATCTCACACCTTGAAGAGATATGTCTCCTTTGGCTACGTGATCACGCAAGAAGTGATGGCGAATATCAATGTGCTTTGTGCGAGAGTGTTGAACCGGATTCTTGGCAATTTTTACGGCACTTTCATTGTCACAAAGGAGTGGTATCCTATCTAGTTTCACACCAAAGTCCAAAAGGGTTTGCTTCATATATAGGATTTGGGCACAATATGCACCGGCCGCTATATATTCCGCTTCCGCGGTGGACAAAGCCACAGAATTTTGCTTCTTACTCGACCAAGAAACTAGAGAACGCCCAAGCAAGTGGCAACCCCCGGAGGTACTCTTGCGATCCACACGGCTTCCGGCAAAATCCGAATCCGAGTATCCCAAGAGATCTAAGCTAGCGCCTTTGGGGTACCACAAGCCTATGCTAGGGGTGTGCTTGAGATACCGAAGGATCCGATTCACAGCCGAGAGGTGTGACTCCTTTGGGTTAGCTTGAAAGCGGGCACACAAGCACACACTAAACATTATATTGGGCCTAGATACGGTAAGGTAAAGCAAAGACCCTATCATAGAACGATAGAGGGATTGATCAATCGGTTTACCGTCCACATCCAAGTCGAGATGCCCATTAGTTGCCATGGGTGTCTTGATTGGCTTGCACTCATCCATCTTGAACTTCTTCAAGATATCTTTAGTATACTTTTCTTGATGGATGAATGTCCCTTCCTTCATTTGTTTGACTTGAAAACCAAGGAAGAAGGTCAATTCGCCAATCATGGACATCTCGAATTCCCTAGACTTCATGGTAGCAAACTCATGGCTTAGTAAATCATTAGTTGAGCCAAAGATAATATCGTCAACATAAATTTGACAAATGAAAAGATCCCCGTTGACGTCTTTTGTGAACAAAGTGGTGTCCACCCTCCCGATCTTGAAGCCTTGCATGATTAGGAAGTCACGAAGCCTCTCATACCAAGCCCTTGGAGCTTGTTTGAGTCCATATAGTGCCTTGTGCAACCTATAAACATGATTAGGATTCCTCGGATCTTCAAACCCGGGAGGTTGCTCAACATAAACAAGTTCGTTAATTACACCATTTAAGAATGCACTTTTCACATCCATTTGATATAACTTAATATTATGATGTGAAGAGTAAGCAAGAAGGATGCGGATAGCTTCAAGTCTTGCGACCGGAGCAAAAGTTTCACCAAAATCCAAACCTTCGACTTGAGAAAACCCTTTTGCCACAAGTCTTGCTTTGTTGCGTATCACCACCCCATGTTCATCTTGCTTGTTTCGAAAGACCCACTTGGTGCCGATTATGTTCTTGTCTTTCGGGGGAGCTTCGAGGACCCAAACTTCATTGCGGGTGAAGTTGTTCAATTCTTCTTGCATGGCCATCACCCAATCCGAGTCCTCAAGCGCTTCCTCTATGCTAGTGGGTTCAATACAAGAAACAAACGAGTAATATTTGCAAAATAAAGCATGCTTGGAGCGAGTTCTTACTCCCTTGGAAGGACTACCAATGATTTGACCAATTGGATGATCCTTGGAGATGCGACCATGCTTCACTAGCGGTGCTTGCGTGGATGCTTGTTGGGGTGGATCATGGGTGACTTGTGCTTGTGGTGGAACACTTTGCTCTTCTTGTTCTTGGACTTGGGGTGTTGGCGTTGGCACATCTTCTCGAGGTTGTGTATCATCTTTGTCTTGATCTTCATCCACTTGGGGTGCCGTGGAGGTGCTTGGTGTAGATGAGGAAGGTCCTCCCCCTTGATCATTGTCTTCATGCACCTCTTCCGGCTTGATATCCCCAATGGACATATTTTTCAAAGCTTCATCAATCTCGTCATCACCTACATTGTCATAGCCAACAACCTCCTCTTGGGAGCCATTAGATTCATCAAACTCCACATCACATGTTTCTTCAACTAACCTGGAGGTTTGATTGAATACTATATATGCTTTGGAGTTTGATGCATAACCAAGAAAGACACCTTCATCACATCTACTCTCAAACTTACCGAGCCTTTTCTTCTTATAAATGAAGCATTTGCAACCTAAGACTCGAAAGTAGGATATATTTGGTTTCCTCTCGGTGATGAGCTCATATGGAGTTTTCTTGAGGAGTCGGTGGGGATACACTCGATTGGATGCATGACACGCCGTATTGATTGCTTCCGCCCAAAACTTCTCGGACGTGCCATAATCATCCAACATTGCTCTTGCTAGGGTGATGAGTGTCTTGTTCTTTCTTTCCACCACTCCATTTTGTTGAGGCGTGTAGGTGGCGGAAAACTCATGCTTGATTCCCTCTTCATCGCACCATTCTCCAATCTTCATATTCTTGAACTCGGTGCCGTTGTCACTCCGGATCTTCACAATTGGAGAGTTGTACTCCCTTTGAGCTCTTCTTGCAAATGTCTTGAAGATTTCTGGAGTTTCACTCTTATCGCCTAGAAACATGACCCAAGTGTAACGTGAAAAATTATCAATGATTACTAGGCAATAGAGGTTACCACCAATGCTCTTGTATGTAGTTGGACCAAAGAGATCTATGTGTAGTAGCTCGAGCGGCTTGGAGGTAGACAACATCGTCTTGATGGGATGATGTGTTGCAACTTGCTTCCCGGCTTGACATGCTTTGCATAACTTGTTCTTGTCAAAAGTGACGTCCTTCAAGCCGGTGATCATCCCTCTCTTGTGGGCTTTCTTAAGGTTGTTCATGCCAATATGAGCAATTCTTCTATGCCAAAGCCACCCAAGAGACGACTTGGTGAAGAGGCATGTCGTGGTGCTTGTTTGCTTTGAAGAGAAATCCACCAAGTAAATGTTGCCATGCCTAAACCCCGTGAATACCAATGACTTGTCTTTTTCATGAGTTACTACAACACCATTCTTGTCAAAGGCACACGTTAGTCTAAGATCACACAATTGAGCAATAGAAATGAGATTAAAACTAAGTGCTTCTACAAACAAGACATTAGAAATAGATAAATCTTTAGAAATTGCTATTCTACCCAAACCTAAAACTTTTCCCCTTGAATTATCACCATAGGTGACATGTTCATGATCTCCGGGGTCTTCAAGAGTGGTAAACATGCTATCATTGCCGGTTATGTGTTGAGAGCAACCGCTATCAAGTACCCAATATTTTCCACCGGCTTTGTAGTTCACATACACACATGAGAATTCACTTTTGAGTTTTAGGAACCCAAACAAGCTTTGGGCCTTGCACATGTGTGACAAGAGTTTTTGGGACCCAAAGTTGCTTGGGGGGCTTCTTCTTTGACTCCTTAGTGAGTTTGCCAATGAATTTGGCCTTCACCTTGCCCTTCACTTTACTCAAGAGAAAATGGTTATTTTAAAACATTGATGAGTAATTCTTGGGTAAATTAGGAAGAGGACGTGATGGTAAAGTGCACTCCCTAGTGTGGTGCCCGATGACTTGGCAATGTTGGCAATATGAACCAACTTCCTTGATGAAGCTAATCTTGATTTCCGGAGAAGGAGTAGTAGCTATGTTTGGCTCCGGAAATGAACCAAGACCTCTCTTGCCATAGTCACGTGCATTGTTGAAGAGAATCTCCTTGTGGATGTATTCTCCTCTTGAGAGCTTCTCCACACTACTCTTGAGGCTGGCCACTTGATCCATCAATTCCTTTTCCCTAGAAGGTACAAGCTCGGGCAAAGCATTAGTAGCATTTGCATTAATGAGTAGGTCATCACATGAAGTAGAAGCATTGACCTTCTCAATAGTTTCATGAGCAAAGTTCTCAAGACTTGGGTCAATTGCTTCATAGGCAAATTCAAGTTCTTGATACTTGTGAGCCAACTCCCTATGATCTTGTTTAAGCTTTTTGTGGCTCTCTTCAACTTGCTTAGCGAGTACAAGTGACTCATTGTGCTCTTTGAGCAAGTCATTGTACTTGCCAAGCAAGTCGGAGTGGGCAAGCTCTAACTTGGCATGAGTGCTCTCAAGAATCTTGACTTTGCCCTTTTCCCTCTTGATGACGGATGTATACTCATTAATGAGGTTAGTGAATTCATTAGGGTCAAGCTCTTCATCACTATCTTCACTTTCTACCTCACATACCTTGGTGTTACCATTTGCCATGAGGCACATAGGAGGCGGAGGTAGTGGTGGTTTTTCATTTGTGAGGGCGATGGTGACGATGTCTTCTTCATCACTTGAATCTTCGCTTGATGAGACATCGGTCACCCACTCTTGTTTCTCCACCAAGAAGCTTCTCTTGGTGTGCCCTTTCTTCTTTGGGAAGAGTTTGGTCTTCTTGTCATGGCTCTTCTTCTTCCCAACCTTCTTGTTCTTGTTCTTCTTCTCATCCTCTTCATCATCGCTTGAATCATGGTGATGTTTCCCTTTGTTGTCCTTCTTTCTCTTGTCCGGCTTAGGGCAATCGGGAGAGATGTGGCCTTTTTCTCCACAATTGTAGCATGTTTTGTACTTGACATCTTCCCTAGGCCGGAACATCCTTCTTTTGGGGTCAAAGTCGTAACCCTTCTTGTTTATCTTGTCGCTGAAGCATGTGAACTTTCTCATCATGAGAGCAAGTTCCCCATCTTCTTCATCATCGGATGAGCTCTCATGATGATCTTCTTCTTCATTGCTTGAGCTAGATTCTTTCTTGACCATCTTGAGCTTGCGGTGCTTGTTGGCCTTGGTTTTGAGAGCAATTGACTTGCTTGTTGTTGGCTCTTCGGACATACCAAGGATACCCATTTCATGAGCTCGAATTTCGTCCACAAGCTCTCCCACTTCCATTGTATCAAGATTTTCCTTTTGAAGCATAGCATTGATAATGTTGTACTTGGGCTTCGGAAGGAGCATGAGAATTTTGCGGTTGATGGAGCCACTGTCAATTTTAGAAACTTCAAGAGCATTAATGTCCTTGACAATGACATTCAAGCGAGAATACATATCATTGCAATTTTCATGAGCAAGCATTTTAAAAGAATCATACTTTGCTAACTACACAAGCAAACAAAGAAATGAAACTAAGCAAGGTAGAGCTAAGCTATGATCTCTAAGGTCAAGCACATGAAAGATTGCATGAAAGTAAGTGCTTGAAATGAGAGATAGTGCAAGAGACAACCGGATTTTTTCCCGTGGTGTCGATGTGTTGGCACACACCCCTAATCCACGTTGTGACACTCACTAGGAGTCTTGTCACCTCCCATGTCACCGAGACTTGGGCGCTCACTAAGAGTCTCCGTTCACCATCCCGGCGTGGTGGAGCTCAAGCCACGTACAATCTTCTTCTCCGGGCTCCCACAATCCTTGGCAAGCTCCGCAAGAAACACCTCGATCACCAAGATCGCCTAGGTGATGCCAATCACCAAGAGTAACAAGCTAAGGCCTTCACTTGAGCAAGAACCGATCACCAAGAACGGATGCACACAAGCTTCTCTCTACTCAAGTCCTTAATCTTGCTTCTTGATTGATTGAATGAACAAGTATGTGAAAGATGAAGCTCAAGGTGGCTCTTGACTATAGTATTGAGTGTATGGATGTTGCCTCGTGTCAAGAGTGGCAAAATGACCCATTGGAGGGGTATATATAGGCAGCTCACACGGATAGAGCCGTTGGAGAAAAAGCTGCCAGAAAATTGCGTAGCGCCGGTTAATCCGACGTACCTCCAATAGTCATCGTCGGTTTAACCGATGAATGTAAACTGCCCCTTCTGAAAACTAGCCGTTACAACTTGGGCAGATTAACCGACGTATCATCGGTTTAACCGGTGAGTGTAGTTGTCCACTGATCAACTGAAAAACCAAGTCTCTGGACAACAGCACCGACGTTAACTTAAAACCATCGTCGGTTTAACCGGTGAGTACAACTTCAGAAATCCATGGAAAAACCATCTCACTGGTCAATTGCACCGACGTCTCATTTCAAACAGCGTCGGTTTAACCGGTGTATAGAACTTGAATTACTCTGGAAAAACCAACTCTGGACTAATGCACCGACGTTAAATTCAAACACGTCGGTTTAACCGGTGTATTGACTTGTCCAGACTCTGCTGACTTCGTTTAACCGACGTATAGAAAAGGGAGAGCGTCGGTTAAACCGGTGTTAAAGACTTTTTCTGATTTTGCCTTTTCTGATTTGAGTCTTGAATGAAATCCAAATATTCTTGAGATATAAGTTGAAAGCCACTTATTTGAACTTCTAGGAACCTGAGTGACCATAGTGTGCATCCATTTTTGATTGACCATGTCCATGCTCAAGTTACTTGGCCTTAACCCCTCTTAATAGTGCGATCACTACAAAACTATAAAACCTATACTAACCTAAGTGTCCTTCTCAACCTTGTGAAACTTAGGACTAGAAAGATCCTTAGTCTTGACATATATATGAGTTGAATACCGAGATCGCCATTTTGAATAATGAAATTAAGGGGCCTCTTTTGACATATGACCAAATGAGCGATAATGATCTATTAAGCTGCACAAACTCATTAGTCACAATAATGGTTGTCATTAATCACCGAAACATACCTTGAGGGCCTAGATGCTTACAGTCGTAACTACCCCATGAACATATCCCCAAAAGATCTCTCCCGAAGGATCAACAGATTGTGAGAAATCGAGGGAGAATCGAAGAGGATTGGGGTTTTCTCAAGAACACGAAATCGCCAATCCGTGAGAACTCATGATTCCAGGGGGTGTAGCACTAGGCTAGATGCATAAGAATCATTGCAAAGAGTTCGTTAAACCATGGAGACAAGGATTGTTCTCCTCCAAACAAGAATTGCACCAAAAGAGGAGAATTGAATCCAAAACGCAAAGGTGGAAGGGAGGACGAGATGCTCAGCACACACAAGTGAATCTTAACCAAATTTCATTCATTAAATCACGAGGAATTCACCTATACAAAGCTAGAGCCATCCGCCCATCATCCACCCTCTAGAATTGAGAGATTAGCTATACCTAACCCTCTTTTGCGTTGGAGTTCTTGGCCCTAACCTGAGCAGGGGGTAGGGAGAAGGAAAAACCCAGAGAAAACAAAGGACTCAAGAGACTCCCCCAGCCACGGGCTGGTTGGGGTATTTATACCCGGCTGCTGCGGCCAGACCGGTCAGACCGGTCCAGGGGACCGGTCAGACCGGTCGGGCAGCAGCACCCCGCTGTACAGCCTCGATCGATGGCGGAGCTTCTTTCTTCGACTCGAAGTCTTTGCTGCGATGCCGCCACGTCGACGAAGATCCGGTCCGCGGTTTTGGAGGGTCCGCGAAACCCGGGTAGGTGGCCGGTTTTGAGAAAACCGCCAAAACCTCACGCGCGGGAAGATTCCCGCCTCCACGCCGTGGCCCTAGACGCCGTTCCCGCCTCGGCCTTCTGACGGCCCTAGACGCCGCCCGACGCCCATCACCTCCTCGCCCACAGCGAGGCCCTAGACGCCGTCGACGCCCGTCGCCTCCGTCAGTCCCGAGACCGACGCCCGTCACCTCCAAGACTTGGCGTCTTCAACCGCCGTCTGCCTCCTTGGTTTTGTGGCGCAAACCAAGAAACCCGCCTTCCGTCGCCGCTTGTGCCCTCGATCCAGGAGTGGACGCCACAGCTGCCGCCCGGTCCGAGCTCCGGTCCCGGCTGCCCTTCACCGCCGTCCACCGCACGGTCCATCGGCCACAGCACCTCCACGGCAGCTCCCCGTCGACACTCGATGCCCGTGTACCTGCAATCCAAAGACCAAGCGTACGATCACACCGCACGGTTGACAATTCACTCATCACAAGCAGGATAGAGTACTCAACATTCCTCAATCTCCCTCTTGATGAGGGCATTGTCAACACACCACAAACGAACCAAGAGAACTGAAACCAGAAAAGAACAAAGAAGCACAAACAAGTGACAAAAGGTTCAGAATGGCAGGAACAGTCACTCACTCAAGCAAAATCGATCCCCTAAGACAAGGGTAAAGGCTCGACGCAATCGATCAAAAGCCAAAACATGACTCCTCAAAGACAGAGGTAACGCTCGACGCAGTCATGCAAGAAGCAGAGGGGAAAACGAGGAAAACCAGGAGCCAAAAATAAAGCAGAAACTCCCCAAGCAAAACTTTTCCCTCTCAAAAGTGCAACTCTCCAAAAATGATGCACTCTCGAAGCCCTGTGCACAACAAGTTTTTCAAAAATCAAACAAGTCTCCCCCTTGTTCGATCACTTCTCCCAAAATTCTCCCCCTTGTTGGCACATGCACACATCAAGTATAAAAAGACCTAAAGCTCCCCCTGAAGCTGAACCCCCCCCCCCCTGAACAGATGCTATGCAATGAATGCAATGCATGAGGTGTAAGTGAAAGCATTCAGGGATACAAAGATATGAGCAATATCTAGTCTCAAGCACGTGTGCATCCAAAAACAAGACCTGCATCTAGCTCAACAGGGTATATCAAATCAGTCTAGAGCTAGGCAAGTTCAGTTTCAGGAGAAATAAAGCATCACCCATGATCTAGCACTAACAAGTAGGGAATGTAAAGCAGTGCTACTCCAACTCATACAGGTGAGCCAAATAAGCCAAAACAAGTTGCCAACATTCATTTTTCAATCAAATTTATAGCAATCAATTCTTAATGCCAGGGGTTGAAAGCTTGTCATGCTTTACTTAGCAACGAGGCCAAGCCTATGTCAAAGACAATCAGAAGCTTAAAGCACTCATTTCAGTCATGCACAGCCTTGCCCGGGTTCTCACAAGTGCAAAGTGAGCCGTCCCGAAAGCTCGATCAGTGCGACAAGCAATCCCACTTGGATCTTTTCAATCCATATCAAGAACGGTTCAAGCAATTTTAACAGATTTAGATCATTTCAAGTATGGATTGCTGAATGTAAAGGCACACTAGCATGAATAAGATAGCAAAGCATATCAACACGCCCTAACATGCTAGTAGCCAAGACAGGGTGATCATGTTTTCAGATTTTCAAATCAAAATAGCTTAACTCAGATGATGTCATATACACAATGGAGCAAGCTATACATGATCAAGTTTATCAACTCACACTAGCAGGCACTAGAAGATCATAGCAATGTATACAAGAATGCTAGTGCAAGTGAGACAATGCAAAATGCAAACATGTACAATGCATATGCACAATGTAACTACCAAACCTAGAAAACCAAGAGAAGCAAAACAAAGACCTACCAAGCTAACCAAAACAAAAGTCAGCGATCAAAAGGGGTAACAAACCCCAAGCTCCCCTCGCAAGCGAGCAAAGGTGTCCTGGTCTAGCGGTTTGGTGAGGATATCTGTGGTTTGCCTCTCTGAAGGAACATGAATCAGGTCTATGTGTCCTCTCTCATGATTATCTCGCAGGAAATGGAATCGGATGTCTATGTGTTTGGTTCTAGAGTGTAGGACAGGGTTCTTTGCAATGCTAATAGCTGACATGTTGTCTACAAAGATAGGGACCCTACCGAAACTCAAGCCATAATCCTGCAAGGTTTGTTTCATCAAAAGTATCTGGGAGCAGCAGCTAGCAACGGCAACATACTCAGCTTCTGTGGAAGAAAGCGCTACGCTAGCCTGCTTGCGAGAGGACCAAGACACCAAAGATGTACCGAGAAATTGACAAGTGCCGGATGTCGACTTGCGATCCAACCGACACCCACCGAAATCGGCATCAGAAAAACCCACCAAAACCAGAGAAGAATCCGCAGAATACCAAAGACCAAATTCAGGGGTGAATTTCAGATACCTGAAGATGCGTTTCACCACCTGCCTGTGGGAGGTGCGCGGCAAAGCCTGATACCGCGCGCAAAGGCAGACGCCGAACTGGATGTCCGGTCGCGTCGCCGTTAGGCACAGGAGGGAGCCGATCATGCTCCTGTACTCCTTTTGGTCCACCACCTCGCCTTCCAAGTCCTCATCAAGCGCTGTAGATGTGCTGATCGGAGTCGACTGAGGAGACAAGTCACTCATGTCGAACTTCCGCAGCAAGTCTCTAGTGTACTTGGCTTGATGGACAAAAGTGCCCTGAGGAGTTTGCTTGATCTGCAGCCCGAGGAAGAACTGCAGCTCACCCATCATGCTCATCTCGAACTCCCTGGATATCTGCTCATAAAACTTGGAGACAAGAGCGTGAGAAGAGCCACCAAAGATAATATCATCCACGTATATCTGAACCAAAAGAAAATCAGTGCCAGATCGCATGAGGAACAAAGTTTTATCAACACAACCCATTTTAAAGCCCTGAGCCAGCAAAAAGGTTTTCAATCTATCGTACCAAGCTCTAGGTGCCTGTTTCAAACCGTAAAGAGCTTTCTGAAGTTTATAAACACAGTTTGGAAACTTGGGATTTTCGAAACCAGGGGGTTGCTTCACATAAACATCTTCCTCGATAAAACCATTCAAGAAGGCAGATTTAACATCAATTTGGAAAACCTTAAAATCCTTGGAAGCAGCAAATGCAAGAAAGATTCGAATAGCTTCTAAACGAGCAACAGGGGCAAAAGTTTCCTCAAAATCAATACCCTCTTTTTGGCAAAACCCCTGGGCAACAAGACGAGCCTTGTTCCGAACAACCAAACCATCCTCACCCTGCTTGTTTTTGAAAACCCACTTCGTTCCGATGGGATTACAAGCAGGTGGAGGCTCGACTAAAACCCAAACTTGGTTTCTTTCAAAATTTTCAAGTTCCTCATGCATGGCATTGACCCAATTAGAATCAGAAAGAGCGTGTCTAATATCCTTGGGCTCAAAAGAGGCAACAAACGCTGAATGAGCAAAGCCAGCGATACTTGTTACCTTGGACCTGGTGACTCGCTCGTTGAGATCACCTAGCATCTGTTGAGGTCGATGGCGGCGCTGAATGTGTCGTGGTGCTTCCCGTGTCGAAGTCGCCTCCTCCTCAACCAAAGCTGGTGCCTCCTCAGGTGCAACTGGTGAAGCCTGAGTCACCTCCTCGAACAGCCCCCGTGAAGTAGAGGTAGTCGGATCGGGGCCGTCGTCATCGTCCGAGCTCGTAGCAGAGATAGCCGGGTCCACAGCACGCGTGGTAGCCTCAGCATCGCCATCTGCAGCTTCTTCCTCCTCATCTTCAAAGATGGAGATGCCGAGCTCATCATCTCCTGCAACTTCAAAGACAGAAGAATTGCACGGTGCAGTCTCGTCGAAAGTGACTTCACAAGTCTCTCTGACGATGTTAGTATCAATAATAAGCACACGGTACGCTCTAGAGTGAGAAGCATAACCGAGAAAAATACCGTCAGACGAGCGAGACTCCAACTTATCAAGATTTCCATCTTTTAGCACAAAGCACCGGCAACCGAAAACTCTGAGATGGTCAACACGGGGCTGGCGTCCAAACCGCAACTCATAAGAAGTCCTGTGCATGAAAGCACGCAAGAAAATGCGGTTGGACACGTAACAAGCGGTGTTAACCGCCTCAGCCCAGTATTTGCGAGGAGTCCTATGCTCATCGAGCATCGTCCTCGCCATCTCAACCAGCGTCCGATTCTTCCGCTCTACAACTCCATTTTGCTGTGGAGTGTAGGGAGAAGAATACTGATATTCAAGCCCTTGATCACTGCAAAAGGCGTCAAAACGAGCGTTTTTGAATTATGTGCCATTATCACTGCGAATCGCTCGCATGGCCTGGGGTAGCTCGTTTTTCAACCTCAAGATCAAGTCTCGAACAAACTCGAAAGCCTCATCCTTGGTTCTCATGAAAAAGACCCAAGAATAGCGAGAAAAGTCGTCCACAATCACAAGCACGTACCACTTCCCACCAACGGACATCACCCTAGAAGGACCAACTGTGTCCATGTGTAGCAACTCTCCAGGGTGAGCGGTCATCACCTGATTAACAGGCGGATGAGAAGCGGCAATCATCTTCCCGTGGCGACACGGATGACAAACAAGGTCCTTTTCATACTTCAACTTGGGCAATCCTCGGATCAGGCCAAGTGAGCTCAGTCTCAACAACAAATCGAAACTCAAATGTCCAAGTCTCCTATGCCACTTCTACAAATCAGAAGAAGGACCAGCCATCAAGCAATGAGAAGGGCCAAAAGGAGTTCCAGAGAAGTCAACTAAGAAAACTCGATCGCGAGGTGTAATCCGGCAAACCAAATCTCCTCTGGAATCCAAAACACGCGAACAACCCTCCTTGAAGCGAACCTCAAACCCCTCATCAAGAAGTTGCGAGACAGAGAGCAAATTAAAACCAAGATTCGAAACCAAAGCAACTTCTCTCAGAGTAAAGCGATCAGTAACTCGAACAGCGCCAAGTCCACGTACCTTTCCTCTTCCATTATCCCCGAACACAATGTACTCCTTTGAGCGCATCGGGGTGAGGCCGGAGAACCATTTGTCATTTCCGGTCATGTGACGCGAACAACCGGAGTCCATGATCCACCTGTTCTCCAAGCCTCCGACCTGCACATCAGTAGTGAGACAAGGGGTGAGCAAATGTCTCAACACTGGGGTTAGCAAAGTGAGAAGCAAACCAGTGTCGAGTCATTTGCTCTACAGAAGGGTTAGCAAAACCAGACAAAGCGTATCCCCCGTCCCGTCTACCGCGTAACTGACGAACACTACCACGAGGAAAGCGTGGAGCCTCAAAACCTCCTCCAAAGCCTCGGTCCCATGGTCTATAGCCGTACTGAAAACGACCAGGAGCACGACCGGCAAAGCGACCACCCGCTGGAGCACGGTAACCACTACCGTCTCCCTGACCTCCACCTACACGGCGCGCCCTAGCATCTCACCTATCACCACGCCGAGAAGGACCATGCACCCGAGCAGAGTACATGTCCGCGTTCTGTCTCTCCTGCTCTCTCCTCACAGCCCGCTTCCTCCTGAAGCAAAACTCCTCCAGGTGACCTTCCCTGTCACAGAACTTGCAGTGGTACCTCACCTCACGCTTGGGAGGTGGAGGCCTAGCCTGCGGACGGGGAGGAGCAGCCCTCTTCTTCTGGGCAACCTGGGCTGTGGCAGCAGGGAGCGTGTCGAGGGAGTTCCTCAGCTCATTGGGCTTTGGAACCCAAACCTGCTTCTGCGGAGGTGCTTTCGGTGGTTCTTTAAGCACACCATCCGCGGGGTCAACAAGCGAAGGCTGCGTACTCGTGCTAGCAGTGTTTCCAGCAGCCTTGCCAATCTTACCATACAACCTGTCAAAGTCTGACTTCGTGTATGTATAACCGACCCCAAACCCATCACCACGCTTGAACTGCTTGATCATCATTCCCAACTGCGGCTCACTAGCAGAAACCAAACTAAGAATTGCCCTAAGATAGGTATTCTCATTCTCCAGGTTTGGCGTTCTCTACCGCAAGATTATCCAAATCAGAGATCAAACCAGGGCAAATAGAGCAGTCAATAGGTGGGCTAGACTCTATGACCTTAGTCTTTCCAAAAGACTTGATCAAAGCGTTCTTCTCCTCTAGCTCCAACCTAAGCGTGGGACAAAGCTTACAAGCGCCAAGCAAAACTGGCCTAGACTTCATCTCCTCTAGCTCGCACACAACAGTAGCAAACTTAGACTGCAACGAAGCTAGATCAGACTTAAAGATAGGACACTCCTCGCATTCAAGCACATCACTAACAATAGGAGCATCCTTAACCAGTTCTAGTTCATGCTTGGCCTTAGCGATCTCATGAGACACGTCAGCAAGCGAAATCTTAGCAACATCTAAGTTCGCGACGTTCTCATCATGCTTGGCATGGAGAGCAACAAGATCGTTCATGTGAGATATGCAGCCAGCGCACTCATCCTCACTAGACTTCTCCCTAGCACAAGCCAGCTCAGCCCTAAGCTTTCTACGCTCTCTAGATGCTTCCTTAAGCAGCCTCTTCTGGTTGTCGAGAGCGGCGTACAACTCCCTAACCTCTGTATCAAGCAGGCCGATCGTGGAGTTTACCTCTGAATCGCTCTCGGATCCAGGAGAAGAGCCGGAGTGCGTCGGTGTAGCGTGTCCACCCGAAGACGCACGAGCACCATTGGCTTCGCCCGCCATGGTGCAGAAGCTCTTGCGCCGACCGGCCGCCAAGCAAAGGCCGATGAAGCCGGTGGCTTCCTTGTCCTGCTTCTTCTTCTTCTTGTCGTTGTCGTCGGAGGTCGGTGAAGAAGAGCGGTCGGTGTCAGAGCTCTTGTCGAGGTCGCTGAGCTGCGCCAGGAAGGCCTTCTCCCGCTTCTTGGCCTTGTACTGGAAGCGCTTCTTGAGCGACTCCTTGTCGAAGCGTCCTCCCCGGTCATGACTGCGGTGCTTGTGGCGCCGACGCTCCTTGTTGGAGCCTCCCTCGTCGCGGTCGCGGTGGCAGTAGTAGTCGAAGGAGTTGTTCTGGCCACCGCCGGACTTCTTGGGGCAATCGGCGACGAAGTGGTTCAGATCGCCGCAGTTGTAGCACTCGGGATTCTTCTTCCTCTACCTGTTGTGGTAGACGCGCTGGAATTTGCTGATCAGGAGGCACAAGTCATCGTCGCCCAGCATCTCCAGCTGCTCATCTGAAACAGAGGGCAAAGAGGCAAGAGAAAAGCCAAGAGCAGAGTTAGCGTTAGAGCTCGATCCACCTGGGCCAGTCACAAGAGCGACGCTCTTGGAAGGAGGGGCACCATTGAGCTTGTCTCGTGTCTGGTTATCCACCTCCGTGGCCTTTAGCTTGCTGAAAAGCTCATTCACCGTCAGAGACTCATAGCCAGCAGACTTAATGATGGTGTTCACCTTGAGATCCCACACAGAGCGATCAAGTGCGTAAAGCAACTTAAGGGCCTTCTCATGCTCTGTGTACTCAAGGGCACCAGCAGATCTGTTCGCATTGACCTTGTTCATAATCGACTGAAAACGACTGAACATCAGGTCAATGCTCTCACCCGGCTCCTGTGTGAAGTTCTCGTACTCACGCCGGTGAGTCTCGAACAGTCTGGCCTTCACCTGAGGTGTACCCTCGTGGTAGTTCTCAAGACACGTCCAAATTTTGTGGGCTTCCTGAAAACCCTGGACGCGTGAGAACTCCGCACGAGAAACGCCAGCGAACAAGGCATTGACAGCCTTGGCGTTAGTCTCGTACTGGGTCACCTGAAGAGGTGTGGTCCGAACCGCAAGCACCTCGTAAAGGTGGTTCGTGGTAATCTCCCAGACCTCGGCTCCCATGCTCTGCAGGAAGGCTCTCATGCGAACCTTCCAGTAGGCATAGTCCTCGCCGGAAAACACCGGGATCTTACCAAGACTCGCCATGGTCGCCGAGTGGTTTTCGAACCGGTTAAGGTACTGAAAACCTCAACCAAGCTCTGATACCAATTGTGGGACCAAAACTGGCGACTAGAGGGGGGGTGAATGGGAGCCGATCAAAATTTCTTCGAAATTTAAACCTGTCGGCCTATATCCCAATACACCGCAAACCCTCGAACCTAGGTTAATGAAAATAGTTATGGACAAGCTATCTCAAAGCCAAAAGACACAAGTTCCAAAACGGAAGCAAAGCAAGAAAACTTCTCAAACTGCGGCTCTGCTGAGTCAGACCGGTCTGACCACTTGCCCGGACCGGTCAGACCGGTCGGGCTGGGATTTGAAAATGCCGACCGGTCAGACCGGTTTCACAGACCGGTCAGACCGGTTGCTCCCAGACAGCCCGCGAACAAAAACTCCAAATCGCAAATCTTGAGCAAACGAAATCCAAATCTCATCAAACTTGGAGGAAAGCGTCATAACTACCCTATGAACATATCCCCAAAAGATCTCTCCCGAAGGATCAACAGATCGTGAGAAATCGAGGGAGAATCGAAGAGGATTGGGGTTTTCTCAAGAACACGAAATCGCCAATCCGTGAGAACTCATGACTCCAGGGGGTGTAGCACTAGGCTAGATGCATAAGAATCATTGCAAAGAGTTCGTTAAACCACGGAGACAAGGATTGTTCTCCTCCAAACAAGAATCGCACCAAAAGAGGAGAATTGAATCCAAAACACAGAGGAGGAAGGGAGGACGAGATGCTCAGCACACACAAGTGAATCTTAACCAAATTTCATTCATTAAATCACGAGGAATTCACCTATACAAAGCTAGAGCCATCCGCCCATCATCCACCCTCTAGAATTGAGAGATTAGTTATACCTAACCCTCTTTTGCGTTGGAGTTCTTGGCCCTAACCTGAGCAGGGGTAGGGAGAAGGAAAAACCCAGAGAAAACAAAGGACTCAAGAGACTCCCCCAGCCACGGGCCGGTTGGGGTATTTATACCCGGCTGCTGCGGCCAGACCAGTCAGACCGGTCCAGGGGACCGGTCAGACCGGTCGGGCAGCAGCACCCCGCTGTACAGCCTCGATCGACGGCGGAGCTTCTTTCTTCGACACGAAGTCTTTGCTGCGATGCCGCCACGTCGACGAAGATCCGGTCCGCGGTTTTGGAGGGTCCGCGAAACCCGGGTAGGTGGCCGGTTTTGAGAAAACCGCCAAAACCTCACGCGCGGGAAGATTACCGCCTCCACGCCGTGGCCCTAGACGCCGTTCCCGTCTCGGCCTTCTGACGGCCCTAGACGCCGCCCGACGCCCGTCACCTCCTCGCCCGCAGCGAGGCCCTAGACGCCGTCGACGCCCGTCGCCTCCGTCAGTCCCGAGACCGACGCCCGTCACCTCCACGACTTGGCGTCTTCAACCGCCGTCCGCCTCCTTGGTTTTGTGACGCAAACCAAGAAACCCGCCTTCCGTCGCCGCTTGCGCCCTCGATCCAGGAGTGGACGCCACAGCTGCCGCCCGGTCCGAGCTCCGGTCCCGGCTGCCCTTCACCGCCGTCCACCGCACGGTCCATCGGCCACAGCACCTCCACGGCAGCTCCCCGTCGACACTCGACGCCCGTGTACCTGCAATCCAAAGACCAAGCGCACGATCACACCGCACGGTTGACAATTCACTCATCACAAGCAAGATAGAGTACTCAACATTCCTCAGAAACCGCTTAGCAAAACTGCCCCAGGGGGCTAAGTGCACGGTATTTGATAGTTGGGATGTTAGATATCCGGTTTTATTGTTGAGGGGGTTAAGTGATCCGATGTTATAGTTTGCGGATTATGTAGACTTCTTTCGTTCCAACGGCTGCCCTCCAACTCCAATCTCCTCCTGTCCGCACTCCGCAGCTGCAGCCTCCTGTGATCTCCCGACGGCACGGAACGGCACAATCAGGTGGGCAAAAGATCGGGTGACAGAGGGAACCGAGCGATTGACGATCGGGAGGTGCAGAATCGAGCTGGAAGTGAGTTGAATCGAGCGGGCCAGCAGCGGAATCGATCGGGCGACACCATGCGCGTAAGGCGACGGGGCGGCGCCTTAATAACCATTCTTTAAAGCATATTTTCACATCTTAATCGCCCCTTACGTTTCCCACATTAATCTCCATTAGGTGTCTGCTCTCGGTGGGGCATTTCATTTGTTATATCCTTTAAAGCATATTATTATTTTTCTGATCTTTAATTTCCCGTTCGCGTCTCCCACATTAGTCGCCATAAGTTCTGCGGGGATTTAATCTGCTCGTATGCACCTCTTGGAAGCGCAAAAGCTGGACTTTTGGTCTCCTTTCCGTTCTCTCCCTACAGATGGGGGAATGTTTGCGGAGCTGGGTTATTTAGGTATTGCTCTGGAGCATCGGCATCTCCTTCCCGCAGGTTCTAGGGAACCTAGTCCTCAAATAATAAATTTTACTGTCGATTATTGTACCTTGGAGTGGCAAAGGAGATCATGAGAGCTGCTGCAGAATCCCTGTCTTCCTTCAGTGAAAGAGGTGAAAATCTCATAAACTGCAATTACCAATGCGTATATCCATCAAGCTGTCTTTTTGTGATGTCTGTTTTTTTTAGAAAAAAAAAGAAATATGACTCATAGGCTTTGAGGTTTCTTCTTTGTTCTACAATTGTCTCGTACAGCTTCTGTGCAAAGGGCGTTTTCACTCTGTTCTGTGTTATCTAACGTGAAGTGGCTGCAATCTGCAGTGATTCAGTGAATATGTCTGGACACAGTTCCCAGATGAAGAAATCTTGTGTTTGCTGCCAAAGATACATGGACCATTTGGATGGTAAGATGAAGTGTTTCCTTAGCCACATGTCTGCTAATTATAGACGAAGCATGGTAAGAGTTCAGTGCTTTCTTTTTCCATGTTCCATGTCTGTTGCCATGTTTTAGATGGAGGATCCATTTCTGTCTGTAAGTGGGATAATTGCTTGCCACTTTGAACTTCGTGTGGTTTGTCTTGTTCTAACTTATCATGCACAACTGAAAAGATTTTCTTTTGAATTAAAAACTGAAAAGATTCCAGCAGTAGTTGTTATCAAATGAGCGAGTAAGTTCAATTAGATCGTTTGATTCCAGGCATACTATTTCTTCTGTTAACAATCATAGCAAAAGAAGTTTTTTTTTTGGCGAAAATAGCAAAAGAAGTTTTAAGGTGAAGATGGCTGGTTTTTGTTGTTACACTGTTTTTGAATTGTTATTGTTGTTAGTCAAAATTAATTATTAGCTAGTTTTTTACTGTCATTATGAACCTTTTTGCTCGTATTATTATATTAAACATTACATAGTATAAATATAGACTGCTTGTCAATGCATTGCATAATAAGTTACTACATAATGTGATTTTTTTTGTAAGGCTCTCGCTGAAGCATGGTTTGCTCTGTTAATTTATATCATGTCTTAATGTTTTGGTGCAGACAATACCAAACAGGGTCATGAACCTTTTCAGAGGAGAGCTCTCCGAGAGCATTGAGATCGAGTCCCCTGATGGCAATGTTTATGGTGTTAAGGTCATAAAGCATAAGGGTAAGATTGTTCTCCAATGTGGATGGGAAGTATTTATTGATGCCCATCACATAAAAGAAAATGATTCGTTGCTGTTCCAGCACATTGAGAACTCCCGTTTTAAGGTCCTGATCCTCGATTCAGATGGTTGTGAGAAAGTGTTTTCCTGCTCCGGAATCAAAATAACTACTAATGCCCAAGAACGAGAGGCAGAATATGTTGATATTTCAGATACTGCTCATGACTATACCAAGAAATTGTCAGGCACAAAAGATCAACCAGTTGTCAAAGGGTTACTCTAAATCCTCGTAGAAAAGCGGCAAAGGTGGCGCCAGAAGCATCTTCATGTGAGGAATCAGGTTATATTGTTAACTCTTCTACATGAACATTGTTTCTTTACTATATGAATGTATGTGAGACATTTAATTTTTGTTAGATGCTTTTACCAATTAGATTCTATGCAGGACAAGACACTGAGGGCACTGCTGGTTATGAGTCGTCTTTCGATTTAGATGATACTGAAGACAAATCCGGAGCCTGATTATGTGCTATCACGTCTGAGTAATCTATCTGCAGAACAAGAAGAGAAGGTAGAGGAGCTTATCAATGAAATCCGACCTGAAATTCGTGTATATGTGGCTATCATGAAGCCGAGCAATGTCAAATCACAATATCCTTATCTTGTAAGTTGCACTATTCTTTTTGGTAAATTAAAGTGGTCTAATCCTGTAAATGCTCTGTTTTTGGATATCAATATGTACTTTTTGTGGTATATTTGAGTTTTATGACCGACTAGATAGCTAATAAACTGAAAAAAGGGTTAATAAAACACGCATCACCTGAGAGGCAAAGACAAGCAACTATTTTGATGAACCTGAGTTTGTACATCTAATGTGGAGCTCTAGTCCCTTTATAGTCTCTCCCAACATAGGCATGTTTACTGATTCACCACGGATTCTGTCTATCTGGTATTAGGTCATTCCAAATGATTATGCAGTTGCGCACTTCCCAGACAAAAATCAATTTGTCACGCTTCAGCGGCCAGGCAAGAACAAGAAGTGGCATCCCAAATTTTACATCAGAAAAGATAGAGCCGCCCACATGTTTGTTGGGCATTGGTCAGACTTTGTGCATGACAACCATGTGCGGGAAGGCGACATCTGCATCTTCCAACCAATGAAGAATGCAGGAACAAAGTTCACCATGACAGTTCATCTAATTCGTAAATCAAAGGTTGATATGCTGGATGAAAACAGAAATTGTCCGGGAGGAGTAAGCTCTAGTAGAGGCAGAATGAGTAAAAAGGTAAATGATCATAAAACAGTAAGCTCCTCTGATGGTAGACCAACAGCAAAGGTGACACTGAAAACCCGTGTCAAGGAGGAACCACCTCATCAGGGACCTCTTGAGTCTGATGATTCTGGCCAACCTTCTAAATATCCCTACATTCTATCTGGCCGTGCTCATTTAAATGGTGAGCAGAAGAAGAAAGTGAAAGAAATAGTTCGCAGCATTCAGTCTCGAGTTCCTATCTACGTGGCCATACTGAACAAGAGTAATGTTGGTATCAATAGCCCTGCATCTTAGTAAGTTCAAAAATCTTGTTTCTTCATATGGCACATGTTAGTTATTAAATGCTAGTTATTCATAAAATGTAGCTATCGACTTTATTTTCTTAAATTAATAAGAACTCTGAATGTACCATCACTATTTACATTGCCAAAGTTATGATAGCTTATCTTGAGCTAACTAACATCGCCATACAAGTCTAATTAGTTAGGAACATACGCTTATAATTTCAGTGCAAAATTTCGCGTCTCCAGCTACTTTAGTAGTCAATCAATTCCACAGCTGTTGTAATTTAAACACATTGTTTCAACAGGCCTTTGGCAAGCAATATGCCACCGAGTACCTTCCAGATGGGGAGCAAACTCTGACACTCCTGAGGAAAGGGAAGAACACGATATGGAAGGTCAGGATGGTCCCAAGGAGCGGTAGTTCTCATGGGCAGATGCTCACTGTAGGTTGGCGTGACTTTGTCCAAGAGAACCGCCTTGAAGTTGAAGATATCTGCCTCTTCCAGCAGATGGACGACAAGAGGCTTACAATGACAGTTGATATCATTCGTCATGGCTAGCAATATTGTTCTACCCTATGCATTAGGGTGATGTGTCTCGTAGTTCTGTCTGCTGGTATTTCTTGTTGCTTTTGCTTTTGTTATATGATATCATTTGGAACTCTGTGTTGCACTTAAATATTGTAATCCAATATATTGCTCTTCGGAGGTACTGCAAAAATAATATACCTAGCAATATACCAAAATTGGGTAAATAGCTAGGTCAAACAAAATACTCTGATGATTAAGAGTCCATGGATGCACTGCACCATTTCAAGAACATGCTACACGTACCATCCTTAATAGAGATTGTCATCTTGGCACGCTAGAGCATTTGGATGACAAGAACAATAGCAGGTTTACAAGTGGAATTCAAAATAGTTGAATTTGCCATGGTTATCCATCAGGCAAAGCCGGGTTGAGCACCCTTTTTAAAATGATCATTTTGGCTGTCTGATTGAGTTGTGTGAGCCGTGATGACTGACGGCCAAATCGGAATGAAAAAGAGGTCGAAATGCTTCACGTACAAGCAATTCGTACATTCATGTTACAATGAAAAAAAAATCGTCTCCAGCAAGGGCGTGAATGGATCTCCATCCTCTTCAGCACGGCAACGTCAAGAGCGCTCCTTAATGTCAGCCAAGGGGACAGTTTCCAACACAAACGGGGGGTGTGTCAAGGCGACCCTCTCTCCCCAATGCTCTTCATCCTTGCCATTGATTCATTACAAAAAATCCTCAACCTTGCAACTCGGCAAGGAGTGCTCACGCTGCTCCCCCTCACAACAACAAAATTCAGGACCTCTCTATATGCTGATGATGCGGCGATCTTCATCAACCCAAATCAAAACGAGCTGCAAGCAGTCAAAGACATTTTGGAATTGTTTGGTAACGTAACCGGCCTCATCACAAATTTTGAAAAAAAAAGCTCCATTCACCCAATCCGGTGTGAAAGTATAGATCTCGACCATGTACTCCAACCTTTCCTGGGGGCTCGTTTGACCTTGAGGAACGAGAGTACTCTATCCTGCCTGTGATGAGTGAATTGTCAACCGTGCGGTGTGATCGTGCGCTTGGTCTTTGGATTGCAGGTACACGGGCGTCGAGTGTCGACGGGGAGCTGCCGTGGAGGTGCTGTGGCCGATGGACCGTGCGGTGGACGGCGGTGAAGGGCAGCCGGGACCGGAGCTCGGACCGGGCGGCAGCTGTGGCGTCCACTCCTGGATCGAGGGCGCAAGCGGCGACGGAAGGCGGGTTTCTTGGTTTGCGCCACAAAACCAAGGAGGCGGACGGCGGTTGAAGACGCCAAGTCGTGGAGGCACGGGCGTCGGTCTCGGGACTGACGGAGGCGACGGGCGTCGACGGCGTCTAGGGCCTCGCTGCGGGCGAGGAGGTGACGGGCGTCGGGCGGCGTCTAGGGCCGTCAGAAGGCCGAGGCGGGAACGGCGTCTAGGGCCACGGCGTGGAGGCGGGAATCTTCCCGCGCGTGAGGTTTTGGCGGTTTTCTCAAAACCGGCCACCTACCCGGATTTCGCGGACCCTCCAAAACCGCGGACTGGATCTTCATCAAGACGGCGGCATCGCGGAGAAGACTTCGTTTCGAAGAAAGAACCTCGGCCGTCGGATGAGATCGTTGTACAGGGGGTGCTGCAGGACAACCGGTCTGACCGGTCCCTGGCACCGGTCTGACCGGTCTAACCAACCGGTCTGACCGGTCCAGCGCACCGGTCTGACCGGTCCCGCGGGTATAAATACCCCTTCACTTGTGTTAGGTTAATTGCGGCTTTTGTAATTTACTCGTGGACACCTCTGTTCTCCAGGCCGCCGCCCCTGCGTCTCCCTCCCTCTGTTCCTCTCTTTTGAGTTGATTTTGTCCATGGATTGTTGAAACCTTGTAAGGGATTTGATTGGGAAAGGAGGCCCTATCCTCCTCGTGCCCTCTGGGCTTTTGATTTGATTCAATCCCCTGGTTTTGTGCCTTGTGCAATGGATTTTTGATTTCGTTCTTGGCACACTTGATTGAGAGGAGGCTACGAGTTCTTAGCTGTGATTCCCGTGCATCTAGCCCTGTCCTACTCCCTCTGGAATCACGAGCTCTTTCGAATTCGAGTTCTTGAGTTTTAGAGAAAACCCCAACCCTTTTGATTTCCTCTCGAATTCTCAAGAATCGTTGATCTTTAGGACGAGATCTTTTGGGAATATGTTCACGGGGTAGGGGCGAAGCAATCCCCCAAGTTTCATCGATTTTCGTGGTCGTTTGATCGAGATTTCCCGTTTGAATCCAAGATTTCGGGGTTTTCTGGGTGCCACCGGTCAGACCGGTAGGCACGACCGGTCAGACCGGTCCAGCGCACCGGTCAGACCGGTATAGCGCACCGGTCAGACCGGTCCAGGCAGACCAGTTCTGCAGTTTTTCGGTTTTGCTTCCGATTTGCTTCGTAGGTTCGCTCGCTCGTTCGAGGCCTTTTGTATTGGTTTAGCTTTTCAATAGCTATACCAAAACTTGGTCAGAACGCTTGAGGGTTTGGGAGATTTTGGGATATAGGCCGACGATTTGAATTTCGAAGAAATTTTGATCGGCTCCCATTCACCCCCCCTCTGGTCGCCGGCTTCGGTCCCACAATTGGTATCAAAGCTTGGTTGAGGTTTTGAGTACCTTAACCGGTTCGAAAACCACTCGGCGACCATGGCGAGTCTTGGTAAGATCCCAGTGTTTTCTGGCGAGGACTATGCCTACTGGAAGGTTCGAATGAGAGCCTTCCTGCAGAGCATGGGAGCCGAGGTCTGGGAGATTACCAAGAACCAGCTTTACGAGGTGCTGGCTGTTCGGACCACGCCTCTTCAGGTGACCCAGCACGAGGCTAACGCCAAGGCCGTCAATGCCTTGTTCGCTGGCGTTTCTCGTGTGGAGTTCTCACGCGTCCAGGGTTTTCAGGAAGCCCACAAGATTTGGACGTGCCTTGAGAACTACCACGAGGGTACACCTCAGGTGAAGGCCAGACTGTTCGAGACTCACCGGCGTGAGTACGAGAACTTCACACAGGAGCCGGGTGAGAGCATTGACCTGATGTTCAGTCGTTTTCAGTCGATTGTGAACAAGGTCAATGCGAACAGATCTGCTGGTGCCCTTGAGTACACAGAGCACGAGAAGGCCCTCAAGTTGCTTTACGCACTTGATCGCTCTGTGTGGGATCTCAAGGTGAACACGATCATTGAGTCTGCAGGCTATGAGACTCTGACCGTGAATGAGCTTTTCAGCAAGCTCAAGGCCACGGAGGTGGATAACCAGACACGAGCCAAGCTCAATGGTGCCCCTCCTTCCAAGAGCGTCGCTCTTGTGACTGGCCCAGGTGGATCGAGCTCTAACGCTAACTCTGCTCTTGGCTTTTCTCTTGCCTCTTTGCCTTCTGTTTCAGATGAGCAGCTGGAGACGCTGGGCGACGACGACTTGTGCCTTCTCATCAGCAAGTTCCAGCGCGTCTACCACAACAGGCAGAGGAAGAAGAACCCCGGGTGCTACAACTACGGCGATCTAAACCACTTCATCGCCGATTGCCCCAAGAAGTCCGGCGGTGGCCAGAACAACTCCTTCGACTACTACCGCCACCGCGACCGCGACGAGGGAGGCTCCAACAAGGAGCGTCGGCGCCACAAGCACCGCAGTCGTGACCGGGGAGGACGCTTCGACAAGGAGTCGCTCAAGAAGCGCTTCCAGTACAAGGCCAAGAAGCGGGAGAAGGCCTTCCTGGCGCAGCTCAGCGACCTCGATAAGAGCTCCGACACCGACCGCTCTTCTTCACCGACCTCCGACGACGACGACAAGAAGAAGAAGAAGCGGGACAAGGAAGCCACCGGCTTCATCGGCCTTTGCTTGGCGGCCGGTCGGCGCAAGAGCTTCTGCATCATGGCGGGCGAAGCCAATGGTGCTCGTGCGTCTTCGGGTGGACATGCTACACCGACGCACTCCGGCTCTTCTCCTGGATCCGAGAGCAATTCAGAGGTAAACTCCACGATCGACCTACTTGATACAGAGGTTAGGGAGTTGTACACCGCTCTCGACAACCAGAAGAGGCTGCTTAAGGAAGCAGCTAGAGAGCGTAGAAAGCTTAGGGCTGAGCTGGCTTGTGCTAGGGAGAAGTCTAGTGAGGATGAGTGCGCTGGCTGCATATCTCACATGAACGATCTTGTTGCTCTCCGGGCCAAGCATGATGAGAACGTCGCGGACTTAGATGTTGCTAAGATTTCGCTTGCTGACGTTTCTCATGAGCTCGCTAAGGCTAAGCATGAACTAGAACTGGTTAAGGATGCTCCTATTATTAGCGATGTGCTTGAATGCGAGGAGTGTCCTATCTTTAAGTCCGATATAGCTTCGTTGCAGTCCAAGTTTGCTACTATTGTGTGCGAGCTAGAGGAGATGAAGTCTAGGCCAGTTTTGCTTGGTGCTTGTAAGCTTTGTCCCACACTTAGGTCGGAGCTAGAGGAGAAGAACGCTTTGATCAAGTCTTTTGGAAAGACTAAGGTCTTAGAGTCTAGCCCACCTATTGACGGCTCTGTTTGCCCTGGTTTGATTGCTGATTTAGATAGTCTTGCGGTAGAGAAAGTAAACTTGGAGAATGAGAATACCTATCTTAGGGCGATTCTGAGTTGGGTTTCTAGCAGTGAGCCGCAGTTGGGCATGATGATTAAGCAGTTCAAGCGTGGTGATGGGTTTGGGGTCGGTTACACATACACGAAGTCAGACTTTGACAGGTTGTATGGTAAGATCGGCAAGACTGCTGGTAACACTGCTAGTACGAGCACGCAGCCCTTGCTTGTTGACCCCGCGGATGGTGTGCTTAAAGAACCACCGAAAGCACCTCCGCAGAAGCAGGTTTGGGTTCCAAAGCCCAATGAGCTGAGGAACTCCCTCGACACGCTCCCTGCTGCCACAGCCCAGGTTGCCCAGAAGAAGAGGGCTGCTCCTCCCCGTCCGCAGGCTAGGCCTCCACCTCCCAAGCGTGAGGTGAGGTACCACTGCGACTTCTGTGACAGGGAAGGTCACCTGGAGGAGTTTTGCTTCAAGAGGAAGCGGGCTGTGAAGAGAGAGCAGGAGAGACGGAATGCGGACATGTACTCTGCTCGGGTGCATGGTCCTTCTCGGCGTGGTGATAGGCGAGATGCTAGGGCGCGCCGTGTAGGTGGAGGTCAGGGAGACGGTGGTGGTTACCGTGCTCCAGCAGGTGGTCGCTTTGCCGGCAGTGCTCCTGGTCATTTTCAGTACGGCTATGGACCATGAGACCGAGGCTTTGGAGGAGGTTTTGAGACTCCACGCTTTCCTCGCGGTGGTGATCGTCAGCCTCACAGTAGACGGGACAGGGGATACGCTTTGCCTGACTTTGGTTACCCTTCTGTAGAGCAAATGGCTCGTCACTGGTTTGCTTCTCACTTTGCTAACCCCAGTGTCGAGACGTTTGCTCCCTCTATGTCTCGTTGGTGATGCAGGTTCGTGGCCTGGAGAACAAGTGCTCCATGGATCTTGGTCTTATGCAGGTTTGATCAAGACTTGATGGTTCTCCAAGGCTGATGGATAGCCCGTGGTGGTTTGTGTATCATTTGTACATTTGAGTTCTTTGTACATTTTCTGCGTGTGACATGTTGTAGATTCTACTTCTCTACTTGCTCTGCTTGCTAGGTCTGTACTTGTGCTTTGGTGGACTAGCCACTCTGTATGTTAGCTTTTGTGGTTTCCATATTGTCATGACTCTTGCTAGCTCAGGGTGTGTGCTTTGTCCAGTCCCCTCATGCTTGTGTAGCTTTTGCTCCTTAGTTCTGGCTGCTAGCACAAGTATCTTCTTCATATAGTCTTGTTGCATTGGTTCTTGTTATTGAGTGCCTTTAGACTTTTCTAGGAATATCTTCTGTCTTGATATGTTCTAGACTGTCTTTTGGTATACTTTTGCATGTAGCTTGACTAACACCTAACCGTTTGCTTGAGTTTTGCTCTGGATCTTTGGTGTTTGCTATTTTCTTGTGTCCTAGCTTCTCTTGTGCTAGGTATCACTTGTTGAGGGGGAGCTCTACCTCAGGTGCTGATGATGATCCGGAGTTACTGCGCCGGCTACAGGCTCCGGCCCCTTTCTGCTTCGACTACCTCAGCTCAGGAGGACGATCCAGTACCACTACTTCCACTTCGATCGTTCACCTCTACAAGAACCTGGTCGAGCAGGAGGTGGACCCGCTGAGGACGCAGGGGAGGTGACCTCGAGCTTGCCATGCTCTAGGTCCAGCGGGATCTTCATCAAGGTATGAGAGCGTTCGGCTTGTATGTTTTCCTCT
This sequence comes from Panicum virgatum, assembly GCF_016808335.1. Lineage (NCBI taxonomy): Eukaryota > Viridiplantae > Streptophyta > Magnoliopsida > Poales > Poaceae > Panicum > Panicum virgatum. The sequence continues at coordinate 16,579,918 of NC_053153.1, read as the reverse complement.
CAGGATGGACTAGTGGTTTTCTGATTGTCACCTTTTCCATGGTACTCAGTTGGATTCATTGGTCTAGTCCTGTGTGTCTTTGAGCCGTTGTATTTGCTGATTTCTTCAGTTGCTTAGCTTTTGGCTCTTCGGTGTCTTTCTCTTAAGTTTTAGCTAGGTTAGTTGCATTGTGCATATGCATTGTACATGTTTGCATTTTGCATTGCCTCACTTGCACTAGCATTCTTGTATACATTGATATGATCTTCTAGTGCCTGCTAGTGTGAGTTGATAAACTTGATCATGTATAGCTTGCTCCATTGTGTATATGACATCATCTGAGTTAAGCTATTTTGATTTGAAAATCTGAAAACATGATCACCCTGTCTTGGCTACTAGCATGTTAGGGCGTGTTGATATGCTTTGCTATCTTATTCATGCTAGTGTGGCATTTCGTTCAGCAATTCATACTTGAAATGATCTAAATCTGATAAAATTGCTTGAACTGTTCTTGAAATGGATGGAAAAGATCCAGGTGGGATTGCTTGTCGCACTGATCGAGCTTTCGGGACGGCTCACTTTGTACTTGTGAGAACCCGGGCAAGGCTGTGCATGACTGAAACGAGTGCTTTAAGCTTCTGATTGTCTTTTGGCATAGGCTTGGCCTCGTTGCTAAGTAAAGCATGACAAGCTTTCAACCCCTGGCACTTAAAATTGCTTGATATAAAAAAAATTGATTGAAAAGTGAATGTTGGCAACTTGTTTTGGCTGTTTTGGCTCACCTGTATGAGTATGAGTAGCACTGCTTTTCATTCCCTACTTGTTAGTGCTAGATCATGGGTGATGCTTTTATTTCTCCTAAACTGAACTTGCCTAGCTCTAGACTGATTTGATATACCCTGTTGAGCTAGATGCAGGTCCTGTTTATGGATGCACACATGCTTGTGACTAGATGTTGCTCAGTTCCTTGTATCCCTGAATGCTTTCACTTACACCTCATGCATTGCATTCATGGCATAGCATCTGTTCAGGGGGAGTTTTTGCTTCAGGGGGAGCTTTAGGTCTTTTTAGGCTTGATGTGTGCATGTGCCAACAAGGGGGAGAATTTTGAGAGAAGTGATCGAACAAGGGGGAGACTTGTTTGATTTTTGCAAAACTTGTTGTGCACAGGGCTTCGAGAGTGCATCATTTTGGGAGAGTTGCACTTGTGAGAGGGAAAAACTTTGCTTGGGGAGTTTCTGCTTTGGTTTTGGCACCTGGTTTTACTCGTTTTCCCTCTGCTTCTTGCATGACTGCGTCGAGAGTTACCTCTGTCTTTGAGGAGTCATGTTTTGGCTTTTGATCGATTGCGTCGAGCCATTGCCCTTGTCTTAGGGGATCGATCTGTGCTTGAGTAAGTGACTGTTCTTGCCTTTCTGAGCTTTTTGTCACTTGCTTGAGTTCTTCGCTTTCTTGCTTCTCTTCTTTTCACTTCTCTTGGTTCGTTTGTGGTGTGTTGACAATGCACTCATCAAGGGGGAGATTGAGGAACGAGAGTACTCTATCCTGCCTGTGATGAGTGAATTGTCAACCGTGCGGTGTGATCGTGCGCTTGGTCTTTGGATTGCAGGTACACGGGCGTCGAGTGTCGACGGGGAGCTGCCGTGGAGGTGCTGTGGCCGATGGACCGTGCGGTGGACGGCGGTGAAGGGCAGCCGGGACCGGAGCTCGGACCGGGCAGCAGCTGTGGCGTCCACTCCTGGATCGAGGGTGCAAGCGGCGACGGAAGGCGGGTTTCTTGGTTTGCGCCACAAAACCAAGGAGGCGGACGGCGGTTGAAGACGCCAAGTTGTGGAGGCACGGGCGTCGGTCTCGGGACTGACGGAGGCGACGGGCGTCGACGGCGTCTAGGGCCTCGCTGTGGGCGAGGAGGTGACGGGCGTCGGGCGGCGTCTAGGGCCGTCAGAAGGCCGAGGCGGGAACGGCGTCTAGGGCCACGGCGTGGAGACGGGAATCTTCCCGCGCGTGTTGTTTTGGCGGTTTTCTCAAAACCGGCCACCTACCCGGGTTTCGCGGACCCTCCAAAACCGCGGACTGGATCTTCATCAAGACGGCGGCATCGCGGAGAAGACTTCGTTTCGAAGAAAGAACCTCGGCCGTCGGATGAGATCGTTGTACAGGGGGTGCTGCAGGCCAACCGGTCTGACCGGTCCCTGGCACCGGTCTGACCGGTCTAACCAACCGGTCTGACCGGTCCAGCGCACCGGTCTGACCGGTCCCGCGGGTATAAATACCCCTTCACTTGTGTTAGGTTAATTGCGGCTTTTGTAATTTACTCGTGGACACCTCTGTTCTCCAGGCCGCCGCCCCTGTGTCTCCCTCCCTCTGTTCCTCTCTTTTGAGTTGATTTTGTCCATGGATTGTTGAAACCTTGTAAGGGATTTGATTGGGAAAGGAGGCCCTATCCTCCTCGTGCCCTCTAGGCTTTTGATTTGATTCAATCCCCTGGTTTTGTGCCTTGTGCAATGGATTTTTGATTTCGTTCTTGGCACACTTGATTGAGAGGAGGCTACGAGTTCTTAGCTGTGATTCCCGTGCATCTAGCCCTGTCCTACTCCCTCTGGAATCACGAGCTCTTTCGAATTCGAGTTCTTGAGTTTTAGAGAAAACCCCAACCCTTTTGATCTCCTCTCGAATTCTCAAGAATCGTTGATCTTTAGGACGAGATCTTTTGGGAATATGTTCACGGGGTAGGGGCGAAGCAATCCCCCAAGTTTCATCGATTTTCGTGGTCGTTTGATCGAGATTTCCCGTTTGAATCCAAGTTTTCGGGGTTTTCTGGGTGCCACCGGTCAGACCGGTAGGCACGACTGGTCAGACCGGTCCAGCGCACCGGTCAGACCGGTATAGCGCACCGGTCAGACCGGTCCAGGCAGACCAGTTCTGCAGTTTTTCGGTTTTGCTTCCGATTTGCTTCGTAGGTTCGCTCGCTCGTTCGAGGCCTTTTGTATTGGTTTAGCTTTTCAATAGCTATACCAAAACTTGGTCAGAACGCTTGAGGGTTTGGGAGATTTTGGGATATAGGCCGACGATTTGAATTTCGAAGAAATTTTGATCGGCTCCCATTCACCCCCCTCTGGTCGCCGGCTTCGGTCCCACAGACCTTCCCTTGCAAATATCTTGGCCTTCAGCTGCACATCTGCACTTTGAAGAAAATTCATGTGCAGCCATTGACCGAAAGGATTGGACAGCGCCTACAAGGTTGGAAGGGCAAACTCTTGAACCGCGCGGGGCGGTTAACTTTGGTAACTTCAGTGCTATCCTCCATGGCGGTTTATCATCTGTCGATATTCCCACTAGCAGTTTGGGCAAGAAAACAAATTGACAAGATACGACGCTCCTTCCTTTAGAAAGGTGAAGAAAATGCAAATGGCGGCCATTGCTTGGTTAATTGGCCGACGGTAAACAGGCCAAAGGACTTGGGTGGTCTAGGAGTTTTGGACCTTGACAAATTTGGTAGAGCTCTTCGTTTGCGCTGGTTATGGCAAGAATGGCATACTGACAACAAACCTGGGTCCGGCCTTGAAATCCCAGTTACTATTGGAAATGGAAAGATGGCAAGATTCTAGCACTACGCCTGGTTAAATGGAGAGGCTTCTAGAAACCTGGCACCACAACTCTTTGATTTGGTGCAAAGAAAAAATAAAACGGTAGCACAAGAGCTCACAAGCAACTCTTGGATCAGTGCGCTACAAAATAAAATAACAACTGCCGACCAGCTTGAGGAATTGTTCTCGCTTTGGATTCGAATCCAAGATGTGCACTAAATTCAGAGCTCGAGGACTCAATCACCTGGAAATGGACACTGGATGGCACTTATTTGGCGCGGTCAGCTTATCGGGCTCAATTTATTGGATCCTTTCGGAGCTTCAAAACAGATATTATCTGGCGTGCGAGGACTGAAAACAAGTGCAGAGTGTTCGCCTGGATCCTCATCCAAAATAAAATCCTAACAGCTGACAACCTCGCGCGTCGGGGCTGGCCACATCAAACCCAATGTGTTCTCTGCAATGGGCCTTTAGAAACCGGCTAGCACCTTTGCTTACTTTGCCCTTTTGCCCAGGCAGTTTGGCACCAGGTTCTGTCTTGGGAGCGTTTGGACCTCCCCCAAGAGACCAATCCCGCAAATTACGTTTGCATAAGTGATTGGTGGGAGACAACAGCAAAGATGGTGCACAAGAATTAGCATCGAGATTTCAACGGCTTGATGATATACATTATGTGGAACTTGTGGAAAGAGAGGAACCGGCGGATTTTTGAAAACAAGCTCCATTCGATGCAGCAAGTGGCAGAGAGAATAAAAGAGGATCTTGTGCAATACAGAGCAGCGTTTAGTAACGCAGCAAGTTTAAATTTTAGTTTTGGGGAGAAGGGGCACTGAGTTTGCTCCTGTGTGTTCGTGCTTTTTAGTGTCCACCCTCTTTTCTGTTTCGCGGTGGGGGGAGCCGCGTGATGATTGTACTGTTTAAATATCTTTTCTTACTCTCTTAATTGAAAGGCAGAGCTCCTGTCATTACATTAAAAAACAAACACAATGAAAAAAATTGTACATTCATGTGCAACTCGATCGTGTTTTGTAAGCCTTGTTTCTTGTTTTTAAGTTGTATTAATTGAGTGCACAGCTGCCTATGTTAAGCAGCGTCAAAGACCGGTCTAACCGATCGGTCCAACATGTCAAATTCAGTAGTTGCCAATTTTGACTATAACACTGAGCAGTGATTCTAGTGTACCTTCCAAGCCCCCTCTCTATGTGGTACTCGCGGTACCTGTTTAACTCCGGCACAGGAGAAGATAGTGCGAGAGAGAGTCACGGCCATCGACCTGAAGTGCTTCGTCATATTAAGTCAGTCTATGCTTCAAGCGTACGCATAAGACCCTGAATTTTGATTAGTTCTATAATCCTGAGCTGTCTCTCTGTACTTGAGCGACGCTGTTTCAGGGGTTGTTTGGTCACTGAGATAAATTTTAGACTATATCACATCAAAAAGAATCTTGATATTTATTATTATTAAATGAAGTCTGATTACAAAAGTAACTGCAGAACCCTGGGGCTAAACTGCGAGATGAATCTAATGAGGTATATTAATCTATAATTAGCGGATGATTACTGTAGCATCACTGTAAAAAAATATGAATTAATTAGGCTCATTAGATTCGTCTCGCAAATTAGCACTCTTATAAATAAATTTTATTTGATACTTCTAAATAGTAATATTCTTTTTCATGTGATAGGGGCTAAAAAAGACTAGAGCAAACAGGTCTCATTAACTCTCGAACGGGAAGCAAACTCTGACGCAGTGGCGAATCTAGAGTTTGTATTTATTGGGGGCTTATCTTCCTCCTCTTTTTTCTTCCTCCTCTTTTTTCTTTCTCCTGTTGATTTATGGTTAAAAATTGTAGAGGAAGCTTGGGGCTCCATGTGTTGCATACGAGCAGAGCGGCTGGAGCACCCCAGCCCCCCACCCCCACCCACCCACAAGCAGCTGCTGCTGGCCGCCGGAGAGTGGCGCGAGTTTGCCCGCGACAGCCGCCTGGAGGAGGGAGACCTCTGTTAGTTTTCCAAAAAAAAAAAGAGGGAGACCTCTGCCTGTTCGAGCCCATGAAGAACGAGAGGAAGGGGCTTGCCCTGGCGGTGCACATCATCCGCGGCGATCAGTACACATCGCCCGGATTTCTGACGGTGGGCTGGATTTGCGGTGGTTCCCAGACCTGAAGAAAAATCTTGATGCCGTTTGCTCCTATAAAACGGTGTGGTGGCGCGCCGTGCTTAAATTTGGGTTCTCCACAGACACAGTCAACTCTACGATCCGACCACACTGAGAAAGCGCTCGAAGCACAGAAGAAGAGTGAATCTGGTCTCTTGGATGTCCATCCAACCGTCTAAAATCCAATCAATTTTCTGGTAAAAAATCATTTAGGTCCTGTTTAGTTGGAACGCAAAAAATTATCTTACTAATTTGAAGTACTAAATGAAGTCTATTTATAAAACTTTTTGCACAGATGGGTTGTAAATCGCGAGACGAATCTAATAATGCTAATTAATCCATAATTAATCTTTAATTAGCGGATGATTACTGTAACATCACTGTTGCAAATCATAGATTAAGTAGGCTCATTAGATTCGTCTCGCGATTTACAGCCCATCCATACAAAATTTTTTGTAAATAGACTTTATTTAGTACTCCATGCCTATATCGAAACATTCGATGTGATATTTTTTTATGTTTACGGAATTTATGAGATGGGAACTAAACAGAGCCTTAACACATACCATTAGAAATCTCACGTCTCGGACACCGCCCAGCCGATGAGACGCTCACTCCACGGACTTTTTTTTTACTTCCCAGCCCCCTGCGACCCTGCTACACGCAAATCTGACCGAACTGTTCCTCAACCTATCCGCACTTGTCATACTCTAAATTCATTCTATAAAAAATATTTTATTCTAGTCATCAAAATTCTTTACTGTATCTCCAATTTCCTTACACTCATTCATACTCTATATTTTTCTCTATCTAAACTACCAACCTATGAAGTCCACGCATCATATTATTTTTTTCATTTTTTTTATCGACCGGTCCCTTCCCTCCCACTCTCTCTCTCCCCTCCCCCACCTTGAGCTCATCGGCCGGCGCCGTGCCTCTCTACCTCCATCACCGGCGCCCCCTCCTCCCTCCCCTCCCTCGTCGGCGCGTGCAGCGGTGGCCGGATCCCTCCTCGCGGCGGCGCATCCCTCCTCCTGCCTCCTCACGGCGCCGTCCCTCCCCGAGGCGGGCGGAGGCGCAGCAGCCGACCTTGGCGCCCTTCCTCCCCGAGGCGAGGCTTGTGTTGGGATCTCTGCTTTGTAGATGCCCAGACAGGGAGCATGAACAGTAAAAGAGGTTGTAAAGAAAGTAGGTGTCGAACTCTCCAATAATGATCAGAAAATTCAACCCTTTACACTGTGGAGAGAGGGGGCTATTTATACCCCTAGCCCTCGGCCAGGTTTTCATAAATTGCCCCCTCCCAACTCACTTACAGCTCACCCTCAGCCGGTTCCGGGGTAAAATTAGAATGTGAGAGGTTCACAAATCCGACCTTCTCACGTACTCGGGAGGTGTACAAATCCGACCTTCTTACATATTCATGTTTTTCTCACGTCTTCAGCCGACGAAGGTTACAATAACCTTCGGGCACCTCCGGGAGTTTGGGTCATGAAGGTTCCATCAACGATCGACCAGCTGTCATCTTCGTTCCCGGCCGCGGGCTCTTTTCCCGAAGGTCTTGATCTTCGAGTTTATGCTTCCGGGTGGCCGTTTGTCACCTTCGGCGCGGTGGAAGTGGTACCCTTCGGACCGAAGGCCTTGGTGCTTGCGCTTGCGCTTCTGGGCAGCCATCCGTTACCTTCGGCCTTCAGAAGGTGTTATCCTTCGGCCCGAAGGTCATAGTTTTTGAGTTTGCGCTTCTTAGTGTTCATCCGATACCTTCGGGTATGCTTGGCTCCATTTCGTTGTGGCCCTGCAAACAGGTTAGGGAGCATTTCTGAGGGTGAGGGCTTGACCCGAAGGTCCAATCCCCAACAGTAGCCCCTCGAGGGCGAGGTCCGAAGCCGACGGTCCGAACCCTTGTTAATGAAGAAGATTGCGTGTAACCTTCGGGAAGCTCCCGAGGAAAAATGTCTCTCGAACCGTCGGCTGCAACGGCCGGTTTTTGTTTTATACGTGTCGTTCTCTGATTGCGCCGCTTGGGCTGCCGTCTCCTCGGTTTTATCGCTGGAACTGTTCCTTTTCACGGCCTATATAAGCGGAGGAGGGGGGGTAAAACCTGTGCCCTCTCGAGCTTTGCCTTCCTTCGTCGCTTTTTGCTATAAAGCATTTTTCCGAAGGTTCTGGTTTCGTGCGCGGTGAAGCTGCTCGTTTTCTTCGGAGTAAGTAACTTTGCGGCTCATGGCTTGCACTAAACAGACAGCGAGGTTGATCGAAGGTTCGTTGGAGTCTTTGTTTCTAATTTGACTTTGTTTTTTATTTATTTTTGTAGTTATGGCATTCATTAAGAGGGCGGTTCTCCGTACAGACTCTGGTCCAGCTTCCGAAGGAGAGGCAGGTGGTTCGCAGCCTTCTCAGCAGCAACAGTCCAGCGAGAGCCTTTCGGCTGTGTCTGCGGACGTGTCGGAACTGATGGCTCCGGAGAAACGTAAGACTCTGCTTTTGAGCCATCTGTCGTATCTCAGAGCATGATAGACTTCTACGTTACGAAGGGCTATTTCGCCGAGGGGGTTTGTCACCCTCCGGGGGCTGAATTGATTCCTGTACCGGAGACCGGTGAGGTTGTGGTCTTTAAGGATTTTTTTACAGCGGGACTTAGACTTCCGATGGATCCAATTGTGCCAAAGCTCTTGGAGCCATTCAACGCGAAGCTACACCATTTCACTCCGAACGGGATTGTTACATTGGCCAAATTTCTGTGGGTAGTGCGGAGCTTCGGAGGGGAAGTGTCTGTGGATGCGTTTTGCAAACTTTTTCAGCTGCACTGCCAGCCTCGTAAGGTCTATGTAGATGATGATGCCGAGCTTAGCGAGGTTCAGAACGGCTGCTGCACCTTCGTTCCTCGTAAGCCGAACAAAAGGACTGGCCTGTTGAAGGTTATGCTCTCGACAGCTTACAAGAACAAGTGGGAGGGGAACTGGTTGGGATTAGGGCTGGAAACGAGCTGAGCCGAGCCAGGCTCGGCTCGGCTCGGCTCAGCGAGGCTCGGTGCATGAGCGAGCCGAGCTTGGCTCGGCTCGGTAGTTTGGCGAGCTCGCTGAGGAGGCTCGGCTTGGCTCGCGAGCCGGCTCGCGAGCCTGGCACAAAATATATACTATGCATTTAGTATACACATTATAAGACATTGACTAGTGCATATAAATATATAAAGCGCATCATGTGTTGAAATGAAAGTAATCAATAAACAATAATCATATTAAGCATAGATATAGATTAATATTGATATTGTCACACCACAGGTTAGGGTTAGAGTGTTTCATAATAGCCTATGAACCATTGTGAGCCTCAGTGGACTGAGCTCGCGAGCCGGCTCGCGAGCCAGAGCGAGCCGGCTCGGCTCGGCTCGTCATTTTCACGAGCCTGAGAAGTAGGCTCGGCTCGGCTCGTTGGAGGCTCGCGAGCCGCTCCGAGCCGAGCCGAGCCGAAGCGAGCTCGAGCCAGCTCGCGAGCCTCGAGCTATTTTTCCAGCCCTAGTTAGGATACTAATTTAACGCGAAGATTGGCTTCCCTGATCCCGAAGGTTCTAGCGAAGAGAAGTATCTTCTTGCTTCGGACATTGAGATGTTCGATCACGTTTATCAGCCTGCCTTCAGCAAACGTGGGCCAGGTTTCAAATCGTGTCTGGAAGCTTTCATGACAGCTTGCCAAGTTTGTGGTGGCAGGGATGCTGTCGAGGAATTTCTGGCTGCCAAGATTTGGCCACTGGCTGCTGGTTGGTCTCCGTTGAGGTTCGAGCGCAAGCGCTTTGTTGGTTTGAAGTACGATATGATTTCTCCAGTTTTTGGGCTTCGGAGACTCGAAGGTGCCAGTGACGAAGTTATTGTTGATGAGCTGGAGCGTCGGCCTGTGGAGATACTGGGGCCATGGAACAAAAAGGAGTACCGTTCTTTGGTGGAGGTGTGCGGAGGGAACCTTCGGTTGAACCGGTGCCTATCTGAGATGGGCGTCGCTTACGAGCCTCGGCCGGTCCCGGCTAACGCCGTTCCAAGGATGACGCCGCCGGGGAACGTAGGTTCGGAGGTTCCTGAGGTGAAGTCCAGGGGTAAGGCTAAGGTGGAGGAGGTGGGGAGATCCGGGGCTACCGGTACGCGGGGGCGCAGTCGTGGTCGGAAACCCTCGAGCACGAAGGTTTCAGTTGCGCGGGCTGAGAGCGCCAAGAGAAAGGAGCAAGATGAGGAGGTTTCTTCGGGCGACAGCGGTACGCCCTCATTTATGGAAGAGCTCATGGGGACGGTGGGCGAGGAGATTGTAGTTCCCGAAAGGAGGCTTTTTAGATCCCGCTATGATCTTAGCGATGAGTACGGGACCATGCTTTTCGGTTCTGGCTGTCGGGTTGAGGTGGCAAAAGCGTTGATTAATCTTCATTGTTCATCCGAAGGTACGACGAAGCGCCGGAGGATTCAGAGCCTCGTCAAGACTAGGGCCAAGCCGGCGGACCTTCCGAAGCCGCCCGTGCCGAAGGTTGCTGCCTCGACGGCCGATGTCCTGAAGGATTCGGCTCCGGCGCCGAAGGACGCACAGCCTGTTCTTGCGGTGAACATCGAGGAGGGGGAGATCTTGGTAGGTGAGACGCTGATGGCGCTCAGAGGTGGAGAGGCTCGTGGAGGTTCCTCTGCTCCACCTTCGGACAAAGAGGTGGAGGCTTTGGAGGGTATGACTTTCGACGAGTCTGGTAAGTTTCACCTACTTGGCTTTTCCTGATTTCCTAGCTCGTTCGCCGCTTCCGAGGGGGTTTTTACTTATGTTATTTTCTGCAGCTGTATCGGCGTCGATGCAGCAGCTCTTGGCCGTGATGCACGGGCCTGGCGCGACTGGGATTCTCCCTCCCGAGAAAGGTGTGGGGTCTTGTTTTATTTTTGTCTCTTGATCAATTTTTAGTGTTCACGAAGGTGATTTTGTTTTTGATTCAAGATTTAATGCAGCCGTGGTGGAGGCGTCTACCTCCGGCGCTACTTTCATTGTTGCTGAGCTGAGCAAGAAGCTTGCCCACGCCAGCCGAGCTTTGATGCATAAGGCCAAAGCGGACGCGGACCTTCGGGTGGCGAGTGCCACCGAGAGACTGGGTTTGGCTGACAAGCTCCGGCAGGCTGAGGCTGAAATTCTTGTTTTGAAGGATGAGAACCAGCAACTGAAAGCCAGGTGTTCGAGGCTAGAGTCTGTTACTTCGGATAACGAGAAGGTTCTGGAGAGCCTTCGGAGGACCGTGGAGGGGGACGCGAACGAGAAAGCTGACCTTAAGAGTAGGATCACTGAGCTGGAGTGGGTTCAGGTTAAAATGACTGAACTCGAGCGGGTCTTACCCGAGGTTGCCAGACGGGCCGAAGGGGTTTACCAAGAGTACAAGAAGGCTCTTTCTGCCCTTGGAGCGGAGCCTTTGTCCTTGCCTGAGCCGGTCGAAGGTCCCCAAGTTTTCTTCCTGCTTTTGGACTGGTTGATGTCCGAGTTTGAGGGCCTCGGAGAGGTGATGAGTATTGCAAATGACAACGCGGCCTCTGTCTCCTATGAGGGGCTTGTTGGAAATCTTCTTCGTGCCGGCGCAGTTGACCTTGCCCGACTCGATGATTTTCAGTATGTACCCTACGAAGGCTTGGCAGCGGAGGTGGGAAGAATTCAGGATGTTAAGGCTGCCTTTTTTGAGCGTTTCTGGGAAACTTCTGGCAAAGTTGCCGTTCGGACTCTGGCGGCCGCAGCTGCTGAGGTAGGTTTGGTTCCAGCAACTTTTCATTTTTTCTTTTGTTTGTTTTTAATTGAATTCGTCTATTTGGTGCAGGAGTCGGCTCCTGATCAGCCTTCGGAGGACAACCGAATGTCCGAGGATCGGAGGTCTCCTTCGGGGAATGTTGCTGCTGGTCCTTCGGGGGCTCAGGTGTAGATTGGTTTGTAGTTTACTTTGTTAGTTTTCTGGCGCTTTGGTCTGTAAATATTGCCATGGTGCAGGATGTGAACAATGCTATGGTATTGATGAGCTGGGAGGCTTTTAGCCTTGCTCGTCCTGGATGCAGCGTTGCGGAGTATTTAATTTGGTCCGGTAGAAATTCATTGTAACATGTTTTGCCCCCTTGACTGAATGTGTCTTTCGCGATTGCCTTTGTAATGGCTTTTATTGCGTATCCTTTGTTTTCCTTTATGTGTGCATCCTTCGAGGTGCTGTGATGTGCATCCTTCGAGGTGCCTTGTGATTTGCATCCTTCGAGGTGCTGTGATGTGCATCCTTCGAGGTGCCTTGTGATGTGCATCCTTCGAGGTGCCTTTTGTTGTGCGATGTGTTAGGCATATTTGCACCCAAATTTTGCAGAGTTTTACTGTTGTGGGCTCTTGGAGAAAAACGTCTCCCCCCATAGCCTTCGCTTTTATTTGCCGAAGGATCTTTTTGTATGTAATTTTTTTTATCCGGGGCGACTCTCGTTAGGGTGGTTCTTGAAAAACGTCTCCCCCTTCCTAATGAGTCGTTGCCCGGAGGTATTTTTTGCTGGAGCGTTTGTTGTTTCGATATAAGATTTGTTTGCCGAGGAGGCAATGCGCGAAAACTTTGTTTTTGGTGAAAAAACGTCTCCCCCCCTTTCTTTCGTGCTGTTGTCCTCGAGGGTCTTTGTTCTTTTTGTTTTGGGTAAATCGAATGATGGGTGCCGAAGGTTCTTGTGGAAAAAAACATCCCCTCCCCCTTTCTGGCATCCATTTTTTGATTTTTCCTAGGCATCCTGTTGGCCTTCGCTTTGCACTTTATGTGCCCTTTTTGGTTCGGATGCTTTGATAGGTCGAAGCCTTGTCGTGTTTTTGCACTTGTTGTGTGCGTGTGCCGAAGGTGTTTTGGTTCGGACCTTTTGAAAGGTTGAAGCTCCTTGGTGTTTTTGCACTTTTTGTGCGTTTGTGCCGAAGGTTTTTTGGTTCAGACCTTTTGAAAGGTCGAAGCCCCTTGGCGTTTTTTGCACTTGTTGTGCGTTTGTGCCGAGGGTTTTTTGGTTCGGACCTTTTGAAAGGTCGAAGACCCTTGGCATTTTTTGCACTTGTTGTGCGTTTGTGCCGAAGGTTTTTTGGTTCGGACCTTTTGAAAGATCGAAGCCCCTTGGCGTTTTTTGCACTTGTTGTGCGTTTGTGCCTAAGGTTTTTTGGTTCGGATCTTTTGAAAGGTCAAAGCCCCTTGGTGTTTTTTGCACTTGTTGTGCGTTTGTGCCGAAGGTTTTTTGGTTCGGACCTTTTGAAAGGTCGAAGCCCCTTGGTGTTTTTTGCACTTGTTGTGCGTTTGTGCCGAAGGTTTTTTGGTTCGGACCTTTTGAAAGGTCGAAGACCCTTGGCGTTTTTTTGCACTTGTTGTGCGTTTGTGCCGAAGGTTTTTTGGTTCGGACCTTTTGAAAGGTCGAAGCCCCTTGGTGTTTTTTGCACTTGTTGTGCGTTTGTGCCGAAGGTTTTTTGGTTCGGACCTTTTGAAAGGTCGAAGCACCTTGGCGTTTTTTGCACTTGTTGTGCGTTTGTTTTGATAAGTATGCAAAGTTTGCGAATTCTGCATATTTTGCTAACTTACTGTTTTGTTTGGCATGCAGATGTTTGCCGAAGCTTGCCATTTTGGCTTCTTAGGCGAGAGTGACACTGTTTGGGAAAAATTCATTGTATTGAGATAGTTTACACTGGGTCCGCCTCATCAAAAACCTCACCTCCTGTGCGGAGTTTCCCCTTGTGAGGAAAAGAGTACGGCCCGTTTACAATGTATGAAATAACTGAAAATAAATGCGAAGGTCCGCGATCGCTTATAGCTTCGCGATGCGTCCTTTTTACAAACTTAAATGTAGTATTTTTTGAGGCTGTCGGCATTCCAAGGATGCTGCAGCTCATTGCCTTCGGCGTCGGACAAGTGATATGACCCTGGCCTGTTGCTTTTGATTACAAGGAATGGTCCTTCCCACTTGGGCTGTAGTTTGCCGGATGTTTCGGTATTTGGCTTCCATTTTAGGACCCAGTCTCCGACTGCGATGTCCTTTTTCACTATTTTCTTGTCTCTCCACTTCGTTGTTTCTTGTTGATACTTTTCTAGATTTTCCGAAGCTTGCAGGATGTCTAGCTCTATGAGCTCTTTCTCCTCAGAGGGTGTGCCCTCGACTTGATGGGTCACCCTTAGGCTTCGATTCTTAAGCTCTTCTGGTGTCATTGCTTCGGCACCATATAGTAGCCTGAATGGGGTGAACTTGGTGGTTCTTGATTCTGAGGTGTTGTGGGACCAAATGACCTTCGGGAGTTCATCTACCCACTTGCCCTTTTTCTGATCGAACAAGCACTTCTTAATGCTGCCGAAGACGATGCCGTTGGCCCTTTCGACAGCCCCGTTGGATTGTGGGTGGTACACCGAAGCAAAGATTACCTTCGTGCCAAGACTGTAACAGAATTCTCTGAAGAGCTGTGAGTCGAACTGTTTTCCGTTATCGACGGTGATCTCCCTTGGGACCCCGAACCTGCAGACGATGTTCTGCCAAAAGAAATTTCTGATTGTTTCCGATGTGATGTTGATGAGTGGCTTGGCTTCGATCCATTTTGTAAAGTACTCAACAGCAATTGCTGCGTACTTGTAATTGCCCTGAGCTGTGGGTAGGGGGCCCACTAGATCAATTCCCCATCTTTGAAGAGGCCAGGTGGGGGGTATCAGCTGAATTGGCTCTGAAGGTTTTGTGGACTTTGGGCCCATCATTTGGCATGCTTGGCATGTTTTCACAATGTGTTGAGCATCCTTCAGGGCTGTTGGCCAGAAGAATCCTTGCCTGAAGGCTTTGGAGACAAGTTGTCTGAAGCCAATGTGAGATCCGCAAGACCCGGAGTGAATTTCCTTGAGGAGCTCGATTCCTTCGGTCGTTGAGATGCACTTTAACCATGGGCTAGTTACACCTGACTTGAACAATTCTCCTTCGGAGATAACGTAGCCCCTCGCTCTTTGGAACATTTTCTTTTCTTCTTTCTCATTTGGCAGCTCGATGTTTCCCCGAAGGTACTCCATTATAGGTGTTCTCCAACCTTCGGCTGAGATGACTGAGATTTGTTTTTCTTTCTTCGGCTTGACCGAAGGTTTTGTGATTTCTTCGAAAAATACATCTGATGGTAACTGCTCTTTTCTTGATGCTGCCTTTGCCAGTTTGTCTGCTTCGTCGTTCATGTGCCTCGGGATATGAACGATGTCGAAGCCTTTGAAATATTTCTCCATGGATCTAACTGCATCAAGGTACTCGATAAGCTCGGGTTTTCTTGCCTCTGAGTCCTTTTCGATGTGATCTCTGACAACCTTCGAGTCTGTTTTGACTATGAAGTTTTGGTGGCCAAGGGCTTTCATTTTGCGAAGTCCCAGGAGCAAGGCTTCGTACTCGGTTGTGTTGTTGGTAGATGATTCTAGCTTGCCGAAGGTAAGTCGTGCTGCATATCTTGTTTTTGCTCCCGAAGGAGACTCTATGATTGCAGCAATTCCCGCTCCGTCGTTACACCAGGCCCCATCGCAGTGCACGATCCAAGTTTCAGTCGTAGGTTCCTCCTTGAATGTTGGGGATGTCCAATCGGCAATGAAATCTGCTAGTACTTGTGATTTAATGGCTGTTCTTCTTTCGAAGTCTATATAGAACTCCGAGAGCTCCGAAGCCCATTTTGCAATTCTGACTGAGGCCTCTCTATTACTGAACAAGTCATGCAAGGGTTGATCTGTGACCACGATTATCTTGTGAGCTTCGAAATAGTGTCGAAGCTTCCGGGCAGACATGACTACTGCATATGCGATTTTTTCTAGCTCTGAGTACAGGAGCTTCGAGCCTGCGAGAGCTTCGGATACGAAACAAATAGGTAGTTGCTTCTTTTTTCCTTCGCTCTCTCTCTCTCGAGCACGAGCGCTGCGCTGACGACGGAGTAGGATGCTGCGATGTATAGGAGCAACACATCCTTCGGGTCAGGTGAGGTCATTTTGACCATGTTCTGTAGGTGGTTTTTGAGCGCCTTGAGGGCTTCGCTTTGCTCAGGGCCCCACTCAAATTTGTTTGCGCTGCGAAGGACCTTGAAGAATAGTAGGCTTCGGTCTGCAGAGCGTGGGATGAATCTGTTTAGGGCTACAATTCGCCCTGTAAGTTTCTGTACGTCCCTGATGGACTTTGGCTCCTCCATGTTCCAAAGAGCTTTTACTTTGTCATGGTTTGCTTCGATGCCTTTGGTGGACACTAGGCATCCTAGCACCTTTCCTTTGTGAACTCCAAAAATGCACTTGTTGGGGTTCAAGGGCAGTCCTGCTTTTCTTAAGCTTGCAAAGGTTTCGGCCAGGTCTGCCACGTGGTTGCTTCTTATTGAACTGGTTACAACGATGTCATCAACGTAAGCCAGGATGTTCCTTCTAAGTTGATGCTCTAAGACGACAGAAGACATTCTTGAAAAAGATTGTCCTGCATTCTTTAGTCCTTCGGGCATCCTCACGAAGCAGTAGGTGCCGAAGGGGGTTATGAAACTTGTTTTTTCTTCGTCCTCTTTCCTCATCCAGATCTGATGGTATCCGGAGAAACAGTCCAGTAGAGACATCAGTTGACTGTTTGCCGCATCATCGACAACTCTGTCAATTCTTGGCAATGGGAAATCATCCTTCGGATAGGCTTTATTGAGGTCAGTGAAGTCAATGCACATGCGCCATTTGCCGTTCTTCTTTTTGACCGGCACAGTATTTGCCAGCCATGTTGGGTACTTGACTTCTCTAATGACATTTGCATCTAGCAGTCTTTGGACTTCGGCCTTGACTGCTGCGACTTTTTCATCTGCCATTTTGCGAAGCTTCTGCTTCTTCGGCTTGATGTTTGGGTTGGTGTCCAGGCGATGCTCGATGATGTCTCTGCTGACTCCCCGAAGGTCGTTGGCGGACCATGCAAAAACATCTTGGTTCTTGCGGAGGAACTCGAGAAGTTCTTTCTCCTCTTCAGGCTCTAGGGTTGCATTGATAGTCACCATTTTGTCGGGGAGGTGTACATCGAGGGGGACTTTCTTTACTTCACAGTCTTCTTCGAAGGTTGCTTTCTCACTGTCCCCTTGGTGCTTTTCGATGGTAACTGGCTTGGATTCAGTCTGAAGATTGTGAACATTTTTCTGTCCTGGGGTGTATCCCCGTTCAATGTCCCACGCAAGTTGCTGGTCCCCGCGAACGGTGATGACCCCTGCGGGAGCTGGCATTTTCATGCACAAGTATAGTTGATGGACGATAGCTTCGAACTTGTTAATTGTTCCTCTTCCTAAGATTGCGCGGTAAGGGTACGGCATTTCTACCACATCGAAGGTGATGTACACTGTTCTTGCGTTGGCCGTATCTCCGAAGGACACGGGGAGTGACAGTTTGCCGATTGCGTTCACTCTCTTTCCTCTGAATCCCATTAAAGGGATTTCCAAAGGCTGAAGCAGGCTTCGGTCGATACCCATCTTATCGAAGGTATCGGAGAAGATGATGTCTGCTAAACTGCCGGTGTCAACTAGTATCTTGCCAATCCTCCAGCCCTGAATGTTTGCCTCGATGACAAGAGCGTCTGTGTGTGGGTAGCTGATGAGGTTGACATCTTCTTCAGAGAAGGTGATCGGAGAGTGTGACCACTGGGTTCTCTTGGTTAGACCTTCGGAGACGATGCAATGGACTTGCCTGAAGTAATCCCTGCGTTGCCTCTTGTTTTCGAAGTCCAGGGTAGAACCTCCAGAGATGGGCATGAAAATGCCGAAGGATGGTAGTGCCGCGGGTTGGCTGTTTGTGTTTTGGTTTTCTTGTTTTGGTGGGTGAGCTGGGGGTGGTGGTAGCTGCTCCTGAGTGGGTTGAGCTTGGGTTGTGGGTTGAATGGTTTGCATTGGAGGGTTTGGCTGCGGCTGCCAACTATGATTGTAGTTGTAGTTAAACATGGGTGGGCGGTATGCTTGTGTAAATGGTTGAGGTGGAACGAACGAAGGCTGTGTGTACTGAATTTGTTGAGGTTGTTGGGTCTGTGGCCATGTAGTGTGCCTAACTAGCTTGGCCTTTTTCTCGGCCTCCATTCTGTCAAGGGTCTTCTTCTTCTCCAGGCACTAGTTTGTTCTGTGGTCGGAGTCAGATCCATGGAAGTGACAGAAGAATTTTTTGGGATCACGCGAAGGTCCACGACCTCGGCCCCTTCCTCTGCCGCGACCTCTGCCTCGTGCCCCGGACGAAGGCTGCTTGTCGTTTGAGCATTGGGGCTCCGGCTCTGGTGGTGTCATGAAGGGATCGAAGGTTATCTGATCCTCATCTTCGTGCGAAGTTTCTAGAGGTAAGATGAGCTGGTGAGCTGGCTGCTTCTCTTGCTGCCATGTTTGCTGGTTGTATTTTTCAGCCTAACGCATGATTCTTCTTTGCTCGACCCTTCTGCGGTGGTCGGCGTCTGACTTCGCGTACTTTTCTGCTTCTGAATAAAGCTCCTCTAGAGTCCTCGGAGGCTCTCTTATGAGGTGGGAGGCAAGCTGACCAGGCAAGAGTCCCTCGATGCATTTTTCTATCGCATCTTTCTCTGGGAAGTTTGGAATTTGAGCCTTCTTTTGGACGAACCTCCGGAAGTAGTCATAGAGAGGTTCGCGGTCATGCTGGGGGCACATGAAATCTTTGACAGTGTTGGTAGTGAGCCTTCTGAAGCCCTGGAAGTCCTGGAGGAGCCTTCCTTTCAGCTGATACCAGTTGTTTATTGATTGCGGAGGCAGGTACGAATACCAGTTAGCCACAGAACCTTCGCAGGCCATGACAAAGGACTTGGCCATGGTGGAGTCGTCGCCTCCGGCCGAAGCGATGGTTGCTTCGTAGGCCATGAGGAACTGAGTTGGATCTGTTGTGGCATTGTACTTGGGGAGCTGAGTTGGCTTGTAGCCGAGCGGCCATGAAGTTCGCTGCAGAGCGACTGAGAGTGGCGAGGTCGGGTCAAATGGGAGGTTGACCGGCGGTGGCCTTTGGTTCTCATTATGAGCGAAGGCTGTCTGTAGGATGACGCGGTTTTCTTGCTGAGAGGAACCTTCGGGCATTTCTTGGTATGCCCTCTGTAAGCTCTCAACTTCTGCCTCCATCTTTGCTAGCCTGCGCCTGGCCTCGGCTAGCTTGTTGGCTTGGTCCATTGCCCTCTTTTTGGTGGCAAGCTGGGCTTTGATGTCCTTTTTCTTCATTTCGAGGGCTTTGAGCTTGAGTACTGTTTCTATGAGTTGATGAGCTTCGGTGTTTTCAGTGTTATCAAACAGGTCTCCATGAGGAGCAACTTTGTTGTTGATGTCTTCCATTTGTTGGTTGGCTCCTTCGTGCTGTGGTTGGGGGCCGTCGAGGGTGCGGCCAGGTTGTAAACAGGTCTCCATGAGGAGCAAAAGAGGTTGTAAAGAAAGTAGGTGTCGAACTCTCCAATAATGATCAGAAAATTCAACCCTTTACACTGTGGAGAGAGGGGGCTATTTATACCCCTAGCCCTCGGCCAGGTTTTCCAAAATTGCCCCCTCCCAACTCACTTACAG
The DNA here is from genome assembly GCF_016808335.1 of Panicum virgatum. NCBI lineage: Eukaryota > Viridiplantae > Streptophyta > Magnoliopsida > Poales > Poaceae > Panicum > Panicum virgatum. The sequence goes on along the minus strand of NC_053153.1, from coordinate 16,560,689 downwards.
CTCACCCTCAGCCGGTTCCGGGGTAAAATTACAAGGTGAGAGGTCACAAATCCGACCTTCTCACGTACTCGGGAGGTGTACAAATTCGACCTTCTTACATATTCACATTTTTCTCACGTCTTCAGCCGACAAAGGTTACAATAACCTTCGGGCACCTCCGGGAGTTTGGGCCATGAAGGTTCCATCAACGATCGACCAGCCGTCATCTTCGTTCCCGGCCGCGGGCTCTTTTCCCGAATGTCTTGATCTTCGAGTTTATGCTTCTAGGTGGCCGTTTGTCACCTTCGGCGCGGTGGAAGCGGTACCCTTCGGACCGAAGGCCTTGGTGCTTGCGCTTGCGCTTCTGGGCAGCCATCCGTTACCTTCGGCCTTCAGAAGGTGTTATCCTTCGGCTCGAAGGTCATGGTTTTTGAGTTTGCGCTTCTTAGTGTTCATCCGATACCTTCGGGTATGCTTGGCTCTATTTCGTTGTGGCCCTGCAAACAGGTTAGGGAGCATTTCTAAGGGTGAGGGCTTGACCCGAAGGTCCAATCCCCAACAGCTTGCTCGAGCTCGGCCCTCCTCCGAGGCCGCGCGGGATGAGGCCTGCTTGGCGCACCCCCTCCTCCGGCCCCCCTCTTCCCTGCCGGCCCCGGCGCCCACCGTCCTCGCCGCCCCCATCCCCGCGCCGGCCACCCGCACCACAGCCACCGGCGTCGACCTCGTCCCAGGCCCCAGGCTGTCCTCCGCCACGCCGGCCGCGGCGGGACCGCACGCACGCTCCGCCACCCCGCGCCGGCGCTACGGCGAGGCCTGCACGCCGTCCTCCGCCACCGGCGAGCACGGGGCGGATCTGTGAGGAGGGGCTCTGCGCGAGCGAGCTCTTCTCCCAGAGCGCGCGCCGGCCATCCTCCCCATCTCCGGCGGAGGCAGGTGGGCCCCGAACCCGGCGACCTGGCCGGCGCCGCCGCTGTAGCCTCTCCCGTGCGCCGGCCGCGGCTCCCTCCGCTCCGGCTGCTCCTCTCCAGCGCCGCGGAGCCACGCCGCCCCTCCCTGCTCCCTATGCGGAGCTACGCCACGAGCGGCGGCGGCGCGGCCTCGATTTCCCCGTCCTCGCCCAGCCTCTCTCTCGAGCGGCGGCGGAGCTCCGTGCGCGCCTGCCCCCCGGCGGCTCGCTCACCCAGCAGCGGCGCGGACGGGGGGCGCAAGAAAGCGGATAGCAGCACCGCCGAGCTGCTATGCGCGAGCGGGGCGTGCGGAGCTGCTGCTGCCTTGTCCCAGCACCGTCCTCTTTCTCTCACGGCGCGGTGGCGGAGGATCAAGGGAGCAATGGTGGAGGAGGAGCAAGGTGCGGCGGCGGAGGAGCAAGGGAGCTACGGCGGCGGAGGAGCAGGGGAGCGGCAGTGGAGGCGGAGCAGCGGACGGTGGCTTCCGGCTCTGCGCGCGAGGCAGCTGTGGACGACACGAGGTGGGGCCGATGAATGATAGCGGAAGGCCTGTACCACGCTGAAAATAGCGAAAGCGTTTTCTTCCTCTTGTTTACCGTTTGCTTCCCAGTTGCCCGATGCAGAGAAAATTTCGCTATGTTGGTACTGAAGGGAGGGATAGAGATCCCCGGTGCGGATAGCCTCAAAGAGTAGAGGCAGCGACCAAACCGCAGAGCACGGTCAAGCCAAGGAGGCAACAAGGAGGAAGAAAGAATCGCTTTCGATTACCAGGCTGCATCTCCTACCCCATGCTCCAGCTCCGTGACATCATCGTTTGTTTTCCACTAGGATCTCCATTAGTTTTGCTTGCTGCATTCTCTTAGGGCGTGATTGGTTGTCTTCTCCCGTGAGCCTGGCTCGCATCCGAGAGCCAGCCCCCAGTAGCCAGGCTGTGTGCATGCAAGAGGTGGTTATTTGGTTGCATGCTGAGTCCAGCCAGGCGAGCCAGAGATGCTGTTTGGTTATATGCATGCATAGCCAAGTTTGAATTCAGATGCAAGTGCGTAGTTGTTTGGTTGGCTGGATACAAGTTGGTTGAATAATCTCTTGCATGAAGTGGTGAGGTTACCAGCAAGCAGTTCATGAGTTCGGATAGGTAGTTTTAACACAATATTACATCAATTTCCTAATTAAATACACAATGGCTAGAGCTTGAACTACCAATATTGCACACATGACTACTAATACAACATCTCTACGTGAAAAAGGCATCATGTTGAGATTGTTTGCAGCAGACGCAACATTTGTTCCTGGTTGCACATAGAAAGCTGAGAAGGCTTCTTCTTTAGTTCTGTATTTTTTGTAGCAAGCACCACTGAAACCATCCACTTGAGGATGGCAATCGCCCCAACTTGAGAACACACCAGTTTGTCGACCAACATGAACTACATACCATGCCATTGATGCAAGCTATGTTGTTGCTAAAAAGAAGAAACATCATCATTGGCAATGGGCATATGCTCAGTTTCATTTAAGGAAATCAATATAATTACACATATGATCAAATTAACAGAACATCATCATTGGCAATGGGCATATGCTCAGTTTCAATTAAGGAAATCAATATAAATGCACATATGATCAAATCAACAGAACCAAAACATTGGCAATGGGCATATGGTCAGTTTGAGCTATGGAAATCAACAGAAGTGCACAAAGGATAAATTCAACAGAGCCACATCATTGGCAATGGGCATAAGCTCAATTCAACAAATTAACACATCAAATGGTACTGATTGATCCAGCAATGTGTCCAATCCACATCATCAGCAAACTCATAGATGAACTACTCATCTCTAAGGACTACAAGTAGCAGTTGTGACACTATCATCTAATCAATCACTAACTATATGGTATAGTTAGTAAAGAGAGAAGATTAGCTGCACAAAAGAGTGAAGGATCAGATCAACTGCACAAGTCAAGGCAGGAGGAGATATGCACAGAACCAGCCACCATGAGTGCATCATCCTCTATGCTCAAGTTTAGCCACCACCAGATCTCAAGGCTCACTGCACAAAAGAAGGCACTTGCAAATCAGCAGGCTAACTGCACAAAAGAAGCCACCATCTGATCAGCAGGCTCACTGCACAAAAGATGGATCAACCAGATGTAGAGGACCACCCTTTACATGTAGTAGTGCTTGGCCAAGTAGCTCTTGAGCCATAGAACACGGTGAGAGTCATTCATCTTGACAAATGCAGAACCATGAGCCTTGTTGTCAAGCAGATGGCTGTAGGCAGCCAGCAGTGCTTTATCAGTGAAGCCAGGCATAAACATGACAGCATCATACAAAGCAGGGTGAGAATCCTCAACCTTGGTCTCACGACTAGCAGAGGCAACATTGTTCACTGCATATGTCATGCCAGTTAGGACAACAATATCCCCATCACTAAGTATGCACCTCTTTCTCTTGTTGTTTGCATCAGATTGTGGCCCACTACCACCACCAACAACAACACCAGTTGTACCAGTAGCAGCCTGTTGTGTCTTGGTTTGCTCAGCACTCCCACCAGCAGCCATACCAACATCAGAATCCACATAATTAAGGTTGCTGTCAGCAAAGTCAGATAGGGATCCCAAAGGCTCACTAGACCCCATGGCAAACTTGCCAGTTGCCTGCCCATTGGCAAAAATGATCTGCATCTAGTGGTAGTTGTCTATGGGCTTGTTAAGTAAGTCAGCATCCTTAGGGTGTGCCTAAAATGTATTTTGGACAAGTCAGTTTGTGAAGAAAATTTATGAATGCAGCAAATAACTTCTCTAAGTTTAACAGGTCAACACACCTTCACATGGCCCTTGTAGTGCTCATCCTCCAAAGTGATTGCACAGGTGTCCTCATTCCACAAAGCACCACTAAGTTCTCTAAGTTTAACAACCCTTACCCACCTCTGCCTCCACTTCCTCAGGTGGTTGTACACTTGAGTGTCAGTGATCTCATTGCCTGAAAACTCTTGCATAGCCTTGGCAACTTGATTCAGGTGTACTTCCTTGAACCCTTTGTCAGTTCTCACCCCACTTGAGATCAGCTGGCACATGCGGCGAAGCATGAAGCTAGACATGGCATTGGTCCACCTCATTGCATTCCTAGTAGCAGCACCAGCAGCCTGGGCACCAGCACCAATAGGAGGCTGGGCACTAGCACCAACAGCAGCCTGGGCACCAACACCAACAACAGCCTAGGCAGCGGCTTCAGCAGCCTCAAGCTCCTCCACCAAATCAAACTGAGGAAACTCTTGAGCAATCTCTAGTACAACCCAATTAACAGACAATAATTAAATCAAAGAGTGGTTTGCAAACAAGATTGAATAGTGATAAACATCATTGCATCATGCACATTGCCTCAGGTTATAAAACAAGATGGATCATCGTTGCATAATACCCATTGCCTCATGTTATGTGAAAGCGATCGGGTGCTCTAGCCTAAGAGGGGAGGGGGTGAATTAGGCACTCTAAAAACCTTAACTTATGTCTCCAACTAGTTTGCACAAAACTAAAACTAAAACAAGCTATCTAGATGTGCAACTATGGTTCACCTTAGTGTAAAACCCTCATCCCAAAAGAGTTTTGCAACCTATAGCCAATCCTAGCAAGATACTACACTAAGAAAGTAAAGGCACACAAATTGCAATATGAAATGCGGAAGCTTAAAGGGATGGATGAGAGGAAGCGAACTCTCGACATGAGGATTTATCCCGTGGTTCGGTTTGCCACAAAGGCGCCCCTATGTCCACGTTGTTGAAGCACTCACTAAGAGTATCACTTCCCGGCAAGCAAGTCTCTTCCGTGAACACAATCACGGTCACCTTGATCCCGATCTTCACTAAGGGAGATTGCCCACGAAGGAGGGGTCTCCGTCCCCTGCACAATGTTGTCGACGCCGCTCAACACCAAGTCGGAGGGTCATAGACTTGCCGGCGAGCCACCAAAGCTCCAAGGATGGCTGGCGCACCAAGATACAAGGATGGTTCACTTTAGAACCACAACACAAGGATCTAAACCTTGCTTGATCACTCACTCAAGAGCTAACCTTGCACTAACACTCACAAAACTTGTGCTAAGGACTAAGGATTTTATCTTTATGCTCTTGGATGGCTTGGAGATGTTCTTGGGTGTGTGTGGGATGTTCAACAACTCCAGCAAACTTCAAATGGCCGGGGTGAGGCGTATATATAGGCCACCAAGTCTTGTAGCCGTTGCTCCAACGGTCAGCAGAAAAACAGCATACCATCGGATGAACCGATGCCTCTGCCTGGGGTGGCGTCGGTTCATCCGGTCACTCTCAGACCCGAAGTAGCCGTTGTGCTTCTGACGCACTGTCTACGACACCACCGGTTTAACCGATGACTGTGTGTCGGTTAAACCGGTCACTCACAGCACTCAACTAGCCGTTGGCCTCTTTCTCTCCTGCTGACGTCATTACATCGGTGCTATGCTCCGATGCATCACCGGTTCAACCGGTGCTGAAGACTTGGCTCCTGCGCGCTTGACATCGTCTCTGGAACATAGTACATTGAATGCACCGATGCCTCTCATGACACTGTCGGTTCATCCGGTGCTTCACTTCTTTCTTCACTTGATCTCCAGAGGCGCACAGACTTGTGCCAATGCCAGGGCGTCGGATCTTCCGACAACCATCGGATGCACCGATGCTATGGGCATCAGTTCTTTTGGTGCTACTGATTTCAGTAGAACTCGTCCAATTCAGCATTTTTTTGAGTTCTTTCTTCGTGTTTTGCTTTGTATGGCCTTTTTACTTCATCCCTGGGATCTAGAAATGTTCACTGAACAAAACCATTAGTCCCATTGATTGCGTTGTCATACGATCACCAAAATCACTCGAAATGGCATAAATGGTGACATGTTCGTTACATTATGAAATAAAAATATCATCATTGCATAATATCCATTGCCTCAGGTTATAAAATAAAAATATCATCATTGCATGTTGCCCAATGCCTCAGGTATAAAAGGAATTAGAAGCTAGTACATGAAGTAGTTAATCATCACAGCAACTTGTCCAATGCCTCAGGTATAAAAGAAATTAGAAGCTAGTACATGAAGTAGTTAATCATCACAACTTGTCTAATGCCTCAAGTATAAAAGGAATTAGAAGGGGGTACATGAATTACTTAATCAACATAGCAACTTGTCCATGATTCAAACAACATAAAAGCAAACCACAAAGGGCATTGTTCAGAAAACAAATGGAAATAACCTAGTACAGGAATCTAGGTGCGTGAGTGACCCCTATTAGCCCACATGCTATTAGCCTATTCATCCCTCTTCTAGGCCCAAGCTGCATTGTCATCCATAGGAACACCATGCCCCTGATCATAAAGTCTGTTGGGCTCCCAAGTGGACTCAACAGGTATGACCTCATCTCCCCCAAAACCAAGTATCCAGTTGTGTATAATGCAGCATGCAAGCACCAATTTGACTTGTGTCTTGAATGGGTGAAAGGGTTTGTTGTCAATAATACGGAATCAATTTTTCAAAGCCCCAAATGCCCTCTCAACAGTTACACGCAAACTTGAATGCCTCAAATTAAATAACTCTCTTGCATTGGTTGGATAGTGTCGACCACCATACTCATTAACATGGTATCTAGTGCCCCTGTAAGGAGGAAGGAATCCAGGGCGACATGCATATCCAGCATCTACTAGATAGAATTTACCTAGAACAAGTATATATAAACATGCATTAGTCCTATTGTTATGCATATTCTGATTCAAGTAAGATAGCCAATTTAGTTATTTACCTTCTGCAACCCTTAACCCATCATCCCTCTCTAGTGCATCAGCAAGAATTGTGGCATCATGTGCAGATCCCTCCCAACCAGCCAACACATATGTGAATTTCAAATCAAAGTCAACTGCAGCTAGCACATTCTGTGTGGGGTAGTTCTTCCTACCCCTAAAGGTTGCTTGCATCTTGGCTGGCACTCTAGCATATACATGAGTTCCATCTATTGCCCCAACACAATCCTACATGGCACCCAATAATTCTTGTTACATGCTATGCACCAAATTATGCAAGATTTATTATTAATTCTACTAATTGTTCATTACCTTAAAATATGGATACCATCTGTGGCTGTTCCTGACCTTAAGTGGTGTCTCATTAGATGGAGGTTTAATCAGGTCATGCCTAAGTTCCCCAATAGCATAGAGCACCTCCTTAAAATATCTATGCACTGTCTCAACAGACCTCCTCCAATTTTGGTGTATCACTCTAAAACGTTGGTTGTGGCCGACAAGATGCAAAAACATTGCAACTTGCTCTTCTACACTGCTATGTATGCTGTCTCTAAGTAGATTTTCCCCCTAAGCAAATTGCAAAGCTGAAAGAAAGGAGCTCTCCTTATGCGAAGCATGTTTACACACTCTACATCATTGCAGTTATAGATTTTGTCCAGGTTATTTTGTCGTTCCTCATCCATAACACTCATTGGGGCATAAGTAATACTAGGTCGGGACAGTTGACCCATTCTAATCCTACTGATGAAAAACGCATACATAGCAGTGACTAGAGCAGCTGCATGAACAATAAGCATTTGTCTCTAGTCTTCTAGGCCATCTAAAAAATTAGAATAAGGAGCTTAAGTGTTTTCACAAAACATGAAGTCAAGTATGCTCATATTACAACACAGAGACAACATTGGCATGGACAAGTGTACTCAGATTTGCAAAGAATGGATCATTGGCATGGACAAGTTTGCTCAGAATAATAAAGATGCATCATTGGCATCGACAAGTTTGCTCATATTAACAAAACAAGCATCATTGGCATGGTCAAGTTTGCTCAGGTTAACACAATCTACATCATTGACGTGGACAACAATGCTCAGATTCACAACATAAAGCACCACTGACATGATCAAATGCTTAGATTCTTCCCACAAAAATTGCATCCATGGCACATCAAAGCACAAAATAAATTAGGAGGAGGGGTTTGTGCTTTCGTTACCACAACAGGAGTAGCAGCAAGCCAATCGGCGACCAGATCAGAGGGAAAGAGAAGAAGGACCAGCAGATCTGAAGTCCTACACAAAAAAGAAACTCGATTTCACCATGCAACATACCAAACTTTATTGGAACATAACCAAAATCGAAATAAATGCAAGAAAGATAGATCTTTACCTCTACACAAGCAAAGAACTTAGATCCAGTGAGAGGCTGCACATTTGAGATCACGATTTGGAGAATCTAGGGTTAGGAAAATCCAAGAAATCGGTACCAACCAGAAAAGAAAGGGGCTAGGGTTTCGAAATCACTTGCCTCGCAGCTCGGATTCCTCACTAATCTCACCTACAAATCGAAGCACAGAGAAGAGAGGAGGGATTAGATCTGCTTGTGCAAGAGTAAGAGGGGAGCGGGGACGAATCTCAGAGGGCGGGGGGAGACGACGAACCTGTTGGACGGCGGTGAGGACCAGAGGAGCGAGTGGGAGGTGGGAGGAGGAGCAGTGAAGATATATACGCGAAGAATGGCGCGAAATCGCGGCAGTAACCCTAGTCCTTCCCGCCTGCACGCGCGCGGCAATTTTCGTCGCCTGCGCGCTCGCCCGCGTGCTCGCCGCCGGGCCGTTTCCCGCGAGCCAGGCCAGGAGGCCCCTTTTGCATCTGCCCGGCCTGGCCCAATAGCTAATGCAGGTAACCAAACAACCCAATGTTGCACCCCGCGAGCGTGGATGAGGGGTCATGCGACCAACCAATCACGCCCTTATCTTTCCGGCTGCAACCAAGTTTTTTTTCGGGTACCCTTTTTTTTTCTGGAGCTCAGATCTTTGTAATAATAGAAATCTTCAGTTCTTGTTGTTTTTCCCGCATTTTTTTTCCTTTTGTTTCGACGCATGCATGTTTGAAATTTCGGCTCCCACTTTATTTACAAGCATCTAGCAGCGTAAGGCATGGTTGTTTAGTAGCGATAGGATTTATTTGGGGAAGTGAGGTAGGATGCGGCGTGAGGCCGCCGGCCGGCGAGCGGAGATAGGATCCAACAACACTTTCTCTTTGAAACTGGGACCATCTATTTATCTATCGAAAGATTGTCATCCCAAATTTTTTTCACTTTTCTAACCGTTGGATTTAAACCAAACAGCTCGCGCTCATCCATATTTGATTATTTTCGTGGCTGAAAAGGTGGGTCAAATTGTAAAATTTTGCGTGATTTTCTAGTTTCTACAACATTGATTTCTTACCTGTAACAAGTATTATCTCTGCAGGATTTATTTCTTGAATTGGAACATTCAAGTCTCTGACAGACCTTCTGTTGAAGAAAAATTGCATTTTTCACAAAATTTTTGTCAGAGTCAGTTTCTGAGATGGCATTGCTTGTGAGGCTGATGGCGAGGAGTTACCAACATTCTTTAGCAATGCTGCACACGGATGGATGATGCACTCTAGGGCTTCATACATAGCTTGCATCGATCAAGTGTTCACTTCTTACCAGGATTTATATCTGTGAATAGCCAGAATTTGCGAATAACACATTGAGTTCATCAGGCACACTATTTTCATTTTTCTTCGCACCGGATTTCACTGTGAAGGATCTTTGCTCTGCAGGTCTTCTCAAGACATGGGTAGCAGCTGTCGCAGGTGCAAATTGCGGGCTGAAAATGCCTACAAGAATCTAGACGATCATCAAAAGTACTTCTTGATGCCCATGAAGGCTGACTTTCAGCAAGCAATGGTAATTCTTACTTGTGCTTCCTTGTGTTTTATGACATGTTTGGCAGTAATGCTTCCTTGTATTATGGAATAATACTCCATTTCATACCGATGATTGAAACAAAAGTCAGCCAAGAAGAGGAACAGATAATAGCACATTCTTTGTTGAGTTGCACTAAATATCCAGCCATTTCAGAGTGGAGTAATTAAGTAAGCCCATTTCTTTTGGGTTGAAATGAATTCATCACTTTTTTTTTGATACTTAATGAATTCATCACTTGAACACTACTGATCATTACATACTGATATGGCAAGATGATTAAGCTAATGAACTCGGTACCAGGGAGATAGAACCAACTCGCCCTCCAAGGAGGCTCTGAGTTTAAAGTTAATCTCTGCTTATCTTTTTTGATGTCAAGTACATATATAGAAGACTCCCTAACAAACTTAAGGAAACATCTACTTGGAGTTCATAACAAACTCTATCAACTACAACAAACTTGGAATTAAATTTATAGCTACCCGTAGGCCCGCTGCATCTTCTTGCGGCGCGGGAATTGCTTTCCAAAGAAAGCGTCCACAACACATGCACTTCGTTCATATTAAGAGTTCCCTTGTATGTTTCATTGTTTACTGAATAACTATCCGCTTAATCATGTCTTTGTTTAATAACTGTTTTTGCAGACCATACCAGGTGAATTGGTGGAACGTTTCAGGTGTGAGATCCCGGCACAGATCGCACTTAGAACACGTAATGGTAACTGTTCAACTGTTGAAGTTGCCAAGTACCCAGATAAAATAGTCATTTCAGCAGGATGGGCAGCATTTTGCGATAACTATGACCTGCATATGCATGGGTCCGTGCTGTTCAGATATGGTGAAAACTCTCAGTTTTATGTCATAATCTTTGATCAATTTGGCTGTGAGGAAGTATTGTCTGTTCTTGAAGACTATGCTCATCTGCGTCCTCATGACCCAGAAAGGTGCATTGATTCTATTGAAGCAGTGAAATGTTGTGAAAGTTGCAAAAAATTGGACGAACATAAATACTATAATTTGGGTAACGAGGAAAAATATTTCTTGGTTTTTATGAAGGATGATTTTCAACATGAGATGGTAAGCCATGGTTCAAATCGATGCAAATTTTGTACCTTATAGATCTCCACTACCTCTGAAGCATTGAATGACTCAACTCTATGGTAATAGATTCCTTCAGTCACATTAAAAGCTGTGTTATAACCTCTGTGATACTTCTCTAACCTTCGGTGTTTATATGGCATCTCAATCATAGTAAACAGCACAATATGTTGGTTTTCTGAGTCTCTCACTAGGCTCTTAGTTAAAAATGGAGAAATAATCTGTCATTTTCATCGGTTTGTTCTACAGTGGAAGATTAAATGCACATTGTATCTTATCCTTCATATTTTATTTTTCTGGCCTAAAAATGATTTTTGCTTACAAAAATAGTTTCAAAGGAAAAGAACTGTGTTTCTAAACCATGACTTTGTCTAATTATTGCTTCTGCAGACTGTTCCAGTAGGATTTGTTAAACGCTTCAAGGGGGAGTTTCCAGGGGAGATCAAATTAGAAACACGCAATGGAGAAAGTTATTGCGTTGGAGTTGTCAAGCAACCAGATAAAGTATCCTTCTCATCAGGATGGGGAGTATTCGTTAAAACCTATGATCTACACACGGATGACTCCCTGGTATTCAAGTACAATGGAAATTCTTGGTTTAATGTCGTAATATTATCTCGATTTGGATATGAGAAAGCAACATCAGTTGTTGTGAATGATGAATCTGTGCCTCTTCATGTACAAAGAAGTAGCAGAGATGTTATGGAATCTGTGAATCCTGAAACTGAAACCATGCAAATGAGATCACCACCAAGGGAAGTACATACATCAATTCAAAAGGATAGCTCAACTGATCTTGATGTCCAAAGAACCTGCAGAGATTATTTTGAATCTATGAATCTTACTCATGAGCATGAAGTAGCTGAAACCATGCAAATGCGATCTCTGCCATGGGAAAGACAGACATCGCTTCAAACAGATAACATAACTCTGGGAAACAAGACCATGAAACATCTTGATGTCCATAGAACTCGAAGAGATGATATTGATTCTATGAATCCTGCCAATGACCATCCAGAAACCCTGTCAGTGCAATCAACGCCAAGGGAAAGACGGGCATTTCTGCAAGTGGATAGCACAATTCAGGGAAACAAGACCAATCCGATTTTTCCAGCTACTTGTCTTAACTCATCAGGTTGTAAATCTTTATTCAAGATAGATAATTTATCATAAATCACAACTGATACTGTTTTCTTTCTTTGGACAGGAAATTATTTGTTAGCAGATAATAATGGTCTTCAGTTACGTGATCAGCATCCTTATGTCATTTCACAGAAGTCTCGTCTAAATAAAAATCAGAATAAGAAAATTTCAGAGAGGCTCCGATGCATGAATTCTGGTGCACCCATCTTTGTTGCTGTGATATGCAAGACCAACATTCATGGAAGATTTGATCCAGTGAGAATTCTTTCAGTGTGATATTTTGCTGAATGTGTGTTTTTTTAATTGCTTTTCTTCAACAAAATCACAATTTGGAGAATTTCTCGCAATATTTTTTTCTCTTTTTGGAATGGATTCCGGTAAAATACCAGTACTCTTATAATTCAGTGGCGTAGAATATTTCACTTATAGCTTCGTATATTTATTTGGCCATTGTCTGACATTTCCATTTCCATTCTGTGTCTAGATTTTTTCCTAAGCGATATATTGTGAGACATCGGGTAAATTAAAGAGTGCTGCCTCCTCCTGGCACCACCGCATTTCACGCACCTGCGATGCTTCGCTGAACGCCACGTCCCACAGAATGATTCTCCAATTTGCTTGCAGTGCTTCGAGTGAAGGTGGGACGCCTCCTCCCCCGCTTGCAGTATGGGTTCGGTGGAGTACTGCCTAACAGGCTAACATGTGAACCACTGTAAGGCCTTGCCTGGCCGCATTTCACAGCCTGCCCGAGACCTCCCGCGGGGACGCGTGGCATGATGGGACTGGGAGAGTTGCTCCTTGTGCTGCGTGGATTCTACCTATTTTATTTTTGTTCTTCCTCTCTTCAGTTCCCTCAGGCCTTGTTTGTTTTTCCATATTTTTGTAATCCTTATCACATCAACAGAAATTTACTATTTTAGAGTATCAAATAAAATCTATTTATAAATGTTTTTTGACAGCTGAGTGCTAATTCGCGAGACAAATCTAATGAGTCTAATTAATCTATAATTTGCTACAGTGATGCTACATTAACCATCCGCTAATTATAAATTAATATACCTTATTAGATTCGTCTCGTAGTTTAGCCCCAAGGTTCTGCAGTTAGTTTTATAATTAACCTTTATTTAATACTTTTAAATATTAAGATTCTCTTTGATGTGACATGAACTAAAATTTAGTCCCTCAAACCAAACAACCCCTCATTCACTCACATGTCTCTCTCTTGCTCGTATACTGCTAACTCTACAATTAAGAAGACAAAAGATCGTAAAAAAATCCATAACGCGAATACAAAAGTAGTTTTTCATAACATGTCAAATGATAATCTTATATAAAACATTCATTTTTTAGTGTTGCGTCTCAAACAAGAAAATCACTAGGAAGCTGCTGCCCACAAAGACACCGGAAACGAAGACAATAGCTGTGTACATGACAGTCCCAAGCCTATCTAAACATCTTGCTCTACTTAGGCTAATTGTACTAGGTAGTTTCATTTTGTTGTCTCCAAAAGTGTCACATCATCAAAACACAAATGAAGCCATAGATAAAAATCACTTCAGAATGCATTGTTTCATGTTTGCTATTTCATAGACTCTCATTCCATTTAATTTTAAGACTCATCAAGAGTTGGTAACTGTGCATACATAGTTTCGTCTTTCATCTCTCTCCTCAATTATCCAGTGCCACGTCATCTAAAATACTGATATGGTATCATATTTAATGTGTATAAAACTCTCATAAAACCTCCACTAGAAATGTCCTTAGAAAATTAATGGCCGATTAAAATATGGTTGCCTCCGGACAAAATATTAGCTTTATTGTATACTCCAACAATAGCCTCTACAAGATCCTTACTTTTAAAGTAGGGGTTGTCCCTACTTTCTCGACTTTATATTTAACCTACAACTCCAACAAACCCCTACTTGGTGGATCCCTTTGAGTGAACCTTATTTTTCTCTTTTTTTTCTTCCTTCTTTCCCTCTCCTGTGCGCCATCTCTCATTGGTGAAATGGGTCCCATCTGTAAGTGAGTGAGTATTTGGTAGCTGCTAATGTTGATAGGAAAATGTAATATTGAGCTACCTATTATATTATTAAAGTATTTGCTAGCTACTAATATTAATAGTTAAATGCAATATATGATTTGATAGAGTCCACAGACTACGGATGCCATTCAATTAGCAATATTATTGTTATTAAGATATTTATATGAGATATCATTATAATTTATCATTTAAAGTATTTATTTTAGTATTTCTTGTATTGTACTATTTTTATATTGATGTAAACTCATATGATGGGGCGCGCAAAGCGCGCGTTAAGTTCTAGTCTTGGTTGGAAGGAGCGTACAATCTTCCTTCAGCGAGATAGCCAAAGGTATGAAGCAAAGTTAAGCATTGGTGCTGTGGCGAGGCTCACACAAGGTGGCTGGAGACGCTTTGCGAAGGCCAATGACGTTGATGTAGGTGATATCTGCGTGTTTGAAATGTTGAAGGGCGGGGAGACATGCACGATGAACGTCCATATCATACGGTCGTTTGAGGTTGCTGACTGATGTGTTTCTGTTTGTTAGAGTATATGTACGACCACGGATCAAGTTAAGTACTTAACTGATTTCCTCGCAAAAAAAAGTACTTAACTGATGAGTAGGTTGCCATGGCTGTTGGATGGTCCTTTTGTTGGCTGATGTCATAGTTGACGCCACAACTTAATTTCGTCTAATGGTGCTGTACCTGCTGTTGTTCTGAACCCATTCTTGCAGTTGGCTACAAACTTGCGGTGTTGCTATGAGACGATATGTTGAATACTCTGTTCGCTTGATATGTTGAATACTCTGTTTGTTTGGTTGTAGCTAATAGCTGGTGCTGATTTGTTATTAAAGAAAAATACTGGTGACTGGTGTTGATTTAGTATAAGAGAAAAATACTGCTGGCTGATTGGCTGACAAGCCAAACGAACAGAGTGAATATTTTCAACAAAGAAGGGGTGCTTTTGGCATTTCCATTGATGTCGACAATATATCGATGCAATGCATGAACTTGGTCACGCTTAATTCCAAAAAATTTTGTCCATTTTTACAAAGTCTATGTTTCGAGTACTTTGGATTGGAGGGAATGACAACCTTCGGTCCTAGAAAAGTTGTCATCTTTCTACTACCGCAGTAAATGACTCATTTGTCCCGAGAACCACTCATGCAGTCATGGTAAACCAATCAACAAAGAATATTTCTTTAAAATTTTATTTAAAAAAACTTGGATGGCCATGTCGAGCTATGTTTGTCCATAATCCTATCGCATAAAAAGGACACTTTTTTTAATGGTAAAAAAGGACACTTTTCATAAGCTAACAGCCTAACACGGCACGAAAAAGAAACAAAGAAAGCCGTTTCGCTGTTCGGCCGCCGTGGCTTCACGGCTTCACCCTTCAGCATTCTGCGGGCTGCCGCCACAGTCGACTGCAGACACCGACATGTGGGCCCGACGGGCGTCAGGACCCGCATGCAGTGACTCTATCACTCTGCAGATCAGTGGACTGCAGAGGAGCTGAGGGAGGTGCGCCTGCCGCGGGTGCCGGCCCTCGGGTTCCCAAGGGGTGGACGGCCACGTGCGCGTCGCCTTCCCCCGCCATGGCGCCATCTGCATCTTCCTTCCTCGACAAGGTCGCTGCGTCCTCCCAGCAGAGGGGACCGAGCCCGAGTGGTCGCTTCCACCTTCCGCCGCCTCCAGTCTTTGCTGTCGGAGCGCTCGCAGGTGATGCATTCTTCGCGGCTTTTGCTGTTCTAAATTGACCATCCTGCTTCACGCATAATTTAGAGCAACGGAAAAGCTGAGGAATTCAAAGGGTTTGTTTCTGTAGGAGGAGAATATTCTATGAAATCCTCTCTGAACAAAGGATTGAACCTCCAGAATTGCTCAGAAAATTCCTATGAAAGAGCGTTTGTTTCGCATGAATTTCGGAGGGTCAAGGGTTTGTAACATGAGATCCATTCTCTTGGGAAAGTTCCTCGGTGCTTTTCATTATCCTTAATCCTGTGCATTCTCTCTGTGCCCAACCAAACTGTCATTCGTGCAGATTTTTTATGTACCTTTTCCATATCCGTAGGAAATAGGATTCTAGGTGTCAGGACTTTCTAATCCTGTGTTTTCCCAATTTCTGTATTTTGAGAATCCTATGTACAAATAGGCCATTACACTACCTAAAAATGTACCACAATGTCCTGGAAAAAGAATGTAGCCTTGCACAAAATATTTTCCTAATTATTCATTTTGTAATCACAATATTTCCTACACTAGGTGTAGGTGAGTCTCGACCCCATGAACAATTCTTGTGAAAGGCGCGGAGAGTGGGACTTTTGGGATATGGACGATCGACACAAGTATTTCTTCAAGGTTATGATGGGTGATTTTCGAAGTCGAATGGTAAGTCATTCTCATGGACTTCTCTGTGCTCCTCAGTTGCTCTCGGTGTGCGAGAGGCTGAGTTTCCTACCTTTTATTGTGGCTCATTCGTTTCTTCTCGGCATAATCAACTTCAACTCCGACTAAATTTTTCGAAGGCCCAAAATCATTTTAACCCTTGTTACAATACCTTGGCCATGCAAATTCTTTCCTTTTTATTTCTTTGCATTGTAGTTGTACTTAACGTTTCCTGACATCATAATAGTTTTTGGCTTTAAAATCAATGATTTCCCCTTTTATGAATGCAGACCATACACTACTGGAATAGGGCCCTGCAATAACGGGCAAAAAAGCACTGCAATAACGGGCACAGGAGCCGCTATTACGTTCCCGTCATTGCAGGCGACTCTCTGTAATATCGGGCCTAACTGCCCGTTATTGCAGTGCCTATTTTCAGTAACGGTCCATGACGCCATTGTGACCGTTATTGAAAATCGATTTTCAAAAACGGCAGCGACGTCATGATGCCCGTTATTAAAAATGGCCACGGCAGTAACACACGTTGATGTCATGTTGCCCGGATTAAAAATTAAATGACCACTGCAGTAACACCGAATGACGTCACGTGGCCGTTATTGAAGACCCGAACTGCAATAACTGCCACGATGACGTCATCTTGGCCGTTACTGTAGTAAATTACAGGCTGAAACCAATTTTTGCATTTTATTCAGTTCCCCGGTCACAAATTCAAATATAATTCAACAGCAGAATACAATATTTATCAGAGACAATATATTTCATATAGCAACCATGACAACATAATTCATACAAAGTCATAGCTCATGCATTCGTACTAGTGCAGACAATGACAACATAATTCATACACACATTGCTTAGGCGTTGTAAGCTAGAATTTTATATCCTAGTGCAGCACATGCATAGCTCGTTTGATGCCAATTCTTGAGCCTAGGATCTTCCATTCCTTTCCAAACACTACTCCAGCGCCCCTCATCACCGCCGGTTCAAAATAGCTATCACCGCCGATTTTGGGGGGCGTTGGATTTAACTCGTTGGTGATGGACGGGGCCATCACCAACGGTTTCAAACCCGACGGTGATAGTCCGAACCATCACCACCGGTTTGAGACCCGGCGGTGTTGCCCCGTTTGGAAACAAAAAAAAATAGGCTGCGCTGTTGCTGCTACTGCTGCCGCTCGCCCCGCCGCGTCGCTGCCGCTCGCCGCTCGCCATGCTGCTGCAGCCGCCGTCGCAGCACCGCGCATGCCGCTGCGCGTTCGCCACTTCCTGCGCTGCTGCAGCTGGCCCCAGCAGAGAAGGGCAAGGCCAGGGCGGCCGCGGCTAGTCCCTATCTGCAGGGGAAGAGAGGGGAGGCGAGGTTAGGGGCAGTCGTGAGGAGGGGAGGGGAGGGGCACCGCACCTCACAGAGGTCGATTCGCACGGCACCGCGCCGGATCTTGCCGCTCCCGACGCCGCCACGCTAGCCGCAAGCTTGCCGTTCCCGCCGCCGCTGCGGATCTGTAGGGTAAGAGAGCTAGGCGAAGCAGCGGGAAGGGACGAAGGGGAGCCAGTGTTCGAGCTAGCAAGGGAAAGGAGCAGAAAGGGAAGGGGAAGGGTCGGCGGGGAACGGCCCGTGCGCCGGCCGCCGCGGTCGCTGCCGCGCCGAGCTCCTGCGCCGGCCGCAGTCGAGCTCCCGCGATGGCCGTGGTCGAGCTCCCGCGCGTGGATGTCCCGCATCGAGCTCCCACGCCGGCTCGCGGTCGAGCTCCCGCAGCGGCCGGCTGGCCGCGCGTGGATCTCCCCGCCACTGGGGAGAGAAGGGAGAGGAGGGGAGAGGGGAGGAGATGGGGAATGAGAGGGAGGAGAAGGAATGAAGGGAGAGGGGCGGCGTGCGCTGTGGGAGAGGGGATGAGAAGGGAGATGAGTGAAAGAGAGGAAGAGAAAAATTAAAATAGGTGGAGAACACATCATCGCCGGGTCATCTTACAACCCGGCGGTGATGCTAACATATCACCGCCGGTTCGTAATACGACCCGGCGGTGATGCTCTGATATGTTAGCATCACCGCCACCGCCGGTTCGAAACAAACCGGCGGCGATGGGGCGTTTGCGATGATGTATTCTGTAGTAGTGAAAAGCTCTTCTCCCATGTAGCATCCTTCCTTCTTGAAGGAAACTGCATGTACAGAATTCAGCAATCAAACAGGTTATTAGTTGTTGAGAATTAAATAGGAAACAATACACAAGAGGTAAGATAACAATCAAAGAGATTAACTGAACCGTAACTTTTCTGCACCTAGATAACATTGGCATGATCAGTATTATAGAGAAGGTACCTCTTATGTTCAGCTACCATAATTTCTATTTCTGCAAGCTGCATAGCATATATGTTCTAACCTGATTAGAACAGGAATCCAAACTTCCTAGATGGGCTAGTAGATCAGCAGGTGCTTCTTTGTGAAAACCCTCATAAAGCCTCTGCAATTTAAGAGTAGTTAGATGACGATACATGAACAAAACAAAAATGCAGCTAAGGAAATACCATTAAATCTAGCTACTATACTTATCTGAATGGTCTCCCAAGTGAAATTAATCTATTAGATTAAATAAAAAGAAATTAGTGCGTGGACCTAATGCTGGAATTACAATGACCAACAAGAATTATAGCAGATAGCTGAATATCTAAGACACAACTTCATAGTCCAAGCCCAACAAGCTGGCAGAATATCATATTGTACATTGTATATCCAGGATCAGGGAACAACATCTAATATTAGCTGTGCGGTTACACAGGAATGCCAACCCAAAAGTACAACTTGAAAGAAGTTGTTTTCATTCGTGTTCTGAACAATGTACACACCTACATTTAAAGAATTATGGATTAAAATTGAAATAGAGATCAATTGGGGGTTGGGAATACCTGCTGCAGTGCTGCTGTTGCTGGTGGAAGAGATATGGAGGTGGTCTTTGCTGCCCAAGGGAGGACATCCACTTCTGCTTGAGGAAGGTCAATCTTTTTAAAGAGTGCATCATACTACATAATTAGTCAAGTAAATGATGATGAGAAATATCTTGTGCTACCACAATGCAGCAGTGCTACAACAACACAATAGCTACCAAACAGTGCTGATTACACTACCATAACTGCATTGAATTATTAATCCCTAGGTATCGCAAAGAAAGCTATAAGCATATCAAATGCACAATATCTAGTCATTGGAGCTCTCTTAGTGACAGCTTACCATTTTGGTGCCTTGAAGGTTACAGAATAATATCACCTTGCCCGCCTTAATTCTTTTTCCTTCGCAAGGTAAAACAATGCTTGTCAATGCAAAGCATACAAGTTCTGGGTAACAGAAGACAAGAATTGTTCATTTATACTTCATAAAAGCATATCACATAATCATAATAGAACTAAATTATTATCAGATAATATAAAATTATTTAATAAAGTCAAAGAAAAATAGAAAATGAGGTTGCAGGAGCATTGGTTCAAGTAACCAATTGGTTCAGAAGTCTGAATAAAAACAATGTGTTATGTTGGCTAAGCAAAATCTATGAGACGTGCCGAATTCCAAATCCCAGGTATGACAGAGAGGAAAGGGAAAGAAGGAGAAGCTCACCGTGAGGAGCTGCAACAGATCCACGACGAGGAGGATGTCAACCACGGCTGGGAGGGGCAGGATCTGGCTTCCTGACCGCCCTCGCAAGCCTCCGCTGTGAGCCGGGCTTGCCCTCGCGCCAGCACCCTCGCCGCGGTCCGCCCTCAGCCACCACCACGGGGCCGCGCCGCGCGCAGGCCGCCTCGTCGCGGCCACTCCGGTCCGTCACGGCGCGCGCCGGCCGCCCCGGTCCGCCACGCCGCGCGCAGGCCGTCCCGGTGGAAGCGAGCCGGGGATGAGATGGTCCGCCGCCGCCGCCAGGAGAGAGGAGGAGATGGGCCGCCGTGCCACTCCGTCCACCACGCCGTCGTGCCGCCTCCGCCCTGCCGAGCTTGAGGCGCGCCGAGCTCGGAGGATGGGGGAGGAGGAGGGAGGAGCCGCGCCGCCGTCCGGCCCCGATCCGGCAATAGGGAGCAGGGGAGAGGGCGGCGCGGTGTGGAGCAAGGGAGGGAGGAGCTGTGGGACGGCGGAGGAGCAAGGGGAGGGAGGTGGCGTGGAGGAAGAAGACGTGATCTTTTATAGGGGGCACTGCAGTAACGGGCACCATGGTGTCATCGTCTGCCTGTTACTGAAAACTGTTTTCAATAACATTCGCATGACGTCATCTGCTGGCTGTGGTTGTAGACACGATTTGTAAAAACGGGTGGGAATGACGTCACCCCTGCCCGTTATTAGAAATCCTTTTTCTAATAACATGTGTCAGTGACGTAAGCCGTGCCCGTTATTGAAAATAGTTTTTTTAAAAACGAGTGATCATGACATCAGCTTTGTCCGTTACTACTGTGTCGCCTCCATTTTTAATAACAGTCGGTGCGCTGACATCATGGTTGCCCGTTACTGCAGTGTTCACATTAATAACGGGCGCTCTTGATGACATCAGCATCCACCCACTGCAATAACGCTTGCTATAGTGCCCGTTGTTACTGGAAAAGGGGCTGTGTTATTGCAGGAGACATGTGTAGTAGTGATACCAGAAAAATTTGCACAGCGTTTTAGGGATAAGATCCGAGGAAAGATAACATTGAAGGTCTATAATGGAAGCACTTGCACTGTTGTAGTTGCCAGATATCGGAATAAGTTAGTTCTCGAAGCAGGATGGGAGGCATTTATCAGCACTCATGACATAAGGCTGACTGACTTGCTTGTATTCAGATACAATGGAAAATTTCAGTTTGAGGTTTTAGTCTTTGATCCAAGCTGTTGTGTGAAAGAGTCCTCAAATGTTGCTCAGAACTGTTGGGATCATGTCCAAGTCCAACAAAGGCACAGAAATCTACTTGACATTTCAAGCGACTCTCATGATGACCAGGAGCCCATGCAATCATCAGGAAGTAAATATCCAACTCCAGCTGAAAAGAAAGGCCCGAACCAGGGCACCAAGAAGACCAATACAAGTTCATCAACCTGCCACCTAAATGCACCTGGTAATAACAGAACTTACACTGTCATGTGCAACTGTGCGTAACTCATTTGCAGATAAGGTTCAATTCCTCTATCACACTTCTCCTCTTGTTTTGGGCACTGAAGAGTTTGCGGATGTTTATTCCTCAGAGAGTGATCAAGAAATATATTCTACGGCTAGTTACATCTTCCCACCTTCTACACATCTCACTCAAATGCAAAGGATGAAAGTGGAAAGGAGAGTCCAGGATATATGTTCTAGCACCCCATATTTGGGTCTGTCATGACAAAATGCAACATTACTCGAAACCCTTGCTATCTGGTGAGTTTGATTTTCGCATGCTTGAATTTGTTGGAATTAATAGGATAAGGTATTTAAATCCATGACCATGTAATATATGAGCCTTGCTATTCTGAGATGGAAGCAGAGGCCATCGTAATTTTCTGCCATACTTCTTACAGGAAAATTTTTATATCCAGAACATTATTTGAATGTGGCTATTCCTATGGGACATCCTTATGTTTAATTATTGGTCCAAAAATACTGTATTGCAATCATGGTTTTATCTGTAGGATACTGTAGGGGAAAGACCATTATGGTCCCAGCTTAATTCTACAAATTTTGCATAGAAAATCAGGAAAAATTGCACTGTTAGCATTGCATTCATTTTTCGAAAAAATAGGATGAATTATATACAATCTATGCATGGAGAAAAAATTCAACAGAAGTGAAGAAGATGAGAGAAGAATGGTCTTTTCCCCCTTTCCTTTTTCATATCAACAAAACCATGATTTTGCAATGCCCGAAGACCATTATCGAATGTAACTACAGTCTACATAAGGGTGTCGCATGGGAAAAACCATGTTTTTTTTTTGTCTCGAAGACAAATTTGCCTCTCACTTTTTGAATTATTTGTTTTAAACATTTCTCAAACTCTGTTACCAGGGCTTATGTAGAAAATACGCTCATCAGTATCTTCCACGTGAGGGCCAAATTCTAAGGCTTCAGCAACATGGAAAGGTGTGGCAAGTGCTCCTTTGTACTAACAAGAGAAATTCGATACGGTTTTCTCGTGGATGGAAAAAATTTGTAAGTGAAAACAAGCTGCAGATAGGTGATATATGCCTCTTTGAACTACTGAGGAACGAAAAAGTGCTCACAATGAACATCCATATTATTCGGAAATAGAAATTGTTCATAGAGGTGTATGTCCTGCTGCTGGGAGTGTGTTTCCCCTTTTAGCAGCACGAGTGCGTTGGTGCCCAGCTGTTGGCAGTCCTTTTTTTTACTTAGTTGTACAGTAATATGTAGGCTACAGCCAAATTTGGTTCTGGAATGGTGAATTTTATTTCAGCACAGCGTACCTTCGGTGTGTTTCTATGTCAATGAGAGTTCGCCCCAATATTTTGGGATTTTAAAGAGCCGCTCTAAGGCTTAAGCTGGTTGGTTTTAGGCCGCAATATTGTTTTCTCTTCAGGCATTGTGAATTTGGCTATTCCAGGAATGTTTGTGGCACTTGCATATTGTAGCAGCACCGTCCAAATTAAACCGGCTTAAATGCACTAACCATCATCTTAATACTTAATCAAGTTACTGTGCACTTAAAACGGTGTAACCTGACAGGCTGTCGGGTAAAATCCCGATTAAACTACTGTACTCCAGGATCACAATTGCACTTAGACCCGTACGAAGACGAGCACAGGTGTTACCAGCATACAAAAATCTTCAAATTAATTTACAACACAGGTTTTACATAAAAGGTTTAAATACAAACAACAGAGTTCAAACGCACAGCGGAAGTTTAAAACTGAGTTCGAAATACAATACGATAACTACGACGACGATAAAAGGTGAGCTCCACATCCTGCCCACCGATGTGACGCCAACCTGCCCAAACTTCACGGGGAAGACGGGGCCCACTCGACGGTCCAACCCGGAGGAAGCGGCTGTCCAATCCAGGACGCACAGACCTCCTCGAAGTCAGCGGGGACGCAACCTGCTAAAAAAAGTACAACAACAACCCTGAGTATACTAATACTCACCAAGGCTTACCCGACTTTGGGTATACTTAGCCCATTACCTAGACATGCAAAGCTTTTTGGCTCTGGAGTTCTTTTGCTGAAAGGCTGCTAGAAGTGAATCCTTACTTTCAATATTTTAGCTCCATTTAGTATATCAAGTATTAACTAAGTTCGCCTAATCATCTAGAGCACACATGGTAGATTAGATTAATCTTCAGAACAACAGGTAAAGCATTCCATCGCTACCTTTCAATACTTATTCCACTTCTTACTACGATGTGACGCAGTGACCAAGGTTCTCTTAACCGAGAGAGACGGCGAATCGATTCGATTTAACCTTGCAAGGTGGACCTAACTCACACGACACATGTAAGCCCCGTCGGGCCATACGCGTCAACTGTTTCCACATTACCACGGCATCTGAACTACGCCTGCTAAAACCCAGGTGATGGGCCCCTCGCAGTGAACTCCCGGAGAACCCGGAGGCGGCATCCTATCCAACACCGGCCAACTCCCACGCCCAGCGTAGCATGACGGAATTCAAACCACCGCTGTAAAGTGGTACACAGCTCACCGGTTTCGACTACCTCCTACTTCTGGTATGTGGTTAGTACTATTCAAACTCGGTCATCAGGGCCAACAACGGTACGGTCCTCAATCGACACAGGCGGAAGTTCATTTTCTCATCTATTCCAACTCATTCCCACCCGGTCTCCAATTCTTTTTACTCATCAACGTATTTCCAAGTCAAGCTAAGGGATCAAGATCCTAACTCGCGAGTGACAGCAATCACTCGACTTCTACCGAAATCCTATTTAGCAAAGCATTTCTATCGACACTTGCATACTAGTATAGGCCCACGGTACCTAGGGAAAACATGCATACTATGGTTCCATTCAACTCCTAGAACATAAATGCACAATACTTAAATAAACATTGAATAATTTAAATTATGGTTATGCTCCGGGGCTTGCCTTGCAGGTCAGCGGGGTTAACGAAAACCTCTGGAGCGGGCTCAACGGCGTCCTTCTGCGGCTCTTCTGCTCGTGGCTCCTGGACCGGCTCAGCGATCAACTCGTAGGCGACTTCGTTCGCGGCGTCTACACGAATAAAATATGTCATGCAACAGTTAGAATACGGTGCAACGTATGGGTGCTTACGATGCGATGCAAAGATCAACTCATTTTAGCCTGAAGTGTTTCCTTCCAAAAACAATTACTAACTTAGCTAGAGCAGCATGGATTAAAACCGGAGTTTGTTTTGTTGAGGTACACATATATGAAATAACAACTAACAACATTAAAATAAAGAAAGAGTAAAGCTAGGGCACAATCTAAGCAAAACCCTAACTTGCCTACATGATCCAGCAATAAAATAACCAGCTCAACGCGAAAGCAATACGGCATGACACCCAAATTTTCCAATATTTATTGATATAGAAACACATTTCTTTTAGTCCTAGAAAAGGAAAACAAACACTAACAGATGCACAACCAAGCACATAGGCTATGCATCTGAAAATTTTACTGTGGACTTCACATACAAGAAGTAAGCCACTGTGAATTTTTCATAATTTTTAGAGTTATAGAACAAGTGGTACAAAATAAACTAGGTTAAACACAAATTGAATTTTCACTAGAGCAAAAGTGATAAAAGACCTGCACAGCTATTTTTCCTCTGAAGATCCTGATTTTAGAAACCTAACAAAATTTACTTTGCATTTTTAGGAATTTTCTACGAATTTTTACGCAATTTAGAACTATCAGCCGAATAATAGAAATGGAAAACATGAAAAAAGGGGGGCTGACAGCCGGGCCCCACTGGACACTGGGCGCCGGCCCAGCTGCTCCCGCTCCCCTGCTTCGGTCGCAGGGCGGCGCGCGCTGGCTGGCAGCCCGCAGCGGCGCTCCCCGCCGGCGGGGCTGACCGCCGGCGCTGCGGCGGCCGAGCCGAGGCCCCAGGCGGCCAGGGGGCAGGGCGGCCGGCGGCGCATGGGGAGGCGCAGGGGGTTTGCGCGGCGGCTCACGGCGGCACATGGCCACGGGCGGCGGCGGCGGCTGCGTTCTGGCGGCGGCAAGGCCAACCGGCGGCAAGGCGGGGTGGGGCGAGCACCAGGGAGGTCAAGCGGCGGCGGGGCGCGTGGTGTTGGCCCGCGGGCGGGCACAAGGAGGCCCGGCGGCGCACGCGGGCGGCGGGCGGCATGTTCCGCGGCGGCGCGGCTTCGATTCGACGGCGGCGGCGCCGATTCGGGTGGGGAATAGGTCGGGGAGTAGGAGGAGGCCGCGATTGAGCTCACCGTGGGTCGATTTGGGGCGGAGGAGACCTCGGAGAGGGAGCTCGACGGCGCGGGGTGGAGTTCGGGGAGGACAGCAATGGCGGCGGCGGTCTGAGCTTGATTTCGGCCGGGTAGGGGCTCGGCCGCGCTCGTGGGTGGTCGGGGTGGGTGGACGGCGAGGCTGCGCAGCTCGGGGTGCGACGAATCGAGGCGGGGCGGCGAGCCGTGGCCGGCGCGATGAACGGCGGCGACTCTGCTCGACTCGGGTCGCACGAGCTCGAGGATGGGGATGGAAGGGGAGGACGGGACGGGACAGGAAGGTTCGAGGGCGTCCGCGAGGATACGAGCAGCGCTCAGACGTCGAGGATCGCCGGGATTGCCGACGCGTGGCGCCGCTCGCCGGCGACCAGCGGCGGTATGGGCGTCGGGGCACAGTGTCGAGCACAGGAGGGGCACTGTTTGCTCGTTTAAAAGATTTTAGCCCGAGTTTGACCAGTTGAAACTCAAATTTTCATATAAGAACTTGAAATTTGGCCAAAATAGAAGTTGTAGAGGATTAAAAGATCTACAACTTTCGTTTTGGGCGGAAGTTGATTTGGAGCTCAGATTAAAGACAAAAACGAGATCGAACACGGCTAATTAGATGTTTACTAAGCGAACACGATTAGCATTAACGACGAATTTGAGTCCACGATTAGCGAGTTAACTCATGATTAGTGAGACGATTAACACAGGGGTGTTACACATATTTACTCCAGGTTGTGGCACGAAAAGGGTAACAATTCAGGTAACAGATAAATGAATCACTGAGCGGTTTTGTTAGTCCAACATGTTTGGGCCACCGGGATGCGGCTTCGGCAGCTTTTGATTGAACCCAAAGGGCTTAAAGAATGACAACCAAGTTGGAAAATGCCATGGTTTTTTTCTTGAACACGTAAGAGAACCATGTGCCATTGTATTAATGTATTAATAGAAGGAAAAAAAGGTCAATTTACTAGTCTGAATAACCTTATAAATTATAATAACTTAGCTCAATTTACCCTCTAAACTACTATCTCTGTTCCAAATTATAAGTCATTCCAAGAATTTTGGAGAGTCAAACTATCTCAAAGTTTGACCAAAATTATAAAGAGAAATATAAATATTTTTGACATCAAATAAGTATAATATGAAAATATAGATAACAAAGAATCTAATGGTACTTAATTGGTATCATAAATATTATTATTTTGTTATATAAATTTGGTCAAACTTAATAAACTTTGACTCTCCAAGATTCTTAGAATGACTTATAATTTGGAATGGAGGGAATATGATGTTTGGTTCATTTTACGCTATAATACAATTTATCTTTTTTGTTCTTCGTACACAAGTTGAATTTTAATTTCAAATTTTGCAGGGTAGTAGTGGACATGACAGTATATATTAAAACTATTATATTTTCTTCATCATTATTTTATATATAATTTTGAATTACAATGATTTAGTTATTATTAAATATTTTAAACTATCAAAATAATGATAAAAATATGTTGTATATTTTAACATGTGTTATGATGTGTACTATCATCTTAAACTTTCAACTTAAACCTTTACTATTTTTGAGAAAGGGATCGGATTTTATTAAAATAGAACCCACTTTACAACTAAGATCTCAACATAAAAACAAATACATTGAAGCAGGCCACTATATCCATATCCTTCATCTTCCTTGCACCTGGCGACGTCCACTGCTTCAAGAAACTCCATCACCATGGAACTTCACCAGATCCAGCCACGAGAATTGCACAACAAAAGACTACAATCGTGGAGACTGCAAAAGAGGCGCATTATGCTCAACCATTACAAGGAGTAAAGGGCGCAATATACTCAACACCACTTAAATCTTTACCTATGCATAGAGAATGAGAAAGACAAATTGTATTAGGAGGTAATTTGAACCAAAGGGCATAGTTTGAGGATAAAATGAACCAAACAATAGTTTATGGGTTATTCGGACTTTAGTTATAGTTGAGCATAGGGGTGGGCGTTCGGTTTATCTGAAAAATTTGGGTCAGATTTTTTAGGTTTTTGAAAATTCATGTTTTCAAAATTGGAATCCGAAAATTGTCTGAAAAAAGAACCTAACAATTTGGGTACCTGCTGCGGGTTCGGGTAATTCCGAAATACCCAAAAATTGCTTCGTGTGATCGATTTCAGGGTTAATTTTTTGGAGGAAAAATTACTAAACCAGATAAAAAAGGCATCCAAAATCACTGGGTGAGACACCATCCTTGCTTCTTTTCTTCTGTAACCACACAAAGATCCAATCGGGTTAATAAAAAGAGCCAAAGCTAGCCGGATTAGCAAAGGCACAAGAGGCAGCGCTGGATGCACTCAACCTACCCTGATGCAAAGCTGCAGCGCTGGAAGCCCGCATGTCTATCCAGAGCTGCTAGCCTGCTATGACTTGACAGATCGATGTGAAGGGCTCCCGGACCACACGCATGCAGCACAGCAGCAGCCTGCCGGACGCAGCAGCAGCAGAACAGGCCACGAAGAGTTTTGGACTTGCGGCCAGCGCACCGGCGATGGTGGTGGGGTGCTGCCACCGCGCCATCGTTGGGTGAGATGCGCCGCCGCGTGCTGCTGCGTGGAGATGGGTGGGGATCTGCCGAAGCTAGGGATGTATGAATATTTTCTGAACGTATTCAAATTTAATTTGATTTGAAAATATTTTTATCTGTCGTATCCGATTCTGGATATTTAATATCTCTAACTGATCCGTATTCGGATACTAAACGATATATTTTTATGATGTAAATATCCATTACAATCTTATTTAGCAAAAACTAACATTATACGTATCTAATTTTGTATTCAAACAAAAATATAAAAACAAACATGATATCAATAATATCTATTCTTATTCAATCCGTTTATATCCCTAAGAAGAGGAAAGAGGCTGACTGAGAGGGAAAGGGAAGGAAGAGTTGCGACTAGGGTTAGGGGTATAGTGGGTCAAAATGTTATGGTGGACTAGGCTGAAATCTTGGGCTGGTGCGTGCCGGCCTACTAGGATAGGTTTGAAATTTGGGTTTTTGGGTATTTCGGGTACCACAGTTCAATACTCGAATTACCCGAAATAATTTCGGGTATTGTGACTTGCTACCCGAAATAGTACTTGGGTTTTTCGGGTATGGATTTTTTGAGTTCGGGGTTCGGGTTTCGAATAATATGCCCAGATTGAGCAGAGTAATTTAGAATTTTTCCTTAATTAGAAAAAAAAACTATCCAAATACATGTTGAATTCACAGCTAGGGTTAATTTTAGAAAATTCCTAGAAATCCATGTAATGATATGAACGGGGAAAGAAGCACATGTGCAGGCGTGCAGCGTACTTTTGGGAATACACTCTTTGCAAGAAAATAAATAATACATATATCCAAAAAATAAATATATTTCTATTAAAATTTAAATAAATCACTAGTCTAGAAGTAACATTATTGCCTCTAATTACTCATAGCGATTGTAATTGGAGCCGTGCTGTCTGTTGGTTTGTTTTAACAATGAATTAAATACTCTTGTACTTATGTGGCATTTAGTTCATAGCTAGTAAAATGTACTCCCTCCGTCCCACAAAGACTGTTGTTTAGAAAATTTCAGACATATTACTAGTAATAGAAAATGATCATATTACCCCTAATTAACTATGACATTTGTGATTGAAGATCGTGCTATTTATTTGGTTCCCTAGATTCTAATAAATACAAATCCATTGGAACTAGAGAAGTAACATCTCCTTAAGCATTTGATTGGTTCCATATTCTTCTCTATGCAATTATTTCTTGGTATTTGATATCGCTTTAATTAGATGGACTTTACTACAATCTAGATGAACAGTCTTTGTGAACAAAATTTGAAGCCTAAACAAACAGTCTTTGTGGGACGGAGAGAGTAAGTACGAACAATGCAGTAGTTAATTGCTTGTTGTTTTCTAAACTACATGTAAGACATTTTTCATTGTTTTCTAAACTACATGTAAGACATTTTTCATAAACTATCTTAAAAATAGTATATACAATAAAACTCATTTCACTTCTTTCTATCTTTTATCATATACTATAAAAACGCCGACATGATACTGAAATTTCCATTTAAGCCAGTCTCGATGGAGGTTTCACGAGGAGTTTCATGTCATTAAATATCATTAATTTTGCTGACATAGCAAGAAGAGATAAGCACTACCGGAAACTTCGATTTTGCCGTGTGCACCATAGTTTGTCGTGTGCAAATTCACGGGCACACGGCAAACATGATTTTTGCCAAGTGTGCTCAAGAAAACACACGGCAAAACCAAAGCACACGGTAAAGTCATGGTTTGCCGTGTGTTTTTTTGTGACACACGGCAAAGTTATGGTTTGCCGTGTGCTTTTTTTTGGCACACGACAAGGCAATAAATTTTTTTTTGTCTTCTCACTTTGAAACTTTTTCTACTCTTCACATACAACATGTGGCACTCCATGTTAAAATTTGATATATTTTTGTATTTATTTGTTATATTTAACTAATTAATTGCATTTCAAGTAATTTTTGAATCAAGTCAAATTTGAGCCGCAAGTGATTCAAATAATAGAATAAAATGAGTGAAAAATGATACTCATGTTATTTAACCTAGTTTGAGGCCTTACCCATTAAATGAAAAGAAATTTCGAACATCTTGTGCAGGAAACACGACCATGAACGTGTGTCCGAATGATTTTAAAATTCTAAAAAAACAAATAAAGTCTAAATTTTTTGAGATTTGGCAATATCTCGTGATATCATGTGTGGAGGCTATGGTAAAAATTTGAGTGGATTTCAAAATTTTATCATGTACGATGCTTACAAATGGAAATATCTGCGAAGAAGAATAAGAGAGTTGAGAAGGATGCAGTAAGATTTGGAGTGAAAGTTACGAACGAATTTGGATTTGACTTCAAAATTATTTCTATTACCAATATACAATTTAAATTACATCACGTAAAATTTTGGTTATTTTTTGAAGCCGTTTAATAATTTTATTTTATTTTTGCAATTAAATAATTAATTTGAATTTGAGCTTGAAACACATTAGATTATATATTTTTTCTCATAGAATCATCAAATACGAATTGTTGAGTCACTTTGGCAAGGTAAAAATTGTGACAAAGTTATGCAAACATAAAATATTAGAACAAATTGAATGGTACAAAAATTGAAGTTAAAATAAAGTGTTTCGAATGCTTTGCCGTGTGCCAGATCAAGGACACACGGCAAAGCAAGTGTTTGCCGTGTACCAGATCAAGGCACACGGCAAACAACCAAACTTTGCCGTGTGCCCTAGATCTAGCACACGGCAAAGTTAAATTTAAATTTCGTAAATGACCTCAGATAGAAAAACTGCCAAAATAAAAGTTATAGATCTCGAAAAATTATGAAACTTTGTAGTTGACAACTTTTTAATTTGAATTCGTTTAGGGCCTCAAACAAACAATATACTCTCGGTTTAGTATAATATGTGGGGAAAAAATGGAGTATAGACACAAGTGACTGTGTGGTGTAGTGGTAGAGAAGGTTACACGTGAGGGAGAGGTCGTGAGTTCGAATCTTGCCGGTTGCGTGGTGTGCGAAAAATGTTACAACTTGCAATTTAGATGGAATCGGTGTGTGGCTGGCCGGTGGGGTCCTCCCCGAATTAAATCTTTTTTGTTTTCTATTTTTAAAATCGGTTTTCTGAAAACTTCTTTGCCGAGTGTTTTTTAGCACTCGGCAAACTATTTGTCGTGTGCCCGATAAATGGCACACGGCAAAGGACCTCTTTACCGACGCCTGTTTGCCGTGTGCCGTTTGCCGTGTGCAACACACGACAAAGGCCAATGCTTTGCCGTGTGCAAAAAGACATTTGCCGTGTGTTTTTGGCACACGGCAAACAACCGGCCTCCCATAGTGAAGGTCAGTCCCAATCCAAAAAAACCACTAGTAGTTTCTATACTCCCTCCATACTTAAAATGAATGTCGTTTTGGATAGCGACACGGTCTTCAAATTTAACTTTGACTTCTTATTTTTTAAAAAATATTTATCATAAAGTGATATATTTATATTTTTATGAAAATATTTTTCAAGACAAATCTATTCATATGATTTTTGTATTTTGGAACTCAACAACTTAAAAGTTATTCATGATTTATGTTCCCAATGTTTGATCCAAAACTTGTCCAAAACGATATTTTTTTCGAGTACGAAGGGAGTACTTGTCATATCATACAGACACCACTCATAGAAACTATACTTTCAATGGATAGTTTCTTCAAAATAAATTGCTATCCAATCTCTCTCCTATTCCTCTCCAATCCTCTCCTTTTTTGTCTTGGTTTTCGTGTAGACATGATTTTTTGTATGAGATCTGATTTCTTCATATTTTATCTTCTCCTCATTAACCTTGCTGCCACCTTAGCTTTTTGCTTACATGATAACATATTTAATGCTATGGAAATCAGTTGAGTCGGAGGATTGTGACTGCTCTAATAATGGAGTTTCATGAGATATTCATCACCATAAAATCCATCTTGTATAGTTACCTATATTTTTCAGTCTAGATATCTGTGTTATGAAAATGTGCATTGAGACTGGTCTAGGAATAACCGCGGAGTTCTGAAGGTGATATTTATTGCATACACAAGCAAACCTTCTCGATACCTCCGTCGACTAAACATTTGCGCATCTGAAGACGAACGGGGCTCATCAAGAGCTGGAGGAGCATCTGTTCTGTAGCAAACATTTGCGCAGTTGGGATCTTAAAAGAAAAATTAGTACATCACTGTAAGTTCTCATCCTTCGTGTGCCTTTATCAGCTAGTCCTAAGAAAATCCGTCTGATCATCTGTGCATCTTTCGGGTTTTGTTCTTCCTATCTCTTCCCTATCCTATCGCCCGTCCTCTCTTAATTTCAGCGTTTCTTTTCTTCCCCCTTCGGGAGGTGATCTGAGATCATTCCTGTGCTTTTGTTTCCCTCTATATTAACTCGTTCAGACCCATAGAGAAACGGAATTTGAAATTGTAGGTAGGAGTGTAGGACACACGACATTTACCCTGAACTTTGACAAAACAAAAAGGGTGTTTTTTCCCTAACCTTGCCCAATTTCTTCTTTCTCTGTGTTTTGTTCCCAGCTTTATTTCTTCGTTTTTTGTTTTTTTTGATGGTCAACGGAGGGGGGAGGACCCCCACCTGAGTTTTTATATTGAACGGTGGCCCTCAACGGCCTGATAGGAGTTTTTACAACCGCTGAAAGTTTACATTGCCAAAGAAAAAGCGGAACACCAAAGATCACTAACGCTCATGTCGCGTCTCGGGAGCCGGCAGCTCCATGCTCTTGCATCTAGCTTACAGTTTTGCATGAACTGCAGGAGGGACATGCTCTCTTGTCTGAATACAAATCCATTACGCCGCTTCCATAGCTGCCAGCAACACAACAGGACAAAGGTGTCGAAGTGAGCCGGCGGTAGACTTTCCGGCCTCTGGAGGTGGAGGAGGTCGCGGGCAGTGACATCTTCTCCCAGTTGAACTTCTAGGCGCTGCCAGACGGTCGCTGAGAAGGGGCAGAAGAACAATAGATTCTTCGTTTTTTATTGTTTGGTTCCAAGATGGGAAAGCCTCGTAAGGGATGGAGGGAGAAGGATGCAAGTGACCACTGGAATAATCAAACTGATGATCAATGCAAGCGTTTCTTCAAGGTTCTTATTGGTGATTTCCGTAAAAGATTGGTGAGCAATTTTCTTCTGCGCTAGGTCACTACCTGTGGAGTTGCTACCTGCTCACTGCTCAGAAGTAGAGTAACTACTTGTGTTATTTATTCAACTGTAGTAGTGTTTCCAACGCGTATTAGCATATTTTACCTGACTAATTGACTAATGATCAGAGTTCTATTAGTATGCATGAATCCATTAATTAACATCACTTACAAGACAAATGTCAAATACAATTTTACCTGGATCCTTCGGGACCATGAGATGATGATGAAATATTTATTTGATTTCCAAGATACTTAAAGCATCCTTATTAAACAGCTTCAAGGAATGAAATTGAATTAATCAAGCTAGATTTGAGCAGCTCTACTAAGTGTTTTGCATCTGAAACTAAATTCGTGGTCTGTTAGACGATGGCGTGTGTCACTTCTTAGAAGATAATGAACTGTGATCACATTATCAAAACTCTCAATTCAGTAATGACTTACATACTGCTCCCTCACCTCATACGCACTTTGTTCAGCACTAATATTTTTTCTGCAGGTTTTGCCAGATAAACTTGCGCTACACTTGAGAGGCAAAATAGCAAGAAGTATTAAGCTTGAATCCCGTAGTGGCCATACTTTTGATGTTCAAGTTGCAAAGAATTCGGGAAGAGTAGTGCTTCAATCTGGATGGGAGTTGTTTATTAGTGCCCATGGCCTGAAGAAGCTGGACTTTTTGGTATTCAAGTACGATGGGATTTGTCGAATGAAGGTTCTGATCTTTGATCCTAGTGGTTGCGAAAAAGTACCACCATGTTTTTTCACAAAAAATGCTATTAATGGTAGACAAAGGAAAGAGGAATCCTTTGACATTTCGAGCAACTATGCTAAGGTTGCAAATATCAGTTCATCATCATGCTCCCCATCTGAGTCATCAGGTTAAGACCCAAAGTGTCAAGCCTAGTAGCATCAATGTACATTTAGTCAAACCTAGTAGCATCAATGTACATTTACAATATCATGACTTCATCTGCTCCTTTGTTTGGTTATAGGAGGTTCGACATCTTCAGAAGAACATGAAGCGCATTCTGTTCCGAGTTACATCCTCCCAAGAGGCACCAGCCTTACTAATGTGCAGAATAAGAAACTGGAAGAGAAAGTCCAAGCTATTTGTTCTGAAATCCCTATCTATGTGTGTGTCATGAAGAAGACCAATATTTCTGGAGAACATCAACATATGGTGAGTTAGGATTTTTGTTCCTCGATTGATATTCGATTGAAATGCAAGTCCTGTACCGAACAGGTTGTTTTAGATCCCCAGATGCCTTGAAGAAATTTCAATCTTTGAGGGAAGTAAATAGAACTTCAATTACTTTGACCTGTTAACAACGAGAACCCTTTCCCTCTGTGGTCAGCGCTTCTCTGGAGAATATTCTGAAGCATATCTTCTGTTCAGGGAGAAGATGTTGATGCTTCATTGTCATGGCAAGAGTTGGGAAGTGATGTGCCGCAGTCAGGTTCCAAGCGGCCAATGCAAATTCCAAAAGCTTTGCAAAGGATGGAAACGGTTTGCATGTGACAACAATTTGCAGGTGGGAGATCTCTGCCTCTTCGAGCTACTGGAGACCAAGAAGTACACGATGAATGTCCATATCGTTCGTGGAAAATGAGATTTGACAAATGGTTCCTGTTGTGGTTTCCGACTTTTGCAGTGGTGGTAGGTTCGGTATGAGACGCGTACTCAGATGATCTTGATAATCTTTTCAGCCATTGGAGCCAAGTTTTGTAATGGTGATAGCAGCGCCTTTTATGATGCCTGACAAGAGTCCAGCTTGCTCTGCTGATACACTGTACGATCAGTCTTTCTCGATGTAACAATCCAATGCTCTATCCATCTATGTTGCTGTGATGCCTATGTTTGTTTTGGTCCGTGATGTCATCTGGTGAAGCCATGAACTTGCTTGCGTAAAGGTTCTGGCAGCAAATCTCGCTGTAACGTCATGCATGTGAATCGTGAGGAAGAGCTTAACTGCCGACACGCACGCGGCAGTACGGCACACAAGAATACAGAACTGGTGAGAGGAGGGGTTTTTTTAGGGACCGAAAAGGCGACCAGACAAGGGGTGAATGGGAGCCGATTAAAATTTTTCGCAATTAAAAACCTGGCCTATGATCCCAAGTTCACACCCAACCCTCGAGTCCTAGGTGAAGTGTAGAGTAGCTATAGAGGAGCTACACTAACACAAAGCAGCCCTAGGAACACGCAAGAGCGATCGCAGAAGCAACCACGAAGAGCAGCACAAAAACAGCACGGTATAACTCACCGGTTGATCCGACGCTTGAGTTTGAATGGCGTCGGTTCAACCGATGAGCAGAGCCGGCAGCAGTCAAAGCGAGCACCGGTTGAACCGATGCAGAGGCTTGGATAGCGTCGGTTCAACCGACGATCCTGCACCGGATGATCTGACAAAATCGATTTAAACGTCGGTGCAGTTGTCCAGAGAGATAGCAAAACGAAACGCACTGAGCACCGGTTGAACCGACGTTAAGAAAATTCTATACGCCGGTACAACGCTCAAAACAGCACACTACAGGTCAGTGAAAAGGTATCACCGATTGAACCGATGCACAAGAGAGAGAATGCACCGGTGCAACCAGACGAAGAATAGAAAACCCTAATGTGCGAGAAACCTACTCACCGGTTGATCCGACACATCATATCACAAGCATTGGTTTAACCGGTGATAGGAAAAACCCTGGCCGTGCCCAGAAACGATTTTTCAGCCCGCGTTCTTTTGAAAACATGGTGATTGGAGGATCAAATCAAGTCAAAATCTCACCAAATTTTGCAGGCACGATCACAAAGACCTTGTGAACATACCCACCAAAGGAATCGACGAATCACTCCATGGTTTGGGAGGAATCGAGAAAATTCCGATCAAGAACGGGGTTTTCTCTAGAACTCAAGAACTTCGAATCGAAAGAGCTCGTGAATCCTAGGCGTTTGGCACTAAGTAAAGAGCGATGGATTCACCACAAAGAGCTCGGAAAGCTACCAAAATCTCGTTCACCAAAACTCGTCAAACCAAAAACGAAATCATCACACGAGAGGAAACCGACCCATGAATTTGACACAAGATCAAAACCCCGGAGGGCACAAGGAGGATAGGGCCTCCTTTCCCAATCAAATTCAATACAAGGTCTAAAAAATCCATCCCTTGAATTCTACCCTAGAGAAGAGAAAGGGAGGAAGAGAGGAAGGAGGAGGAGGCGCCAGGGAGGGGGCGGCCCTTTCTTGCGCCAGGGAAAAAGGGAGAGCGAGGGAGAGAGGGGGTGAGGGGGTATTTAACCCCAACAACTCTCACCCCAAAGGACTAAACTACCCCTAGAGCTGAAAATAACTAGAAGGCCCGTAGGGGCAAAACCGGAAAAGATACATTGGACTCATCCGACGACCGAGATTCTTTCTTCGACTCGAAGCCTTCTCCACGATGCCGCCATGTCGATGAGGATCCGGTTCGCGGTTTTGGGGGGTCCGCGAAACCCGGGTAGGTGGCCGGTTTTGAGAAAACCGCTAAAACTCCACATGCGGGAAGATTCCCGCCTCCACGCCGTGGCCCTAGACGTCGTTCCTGCCTCGGCCTTCTGACGGCCCTAGACGCCGCCCGACGCCCGTCACCTCCTCGCCCGCAGCGAAGCCCTAGACGCCGTCGACGCCCGTCGCCTCCGTCAGTCCCGAGACCGACGCCCGTGCCTCCACAACTTGGCGTCTTCAACCGTCGTCCGCCTCCTTGGTTTTGTGGCGCAAACCAAGAAACCCGCCTTCAGTCGCCGCTTGCATCCTCGATCCAGGAGTGGACGCCACAGCTGCCGACCAGCCTGAGCTCCTCCACGGCAACTCTCCGTCGACACTCGACGCCCGTGTACCTGCAATCCAAAGACTAAGCGCACGATCACACCACACGGTTGGCAATTCACTCATCACAAGCAGGATAGAGTACTCTCATTCCTCAATCTCCCCCTTGATGAGTGCATTGTCAACACACCACAAAGCGAACCAAGAGAGAAGCAAAAACCGAGAAGAACAAAGAAGAAGCAGAACTCGAACAAGTGACAAAAGCTCGAAAGAAGCAAGAACAAGTCACTTGACCAAGCAAAGATCGATCCCCTTGTAGCGAAAATGGCCTCTCATGCCATATTTCAATATAATGTTTTGGCGATTGATGACACACGCAACACTTGAACTAATGTGTTTGCTTAGATGATATACTCAGGCTTTTAGGTTCAAGTGATGACAAAGAGAAGAGAGGCGAAGCTAGGCCCGAAGGGCCGCCCCTACGGGGGTTCCGCTACCCGGTTAGCGGACGGGGGTCGAGGGGGAGCCGCCCCTCGCGGGTCTCAGGGCAGCGCCCTGAAACCTAAAAGAAATCAAGTCACCGGTTGAACCGACGCCAAGCAAATTACACACGTCGGTGCATTGACTTGAGCACGTCTGGGAGTTTTAGTATCACCGGTTAAACCGACGTAAGGAAAAATGTACTCATCGGTGCAATGACAGAGATGGCCTGCGGGCTAGGGTTTGGCACCGGATGAACCGACGATAGGAAGTTTGAATACGTCGGTGCAATGGCAGAAGCAGACCAAGAAAAATGCATACATCGGATGAACCGATGATGCACCGGTTAATGGCGTCGGTGCAGTTGTCCAGAGAGTTTGTTTTTCAAGGATCAGAGGACAGTTGCACTCACCGGTTAAACCGACGCTAACATTACATACACCGGTCGATTGCGTCGGTTGATTGCCCGTACACGTAACGGCTAGTTTTCAGTGGGCAGTTTAGTATCACCGGTTAAACCGACGATGGCATTTTGGGGAGCATCGGATTAACCGGTGTTAAGCACATTTCTGGCAGCTTTTCTCCAACGGCTATATTTGCTTGTGCTGCCTATATATACCCCCAAGGCCGCACCATTTGAGTGTGCTGGAGTTCAAGGAAGTATACAAGAGCTAAAGATCATCTCCAACCACCATAGAGCTTCATTGTACATCATATAGGCTTAAGCACACTTGTGAGAGTGCTTAGTGCTTGTTTAGGCTTAGTTCTTGAGAAAACTAGCTTGAGAGAAAGTCTTGCTGCGGCAAGCAACTTGTGTACTCGTCGTGTGACCCTCCGACTTGGTGTGGAGTGGCAACGACACTTTGTGCGGGGAAGGAGGCCCCTACTTGGTGTTAAAGCTCCAAGATAGTGAAGACGGTGCCGTGGTGATGCTTCGAGATAGACGGTGGCGGTGACCTCGTCTTTGTGACTTGGCGTCACTTAGCCTTTGCTTGTCGGGAGCCTTGGAGGCGTGGCAAGACGGTGATCAAGCGAAGAGACTCGGCATCCCACTTGTTCTTTGTGAGCAAGTGGCCGTGGACGTAGGGAGGGACTTTGGTGTCCTAACCGAACCACGTTAAATCATGTGTCTTGGTGTCTTCACGGGAGTTTGCATATCCTCTCCCTTACCGCATTACGTTTCCGCATTTACTCTTTCTTGCTTACCTTTACTTTCCTAGTTAGTTTGATTAGGATTGTCTATAGGTTGCAAGTCTTTTGGGGTAAGTAGAGGGTAGCATAGATAAACCTTAGTCATAACTAGCATGTGTAGGACGTGTTAGGTTTATCTTATGCAATTAGATTGAGCCCTAGGATAGAAAAGCGATTAGCGACCCTATTCACCCCCTCCCCCTCTAGGGTCGGACACCCCGGTGATCCTTACACCCCTAAGACAAGGGCAACGACTCGACGCAATCGATCAAACACAAGCATGACAGAAACATATATGCACTCTCAAAGCAATGTGCACAACAAGTTTTTGGTTCTCTCAAAAATCAAACAATTCTCCCCATTGTTCGATCACTAAACTTCTCCCCCTTGTTGGCACATGCACACATCAAGGCTTAGACCTAAAGCTCCCCCTGAAACTGAGACTCCCCCTGAACATATGCTATGCAATGAATGCAATGCAGGAGGTGTAAGTGAAAGCATTCAGGGATACAAGGATATGAGCAACAACTAGTCACAAGCACGTGTGCATCCATAAACAAGACCTGCATCTAGCTCAACAGGGTATATCAAATCAGTTTAGAGCTAGGCAAGTTCAGTTTAGGGGAAATAAAGCATCACCCTTGATCTAGCACTAGCAAGTAGAGAATGAAAGACAATGCTAATCAAACTCATACAGGTGAGCCAAAAACATCCAAAGCATGTTGTAAACATTCATTTTGCAATCACATTATATCAAGCAATTGATTCTGCCAGGGGTTGAAAGATTGTCATACTTTACTTAGCAGCGAGGCCAAGCCTATGCCAAAGGCAGTCAGAAGCTTAAGGCACTCGTTTCAGTCATGCACAGCCTTGCTCGGGTTCTCACAAGTGTAAAGTGAGCCGTCCCGAAAGCTCGATCAGTGCGACAAGCAATCCCACCTGGATCTTTTCATTCCATTTCAAGCACAATTCAAGCAATTTTATCAATTTTAGATCATATCAAGTATGAATTACTGAACGAAAGGCTACACTAGCATGAATGAGATAGGAAAGCATATCAACACGCCCTAACATGCTAGTAGCCAAGACAGGGTGACCAAGTTTTCAAATTTTCAAATAAAAATAGCTTAACTCAGATGATGTCGTATACATAGTGGAGTAAGCTATACATGATCACGATTATAAACTCACACTAGCAAGCACTAGGAGATCATAGCAATGTATACAAGAATGCTAGTGCAAGTGAGGCAATGCAAAATGCATAAATTTACAATGCATATGCACAATGCAACTACTAAACCTAGAAAACTAGGATAAGAACTAATAAATCCTACAAAGCTAACCAAAGAAAAGTCAGCGATCAAAAGGGGTAACAAACCCCAAGCTCCCCTCGCAAGCGAGCGAAGGTGTCCTGCTCAAGAGGTTTGGTTAGGATATCTGCGGTTTGCCTCTCTGAAGTGACATGGATCAAGTCTATGTGGCCTCTCTCATGATTGTCTCGCAGGAAGTGGAACCAGATATCTATGTGTTTGGTTTTGGAGTGTAGGACAGGGTTCTTTGCAATGCTAATAGCGGACATGTTGTCTACAAAGATGGAAACCCTATCAAAACTCAGTCCATAATCCTGCAAGGTTTGTTTCATCCAAAGGATCTGCGAGCAACAACTAGCAGCGGCAACATACTCAGCTTCTGTGGAAGAAAGCGCTACGCTATTCTGCTTGCGAGAGGACCAAGACACCAAAGATGTACCGAGAAATTAACAAGTGCCGGATGTCGACTTGCGATCCAACCGACACCCACCGAAATCGGCATCAGATTAGCCCACCAAAACCAGAGAAGAATCCGCAGAGTACCAGAGACCAAACTCAGGGGTGAATTTTAGATACCTGAAGATACGTTTCACCACCTGCCTGTGGGAGGTGCGCGGCGAAGCCTGATACCGCGCACAGAGGCCGACGCCGAACTGAATGTCCGGCTACGTCGCCGTCAGGTACAGGAGGGAGCCGATCATGCTCCTGTACTCTGTCTGGTCCACCGCCTCGCCATCCAAGTCCTCATCAAGTGCTGTCGAAGTGCTGATCGGAGTCGGCTGAGGTGACAAGTCACTCATGTCGAACTTCCGCAGCAAGTCCCTGGTGTACTTGGCTTGATGAACGAACGTGCCCTGAGGAGTTTGCTTGATCTGCAGCCTGAGGAAGAACTGCAGCTCACCCATCATACTCATCTCGAACTCCCTGGACATCTGCTCAGAAAACTTGGAGACAAGAGCGTGAGAAGAGCCACCAAAGATAATATCATCCACGTATATCTGAACTAATAGAAAATCAGTGCCAGACCGCATGAGGAACAAAGTTTTATCCACACATCCCATTTTAAAACCCTGAGCCAGCAAAAATGTTTTCAGTCTATCATACCAAGTTTTAGGTGTCTGTTTCAAACCATAAAGTGCTTTCTGAAGTTTATAAATACGGTTTGGAAACTTGGGATTTTCGAAACCAGGGGGTTGTTCCACATAAACCTCTTCTTCGATAAAGCCATTTAAGAAGACAAATTTAACGTCCATTTGAAAAACCTTAAAACCCTTAGAAGCAGCAAATGCAAGAAAAATCCGAATCGCTTCCAAACGAGCAACAGGAGCAAAAGTTTCCTTAAAATCAATCCCTTCTTTTTGGCAAAACCCCTGGGCAACAAGACGAGCCTTGTTCCGAACAACCAACCCATCCTCACCCTGCTTGTTTTTGAAAACCCACTTCGTTCCGATGGGATTACAAGCAGGTAGAGGCTCGACTAAAACCCAAACTTGGTTTCTTTCAAAATTTTTGAGTTTCTCATACATGGCATTGACCCAATTAGAATCAGAAAGAGCGTGTCCAATATCTTTGGGCTCAAAAGAGGCAACAAACGCTGAATGAGCAAAGCCAGCGATACTTGTTACCTTGGACCGTGTGACTCTCTCGTTGAGGTCACCTAGCATCTGTTGAGGCGGATGACGACGCTGAATATGTCGCGGTGCTTTCCTTGTCGAAATTGCCTCCTCCTCAACCAAAACTGGTGCCTCCTCAGGTGCTGCTGGTGAAGGCTGAGTCACCTGCTCGACTGGCCCCCGGGAAGTAGACGTAGTAGGATCGGGGCCGTCATCATCGTCCAAGCTCGTGGTGGAGGGGACTGGGTCCACAACACACGTGGTAGCCTCAGCATCACCCTCCGCAGCTTCTTCCTCCTCATCTTCAAAGATGGAGGTGCCGAGCTCATCTTCTCCTACAACTTCAAAGATAGAAGCATTGCACGGTGCAATCTCATCGAAAGTGACTTCACAAGTCTCTCTGACGATGTTAGAATTAATAAACAACACACGGTATGCTCTGGAATGAGATGCATAACCGAGAAAAATGCCGTCAGACGAGCGAGACTCAAACTTATCAAGATTTCCTTCTTTCAGCACAAAACACCGGCAACCGAAAACTCTGAGATGGTCAACACGGGGCTGGCGTCCAAATCGCAACTCATAAGAGGTCTTGTGCATGAAAGCACGCAAGAAAATATGGTTGGACACATAACAAGCGGTATTGACTGCCTCAGCCCAGTACTTTCGAGGAGTCCTATGCTCATCGAGCATCGTCCTCGCCATCTCAACCAGCGTCCGATTCTTTCGTTCTACAACTCCATTCTGCTGTGGAGTGTA
Source organism: Panicum virgatum (assembly GCF_016808335.1). Classification (NCBI taxonomy): domain Eukaryota; kingdom Viridiplantae; phylum Streptophyta; class Magnoliopsida; order Poales; family Poaceae; genus Panicum; species Panicum virgatum. The sequence goes on along the minus strand of NC_053153.1, from coordinate 16,518,068 downwards.
GGGAGAAGAGTACTGGTGTTAAGACCTTGATCACTGCAAAAGGTGTCAAAACGAGCGTTTTTGAATTCTGTGCCATTATCACTGCAAATTGCTCTCATGGCCTGGGGTAGCTCGTTTTTCAACCTCAAGATCAAGTCTCGAACAAACTCGAAAGCCTCATCCTTGGTTCTCATGAAAAAGACCCAAGAATAGCGAGAAAAATCGTCCACGATCACAAGAACGTACCACTTCCCACCAACTGACATCACCCTAGAATGACCAACTGTGTCCATATATAGCAACTCTCCAGGGTGAGTGGTCATCACCTGATTAACATGCGAATGAGATGTGGCAACCATCTTCTCGTGGTGACACGGGTGGCAAACAAGATCCTTCTCAAACTTCAATTTAGGCAATCCTCGGATTAGGTCAAGTGAGCTAAGTCTAGACAACAAGTCGAAACTCAAATGTCCAAGTCTCCTATGCTACTTCCACAGATCAGAAGAAGGACCAGCCAACAAGCAACAAGAAGGGCCAAAAGGAGTTCCAGAGAAATCGACCAAGAAAACTCAGTCACGAGGAACGATCCGGCAAACCAGATCTCCTCTGGAATCCAAAACTCGAGAACAACCCTCCTTGAAGCGAACTTCAAACCCCTCATCAAGAAGTTGCGAAACAGAGAGCAAATTAAAGCCAAGATTTGAAACCAAAGCAACCTCTCTCAGGGTGAAGCGATCAGAAGCTCTAACAGCGCCAACACCACGTACCTTGCCCTTACCATTATCCCCAAATATGATGTATTCTTTGTGGCACGTTGGGATGAGGCTGGAGAACCATTTGTCATTCCCGGTCATATGGCGCGAACAACCGGAGTCCATGGTCCACCTGTTCTCCAAGCCTCCGACCTGCACATCAGTAGTGAGACAAAGGGTGAGCAAATGTCTCAACATTGGGGTTAGCAAAGTGTGAAGCAAACCAGTGTTGAGCCATTTGCTCTACAGAGGGGTTAGCAAAATCAGGCAAAGCGTATCCCCTGTCCCGTCTACCGCGAGGCTGACGACCACCACCGCGAGGAAAGTGTGGTGCATCGTAACCTCCTCCAAAGCCACGGTCCCATGGTCCATAGCCATACTGAGGACGACCAGGAGCACGACCGGCAAAGCAACCACCCGCTAGAGCACGGTAACCACCACTGTCTCCCTGTCCTACACCTACACGGCGTGCCCTAGCATCTTACCTAGCACCACGCGGAGGAGAACCATGCACCCGAGTAGAGTACATGTCCGGGTTGCGTCTCTCCTGCTCACGCCTCACAGCCCGCTTCCTCCTAAAGCAAAACTCCTCCAGGTGACCCTCTCTATCACAGTACTCGCAGTGGTACCTCACCTCTCTCTTGGGAGGTGGAGGCCTCGTCTGCGGACGAGGAGGAGCAGCCCCCTTCTTCTGGGCAACCTGGGCTGTGGCAGTAGGGAGCGTATCGAGGGGATTCCTCAGCTCATTGGACTTTGGAACCCAAACCTGCTTCTGTGGAGGTGCTTTCGATGGTTCTTTAAGCACACCATCCATGGGGTCAACAAGCAAAGGTTGCGTGCTCGTGCTAGCAGTGTTTAGAGCACTTGGAGCTCCAGCAGCCTTGCCGATCTTACCATACAGCTTGTCAAAGTCTGACTTTGTATATGTGTAACCGACCCCAAAACCATCACCACGCTTAAACTGCTTGATCATCATGCCCAACTGCGGCTCACTGCTAGAAACCCAAATCAGAATCGCCCTAAGATAGGTATTCTCATTCTCCAAGTTGGCTTTCTCTACCGCAAGATTATCCAAATCAGAAATCAAATCAGGGCAAACATGACAATCAATAGGTGGGCTAGACTCCCCGACCTTAGTCTTCCCTAAAGACTTAATCAAGGCGTTCTTCTCATCTAGCTCCGACCTAAGCGTGGGACAAAGCTTACACGCACCAAGCAAAACAGGCCTAGATCTAAGCTCCTCTAGCTCACAAACAACAGTGGCAAACTTAGACTGCAAAGAAGCTAGATTAGACTTAAAAATGGGACACTCATCGCATTCAAGCACATCACTAACGACGGGAGCGTCCTTAACCAGTTCAAGCTCATGCTTGGCCTTGGTTAGTTCGTGAGACACGTCAGCAAGTGAAGGCTTAGCAACATCTAAGTTCGCGATGTTCTCATCATGCTTCGCACGGAGAGCAATAAGATCATTCATGTGAGATATGCAGCCAGCGCACTCATCCTCACCAGATTTCTCTCTAGCGCAAGCCAGCTCAGCCCTAAGCTTTCTACGCTCTCTAGCTGCTTCCTTAAGCAGTCTCTTCTGGTTGTCGAGAGCGGCGTACAACTCCCTAACCTCAGTATCAAGCAGGTCAATAGTGGAGTTTACCTCTGAATCACTCTTGGATCCAGGAGAAGAACCGTCGTGCGTCGGTGTAGCATGTCCACCTGAAGACGCACAAGCACCATTGGCTTCACCCGCCATGGTGCAGAAACCCTTGCGTCGACCGGCCGCCAAGCAAAGGCCGATGAAGCCGGTGGCATCCTTGTCCCGCTTCTTCTTCTTCTTATCATCGTCGTCAGAGGTCGGTGAAGAAGAGCGGTCGGTGTCGGAGCTCTTGTCGAGGTCGCTGAGCTGCGCCAGGAAAGCCTTCTCCCGCTTCTTGGCCTTGTACTGGAATCGCTTCTTGAACGACTCCTTGTTGAAGCGTCCTCCCCGGTCATGACTGCGGTGCTTGTGGCGTCGATGCTCCTTGTTGGAGCCTCCCTCATCGCAGTCGCGGTGGCGGTAGTAGTCAAAGTTGTTCTGGCCACCGCCGGACTTCTTGGGGAAGTCGGCGATGAAGTGGTTCAGATCGCCGCAGTGGTAGCACTCGGGGTTCTTCTTCCTCTGCCTGTTGTGGTAGACACGCTGGAACTTGTTGATGAGGAGACACAAGTCATCGTCGCCCAGCGTCTCTAGCTGCTCATCTGTAACAGAAGGCAAAGAGGCAAGAGAAAAGCCAAGAGCAGAGTTAGCGTTAGAGCTCGATCTACCTGGGCTAGTCACAAGAGCAATGCTCTTGGAAGGAGGGGCACCATTGAGCTTAGCTCGTGTCTGGTTATCCACCTCTGTGGCCTTGAGCTTGCTGAAAAGCTCATTTACGGTTAGAGTCTCATAGCTTGCAGACTCGATGATCGTGTTCACCTTGAGATCCCACACAGAGCGGTCAAGTGCGTAGAGCAACTTGAGGGCCTTTTTCATGCTCTGTGTACTCAAGGGCATCAGCAGATCTGTTCGCATTGACTTTGTTCACAATCGATTGAAACTGACTGAACATGTCGCCAATGCTCTCACCCGGCCCCTGTGTAAAATTCTCATATTCACGCCGGTGAGTCTCGAACAGTCTGGCCTTTACCTGATGTGTGCCCTCATGGTAGTTCTCAAGACATGTCCAAACCTTGTGGGCTTCCTGAAAACCCTGGACGCGTGAGAACTCCGCACGAGAAACACCAGCGAACAAGGCATTGACAGCCTTGGCGTTAGCCTCGTGCTCGGACACCTGAAGAGGTGTGGTCCGAACGGCAAGCACCTCGTAAGCCTGGTTCTTGGTGATCTCCCAAAACTCGGCTCCCATGCTTTGTAAGAAGGCACGCATGCGAACCTTCCAATAAGCATAGTCCTCGCCGGAAAACACTGGGATCTTACCAAGGCTCGCCATGGTCGCCAAGTGGTTTTCGAACCAGTTAAGGTACTGAAAACCTCAACCAAGCTCTGATACCAATGGAGGGACCGAAAAGGCGACCAGAGGGGGGGTGAATGGGAGCCGATAAAAAATTCTCGCAATTAAAAGCCTGGCCTATGATCCCAAGTTTACACCCAACCCTCGAGTCCTAGGTGAAGTGTAGAGTAGCTATAGAGGAGCTACACTAACACAAAGCAACCCTAGGAACACGCAAGAGCGACCGCAGAAGCAACCACGAAGAGCAGCACAAAAACAGCACGGTATAACTCACCGGTTGATCCGACGCTTGAGTTTGAATGGCGTCGGTTCAACCGACGAGCAGAGCCGGCAGCAGTCAAAGCGAGCACCGGTTGAACCGATGCAGAGGCTTGGACAGCGTCGGTTCAACCGACGATCCTGCACCGGATGATCCGACAAAATCGATTTAAATGTCGGTGCAGTTGTCCAGAGAGATAGCAAAACGAAACGCACTGAGCACCGGTTGAACCTACGTTAAGAAAATTCTATACGCCGTTGCAACGCTCAAAACAGCACACTACAGGTCAGTGAAAAGGTATCACCGATTGAACCGATGCACAAGAGAGAGAATGCACCGGTGCAACCAGACGAAGAATAGAAAACCCTAATGTGCGAAAAACCTACTCACCGGTTGATCCGACGCATCATATCACAAGCGTTGGTTTAACCGGTGATAGAAAAAACTCTGGCCGTGCCCAGAAACGATTTTTCAGCCCACGTTCTTTTGAAAACGTGGTGATTGGAGGATCAAATCAAGTCAAAATCTCACCAAATTTTGCAGGCACGATCACAAAGACCTTGTGAACATACCCACCAAAGGAATCGACGAATCACTCCATGGTTTGGGAGGAATCGAGGAAATTCTGATCAAGAACGGGGTTTTCTCTAGAACTCAAGAACTTCGAATCGAAAGAGCTCGTGAATCCTAGGCATTTGGCACTAAGTAAAGAGCGATGGATTCACCACAAAGAGCTCGGAAAGCTACCAAAATCTCGTTCACCAAAACTCGTCAAACCAAAAACGAAAATCATCACACGAGAGGAAACCGACCCATGAATTTGACACAAGATCAAAACCCCGGAGGGCACAAGGAGGATAGGGCCTCCTTTCCCAATCAAATTCAATACAAGGTCTCAAAAATCCATCCCTTGAATTCTACCCTAGAGAAGAGAAAGGGAGGAAGAGAGGAAGGAGGAGGAGGCGCCAGGGAGGGGGCGGCCCTTTCTTGCGCCAGGGAAAAAGGGAGAGCGAGGGAGAGAGGGGGTGAGGGGGTATTTAACCCCAACAACTCTCACCCCAAAGGACTAAACTACCCCTAGAGCTGAAAATAACTAGAAGGCCCGTAGGGGCAAAACCGGAAAAGATACATTGGACTCATCCGACGGCCGAGATTCTTTCTTCGACTCGAAGCCTTCTCCACGATGCCGCCATGTCGATGAGGATCCGGTTCGCAGTTTTGGGGGGTCCGCGAAACCCGGGTAGGTGGCCGGTTTTGAGAAAACCGCTAAAACTCCACATGCGGGAAGATTCCCGCCTCCACGCCGTGGCCCTAGATGCCGTTCCTGCCTCGGCCTTCTGACGGCCCTAGATGCCGCCCGACGCCCGTCACCTCCTCGCCCGCAGCGAAGCCCTAGACGTCGTCGACGCCCGTCGCCTCCGTCAGTCCCGAGACCGACGCCCGTGCCTCCACGACTTGGCGTCTTCAACCGCCGTCCGCCTCCTTGGTTTTGTGGCGCAAACCAAGAAACCCGCCTTCAGTCGCCGCTTGCGTCCTCGATCCTGGAGTGGACGCCACAGCTGCCGCCCGGCCCGAGCTCCTCCACGGCAACTCTCCGTCGACACTCGACGCCCGTGTACCTGCAATCCAAAGACTAAGCGCACGATCACACCGCACGGTTGGCAATTCACTCATCACAATCAGGATAGAGTACTCTCATTCCTCAATCTCCCCCTTGATGAGTGCATTGTCAACACACCACAAAGCGAACCAAGAGATTAGCAAAAACCGAGAAGAACAAAGAAGAAGCAGAACTCGAACAAGTGACAAAAGCTCGAAAGAAGCAAGAACAAGTCACTTGACCAAGCAAAGATCGATCCCCTAAGACAAGGCCAACGGCTCGACGCAATCGATCAAACACAAGCTTGACCGAAACATATATGCACTCTCAAAGCAATGTGCATAACAAGTTTTTGGTTCTCTTAAAAATCAAACAATTCTCTCCATTGTTCGAACTGGTGAGAGGTTCAGGTTCCTGTACTGACCGACACCGTTTTCCGTTTTATAATGGTGATAGCAGCGCCTTTTATGATGCCTGACAAGAGTCCAGCTTGCTCTGCTGATACACTATGTACGATCAGTCTTTCTCGATGTAACAATCCAATGCTCTATCCATCTATGTTGCTGTGATGCCTATGTTTGTTTTGGTCCGTGATGTCATCTGGTGAAGCCATGAACTTGCTTGCGTAAAGGTTCTGGCAGCAAATCTCGCTGTAACGTCATGCATGTGAATCGTGAGGAAGAGCTTAACTGCCGACACGCACGCGGCAGTACGGCACACAAGAATACAGAACTGGTGAGAGGAGGGTTTTTTTTTAACGAACTGGTAGGGATGAAAGTGGGACGGAAAATTCCTGTACTGACCGACACCATTTTCCGTTTTATATCTTATTTCTGACCATTCCTGTTTTTAGAAAAAATATAAAAGTTCATTTTAATTAATTTTATAGTTTTTTTCGTTGTATTTGAATTTTTTTAGTTTCACTAGAGTGGATGCACGTGATTTAAAAAATATATTTAGATTTTAATTTATAAATATATTGAATTATATACTAAGTAAATTAAATATTCGATTAAATTCAAAAAGTATGTATCATGATAGATGTTACTGTAATCTCGTAGTTTAGATCGATACGAACCTATTACAACAGAAACAGAGCTAAAACAATTAAATGGTTAAAATTTAAAGATATAGAATTAGAGGTTTAAATATTATTAACTCTATACTTTGGAGGTTAGCATGTATCAGTTCACAAGATTAATGAATGGTGTCCGTGAATTGGGAAAAATCTTGAATTAGTTATGCCAAAAGTCTAGGTTGGACTCGATCTCGAAATGGCAAATGCTTATTATTAAATAAGTTAATAATAATTGGAGTGTTGGTTGATGCATCATGTTATGAAGTAGAATGTACTCTTTGGATAAAATGTTGTATCCATAGTTTTAGGTATCAGTACAGAAGTGGAATATGATGTATCTACATCATTCTCTCCGCCTTCTTCTTAAATTTGAAGTCACGTAGTTATATCTTGTTTGGGTCATATATTTTTCTTTAAAGCACGTTCATTTTTATTATTTTATTATTGCAATCATGATATAGCGTACTTTCTAGCGCCCATGAATCAGCATCCCGAATTCCTTCCTCCCAAGTCCCAACGATGGTTCAGCTCACACTCACACCGCCGCGTTGGGCCATCTGGGCTTGGGTCCTTGGGTCCTTGGGTCTTTCCTCCGTCATCGTCCTCTGCTTACAGAGCATTCGCAACAGTTCGTCGGAGCACGGCAAATAGAGATCGGCAATTGGCAGGGCAGTCTCATCTCGGTTTGTGTCTAGCGATCGGATCACGCCGTCCAGGTCCCTACTCACTGGCCATCTCGTACTCGGGGATCCCCATGAGTTCCAAGGCGAATCGCTCGAGCTGCCTCCCGAGGCGGGCCGCGGCCGCCCGCCTCTTCCGCTACACCGCCGCCTTGTAGCAGGACAGGGTCCGCCCAGCCTCCTCCTGCTGTTCCTCTGGCAGCGCGAATATGAGGGGCGCGACGGCGATGCCTAACCAGGCCACGGTGGAGGCCCTAACGGCGACGCAGCGCGACCCCCTCGCGGCGGCACTCCCCACCTTGAAGCACGAAGTAGATTTACCCCCGCGGAGTTCCTCGGACGGGGCGACTGCGGCCACGGGGACCTCGAACCCCATCCGGTCTGCGACGCGCAGGAACCACCCTCCGTCACTAGAGCCTGGAGGCGTCCTCGAGAACCCGCGCCGCCGTGGCCGGGCCTGGGAATACTCCTGTGGCTCCCCGGACGGTAGCAGCACCAGCAGCACGGTGCAGGGAGACCGGGAGAGGGAGGTCGGGCGCGCGGCCATGGAGGACGATGCTGGGTGTGGCGGGCGGGTAGATCCACCGTAGGTGTGAAAAAAAATGTATGGGTGTCCACCTCCTCTTACCCTTCTCGATCCTGACAAGTAGGCCTAGTGTGAGGGGAAAAGCGGGTCTAATATGTGTGAGAAAAATTTTCAATTATTTTTTATCTTTATAGTATAGATAAATACGAAAAAAATCACATACCGACCACCACTGTTTTTCATATTACAACACCATTTCCGACTGTTTTCATCCCGGTCCGTTTTCATCAGAGTGGTGTGGTCAGCTACAAGCCCATAAGGCACGCGCTCGGCACATCAGCATATGGGCCATTATGTACTCCAGATTGAAGTAGACTTCAAGATTTTCAGTGCGGCCCACCAATGGCCCGGGTAAGGCCCAAAAGGCCTTTAAAATAGAGTTTTTGTTCGCGATCCCTACAATTTCCTATGACTAGAATAAGAATTTCTTCCTCTCAAAAAAAGAATAAAATTTTTTTGCATTCATCTAAAAGAGGATTTTTTTTTGCAGCATATGCCCATTTATCTTGGTTGCAGTATCTTCACCGGTAATATATAATACGCATCATTGTCTACGTATATTTACTTCTACTTAACGAGCACAACCTCACGATCATTAGGCCAATCTCAGTGAGAAGGTTATGGGAGTGTTATTAGCATTAAATTTGCTAATGTGATAGAAGAGAGAGAAAGAGAAGTGTCATGTGATGTGAGAAGAGTGGCATCACCATGACACTTCTCCGGGTTTGTTACCTAGTTTACAGTCTAGGTAACCGTACGATGACACTCCCCACTGAGACCGACCTTAGCTAACAGCATATGGATTGTCTAGTAAGATTTTGGAAAATCGATGACGCAGAAGGAAGAAGCACTTTCCAGATGTTAGGTCAAGGATTGTAACAACATTCAGTTGCATATAAACCATTTTCTTAGAAGTAATCAACATTTTAAAGGAGTAGTATAAATATTTGATCTAAATAGAATTGAAGGTACGTCTAAGCGTCATCAATTTACATCCTTACATTTTCCTATTGTAGTTCAAACTCCAAAGTGTGCATATATTTTTACACCTTGAAAAGCACTTTCCAATTTCATATAGCTCTATAAAAAACGACATGCGAAAAAAACAACGGAAGTGGCTTGCTTACCAACGCTTGCCATCCAGTGTAATTACGCGAGGATCCAGCGTCTCAGGCGGCACCGCCCACGTGTGTGTCGCCCTCCAAACCATCTGCCATGAAACAGTCCAGGGGACCGAGCGCGAGCGGTCTCTCGCTCCCATGATGTAACCATGAAACAGTAGAGTTTGCCAGTTGGGATATTCAGTTAATTGTGTAACGTGCTTTTTTTATATAGATTTTCTCTCTTGGATGAAGTGTTCAATGCTTTCATTCTAAAAGCTAGTTTAGTATAGCTTCACGAACAGCTTCACCTGAAACTATGCCAAAGAGTTGGGACATGCTTCAGGGGCGAAGCTAGCCGAGTACACCACTAGGGTCGTCTCCATTAGGATAGCGGGGTCAAATACAGTAGTTTACATGGAATTTCACAAAATTCGTTGGGGTCGCCAGACCCCGATGAGCTAAGGCAGCTCCGCCACTGACTCGTTTGAAGCCTCCATAAAGTCAATATGTGCTTCCACTGACGGGGTGAAACCAAAACGTGCCTTTACCACGCTTCACCTCTACCTCCCATCCTTCTTAGTGAAAATATTCTCTGTATGACATCCACTCAGGAGCGGCATCCGTGGAGGGAGGAGGTGGAGGTGGAGAAAGTACCCATGGTGCCCATAGAAGGATAAGTGGAGAAAAATAGAGAAAAAAAGAAAAGAAAAATAACGAAAAAATAAAATAAGAAAACACATTATAAGCTACAAAAAATTATAATCAAACCAAATATCTAAAGGCATATTAGGCATATGACTTATTCAATCCATTAATGAAGAATAGAAAAAAGCTCTTTGGCCAAATATTTTCCAAATAGATTCAGTTTCCCAAGAGAAAACTGCTCCACCAACTATTGTGTTATGAATATCACTTGTATTCATTATGAGGGCTCTAGGCCCGAATATATACATGTACAGGTATTAGGAAATATGCACAAAACCCCTTATACAATGGGGAAACTACAAGATACACATATACATCTAACACCCCCCCCTCAAACTCAAGGTGGATCAACGACACTGAGTTTGGAGAGATAGAACATGTGTTGAACTCTGGTCTGTGCCTTCGTAAAGAAATCTGCCAATTGAATCTCTAAAGGCACATACTGAAGAGTAATAACATCATCCTGTACCTATGCTCGTGTATATGAAGCATCAACACCAATGTGTTTAGTAAGCTCATGCTTCACCGGATCACGAGCAATGCTAATGGCACCTGTACTGTCAGACAAAAGAGGAGTCGGCCCAGAAACAGAAACATCAAAATCCTCAAACAACCACCACAGCCAGGTAACCTCTGCTGTCACAAGAGCCAAAGCTCGCAACTCAGCCTCTGCACTCTGAACGAGAAACTGCTACTTGCTTCTTAGTCTTCCAAGCAATGAGAGAACCACCAAGAAAAACACAGTAAGCAAAAAGAGATCGACGATCAGAGGAATCACTAGCCCAAGTAGCATCAGAATATGCCTAAAGCTGTAAAGAGCTGGAGCGCGGAAAGAACAAGCGACGAGATATGGTCCCACGAAGATAACGTAGAACACGAAGGAGATGACTATAGTGAAGCTGAGTGGGAGCAGACACAAACTGACTCAGGATATGTACATCATATGAGATGTCAGGACGAATAACACCAAGATAGACAAGACTCCCAACAATATGACAATAACGAGTGGGATCTGCAAGAAGCTCCCCATCAGTGGCACGAAGATGAACATTAAGTTTTATGGGAGTCTCTACAGTACGATGGTCAGTGAGAGAAGCACGGTCAAGAAGATCATGAATGTACTTTTCTTGAGACAGATAAAAACCCTGAGGTGTGGAAGAAACCTCGATCCCAAGAAAGTAACGGAGAGGACCTAGATCAAACATAAGAAATTGCTCACTGAGACGTGCCTTCACAAAGGCAATAAACTAAGGGTCATCTCCTGTGATGATCATGTCATCAACATAAAGAAGGAGAAGAGTCCGACCACGAGAGGAAGTGTGAACGAAGAGCGCAGGATCATGAGTACTGACAGAAAAGCCAGTAGCAGTGACCACAGAGGCAAAATGCTGAAACCAAACACGAGGAGCTTGCTTGAGGCCATAAAGTGAGCGGCGAAGACGAAAAACCATACCCTCAGGGACCGAATACCCAGGTGGTGGCTGCATATATACTTCCTCACAGAGTTCACCGTTAAGAAAGGCATTCTTCACATCAAGTTGAGATATAGACCACTCACGAACAGAAGCCACACCAAGAAGAGTGCGAACCGTGGTCATATGAGCCACAGGTGCAAAAGTCTCATCATAGTCCCGACCATGCTCTTGCTGAAAACCACGCACTACAAGACGAGCTTTGTAGCGCTCAAGAGAACCATCAGAGCGGGTCTTAACCTTGTAAACCCACTTACAAGTGATAGGACGGACATGTGTGAGAATAGGAACAAGTTCCCATGTGCCAGTGCGCTCAAGAGTAGCAATCTCCTCTGACATTGCATGCTGCCATTCCTAATGATGAATGGCATCACGATAAGAAGTAGGCTCAGAAAGAACAGTACCAGCAAATCCAAGCCTATCTGGAGGCCGAATCGACTGCTGATCACGAACAACATATCTTGTAGAACCCATAGCAGAAGCTGTCTCATCAGGAAGAGATGATACATAAGAAGAAGATGAATCATCAAGAGGAGAAGGTGCAACAGAGGTAGATGGCTCATCAGAAGGAGATGGCGCATCAGAAGATGGTTCGCAACCCGCCGAGTACGTGTGTAAACACGTGTGACAGGCGGTTTACTGTCATAAGCAGTGCCCACAGGAAACGGTGGAATATCCTCCGAGAAAGAAGGGACCTCAAATGAAAGAGCCATAGAAGAAGGCTCCACAGGGGAAGGAACTACAGGAGACTCAACGGAAACCTCAGAGGAAGGCACTAGGTGTGGAGGGGCAATAGGAGTATCAGGAAACAATAGGAAAGAGAGTGGCTCAATAATAGATGCATGAGAAGCATCAGGAGAAGGACGAGGATAAAAAGGACGAGACTCATCAAAAGTAACATACCGTGAAACCCTTATCCGACGGCCAACAGGATCCCAACAATGATACCTCTTATGCTCAGCACTATATCCCAAGAAAACACACTCAACAGATTGAGCGGTCAGCTTAGTGCGCTCACGAGGTGCAAGAAGCACATAGCACACACATCCAAAAAGGCGAAGACAAGAATAGTCAGGAAGCTTGCCACAAAGATGCTCATACGGAATCCCTCCATGTAGAGAGGATGAGGGCTGAATATTAATCAGATAAGTGGCAGTGGAAATAGCTTCAGCCCAAAAATGGGATGGAACAGAGGAGGCAATCATAAGAGCACGAGCAGTCTCAAGCAAATGACAATGCTTACGCTCAGCGACACCATTCTGAGCATGAGCACCAGGACAAGAGAATTGAGCAAGAGTGCCTTGCTTAGAAAGGAACTGACGAAGTGCTCCAGAGAGATACTCCCCAGCAGAATCAGCACAAAAAACCCTAATAGAAGTATCAAACTGAGTACGGATTATGGTGGCAAATTTTTTATAGATAGGCAAAGCCTCACTACGATTTTTCATATAGTAAACCCATGTGTGGTGAGAAAAATCATCTATAAAAATGATATAATATCTATGGCCTCCTTTCGAAACAAAGAGAGCCGGACCCCATACATCAGAATGAACAAGATCAAAAGGATGTTGCGACACCGACTCACTAGAATAGTATGGAAGTTGAAGCTATTTTCCTAGACCACAACCCTGACACTGTTCTAGAGATACATCACCAGAGACTGATCCTAAAAGACCACGACGAACGAGCGTAGATAGACGCGATCCACAGAGATGTCCCAAACGATGATGCCACTAGCAAAAGATGATGTAGACGACGTAGACGCAGCAGAACCCACGAGACTGACAGAAGCAGCGAAAGAAAGACAAAGCCAGTCAAGCTCCCAAAGACGCTAAGAGTCACGTCGACGAGGGCCAGTACCAACCAGGAGACCCGTGATGCGATCCTGGATACAACAAGTGTCAGAATCAAGGATCACACGACAACCATGATCAGTGAGCTGGCCAGCTGAGATAAGCTGCATGGATAGTTTGGGAACATAAGAGACAGCAGGAACATGAAAAGAGGGAGACAAAAGAGTTCCTTGTCCTGCAACAGAGAGAGACGATCCATCCGCAGTTTGAACAGTGATATGAATAGATGGTGTACTAATGGAAGAAAGACTTGTGCGATCAGGAGTCATATGAAAAGAAGCACCAGAATCTAGAATCCAAGGAAAAGTACCTGAAGAAGATTGAGAAGCAGTAGCAGCATCTGACTGTGCAGAGGACTGAGTAACAGAACCAGCAGCTCCCGATGACGTAGAGGCAGCAAGGCGACGAAGCAACATGAGCATCTCCTGTGTCTCAGAACTAGGAGAACTCCGCTGAGTGCCTCCAGTATCAGAACCACCAGCACTACCTGTACCCTGTGAAGCACGACCACTACCACCTCGGCGAGACTGATCTTTCTTCTTCTTGAAGCAAAATGCCTCCACATGAGTTTTCTTACCACAATAGTCACAGTGAAGACGACCACCCCTCCTCCCTCAGAAGAAGACGCTGCTGAAAGAGGCGCCTTAGGTGGAGGGGTGACAGCTGTAGACGAAGAAGACCAAGCAACCAATACTGAAGAAGACGAAGACTGCAATAGACCAGCACTACGAAGACAAAGCTCCTCATTACGAACAGCAGCAAGAGCCTCCATCAGAGAAACAAAAGGCACACGAGATTCCAACTGAGATGGAAGATGCTCAAACTCATCACGAAGACGACTCAAAAAGTCATAAATGCTCCTAGTCTCCAGAGCAACCTTTTGAGCCTTAGACGAGTCACAAGTGCTAGGTGATAGTGAAGGATCAATAGAATTAAGCTGACGCCACATTGCAGACATCTGAGCATAGAAATCATCAACTGTAGAATCACCCTGGCGCAATGGCTGCTCCTGACGTAGAGCATCAATATAGGTAGACTGACCAGTAGGCTCATAACGCTCACGAAGAAAAGCCCACATCTGATGTGCATGCTCAAAACCAACAATATCTGCAAGAATCTGCTCCTCCATACTAGCAGCAAGAACAGCACCAGCACGAGCATCCTCATCCAACCATGTCCTGTATGCAGCAAACTGAGACGCATGTGAATCCATACTAGCATCATAATCATCAAGCATCTTTGTCTTCACATCATCAGTAGCCTTATCATGAATAGTAGGCTTGACAGGAACATCAGGAGGAGATGGGCAGGGTATATCACCAGTAATAAACTCCCAAAGACGAAGACCACGCATGTGCCACCGTAGACGAGGAACCCAGTCGTGATAGTTGGTGCAATTGAAAAGCACCGGACATCGCGTAATCTGCACACCACCGGACGCCGGAACGGAAGAGGACGACATCCTAAACAGCAACGGACGACGGCGAGAGCGCAAAGGAAAAGCGGCGGTCGACGGCGAGAGCACAAATGAAAGCGGCGGCGGCAGCAACAGTTTTTGTTTTGAGTACCCTACTGATAAATCCGGGGCAAAATAAAGCAACAAAGAGTGTCGCAAGAAGCCACTAGAATAAAACAGCAGTCCTCTCTTTTTTTTTCTTCTTTTTTTTTGTTTTTTTTCAAAACAGAGTACTCAAATGAGCACTCAAAACATAGCAGCGAGTGGCGGCCGCTCAAGGCAGGACACCCTAGCGGCGGCCAGAGGCGGGACGGCGTTCAGTTGGAGGCGGAGCGGCATCCGGCCGGAGGCGGCGCGCGGCCCTTGGCGGGGCGACGTGCGGCTGGAGGCGGCGGCGCAGGCCCTGACGGGCGGCGGGAGGAGGTCAACGTGCGGCCGGAGGCGGCGGCGCAGATCCCGACGGGCGGCGGGAGGAAGCCGACCCGCGGCAGGAGGCGGCGGCGCAGACCCCGATGGGCGGCAGGAGGAGGCCGCGACGGCGACGAACGACCGCGCCGACGAACAGCAGATGGCTGCGGGCGCAGATGGGGTCGCGGACGGGCGCACGGACGGCCACGGAACGACGAAGACCGGCGACGCGGCAGCAGCACCACCAATCGAAGATGAATCAAGATTGGAAAAAAAGGGAGGCGCAAGTGCAACGCCAGGAACTTGGCTAGAGGGAAAACCTTACCCTAAAAACTTGGCTGAGATACCATGTTATGAATAGCACTTGTATTCATCATGAGTGCTCTATGCCCGAATAGAGTCTTTTATATTTTTACTATTATTACTAATGGCACTCATCAGATTATCATCTTTAGAATGGCACCTACAACTATACCAGTAGAGAGAAGTTTAACTTACAATTTTACCACTTTTGCGTACGTGGCAAGCCACGCAGCCATGCAACGTTGGCGTCCAGTCAGCCCGAAGTGCGAAATGTCCTCCATACCCCCAATCTCCTCTCTCTCTCTTTCCCTCTCTGACAGCCTGGTCCCAACTTTACTATCACTTCCAGGTGGCCCCTACTTGTCAGCTTCATCTCCTACCTCTCGACACAGCCACTGCCACGGGTCCCTCTACCGCCACCGCACCCTCTACCGGCCCCGTGCATGAAACCCTAGCCCTAAACCCCCACCCCATCCCCGCCGTCCCCTCCTCCCCGGCGATGGCCAAGGCGCTGCTCTTCTCCTCCTCATCCCCTGCTCCCCGTGCTGCCCCGCGCCGGCGGGGGCGCCGCGGGCCTGCTCCTGCCGCTCCGGCTCCGCCCGGGCCGCTGGCGCGCCGCGGCGTGCGCCGTGAGGGTGGGGCTCCACGGGCTCGACTCGCTCGGGGTCGGGGGCCCCCACCTCCAGGCCGCGCTCTACACGCTCGCCGACGCCACGGCCGGGGGAGGGGACGCGGGGCAGGCGGCCACGGCGGTGCAGAAGAACGGCGGGTGGTTCGGCTTCATCTTCGAGGCAGTGGCTGTGTCGAGAGGTAGGAGATGAAGCTGACAAGTGGGGCCCACCTGGAAGTGAGAGTAAAGTTGGGACCCGGCTGTCGGAGAGGGAAAGAGAGAGAGGAGATCAGGGGTATGGAGGACATTTCGTACTCCGGGCTGACTGGACGCCAACATGGCATGGCTGCGTGGCTTGCCACGTACGCAAAAGTGGTAAAATTGTAAGTTAAACTTCTCTCTACTGGTATAGCTGTAGGTGCCATTCTAAAGATGATAATCTGATGAGTGCCATTGGTAATAATGGTAAAAATATAATAGACCCGCCTGAATATATACAGGTATTAGGAAATATGCACAAAACCCCTTATATAATAGGGAAACTACAAGATACACATATACATCTATGGTTTTGCTACGGTACTCCAAAATAACTGTGGACCGTAGATCTTGAGCGTGAAAATGAAGTATTACCTCCTAGGAGGTAATAGTATTTATATATATTTAATTCTAAAAAAAGAGAAAATATAGGAAGTAACTTTCTATTAGATCTAACCTCTAAAAGATCTAACGGGACAAATAAAGTTCCATTGTTTTAACGTGACACAGTTTCTTGTGCATGCATGGTGGCTGTTTATTCCAGAGTGCGTATGAAAAAATTTCGTTTTTTAATGTGAACGTCAGAACATGTCAGCTCACCAAGAAGATCTGAGGCACCTGCTTGACATACGCATCCCAATTGCTACTTGTCCCATCAAATGGCCAATTAATTTTTTTCCGTAACTGAACGTGATATGGTTAATGGGTTGACACTTTAGAGAAAAACAATAGCATGTGACGTTAATTAATTCTAAAAATAGGAAAAAATATCTTATTAGATCAACTTATAAAAGCATGAGTGTATCATATAAATCGATTAGTTTTTCCTAACGTGAATGTTGAATGTGACATGGATCTGTTCATAACAAAAACGTGACATGGGAAACATGTGAAGGCAGTTTTGCTTAATCTGCGAGTATGATGGCCAGTCTCGCCTACCATACACTTGAAGATTTGGATATTTTTATGGCAAGTACCAAACAAGTACTCCTGTAAGTGTGATTTGAAACATACAATATTTGCTTGTGTTGGGATGGCCGGTATTTTTTTTCACGATGCGTGTGCGTGAGGAGCTGGCTCTCCGTGCATGAGAGCAGATAGGAAACGGAAGCTGCATGATTTGCGGAATGTTGTTGGCATTTTTCTCCTATTTATTTTAATTACTTAATAAATGAACATTCTAAAAATCAACGGCTGTGATTTCTTTCGACTCTCTTACCTCGTAGGAGGTAATTGGAGTACCGTAGCAGAGCCCATACATCTAACATATTGTAGGAGAAGCTATACTAAACGGACCTAAGTTTCCACTTCTCTCTTTTTTTGGGGGGTTCATTTCACTTCTTGTCCAGGTAGATATTGCCCTGCAAAAAAAAAAAAAACTAAGCCCGGCCGGGACGTCTCCTCCCGTGTGGTAGGTGACATTAATCCACGCACTAATTAAAGCAGGCATTGGGGCATTGGTAACTCCGATCCAGAAGACCAGAAGGCTCTTTTCTCCCCTGGGTCATTCTGAACTTGAAGAACGGCACACCAAGCGGAAGGAGCACTTGCTCTCCTGCAGAAAACATATCCGCACTGCAGCAAATCCAGTGTAAGCTCTCCTCGTCCATTGAATCCTCCGATACTCCGTACGATTTCCTTTAGCTAGTCTTCACAAGCTCCGTTTGATCAACGCATCCATTCATTATTGTGCTTTCTAGTTCTTGCTCTGTGATTTTTCTTTTCAAGATGATGCGAGAAATGTGGTGTGCTTCCATTAGAAAATGGAATGAGAAATTGCAAATAGGATATGCAGAACATTTCTCTGTAACTTATAACCTGTTGCAAGTTCTTCTCTTTCTTTTTTGTTTTCTGTCAAGAGTTAACTTCTCCAACTTCTGGGGGATGAAACTTCGTTTCTGATGTAGGTGTTGTTCCATATTCCAATATGAGGAAGCCTAGCAATGGATGCAAAGAGAGGGGGGCATGTCACTTCTGGAATGCTTACACAGATGATCAAGACAAGCATTTCTTCAAGGTTTTGGTTGGTGATTTTCATAAAAAATTGGTGAGCAATTTTCTCGGGCACTACATATATTCTTGAGTATTAATCTTTGTTTAGCTTGTGAACTGTGGAGTCACTACTTGCTCAGAACCGGAGTAACTTTGTGTTAGTGATCCAATAATATTATTTCGTACCATGCTTGTGTTTCCAATGTATTCTACCATGTACTCCCTAAGACTATTTTGGATTTTGGTAGCCATGAAATCCAATAACATCGCTTGTACGTTACAAGAAAAATGTCATTTTTATTTATCGGAATCCTTCATAACCATTAGATTGAATTAATTGAGCTAGATTGAAGAAACTTTTCTGCATTATTTAATTACTAAAGTTTTGCATCTGGAACTAAATATGTTTTCTGCTAGATGATGGTGTGCATCACTTCTTAAAAGATAATGAATTGTGATCACATTAACAGAACTCTCAACACAGTAATGATTTTTATACTGTTCCCTCACCTCAAACGAGCTTTGTTCTGCACTAATATTTTTGCTACAGGTCTTGCCCGATAAACTTGCGCTACACTTCAGAGGCAAAAAAGCAAGAAGTATTAAGCTTGAATCCCGTAGTGGCCATACTTTTAATGTTCAAGTTGCAAAGAATTCGGGCAGACTAGAGCTTCAATCTGGATGGGAGTCGTTTGTTAGTGCTCATGGCTTGAAAATGATGGACTTTTTGGTATTCAAGTATGACGAGATCTCTCAAATGAAGGTTCTGATCTTTGATCCTACTGGTTGTGAGAAAGTACCACCATGTTTTGTCACGGAAAATGCTATTAGTGGTAGACAAATGAAAGAAGAATCCATTGGCACTTCAAGCAACTATACTAATCTTCCCATGAAAACACCACTAGTTAAAAAGAAGGCAAGGAAGCAAAGGGACGGGTGTAAGATTGCTAATATCAGTTCATCATGCTCCCCATCTGAGTCATCAGGTTAAGAGCCGAAGTGTCAAACCTAGTAGCATCGATGAACATTTACATCATCATGACTTTATCTGTTTCTTTTGTTTCGTTACAGGAGGTTCGGCATCTTCAGATGAACATGAATTGCATTCTGTTCCGAGTTGCATCCTCCCACGAGGCACCAGCCTCACTAATGTTCAAAAGAAGCAACTGAAGGAAAAAGTCGGAGCTATTTGTTCTGAAATCCCTATCTATGGGTGTGTCATGAAGAAGTCCAATGTGTATGGAGAACAGCAATGTATGGTGAGTTAGGATTTTCTTTTGTTCTTCAACTGATATTGCATTGAAAATGCACGTCCTCTAGCGAGCAGGTTGTTTAGCTTCCCATATGCCTTGAACAAATTACAATGTTTTAGGGAAGTAAATAGAACTTTAATTATTTTGACCTGTGAACATTGAAAACCATTTCCCTCTGTTATCAGGGCTTCTCTGGAGAATATTCTGAAGCATGTCTTCCGTTCAGGGAGAGGACGTTGATGCTTCATTGTCATGGCAAGAGTTGGGAAGTGATGTGCCGCGTTCAGGTTCGAAGAGGACGCCGCAATTTCCATAATCTTTGCAAAGGGTGGAAACGGTTTGTACGTGACAACAATTTGCGGCTTGGAGATCTCTGCCTCTTCGAGCCACTGGAGACCAAGAAGTACACGATGAATGTGCATATCGTCCGTGAAAAGTGAGATTTTACAAAATGTTTCCTGCTGTTGTGTTACAAGCTTTTCCAGCGGCTTACTCGGATGATCTCAGTAACCTTTTCAGACACTGGAGCCAGCTTTTGTAATGGTGATAGCAACTCTTTTATGCTTGACCAGAGTACAGCTTACTCTGCTGATAAACAGTCCGTATATGATCTATCCATGCCCTGCCCTGATTGGATCCATGGAAAACAAAACCGCTCGATAATCGCGATTATCGATAAAATTTATCGTTATCGATGCTAACTGAAAACGTAAACCGACTGAGAAATTTCGCTGGATTTCAATGGAAAATTCAAAAATTTAAAAAAAATCATAAAAAGTAGAGAACTTATTTTTATAAAAAACTAGACCTTCTCTTGATTCCAGAATGTTGTCAATGTTGAAAGGAATAATTGTTTGCTCAGGGAAAAAATATTTTTATCTAACTTAAGTCGGACATATGCTGCCAACTTAAGTCAGAAAAATCCGACTCGTTTTGAACATATCATGGAGATAATAGATAGGAGGATGTCCACTGTCATGCTAGGGACTTATGTGCAAGGTGCTTGTGTTTTGAATCCGATGGTGAATTATACCATGGGGACAACAGATTCCTTAATGACAAATCTTCGCAAATATTTAGAAAGGATGTGTGATACAAACACAGCGGCTGCTGCACTTCAGGAAGCTGTGTTTTTTAAGCAAAAGCGAGGAGATTTTGCTGGAGAGCTAGCTAGGAGGATGGCCACTGATCATGCTACTTCACCGGCTAGTTGGTGGTCTATGTTTGGTAATGATACTCCAACACTTCAACGCCTTGCAATGAAGCTTCTCTCTCAATGTGCCTCATCAAGTGGATGTGAGAGGAATTGGAGTACTTTTGCCTTCATCCACACAAAATTGCGAAATCGGTTGGGACACAAGAAGTTGCATCAGTTGGTTTTTGCGAACTACAACCTTCGACTTCATATCCAGCGAGCAGGAAGCACAGTTGAGCCTAGTGACTTTGATCCTGTGAGTAGAATGATGGATCTTTCATTTTATCGCCAACGAAGTGCTATTCAAGATTGGATGGAGCACGGCAGATCCAATGCCCCTCCAACATTGGATGAGGACTCTGATATTAGTGATGTTCCCCTTCCTAATCCAATGTTCACTTCTTTGGCAGAGGACAATGAAAATTTAGAGCAATGGGCAGGTGAGAATGTTGGTGATACACATCTTGGCAAGAGGAAGACAAAAGTTCTCCGACCTGGGCCACCAGAAAAGAAGGGGAAAATGATTAGGAGCCCTCAAGAGGAAGAACTTGCGAGCAATGAGACAACACCTGAGCCTAGTGGTGGTGGTGATGAAGACAACACCGATGATGACGATGACGATGATGATGACAATGATGATGGAGGGAGTGGTTATCTTGTGAACTATGAAGTTTGTATGGACTATGCACTCGTTTATTTATATGAACTATGCACTTCGTGGTTTGTATACATGTGCAAATTCATGTGCTTTATGCAATTTTATGGGCAAAATATGTAAACATGTTTATTTCTTAGGCAATCTCATATGCAAAATTATGCATGTATGTGTAATTTATCTAATATAATATAATACATAACCTAAAAAATTAAATGCTATAAAACCTTTATATTTTTTCCACTGCCAAAACACATTTTCAGTAGGCGAAGCGATAAATCGTTTGGTTTGCATCGATTATCGACGATAAATTGTTGATTTTCATTTTTTGAATTTGGGTCCCTTTACCAATCGGTTTTAGCGATTTTTCACCGATTTTCAATCGATTATCGTTACCGGAGGTCACTGATAAATGTTGTATCACCGGTAATGTAATCCTTGATTGGATCATCGATGCTCTTGTAGTGCTAAAGTTCAGGCAGCTTCGCTTTTAGTCCATCTATGTTTTTGTTTCTGTTGTAATGGATTATTAGAATTAGTACTGTGACGTGCATTGCTGCGATGACTGTTATCGTTCACATGAATGAATTCGTAAAACTGCCACTTTGGTAGTTACCTTGTTACCTGTCATAGCACCTCCTTCATTCTTTTTTTTTCTTTTTACATTAATCAGCAATAACAACCAAACAGCCCCTTTGGCTACCGCGCGTGCCGCTGCTGCCTGCCAAGTCGCTACCGTATTATCACCTGAAAATCTCACACAATGAAATAGGCTACCGTAGTAATTTTAACATAACTATTTTCTCTGTCTCATGAAAAATACAATTCTATCTTTGAAAAAATTAATTAAGTGGTCAAATTTGAATTGTATGTTAAAACTAATTGTATGTGGCAAACAAATAAGGATGTGAGTATTTTCACGCCACCACTAATCTGTCTGGAAAAAAAATATAGAATTACACTCTTTGTAGGATGGAGGGAAGGAGGGAGTACTAGCTAGCGATGTCTCCTACCGGGGATGGCCTGCAACAAACAGCAAGGGAACTATGTAAACAAATTAGCTGAGGTCGTATCTAATTTAATTGGAATAAAACCCGTATAAAACTCCTACCGGGAATGGCCTCATAAGTGCTGTGCAAATTGGACTTGATGGAGTGCATAAATGCTGACACCAGATTGGAGCATTGGAAGGTCTCAACTCTCAAGGGCCCCTTTGGCATCCCCATTCTTCCACGGCACCACCCACAGGCTTGGCCTCTGACGGCTGACAGACGCACTCACGCACACCATCGGGTAAGCTCTCCTCGAGTCGCTCTGCTCTTTAGTTTCTGTATATCCATGGTCTCACATCCTTTCGGTGCTGCGGTTCCTGATCCTTCCGTTGCCTTCCCCCCTTTGTTATCTTTCATGATTTCTCTCCTTTTCTCCCCCATACGAATACGATCTAAGATCATACTGCGGCACTGCGCGTACTTCCGTTTCTCCAATCTTACTGTGGCCCTTTCAGTGTTACCTAAAACTTCTGTTCTGGCATTCTACATGCTTTGATGCAGGTGTGGTAAAGATGAGAAAGCCTGGTAAGAGATGCAAGGAGACGGATGCACATTACTACTGGAATAGTTCGGATGTGCGCGACAGGTATTTCTTCAAGGTTTTGACGGGTGATTTCCGTGAACGATTGGTAAGTTTTCAAGTGCAGTGTGTTTCTTGCAAGTTTTTTTTTTTTGGTCTTAGTCTGACCAGAGTCTACCTGCTAAGAAGTGGAATGTTGTTTTAGCAACTCCATCTCTCTTCTGTGACCATTTGCTGCAGCGACCAGTGTCAGGGTTCAAAAGAAATATGGAACCGAAAGATTGTGATTTCTGGTCTTCCAAAAAAAATTGTGCTTTCTGTATTTGACTTGTAGATGCAAATTTAACTAGACTGGGCACATGATGCTGTGTTGTTAAAGTTGGTGTTAGGCACTCACATACCCATATTTCTGTACTATCGTTGTGAAGTAGTACCTACTAGAATATTGTTGGGTTAACTAAATTCGTGCCAATTCAGATACCCAAGTTTGGAGATTTTCCATTACAGTTGTCCAGTTCTAACTAATACTAAGTTTTTGACAGCAATCACAATGAATAGCATCAATTATAGCATGTGTCATTTTTACAGGAATGCTTGTGCAACCTGAGTATTAGTTTTTTAACATCCTGAAAGCTTAATATAGCTGAACACCTTCTACTAGGAATGAAGAGAATTAATCACGTAGCTGTGGGCACCTCTGTGTGTTTAGTCGTATCTGTTTGACGTCTGGAATGAATCACTGTACTATAAGGTTATGTATTTCACTTTTTTATAAGACAATGAGCCCTTCAACTCAAACAAAATGTTGATTGGCATTTATACACATCGTAAGAAATTGTTCCATGTCATTGCTACAGGGCATCCCTGATAAGTTCGTGCAACATATTAGAGGGAAAATAGCAAAAACTGTTAAGCTAGAATCACGCACCGGGTGCACTTTTGATGTTGAAGTAACTGAGAGTTTGGGCAAAGTAGTTCTTCAAACTGGATGGAAAGCATTTGTTTGTGCCCATGACTTGAAAATGTGGGACTTCTTGGTATTCAAGTACAATGGGAGTCCCCGATTGAAGGTTTTGATCTTTGATCTTAGTTGTTGCGAGAAAGTGCCTCCATGTCATACCCGTGATAGAGGTAAGGGGGAAGAACAAATTGAGAATTCAAGAAGCTGTGATGATTTTCCCATGAAATCACCTGGTAGTAAAAGGAAAGCTTGGAAGCAAAGGGAGGGAAGTATGAATGTCAACACCAGTTCAACCTCCCTATCGGACTCATCAGGTTGAGTCACCATGTTGAACCAACTTGAGTAGGATTTACAATTACAAGATCATGACTTCACATCTCTCTCACGCTTCTTTCCCTTTTGGTGTAGGAGGTTCTATGTCTTCAGAACATCAGAAATCACATTCTGTTCCAAGTTACATCCTCCCACAGCGAACCTATCTCACCTGTGTGCAGAAGAAGAAACTGAAAGAGAAAGTCCAGGCTATATGTTCCAAAACCCCAATCTACGGATGTGTCATGAAGAAGACCAGTATTGAGGGAAAACCTCAAATTATGGTAAGCCAGGAAACTTTGTGCTTGGATTGATATTCTATTGCAGCTTTGCTTCAACTTTATTAGAGAGCAAGCTACAAGTTCAGAAACAGATAAGCAGATCTAGCAGAACAGAATCAGGATATGAGAACTCAACTTTTTAGCAAACACCATCTTGTTTCTACTAAACCACAGCCCAGCAAATCCCTTACAGGCCAAATTAAAACATAATCCTTCTCGCCATTCTCTTGGCCTAGCTAATATGATTGTATTATATAAATCAGAAAACCTAGAAGAGATTTATTAGAATCTTGATGAAAGTGCTACTAGCTCCAAACAAATCACCTTGAATAAATTTACAATCTTGATGAAAGTACTACTAGCTTTAACTATTTTCAGTTTTCATTAATTAACTTATAACCCTTTCCCACTGCAATCAGGACATATCAAGAAAATATGCTGATGTATATCTTCCATTTGATCACCAAACACTGTTGCTTCAACACCGTGGCAAGAGTTGGGAAGTGCGGTGTCAAATTCAAAAGAGCAAGAGCAATTTACGATCCAAAAGGCTTTTGAAAGGGTGGAAACAATTTGCACGTGACAACAATTTGCAGGTGGGAGATCTCTGCCTCTTCGAGCTACTGGAAGACAGGGAGTACACGATGAATGTGGATATCATTGGACCAAAATGAAATTTGACATGCGGCTAATTACAGTATTGGTGCCATAGTTTGCAATGGGTGGCAATGCTGCTTTTGTGGTCTGGCATGCATCTAACTTACATTGCTGATTCCTGGCCCGTCCATCCCCTGATTGGGTGTTTGCTTAACTCATGTTTGCCAAGCTCAGACGGGCCCAGCTGCACTCCATGTATGTTTTTGATTCTGTTGTCATGCAATTAGCTACAGTAACAAGTATGGCTGACCTCTGATGCTTAGATTCCTTTTGGCCTCTAATGTTGCATCGTGATTCATGAAGCCATGACCTTGGTTGTAAAAGATACGGGGTTTCCTGCAAATAAAGTTCGGTTGCGGTTCCATTCCCATAATCTTTTCTCAACAAGCAGAAGAGATTGTGGCTTAAATGTCCACAGATATTGTCATGTTATCTATCAGAAAGAGCTCATCTGATGTGCAGATTATACAAAGAGATGTGATGTATTAATAAATGCATATTTTCCTCATCTACATCAGTAGATCAGTACATTGCATGAAAATCCACCTCCAAGAAATTGAGAGAACGAGACGAGAGGTACGTTGCAATGAACAGAACGTGCCGTGATGGTAGGTAGTTCTCACTGAAATTTTGCTCAAGCCTAGTTATATTAAGGCTTAATACCTATTTTAATCATTGTAGTCCCATAAGAGCATCTCCAGCAATACTCCCTAAATCAGACCCTCTAAATGTTAAATGGGGGCTGCATCTATTTTTTAGGGGCTTTTAAATTTGTTTCAACTCCAACAATAACCCTCAATTCCAATATATAATAGAGGGCTCCCTAGAGACCCCCTAAGAATGGAGGGTGGAGGAGGGATTTTGGAGGCCTCCCCAAAATAGAGGGTGAAGTAGAGGGTCTGTTGGAGTGCATTTTTTTAGCTTAGCCCTCTAAACTTGAGATAGGGGACTGTTTAGAGGGTCCGCTGGAGTTGCTCTAAATTATCAAAAGGACCAATTTAGTCCTTGAACTATAGTATTTTTAGTCCAGTGTAGTCTCTAATCTTAGGTGGTGTGCCATGTTGGTATGCCACATCAGCAGGACGGGGGGCTACACACGAAATATCTGGACTACCCTCCATATCACACCATCTTCCCAGGTTTGCAGCAGCAGTAATCTTGTCAGCCAAAGCAAGGCTCTGCACAGTAGGTCTTGGAGCAAAACAACAGAGCATAGTTCATATTCTCATTTGCTGCTAATGCTATGGAGTCACTTGTATTCATAAAGTTAATTCATGTGCTGAGCGATTGAGAGCATCTAGCAGTAGATACATTAATTCAGCATGTATAATGTACAAATGTCTATCTACGAGAGTACTAGTAGTAAATTAAATCTAATAGCAAACCAATATGATGTTGAGTACATACTGAGACTGGGCAGCAATGCAAAGAGCATCAGGAGCAACAAGGCTAAGGGCACTTAAGGATATTTCACATGTGGCATTATCAGATCAACTGAGTTGTCATGCCAACGTGGCATGCCACCTAAGACCAAAGACCATGTTGAACCCAAGGCAATAGTTCAAGGAATGTATTGGCTCTTTTAATACTTCAGGGACTAAAATGAGCCTTTGAGCAAAGTTCAGGAATCAAAATAGCTATTAAGCCTTATATTAATTTCTTGTAATCCCCAAATAAGAACTTATAAGTATACTTCATATCACGGCATTCAAACTAGCAGTTAGTTTCTAGAATTCAGTACTCATCTCAAAGCACATGCAGATCTTCATTATGATCCATGACGCGTGAGAGCGCCATAGCAACTTTTCATGATCAAAATGCAAGTGCCAGGTTCTCATGGTAGAAATGCAAGTGAAGTAATATAAAGCTTCTGCTCGTTTAGGTTGGAGGAAACAAACACAGTAATCTCATCAACTACATGAGACCATGAGTCACTTGTCTTCCTTGTTACATAGCTTAGATTAATAGGTCATAAGAGATACCCAATACTGACAGCAACAGATCTACCCAATACTGACAGCAACAGATCACTGAGGTTATGAAGAAACATTTAGCCAAATCTTCAAATTTAAGACATCAACTTCCGCTTGGATGGCCAAAATGTCTCATGTCAGATACTGAACTCTACAGGAACAGCTCCTTGACCATGTTCGCAGACTTGCACAGTCCATTGAATGATTCAGCATCTGCAAGAAGAACATGATAAGAATACCGACTGAAAAATAAAGCTGTTGCAGCAAAGCATGATACAAAAAGAGGCATGCATGCAATTAGTTAGGCTTTTCCATCAGATGAGAAGAACAAAGCTAACGTAAACATCTTGAAAGCAAATAAGCTCATCTTAATGTATATTGCTTCACAATTGTAGAAGTTCTAAAAAAACTCAAACCATGGGGGGGAGACAGCCCTTGGGATTTGTTCTAAACAGATGCTGTGATTTGAACCCGGGTCAGACGGGGTTTTCTGACTCCCGGTGTTCAACAATCTAAGCAGTCCACCGTGAGAAGCTTGGCACTTCGCTATTGGAAAGAAATGTTGAAACATTTAGCATTTTGGCACCAACAACATTATCAGGTGATTTGCTTATGAACTAGAAGAGCTGTACGTCCCACTGGATATCCTGAAATCTATTCTAAGATGATGGTCAATTGTACTCCAGTAGTGACACCATTTGGACCATAGGAGTACTGTCAAAACATAGTTCAGGCACACAAAGGTAATAAGAAGCTAAATCATTCAAGCCAATTTGGGTTCTAGTCCAAAAAAAAAGGGGGGAAAAGCAGCTGTTTCAAATGAATAACGGAAAAACTCTGGCAATTTAGGTTCACACTTGCTAATTTTACATGCTGTCAATGGTTAAAAGATGAGTTCCAAATGAGAAAGCTCAGAAACAGGGAAATAGCAACTTCTTTTTTTTCTTGTGCACAGGCTGGTTGTGGTGGAGCAAGAAAAAAAGTACACTACAGTCTGCCATACACTACAGTCTGCCTTGTCCATCAAATCACGTAAAAGCTAAGAAACCTGAAGGTAGGAAACCATGGCTGAAAATTAGAACATAATAACTATTCACATACATATTAATCAGATAGCCAAACATGAACACAATATGTGTCCAAATCTCACCAAAGTTGTCGCCGAAATCTGTGCAAACGTCAGCGCTGATAGACTGGCCAGTTTCAGCAGTTCCGAAAACCTCCATAAAGTGTGATACAGGGACATCCATGGCACCCCTAATAGTCAACTGATGCCCGTCAGTTGACTGCCCAACAAGGAGTCCACCTTCACGGCGCACGACTTGAACCACTGTGCGCACTCTTCGCCCAACCAACGTCTTCAGCATCTCTCCATTGGCGAATGCTGGTAGGCCTGATGCATCCATATCCATATCTGCAACATGTGGCTTGAGATTTAGCAACTCAGTTCATCAATTACCGCCCACCACAGGGACGGTACCAACTACCAACTAACGAACAAGGTGCGTGGATTTGCACAACAAATGGTACTGAAGGATCCATGCCAGCTAGAGTAACCATTTCCATACCCATACAATAACATCAGAGGCGGACCCAGCTACACATGTACACCCGACAATTTTTGCAAACGAAATCGAAGTTAGTAGGTAATATATTGTAACTGGATTCGGATCCGAATACAAATAGTTTTGTTAGGGTTTGGGGTGCTCCGTCTAGCACAGCATAAGGAAAGAGAAGGGGCGGGCATACCTGGAGGATGCTCGTCGCCGGCAAAGGGCTTGGCAAAGACGTGACAAATGGCTCCGCCGCTCGCCCAGTCGTCGCCGCCAGACAAGGAAGAGCAAGGCTGCAAGGGAGAGTCCGAGAGAAAGGAGAAACAGAGCGACTGAGGGAGGAGATGTGAACTTGAGGCCTCGACTCCTTGAGCTCAGAGCGGGAGCCGGGAGGGCTGGGAATGAGCCGAGCTCGAACGAGCCTGCCACCACAAGCTGGAGCATCTGAGCCGAGGTGGATTGAGCCCGAGAGGTTCATAATTTTTTTTTTCCGACTCCGACTCCACAGCAGCAGCGTTGATGGTGGATGAGGGGATGCGTATATAGACGATGGATTTAATACGATAAATAATTAGAAAAAATATAGCTAGATATTTAGTTTATTATTTCGTATCTATTTTAATATGTGCGACATGGTAGCTCACTAGCTAATGGAAGGCTCTGGCCTCCGGCTATCTCTCGATACATTCTTGCACCAAAAGTTACGCAAGAGCATGGCCACATCACTATCAAATCCCGGCCATCGGATCGGCTTGGCGGAAGGTCTGGATCAAGCAAATTCCAAGTATTTTGCAAAAAACCATCGATCTTTAGCAAAATCAATCCGCAGTTTGGCCTTCTTTCTCAGACTTTTTTATAACAAAATCCTCTCCCTTTAGCGAAATCAATATGCAGTCCGGCTTCCTCTCTAAAATATTTTGTGAAAAAAATCCACAACATTTATCAAAATCAACCCGCAGTTCAGCCTTCCCAGTTTATGAAAATTTGCAAAGAAAACCTTGAGTTTTCATTAAATCAACCCGCCATCCTGATCCTCTCTCGGTATTTTTAGCAAAACCCTCGGCTTATTAAATCAAACCACAATACATTCCATTCATTGCTTCTTTACAAGCTACATTAAACATACAATTTGAACATCAAAATACATCAAAATCAAAAGTTGTTCAATATAAAATTAGATAAAAAATTCATAAACTACAATTTTATTGTAGAGCAAAATTTAAAATTCAAAATTCTTTTGCAATTAGTTTGCACAAATTGTTTATATGCGATCCGTTCTACTCAAAGTTTGGACACCAAAATATCTTCAAATAGAAAATATTCAATAAAAATGTTGCTCAGAATTTCAAACTCTACAACTTCATTACATAGTTCAATTTCAAAGTCAAAGGAATTGTACCAAAATGCTCAAAATTTCAAAACCTAAAACTTCGCCATACAACAAAATTGTAAATTCAAAATGTTCAACATAATATCCTATTTTGCTAAAAGTATAATATCGTACCACCATTCATATATAATTTCTCATGCAACAACCACAATAACACGGTATATTTTAATATAACCACTACTTTCTTTAAAAAAATACCATCACGTCCATTAATCACCACATGATTAAATGTCCAAATCTTCTCATTTCACAAATACATTAAGCTTCTAGCTAATTGTGCTCCGCCCTCCCTAATAAATAATTTTAGCCCTCCTTTCACCACAACGAACATAGCAAAAAAGATCATAGACTCATTTCCATGCCTAAAATAATATACTGCTTAAATGATAGTGTCATGACAATAAAAAACCAAATATATATACAATGTGTAACAACGGGCTACTGACCATGACACCTATGCGTAAATAACGAAGCGACAAATTTATTTTACCAACATTGCTTTTTAAGAAAATATATTTACCTAGATACACTAATTATTATATGCACGAACAAAATTTTGCATTAACCTACAAACATACAACATGAAATACAGCCTCCGCGCGCGGCAAAGCCGCGAGCCTTTCTAGTATTATTTTAACTTCAGATAGTTTGGAATTTAATAGGGATAGCAAGGTGCATGTACATACTATGCAAATAGAAACACTCGAGCCTCATCAAGTAGCTTGATCTCGGATTGTTGGAGCTCACGACCTCCAAGTTAGACCCAAGCTCGGTTTAATTCCTAGTATAGTTCGTGACTCACGAACTATACTAGGAATGCATTTTATTTAAGACTCACGAACTATACTAGGAATCAACTAGTATAATGCATTTTATTTCTTTACCTCTCTTTCTATTTTTTATACTTGTAACTTTTTTAATATAATAGATGAAATAATAAAATTAAGTGATCATCTCTTTAATAATGCACTACTTAGCTACATAATTTATATTATACCAATTAAATTAGGCTCTCCTCTAATCATTATCGTACTGGGCTGATCTTTTTGGTATTGGCTATCGATCCAAATCTTATACAGGTATCCACAGCATGAAACTTTAGCAAATAAGACGAGAAAATAATATTCATATAAATACTGATCAGCGAAATTCTGACTGCCAAAATATTACATACCTACAAAATATATATCTAACAAATAAGTTATGGCTATCTTCTCCAACTCGACTTTAATAAAATAATGATACAATGTTTAGAGAAACTAAGAAAAATAATGATACAATGTTTAGAGAAAATTGCCTAATTTAGTGCTTATTATAGATGATGTTTCGACTGACCATATCAAAAAAATTGAGAATTTTGATATCTTATGATCCACCATTTGGAATATCTTGTTGCATTGATCTTTTTTAGCATAGTTCTTTGCAAAACAATTCTATTAAGTGCTGACTCCAAATATTTCAAATAATATCTCTACCTATTTCTAAAGAGCAGAGTATTTTTTAAATTTGTTATCGATTTTGGTCATTAAATTTCTCATCAGATAAAGGTTGAAAGTGGACGGAGTTCACATCTAGATTGTAGTCTCCTCCAACTAGGAATCAAGGCCACCTTATCTTCTTTATAAACACATGATTAGCGGGAGGGGATGGGAACATAATGAAGTATTGGGCTTCACCAACACGGAGGCGGCTGCAAGGTAACCATGCATCACAAGGTAACTACGCAACAAGTTGGTGACAACATCAGCGAACAAAGAATTGGTGAGTAAAATAAGGTAGGCTCGCTCATCAAACCACAGTGTCCAGACGAGCACACATACTAATATGGTGGGTACCCTCGTCATTGAGAAGGTCAAGGTCACGACAGCCAGGACAGCCAGTACCGTAAAGGATGGCAGGAAGATTTTTTGTTGAGGAAGAAGGATAGGTGGCATGTATAAAGATGTTAAGAAGTGCTAAAGGTCAAAATTTTATTTGAAAAAAATTTGAACGAGATGCTCCCATGTGGAATTTAATTACGTTGTGATGACATTTAAGTAGATAAGGTTAATAAATGCTTCACAGTATCACCCGTAGCAATACAAGAGCATATTTACTAGCATTATAATAAATTGTTTCAGTTACCTCGGTGTTAGCAAACATGCTCTGCAACATTAAATCATATAGTAGAGCATAAAATCACGCTGATAGATATTTTATATGCTAGCTATGTAACAACTAACATAAGCTATAAATAAAGTACTAGACAACAAAAAAACATCACATATGAAATCTATATTATCTAGTCTTGAGAATTTATTGCTAAAGTGAGATGGAATGTAGAGAAGCATACCTAACTTTTCGTGTAGAATCAGCACGAGGAAAAATAATTTATAAACTCCATAGAAGCTGAAGATTCAAAAGAATAATACACGCTATATACAACATATATATTGACTTGTACATTTTGTATCTAAAATACTCTATTTCTAAAAGTTAAATGAACATATCCATTACTACAAAATAGACATTTGTTTCAGGCCATTTGTCCCGGTTACCTTTGGGCTCGGGACAAAAGGTGGCTTTTGTCCCGGGTCCAACGGCTAGTCAGGCCAACGTGGGGACATGGGCTTTTTGTCCCGGGTGGAGCCACCAACCCGGACAAAAGGCCCCCCTTTTTGTCCTAGTTGGTGGCTCCACCCGGGACAAAAGGCCCAACCCTTTTATCCCAATGGCCCCTTTTGTCCCGGTTGGTGTTACCAACCCGGACAAAAAAGCCCCTCCACGTGATAGTTCAAAAGGAAGTTATTCTATACTGAGTCACGTGTACTACTTAGGTGAGTTAGTAAGGAAACCATGCGCTAGGCAAGAGGTCTTGGGATCGAATCCCGTGGTGTGCAAAAAAAATTTTAACGTCAGGCACCTTTTGTCCCGGTTCTGCCACCCGGGACAAAAGCCTCGAGGCTTTTGTCCCGGAAGCCTTGTCCCGGTTCCAAAACCGGGACAAAAGCCAGTTTGGAACCGGGACAAAAGGCTGAATCTGTAGTAGTGATCATAACCACCTATATAAATAATATTTATGCAATGATGCTCAAAAGTCATCAGGAAAATAATCAGTTAGCTTGTGAAATAATTTATATTTCAAACACATTCAACAAAAAAATGTACTTCTATAATATTGTAGCTAGGTGACTGTTATCTGTAAAAGCGATAATATATTAAGGTTTTCCAAAATTGTAACTCATATAATAACGGCCACTCAAAATTTTCAGTTGGGACACATTGTGCCCATTAGGCATGAGAATCATGCTCAAAGTAGCACAAGGAAATGATAAACTGATAAACTTGCTACTTAATAGGTAGTAGGCATGAAAAGGATCATATTGCTCTTCTCCTTCTGTGTATTAGAAAAAGCTGCCTCCTAGGCACCATTAAATCATCAGCATATGTATGTTATTCGGTGATCTTAACAGTGAAAGAAGCTACCCCTAGGCAGTGTCTGCTCATAGAAAAAAATATACTTCAGTCGACATATTATAATATTGAACTCAGGCGCCAAACATGTAGCGAAGCTAATTTTTATGCATTGACGGACTGGTATTTTTTCTCTCTGAAACATATGCAGACGACCTCGATGCGGTAGAAGAGCAACAACCAGATACAATATATGATGATTAATCTGAAGGGGAAAAGCATACCCATTCAAATGCGTAAACATCAAACACAGTAACTTCTCCATTGCATTGAATCTTGTAACAAATTTAAAGGAATTTGGGTTTATTCAGAAGCAAAAGTAGCATATCACAACCCCTATGTAGAGAATGGTCCATAGCTGATGTGCACTCATAGCTGATGTCCATAGCTGATGGACACCTTGCAGTGCGCGGGAGGCAGCAAGCGCTCTCGTGTGAGGAGGAGGCAGCCCTTTTTAAGAAACCTGAATACGATGTAGTACAATCTCTTGCCATGTTGACTTTTAGGTTCTATTGGACATAGAGAACCAAATTAAGGTGAGCTTTGCCTAGGTTTTAGAGCATGGACCAGTCTGGTACTGTAAAAACCCATTGGGGCCATTGTTACCAATTTAGAGTCCGTTTGGAATAGGGGACTTAAAAATAAAGGAAAGGAAAAACATAGAAATAGGATAAAGGTATAGTGTCAAAACAGAGGAATGAAAAAATGCAGGAAAGAAAAATGAAGCAGTGTTTAGAATAAAGGATTATGCAAATGTAGGGAAGCTAAGACATCAGAATGAATTAAGAAATAACCTGTACTTAGCAATGATTTAAACAACAAGGAAATGTTATTATATATGGCGGTTTAATTATTTTATTTACACAGAATTACCTAACACCACAAACAAATTGCTGTTCAAATGGAGAACGCCATAGGGAATCAACTTGCCTGCTTTCAGGCGGTGCCTGGCTACAGATGGGAGCATATAAGCATATTGCAACAACTAGCACTAGCAAATGCCTAACGCTGACAAGGACAACGAACAAGCTTGCCTAATGACGGCTAATCAACCGCATCCGGATGAGTTCAGCGGCGAAGCTGCCTTGAGCTTTCGCTAAGGAAAAGAAAACCAGATGCAGGAGTAGGGATGGTAACGAATCATAGTTCACTTGATCCTTATATATTTAGCTCAAAACTATATAAGATAAAAGTCCGACTTAGATTGTCTAGGCTAAAATTTGAAGCCATTTACTAGCCCCAGGTGGAGCGGATGTTTTCTTTCACGAGAAGAACGTACAACAGCTACAGTAGTCTAGAGGAAACAGGTAGCTCATTTTCTTTGTTCTGAACCCTCTGTTTATTTCCCTTTCCCATGTTGGGGAAGCTAAACTTCACCCGAGTGATTTGGAGACTCTCCTTGCTCGAATTTTTTTCTTCCCCATCTACACCTTCTTCTCCAACTCCGACGAGCAACTCCGGCGAGGTTAGGGTTAGGGGTTGCTGCTCACCGCCGGCCTTAGAAGGAGGGCCGGCGGTGGTGGTGGTCGCGGGGGCGGCGAGGCCGGTGGCGCCGCCAGCCCGGGTGGTGGACATCGGTTGGGCTGTGTCGGGGCGGGGGCGACGGCAGCAGGAAGCGGCGGTGGGAGGCGGTGGTGGAGGGAGGGCTAGGGCTAGGGTGCCAGCCGGCATGGGCGGGCTAGGGCTGTGTTGAAGGGGTGGTGGTGGGGCTTGGCAGCGATAGCGGGCGAGGGCTGGCTGGCAGAAGGAGTAAGGGGAAGATGAAGGTGGGGGGAGGGGAGGAGGAAGAAGAAGGGGGGAGAGATAAGATGGAGAGAGGGTGCGTGAATCTGAAACATCCATTATAGCAGGGGCGGATCTACAGGGAGGGCTGAGGGGGCTCCAGCCCCCCCTACTGCCCAAAACTCCATGGAGCCCCCCCACAGTCTCCCTCTAAAATTTTGGAGACCATTGATGAAGGAAGTGAGGGAGCAAGGAAAAAGAAGGGTCACCAGCCCCCCTGCCTTCCATTCCTGGCTTCGCCACTGCATTATAGATTTAATGGCTGAGAAATTTGAGTGAGGAGATACATTATTTCACCTAGATGAGCGATAAACACTTACTTTGTGTGTGGGTGGTGTGGGGTTGGGGGGGGGGGGGCGGCTTGGGCTTACAACTTACCAGGGTGCTACATCCAGTTGGGTACTGTGATGCTGATCTCCATCCTCCATTTGGTAAAAATAAATCAAGAATTTGAGATTGACACCGCGCCATTCCCAAGCCCCAGTTTCAACTAGGGATGGCAATTCCACCCGCGGATGCGGGTATCTGCGGATTTTAGACCCGACGGGTACGAGTGCGGGTTCGATATTCCACCCGTGGGTGGACCCGCACCCGCATATTGCGGGTGCGGGTTTGAAATTCCACCCGCGGGTAGACCCGCACCCATCCAAAAACAAAGAAACCTCAGCCCAACCTATTTAGATAAGGCCCAGTCCAACTATCTTAACTATAAAATGAGCACATAAACTTATGAGTTTATTGTTAATTTATTCTTATTACTTTGAACTTATGAATTTATTGTTAGTTTGGCCTTATTACTTATAAAAATGTGCTATTTGACTGTTTAAATTGATGAATTTATGCATTTTTATTGTATATATTGTCACACCCGTGGGCACCCGAAACCCGCCCGAAACCCGCGGGTGCGAGTGCAGAAATGCACCCGCGGGTCTGCCTGCGGGCGGGTTTTTCCCAACTCTACAGGTTTGTCTGTGGTCGGGTTTTCACAAAACCCACACCCGCATCCGCGGGTGCATCCCTAGTTCCAACAATGTTTCTTTGAGACGGGTTGGTTTTCGCTCACACGACAGTCGAGATTGAACTGGAGATACAATACTCTCTCTTCGTATGGAGATTCGAGATTGAGGCCGCGCCATTCCCAGGCCAGGCCCCAGATCGATCGCGTTGATCTAGTCCAACAGCTTAGCTATCCCCATCCTTGTCCATGGCCACCACAAGAAAGAAACACGTCGTGCTCTTCCCCTTCCCCGGGCAGGGCCACCTCGCCGGCTTCCTCGCCATCGCCCGCCTCCTGTCCCGTGAGCTCCCGGACGCCACCGTGACGCTCGTCTCCACTCCACGCAACGTCGCTGCGCTGCGCTCCTCCTCCTCCTCCTCTTCCTCAGGCGTGGACGTGGGGCAGTCCTCGATCAGTTTCCACGCGCTGCCGTTCGTGCCGGCCGACCACGGCCTGCCCGCGGGCTGCGAGTCAATCAGCTCCCTCCCAGTGCCGGCGTTCATCACGCTCTTCGAGGCGTTCGAGGCCCTCGAGCCCGCCTTCGACGACTATGTGTCGGGTCTCCGTGGCGACGCCGACGCCGAGGTCTGCGTCGTCGCCGACGTGTTCGTCGCGTGGACGGTGGACGCCGCTCGGCGGCACGGGTGCGCGCACGCGCTCTTCGTCTCCTGCGGCGCGTTCGGTACGGCCATCTTCCACGCCCTGTGGAACCACATGCCGGCGCTGCCTTTCGGCTCCGACGGCGCGCTCCGGCTGCCGGAGCACCCGGACGTGGCGCTCTGCCGGTCGCAGCTGTCGCCGGCCTTCCTGCTCCGCGGTGACCTGAGCGACCGGTGGACGGCGTTCTACCAGCGGATCATCTGCCACGGGTACCGCACGAACGCGGTGCTCGCCAACACCGTGGAGGAGTTCGAGCCCACGGGGCTCGCCATGATGCGCCGCGCGCTTGGCGAGGTCCCGGTCTGGCCCGTCGGCCCCCTCGTCCGCGGCGACAGCTCGGCGGCGGGCTCGTCCGAGACCGACGACGACAGCGTCCTGCGGTGGCTGGACTCGCAGCTGCCGTCGTCCGTCCTGTACATCTCTTTCGGGTCCCAGAACACCTCCAACCCAACCAGATGATGGAGCTCGCCGCAGCCCTGGAGGCCACCGGCCGGCCGTTCGTCTGGGCCGTCCGGCCGCCGATGGGGTATGACATCACCGGCGCGTTCCGCGACGAGTGGCTCCCGGAGGGGTTCGAGGCGCGGGCGCGCGCCGGCGACAGGGGCATCCTGGTCCGCGGGTGGGCGCCGCAGGTGCGGATCCTCGCGCACGCCGCCACGGGCGCGTTCCTCAGCCACTGCGGGTGGAACTCGGTGCTGGAGAGCCTGGCGAACAGCGTGCCGGTCATCGGGTGGCCGCTCGCGGCGGAGCAGTTCTACAACGTCCGGGTGCTCGCGGAGGAGTGGGGGGTGTGCGTGGAGGTGGCGCGGGGGAACCTGGAGAGCTCGGCAGTGGGGAGGTCCAAGGTAGCCGAGGTCGTCGAGACGGTCATGGGGAACACGGCGGAGTCGGCGGCCATGCGGCGGCGCGTCGTGGAGGTCCAGGAGGTGATGCGGAGCGCGTGGGCGGAGGACGGCGGGTCGTCGAGGACGGTGCTGCACGAGTTCTTGAGAGCCATGCGCCTACAATGAAACATAGCAATGCCACCTCGTGTCGTGTTCGTATGCTCGGCGGCGCCATGCCATTTATTTGTCTTGATTGAAAAGTACTTTTATAATTCATGCATTTATTGCAAAATTATAATTATATTTTAACAGAAAATTATAATATGATGAAATCAGCTCGTGAGTTAGTGTAACTCTTTATATTTTGAGGAATAGAGATTTTTGTTAGAAAATTACCTCCAGCAAACTTTCAATTCGATATCTAAATATATAGATCTTCTCTATTATGGATTTCTCACTATAGCTTAAGATGGAGAGAATTCTCTCTAGACTATGCACAAGATATAGAAAAATTGTTGGAGAATACAAAGATACAAAATGATTTTTACTCAAATGATAAAGTTTAGAATAACTCTTGAAGATGCTCTAAATGGATTATACTGTCAGACCCGGGGCATCGGGACTACTCATAGATATATAATATTTTAAGTCAAGGGATAATGAATGGATGTATCTTGCCTCT
This sequence comes from Panicum virgatum, assembly GCF_016808335.1. NCBI lineage: Eukaryota > Viridiplantae > Streptophyta > Magnoliopsida > Poales > Poaceae > Panicum > Panicum virgatum. The sequence continues at coordinate 16,479,790 of NC_053153.1, read as the reverse complement.
TTTGTAACTATTCGAATAGGCGTAGAACTAGTTGTATTACAAGGAAAATACCCGACCAAGTTGTAGTTGGACTCCAACAGTACTCGGCTAGGACTTTCCATGTAACCCTATCCCTCCAGGGTATATAAGGGCGGACACGGACCCCCTCGAAACATAACAACACCTAACGCAATATAAGCAACCACACATGACGTAGGGTATTACGCACCTCGCGGTCCAAACCAGTCTAAATCCATGTGTTCCTTGCACCATCGAGTTCCAGAGCTAGTCGACCCCTCACCTACAATCCTACTGCTAAGGGTATTCCTGAGCAGACTTGGCGGCTAAACACCAACATATACATTCCTTGAAAGTTAGTTATCCTAAAATATAAGATATTTTTTTGTTCAGGCTAAATAACCTATTCTAAATTTGATTAGATTTACAGGGAAGAGTAATAATATTTTAAAATTAAATAAGAATAATTAGATCCATTATTAAATATATTTTTATAATTTATTTGTGGTGATGTGTTAGATGTTAATATTTACTCTATAAATTTTATTAAACTTAAACTATTTTAGATTTTATAACTATTTCAATTAGTATAAATTAAAATATTTTATATTTCAGGATAGAACAGGAGTACTTATCTAATAATTCTTGCTTTTACCTCGGTATAATTTCTCCATTTCCGGAGGGCTTAAATGATGTTCCCAAATATTAGAAAAAGCTAGGAGCTATAGTCGGGGTTCTTTGCCTCTTGGCCTTCCCTGTTCTTCCCCACTTTCAGTCCCCATTGCACAGTAAAGAAGCCGAAGGAGCTGCTGACCGTCCGGCCCTGGTTCTCAGGGAACCACCTCCGCGGAGCATCCAGCAATCTCTCTGTAAGACTTGTTTCTCTGTCGTTGGCTAAGCTTTTCCTTCTCCCTCTCCTCCCCATTCTCGTCTCTCCTTTGCTGAGAACAGTTCGATGCAGGTGTCCTGTGATTACAAGATGAGCAAGAAACGTGAGAGCTGCAAGGAGAGGGATGTCTTTTTCGACTGGAATGGCAAAATTTATCAGGACAAACATTTCTTCAGGATTATGGTTGGTGATTTTCGTCAAAGAATGGTAACCTACTTCTCTGATTGCAACTTAGTAGTATCTTCTTTCGACTGCACTGGAATTTTCATTATATGCTGTGAAAGTGGAAACCTGTCCAGTTACAGTATCTTTATTCTGCTTTCTAAATTTCTCATTAATCCAGAGGAAAATGCAACTAATATAATACGAAAAGACTTAGTGAATCGTGTTCGCTACTAAATGAACCTTTTTCTTTCTGGAAGCAATGGTAGTAAACCAACTATATGAACGAAATCCAATTGAATCTGTAGATGCACAATTCCGTGCACTCTGGTTACTCTTACTTCACATATTTGACATCTGAAATGGATTAGTTTACGACTGCATAAACATAACTACTCATATATTCTGTCCATTCATCAATGCAAGGGGTATTTTGATTTGAAAAGGTCAAAATTTTAAATGGATTAGTTTAGTACATTGCCTCAACAAATTCGTGTCCAGAAGAATTTTCAGATGTTTATTTTGTAGCAATTGATAATATATTGTAAGAGAAATCGAAGGTCAAAGTATATTTTTGAAGACTTTCTCCAAAGATATGCCTTATATTAATATACAGAAGGGAGTAATAACAAGAAATGCCTTTCTACTGTTTCCTCACCTCACAAGAGCTGTGTTCTGAGCCAACCTTTTGAGCAAAAGAGGTTAAGATATCTTATCTAATGTGCAATTTACTGGTCTGGTTGTTGATCTGTTGCAGACCATACCACAGAAATTTGTGCAACGTTTGACGGGGAAAATAACAGGAACTATCAAGTTAGAATCACGTGCTGGTTCTAGTTTTGATGTTCAAGTTATCAACAATCAGGGTAAGGTATCCCTTGGGTTTGGATGGGAGGCATTTGTCAGTTCTCATGATTTGAATAGGGGAGACTTCTTGGTATTCAAATATAATCGGAGGTCTCATTTAAAGGTTCTAATCTTTGATCCAAGTGGTTGTGAGAAATTATCATCTATCGTAATGGATGCTACTCATAAATCACAAAGGAAAGAACCAGTTGGCATGCCAAGCCCATATCATGATATCTCCATGAAATCTTCTTCAAGTGCAAATAAAGCATGGGAACAGCAGGATAGCTCAAATCAGGGGCATAATGTGATCGATATCAGTTCATCGAGTTCTTTACCCAGATCGTCAGGTTGTCGCCCTGAATATCAGTCTTATTATAATGGAAAGTACATTTAGACTTATTGTTTTATGGATTTTTGTTGCAGAAGATGCTACATTTCCCAAAGACGATCAGGAAGTGCAATTTGTACCAGAGTACATCTTACCATGTGGCACCTATCTTACTAGCATGCAGAAGCAAAAAGTGAAAGAGAAAGTCCGGGCAATTCATTCTGAAATCCCCATACATGTCTGTGTCATGACGAAGAGCAACATATATGGAAGAAGTCGTTGCATGGTGAGTTAAGATACCTGTTCTTGAGTGTATACATGATTGGATTAGATTTCCCAAACATGTATGTTCGCACTGCAGTCGACATGCATAAGGCAGTGTATTCCTCATTTGTTTTGATTGCACATTTGTACTATATGTTCCTGATGGGAAATTTCGATTTGGGTAATAAGCTAATAATGTGCTATTCTAAAAACAAGGGGTGTCACATACTCTTAATGGCCAGTATTTGGTACAAATTAATATTGCAGGAGCCAGTATAATGCATCAAAGTTCCTAAAATTATCTTCATTTTAAATGGGGCCTTGATATTGAAAATAGAATGAAAACATTAAGATTTTGCTGTTTGTAATACATTATGTCTTTGTTTCAATTGCTGTTACTCACACCCTTTCTCTCTGCACTAGAACTTTTCTCGACAATATGCTGATGCATACCTTCGATTTGAGAAGAAAGAGCTGATGCTTCAGTGCGGTGGCAAAATTTGGGACGTGCGATGTTCAAAGGTCGGCAAACATACAAGGCTTTGGAAAGGGTGGAAGCAGTTTGCATCAGACAAGAATTTGCAATTGGGTGATATCTGTCTCTTGGAGCTCCTGAGAAACAAGGAGTATACGATGAATGTGCATATCATTCGCAGTAGATGAAATGTTGTAGACCAGTTCTGCTGGTCGTACTATCTTTTGCTGTTGGAGGAGTTTTCCCCTTTCTGTTTGATCGATAAGCATCACTGCTAATGCACTATCTGTGATGTATGTTCTATATCCATCCACCTAGTTACTTTGCTGTGAAGCATATGTTGTTGTTGCGTCTTGTGGGTTTTGGTCCATTTTGTATGGTGAAGCCATGATTCCATGAAATATTAGCAAATAGATTGCAGTATATGATATCAACAAACTACTATAAAGTTCAGTTGAGCTCTGTTTTTGACCTGTCCTCAACCTTGTCATCTTTCTTCACAGGCACAACGGTTCTATGTTTCTCGTCTAAGTTTATTTTTGCAGAAAAGAGTGTTCGAATTTTGTTAGTATTATATATCACGCATGTCAGCTGTGAATAATTGGTCAACCCTGAAAACAGAGTTTAGTGAAGCAAATGAATTACCGAATGGCTTTTTAGTTATAGAACATCTATATGTGGGGAGATTTCGAAAACTGTTTAGATGCTATCTTTCTTCTCTTTCTTACTTGGCCTTTGCTTAACTATACATTTGGCGGTGGCAAAACAAATTAGTACTAGTAATTTTTCTTGTCATAAATCCAAGGAAAAATATCTTATGTTCCCAATTAGGAAATCCTCACACGTCTTTCTACTGCAACCAAAATTTTGATGAAGCCCTCAGTTTTGTAATCGTTCCGTTATGACCATTTTCTTATCTTACATTTAGACAATTTTTGGAAAAAGAGAAAAATAAAGATATGTAAAAAACAAATCATAGAAAAAGAAGATGCACATTGCCGGTGTAATGTGGACACATAGACCATTTCTTGTGTTCAGCGCGCGTCGGGTAGCATGACTTGCTGCTTTTTGTAGTTTCAATGCCTTTTGGGGGATGGGGGCAAGGAAAAGAAGAACAGTAAGCGCCACGTGCCGTTGCATCTGCTAGCAATATGCAGAACAGTAGAAGTTCGATCAGTAATTTTTTCATCCAACGTCCGACACATGCAGCCCTTTGCTGGTAAATGTCACGTCAATCATGAATGGAGCACGGTTAGCGATGCATTTTGGACATCCCGAAAATTAAATAGGATAGAGCTCCAATCTCGACCGGGTGTTATCATAGGACAAGTATTATGGTAGATTATAAATAAATTGAGTGCCGAGGTGGAGGGGAGAAAATAGCATAGAGAAGAAATGAACTGTTAGGCTATAGCTAGTTTCGACACAAGAATCAAAAAATTTTATGAGATAAACAAATAGACCGTATTAATAATGGAGAGCTAAACCACTATACAAATTGGCTGAGAGATATAAGCTACAAAGATTCATGTAGTCAGAAACAGACTAAATCATTAATTTTGCTCTTAGAGCAAGTACAACAAGAGCTTATAGCCCTTTATTTTTTTATGTGGCAGAAAGATATATAAAAATAAAAAATTAGAGAAAAGGCTCTTAGGCAGGTCTAATAGTCACGGTTGGGACTCGCCTGCTGGCGGCGTAAGGCGCGTGCGATGTGGCAGGACCCGCTGCCATTCAATATAATGGTTGCTGCTCAGCCAATAGGACCACGCGTAGAGCTTCTTCGCCGGCTGCGGCTGGCGCGTCGCGAGTCGCCCGTTGTCTTCTCTCTTCGTTTCTCTAATATGAGCTAGCTACTCATACATTATAATATTTGTTCTTATGTAAGAAACGTCTCTTCACACACGTTTAGACAATGAGATTAAATGAAACAGAGAGAAAAAGAAATAGAAAGTGATTATGGGCCATTGAAAAAGACAAAGTGAGAGACAACCTATTGTATGAGGTGTCTTTTATAAATTTAAGAGACAATAACAGGCTCTATATTGAACATGCTCTTACAAGAGTATTATGGGCGTGTTTAGTTCCCAAAATATTTTGGGCAAAATTTTTTGGGAGCGTTTACAATACTAATTAGGAGTATTAAGTATAGACTAATTATAAAACTAATTACACTGATGGATGAGAAATAGCGAGGTGAATCTATTAAGCCTAATTCATTTATCATTAGATATTATTTACTGTAGCACGACATTGTTTAATCATTGTATAATTAGATTCACTAGGTTCATCTCGCGATTTTATGGATTGGGTTTTGTCAGTTATCTACATTTAATATTCCTAATTAGTGGTTAAACGTTCAAAATTACTGTAGCGTATGAAATTTTTTGAAAACTAAACTGAGCCTATATAAACTTCTCCTTCTCTTTCCTCAAAAATACTCTACCATGTCTGATATTTAATACTCGTGATATTGAGATTGGCCTAAAATATTTATCATCAATATAATATGCTTTTGCATATTCTCTTGATTCTGGACTCTATTTGGAGAATTAACTCCTTAGATTATTTTGAGGACTCAAGTTTAGCCCTTGAATTAGCTCCTAAAGTTTAGCTTTTGCAGTTGTTTGGATCTATGTCTAATGTGAGAACAAAAGTATATATCATAATCATTGGCTTTACGTTCCATGCATGGGGTAATGAGAAAAGTAACTTTTCGGTAGAATTCACGCAGAAATAATCCTAATAAACACCTTTTGGAGGAGTCAATTCACTTTAGCTCCAAATAGCTTCATCCATTTGGATTCTTTGGGGCTAAAAAGGGAGAGGCTAAATTTTAGTCCCTAGATCCAAACAGGCCAACCATATTTTTTTTATCATTTTATACTAATAGACATTGAGAAAATTTTTATCATTTTATATTGATAGACATCGAGAAAATTTTCTATTAAACTTCGAAATACTATCGATAATGCATTTTAATAAATACTGAAAGAATATATTCTAGTGCGTTCAATAGAAATAAAAAAAATAAGGTAGTGAAACATAGAGCTACTTGTATAAACTAGTGATCAAAGATTAATATTTTTATAGGTGCTCCCTTCACGATTTTTCATTAAATGTTTGAAAACTAGTTTTTTTTTTTTAAATTGGTGGTTGCGAGTTAATATTTGGGAAGCTTTACAGGTAAATGCTCCACTACCAGTTAAATTTCCCATATTAGGAGTTGTCATCCCTTAAATGATGGCAATTTGGGATAAATTTTTTTGTGCAATGGCATACAAGAATTATCTCAAACTATATGATGTGACCAGATGAAAATGCATTTGTTAAAAAACCATTCCAAGTGTTACCTAGATATATTAAGTCAAAGTTATAAATGGCAATAGTTTAAATCTTATAAGAAAACAGTATAAATAATTTAACGGAGACTGAAAAAAGGGTATTTGGTCGGTCAATCTGTACAGTACTAATCTGACACCTTTCGTGTATTTATATCAGCCTCAGGAATCCTCACAGGAAGCATTGCAATGCTATCTCAGCACCAAGGAGACTGAAGTCTCTGAGTTCCCCTTCTTTCATCCGGCACTTCTCTCTTTTGATTTTTCCTTCTTTTTTACCTTTCCCCTAATTTCGCCCTGTTCTTCTGGATCTTAAACGAGTATGCAGAACTTGGACAAGAACTGCAGGGTTTGCATGGAGTGGCAAGAGCATTGCTACTGGAGCCACATGGCTGATGACCAGAAACACTTCTTCAAGCCTATGGTTGGGGACTTCACTGAAACCATGGTGAGCAACCATCTCAAGATTGCTCCTTAGTTTTCCTCCACTTGTGAATGTCCTGCTGGAATGAACTTGGTTGGTTTATTATTTCTCTATTTCTGAATAAATGTAGATGACTAGTATTTTTGGGCATGCATGTTGGTATATGCCAGGAATATTGCTGTCCCTTCATTTTATAGTGTTGCACAATGTTAGATGCTAGTTTCAGCATACAAATCTCAATAGCTTTCTGGTTGCATGTGTATCCATTGTAAACCCAAGCAAGATTATTGGGTAACCCAAAAGGAAGAAATGCGTCACAAAAGATCTGTTCTTTTCGCAGAGCATACCTGGCAGATTCGCAAACAATTTCAACGGCCACATCTCGGAGGTCGTCAGTTTGAAGTCCCCAGGTGGCGAAACATGGGGCATTCGAGTAGGCAACAATGCCAATGACGAGGTAATGCTCCAGTCTGGCTGGAAAGAGTTCGTCAGTGCTCACAGCATCGAGGAAGGAGACTACCTGCTCTTCAAGTACAGTGGTGTGTCCTCCTTTGACGTCCTGATGTTCGATTCAAGCGGCTGCGAGAAAGCATCGCCCCATTTTGCCCAAAATCATGGATCCGAAAGAATCGAGGGTTCTGCGGGCGTCGAAGGAGCGCGGCGGCACGGCAGCCACAAATCCAAGGGAGGGAAAGACTGCACACCCCAGTTGCTGCCAACCGACGACGACGAGGACGAGGACGGTGATCTGGAGTTGGCAGTTCAGAGAAACACCAGCCGGAGCATCCCCAAACCATGCAAACGCAAACTTTGCCGTGATATTGGTAGGTTAATGGTCAAGTAGCATCTGATTGTTTGCAGATGTAATTGTAGTCTGAATGTGAAATGAGATGATAACATGGTGCCTGCAGAACAAGTTCACTGCAGATCATGAGGAAGAAGACGATCTTGAGGTAGATCATGAGGGCGACGCCAAGACCGGGTACTACTTCTGCAAGAACGGCCCGGTGAGCGGGTACCATCTGACAGAGGAAGAGAGGGAGGAGATATCAAGCGTCCGAATCCCGGCCCAGCCGACGAACCCGGTGTTCGTGCAGGTGATGCACCCCGGCCATGTCCGCGGCAAGAAATCCGGTCTCGTGGTAAGTGATCTCCCTTCTGGAAACCAACTTCTTTTTTTTTTTTGAGCAAGGAAACCAACTTCTTTCTGCAACATCAATTTTTGCCGATACGGAACATTGTCACACCTTTACAGAATGTGAAAAAAAATCATTATTCAGATTTTCCTGAGTAACAAGTGATGCCGAGATTCAGATTCCCTCACTACCTAGAATCTCACAAAAGAGAAGATCTCATACAGTCCAGGATATACTGATGAAATGCTTGGTCTGTTTTGCTCAGGCCATTTCTTCAGAGTTTGCGGCGAAGTACCTGGGAGCGACCCGCGGGGAGATCATCCTCCACAGGGACAGGAAGCAAGGGGAAGTGGCACGTCCGCTACAACTGCAACAGGTTCAGCCGTGTCCTCACCGGCCGCGGCTGGTGCGGCTTCGTCGGCGACAACGGCCTCCTCGACCACGACGTCTGCCTCTTCGAGCTGATCAAGGGCAAGCAGCGGCTGACCATGACCGTGCACGTCCTGCGCAAGGTGCGCGGCCGCTTCGTCCTCCTGCGCTGAAGCTCTCGTGGCTCTTGCTCATGGCTGGAGCCGAGCCGAGCTCTGCTGCTTGTGTGTGTGGTGCGTTAACCTTGTGTCTGGTAACTCTGATGTCGCATGAACCATGAAATCGTCTTCAGCTTTGGAGTGTGAATATGCAGAGCTGCAATAGCTTCTCGATCAAGCAGCTCGTATGGTATGTTGAGCCAGTATTGTTCCAACGGTGTGTCGCCTCGACGATGCCGCATTGTGCACAACTTGTTTCAACAGCTCATCTTCTCATACCACCGACTGGTTCCAGGTGATTACTGGGTGATTAATAGATGGATGCATTTTTCTTTTCATAGGAAGCACATTTCTGGCTCCCCAAGTTCGTACGAAATTTCTTGGAAAGCATTTCCAGTCCTGTGTCAACCATTTCTTCCCCTGGTGGTAAATATTGCGCTAGACAACATAGCTTTCTGCTCATCCTCAGTAAGAGGCACGAGGCTGGAGAAGAAGTTGATATAACATATTGGGGTATCATGAAAACAAGGCAAAATGAAACCCTCGTTCCATGAAACTGACCCATGACTCACACTGTTAATAACACACATAACAGTTTGTAGCTGATTTGCATGTGATTATTCATTATATAAAAGTAGGAGCAAGTTGTCACGACCTAGTACTAAGAACTCTGCAGAAATGCAGGAAAAGTGTGGCAGCCGAATGAGCTTCCAAAAGATGCAAACTCCAAGAATTGTACTCTTGCATTGAAGGATACCAACAATGAACATTAAGTACCTGCAAATAAGGTCACAGACAAGGCAGTGAACATATATTCATAGAATCTCTAATCAGAACACAAAAATGTTAAGCTCACATACTAGTGTATTTTTTTAATCAAACTCATTTAAATGTGCATATTAATTGAAAGAGTCATATCAGTTTAATAAAATCCAAGGAGATACTCTCAATTTGTAGTGCTACAGTGGGAGGTGGAGCAGAGGTCTCAGATTGCAAAATATATATATAGAAAAAGGAAAAAGAAGATAAGATTTCTTAGATTACTAATGCCGTATAACATAAAGAACTCGACCACGGTAGAAAAACCTATACTCAGTGGCACTGAGTAAAGTGACATGGTAAATGTACGTCACTAATCAAGTGATGTTGCATGACATAACCTCCGTAAGCTATGTGATTCCACTTTCAACAAGTGAAAATATGAATGGTTTCATTTTAGCCTCCCTAAGTTCATGAACGATTTAAATGTTTTCTTCATGAGATAAGATCACCAGAGTAACCACAGAAACAATTTGTTAACAGCAGCACCTTTGCCATGCTTTAAAACTGCTTCCCAAGCATCATACATCATCGCCATTTCCTAATAGAAATCATCAAATCAACCTTTCATTATGATTATTGCAAAACTAATGATTATGATCTAGGGTTTGAGGAGGCCTTTGGTACAGGAGTCACACATTTAGCCTCCAAGAAACGACCAGAAATGCAGCACATGGACATGAGATAACTATAATTGAAGTTCAAACTTGCAGAATATATGGGTTTGTTACTTTGCAACAGACGATCAGCATAATTGCAATGCAAGAGCAAATACATGGATAAATACAGTGAACCATTTACAAAAAAAATATGTGTACAAGTATAAGGAATACCCATGATTCCAAATATACTTTCTAGATGTGCACTCGTAGACTACTTGCACAAAGAATCTTTCAATCTCGGTCAACAAGGAAAATGAAATAAAAAAACACGATCTATTGTGAACCGAAACTATAAAGTTAATTTCCAGTTATAGTTAAGCACATTTCGAGAAACTTCAAACACACACAAAAAAGGCAGCACAGTACAAATGCAACAATTTTGCGAATTTCTTTTCTCTAAATCATTTTCAAATCAATTGAACAAGTTTCTCCAGAAAGCTTCATTACTGCTCAGACTCACTTCGAGCAGCAAAACAAATGTATGAGTAGGGTCCAAGACAGTAAGCTTTATGATACTACAATTTCTTAAGCTCACAAATCATTCATACTGTATTCTTCTAGTTTCTTAACACAGATAACACTAAAGAAAATAAGAGGACCTACATCATCTTATGGAATGGGGTACCAATCAATCTGTCTGGACTCTTCATCAACCGTCTTTTCCATTTTGGCCTATCAAATCCCAAATTTTGAGTCCTTGTATTAGTTGTCAAACAACTTTATAAAGAACAAAGCATAAAACCTATAAACTGCTATAAACTACTAGAGTCACTGAACAACAAACTAACAGGCAAGGAAGTCAACATTATCTCATGATGTTAGTCGGTAGTTATAGTTACATAGTTAAAATTGGTCAAAGAAGTTAACAGAACCGGAGGGATATTTTGTAAAAAGTATCTAATTACTGCAATAGATCCAATATGTGTGTTACCATCCATTGAAAATGGCCTGATCATAAATGGGAAAGAAGATATTTTCATGGTCGTATTTGGATATATTGGAGCAAAATAAAGTGGTCTATATAATTATTGTAGATTTTTTTTTTCAATTTCTCATCTTGTCATGATGCTGAAACTTACTTCCAACCAACAGGCTCATAGTGCCTTGCAGTAACTTAACAATTCAAAATTATCAACTTCCAAGATGATCTATACTTTAGAATTCATGTGGCACAACAACCCATTTCCACCCAATGAACCCACCAGGAAAGATACAGTGATAATAGTTCTGATTACATCTCAGACAGCATTTCACCAATCAATTCTCAATCAAAACCATGACACAATCAATTAGGAGATACATTTTACAAAGACATACTTCCAGACTATAATTTAAGCGCTCAAGCTACAATCCATTCCTAGTTCAACAACTATGATTAATTCATAATACAGTCCCCACCACACAGAAAGAAAACTCCAAGCAAGCAATCCTCCCAGTTGACATGTACAGAATCATCGCATGACTACGAATTGACCAAACACAACAATATATACCCGACGAAAATGAGCAATCTTAGATAGTTAGATGCAAACAGATACAGTATCAAATGACGATGGAATTGACATATCACGATGCATGACCACTAACTTGCTAGCGATCCTGACAAGTGCGGCAGAAGAGGGTACCCTGGGAGAGCTCACAGCACGCCCGCACGCTCGCCGCCGTGTGCCCGGTGAGCCTCGCCACGACCGCCGCCGGCGACCCCGCCATCGCCGCCAACGGCCTGCACGGATCAGAAATCACCAGTCACCCACCATAAGGCCGCGTCCCCCCAACATGTACGAGATGGGTCCCATTTCGATTTACCTTGCGGTGGCGAAGGCGAAGGTGGGGACGCGGCGGCGAGGGGCGGCGGGGAGTGGAGCGGCCGTGCGGACGCGCGAGGCGGCTGCGGTGGAGGATGAGGCGGCGCGGGCACGGACGGCGGCGAGGAGAGAGCGGGAGGCGGCGCCGCGCCACGCCATTGCCTAGGGTTTCGTCGGAGGAAGGAGGAGCGGGCTGCGGGTGGCGGTGGCAGCTGGCACGGGAATGGCGGAGCCGCGGAGGTGGATTTTTGTTGTTTAGGGTTTCAGGTAAAAACGAAAAAGTACTGGGCTTCAGGCCCATGACGCTTTGTACTGAAAGTTGGGCTGGGCAGAAATAGAAGTGCTGTTGCTATTGAGTTATGCCTATAAGTACTTTGGGATTTGGGAACCGCCAACATGAAAAAAAAATCATGTCGGCCTGTTGAGCTGTTCCGCAAATCCAATTTCCATATAGCTTTGGGATACGGGTCCAGCCCAATATTTATGGTTGAAACAATAATGGATTAGGTCCGGTCCAGTATAACATATAATTTTTTTTCTCTCCAGAAGTGCACACACTACTATACCCATCACAACAATGCAGGCTCTCCATCCCCTATAAATGTATGCAAATGCACCCTAAGTCTCTAGCCCATCCTATGAATTTATATATAGACCGACTAACACTGCCACAAAAAAGTGGCACAGTACTGGGCGCAAGGCGCTGTTAGTACTTGTCGGTACCATATAACAAGGATATCCACTTCTCTTGCAGCAAGACAGGACTCGCGTAGTCATCTATAACTACGCCATAAGGGGCGGAGCAGCCGGGCCCGACGAGTCCGGCTCTTACCTCACCAGGCCAACGGACCCGGACCCGCTCCCCGCTCTGGGACGGGTCCGGTGACGCCACTTGTCCCAGGGGAGGGGAAGCTCCGCGCCTTAATAACCGGGGGCCCCGGACCTCCCACGGGGTCCCGGACCCCCATATACTATCCGGACCCCTCAGCGGGGAAGGAACAGACACCCCGCCTGGGGCAGGTCCGGAGCCGCCACGTGTCCGCAGGCACAGGCACGCGCGCGGCCGCGAATATTCCTCGGGAAGACTCGCCCACATACCGCATTCAATATGGGAGACGTAAGTGCGCTCTGCCACAGCAGAGCCCGAGGCGACTTTTGCCAGGATGCACTGTTGATCGCGCGTTACCAAGTCACACAGTGCAGCCGCTGGCGCCGCCCACGCCACGCATGTCAGTCTGCTACGCCAGTTGGACACGACGGCTTGCCTTCGCCCATCATGACGCCTACGCGGTAGACCCAACGGTCTACGCCGCAACCTACACTACCTCAAAGGGCGCCTCGCCGATGGGACAGATGAATCCACTCCTCGGTCAGAGAGTCCACAGGGCGATGAAGCGTATCCGGGGAGAGATTCTCAACCACTGTAGCACCATTAATGCCTTCTGTGTAGTATACTATACATCCGGGTTGGACCCACCTGTCGGGGTCACAACGCCTGTGTACGCGTCCCCTTGGGCTATAAAAGGGAGACACCCGTTAGAGAAAGGCAAGGCCGAAGAAGTCCCGGCAGAGGCCAGTACCTATCCTAGTTAGAGGATAGATTCATTCTTACACAAGAGCAATACAACTCACAGTGGCTGTAGGGTATTACGCTCCGGCGGCCCGAACCACTCTAAATCTTCAAGTGTTCTTGCTCCCTAGGTAGACCTGCCGAATCGCTTAGCACTTCCCCGAGTACTCACCCTCTGGGATTAGGCGGGTGCACTACGCCACCCGGCTGTGGGTCTCAACAAACCACGACATTTGGCGCTGTCCGTGGGGAACGCGCAGGCGTAGGCTAGATCTCCGCTCACCTCTAGCCTTCTGAGGTTGAGCTCATCCTCTGCAACAACGACGAGAAGATGAAGAAAGGCGTGGCGTCACCGACGCCGTATGCCCCGGCACCCAGGCGGCAGTGCCCTTGGTGCGGCGGCGCACGGCAGCGGTGCCTGCTGTGCGTCGCCACTACGACACCTCAGAGCTGGCGCGGTGGCGCGCAGCGGCGACGCCTGCTGTGCGTCACCCTACGACACCCCAGTGTCGGCTCAAGGTTTTCTCTCAGGCAACCACTAGGGTTCCCCTGCGGCGGTACGACATCGGCTCAAGGTTTCCTCTCAAGATGGAGCCTGGACCCGACGGTTGTGGCTCGGAGAAGATGACGGTCACCTTCTCCCTCGCCTGGCTCAAACCTCTCTCGGTACTGCTGCAGACAGGCCTCGACCTCTGCAACGAGGTGCGGGGGCCCTGTGTCAGCGCCGGGGGAAGCCGGCGAACAACCGCCCTTCTCCACGCTCCGTGCTCGTCCAAACGAGCACCCATCCTTCCGCTGCACCAGGGTGTCATGCCGGCTTCAGCTCACTGTGAGCGGCCACCGGGCTGGCTTCCGACGGCAGCCGGCGACGGCTGAGCCACTCCCATTCAAAGCCAAAGAATTTGTTCCCATGCTATATGAGCATGGGACAGTTCTTGTGCTGGGAAGAGCCCTGCAATCTCTCGAGGTGATGCTGGATGATGTTGTACAGGCATGTCCAGGTCGCCTTTGCCTCCGACGACTGAGAGGAACCCCCAAGGTGGCGATTCCACTCCGGCCAGGATCGTACATGCCTTACGGAACGGCGGCGGTAGGTTGCCCCTAGATAAGATTAAGAGTGCTCCTCCTTTGTAATGACGTGGTGCCTACGTGCAGTCCAGAGCGGTAAAGGTCCGCCCTTGTAAACCCGACCTCTGGCTTCGTCGCGCAAACAGGCGACACCAGCGAGTGGTTCAGAGCTGTAGAGGTCCGCCCTCGTAATCCCGACCTCTGATGTACACCACGCTAACCATATGAATCAAGTAATAAAGGAGATTTGCTTTCTCAGTCTTATCTTTACGTTAGATTAATTGCACTCATCCGTTTCGGCTTTCCTTTGTTGCTAATGATCCACATTGAGTTGCTGGCTTGTGGTCAGGCTGGGATACCCCTTCTAGCTGGAAGGCGGCCCGAACTCCTAGGGACCTGCTCCGGGGAAGTGGTGCTTGTATCCTGGGGTGGAGAAGTTCTGCGTAGCTGCTTAGCCTGGTAATGTACCCTAAGCCTACGCACTTCACTGCCCTGTTACGAGTCCCCTAGTATCCGAGGCTGCCGTGCCTAGAGGTCCGGACTCCTTTCTAGTATAAGGCGTGGTTTCCTATGCCCTACCACAAGGTCCGGTGACGTATCTCGTTGGATCAATGGCGACAGCTCCAAGTCCACTCCGGTGGCCCGCTCCGGCGGAGACCGCTCGCCACGGTCGCCCAAGTCCACTCCGGTGGCCCGCTCCGGCGGAGACCGCTCGCCACGGTCGCCCAAGTCCACTCCGGTGGCCCGCTCCGGCGGAGACCGCTCGCCACGGTCGCCCAAGTCCACTCCGGTGGCCCGCTCCGGCGGAGACCGCTCGCTACGGTCGCCAGGAGCCGGGGTCCGGGGAAGTGGTGCTCGCTCCCTGGGCGATCCGAGGTCCGTGTAGCCGCTTAGCTTGGTTCCGTACCCTAAGCCTACACCTTCACCGCCCCTGTGGAGAGTACTCCAGTACCCGAACTTGTCAATAGGTGATCTGGCCTCCAGTGGGCCGGAGCACCCGCTCTCGACATAAGCACACCAACGCAACCAGGTTGTGTCGGAACACGTCATGATAAT
Source organism: Panicum virgatum (assembly GCF_016808335.1). NCBI lineage: Eukaryota > Viridiplantae > Streptophyta > Magnoliopsida > Poales > Poaceae > Panicum > Panicum virgatum. The sequence continues at coordinate 16,464,418 of NC_053153.1, read as the reverse complement.
GGCCCCACCTGCGGGTTCGTACCTCCCCGAGGTGGGCCCGGGGGCCACTGTCGGTACCCTGTAATAGGGATACCCACTCCTCTTGCAGCAAGGCAGGACTCGCGTAGTCATCCATAACTACGCCATAAGGGGCGGAGCAGCCGGGCCCCACGGGTCCGGCTCTTACCTCACCGGGCCAACGGCCCCGGACCCGCTCCCCGCTCTGGGACGGGTCCGGTGACGCCACGTGTCCCTGAGGAGGGGGAAGCTCCGCGCCTTAATAACCGAGGGCCCCGGACCTCCCACGGGGTCCCGGACCCCCAAATACTATCCGGACCCCTCAACGGGGAGGGAACAGACACCCCGCCTGGGGCAGGTCCGGAGCCGCCACATGTCCGTAGACGCAGGCACGCCCGCGGCCGTGAAGCTTCCTCGGGAAGACTCACCCACCTACCGCATTCAATATGGGAGACGTAAGTGCGCTCTGCCACAGCACAGTCCGAGGTGACTTTTGCCAGGACGCACTGTTGATCGCGCGTTACCACGGCATACAGTGCAGCCGCTGGCGCCGCCCACGCTACGCATGTCATTCTGCTACGCCAGTTGGACACGACGGCTCGCCTTCACCCATCATGACGCCTACGCGGTAGACCCAACGGTCTACGCCGCAACCTACACTACCTCGACGGGCGCCTCGCCGATGGGACAGATGAATCCACTCCTCGGTCAGAGAGTCCACAGGGCGATGAAGCATATCCGGGGAGAGATTCTCAACCACTGTAGCACCATTAATGCCTTCTGCGTAGTATACTATACATCCGTATTGGACCCACCTGTCGGGGTCACAACGCCTGTGTACGCGTCCCCTTGGGCTATAAAAGGGAGACACCCGTTAGAGAAAGGCAAGGCCGAAGAAGTCCCGGCAGAGGCCAGTACCCAGCCTAGGCAGAGGATAGATTCATTCTTACGCAAGAGCAATACAACTCACAGTGAATGTAGGGTATTATGCTCCGGCGGCCCGAACCACTCTAAATCTTCGAGTGTTCTTGCTCCCTAGGTAGACCTGCCGAATCGCTTAGCGCTTCCCCGAGTACTCACCCTCTGGGATTAAGCGGGTGCACTACGCCACCCGGTTGTGGGCCTCCACAAACCACGACAGTACTGTCTCCCGCAGTTGGTACTCGTGACATGTGACCTTGCGTGTACGCTCCTCTACCATCCCGCCCACACAACACATGTGAGTAGATAGAAGATGCTATTTTTTGAACTAATTCAAGGGACGATTTAGTATCGGGCCATAACCAACACCTGGTACTAAATATCTGGTAGGGGCCCTCAGTCATTTAGTGGCTTTTAACACCACCCGGTGCTAAACGGTGGCATTTAGTACCGGGTGGTATTAAAAATCGTACTAAACGGTTGCAGGGGGCACTGTGCTATAGAACCGGTACTAAAATGACATTAGTATCGAAATTAAAGCAACCGGTACTAACTAAAGGTTGACGAATGCCTTTTTTAGGGATTTGTAGCAGTGTAAGTTGTCGAATCTTAAAATCAACAAAGTTATGCCTCCTGTTAACATGGAGTACGCACTACTATAAAAAATGATTTGTAGCAACGCCTCGATTTTTTTAGGGATGGATCTAAATGTAACCCGCCCCTACAAAGGGTCTGCGGTACTGTAGCAGCTAACCCGCCCCAAAAATATATTTTTTGGGGCGGATCATCTCCTGCCCCGTTCCTAAAAATAAGACTATTTCTAGGGGCGGGTCATCCCATCACCCGCACCTGTAAAGTTTGAAACCACTGCGCTGAAAGTTTGAAACCACTACGCTGGGCGAGGTTAAAAAATTTGATAGCTGCAGCACCCCTACACGTTCCTATATCTCTCCTTCACTCTTTCTTATCCTCAATCTCTCTCCTCCCTTATCTCTTTCACTTTCTTCCAAGGCATGGACGGTGGTCCGCAGGCGAGTCGTGGCCTCCGGCGGGCAGGGGGCGAGTCGCCGGGCGGTGGCGGCCTGTGGGTCCAGCCTCCCGCAGCCGGCTGGGCGAGTCGCGGCCGGATCCGGAGCGGGCGACGGCGTAAGCGGGAGCGGCGGCGGCGGCGACGGCGACCAGGGGGCGAGTCGCCGAGCGGCGGCGGCCTGCGGGTCCGGCCTCCCACGGCCGGCAGGGCGAGTCGCGGCCGGATTCGGAGCGGGTGGTGGCGTAAGCGGGAGCGACGGCCGCCGGCGGAAGTGGCGGCGGCCTGTAGGAGCGGGCAGCCTGCGGAAGCGGCGTCGTCCGGCGCGGCGGGAACGGCATGCCGCCTGGGCGGCGGCCGGCGGCAGGGAGCGGCGCGGCGGCCGGGGGAAGTGGCGTGCGGGTCGCGGGAGCGAGCGGCGCGGGGGCCTGCGCGGCGGGAACGGCGTGCCGCCTAGGCGGCGGCCCGCTGGAGCGAGCAACGCGCTGGGCGGCTGTTTTTTTATTTTTTTTAATCTATCTCTAGGGGCAGGTCGTTCGGTGGTCCGTCCCTATAAATCCATCTCTAGGGGCGGGTCATGGCATGGCCCGCCCTTTGAAATTGATTTTCAGGGGCGGGCCCTTAATCGCCCCTAGAAAACATGATTTCTAGCTGCGGGAGACAGCTACGGGTGGCGCCCGTCCCTACAAATGTATTCTATCCGCCTCTGAAAACCTTTTCTGCAGTAGTGACATATACTTAGGGGTGGATCCAGGGGTGGAGCCCACCTACCTCTATGCGGTCTATGGAGCTCCAAAGCTTCCCAATAATTTTTAATCAGAAATGAAGAAGAAAATAAGGAGGAAGAAGAAGAGAGGACTATACCCCTAGAAGGAACGCGAGCATCATATATTGAGAGAGACGAAGTCATCATGCACACGTCTTATTGATTGTATGAGAAGGACGAAAATGAGCATCTTATTATTGTTTGTATGCACGTCAACTACTGCCGATCGAAAGAAGTATAACAAGTCACAGCGTCGAATATGGGATGCAATATGTTCATACTTAAATGAATGGCATATATATCGGAACGAATGACAAGAAAAAAAAGTCCGAATTACACCATCGAAGCATCTTATTATTTTTTGTTTGCACGTCAACTACTGCCGATCGAAAGAAATATAACAAGTCACATAGCGTCAAATATGGGATGCAATATGCTCATACATAAATGAATGGCATATACTCCATCTGTCCTGAAAGGTAAGTCACTTTGGTTTGTCCTAAGTCAAACTGTTTCAAGTTTGACCAAGTTTATAGAAAAAAGTAATAACATTTTGAATGTCAAATGAGAATAATTAGATTCATTATGAACTATATTTTCTTAATTTACTTATTTGATGTGCTAGATGTTAGTATTCTTTTCTATAAATTCGGTCAAACTTATACTATTTTGACTTATGACAAAGCAAAATGACTTACATTTCAGGACGGATAGAGTAGATCAGAACGAAGGACAAGAAAAAAAAAAAGAAAAATTCGAATTACACCATCGAATTATCGCAGAAGTCTGATTTTCATGCTTCCACTATAAATTCGGATAACATAGGCTATCCAACTATCAAAACCAAACAAATTTGGACCTTGGGATGGTTTCCAAGGCGATTTTGTATTTATTAAAAAGAGTTAAAAAAACTCTAATTAGATCTAAAAATCAAATCTAATTCATTTTAACTCAGAAAAATATGAAACCAGTACCAAAATTTTTCTGGAAATGTGACATATCTATTATTGTTCCATTTCAAGCTTAATTATTTAAAAATAATAAGCATAACTACAAGCAATCAAATATTAAGAAAATAAAAATGATCTAAAGTATATAAAAAAAATATATCATGCCAATAGATAGGTTACATTTTTAGAAAACTTCTGATACCCTTTCGTGTTTTTTGATCTAAAGTAAATTATTTATGAACTTTTTAGTTTAAATTTGAATACTGTTAATTCTCACAAAATACAGAACCACCTTGGAAACCACTCTAAGGTTCAAATTTGCACGGTTTTGATAGTTGGATGGTCTATGTTTGTGACATCCCGAAAAATTTACCAGAATAAATCACGCGCTAAAAATAATTTTCAAAACTCTTTTCATCGTTGAGCTCAATCATTCCTAAACCCCTGAGCCCTAATTCCACCGAAACATTCCCCATCGGATCTCTGTCCCGACACCCGATTTCAATCACCGATCCATCTCCCTTTTTCTCCTCGCTCCGCGTGCATCGCCGTCCGACCGGACATCGCAGCGCGCGTGGCCGACCGGCCCCGCGGTCGCCGCCGCGAATATCGCCGGCGTGCGCTCACTCCCTCTCTCTTTCCCTCTCTCTCTTTCTCTCTCTCTTTCCTTTTCTTTTTCTTTTTACTTTTTTCCTCGTTCCCCTTTCTCCCTCCCTCTCCTCTGCCGCGCGCTCCCGAGCGCCGCTCAGCTCGGCGCCGCCCCCCCGGTTCCATCCATGCACATGCGCGCGCCCGGCCGCCCCACGCGCTCCACTCTCGCGGCCGCGCCGCTCGCCGACACGTCCCGTCGCCTAGCCACCTCGCCGCGCCGCCCACCGAGCCACACTGCTCGCACAGTGCCCCGCCCTAGATGCCGCCCTCGACGCGCACATAGCTCCACGATGCACGCAAGCGACCGAGCGCCATTAAAGGCACCCCGCCAAGCTCGCCGGCCACCACCACCGCGGACCCCTCCCTCCACCGCCTTACCTCCCCTACAAATAGGCCCCCGCGACGCTCGTCACCTCCACAACACTCGCCCACCTCCCGCGTGCCTCCTCCCTGCCCCCAGCGCCGCCGCCACAAGCTCCCACGCCGCCACCCGCCGGCCCTCGTTGCCCCACCTCCTCGCTGCGCCCCGGCCCGAGCCAAGGTAGGGGATGGATTTCCCTCGCTCTCCTCTCCATTTTCCCCCCTAGCCCTGGCCGCCGGCGAGCCCCGTTGGGCCGCCGTCGCCCACCGCCATGACGCCGCCTCCGCCCGAATCAAGGGGGGATCGATTCCCTGTGGCCCCCTCTTCCTTTTCTCCTTTCCCCCGGCCGCCGCCGGCGCCCTGCCTCCCCCTCCCCTGTTTCCCAGTCGAAAGGAAGAAGAAGAGGGCAGATTTGCCCTTGGCCCCCTCCCCTTCTTTCTATTTCTTAAAGAGTCCCTCCCCCTCTCTAGCCCTTTAGCAAAAGAAGCCTTCCCTTTTATTGTTTTTCAAAACTAACCCTTCTACTATATAGAAATAATTCTAAATAAACCCCTACCTTTTTCCAGAATAGCCCGAACATTCCCCAAAATTCTAATCAAGTCCTTTCACTAATTACAAACAAGTCCCTGGACCCTTATTTAGCCCTAAATACCTCGTTAACTTATCATTTCATGCGCCAAAATCCTCCGATCGACCTGAAACTTTACCACGCTATTTCTAATATAATTTTGGCCATGCCATTAGAAAACTGCCCAAAAATATTACTCCTATCCCCATATCTTAATTGTTTTCGATTCGAGCTCAGCGATAAAATCTTTATTTCTTTTTCTTGATTGTGTGCTTGCTTGTGTGCATCGTAGATTATGGTGTGAACGAGGGAGAACCCGTCGACGAGCATTACTGCGAGCAAGTGAACAAGGACCAGTTCCGCGACCCCGAACCCAAGGGACAGTACCTCGATCAGGACTTCCCGGAAGGCTTTGAGAACGGCAAGTTCAACCCCGCCCTTTGATGCATGTTTTGTCCCAGTTTTTATAAACACAACCTATTGGCCTGTTTTACAAAATTGCATGTATTTTACCTGCTGAAAACACAGTTGGATAGCCACCCCTTGATTTGTTATAATCATTCCTTGACCACCTAGGTTAATGTCTGAATGTGTTCTGTTTGGACATTAATCGCTGCTAGAACGCTTAGGACCTTAAACACGGTACAACTTGTCTTTAAAAAGAAAATGTGTGAGTGTGTGGGAAGGGAAAATGTGGAATTTTCGAAAGATGGGTTTAGACGGGATGGATGGCACTTCTAGGTGAATTGCCAAATGGTGTCCTTGTACCTGTGTGGTTGAGCAAGGCTGGGAGATATCCATCTTGTCACAATTAAGGACCAAGTTGATGTGTCATCTTGCCTAACTCCACTATCGTGCAAACCACTCGACCGTTGTATGGGCAACGACTTAGCATAAACCCCACTAGTTAGTCTGATAGCCATCAGGAGAGCTGAGAGCAACGGGTGACCAAGGAGAAAGGATAAGCTCTGTGTAACTGATGCCCCGGTTAAACCTCGGTGATAGGTCAATGGCCCCTTGGTGGATCCTGTGGTGGCTAGTCAGGTCTAGCTAAGGTGGGTAATGGCTTTGTTGGGATCTGCACCGACACTAAGGTGATCATGCTGTGGTACCCCGCTTGTGGGTAAAGTTGTACACCTCTGCAGAGGTAAAATCTATTCGAATAGCCGTGCCCACGGTACTGGGCGAGTTACGGTTTGGTCACACAACTAGTGTTTCTTCTAGGAATGGATGGGTTGGAGTGAGTCATTTTGGAAAAGTGTCCGGCAGTTGTGCCGTGTGCTACGGCGGATGAGGAGTACGGTAGCAATTTAAAACTTGGATCTTGTGTGGATCAATCCTACGGGTTACTAAGTGCAAGATAATGGCTTTTGAAAACCCATTTCTTTCAAATAAGCCCATGCATAAAAATTAGCTTTCCGCAAATTAAATCCTAGCCTTATCTTTGATTTACCCTGTGCATTATATTCTGTATATACCCCCCCTCCGTGGGTGTGGTTGGACTTGCTGAGTACGTTTGTACTCACCCCTTTCCTAATTTTTACAGAAAAAGATCCAGACTTCGTTCCCGAAGACGTTGAGTAGGGGTTCCATCCTACACCCAACCTTGCCTGTGGATAGGGTCACCCGCAGGGAGCTCCATATGGCGCAAGACTCTGATGACCTCTTTGTAGTTAATGTCGTGGTATGGGTCTTAGTTGTTATCCTCGCGATATTGGCGCTTCACTGCCCATTACCGCGTAGAGTTGTACAGTGATGTACCATCTGATGTAATAAATGTGTTATCAGCCTCCTGGGACTGATGTTTGTATCACATTTAAGTCTTCTCTTATGAGGGGACGCTTCAGGTGGTATCAGAGCTATAGGTTGGCCGTAGGACGTGACTAGGATTGAGACCCCTTTTTCGAGTCTTCCCACATTAGGACTTTCCTTGCTTAATCCTTTTTCCACACAAGCACTCACCGCTGGTTCTTGCCCTGTTCCAGATGGCTGACAATGGATGAAGTGGTGGAATCTGCCACGCAGAGCCCGGCCTCCCTAAGTTATTGCTACTCAGCCTGGAAAGCGTCGGAGTTGTGGACCCACTAGAGTACGTCTATCGGGAGTACGACTCCAGGGGCACTCTTCGGTGCGACATGATGATCTTCGTGGGAAAAAGCACCCGCTACCCTGACGTGGACCCCTGGTTTATCTCCACCACTGGCTTTCGCTTCCCTGACACCTACCGAAAGGCCGCCCAAAAAGCCCTGCGACGTCTGCGCGTGGTCTACAAGCATCATCTTCAGCGGAGTCCTATGGGATTTTTCCCGCCTACTGGAGAAAGAGGATGCTCATGGATTGCCCGAATGAGAGGACTCGGGAGAGAAGAAGAAGACCTAGAAGATACGGTCTCCCACCTATCCATCTATCTCACCGGCCTGGATGAACTCTACTGCGAACAGGCGGCACCACTGAAGCACCAAATCCGCAGGGCAGAAAAGGCAATCCAAGAAATGGAGGAACAACAGACAAGAGCTGTACGAGACGAGTATTCCCTAGCCACTCTCCAAGCCCAATGGCAAGACCACGAGGCTCATAGAGGAATAGGTGGGTTGATAGAAGAAGAACCCGAAGAAACCCATTGAGATAGGGGTACTCAGACCGAAGATGATGTGATGGAGCAGTGCCTTCCACCAAAGAAACACCCTATCCGGATCGAGGAAGAGTCCCCATGAGAGGAGAGTAGCACACCTAAGCTAGAGCCTCTATCCTAATAATCGTGTATCCATGGAATTTGTACCCCATCATGTTGTAATAATAAGTACCATCTATCCTCTTTGTACATAAATATTTATGCAAGCTTGTTCACCCTATCTTTGTTTCCAGATGGCTGAGGAAGGATGGACCCAGGGCAATTGCCAAGCTGCACCTAGCTTCCCCAGCCTCTTGATCAATGCCCTAGAAAGCCTTGGCGTTACGGAACGCCCAAGATACTACAGCAGAGAGTATGAGCACCATGGTACCATCCGCTGTAGGGTGATCCTGGACATCGCCAAAAGTGACCGCTACCCTGACATCCAGCCATGGCGATTGACCGCCACAGGGTTTAGGCACCAAGACACCTATCCTTTGGCCGTCAGGAAGGCGCTCCGTTATCTATGCCGGATTTTTGAAGGACACCTCGCTCCCACACCAATGAGGTTCTTCCCTCCGGCCATAAAAACCCCAGTTTGGGAAGCTCGTATGAGAAGCCTAGAACGGCGCCGCCATGAAGAAGACCCCCTGTACCACGTGGATACCTACCTAGCCTCCTTGGACCAGCTCTTTGACGAGCAAGCCAGCATCCTGAGGGAGCAGACCCATCGAGCCGAGCAAGTAGAGCTCGCGGTAAGACTGCAACAGATCAGGGCAGCCCAAGCCGAGGCAAAAGCCGCAGCCGCGGTCAGCAGCGAAGTGGTTGCCTGGAAGAGCCTCAGGCAGGCCCGGGACCGGCGAATTCAAGAATGGACCAGAAGTGGAACGCTAGTCCTAGTAATTGAGGAAGACCATGTTCTACTCGGGACACCCGTCATAGGATGGGGACCACTCTTGAGAACCCCACAAGCCCCGCTCGAGAACCCTGAAGGGCCTACTGCCGCTGTTGAAGGGGAAGCAGCTGGACAACACTTGGAAAATGGGAACCCAGAGAAAGGAGAGCAAGGACTGCTCGTTCCCCTGGAAGCACACTCCAAAGAAGGCTCTCCCCGCGAGTAGCATGCCCCAAAGCCACCCCAGCCCCTTCGTCTTAAGTTGTACCCTTAAGTGTGACCCTGTACCCGGACGTGTAGTACGCGTTTGACCTTGTCAAAATGTGTCCCCCCTCTTGCTGTAATAAAGTTGTGTGTGCTTGTTGTTTGCTAGTTTGTGTGCTTGTTGTTAGTCTGTGTGCTTTTCGGTGGAAGGTAGATTCTGCCTTTTCAAAAATACAAATTAACCAACTTAAACATCACTTAATCCTAATCTCAATCTCACAAAAACTCTACCCAATCTACAGATGGATTCCTGAAGTGGTACGAGGGCCTCCCACAACCGGACCCCTGCAGCCGCTGGCGCGGGAGGACAGCCTAATGGACAGAACCCTCTTCGGCAAGAACAGAAAGGGAGCCAGAATGGAGGAGGAAACCAAGGATAAGTGCCATTGCGACCACCACCACCCCTCGGGGACCTGGCACAGATAATACATAATCAGACACTCATACTGGAAACCCTGGCTTATGCCCTCGTCGATAAGCGGCCAAGAGGGCAGACCATGAGTGACAAGCTGGCTGCTTTCCTGAGGACCAAGCCACCCACCTTTGCCGGATCCAGCAACCCCTTGGATGCAAACGACTGGCTGCGGGTGATCCAGAGGAAGCTCGAGCTGTTCGAATGCCAAGATCGAGATAAAGTTCTTCTGGCAGCCCACCAACTCACCGGGACTGCCTTAGCCTGGTGGGAGAATTACTGTGCCGCTGCCAAAGATGCCTCCACCATCACTTGGAAGGAATTGTGAAGGAGTTCCGCCGCTATCATATCCCCTCGGTCACCATGAAACGCAAGGCGGATGAGTTCCGCGCACTGCAGCAAGGAAGCATGTCAGTAGAAGAGTACACCTACCAGTTCATGGAGCTGGCCCGATATGCACCAGAGGAAGTGGACAATAACGAAAAGAAGCAGGACATGTTCAAAAAGAGATTGAACCCAGAGCTCTGAACCTTGCTTACCCCTCAGATCTACCCGGACTTCAACACCCTGATGAACAAGGTCATTCTCACAGAAAGGGCCAAAGCTGAAGAAAGGAAGGATAACAAGCGCAACTTTCTGGAAAACAAGGCCCGCTTTCAGAAACCAAGAAGCTTCAGCTATACTGCACCAAGATCTCAGGCCCCAATGCAGTATAGGACCCAGTCTCAGGTGACATGCTCCCAGGTTGCTAACACACAGTTTCGGAGCCAGACCACCATGAAGGCCCCGCAGAGCAATGCCAGCCAAGTCACCACCAACAACAACAATGCTAGGGCCTATTTCAACGGCTGTGAGATAGGGCATTACATTGCCAACTGCCCGTATGCAAAAAACAAGCCTGCTGCGTTGGTCTTCTCCAACTCGGTGAATGGGCCTAGGCCACCTGTGTCCGGAGCCAACCGTTTCCCCATCGGCAGCAACAGCAAGGGCAACAACAACAACAGCCAGCAGCCTTATGGACGAGCCCGCGTCAAGCACATCAACGCGCAGGAGGCTCGGGGTGCACAAGGAGTAGTACTTGGTGAGTTCCTAGTCAGCTCAACTCTAGCAACAGTATTATTTGATTCTGGAGCATCACATTCATTTATATCGTCAAGCTTTGTGGATAAGCATAAAATACCTACAGTACTACTAAACACACCCCTATTAACCCGGATGCCTGGAGGTGACATCAAGTGTCAATTAGATTGTCTACGGGTAAGGATCAATTTAAGTGGGGTAGAATTTCTAACAGACCTAGTAGTACTTAAGTCTAAGGGAATAGACGTGATCCTTGAAATGGACTGGTTAAGCCTGCACAATGGTCTCATAGGTTGTACTGACAATGTGGTACACCTAACGAACCTAGAAGGAGTACGAGTGACCTACCATACCCGGGGAAGTGGACCAGACCCAATGATGTTTAGCATGGAAGCCAAGTCCTTGGATGAAGTTTCGGTAGTAAATGAATACTCTGATGTTTTCCCTGAAGAACTTCCTGGAATACCACCAGATAGGGATATAGAGTTTGTCATCGACCTTGTCCCTAGAACCTCTCCTATAGCCAAGAGATCCTATAGGATGGCAGCCTCTAAATTGGCAGAATTAAAGAAGCAACTGGAAGAACTACAACGAATTGGTTTCATCAGACCAAGCTCGTCGCCTTGGGAGCCCCAGTCCTATTTGTCAAGAAAAAGGATGGGAGTATGAGGTTGTGTGTAGATTACCGGGCACTGAATGAAGTTACCATCAAGAATAAGTACCCCCTCCCCAGGATTGATGACCTTTTCGATCAACTATAAGGAGCCAAGTACTTCTCCAAGATTGATCTGAGGTCAGGATATTTTCAGCTCAAGATTAGAGAAAGCGACATCCCAAAGACAGCTTTTGTCACCCGTTACGGGTAGTTTGAGTTTACGGTGATGTCTTTTGGACTCACCAATGCACCTGCTTATTTCATGAATCTCATGAACAAGGTGTTTATGGATGAGTTAGATAAGTTTGTCGTAGTCTTTATCGATGAAATACTTATTTACTCCAAGAGTGTTCAGGAACACGAGCAACATCTGCGGGTAGTATTGGAAAAGCTGAGAGTACATAAGCTATATGCCAAATTCAGTATGTGTGAATTCTGGCTTGAGAAAGTAGCTTTCCTTGGTCATATTCTGACTGCAGAAGGAGTAGCAGTGGACCCTGAGAAGGTCGAAGCAGTCTCCAACTGGCAGCAACCGACCAATATTAGTGAAATCAGAATCTTTCTTGGATTAGCTGGGTATTATCGAAGATTCATTGAAGGATTTTCCAAGATAGCCCGGCCCATGACAGAGCTGATTAAGAAGGAAAAGAAGTTTGTTTGGACGGAGTCCTGCGAGAGGAGTTTTCAGGAATTGAAGAGAAGGTTGACAACCGCCCCAGTACTAACCCTACCAGATGTTCATCGGGATTTTGTCATTTATTGTGACGCATTCCGACAAGGATTGGGCTGTGTACTCATGCAAGACGGGAAGGTAGTAGCTTATGCTTCCCGACAGTTCAGGCCTCATGAGCAGAATTACCCAACACATGATCTGGAGTTTGCAGCTGTAGTGCATGCCCTAAAGATTTGGAGACATTATCTAATTAGAAATAAGTGTGAGATCTACACCAACTATAAGAGTCTGAAGTATATTTTCACCCAGCCAGATTTGAACTTAAGGCAAAGAAGGTGGTTAGAACTAATTAAGGATTATAATGTGGAAATTCATGACCACCCTGGCAAAGCTAATGTGGTAGCTAATGCCTTAAGCCGGAAATCTTATGGACCCAAAGATGCCCATCTGCAGGAAGAAATGGCACGATTGAATGTGCACATTGTCCCTCGAGGTTCCATTCGCAAGATGAGCATTTTACCTACTCTGGAGGATAAAATCAGAAAGGCCCAAAGTTCGGACAAGGACTTGATGTAAATCCGAATGCAGACTGGAGAAAATAAGGCACCGGATTTTAGAGTGGATAATGAGGAAAGTTTATGGTATAAAAATAGGATTTGTGTGCCCCAGGAAGGAGACTTCCTGCAAATAATCATGGATGAAGCCCATAACTCGGCCTACTCCATCCACCCAGGATCCACTAAGATGTATATGGACTTAAAACAAAAATATTGGTGGAAAAGAATGAAGGCGGATATTGCAAGGTTTGTCGCCCATTGTGATACTTGTCAAAGGATCAAGGCCGAACATCAGAAGCTAGCAGGATTGTTGCAACCCCTACCCATCCCAGTTTGGAAATGAGATGAGATAAGAATGGACTTTGTAGTGGGTTTGCCCAGAACACAGAAAGGACATGACTCCATATGGGTAATAGTGGACCGACTCACTAAATCGGCTTATTTCATATCCGTGCGGACCAATTACGGTGGAGAAGCGCTAGCCAAGCTTTATGTGGAAAATATAGTAAAGTTGCATGGTGTGCCTAGCAAAATTGTTTCAGATAGAGGGACCCAATTCACCTCTAGGTTTTGGAAAAGTTTGCATAAAGCAATGGGCACCAAATTGGATTTCAGCTCCGTCTATCACCCACAAACGGATGGCCAAACAGAAAGGGTGAATCAGATTATGGAGGATATGTTGAGAGTATGCGTCCTTACCTATGGCAAGGATTGGGAGCAGAGTCTGCTCTATGCAGAATTTTCATACAACAACGGTTATCAAGCAAGCCTGGGCATGTCACCATTCGAGGCTCTTTATGGAAGAAAATGCAGGACTCTCCTGATGTGGTCAGAAGTTGGAGAACGTGCTCTAGTCGGACCTGCACTCATAAAGGAAGCAGAAGAAAAAGTGGCCGAGATTAGAGAAAAGCTGAAGGCCGCCCAGTCTCGACAGGAAGAGACGAGAAATAAGCTTTAACCAGGGAGAGTTCGTATACCTTAAGGTTTCACCTACTCGGGGAACTCGAAGATTTCAGATACAAGGAAAGTTGGCCCCTCGGTACATTGGACCGTACCGAGTTTTGAAAAAAGTCAGAGCTGTAGCATACCGTCTGGAGCTACCAGAAAGAATGTCAGATATACACCCGGTGTTCCATGTATCCCAGCTAAGGAGATGTTTGAGGGTACCTGAGAAAGAGCATGTGCCAGAAGAAGAAATTGATCTACAAAGAGACCTTCGGTACCAGGAAGTACCTGTCAAGATTTTGGACACTGGCACTAGGAGAACAAGAAACTCCGAGTACGGATTTGCAGAGTACAGTGGAGCAGACACGGAGTAGAAGAAGCTACATGGGAACATGAAGATGCTCTGAAGAAAGAGTTTCATAATTTGTTTAGGAGCCAGCCGAATCTCGAGGACGAGATTCATTTTAAGTGGGGTAGGTTTGTCACATCCCGAAAAATTTACCAGAATAAATCACACACTAAAAATAATTTTCAAAACTCTTTTCATCGTTGAGCTCAATTATTCTTAAACCCCTGAGCCCTAATTCCACCGAAACATTCCCCAACGGATTTCTGTCCCGACACCTGATTTCAATCACCGTTCCATCTCCCTTTTCTCCTCGCTCCGCGTGCATCGCCGTCCGACCAGACGTCGCAGCGCGCGTGGCTGACCGGCCCTGCGGTCGCCGCCGCGAATATCGCCGGTGCGCTCTCTCTCTCTCTCTTTTCCTCTCTCTTTCTCTCTCTCTTTCCTTTTCTTTTTCCTTTTCCTTTTTTCCTCCTTCTCCTTTCTCCCTCCCTCTCCTCTGCCGCATGCTCCCGAGCGCCGCTCAGCTCGGCGCTGCCCCCCGTTCCATCCACGCACACACGAGCACCCGGCCACCCCACGCGCTCCACGCGTGCTCCCACGCGCACCAAACGGCCGCGCCGCTCGCCGCGCCGCTCGCCAACCCATCCCGTCGCCTGGCCACCTCACCGCGCCGCCCGCCGAGCTGCACTGCTCGCACAGCGCCCCGCACTGTGCTGCCTCGACGCGAGAGCGCGAGCCAAGCTTGACGTTGGCCATAGCGACCGGCCACGTGCGCGCCTCACCCTGGACGCCGCCCTCGACGTGCACGCCGCTCCGCGACGCACGCAAGTGACCGAGCGTCATTAAAGGCACCCCGCCGAGCTCGCCGGCCACCACCACAGCGGACCCCTCCCTCCACCGCCTTACCTCGCCTACAAATAGGCCCCCGCGACGCTCGTCACCTCCACAACACTCGCCCACCTCCCGCGTGCCTCCTCCCGCCACCTGCCGGCCCTCGTCACCCCACCTCCTCGCTGCGCCCCGGCCCGAGCCGAGGTAGGGGATGGATTTCCCTCGCTCTCTTCTACAGTTTCCCCCTAGCCCTGGCCGCCACCGAGCCTCGCAGGGCCGCCGCCACGCACGCCTCTCTTCAAAACTATCCCTTCCACTATATAGAAATAATTCTAAATAAACCCCTACCTTTTTCCAGAATAGCCCGAACATTCTCCAAAATTCTAATCAAGTCCTTTCACTAATTACAAACAAGTCCCTGGACCCTTATTTAGCCCTAAATACCTCGTTAACTTATCATTTTATGCGCCAAAAATCCTCCGATTGACCTGAAACTTTACCAGGCCATTTCTAATATAATTTTGGCTATGCCATTAGAAAACTACCTAAAAAAATATTACTCCTATCCCCATATCATAATTGTTTCCGATTCGAGCTCAGCGATAAAATATTTATTTCTTTTTCTTGATTGTGTGCTTGCTTGTGTGCGTCGTAGATCATAGTGTAAATGAGGGAGAACCAGTCGACAAACAGTACTGCGAGCAAGTGAATGAGGACCAGTTCCGCGACCCCGAATCCGAGGGACAGTACCTCGATCAGGACTTCTCAGAAGGCTTTGAGAACGGCAAGTTCAATCCGGCCCTTTGATGCATGTTTTATCCCAGTTTTTATAAACACAACATATTGGCCTGTTTTACAAAACTGCATGTGTTTTACCTGCTAAAAATACGGTTGGATAGCCACCCCTTGATTTGTTATAATCATTCCTTGACCACCTAGGTTAATGTCTGAATGTGTTCTGTTTGGACGTTAATCGCTGCTAGAACGCTTAGGACCTTAAACACGGTACAACTTGTCTTTAAAAAGAAAATGTGTGAGTGTGTGGGAAGGGAAAATATGGAATTTTCGAAAGATGAGTTTAGACGGGATGGATGGCACTTCTGTGTGAATTGCCGAATGGTGTGCTCGTACCTCTGTGGTTGAGCAAGGTTGGGAGATATCCATCTTGTCACAATTAAGGACCGAGTTGATGTGTCATCTTGTCTAACTCTACTATCGTGCAAACCACTCGACTGTTGTATGTATGGGCAACGGCTTCGCAAAAACCCCATTAGTTAGTCTAATAGCCATCAGGAGAACTGAGAGTAATTGGTGACCAAGGAGAAGGGTTAAGCTCTGTGATAGGTCAATGACCCCTTGGTGGGTCCCGTGGTGGCTAGTCAGGTCTAGCTAAGGTGGGTAATGGCTTTGTTGGGATCTGCACCGACACTAAGGTGATCGTGCTATGGTACCCTGCTTGTGGATAAAGTTGCACACCTCTGCAGAGTTAAAATCTATTAGAATAGTCGTGCCCACGGTACTGGGTGAGTTACGGTTTGGTCACACAACTAGTGTTTCTTTTGGGAATGGATGGGTTGGCGTGAGTCATTTTAGAAAAGTGTCCAGCAGTTGTGCCGTGTGCTACGGCGGATGAGGAGTCCGGTAGCGATTTAAAACTTGGATTCTGTGTGGATCAATCCTACGGGTTACTCAGTGCAAGATAATGGCTTTTGAAAACTCATTTCTTTCAAATAAATCCATGCATAAAAATTAGTTTTCCGCAAATTAAACCCTAATTTTATCCTTGATTTATCCTGTGCATTATATTCTGTATATACCCCCTCCGTGGGCATGGTTGGACTTGCTGAGTACATTTGTACTCACCCATTTCCTAATTTTTACAGAAAAAGATCCAGACTTCGTTCCCAAAGACATTGAGTAGGGGTTCCGTCCTACACCCAACCTTGTCTGTGGATAGAGTCACCCGCAGGGAGCTCCGTATGGCGCAAGACTCTGATAACCTCTTCCTAGTTAATGTCGTGGTGTGGGTCTTAGTTGTTATCCTCGCGATAGTGGCGCTTCACTGCCCATTACCGCGTAGAGTTGTACGGTGATGAACCATCTGATGTAATAAATGTGTTATCAGCCTCTTGAGACTGATGTTTGTATCACATTTAAGTCTTTTCTTATGAGGGGACGCTTCAATGTTATTCGATTTTGTTGTTAAAAATTGAAAATCACACTTATGCGATAGTTTGAGGGTGTAAATAAACTTTTCTAAAAAAACCCAGCGCGCGCAAGCTAGGAAAGGCCGATGCATGCATGAATCGATGGACGGCGACTGACGTGAACGCTCTGGCTGCACCGTCGTGCCAGGCCGGCCCCTCCATATGCATGCATCGATCTAGCTATACGAGCGTGCGTGCTCTGTGTTTCTTTGAGCCTTCGAGATCGATCGAGCCGGTCCCGCCGGGGAAGCAGCTCTGCCAGCGCGCGGCCTTGGACTTCGAGCTCATCGGCGGTGGATATATATCGTGTTTCGTTTAGTTTCGTCGCTCCTGTTACGTTGTAAGTATACGTAGGGACACCTCTGTGTAGGGGTAGGGCTCTATATTCTCAGCGAGAGTGCCATGCATGTTTTGTCTTCTCAGATCCACCTTAACTGTGATCTGCGGCCCTGCCTTGGTAGTCATGTAGCAAATGATCAGGAGAATTATTATGCATGTCATCGTCAGGAGATAGATCATTTGGAGCTAAAGAATTAACCCTCTTTGGGTGTAAAGAGAAATGATGATAGGCCACTCCTTTAATTTGAAGCAGCTGCATATTACATCGTTCAGCACATGTTAGCGGAAAGGTCTCCCTGCATGTTTTTTTCTTGTATCGCCGCCCCCTCCCCCTAAACACACTACACCTCACATACAAACACAATGGCACGCTCACACCTTATACCATGAGCTGATGAGCACCTCACCTCCAAGGCTAAGAGAGATCGACTAGGCCAGTATATTTTGAAATTATTAGCAAAGTCACTACATGCACCTCGTTGTGGACGGGTGCGCCGTCTATATATACTGAAAGAATAATCAACCTAGCTAAAATGCTTTTGTTTGTATATATTTTCGTAGCCTGCAAACATAATCTCATTATTGGTACTACATAAAGAACTTCATACATATACGAAATTAATTAACTTTTACATGTACTCGCACTACAAGAGATTTCACTATCCATGATGATCGGTTATCGTCACTGAAAACATGGTTTTTCGTCACTGAATTGTAATGGTGACATTTACGCTGCGTCAAGAGGATCGTCATAGAACCACCGTCACAAAATGTGACTAGTGATGTTTTTCTCAAAAACGTCATAGAATGAAACACATTTATGACGATTCTCATATCGTCACAAAAGTATATTCCATGACGATTTCTGTATCGTCATAGAATACATATAATGACGATCAACATATTGTCAAGTTTGCACATTCTATGACGTTTTTTTCATCATGCAATGTGTGCTGTAATGTCACAAAAACATGAACCGACATGACTAATCTAGGATGAAATAGGCTCAATAGTCACAAAAAAATATTTTTGATATGATAAAATAATTGGTCATGACATATGAACTGACATTTTTCCAACAGATTTCATTACAATCATGTCATTGTTTCATCCATGATTGTTCACCATCTTCATCCATGATTGTTCACCATCCAACTATATAGAGGTTACAAAAGCAAAGGGTAGCTATATAGTGGTTACAAAAGCAAAGGGCAACACTAGGCCTAGTGGTCACCAGCAACACAAGTACAAAACATTAGCATGGCTTTGAACATCTACCATATACTACCACTAGAATGAAGGATGGTCAACCTGAATTTAACTGATTGATGATTGGCTAATCAGACGTAAAAGAAGAGAATTAGTAGTTTCTTGCTTTTGCTTGAGAATGACCATCTGCTCTTCATTTCTTTTATTTGACTCATTTGTCTCTTCCATTTTCTGCTTCATATCCGTCATTTCTTCCTGTTGAGAAATAATAGTAGCATGCAGATCTTGTTCATTTCTTTCAGCTTTCTCGATCTGCAAAGCTTGGACTTGAACTATTTCTTCAAGCTCTCTTATGCGTGCACTAGAAGTGTTAGTGCTGATTGGTTGGCTTCCGGCTGAATGAATACCCATGTTTTCTAGAAATTTGCTTGATGAACTGTACTCGGATAGAACTCTACCCACAATCTCATCTATAGGTTTAGATTCTTCACCTTCTTCTGGTGTTTCATCCCTTGCAGTTTTCATGGCATCCTAAGATCAATACATTCAGATTTGATAGAAAGGATAGAACCAATCATTTGATGGAAAGAACATAACAAAGCACTACAAATTTATATACTAGATCAGATTTTTCATCATATTGATGTTTTGAGCTTATTCAGATCCAATAGAAAGAAACAAGCATGGCAGCCACAAGAAAGCAGTGAACCATATTCAACATGTTTTCAGTTCATATTTTGACAAGGCAAGTAGCATGTTTCATGTTTATATTTCAGTTCAGAATATGCATTCAACTAAGATCACACATGCACATTTTTGGCAGTTAATATACTTACAATTACTTCTTGTACAACATCAGTATAACCCTTGAAACCTGCATAACATAAAAAAATAGATGTATTGTACATTTGTTAATTAGCAACAATATTAAAGTAGGGTGTAGTCTATAAAAAAAATACATTTAAGAACACACAGTACATACACTAAAGTTGAAAAGAATAAGTGGCTCAACCTTGGACCTAGATGATTTGTTCATCATTGTCGTTTCCTCTTCCTCTTCTAAATTGGTTTCACTTTCTTCAGATTCGTTGTTCTCATCAGCAGAGGGTTCATAGTCCAATGCAGATTCTTCACTGAATTTCAAGGTAAGAAACTGAGAATGACAATATTTCAAAATATTAATAAGCACTATGCAGCCAGAGCAAACAAATTCTACAAATGTAGGCATAATTCCAAGGCAAGCTAGGGCAGTGAAGTTTAAGGGCACAAATGGAGTCCAAGGCAGGCTAGCTTCATACAAACCAAACAAATCTCATCACAGACATTAGGACCCATGGCTGGAACACCCTGTTGAAAAAGATGTGAGTAAAGTAGTACCAAGTATCAACGGAAACTGCATGCATTATGCAACATACGAGTACATAAGCTTTAGCTACTTCAAATGACTAAGTAAATTTGCAACCTCTATGCTCTAAGTAGGCATCACATGTTATCATCTAAACTGAATACAAATAAAATTAATTCTTTTGCCAACTGGCCTATCAGAGAATAAATGCATGATGAATGTAAAACAAGTTATCATCAATTAGCAGGGAACAAGCATGAAACGATAAACTCAAACCAAATCAGATCAGGAAACACCCGCACCTTCTACTGGAGCATGGAGAAATGGTGTCGTGGCGAACCCATCATGGTGCGCTTCTTCCAAGGCGCTCCTCGCACTTGGCGCAGTGCCCCAGTCCACCACCACGCCGGCGCTCAGTTCATCCACGACATCAGAAACGGACGCATCCGTCCCCCGCGCTTAGGCGGGCATGTCCCCGCCTCGTTCCGCGATGGGCCTCCCCGTCGTTGGACCTCCAGACCAACCCATGAGGCAAGGAGCGACCCACACGGCGGCGGTTGGCGCGCATTCTCCAGGCCGCGGGTGCTTCTGGAGACAGAGGCGGCGGCGGGCGTTGGGCAGACCGCGGCGGCGGCAGGCGTTGGTGGCGTGGGTGCTGGAGAAACGTAGGGGTGGTGCGCCCGCGAAGGGCCTTGCCTCGGCCGGCTGCACGGCGGCGGGATTCGGCCAGTTGGCGAGGCCGCTGCCGGATCGACCTCAACCGCATCCAAATCGACCTCCGCCGCCTCCAAATCGAGCTCCGCCGCTGCCGAATCGAGCTCCGTAGCCTCCAAATCGAGCTCCACCTCCACCTCCCATCCGACCGCACGCTGGACGCCGAGTCCGCTAGCCGCCCGCCACCCGCCAGGCCGACTGCTGAGGGTGCACGCCGGACAGAGCACGCTAGAGGCCGCGCGGCACGGCGCCCGCCCACGCCTGCCGCGGAGGGCGCCCAGCCCACGGCGCGCGCCGGAGGGCAAGCGGCACGCCGGTCGCCCACCCCGGCCGCGGAGGGCGCATGGGGCACGTCGGAGGGCCAGCGGCACGACGGCCCCCCACGGCTGCCGCGGAGGGCGCGCGGCGGGGTGGCCGCCCACGCCTGCCACGGAGGGCGCGCGGACGCTGGCCGCCGGACGCGCCCTTCCCCCACCCCTTTCGGCGGTGGCGGCAGGGAGCAGGAGAGGAGGCGGCGGCGGGGAGCCGGGGCTCGAGGAGGACAGGAGGGGGCTAGGGTTAGAGTCGGCCGGCGCGGCTGCGTCTGACCCGGCAGCGGAGGCGGAGGCCGTCGCGCGGGATTACGGCGTCTGCGGCCGCGGCGAAATTTTTTGGTAGGTTTCGAACCCGGCGCGCGGCAGAGGGCGGGCGCGCGCGGTCGGCGGCTCGTCGCTTCAACGCGTTGCTCGATGGCGGGACCCGGCCACCGCACGCTCGCTCCGCCTCGACCTCCTGCGGATACACGTGCGCGGCTGGGCACTATGCTAGTATCTCATCACGAATGATTTTAGCACTGATATATTCAGAACTACTATATGACTACCAATGTAACCACAAACATAGGTCCATCTGAAATAAAATACAGCAAATCAGTTTTGTAATCTTTTTGTGACAAAAACACACTGGTCATAAAATAATCGTCATAAATGATTAGATGTTCCATGACAAATATATGAAATCGTCACAAATTGATGAATCTTTTATGATGAAAAATTTATGTTCGTCACAAATCACCGATGACCTCAACTTATTGACGAAAATACTAAAATCGTCACAGAATAGCCGGTATTCTATGACAATTCTAACACCTGTCATAATAATTTTCGTCACTGATACTCACTTTTCTTGTAGTGTGATCGGAGCTCGCTGTGCATGATCATCTTTCATCTTTAGAGTAGAGGCCAGCAACGGAGAAAATCCCAAAAGCACCTGAGAGCGTACGGGACCAAGGCATCGACCGTTGTCTCATCTATTTGTCATGCACAGTGAATCAAATCGACGGGTGCACCGTGCACGATCCAGTGTTTTTTACCGTACTACGTGGCACATGGTCCCTCTCTGGATGCATGTTAGCTGGGCTAGGGAAAAAATCCCATTTTGTTCTTTGATATCCCTGCAGTGACGAGAATAATTGTTGACACCGTTTTTTGATACGTATCAAAGAAACCAAAAGATACATAGTATTGGAATCGGCCGATGGAGTCCGTCCGATGGACCAGAGGAATATGCCGTGAAGATGCTGATTTGTCCGTTCTGGTGTTCGGCCGATGGATAGTTGGCGATGAAGTCAAAGAAGGAGAAGAGGATACGGACTCTACGAGAATTTTGATGATTCGGTTGTAATATTTAAAATAGTTTATCTTTAGATAATCTTTTCTTTTAAGTCAAGTAATATTCGCCGTAATCGGCTAGGACTTGATAGCGCTAGGCTATAAATATGGGTTGTAAGGGACCGAAAAAACTTGTTACACATCCAATACAACAAACTTTACAATTCCTTTGCACTTTTTCGACGACTTCGCCTTTTTTTTATTTTTTTCGACGAGTTCTTTCAAGTTGATCAAGGACGCCTCACATTCGAACGACTTGATTTGCTGGTGAGTTTTCGTTTTACCGAGTATATTTGAGCTTTAGCTACCGGGCGCATCGCTGTGGCTTGGTTCAAATGTATTCAAAAGTTAGAGTTTATCTAGGCTTTGACTTCCGGGCGCATCGCTGTCGTCTCGTCTAGATTTATTCACCAATTATCGTATCGGCTAGATTTGTAGGTTTTCCTATACTTTTTGGCCATTATCACATCTAAAAACATACTAGATCGGCTTTAGGTTTTGGAGTAACACTTTTATTATCTCAAGAGCCGGTTTAGATCTGTTTTTAGCTTCACATCATCTAAGTTACACATTTGTAGCTTAGATCTTGTCATACACACACGATCGGCTATTCAAAGCCGGTTCTGTCGTTTAGTGTATCGGCTGATCCTGCCGATACGCTCGTTTACTATACGCTTGCATTTAATATTTTTTTATCGTCTATAGTATCGGCAAAGCTTGCCGATACGCTCATCTGAGAGATATTCGGAATCCCAGCCGATACGCTCTCGAATTTGACTTTGTTTTCTCCATTGTCAATTTCAGGTCAAATTGAATGGCACGCTTGGTTGACTTTCCGTGACTCGGCGAACAGTTGCCCTGGGATTCCAGTGTGTTGATTTTTGCGTCAACAATAATATTCTATGATCTGTTGCTGTCTTCAATTCCTCCGGGGGCAGAATGCATGAATGCATTATTGCTAGTACCCCCTCTGTCCCGGAATATACTTACGTTTAGATTTTTTTCTCAAATTGAACCTTTTTAATTTTGACTATGAGTAGCAAAAGATCATAAAAGTTTATTACATATATATGAAAAATATTAGTTGATTCATGATGAAACCAACTAGCATAGCTGTAACCTTTTCTATTTAAAATTATTTATTCTTAATGATAGTATTGGTTAAAAATGAAAATGTGTGACTTCAAGTCTAAAAAATTGCTATATTTTGAAGCGGAGATAGTAATAGCATGCATGCCAGGGATAGAGAGGAGGCCCTGCCAACCATACCCACGCTGAGCCGAGCCAGAAGGTTGTAGTAGAACTGCGTACGTTTTTGCATAGAGAATGCTAGCTAGCGAGGAACTGGAGATTTTTTATTTATTTTTAACCTTTTTTAATAATATTTTAATTTCAACCCGTATTGGTTTTTATTTGCAGGAAGTAGCCCGTTTGGTCGCGCGACTTTCCCCGGCGCGACAGATAGCCTCTATCGCGCCAGTGCATGTGGCGCGACAGGGTGGCCAAGCTGGCGGCCCGAGCCAGCGCTGCGCCGCGTCGGCGATGACGTGGACCTCCCTGTCGCGCCACATGCACTGGCGCGACAATGTTGTCGCGCCAGGCGGGCTGGCGCGACAAGGCCAATGTCCTGGGCCCGCGCCGGCCTCTTCTCCCCCACCCTCTCTTTCCTTCCTTCACTCCTCCCCGACCAGAGCGCGTCCAGGGCGACGCCGCCGGCCGCCGCCCCCCAGATCCCCCCCAAATCTGGGGTTTTGGAGTGGGAAAAGTGGGGGGAAACGTTCCCCACCCTTCCCCGAAGGTATTGCTCCCATTTTTTCATCCTTTAACCATACACATTTGTAGATATTAGCGATTCTTAGTGATTAGGGTTTGGTTCTTGATTTGAAAAATAATGTCGTAGTTGATAGTTTTTTCATGATTAGTGCTTTAGATGATTCGTAGATGGTACTCTGCTCTCTATTTGGACGTGAGGTAGTACGTGCATGCATCGATTAATATGATTTCTAGGATTGAGTAGTGGGGATGTTAATATGGGTTTCTGTAACACCCTAATTTAAATTTCAATATTTAATAATAAATTTAATTGGTTTTATTTAAATTTCTAAGGATTATTGTGTTAGTCTTGCATTTAATCTAATTTTTTTTGTTCCTTAAATAATTAAAATTTTCCTTAGATTAAAACTTTGTTGCTGCATTCATGCTGGAGCATTTATTTTATTTGCTTGTGTGCATTGGGTGGTTGAATTCAAATTTTGTTTGAATTCAAATAGATTTGTTTGAGCTAGAATAGAAATAGGAAATAGATTTAGAAATAGAAAAGAAGAAAACTAGAACCCAGCAAACCCCAAACCCAACGGCAGCCCAACCCAGTTTCCAGCCCAAACCCAGTTTGGCCCATAAACCTCCACTGCGGCCCACCTCTTCCGCTCAGCCCAGCAAACCATGGGCCAGAGCCCTTTTCCCTGGGCCCAGCCGCGACCTCCCTCCCTCAGCCCAGCCCGCGGGACTCAGCAGCCCAGCGCCTTCCCTCCCCGCGGCCCACTTCTCCGCACCGGCCCACTCGCTCTCCAGCCCGCGTCACGCGCGTTCCCCCTCCGACTAGCCGAACCCACCGGTCAGTTCCTTCCCTTTCCTCCGACCGCAATCTTCGCGCATGCTCCTCTGTTTCGTTTTCGCCGCGCTCGCCCGCTGCCCTGTGGACCGTCCTGCCCGAGCCGCTCGGTCAAGAGACCCACCGCAGGACCGCCCGCCTCCGCTCCTTGCGCACGCAACACGGACACCGGGCGCCCCGCACCAATTTCGGATCCGCCCGGGAGTCGGTTGCGCGACTCCGCGCGTGCCGTGATTTCCGCTGGCCCGCACGCCGAGGATCGCTCCCGGGCCTATTTGAGCGTAGTCCGTGACCCCTCCCAGGAATCCCATCTGCAGCGCCGCCCTCAAACCCTACCAGTGCCGCCGAATCCTCTGCGCCGGAGCCGAGCTCCGCGCCGCCGTGGACCAGCCGCCCTGCCGCACCTCCGTGTCCCCAGTGCCGTACAGCAGCTCCGGACCGTGCCCCGGGACTTCTCCGAGCCCGCAGCCGCCGACCCCGACACCTGCAACAACCTCCTCCGCGTGCGCAGCGTCGACCCCGCCGCCGGACCACAACGTCAGCGCCCCGCACGGCCTCCCTACTTGAAATCCAAGCCCCGGTGAGCTTCGCCTTCCCTTGCCTTTCGTTTTGGACTAGAAATCGGAGCAAGTAGCTTGACCCAGGAGGTGGAACGCCGC
This sequence comes from Panicum virgatum, assembly GCF_016808335.1. NCBI lineage: Eukaryota > Viridiplantae > Streptophyta > Magnoliopsida > Poales > Poaceae > Panicum > Panicum virgatum. The sequence goes on along the minus strand of NC_053153.1, from coordinate 16,439,172 downwards.
TACGCCGGTGAGACCGACGCCACCGTGCCGCCTACCCCTTTCTCAGGCCGCAGCGAACCCACGCACTCGGTCTCGGTGGACTCCGCGTGTTTCCCCGGTGCTGAATCTCAAGAATCCCGACCCAGTAGAGCCCTAGGTGGCCGGGTTCGCAAAATCCTGTCGAACTCGCCGCCGCGAGTCGACGCCGGTGATCCCCGCCCCGGACACAGTCAAACCACCCGGCCCACACGCCAGCAGATGCCCGCACGCACACCCCTCCGACCCGGTGGTCCCACCTGGCAGCCTCAACGTTCGCTTCCTCACGCGGACGCGTGCCCCCGTTCTCCGCTCCAGGCCCACTTACCAGTCGTCCACAGACAACGCTTCCCTTTCCCCACGCCCGGACCCACTGGCCAGACACTGCTCGTGTCGCACTCTTACCCGGCCTGGGCCCGCAGACCAGCGACGCAGACCCCCGCCGTGCTCTGAGCCGTTCGTTCCACATCCCACTGTCCAGATCCAGTTTAGCCGGGGTCAAAAGAAACCAGGGGCGGTCAGCGTCGGGGGTTTTGCCGACAGACCCCTGCACTTTGCTAAAATCAACCCGCGGTCCAGCTTTAGTCAAAAATAATTCAGCATAGGTCCTGTTTTTAACGTTTTAACCCCCGAGCTTTCTGAAATTAGCACCCGCAGTCCAGCCCTTGAGTTTTTTATGCGCTAGCCCCTGAGTCTAACCTTTATTTATGTTTAGGCCCTCGGTTTTTGCAGAAAACCCCCTGGAACTTAGTTTTTATTGCAGATAAGCCCCTAGAACTTGTTTTTTGGCCTAGATTATGCGTTTTAGCTCCGTTTTAGGCGTTCTTTATATCCACGCGATCGTTGTAACGCGTAGAATAGTTTTAGCTTAGTTTTTCTTGCTGTTTTTATGTATTGATGTACTGTTTCTTAGTTTTTGTTAGTGTTTGCTTGTATGCTTATTGTTGTGCATTGTTTTGGCCATGTGTTCTGAGTAGACGCTGATCCATCTGAGGAGGCCCAGTACCAGTACCCAGAGCAGCCATCTTCTGAGCAGTTTGAGCAGCAGGAGCAGTGCGAGGAAGGCAAGTATAACATGAACAACACCTATCACTTTAAATACATTTTCATACTGCATTTTAATACTGTGTGCCTATAAGGATTTTCCTAGCCACTTTATATCCTTTATATATATCCCTTGGGTTGCATTTTGGTTAGTTGTGCTAGGTGCCGCGCTATAACACATAATGGTCCTTTTTAATTAATTTAATTAATGGTATATGCAACTTAATTCTGAGAGTGACCCTCTGTGTGGCTTGAGTGGCTCACATCTAGTTAAAATTGGTTTTTGTTAGAAACATGGTTTAGGGGGCCAGCACGGTGCTTACTGCCTGGTTGGCCACTCTCCATAAGGACCGGTTCATAGAGCGACAACCTGGGACAACAGTGCTACCACAAGACTAGAATGGGACGGTCTTGGCGTAATAATTAGGTCTTTTTGGTTTGGAGTAACTTACCTGCGGGGCAAGAGTGGTAAGCTTCTATGTCCCTCATACTGAGTGGTCTCATCGATGACGCCCACTAGACCTGCTCCATAGTCGCCGATCCAACCCTCGCGGTTATTCCTTACCAACGAGATTCATTGTAAAGGCCTCGTAGTGAGTCGCTAGTCATCTCACCTAAGGAAGTGTGATGAACAACTAGCGTAGCTCACGACTTGCGGGTAAAGATGTGCAACCTCTGCAGAGTGTAAAACTGGTATACTTGCCGTGCTCACGGTTATGAGCGGCCCAGATCCTCCTTTTGATTAGTGGGGTTAGCTCCTTCCGACGAGGGAGGTGCCTCTCGGGGTTAACTTGGTGGTTTTCGGTTTGGTTCTCAGTAGTTTCTTAATTAATTCTGATTAATTACTATGTAACTGGGTTAATGGTAATTCATCAACTTATAGTAAATAGTTTTAATAAAATTTTGTCAAGACTTAAAAGCTAATGCAGTCAGTCAGCCAACCTTAGAGTCTCATAGTTTGTGTTATACTTGTTGAGTACAAGTTGTGTACTCACTCTTGCCTCTTCTCTACTTTTTCCTCTTGGATACTCTACTGCTGCTCAGTTCCTGCCAACGCGAGGGAGTTCGCTCAGCGCTACCAGGACTACGAGGACTTGTAGGCGTTTGTCTCCCAGTCGACGTCTCTTTGGCGCCCTGCTCAGCTTCGGAGAGTTTTTACCGTATTTGTACTTCGCTTCCGCTGTATCAGACATTTTTGTCATCATTGTAATAAATAACATTTGTATTCACTTTATTATATTTATTTACGTGATATGTGCTATGATATACTGTTCATTCTGTTGTATATACATGTGACTTGATCCTGGCACGTATATGATTGCTCGGTTTATGTTCTTTTATAAACCGGGTGTTACAGTTTCACCCATGGATACCAGGCACAGTGAAGAATTGTTATTGTAGTTGATTTCTTTGTATAAGTGATGAAGTTACTCCGATTTCTTTTTTGTTGTAGATGGACAAATTAGTTCGGGTTTTTCATAGTGGTATGGTTAAGGAAAATGGAGAGTTTGAGAATATGGTAGAGGATATCGAACTGTTCGATAGTCCTCCATTGTTAAAGGATTTGGTAGACCGGGTGGTTTCAAAACATTCATGTGGAATTGATGAAATATCTCTGAGGGGTAGATTTGATTGTGGTAAAGCTAGAGCACATTATGTTTTGATGGCATTGGAATCTGAGATGCATTGGAGAAAGTACAAGGATATAGTAGCTCGTGCAAATGTGATTTGTTTGGAAGTGGTTGTTGAATTAACCCGTAGAACAAGATTAGAAGAACAAGTTGGGAGAGTAGATGAAATTTCATTTCCTATTGAGAATATGACTCAAGAGTCAACCTTTGTAGAAGATGTCCCAAATCCCACTTGTGCTTCGGATTATGATATGGCAGTCGCTTCCGATCATTTGGGGCCAGATAGCTTCGAGGCACAAGATGACATGGATGCTGCAGATGATGATGATATTTCTTTAGGTTCGGAGGACAGTGAATATGATAGTAGTGATGAGGACGACGATGGTGAAGACACCGGGGTAGAAGAACGGGAGGGTAATGGTGTAGAGGCCCAAGTAGAGCAGGAAAATGATGCCGGCGATGGAGCCTACGCAATTGATGATGATCAACGATTTATTTATACCGCCGAGGAGTTGCGCATGTTGAAGTTAGCCCACGTTGAAGTCCCTGCGGTATCAAATGCTAAGGACCTTAGCAGGATCGATAGAGCCATTTGTGACTCAACTATTTTTGAAAGTGAGTGTGTAATTGATAGTGACTGTCCAGAGATTTGAAAGGGCATGAAGTTCAATTCCTTTCCAGAGTTGCAGTTTTTCTTGGCTGATTATGCAGTGCGTCACCACCGACCATTTTATGTGGTTCATTCAGATAAGAGGGTACGCTACGATGTGCTATGCAAGCAGGGATGCCTTTGGGGTGTTTGTGCACGTATCGTTAGTGGCACTGGTAAGTGGAAGATCACCAATGTAAAACAGCCTCACACATGTGCATCGTCGAAGCCGAAGCAAGTTCATGCACAGTGCACCGCATGTTACCTTGCTCATCAGATCCTTGGTATTGTTCAGAAGGACAGCGACACCTCAATTCCATCACTTATGGAGTCTATTTTCGCTTTAAGTTCTTACCGGGTGAAGTACTCCAAAGCGTGGCGTGCAAAGCAACATGCTATAGCTCTGTTGTGGGGAGATTGGTTAGAGTCATATGCCAGGGTGCCCAGGGTGTTGACGGGCATGTCTCTCTTCAATCCAGGCATAAGATGGTTCACGTCCACGGGAAACATGATGCTCCCTCATAACGGAGTGTACAAGCATGTTTTACAAAGGGTGTTCTGGTGTTTTCCCTAATGTGCTGAAGCATTCCAGCATTGCCGACCTGTGATTCTCATGGACGCCACATTCCTGACGGGTAAATATAAGGGGGGCACATGCCTCGATTGCTTCACCTCTGCCAGCTGATTGCCCGGTTCACAACGACAGAATGGAACTGGAAGGGCAGGAGGGACCGGGGCATCCCCATCACACTCGGATGGGTACTGTCCACCACCAAGCAGCTTGTACCGGGCATCGCTCATTGCCATGTGCACTGCAGATACATAAATTCAATTGCCATGTGAAATAAAAAAAAATACTTATGGGAACAAAAACAAAATAATTATGGAAACAAAGTATATACTAATTAAGCACAATATACCAGCGCTCAAAATATAATATGTACATTCCTAAAACTATGGAATAAAATTACATGTAACTCATATTAACATCCCCACCACTCAATCCTAGAAATCATATTAATCGATGCATGCACGTACTACCTCACGTCCAAATCGAGAGCAGAGTACCATCTAAGTATCATCTAAAATTCTAATCATGAGAAAACTATCAACAACACCACCATTTCTCATATCAAGAACCTAACCCTAATCAAAAAAACCACTAATAACTACTAATGCACACGGTTAAACGATGAGATATTAGAGGCAATACCTTCGGGGAAGGGTGGGGAACGATTCCCCGTACTTTTTCCCCCTCAAAAAATCCGATTTGGGGGGGGGGATCTGGGGGGTGGCGGTGGCCGGCGGCGACCCTGGACGCGCTGTGGTCGGGGTGGAGCGAGGAAAAGAAAGGGAGGGTGGGGGAGAAGGGGCCGGCGGCCCAGGACATTGGCCTTGTCGCGCCAGCCTGCATGGCGCGACAGGCTTGTCGCGCCAATGCATGTGGCGCGACAGGCTTGTCGCGCCAATGCATGTGGCGCGACAGGGAGGGCCACGTCATTGCCGTCGCGGCGCAGCGCTGGCTCGGGCCGCCAGCGTGGCCACACTGTCGCGCCACAAGCACTGGCGCGACAGAGGCTATCTGTCGCGCCATGCGGGCTGGCGCGACCAAACGGGCTACGTCTTGCAAATAAAAACCAATACGGGTTAAACTTAAAATATTATTAAAAAAAAGATTAAAAATAAAAAAACTCGGAACTGGACAAGCTGTCTGGAAGACCGATCGATCGATGCATCTGTGTGTGTGCTGCTGGTCCTGTTGTGGACCATGCGTGCGTGTGCCAGGGGATCGGAGAAGTGTTCAAAAACGAGGCATCATGATGCACACCACTAGGGCATAATGTTGGTTTTATTGCCGCCGGCAGTGCCTTGTCGATCTTGCATAATTTACCTGTCCCGTGCATTTTCAGAGTGTGTACGTTTCATGTTGCCTGGTAGAGTACTCTCGTAGTACTAATTGGAGGATATTTTACTATTACTAGTTTGAAACTCTTTTGAAGTCTCTACATAAAACCAGAATTTTTGGTGGACACACTAAAAAAATAGAGACATTCTAAAAATTCTCACAAAAATCATAAACATCTAGTCATCAATCTGATAACTCTAATTATAATAGTCATTGGATCTGTTATCTTTTCTAATAAATTATCCACATCTACTATTATGAAAATAGACTAAAATAACCTCCTAAACATGTATCTAAATTACCCATCTCTACCATTGTTAAAAATCTGAAATAACCCCTTAATCTTCGTGTAAATTACCCACCTATACCATTATAACAAAAGGAAAACATCATTAACCCCTAAACATGTGTCGCCATATATTCATATATGATGGAAGAGATAAGAATACCAATTTACAATAAATGGTTCAATTAAATGTATATCAAACACATATGGAGGTGTAAAGCAAAATAAAATCTATTACAACTAGATAATGATAAATAAAAATTTTAAAGTATGTGTTAGAATATTTAATAGATGAAAGAGGGTGTGAGATAGATAATTATAATCATAATTATTAGCTATAAACCTTATTTTTATATTGATTCTAATTAGACCGTGCAGGAGCACGAGTTGATAGGCTAGTTTTTATTGTTGCTAAACTCTGGTCAAATAAGAATTTCATGTCTTTTTTTTTGAACGAACTGCACAAGATAGTGCGAATTTCATTGATATAGCAGAGAAAAATATAAGTCTACGATCCTGAGAGGCCATAGCCAGTAAAACAAAAAGAAAACGGAAAAAAACAAGACTCGCCCGGTTGGATTGAGACTTCAACACGGGGAACACAACAACTCAATTCGTCCGGTTGGATTGGGATATCAACACGGGGAGGACTCAAAACTACCTCAAGAGGCCCTGACCGGTAGGATTGGAACACGGTCAAGACCACTCCACTAGGCAATATTGGCCATCTAAGCCAAGCTGGTGCGACAAACAACCTCCTCTTGCACGTGAAGTCGCTGCCAAGGCACGATCAAACATCAACAAGGAAAAACAAAAGAAACAGACAGCACCGCACCGAGCAGGCCACCGCCAAGCAAGACCTGACGCCATAGTGCCACTACAACAGAACCCACCATCCGACGGAGTGGAACCACCGAATCCGGACCTCTCGCTGGCTGCCTCGCAGTCGCCACCGCAAAAACACAATGCATGGGGGTCTCGCCTCGCCCGTCGTCGGACGTCACCTCTCGTCGCCACGCCGAAGACACCTTACGTAGGGGCCTTGCCTCGTCCACCTCAGTACTCCATGTCATGGATCCATATAATGAATTGCCGTCAGGAAGATGAACAATGTTGCCCTATTTCCAAGATCTCCATCAAACAGTCGGACTGTGCCCCGTCGATCGACAATCACTCATTGCATTGCACACGCACGTAGCTTCCGCCATCATGGCAGCAAACCAAAGTTATCGCTTGCGCCACCTTCCGACGATGAATCATGCCGGAGTGACTGCAGCATAGCTGAGCCATCCGCCGCAATCTGCTACAAGCCTAGTTGTTCCACGTTGTCATTGCCGCAAGCGTCGCATTCAGACACTGAGCCACACCAAACTGACAGCTACTAAACAGCGCCAGCCACCGCGGTCCGTTGTATGCAGCCAACCTAACAACCATGAAGCAACCTCTGGTTGTCACCATAACTGCGAGACTCCATCGCGTGAGCTTGTCAACCCCCTTGAAGCTCACCCTCCTACACATAGCCGTCACCATCCTCGACCGCCGACTTCCCATGCTGAGCTGGGTCTCAAGGAGCAACGCCTCCAAGAAGGTCACGACGCCAATGGCACTGCCGTCGTCCATCCAGGAATTGGAACAGGCTTTCGCCCAGAGAACCCCGAGCAATGGTGTGTAGAGATCGAAGATGACGCCCTCAACAGGGAGAGCGACGCCCGAAGGTGCCGCCGTCATCACCGTCAGCTTGACTGGCAGCTAGGACATTCGCCCAAGGCATCGTGCCGCTATCGTGCCAACCCATCTCGCCATGCCAGGACGATGCTATCCAGCTGCTGCCCACGAAGACCCCAGAGCCAAGTCGTCACCGCTGCGCCTGCCGAGGCGACAGATCCAGACCCGCGGACACTGGATCCAGTCACAGAGGCCCCGGATCCAGCCTACTTGACGCCTGCGTGAGGCCACCATCGGGCCCGCGTCGTCAGAGCCCGCCCCACGTGCACGAGCCACCTATCAGCCGGCCCACCTCGCGTGCCGTCACCACACACCAGCCTACGGCCGCCTCCCGCACGCGTTGAGCCACCGCGTGTCGGGCCATGGCCGCCCCTCGCGCGCAGCCCGAAACTGCCATCGTCGCCGACCAGCAGGGGCCGCGCCCAAGGGAGCGACCACGAGGATGAAGGGGCGAGGGAGGCCGTCAACTCGTAGATCTGGTCCCGGGGCACTAGATTTGCCCCCCCCCCCAGACGCCGAAACCGCCGCCCCAAGCCTGGCGCCATCGCGACGCTATAGGAGAACCTCGGGCTGCCGCCGCCGCCTCTAGGTCCACGCCAGTGCGGAATATGCCCCGCTGCCGCCATCCTAGCGGCGCCCGGACTTCCGATGCCCCACTCCAGCGGCAGAGAGGAGGGAAGCTGGGAGGGGGGGTGACAGCGGCGGGGGAACGGGGTGCCGCCCGTGTCGCCCCTGCCGAGGAGACGACGCGGGGGCCGAGCGGTTAATATGATTTTCTTTAGTGGCAAGAATTTGAAGTCTAAGATATATAGTTAAATTAGTGCTGAAAATCTGATTGGCGTGGTTCCATCAAGCAATTTTCTTGAACCATATGGGTTCATTACTTTTGTTTGACAATTATAATATCATTTTAATAAGTGGGATAGCTTCATTTTGGATAAGTTGATGCGGTTTACCCAACCTAATAAAAAGGATCGCCACCTGCTAGTAGCTTGAACCATTCCATTAAGGATGGCAACGGGTAAAATCCGCGCAGATACCTATTTCATGAACCCGTACCCGCGAGCCAAATTTCATACCCGCATCCGTGCCCGCCACCCGCAACGGGCAGAAAGTCATGCCCGAACCCGCTATCCATGGGTATCCCGTGCCCGCGGGCACGCCCGTGTACCTGCTGCCCCCTCCCTGCGCAAGCAGGGTGCTTGTGACGACAGCGTCGCGAGGGCAAGGAGGAGGGGTGGCGGCGTCGCGAGCAGGGACGATGGGGCGGTGGCGCGCGCGACCAGGGAGGTGCCCGTGACTAGGGAGTAGGTGATGGCGCTCGTAGGAAAGTGGCGCGGTAGTGTCAGGCACGTAGGGAGGAGGGGGATGGCGGCGTGCGCGGGGAGGAGAGGGCCGCGCGGCGGCGTCAAAAGGGAGGGGGGTCGCGGCGGCGCAGCAGGGAAGATCGGAGGAGGGGGCCGCGGCGGCGCCAGCAGGGAGGACCTGGAGGGGCCCTCGACGGCGCCATCAGGGAGGAGGGGCCCGCGGCGGCGCTTGTAGGGAGGACGGTGGCGCCAGCTCGGACCTCGGAGGAGCCTTCACGGCAGTGCCAGCTCGAAGGAGCCTTCACGGCGGCGCGCCGCTCGCGCAGGGAGGGGGCGGCAGCGCCCAGGAGGCAAGGAAGGAGAAGGGGCCTCCGGATCTGAGAGGGGGACCGGAGGAGGGGTTCACTAGGTGGGGGTGGCGGCTGGGAGTGGGCAGTGGATGGCGATTGGGGAGAGAGATGAGTGAAACACTAGAATTTCTTTTATATACAGAGATATTGGGTCCACATGTCAGCGGATTTGCGGGTTTACGGGTTCGGATATCAAATTTTGAAATCCATTAGAAAATACCCGTTGGGTTTGAAGTTATACCCGCGCCCGTGCCCGTGGGTACAAACCTAGACCCGAATCCGCGCCCAACGAGTTCGGTATCCGCGGATTTGCGGGTATTCTATACCCGTTGCCATCATGACATTCCATGCATAAATCAAATGATACATCATGCAACCAAGCGTAGTACCTGAAGCTAGCGATGACGACACATATTTGCATTAATCATCGACAAGCGAGTTATGCACATGCACGTACAACAATGCATGCAAGAGGGGCTAGCGAGATGAGTAATTATTAATTGGACGCATGGTGATGATGAGTAGTGAGTATGGTGCTTCATTATATTGTTTTTTGTTAATTTTCAGCCACGTCATTTAATGTTTCTTTGCCAATGTGTACAACAAATAGAATGAACGTGTAAACTAAGTTACCAATCCATCAATCCATATATACTCCCACACGGGCTGGTAATTTTGAATATCATTTATTAAATATTTTAACACAATACTTATATGGACACGTATATACTTATCATTATCTGGTTGATTATAATATATACTTTTAGTATTGACAATGATGGTTAGAGTCTATTGGGCTGGTGATATATATGCTCATGTTTCTAATTTTTATGAGAATTTTTCATGATTTATCTTTTTTATCCTAGAGTGTCGTTAATGAGGATTATCATGGAGCCTCTAAGAGTATCCAATTAGTAATAGTAAGATAAGATATCCATTTAATTTGAAAGAATCCTTTTGGCTTATGCTCTTGTAATGTATATATTACTCTTACATAGTCATCTTCATGATAATACTACAATAAAAAGTGTTCGCGGACTACAATTATATTCTCTCCGGTCTCATCCTCGATTATTTCGATACGATTCAGAGATATCTGATAAGGGTGTACTTTAGTTTCTTGATATCACGATGACGACGACTACGACAGACAGGACGTTATAATCATCGTGACATATTTTGCATTGGTTACGTACGTGTCCAATAACGACACATTATTATTACACATCTTTAAGTTTTGTGACGATTATATTGTAGCTAGCCAATGCAACTGTTTGCACACGAAGGGTTGACATGCATGGCACATATACGTACACACTTTGATACACAAAAGCTTCATATGAGAGCAGCGTGGTGTTGAAAAAATAGACAACTGTAAGTTTAAATTCAAAACTAGATTTAACATGACGAGAATTAAACTTAGTATGCAAAATTCCAACATACTAGACAGTACGAACATCATAAACATAATCTCAGAAAACATGATTATGAACTGGATCTGATCTCGAAATACATACTGAGCGGGAGCCGCCGGGAAGACGAACGACGCAGACGGGACGGAGTCAGTCATGCAAACGGGGCACAGCAACCGGCATTGCAGACGACGGTACGCCGCAACTCCTGACTTGGATGGAAGACGAGCCGTGACAAAGCAGTCACGCTTGGTGCTTCCCAAAAACCTGATTCGCCCTCTTCCGCTGGTGCAGGATCACAAGAGCGAACGGTTCCGGAGACCTGCTCTCCCGTTTGCCGGTGCACGCCGGCGTTCGGGATGGAGCAACTATGAAGGCGGCGCAGCAGCGAGAAGAGGCAAAAAACCATAACTCAATTAGATGGATGGAGCAACTATGAAGGCGGCGCGGCAGCGAGAAGAGGCAAAAACTCTAACTCAATTAGATGGATGGAGCAACTACGAAGGCGGCACAGTAGCGAGAAGAGGCAAAAACCTTGACTCAATTAAATAGCCCCCAAGGGGGGTGGCGCCTAGCAAGGTGAGAGAGCATGCGCATGTTGAGCTCACCTTCTCTCCTTGCATACATAACTTGGAGAGGTGAAGACAACCTTCATATTTAACTTGGTCATTCTCCACTTCTACTAGCAAGGTGGGAGTAAAAGATTGCACCACTAGCTCACATCCTCGTGCACACAATTGGGCCTTTGAGATTTATTGGAATTTTTGAATTTGTTCATGGGCCAAAGCCCTGTTTCCATCACGTGGCTCCCAACCAAATAGGCCGGATCTTGGCTAACTAACGGTGTCCACATCACTGCGGTAACTAAGCATGCAGATACTCCATGGACTAGCTAGCAGGGTAGCGATGAAGAAGATACAAAAGCGAGGCGACATCCAAATGAATCATAATTATAATGCGAGGTTGATGGTAGCAACGGACAGTGGCAGAGGATGTTTGCTAGTGGCACCCACATGCGCATGGCAATAATCTCTCTGCTTCAGAGATTGTATTGTTCTTACCAGCAAAGATACACAAGGTACATGTACATGCTGTAGTTTGGGCCTCTAGCCCTCCAATGCGCTTCGTCTTCTTGCTGTACAGGTCCCCCACCCCACATCCCCCTCTCGTACTGTGACGACAACCGATGGGCCTAGAGGCTGCTACAAAACATGTACTGTCGAATACAGCGAGTTAATTTTTTGAGAGAATACAGTGAGTGAAGTGGCAGTAAAAAAGAAATTTTATTATACGCACTGCGTATAGATAAAGTTAATTCTGAAAAATGGAGCATATATATATATATATATATATACTGCATATATGTGGCATGTAGTACTTGATTTGTGAATGCACTATTTGTAAATTTTGCTGAGCTAGCTACTGTGAGAACTGTAGAGTAGAAGAGATATAAAGAAGGGTCCAAGCTATGATCACGTGCCTTGGCAGGTCTGATGCCGGCGAACGAACACCCCAGCCAGGTGTCAGAAAGTGGGGTTCAGTCGGTAATCTATCACCGTCTTCCAGTCTCTGCTAGTAAGATACGAGTAGGCGTATATCTTCCCACATCCACCTATCCCAGCTACATAGCTAGCTGGCTAGCTCTAAGTACTTGTATGTATACATGGTATATGCTTGTTTAATAAGCAAGGCAGCAATCCCAATAGCAGCAATTTGGCAATTTAACTCAATGAGGTCGTATATTCATTTAAACGAAGAGTGCCGATTATATTAAAAATAAGAAACAACACCCGACACCGCCGGTTCGATTGAGATATCAACACGGCCACGCGGCTCTACTCAAACTCTACTAAACAAACAACCAGTTCAAGTGTAGAAAATGAATTTGGATATAATTCTATCTCAGTTGTGCAACGCATAGCTCAAACCTGGGTTGTCCTTGGGCCCATGCGGGCTGTGCGACCGTACAGAGCCCCCAAATTTGAAGGGCTCTCAAAATATAAAGTATACATTATGTATAGTAAAATAGGAGGCTTCAATTTTGTTAATTTGTAGCCCAATTCGTAGCAAAACGAGACCCAAATTGCACCAATAAGTCACTCGTACTCCAATTGTCGATCGCCCGATGCCCGGCCCTTACGCTCGGCGGCCGCGACGGTGCTCAACCTGATCACCGACACTGAAGGCAAGACCGACGTTGTTTGTCTCTCGCGCACTAACACTCGTGCCTCGCGGAGGCGGAGCAGATTCGTGGATGGCGGTCGCAGTGTCGACTTGCCGACGCCAGTCACCAGACGTGAGTCATGGGACGCCCACGGGCCACTAGGGTTCCGTATTAATATGTTCTATTGTTATTTGTTTAATTTCACTAGGCCACTATGGCTAATCTTAATATTTCGCACCGGGCCCCTGGTTTGGCCGGGACGACCCTAATCAAACTCAAGACCTTTGGCTCTTTCGAGGTTACATGGCATTGATCATTGCGATCCACTTGTGACTTGTCTAATATAATCGCCCACCAACGTTCTTTCAATATAACATCATTTAAATCTATCAAACAACAGTACAAATATTGGACAAATTTATTTCGAAATTTTATTTGCCCAGTCCCCATAGTCAATTAAATGTCCTTCGTTCAAGCTAAGAGCTGAGGGCACAGAGAGAGGAACAAGGCAGCTCATCACTGATCGAAGATGGCCGTGGACCCGTGGTCGGTTTGTAAGTGGGTGGTAATAGCAGAGTGAGAGCTGTGCGACGGGGCATGCAACAAGTGCGTTGAAAGAAAGAAAGCGCAAACCCGACGAGGAGTGAGGATATGCAGCCTTTGGAAGGGGACGTGTACCACATTAGCCAGCTATCTTTTTTTCTTTCTTGAAGCCACTTGATGGTAGATACAACTACCCCTTGCAAGTCCCTTGACGAAGCTGCAAACTTCGTCTACAAGAAAAAATAGTTGACATTTGACACTCTACAAGTCAAATGTTCAATAAAACCAACACTAGAGGGTGCATGCATGCTGCCCTCCTTTCCAATGCAAAAATATATGTTATTCGATTTGTAACGAAAACTTCTTACTCATGGATGTGATTCTGTATGACATCATTGATACGATCACTAACATAAAAGAGGCTACTGGTCCACCCAAAAGTACCGCTATGGACTAAACCCGGTGCCAATGCAAGCATTACTGGTATATATTTTTGAGACAGGAACGAAGGGTCTGGAGTTTTTAGTACTAAGTGGTGTTACCAACTGGTATTAATGGGTCCTTCCACATTAGTGCCGGGTGGTCTCGGCTTCGTAGTACCGATTGGAAAACCGGTCCCGATGGCCTCTTCTACCCGGCACTGATGGCCAATTTTCTACTAGTGGATGTTAAGCGATTATATTGTTTATCTAAATATTGTTCAAAATTTCTAACTAATTAACCAAGCAAAATACACTTTACAACAAGAAATGTGGGTACTATATAAGCCGTTTCTGTTTGGAAAAAACTTTTTAAATTTGTACTAGTGTGAAACAAGTAGTATATTATTGGTGGGTCCTATACGAACATGAATATATGTAGTGCTATTTCCCGTTATACTTTTGTGTTGGTGGTGAAAATCTTGGTTAATAAAAAAATATAGTGCCATGGCATCAAGCTAGTGAAGACCTTATTAATTAATTGGTAGCTTGCATTGGTGAAGAGAATTTTCCCTAGGATTATTTTATCTTAAAGTTTTTTGAGGCTGTATCTAGAAATTGCATTGGACTATTAATATGCGTGGACTTAGGGCCCTGTTTGGTTGGTGAGTGAGGTTCCCCATACGATTTTTTTTCCGGAACAGCTCGTCATATATTATTACTACGGCCCTGTTTGGTTCCAAACTTTTTTCAGAAGTCCCTATCACATCAAAAGGAATCTTACTATTTTATAGTATTAAATAAAATATGTTTATAAATGTTTTTTGACAGCTGAGTGCTTTTTCGCGAGACGAATCTAATGAGCCTAATTAATTCATAATTTGCTACAGTGATGCTACAATAACTATTCGCTAATCATGGATTAAGATACCTCATTAGATTCGTCTCGCAGTTTAGCCCCAGGGTTCTGCAGTTAGTTTTATAATTAACATTTATTTAATACTTCTAAATACTAAAAAGTCCCTGGGACTTTTTTTAAGTCCTTATTCCAAAACACCCCCTACATTATTCATGTAGAGGATCAATGTGCTGATCACACACCCACTGTATCATAGGAGTACTAGGTAGGTATGTGAGCTAAGCGCTTATATAACTTTCTTACTTTGTCCTCAAATATAAGACATTCCAATATTTTCGGAGAGGTCAAAATTTTTCAAGTTTGACCAAATTTATACAATAAAATAATAACATTTATGATATTAAATATGTACCATTAGATTCTCTGTTAAATATATTTTTTTATAATATATTTGTTTAGTGCCATAAATTTTTATGATTTTCTCTACAAATTTGATCAAATTTGAAAAACTTTGACTATCCAAAAATGTTCAAATGTCATATATTTCAGGACCAGAGGGAGTAGGTTTTAAAGACCTCGTCACTGGTACCTAAGAGGCAAATCAGGTCCAACAATATATATATATATATATATATATGCCGATGTTTTTTTAACTAGCTTAAATTCCTAATCATAAGATTGGCTACTACTCTCGAAGCTATCATAACGATCTTTGGTAAAACAATATAATAATGCACCCACATCACGCTCTTTACTACTGTTTCTAGTGACTCTAGAGTAGGGTACATTCAACTTTCACTACTCATGATTCCTAGTTTTACGCCCTTTGGCAAGAAGGTAGCCGCCGTACGTGTTCTGTGAATTGACCAAATGTATGGTGATGAAGGAATATGCCGAGCAAGTACATACAATATAAGCGACACGCATTCACTCATCAGAGAGGTGTGCACACTACATATCACGTCAAATCAGTTTGCAGTCCATGGCTCCATGCATCCCATCCATCGGTTTGGACCATTTCTCAGTGCTACGCTACACCCCTTCAAAACGTTACCGGCATACAAGAAAAATAATGAGTAAAATGCACCCTGGGTACCTAAACTATTATGTGGGTATCAGATATGTACTTCAACTCGGAAATGTAACAGGCATGTACTCAAACTATTCTATGGGTACTAGATAGGTACTCTAACTCAGAAACGTAACAGCCAGGTACTTAAACTATTCTGTGGGTATCAGATAGGCACTCCAACTCAGAAACGTAACAACCAAGTACTCAGTTTATTTATGTTGATAACCCGTCAGCTAGCATGCTACTGCATGATGTCCGTTTAATGTCGAGCACAAAAGAAATGAAATCATGCATCCAGCAGTAGCAAACGGTGGTGGCATTTAATTCCTCGTCAATAAATAATAATAGTAATAACAAAGCAATTCCTCATCCTGAGATTATTGTGCAAGGGCTTGTCTGGAATTATTTATGGACGAATTTATAATATTAATAATAAAGATTTCCTCATCTAGAATCAGGTGGAGTTAGTAATTATTTTTATCTCATATAGGGTTTGTTTTTCATTCGTGTGCTTCACCAGATTAATAGTTTAGAAAAAAACTGCACAATTTACTTGCCTAAATATTCTTGCATCACGGCTGAATATTATGAATTTATAATAACACTAGCCTGTCATGGTTCCTGCAATGCTGTTGTAAAAAGCGCCAGTGCCTTTTATTATTTTCGACCAGCATGCATGAGTCAATAGGAATTATATGCCACCACCGTTTACTATTGCCGCATGCATGATTTCATTTCGTATGCGCTGGACATTAAACGCACTCGCTCGGACATCACACAGCAGCATGCTAGCTGACTAAACAGATTGAGTACTTAACTGTTACGTTTCTGGGTTGGAGCACCTATCCGGTACCTACAAAATAGTTTGAGTACCTATCTGTTACGTTTATGAGTTGGAGTACCTATCTGGTACCCACATAATAGTTTAGGTACAGAGTGCATTTTACTCAAAAATAATATTGATGCCTTCTCCACCTCTCCACTCCACGCGTTTCATACTCCCTCTCTCTCTCTCTCTCACCTCCCTAGCTACTACATCCCTATAATTGTACCATAGCATTACCACCAAACTTTGCTCCTTTCTCTAGCCATCTATTACTTCGTTCCTCACACACGCGCACAAATTAAACCTCGGCCAGCCCTATAATAGATCCATGACCTAATCACCTAGATCCATTTCTCATCCAACAACTAGAACAGGCACAGCTCTATCCTCAATTCAGAAGTGCCACAGACACCTGCAATGGCTGCTACCGATCTCTCGCTCCATATCAGCCCTCCTTCGCCGCCCGACGCTGGGAGCAGTGGTGGCCACGAAACACAAGGGTTCTTCGCCAAGCCGAAGCTATGTCTTGGACTTGAGACGGCGACGGCGACACAGCAGCAGGATGGCCAATGCTGCGACGTCCAGCATCAGCAGCGGCTGCACCAACCTAGCCAGATCCAGAGGTTCAAGAAAAGCTCGTCGTCAGCGGCGCTATCCGGAGGCACGACGAGATCTGGGAATAATGGCAGCGGCGGTAGGAAGAGGAGCTCCAGGGCGCCGAGGATGAGGTGGACGACGGCTCTTCATGCGCACTTCGTGCACGCCGTGGAGCTCCTCGGCGGCCATGAGAGTACGTGTTCAAGAAACTCTCGCTCGTCCTTGTTTCCATCTTTACGTCGTGTTCTGTTGGATTGTTCGTCAATTGATCGTGCCTTGTTTGGTTTGCTCATGTTTTTAATCACATGATGGGGTGCTCAAAAACTTATTTATGTTGGGGATGTTATATATTGTTCTTCCATCTCGATCTTCCCCTAGATGTTTAATCCGCCACTACTGGTTTGGAATCCTGGGTGGATCTGCTTCTCGCTTGATTCATTGGTTTGCCTATGGGCTATGGCGAAAATTTCAGGGCTTCACATGGAGTAGGGTTTAATTTCTCTGAATTGTTCAGTGCTGTACATACTCTTGTGAGTATACAGTTCCGTTTTGGTTACAAAGTATAATTAAGAGTTATGCCCTTTTTTTGTTTCTAGGAGCAACACCAAAGTCAGTGTTGGAGCTGATGAACGTGCAGGATCTCACACTGGCTCATGTTAAGAGCCACCTGCAGGCAAGTTACTAGAATCTCTAATGTAGCTTCGGTACTTGCTAGCGTTTCTCATGATTCAAGAACCGAACAAAAAGATAGCACAGTTTGATGATCTCTTGACCAGCCCCTTTATTTCACCCTTTTCTCCTTGGCATTGCTCGTAGCTGTCGCCAAGTACTTGTTGTCTCTTTCATCCAATTTCATTTGACTAATGTAGTATACATTAACTACAACTAACATATTTAATTAGCACGTTTCGAGAGTAAACCAAATGGCAGCACGAGGCCCAGTCTATCTAGTCTTTCCCCACACCATCTTTATTTGTTTTCTTATCGATCTGCTTGATATTACTTGATGCAGATGTATCGGACAGTGAAGGGAACGACGGCAGACAGATCATGTGCTGCAGGTAAAACATTGCCTAGCCAGCTTAATTGCTGCTTCGCTCCAGAAACGACATTTCTTTTCCTGAGTTGATATCCTTCAGTAAGGTCATATCACATAATGCTACCTGAATTATTGGCGTGGGGCGTGCCTGGTTGATTTTTCCAGTCAGTCCCATAATGCCATTCTTAGAAAAAAAAATTGTGGTAGCAGTACGTACACTGTCTTTGAGCTACTACAATATATCTCGGCGAATACTTACAGCAGAATGGCCCCATACGTTCATATATGTAGATCACATAAACACTATATATATATATATATATATATGTGGTTTGACATGACATTTATAATTTGCTGCAACAGGTCATGTCCAGATGAGAGATATGGGCTTTCTGCAGAGGGGTTGTTGTGAAGTGAATGGCTTTGAAGCGTTTAACCACAGTACTTCCAATACTAGGTTTGTATACATAATTGGCCCGTTATAATACTGTTTTAGTTATTTTTTAAAAAAAATATTGTGTTAGTATTGCATATATAATCCGATACAGCTGTGCCTTATATATTTGTTAATTACTTTGCATTGGTTATTTTAACGCTACGAATTGAATGAGCATATCATCTATTTTATCCATTTGGATGACCTCCACATTGGATACGTTCGGCGCATGCATTTTACTGTTTTATGCATAATGCATAGCATGCTCTCCAACTCGGAGTCCCATCAACTTTTATCTCCCTTGTCTATAGTTTGTATTTTTTTTAAAAAAAATGACCTCTTCTGTCTTTCTTGCATTCATACTGCTCGATGTACTCGACCTCTCTCCCTCACCATGCCATCCATCGATCTATAACATTATTAAGCCGCTATCAATCATAGGAAAAGGCATATTTGAACCACTAGCATTGCTGTCATGCATCACCCTTCATGCACTACTCACCTTCCATAGCTTCTGTTTTTGGCCCCAAATGCACTTTTTGTGTGTAGACTAATCTTCTTACAACTTTAACAAGTAAAAATTAAACTCCACATGTAGCTATAAAGGGTTTTATGGGCTTTTACCTGCCACGCACCCCTAGAGAGAACGCATTTGCTCGAAAAAATATAAATACCACGCTTGTGGAAAATCAAAGTTTGAAAGATCTCCATATGCAATAATGTGTGTGTGTGTGTGTGTGTGTGTGTGTGTGTGTGTGTGTGTGTGTGTGTGTGTGTGTGTGTGTGTGTGTGTGTGTGTGTGTGTGTGTGTGTGTGTGTGTGTGTGTGTGTGTCGAGCTCCCATAATTAATGTGCAATATTGTACTCTCAATATTGCACCCATATAGTGCGTGTTTTTTTAGTTTTCAGAAATCAGTAAGATGATACTTTTTGACCAAACTTTGCATGGTAGATTAAAATTGAGAAGTACAAAGCCGTGGGGGTATCTTTTCCTTTATTTCAATCAAAATTGTTACAGCAACTTTCATATGGCTAAACAAATCTTTGGTCAAAACTAAAACAACTGATGATCATACACATTTGAAGGTGTCACTCTTTTTCTAACTAGTGGGAGCAGAATTACACCTTTAAGCCCACTGTTTATGAGATGACTAATAATGAAGTCTTTAAGTCACTCCTTTTTTTAACTAGTCTCACTCTTTTTCTGTAATATGTCTAGAAAGATCATATTGCAAAAGTGTTTACGTTCATGCACATATTTCATTTAATTTATATGATCCAAATATCATGCTGTAATAATAAAGTTTGGCACTTACGTCCATCAAACATAGAAGTCACAGTTCAAACAGTAGATTACCCTAATAAGCATGTCTATTTTATACGCAATATATAGTAATTAAGAACAATTCACCTTATTTTTGTTAAATCCTAACTAGCGAAGCTTGTTCTCCAATCAGAAAAATGAGCGCCCTTGTGACCTTTCAATGGCCCACAAAGCACAACTTTGCTCACAATTTCATTTCAACTATTTCCAAAACCTTATATGAGAAAATGTAATGCAAAGGAATTGCTTTTTGATTAATCTACTTACATCATGTACAGATGATTGATTGATATATTCACAAAGATTTCATTAGCTGAATTTCAATATTTTGATCACAGATAAATAAGAAAAAAAATTACATTATTTAACTAGGTGTTAATATTAAAATCTATAATTAACTAGCTAGATATGTAGAAAATTTGTTAAAATAATATAATCACGGACAGAGGTAAAGGCATTTGAAGTTTGGATATTCTATATTTGTATGAGCAATCATTTATTAAAGAGTTGTCTAGTTAATTAGGCAGTTGTGTGGTGAGCAATATGTGCAATATGAATCAAGCCGCCGGATTGGATGCCTGAATCATAAAAACTGAAACCTTCTATTGTTGTGTCAAAATATATAAAACGACAAACATGGCTAAAACACAAAGTTTTTGAATATAGAAGACACTCTATATGAACACCTAGAAGCTTTCATTCGATCATTACTTAATTCTTTCCCTGGAAATCTTTTGCCCTTTATGAATACAGACTGTACAGATTGATTTTTGAGGTCGAATTAACTGTATATACATATTAAGAAGTATTCTTTTAAAACATTGATTTACATATTTGAGCATTAAGGTTAAAATTTTTTGTGCACTACCACAATTTCCTTAAAAATATTTTTAATGTTAGTTCCATGGTCATGATATATCTCTTTCTAGGTCTCCCGGCCCTTTCCCTTCCAATAAATTTCTCTCCCTTTAACGAGCATAATTATTAAGCAACCATTCATATACTCTAATAAGGGTATATATATAAAATGCAATATGCTTAGACATGAGTGCTTAACAATAGAGATTGTTGTTATAACCAGCTGATCGACCACGTATATAAAAGTTAATTCTTACAATGCAAACCAATGCTTAACCTCCACTGTCATTGTCCAAATTAATAAGCCGTTACTGGGAGTTTTGTTTTGTTCAGTGGGCACCTTGCTTGCCTATCTCAAACAGAATGCGAGGCCACCAATCAAGTTGACAGTTCTGCATGTCGTCTGATGGACTCTCGTCCTTGGCTGGTGATTCCAAACTCCCACGCATGCATCCAAAAGCTCTTGCTGAACCTGAACGCACCCTTGGCGTCATGCTCATGCATATACTACTATGCCTGCAATGCTCCAACTAATTGCTCGGATCCCTCTGCTGCGTGCACAGGGATAGATCCATCCATCACACACGCATACAGCAGCCGGCCAGGGGTAGGGCCGGCGGCCTTGCTGCAGAGTGCAGAGGGGGACAAGTCGTCTTTAATTAAACGCAAAGCAATGGAAAGCCTAGCTGAGAGCATTGCACGGCAGCCAGTAACCTCCATTAGGCCTCCTCCAAAAGAAGGCGACGTCGCTAGCGACTAGGCTCGCATGCAGCTTCGGAGCTGACGGGGAGGGAAAAATAAAGGAGAGAGAGGATCAGCTAGCGACGAACTCGTCGCCAGTCGATTTGCAGCGATGAGAGAGAGCGCGCGGGCCCTAGGGAGTAAACGCAGCCTCACAACGCGTGCAAGTTCATCTCTCTCCTCCACATGGGCCAGCGACGTCGGTAGCACTAGCTAGAACCGCTGGAGGAGGCCTTATTATTTTGGTTACTACTGACTCCAGCTACTACTGGCCAAGGAGATGATGATGGATGCCAAGACTTTCCTCTCCCAACTTTCAGCTGCAGCTAGCTCTCGTGTTGAGGTCCCAGTACCAATACCTTAATTACTAGTGATGTGCAAGAGGCCGGTCGGCTAGGTCATAGTAGTCCAGGCCTTGTGATGATTCATTGATGGCCATTCAGATCCATAGCAATTGTCCCCCTGCACCTCATCAGTCAGATCAGGGCCGGGTCATACATCGCGAGACGGCGACGACGAGCGGTGCCGCGCGGAATCTTGGCAAGAAACAAGTAGAAGAAGACAAGCTAGGGGCCGGCCGGTGCGCAGCGCGCGGCCGGCCGGCTGGGGACACGCCGCTCAGCCTCAGCTCATCTCCATCCATCCATCCATCCGTTCGTTGCCCTTGACCGGAAGAAAGCCTGCGTGCAGTACCATCATCCGTACTGGTAGTGAGTGGCGAGCATGGACAAGCCAACTTGCCAGCGGCGGCCACTGCATTAACACACGCTCGACACTGCTGCGTTCCGGTCCAGCAGCGTCCTGTTAGTAGTTGCTGCTTGTGACGGTGATGGTGAGTGCGGCCATGGCATCTTGCGGTCTTGCCGCAGTAGCAGGACTCATCAAGGGTGGGTGAGTGAGAGCTAGATGCCCAGACGGGCCGGCCAGCAGACCCAGCATGGCATTGGCATGCATGCGGCTAGATATATCCTGCTGCTCTCTGGGCTCGACCTGGCCGTGCCTGCAGGTTGGAGTTAATTCCTTGTGTACCCATTTGTGTCCGATCCTGCTGCTGCGTGCATCTTTGTTCGTGTAATCTGATGGTTTTAACTGTTTTGCCGCCTGTCAGCGTATTGATCATTGTGGCTGTATTTAGATTTGTAAAATGGTGGTAAAAAGAATCACATCAGACACTGTAGCACACTGTAACTTTTTTGTTTATCTGTGGTAATTGTTGTTCTATCGTGACCTAACTAGGCTCAAAAGATTCGTCTCGTCGTGTACATCAAAACTATGCAATTAATTTTTTTTATTTACCTACATTTAATGCTCCATGCATGAGGCAAAAGATTTGATGTGATAGTTAAATAGTGAAGTTTGGAGAGAGAAATT
Source organism: Panicum virgatum (assembly GCF_016808335.1). Taxonomy (NCBI): domain Eukaryota; kingdom Viridiplantae; phylum Streptophyta; class Magnoliopsida; order Poales; family Poaceae; genus Panicum; species Panicum virgatum. The sequence goes on along the minus strand of NC_053153.1, from coordinate 16,416,598 downwards.
TTGAATCTAAATACAGCCTGTGTTCGTTACTATGTCCCTAAATAACTGTCGCTCGGAGGGAGTACCTTTCTCTTCTCTTCTCTCTAGCGTACCCCGCCCAGCGAGTCACGAGACTTAGATCTGATGATCTCCCTCCCCTCCCCTCTGGGTACAGCGTACGGCCTAGTTACGCAGACCTGCGGCAAAACAGCTACTTTGCCAACGGAAGCTGTCATCTCTCTCTCTGTGTACTCATGTACATGCAACTACTCAATTGTCGTATAAACGTACGTACATGCATGTGAGATCAAGCTCTGATTAATAGTAAGTATATTTACATGCAGGCACAGGATGCTGGCATCATCAGCTGCAGGGGCGTCGCCGGCAGGGAAGCAGGAGGTCGCCTGGTGCCTGCGGCCGCCCTTGGGGCAGCAAAGCGGGCTGCCGCTGCCGCTCCCCTGCCCCTACCTCATGTCTGCCCACCACAACCGCTACTTGCTCTCACAAGATCATCATCAGGCCAGTGGTTACATACATCTACATCACTTAATCTACATATATATTATTATTAGCAGCTCAATCGCAATAATCAAATCTCTCATCTCTCAGCTCAGGCAGCGTATATGCGCACATACGTACACATAAGACCGCATTAGCACTCCTTCTGTTCTAAATTGTAGGTCGTTGGCAAATTTAAACACATAGTTTTTTGCTATGCCCCTAGATAAGTTTTATATCTAGATACATAGCAGTTATGTATCTAGATTTGTCAAAACGGCCTACAATTTAGAACGGATGGAGTACTTTCTAAGATTAGATACCACACTGTTTCTCAATCAAAGTCTAGTTCCACGAAAAAAAAAAGAGACTGAAGTCTATATATACTGTATTATTACTGTGTGGTCCATCAGATCATATGTAGGATCAATGTTGTTGACGAACGAATATCGCTATAATTGGGTGGTCCGCAATGCTTCCCGGATGCATGTGTCCACAGTTCGCCACTCAGGGACTTAGATCGGAGGATTGGAAACTAACTGCTAGCTGTACGGGCATAATGATTTCCTCTGCAGTGTTGGTCTGATGAAGGGGTTAATTAGGGGAGTAATCATATTCTCGATCTGTGCTGGGGACAAACTGCATGCATATCTTCAATGGTTCTGTCTGGCAGTCTCTCTCTCTCTCTCTCTCTCTCTCTCTCTCTCTCTCTCTCTCTCTCTCTGAGCTACTCACTCCAGGCAAAAAGTAGAAACCCCATCATATATACGACGCATGCATATGGCAGGATGTCTTAAGTTGAGTTTGGCCCACGGCCAGTGCTTAGTTGGGCCACATGCATGAACATGTTCTTGCTAGATTCATTTTAGAGATACTCGCAAAAATGAAAGAAAGAAGATTCATTTCATAATAACATAACTTGCCAACTAATCCCCCCCAATTTTAATTTAGTCTTTTAGATCATGCATGCATGCATGTAGGCAAGGATCTAGGGCTACAACTTTAAGAATATCCAATCGATCATTATTCAGCTGGCATTCAGCTATCTATAAGCAATGCACTCGACATATCAGCTCGGACATGATGATCGATTAACATAACAACAGTTGCAATACTGCATGCATGCTATCTACAGGCATGGCGGAGAGGTGCGCAGCAAGACGCTGCCTCGCGTGTCCTAGGTCAGGACAACACCGCACGGCGTCTGCACGCAGGCCATGCTGACGCAGCCACCAGGAGATCATCGTGGAGCGCCGGCGTTGCGAGCCGCTGGTCATCGTCGTCGACGACGGCGCCGTCGAGCAGCACCAGAAGGAGCAGCACGGAGCAGGCATGCTGGATGATGAACAAGCAGCAGCAGCAGCAGGCGCCATCATCAAGGGTCGCGGCACCGAACCTGGAGATGAGCCTGGGACGGCAAGGGTGGCACCATAACCTGCAGGATCAGCAGCAGCGCAGCGGGGAGCCCGCTGCAGCGGCCAAAGAGCTAACCCTTCTCAAGTGTTTGTGACGTTGATAGCTAATTATTAGTCTGTATAATGATCGTTTAATCATCAGTTACTTACATAATCTCGTCGAGGATGAGATGTGCAAGCAATTCATCGATCGATCGACGGCATTATTAGCTAGCTAGAGAGATATTTTGTACTACCCTTTTTTTTGTAGGGCTTTGTGCTTTTTGTCCTCCATTCGCTTCTCATCTTGTAGTGGTACGACATGCGTGTGATTTGAGCTAACGTTCCTCCAATACAGACGAGCCTCTTCAGTTCATTAATATTAATAACATTTTTAACCATTTGAATTAAAATTATGCAAAAGGACACGATTATGTAAAAGTCTAGCATCGCATACATATATTACCCCTAGCTGATCAAAAATAGAGAGGTAGGTAGCAAACTACTCCATTCGTCCCAAATTATTAGTCATTTTGGTTATTTCTAGATGTATAATTTTTGCTATGCATCTACATATATAAATATAATGTCTAAGTGCATATTAAAATTAATATGTCTTGAAAAGCTAAAAATAACTAATAATTTGAAAGGAAGGAAGTAGTTTGCTAGCTAGCTCTCTATTTGGAACGAAGGGAATATTATAAAAATCCGCATTCAAAGAAAATAATTATATGACACTTTACCTGCCAGTCACACGTGTGTCGGTGTTTACCGCCAAGCCTGCTCAGGAATACCCTTAGCAGTAGGGTTTGTAGGTAGGGATCGACTGCTCTAAAACTCGATGGTACAAGGAACCCTACGTCCTGTGTGGTTTGTATTGTAGGTGTTGATGATCGTTTGGAGGGGGTCTCTGCCCGCCCTTATATATCCGGGGGGACAGGGTTACATGGAAAGTCCTAACCGAGTATATTTGGAGTCCTACTACAACACAATCGGGTAGTTTCCTTTGTACTGCAGCTAGTTCTACGCCTATTCGAATAGTTACAAAAGAGATAAGGTACATCCATGAACTATCCCTTACTCTAGAAAATTCTATGCCTATAAGCAGTCCCGTTGCTCTGGGTCTAACAAGCCCTCGAGCTCTTCGTAGCCGAATCCTGCAGGTGTCGAGTACTTAGCTGGGCGTCTTCGAGTACTTCAAGTAGTCAAAACATCTTTCTGGTTGCTTCTGGGCCTTCCTTTAGATATGTCGAGTAGTCCTCCAAGCATTTCTATTTGATCCGAGGCTGTTAGGTGCTCAAGCCCCGAAATCTTGTTCATATATGGTGCGCGAAGTACTCGCGCTCCATATAGAGTAGCCCCCGAGCCTTAGGTTGAATCGCAGAATCAGGCTGAGGGTCACTTCAGTCTTTTTACTTCTTTATGTTTCAAAAAAATTGAAAAATAAATCTCTAATGCCTATATCCCGCAGCCCCCGAGCCTTAAATCAAAATCTCTTTTGCTGCGAGTAGCCCCCGAGCGTAGATTTGGAATTAAGGATTTAAGACGTGGCATCAGATTTTATCCTTCAAATTATTTGCAGGATTCATCAGATCCGAAATTCGAAAAGACCTCTTTTTCGGGTAAAATATCAAAAAAATGATACAATTGGATCCGCCACACTGATTACACCCGAAATAACTTCAGGAATAAACCCCGGGATGTATGGCTCTTTATTCAGTGCTCACGTGGGACGTTACTATTTGGAAAATCTGCATTATTGCATCTTTGACTGCGTCCGTGAATGCTGCCATGAATGCGTCTGTGAATCGTGCACTGTTGATTCACGGGGTCTCCTCAGTAAGCCCCCTTGTGGCTATAAAAGGCAGGGGAGAGGCTTTTGCCAGAAGCACCAAAGTGTAGTAACCATGGTTTTTCCTTGGTGTTCTTACCCTCGTCCTCCTCAAGTTTGTGTAGTCCTTTCCAGCGAGAGATGCTAGAAGAGAACTTGCGAGTGACAAGAGAAGCCCCTGCTACCTCATCCTACCACTCCCTTGCTCTCATTGGATCCATTCTGAATATCATGTTCTTGCATCTTCCAATAAAGCAAGTTCTTTGTGGACTGGTTGAGTCTAATTGTGTCATACTCTTGGAGTTCCCAGGTTGAGACCACTCAAGAACTGACATCTCTGGCGGGGAAGCTTGATCTTGCCACAACGCATCTTGGGTGAAGGAGAAGTTTCTCCAGAAGATGCTACAAGAGGACTTGCGAGGTGATTACTGTAATATGCCTCCATACTCTTGAAACTTTTCTCCCAGGATACATGTATCGTTATTTCCTTGATGGGAATAATAAGTTTGTACTTTGTCACGACCTCAGGCCGATCTAGCTGCAGCAGGCTTCCCAGGAAGCCAAGAAGTGTGCGTGCAGACCCGAGTCGTTTGTAAAGTTATGTAATAAAAAGTACTCGAGTTGTAATGTCGAGTACTTGTACTGTGTCGAGTACTTACTCTTGTTCTAGAATGTAATCCCAGTTAAGGAAAAAAGAGTCGAGTAGTCGACTAGGGATGTGAGTGTTTTCTTTTTCCAGAATGTAATCTCAGAAAAAGGAATGTCTCTTTAAAATCCCGTTGTTTCCGTGATTTGCAACGGATTGTTGGCCTACTGAAGGTTTTTACCATGCAATGCTGTCACTGCTATTATAAAACGAAACGGTAACTTAGGTTTTACCCCACCGGCCGCCATTTGTTTTCACTGCTTTAGATTTGTTTTCGCTCTCGAGCCCCCAAATCTAGAGTTATTGCTTCCCTTGCGCTCCCCATCCTCATCCTAGGGTTTCCGCCATTGTATGCGCGTGAAGCGACCCGTGGATTTTCGGATGGCACCCAAGAAGGCAGTCAAGGGGAAAGGTGTGGCTGCGGAGCCGACTCAAAAGGAAGGCTGGAACACAAGTGAGTGTTCCCAATCTGACTTAGAGTCTTTTGTAAAGCAAGGCCTTTGGTCTCCCAGATCTACTGTCCAATGGCGTCCTGCCTTGGGGAAGGATCATCCGTATGAAAATACGGGGAAAGTTTTTGCTTTCACCTCATTCTTGGAACGGGGATTGGGGTTTCCTTGTTCTTTTTTTTTCTGGACTCCTGCGCTACTACAGGATCCAGCTGCATCATCTGACCCCCAATTCCTTTGTTCATATTTCTATCTTCGTGCATTTGTGTGAAGCTTTCCTGAGCATCGAGCCCCATTTTGAGCTTTTTCGATTCTTTTTTCATTTGAAGCCTCAACCTGACTCCTTCGTCTTAGATGTAGTAGGTGTAGGTCTCCAACTTAGGCAAGGGAAACATAGAGAGTATATCTCATATAGTCTTAGTAATAAGGTGATCGAATGGAAACCCAAGTGATTCTATGTCGAGAACCAGTCATGATGCTTTCCACCTATTACTCCTGGCCCTCCAATCCAATGGCCTGAATGAAATAAAAAACCAGTCGACGAGAGTCAGGTTTCTGAACTACTCGAACGAATTGCCGATTTGAGGCAAAATATGTTGACTGGAGAAGCTGTTGTATTCGACTAGATGAAGCAGAGGATCCAGCCATTACAGGCTCGGGGATCGCTTGGATTCCAGTATCAAGGAACAACTGATCCATCAAGATACTCGAAGGAAGAGATCTCGGATGATGTAGCTTTTAGTCAAATACAACGACTGCTGAGGAACGTAAAGAAAGTTCCGATTGTTCCTAATACCTTTTCTGCTACGAATCCGTTGAAGCAGGTACTTGATAAGAGTAGTCGATACGTAGAAATCGAGTACTTTACCATAGTATAAATCTGATAGGATTTGCTTTCTGTAGGAGGACGTGGATTGCTTTAAGAGTAGTCCTTCGCAACCAGACATTTATTCGCCCTTTTGTTCTTCCAATTTCCTCGATCTGTTAATCAAATCTAAGTATGTCCATATGAGATTTCATACAAACAATACTTATGGATAATTTTGATTGTGCAGATGAAGAAGAAACTGGAGGGAGGAGTGATAGGGATCTCAGTCCTACTCCGAGTGCCAATACCCAAATCGAGCATCCTAGAGGTACTCGATCTGCGGCGAGGAAGCGTTGTAGCTCCTCCCAGACTACTAGCGATAGGTAAGTAGCTGGGTGTTTTTAGAATCGAGTACTTCTGCCTTCGATTTGCTGATTTGTATTTTGCTTTTCAAGCTCTGCGGCTAAAATGCCCCGGATCGTATCATCTGGGGATGATAGTGTGGTGGGACAAACTGTCCCCTCCACCATAGTGAACCCGTCGAGTGGGATCGGGGCTACTCCTTCAGTGAGTAGTTCCGATGTAAATAAAACTGTTGATGTGGGTAAGCTGGCCGTGATCACAAAGCTTGCTCGCAAATTTGGCATTAAGGGTTTTGCTCTAATAAGAGCTCCTGCGTAAGTTCTTTAGAACTTGTAGCCATATGATCTGTTTTTGAGTCTAATAGTTTTTAACTACTTTGTCCTTGCAGAGATGCAGTCCTGGAGGGGGACGTGGAAACTAAGAACAATTCTGCTTCCCAGTCGGGGGTGGCGAAGCCCCCGAGCACTCATGATATGAGTGCTTACGATGCAGAAGCCATGGTCGACTCCATGCTTCGGGATTCTCCTTTACCCAACTTGGAAAAGGGCAATGAGGAAATCCCGGAGGGTGATGGAAGCGATAAGCTTCCCAAGGAAGGAAGAGGCGAGAAGTTTCCTGAGGGAGGCAATGATAAACAGCCTGCGGAGACCCCTACAGGTAAGCTTTTAGTACCTTGTAGGAAAAGTTTCCTTTTATTTGCTCTCAATGTGATTAAGTAGCATGTTCTTTCTTTATATTCCCAAGTCACAGGGAATACTATAAAGAGGACAGAGGATGTGCCCAAAAGGGTTGTATCTGAAGTGCGAGCGAGTACTTCCCAGATCACATCGGGAAGTGACTTGCCGCGAGAGAAGGTAGAGCTTGCTGTCAAGCTGCTGGAGGTAAGTAGTCGAATATTTTGAGTACTTTTAGAGTAGATCGAGTAGTGTACTGATCTTTTTATTTTGCAGGAGGCACTGGGACGGAAGGGTGTCCAGTCCTCGGATGAGACAGAGCTGAATGCTCTCAAGGAGAGGGTTAAGACGCTCTCGTCTGAGAAGACTGCTCTCGAGGGAGAACTGAAGAAGCTCTCCCAGTCAAAGAAAGATTAGTCTTTAGCATTTGATATGCATTCGACTAGTAGATCTACTTGGTGTTTATAAGTTTTTTCTTTTTAATCGAGTACACTAGAGATTCAGGAAAGCTTGGTACTGGATCTAAAGATACTTATGTACCGAAACACAAATGAGATAGAGAAGCTTAAGAAGATCAAGGAGGACTTTGATCGGGAGGCGGCATCGACTCTGCAACAGCTCCAGACCCTATCGGAGTCACGAGACTCGATGCATCGAGAACTCGTAGGCTTAAGGGAAGTCAGGGATGCCGCCCTGGAGGTAGCTGAAGCCATGAACATCCTAGAAAAGGACGGAGATGAACCGCTCACGCTGGCGGGGAGACTTCGCAAAGTCCCAGGGGCCTTCGAGAGGTATGTCTCCACCATCACCCGACAGTATGTGGGTCATGTACTCGGGCTGGTGAAGACTTACTAGCCATCTACTCGCCTGGATGCGCTTGGGCAAGGAGCCCAGGCTGACTATACAGATGATCAATTCCGTCAGTATTTGGCGGAGACTTCCAGGGTAGCTGACCAGATTGTACAGTCCTTGAACAAGGCCGAGTCTCCTTGAACTTTTATTGTAATTGAGTTGGCGTGTGGGCCAGAAGTACTTTTGAACAAATACTAGATATTTGCGTAATGTTAAGTACTTGTACTTGGATTGTGGAATCCTTTGGTGTATCGAGTAGTTGTACTCGAAAATCCTGAGTGTAGGCAGCATCGCGCCCACTCAGTCATAGTAGTAGATACAAGGAATTGTATTCGTTGGTGCCTTGAGAGGCAAAGCGTTCTCGAATAAGATCGAGTTTGTCTGGTTCTGATTTGAAACCATGGTGCTGACCGGTTAGAATTGAATCTCTCAGGATTAACCAAGTGGGAATAGCACTGTAGAGGTGTAAAAAAGCCGTGGCTTAGTATGGGTTTCCTTTTTGAAGGAAGTGTTTTATTAGCACGAAGCTAATATGGACTTTGTTGTCCCATCAGGGGAAGAACTCTTATCGAGTTTTTAGGAGGTATAAGAAGTTTCTTGATAGATAAGAAGACAGGCAGCTCTCGACAACTACTCAGAGTGCTAAAGGAAATCATAACTTTTTTTGTGTCTCAAGCAAGCAAGTAGAACCCGTCAAATACTCGAGGCAAAAAGATTATGCAACGAAGATTCCCATAGAAAACTGAGCAAGCGTAAAACTTGTGTCAACTTATTTTAGAGTATGAAGAACTCGTCTTTGCTCCTTGAGAGATTTTAGTAGTTTGACCAGTTAGGATAGACCTCGTTTGGTCAGCCAAATAGCGTAAAAATATCCCAGACTACTCGATCGGATCGAGTAGTATGTCCTATACACAGACTGGATTGATTTCTAGAATTGGACTGTTAGGATTGAACTCCGTCAAGTTAACCAAGATGTGAATATTCTAGAAATATCCCAAACTTTACTCGAGCTAGGCGAGTAAGGTGTCCTACCTGAGGACTGGAGTAACTCTGAGGCAAGTCTGTTAGGTGCTAACCCCGTCGAGTTGCCCAATACGAAGGTGCCAAAAGAGTATCCAAGACCTACTCGAGCCAGCGAGTAGGGTGTCCTTTTAACCAAGAACTAGAGTAATCCTTAAGACAGAACTGTTAGGTACGAACCCCGTCGGGTTGTCAAAGACGTAAATGTCAAAAAAATACTCGGGTAAAACTCATAAAACTACTCGATAGCTGCTCCAATGCTGAGCATGGCTTTCGAGATGGGGTATTGGTTCGTGTGAGCGAGAGCCAAGTAGTCGATATAGGGAAAAATCAACTTTATTTGGATTTGTCGAAATTACGATAGCTGTAAAGTGACAGACTCTGACTCTTAAGACCTACCCCTTGCTCGTTGAACATGAGCAATGGTTTACATGACAGGATAAAACTTATTTGGAGATAAACCTAGTCGATGCGGGGGTCGACTAGATTTGTGGGAGGGTATCCTTTAGGAGAGGTGCCACAAGGGCCTTGCGGAGTGACTCACACTGGAAGATCGTGTGAGAGCTCTTTGGGTGGATAAAGCACTTGCGTAGCAGTACTTTGTTGATCCTGTTTTCACCCTGGGATGTTTCACCCTGGTGCGGGGTGCGCGGTTTACCCTGAGGACGGGTACTGGTAGTTACTGGCTTGTGTTTCTTAAAGGATGCGGAAGCCTTTGGCGGAATACGGTAGTTGGAAGAAGGGCTGTAAGCCTCGACTTCCTCGTGTTCCTTTCTCCTTGAGATGATGATGTTGCGCGCATCACGCCCAACGTTGATCATGCTGCGAAGGTCGCAGTTGGTGTAGTCGTAGTTGTCGCCTTGCTGTTCCTGTAGGCTGTTAGCGAGGCGCTGACGCCTGAACGCCCTCTTCTGGTTGAGCTGGCGATGACGTTCATAGAGATCTTCTGTTGGATACTGCTCATCCAGTTGGATAGTGACGGTCACCGCCGGCGGAGGAGTAGGTGAATCCTCCTTGGTAGTAGCTTGGACTTCAGTGATTGCGGGAGGAGTAGTTTCCATGTTGTCGGAAAGGTACTCGTTGAAATCATCATAATTGTAGTCGTTAAGGTTGAGACGCTCCGTGGGGTCACCCTCAGGTTCTTCGGAGATGCGAACCATGAGGATCTCACGGCAAAGGTCTTGAATTTCTTGGTCTTGTTTGCTTGGGGACGGGTCCAGCGGGGTGCTCTGTTGGTAGGGCAGATCCGCTGGCTGTGAGCTAGGGAAGTTGGGATCTTGAGTCTTCCTTAGGTGCACCACCCGTCCTTGCGGGGTTACATATATGACCAAGTTAGGGAGGGAGTCCTAATTGGACTTGAGATTCTTAGCTGAGTTGGATTCGACTTGCTTGCTGTACTGGATTAGGTCATCCAGCCGGTCCTCCGAATCGGAAGAGTACTCGGATTCGGAGTCTGTTAGCCCACCGAGTTTAGAGTATGTATGATTTGGGTGAGCGAGAAGTGGGATGCCCAACTCTATACAGAGGGCGTTCTCGTTCATCCAGTGTAGCCATGATTGAGTAGGAGTCAGCCCCTCAGGCTCCTTGATCCAGAGTTTATCAAAGATTGAATCTCCGGATTGTTCTAGAGCTTTGGCTTTTTCCTTCTTAGGCTTGGCCAATTTCCAAAGAGTGTCAGCGTGTTTGGGTGAATTGGCCGTGGTGTCCATGAACAGCTCGATGTTGTCAGACCAGTTCTCGAGATCATCGAATGGTTCGAAGTTCTCGAGACCGTTCATGAAATGATCAAAGTCCTGATCGAATGAGGACTCGACTAGTTCTGGAGTCCGAGTGTGGGTAGGTTTCGGTGAAGGGTTCTGAGGTATCCTAGAGATAGACGGTCCCAACCGAACAAGTCAGGGGTTTGTCTCACCAGATCCCCTGCAGATTTCTCCTCCCATTTTCTGCTCTTTGTTTTGCAGAGTGTTTTCAGCTATCTTGATGCAGTCGATGAGCTTTGATTTCACCCGATCGATCCCTGAGAGCATGTCTCCCAACTTTTTCTGTGGTGGGTTCAATGCTTCGGGGTTCTGCTGTGACGTAGATGAACTAAGAGTAGTTTCTGCGAGTTTGATGCAGCCCTCAATTGATCGTGAAATTTGATCTACTCCACCGAGTAATTCGGAGTTTTTGATCTTAGGGCGTTTGATCGTCTTGAGATGAGTCAAGTATTTTCCAATGGTTTTGGAAAAGTGAGGTTTTTTGGGATCGGAGTTTGTGTCGAACTCGACTGAACCGAGAGTTCGGGTCAGAGTTGACACGTTTCCTGGGTTGTCCGAGTCGAGTTCGAGTAGAACTCTTTTTCCATCGAGATCCGCAGACTTGCGGGTGTCGGCGACTTGGGATCTGGTTTTCGATTTAGATGAGTTAGGCGTGACAAGGTGGCTAGAGAAGCCTCCCGTTCCGTCAGCCGTGCATGCCCAAGAACCGAAAACGAGGGTTATGCCTTCAGGCACGTTGTTGGCGTCGCTTGATCCGGCCATCGAATTCGTCGATGAACTCGCCGAATCCCCTACATGGTGTGCCAGCTATCGATGTTTACCGCCAAGCCTGCTCAGGGATACTCTTAGCAGTAGGATTTGTAGGTAGGGATCGACTGCTCTAGAACTCGATGGTATAAGGAACACAAAGATTTAGACATGTTCGGGCCGCGAGTTTGCGTAATACCCTACGTACTGTGTGGTTTGTATTGCCTTAGGTGCTGATGATCGTTTGGACGGGGTCCCTGCCCGTCCTTATATATCTGGGGGGACAGGGTTACATGGAAAGTCCTAGCCGAGTACAGTTGGAGTCCTACTACAACACAATCGGGTAGTTTGCTTTGTACTGCAACTAGTTCTACGCCTATTAGAATAATTACAAAAGAGGTAAGGTACATCCATGAACTATCCCTTACTCTAGAACATTCTATGCCTATAAGCAGTCCGGTTGCCCCGGGTCTGACAACGTGTGACTCCTAGCAGCCCCCTTCCACCCAGCTATATATTCTTAGCTAATAGACCGCAACAAAAGGGATATTCATGGAACTAAAATTTGCCCACATGTATGTAACTATATGGATTTGAAGTGGTCTAATAAAACGATTTATGTAATCGAGTCTAGCGGATTGAGCAGTGTCGGGTACCACGATTAGGGACGCCCTAATTGGGGTACTAAGATCACTCTAAAAAACGCAAACATGTGTTAAGGCAACTGGGCCCACGAAGGCCCTTAGCCTCCTTCCAATCTGGAAGAGAGGAAATGACTCAAAGAAGCCCAGCATGCGGCCCATTCGCACCCCTCTCGGGCCCGCGGGACGATCTCCGCCTCGCTCGAGGGCTCCCATCGGGACCCTCGACTGCGCCCCGCATCTCCGCTTCGCTCGAGGGTAGCGAATCTACCCTCGAGCGGGCAAATCATCTCCGCCTCGCTCGAGGGCAGCGACCTCCCTCGAGCAGGTAGCTCATCTCCGCCTCGCTCGAGGCCACCCCTCGGCGTAAGGGACAAACGGCCCTGCCGCTCAACCGCCTGTCGTACGGAGGTATTGAATGCCAACCACTCCTCCACAGTGCTTAGGACAGACGGCGTCAGGCCGCCATTCCCCCACAGTGGCTGTGACCGGAGTCCCATCCGCCAACTCCGGTCACTGCTCCGCCATCCCGGGTGCTGTGGCAGCACTGTGGGACCTACGACGCGGGACGCAGCGTGCTCGGCACTACTCTCGTACTATTCTGCCAACTCCGGCCGTCCGGACTCCACCTCATCACATGTATGGCCCCGGACCCGCCTCCTTCTTGGGAAGGGGTCCGGCGACGCCACGTGCCCCTCCAAGAGGGACGCACAGCACACGCAGCCGGGGTCCCGGACCTGCCCCCTTGAGGGGTCCGGGACCTCCACGTAACCCTCGGACCTCCTTAGTGCGCACGCCGGCACTTATCCAGGGGGGTCCGGGACCACCGCGTGCCCCTCCAACATTGGAGCACACAGGATCCTGACCTGCAGGGTCCACGGAACGCCACATCTGGAGGACTGAACATCCTACAGCGAGGATCACGACGCCTGCTGGGGTTGGCAGGACGTCGGCGCAATCTCCGCAAGGACATGGACGACCACCACGCCGACGCCATACCCCATAGTGTACTTCCCACAGTACTCGACTGTCGTATCCCTACAGCTCAGAAAGAACACGACGACTTCCGCGATCCCCTGTACATGTACCCATCCCTCTTTGAGTCTATAAAAGGAGGAGGTGAGCTTCCCTTAAGGGGGTCGGTCGGCTCTCTAGGCATTACACCGCATACAGAGCGCACGCACTCGCTTCTAGCTCCGACATCGCTACTCGCTACGCACAACTCCTTTTCTAACAGAGACTTGGGAGCCTCCCTCCCTCTCTCGCCTCGTTTGTACCCCCTACTACAAGCACTCAGGGTGCAAGATAATACAGTGCCCTCGCACACCCCCTTGGCTGGACGTATGGCCCCGCGGCCGGAACCAGGATAAACCCGTGCGTTACTGTGTTGCCTCTTGCATCAACATCTGGGACGAGGAAACACGCATCATTTACTAGTTGGGATCCGGACCCCCGGGTCGGGACGCCGACAAGCAGCCTGATCGATTGCATGCGTATTTGCAATTTGCCAGAAATGCATGTGCTAGTATTATTGTTGGCAGAAGGAAATACGAGAGACCCAGTAAATATGGGCTCTAGGCTCCAACAACGTAGTAATTTGGGCTCAGAATTTTGGGTGCCGCCGAAGAAAAAGAGTTTTTTTTTAATTTTTATATTATTTATTTTTCGATTTTTCAAAAATATATACCGCAATTTTTTGCAGATCTGTCCTCCTGTCCCCAGTTCAATTGGCGGTAAGGGCATACCGCCGGATGAACTGTCGACTATCGCCGGTTCATCCGGCGAATTTTTTGACCCTGGCAGTTCACTTTCAAAAAATCACAACTAATTTTATGAACTCATATGGAGATAAACTTTATATGAAAATTGTAGATCTCGACGAGATCTACAACTTTGTAGTTCAAACATTTTTCATTTGGAGCTATCTTGGTGCTCAAATAATCGAAACAAATTTCAGATCTAAAATTTAAATTTGGGTCTAAACACTGGACATCACACATTCAAAAAATCATAATTAATTTATATAAAATCGTATGAAGATAAATTTCATATAGAAATTATAGAACTCAACAAGATCTACAACTTTATAGTTCAAAATTATTTCATTCGAAGCCATCTTGGTGCTCAAATAATTGTCACAAGCTTCGGATCCAAAATTAAATGTTAGATCTGGAGCATTGATCGATTATTTGAGCAAAAAGATGGCTCCAAATGAAAAAGTTTTGAACTACAAAGTTGTTGATCTCGTCGAGATCTACAATTTTCATATAAAGTTTATCTCCATCCAAGTTCATATAAATTAGTTATGATTTTTTTAAAAAAATCCGCCAGTTCATCCGGCGATAATATCGTTACAGTATCCCTACCGCCGTTTCATCCGGCGGTATGCACTTAGCGCCAGTTGAACTGGTGACAAAAGACCAAATCTGCAAAAAAAATGTGGTATATATTTTTGATAAATCGAAAAATAAATAATATAAAAATAAAAAACTCGAAGAAAAAGAACTTTGTTATGAATCATTATGGCCCACAGCCCACAAGGCCCAAGAGAAATTCACAGAAATAGTCGGGTCTTTTGTGTCTGTCCTGCTGTGGTGGATCCGAACACTGGAAAGTTGGATCGAGCCCTGGACCTCTTAGCCCGGGGACATCATCATTCAGACACTGAAGCTCTGCATTGGTCTCTTCATACATATCAAATCTCGATCTCTTGCATCCGTGTCCAGTGCAGTGTTGCCATTCGCCAAGACCACCGCACTGCGGCGTCTCCAGACTATAGCTCGGAGAGTCCACTCCACTCCGGTGAGATACATCGCCAATGATGGAGTAGAGACAGAGAGCCTAGAGCTGGGAGGTGAAGGTGAGAGCGGATGAGATGAGGCGGACACCTCTCCCAGCACTAGGTGGGCAGTGGCCGCGGCGATTGGTGAGACGTCCGCGGCAATCTCCGGCGATTGGTGCGGCGACTTTGGCCCGGGCGGAGGCGGGGGGAACGTCGCCCGCGGTGACGGCGACGCGGCCGGCACGTGGCGTCCGCATCCGCGTGGAATGGAACGGAAGCCGCGCGCGCGAGATAAGGCCTTGCCGGCCCGGCAGCTGCGGCAACCCACCCCGGCCGGCCGCTTGGATCCATCCGCGCCGCGAGCGTTCCCCGGCGCGCCGTGCCGACCAGACTCCTCGCAAACGGGCGCGGTTTCTCCTCGGGTTGAGGGTGCGCCCATTTGATCTCGTCACCTCACCTGGGGGAACGAACGAAATGGGTCCGGATGTGCAAATGCCGGCCCGGACCCAACGGAATACGATCCATGGGCACGATCGATCATAGCAAGTTGGGACGTTGGCGTCGACGCATCGTCCCTATCTGCTCTGCTGGCCTGCCCATCTCGCGAGCGGCGCCCTCCCTCGGCAGGGCAGCACGCAGCAGTATAAGATCGGCAGCGACCGCAGCGCTTGCTCGCCCATCCAGTGCCAATCCAACAAAGTGTCCAGCAGCTGAGTCGCAGCTAGCACCAGCTCGATCATCCATGATGAGCACCAGCTCATCATGGAGACATATCTGGTGCAATCACGGAACTGGTGAAATCATCGTGCAATCCGACTAAAAAGGTCTTCAAAAAATTCTGAAAAAATCATGAATGTACATCTCGGTCTACCCCATCTACATATAAATTTCCACGATCAAATTCATCTTACACTTGCAGTTACGAAAAAGACAAATTTTCTAACAATCAGTAACGTTCAAATGCAGCCCAAATTTGTCTTTTTTGTAACTGCTAGAGTAAGATGAATTTTACCATGAAATTTTATATGTAGATGGGGTAGACCGAGATGTACATTCATGATTTTTTTCAGAATTTTTTGAAGACCTTTTTAGTCGGATTGCACGGTGATTTCACCAGTTCCGTGATTGCACCAGATATGTCTCCATCATCCTAAGCTCGCCAGAGAGAGAGGACCGGAGAGACCATGGCTTCCTCTGCGCCTGCGTCGTCGCCGAACCCGGTCGGCCTCTGGTTCTGCCAGATCTCCTCCGGCCTGCGGCAGGCACCCGGCAACAAGAACGGCGACGGCGGCACGGAGGCGGCGAGGCAAGCCGGCGCCGCGGGCGGCAAGGACGGCGGCCCGCCGAGGAGTGCTAGGACGTGCCGCCGCGACGCGATGCCGGAGGCTACCGTCTACCTGCTGCTCGACCGGTTCGCGCCCAGCTGAGAGCCGGGGACCGGTCGCGGCGACGGATCACGGTGGTGGACTCGTGACCCGGGCGGGAGTGTCCCAAGTAAACTGGGCTCGCCGTGACTCGTTCTTTTTCCACCACGTTCCTGATGACCCTGTACTGTACAGCTTTTTTCTTCTCTTGTACATAGGGGTCGTGCGCGGTTCCATACTACCTTTTTCTGCTCTCAAGTTTCAATCTTCCCCTTTCGTAGCCCTGCATCTTGATCTAGCACGTGTGAAAAATAATAACAGGGCCCTGCATCTTGATCTAGCACGTGTGACAAAATAACAAGGAAGGGGCCGGGACAAGCAGAGGATTGCCATATTGAGATTCGGATATGTATTTTCTTATTTAATCACAATCAAATCATGTTTCGCGGAATTGGAGAATTCTTAAAACTCGAACAAGGCATTACATTTGAGGAAAGCAAGCTCTACCTTCACATGACTTCTACTAGGACTAGGAAACTTAGCTTGTTCCCAGGACGGTTATTACTACACTTTCTTTGCATGTCATCTACAGTAAGTGCAAGTCACATTCTGAAAGACATGGCCACGTGGAGAAGGATATGAGCTGGCAGTTAGAAAGATGTTTCCACTGTCTATGGAATATCTTTGATCCAATAAAAATATCAGCTACTCAACTGAAACATCTCGTGTGTTCATTAGAAATTGATATTTGCTTTTGGAGACAAATAATATGCATTATTTCTTTTTGGCTTAAGTTGCTTTTGCAGTGTGCTACATATATATGATATGATGTATATTATATGCTTCGAGAAAGACCACAGAAATCCCCAAACTGAGTTTCGCACTACGTTATACATTTTTTAAAATGAAAACATAAACAAAATTACTAGCTTTCTCTCCAAGAACATCCATATGCATGTTGTCACTACAATATAATTACTCCATGTGTATGGTTGCAACTAAAGTTATTCTTGAAACACTTCAATACAAGATTAAAAAGTAATGTGTTATTGTTTTTACTAGACATTGTTGCAATAATGGAACCCATGAGGTGTGTGTGTGTGTGTGTGTGTGTGTGTGTGTAATAAGATATGCAGGCCTATAAATTAAAGAAAATAAAAATAAAGGAAGATAACTAAATGGTCACCTCACCGTCTGACTCAAACATCTTGTGTCCAGTCATTGTCTCACCTTCATCTTAATCATCATCTTCATCTTCATCATTGAATTTGATGAACCAATCTTTAGCACATACTAAAGCTTCAAGGGTTTCTAGAGCGAGTGATGTTCTGTTTTTATCGAGAATTTGCCCAGCAGCACTAAAGGCTGATTCTGAAGACACTGTGCTCACGGGGATTGCAAGAAATTCCCTATCCATCAAAGATAGGATTGTGTACGCGGCTGAGTTATTTTTCCACCATGCTATCACATTAAAATTCTTATCGGACCTCACAGCCACTCTAAGATCCTCCGAATAAGTGTCCAGTTCTGTCCTTTCTGAACGAGCAACTAAATTCTAATATGCAAACTGAGCAAATGCATACTCCAATCGTCTTTTAGCACACCGGTCCTAAAGAACTTGTACAATACTTCCTAGACTCACTTGTTGGTTGCTGATTAGTTGGATTGAAAATAGGTAAATTTTGGGTCCTCACAATCTTTTCATACACCAATAATATATATTCAAGTATCTTTCAGCTCTCTTATCTTCATGTAACCATTTTCAACAACTGTAAAGAAGTAAAATTTGACGAAGTCCAGCTTCATGGATGGATCTAGAAGTGAAACAATGAGAAGAACAATATTAGGCTTTGACTGTACTTTTCAATTTTGGCATACATAGCATCAGCTAACTCATATCTCTAATGTCTAACATAATCTTTAGAAACAGATAAGCTGTAGAATGTCTATCCGCTGAAAACGTCTTGGTTGCATCAGTGAATACTTGCAAAAAATCATGCAGCGCTTCAGCTGAAATGTCTCGTGCGTTCATTAGAAATTGACATTTGCTTTTGGAGACAAACGATATGCATTTCTCTTTAGCTTAAGTTGTTTTTTTATAGTGTGCTACATATTACTATATTATATGCTTCGAGAAAGACCACAAAAATCCCCAAACTAATTTTCTCACTATAATATGCATTTTTTAGAATTTGAAAAACATAAACAAAATTACTAGCTTTCTTTCCAAGAACATTCATATGCATGTTGTCACTACAATTTAATTACTCCATGTGTATGGTTGCAACTAAAGTTATTATTAAAACACTTCAACACAAAATTAAAAAGTGTGGTACTGTTTTTACTGACATTGTTGCAATAGAACCTATGAGGGTATACACATGTATATATACATAACTTTCTTTTGCAAAAGTAGTAATATATTTATACAGTTAATTGGGACAAATAAATATATTTGAGTCCAAAGTTCCAGTATAGACATAGTAACCTCTACTTAGCTACCATCTTATTTACAATGCCTCAATTTGTTTATGTGATAAATCTGTCATGTAATAAAACTACACCAAACTGAAGACAAATCGTTTAATAAGTAGTTTCCTTCTATATCAATTTGTCTGCTGCTCATAGATTAAGAGGAAAATATAAGAATATTTGATGTCAAATGTGTTGTCATGTTTAACATTAATATTATCTTCAATCAACCCAAAAACATTTCAAATCGTAGATTAACTCCCTAGAAAACTCTTCGATTTCACTCTTTCCAAATATTCCAGGCAGTGTACATGATTATGGATGTCGTCGATTGTTGTTGCTTCTTTATTAATGGTGCAAGTATTTGTATACATAATTTTTTCGCATCCAACTATTGACCATCTGTTGTGATTAGGGATGTTAATTAGTGACCCTTAGGCTCTAATTCTTTTTAGTTCAAAATTTTGTATTACTTCTTCAAAATTAGATTTATTTTGAAAAATTAGTACAAAATTTTGAACTAAAGAGGATTGGAGGTACACCTAAGGGTCACCAATTTGCACCCCTAGTTGTGATGCAATCCGGTCCAATTGCAAACCAGGAGCCATACATCTTTGTGTAACTGCATTCTAAGAGCATTTTTAAGAGTCTTCCTAAATTTCACTCTCTAAATTATTATTTGGAGAGTCATGTACATAAAAATTGCTCTCTATACATTTTCACTCTCCAACAGTTTTTCTATATCTTGTTTACACTCTAGAGAACCATTTTCGTTATCTATCTTTGGCTAGCGAGAAATCCAGAATAAATGATGGCTACATTTGGATAACCACTTAGAGAAGCTCTTGGAGGCTATTTTTTCATCAAAATTTCTATTTCTAACAATTAGGATGAATATAGAGAGACTTTTGGAGTTGCTCTAAGCACAAATGCACTACCATCTCAAAAACTTAATCACAGAGGAAACAGACCTTGTTGCACTGCCAATTCCTTGGGGTCATCTAGAGCATCTCCAAGAGCTTTTCCAAAATCTACTCTCTAAAATATCATTTGGAGAGTCATTTCAGTGAAAATCGTTTTCCATATCTTTGTCTTTTCCAACAGGTCTTCTATATTTTATTTGTAGTCTAGAGAGCCATCCTTACTCTCCATCTTTGGCTAACATGAAATCCAGAATAGAGGATATCTATCTTTAGATATTCATTTGAAGAGCCTGTTGGAGGCTAATTTTTCATCAAAATCTCTATTTCTATAAATTAGAAAAAATATAAAGAGTCTCTTGGATATGCTCTTATCTGCTATCAGAATCTTGTTCTGAAATAACAATCAATGCATATTCCACCCATCAGCATGAAGTCTGCATATCGATTCCTCAACGAATGTATAGTTATGAGCCCAGTTAAATTTAGATATGTATGTCTCATACCCAGTTATATTAGCCTATTGGGCCTTGTAGAATGGGCCAAAGTCAAAGTCGCTAGCTCTACCCCTAGAAACCAAGACGTGATGGCCTGTCAGAGAGGCAAATTGTTTAGATGGAATCTCTAGCAGCAGGTCGCAAAAAAAGAGATTATCAGGCACTCCAGTGCACAGCTTGAACTGACCTCTTCAAAGGAAAGTTCGTGCATGCCCGAATAGCTGAGCCCCTCACCCCACTTTTATTTCTCATCCCAGCTAGTAAAGGATACTCGGACTCTGAATGTTTGTGCGTTCGCACATTTCTTCGTTGCTGCTTGTTTGGGATATATTGGAGAAAATATATTAAAAAAAAAGAATGCATGCTAGATAGATGCTCCGAAGCTTCCAAATTTGGCCTGTAAGTAAATCGTAGTAGCGCGTTCTAGCTTGTTGGGATGGCGCGTGCGCAGGCCAAGTAATCTTTGCAAACCCGCTGTGTGGCTGCACGCAGAACGCAGCTGCTTCTGACGAATCTAAACGAGCTAGCTGCTGCATCCCGAGCACAGGGTCGGCTAAAATAAAGCCAAGAAGATTCACGGATACTGAATACTGATTCTATTAGCTCGTTGATTGATTTGATTCCACTTTGCATTGATTTGGTGGCATCCGGAACACATTCTTAATCCGGCCAATGGGAGCCAGCAACCAAAATAGCGTAAGGATAGACTCACCCGGCCGCTAAAATCAAACCTGCATCATCAGTGAAGAACATATGTGCCCACACGTCACACGACCAAAACGGGCACTGTACTGCAAGTCCGCAACAACCAGATCAGAGACCATAACGCACGCGCAATGGAACAGGCCCCGGATGCGTCATTTTCTCACGCGTGTGTCATCGTTCGCGCCCAGCTCGATCAGCTCCTTCGATTTCTTCATCCGATCCTGCCGACCGACACACTTGATGGCGCGGGAAGACGACGACGACGGAGGAGCTGCAGCTGATCAGCTAGGTCGGAATCCGCCACCTCTCTGCCGCGGTCTTTTGATTAGCCTACTACCAAAAAGATCATTCTGTCAGTGGCGGCAGCCATGATCGATCGAGACGTGGTGCCCCTAAAAAGGCTAATCCCCGTACGTGTCCTCATCTCGATATTATATTATATATACTATGTATATATAAGTATATATATAATAGTATGTGCGGTTAGGAGCACAAGCTGTTATTCTTATCGCCTTCGCCGTCGCTGTCCCGCGCATCATCTAGCTGGCTCCGATGCGACGCCGGCCGGCCGGGTCTCCGCTATTCGCTCGCCGGGTTTGCAAGGGTGGTTGGAGGTGGTTGGAGTTGGCTGGAAATCCTCGGCGCGCGACGAGCATGGAGCTAACCGAGGCTTCGCGCTGGCCCTTTCACCGCGGCCCTCTCCGCCCCACGCCGTCGCCGTCGTCGACAATCCTTTCCCGTCGCTCTCGGTCCCATGGTTGTTGAGACCCCGGCGATGCCGCTCTAGAAGGAGGGGAAGGATCGACGTTGTGCAGCGAGATTAGCTCGTCGTTAATAAATATATCGATCGCATTGTCTTCCCACACACATGCGCATGCGTGCGTGTCCTCATCTGCCAGTATATATGCGTCCTCGCTGCGGCTGCTAGCTCGCCGCCGCCACCGCCGCACTGCAGACTGTGCCAGCTGCGCTCACAGTCTGCAGTGACGAGCTAGTGTGCTAGCTAGCTAGCTAGTTCACTGAGTCTGAGCTCGATCGATCCATCGATGGAGGAGGGGCTCCCGCCGGGGTTCCGGTTCCACCCGACGGACGAGGAGCTCGTCACCTACTACCTCACCCGCAAGGTCTCCGACTTCGCCTTCGCCACCCGCGCCATCGCCGACGTCGACCTCAACAAGTGCGAGCCATGGGATCTCCCAGGTAAAACCGCGATCCATCATCTATTCATCCATGTACTACGCTCCAGTATCTACTTGCTCTTCTAGATATTAGCGATTATTTATTATTTATCCCACATTATTAACTTCCTAGTTCCTAGCACCTGCAAGAAAATTTTGGTTCTATTCTGACCAAAGCATGGATGCATGCATCAAACACGCTGCTGGATGGCTAGCTCTCATAGTCCATTCTACATATATATTTAGTTAAGAATTTCGAAACTCTTTTACGAATCGAATCGCAATCGCAATTGGTCTCGCCAACTTCATAGATTGTGCGCATGATTCATGCTCAAACAACTTTATTTTCGTGCTTCCTTCCTCTCATTTTGTGGATGTGATTTTGTGAGAATTTGAATGCATTAACTTATATAGTCAATTTGTTGCATGCATGCATAAATCAAGGTCACTGTCATATGTGTACATCTTGACTAAATTTACAGACTGAGGTAACACCGTAACATCACTTGACTTAGTCGTCTTTTGGTCATTCAGACTTGCACAGGTTGTAGTAGTACCTCAGTAAATGATCAAGAATAATATAATTCAAGAACAGTGTCAGTTAAATCCTGGTAATTAATTTCTCGGATACTGCTAAAGTGCTAATTGTAGGACTTTGCGATCAATCTGCAGGCAAAGCTAGCATGGGTGAGAAGGAATGGTACTTCTTCAGCATGCGTGACCGCAAGTACCCGACCGGCATCCGCACGAACCGCGCCACCGACTCCGGATACTGGAAGACCACCGGCAAGGACAAGGAGATCTTCCACTGCGGCATGCTCGTGGGGATGAAGAAAACCCTGGTCTTCTACAGGGGCAGGGCTCCCAAGGGAGAGAAGACCAGCTGGGTCATGCACGAGTACAGGCTCCAGAATAAGTTTCCCTACAAACCCAACAAGGTATCTATATCAAACCACTCAGCCAATGCAGCAACTTGTCGTCAAATTCTTCTGCTGGAAATTAGTTACTCGCCATTAGTGAGTCTTAAGTTTATATTCACCAACATTGTTGCAAACTTTTCAAACTGCTGGAAACGTACTATTTCATCTGTTTTGGTAGGAGGAATGGGTGGTGTGCCGGGTGTTCAAGAAGTGCCAGATCATCAAGATGAGGCCACCACAGGGCAGCCCCACCATGGACGACTCCCCATGCCACGACGCCAACGCCTCCCTAGGCGAGCTCGGGGAGCTCGACGTCTCCTCCATCCTCGGCGGCTTCACGCCTGCCGCGGCGCACACGTCCTCCACCAGCTCGCCGGGCGCGCTCCACCAGGGCGCCGGCGAGAGCTTCGGCCACAGGGTGGACATGAACGCGTACATGAGCTGGATGGCGGCAGCCAACCACGGCGCCGCCGCCGCGGCGGCCGCGGTCATGCTTCCATGGGCCACGACGCCGGGACTGTTCGGCAACGTCTTCGTGCCGAACCACCAGCAGCTGGCCCTGCAGAAGCCGCTGCCGTTCGTCGCCGGGTGCAGCCAGCCGCGGGACCTCGCCGGCTTTGCGGCGAACGTCGGAAGTGAGCACGATGCCATGTTCGCAAGCTCGTTGGCAAAGGTTGAAATGGAATGCGATCAGCAGCAGCCGGCGCCGACGCCGACGCCGGAGCAGCAGCTGGGGATGGACGAGTCGACGTGGAGAGCATTCTGATCATGGGCGTCTATATTACATCGATCAGCTTAGTCATGGACTTGTGGTCAATTATTATGCAGTTGTAGGGGAATATTCTAGGTGATATACTTGGGAAAAACCCATGTGGTCCAATCAGTGAAGTTTAACTAGAAAAGTGCATGTTAAAATGGGACAAACCCACTAGGTCACAACAAGTAAAGTTTTACTATAGAAGTGTACGCATCTGTTGATTATTTGTGTACTATGTTTTGTAAGAAACATTATATGCTTGGTCGATTAATTGTTGTAAGAAAATAGTAAAATCTCTTAGTGGGTCTTTTTTTTTGAAATTATACAGTACAACTCAAACACTCACAATACATGCGCACTCACCTCTATGAACACACGTACGCAAACCTTACCCCTATGAGTATCTTCGAAGACTAAGCATCTTAGCGGGTCCTTTATGCTCACTTAGAATGATTTCTTTATATCCATTTCGTACTAGCACATTAATTAACTCACGCAATTATGTGCCTCACATAATTCTAATCTCCATGGTGATTGGTTAAAATGGAAATTATAACTTATATTCAATTAAAGTTTTTATATTTAATTTGGTAAGTGGAAAAGTTAAATAAAAGTTCTAAATGTACAATTTATATAAATAAAGTAATGCTATGGTATAGTTAGTATAAACAATTAGTTGTTACAACATATCACAACTAAAAAGAACTATAATTTGCAGAACCTTGTATCTAAGGTCCCCTATTTTATTTTGTATAATGATTTATCAAGCTGAAACTGCTATATGTTATAAGCATTATTCTTTTTTTTGGAATGCACATATTACAATGGATTGGAGATGGTCATAGCATGCACAACAAAACCGTTGTTACAAACCCAAAGAGCAAATTTTTGTTGATCAATACACCTGACTTATAGGACCCTACCGCCTAATAGTAGACTCGCTAACACCCGCCTTTCTCCTCATCATATAAGATATATCACTTTGTTGAACTTGTGCAGATGTCTTACATATATTCCTCATGACGTGACCACGTACAAAATCTGGTTAGATGTGGTATAGAACAAAGTCATGCAATACAATTAACAGGAGTTTGTCGTTAGAACGTTACTGACTATGGGCCCACCTCATTATGCCCACGTATTAATACCTTGGGTGTTTTTTTCTTCTCAACCACATTGAAACATTTTGGCTCTTAATCCCCTTGTCCACTGCTGAACCAGCTCTTGCATCTTCTTGATAAAGAAAAAGCTCTTGCATCTTCATGAGGCATAAAAAGACAAAACACAAATGCACTGCAAGATCTTTTCTTTTTTTTTTGAAGGACACTGCGAGATCTTTTTAGTACTAGAAAAACGGAAAGTTTCAAAACCCGGGATGGATATATATTGCCTGCGTTACAAAAGCCGAATCCATCGCCTGAAGAATATCATACAGACCAGTGGAATGGTTTTGACCCAAGAGAGCGGAAGGCCCACGAGGATCGCGCTGATTGGCTAAAAGCCGCAATATCGTGTGGTGTTGCTGCAGCCAGCATGCAGGCTTTTTTTTTTTGAGCAAGCCAGCATGCAGGCTAGAAGCATGGGAAAGCTGTTGTATGCATGCAACAGTTCGTGGCCCACGGAGGAGTATGTTGAGCGGAAAGTTGTTGGATGCATGTATGGAGCAAAATGGTTGATGCGTTGATGGTTACATATGTATATAGAGCAGGAACAGAGGTACGCTGAAGGGCGTGGCAATGGATTGATTGTTGCGCATAGGTCGAAAGGAGCGAATGCCAAATCCATGTCCCGCGTCGGGCTTCCTCCCACCGGGGGATTGAGCTGATTGTCTCCACGTATGGGCAATGGGTTGATTGTTCTCGGGACACATGGCACGTCCACAATCTCCAAGCGCTCACAGGCCACCAATCCCACGGTGTATAGGAGTAAGAATAAAAATAAATACATGTGTTTGGCAAAATTTATTGAAGAAATGGGCCCAAGGAGGGGGCCGGGGGGTGCCATGTCAACAGGGGCATACCGCGTTGGCTGTCCGCACTCGTCATACTCTAAATTCACTTTTTAAAAGTAATATACTGTCCTAGTCATCTAAATTCACCCTCTACTCTACGTCCATTTTTACTGCACCTGTTCATTCTCTATCCCATTCTCTATATCAACAACCAGGTGTGGAGCTTACATGTCAATTTTTTTAACCCCCCGCACCCCCTGGCCCATTCTCTCTCTGCTGCCTCCCTCCCTCCGCCATTCGCCCCTCCCCTGCATTCCCCGGCGCCCCTGCATCCCACACTAGCCTTCCTCCTCCGCCTCCGCCCCCTCCTCCCTCTCCGCACCCCTGCGCCCCTTCTCCTGCACCCCTGTGCGGGACAAGCAGCGCCGGCCTTCACCTGCGCGTGTGCGAAGGTCGCGGCCCCTCTCCGCCAGCTCCTCCGACGGGGCCATGGCGATGGAGGCCACTGCCCCCCTCGAGCTCGGCCATGGCCCCCTCGTCGACGGCGGCCATGGCGCGCGGGCTGGGGCGGGGTGGGCACGGAAGCAAGGCGGCGCTCTGTGCGCGGGCGTCCGGCTGGCCACCCGTCCCGGCCCAGGCGGGCGCGCGCGGGCCGCCGGTGGCCCCTGCCCGTCCCTGCCTGCCCCGGTGCACGCGCGCGGGCGGGCCGCGGCGGCGTGGCGAGCCGGGCCGGCCGGGCACAGCGTGCCTCGCGGCGGGGAGGGCGTCGCGGCCACGGCGGAGGCGTGCGGAGCTGCTGCGGAGAATGGAGCTGCGACGGGACGGGTCGGCATGCGGCGGGCCTCGCTCCACGACGTGGATCTGCGGCGGCATCGGGCGTTCCCCTCCTTCCCTCCCTCCCACTTCCCCTGCGGGCGGAGCTCGGGCGGCAGGGCTCGGGCGGCACGGCACGGCCGGCAGTGGCGGCGTCCAGCGGCAGGCGGTGGCGGCGGGGGAGCAACGGAGGCGCGCCCTTGGCGCGGCTCCTTGGCTCTGCTCTTGCCCCGGCGCGGGCGGAGCTCTCCCTCCCTCTCTCTCTCGCGCGCGCGGCGTGGCAGATTGGCGGCGGCGGCAAATCCATGCCTCGCCCCCCGGCAGGCCCCACAAGCAGGCAAGGCGGTGCGGCACGCAGCGAAGGCGGGAGCTGCAAATCGACGGCCCGCGTCGGTTTTTCCTCTCCCGGGCACGTGTCGCCCGCGGAGGGCTAGAGCGCTCTCGCGCCTCCCTCTCTAGGGTGCATACTAGAGTATTGCCCACGGAGGAGCATGTGCCCTCTTTTTTATTTCCTTTTCTTCTCTTTGGTTTATTTTTGTTTTTCTTCTTATTAATGTTCAAGTCTTTTATTTATGCATGCATGGATGCATGTTTCAACTTTGAAGCTTATTTTTTTTCTCTATATACATGCTACATGCTTCTATATGTGCATGCTTACTAGCGGTGGTGCAGTGCCAACACCTGCACCTTTCTTTTTCTTTTTCTTTTCTTCCCATCCTTTTTTCTCCCTGCTTCCTTTTTTCTTGATTTCAATTCTTTAATGATAATTTCTTCTCTGATTGAAAACTATATTATTCTTTTTATTTGATTCCTAGTAATATACAATATTTGTATTATTTGTTTATAATTTTCTAAATTATATTTATATTTATTATTTCATTTTTATTTTCAATCTTTTAAGTGTGTAAGTGATATCAATACATTAATACTTGGCATTTCTTTTTATTGATATTTTTTAACTTTATTACATTTAGTTTTTTATTCTATCTATTTGCTCATATTTAAAAATAGCTCATGTTTAATGTATACCAATTTATTTGCATTCTAGACTCATTTATGAAATAATTTAGTTATATACTAACTTGTTTAGCTCCTGTTCATATTTCATTTGTATATAAAAGTAATATATTTGCTAGGTGGATACGTTGTTTTTCATGAAAAATTATTTAGCTATATGTAACTAGTTTGTTCGCAATGTCAAAATATTTGTTCGTTTTGTAGATTAAATTGTTTGGTATTTATTTTCTATTATTTATCCTATGCAATCAAATGTTTGTGATTAATTTTTTGTTCGTAAAAATATTTATTTATTCATTTTGTTAAAATATTTGTTCCCAGTAGCTGAAACTAATTTAGTATTTTTAAAATATCAAGCAAATATTGGTAAGTGTAGTCTTGTTTTGAAGATCTTGACATGAAAAAGATAATGGTGTAATCGGAATTTAATTTAGATGTACGGTTTAAGATTTATAGATTTTTTTAGTATAAACTCTTGTCTTATGTGGGTGATATCATTAATTTTGTCTCCTGCATGCATGTATGCGTATGTTATTCTATTTTCTTCCCGCAAGAGTACTATTCGTGGGGGCGGTAAGCTAATTAGTGAAATCCAGATTCGGTCTATTGGACTGATGTTTGATGGCCCATTTAAGATGTCTAGATTCTTCCGGCGATGGTTCGGTAAATTATCACATTAAGCGGTAGTTTTTTTTGACGCCTCTCGTTTGAGTATCTGTTCATACATATACATGTACACGCACACCCACCCTACACACACCTCACTCACACTATTATACACGTACAAACAGTCCTACAACTACACTCAAAATCGAAGACCGTGTCCTTTTCAAAATTACTGGATGACTCCGTAGACGACGGGCGCATCGCACTCTTTTTATGCTCCACGCTTGAGAGGCTGCAGATTTAAACAAAGAAATACCGTTCCCGGGATCGGTCCCTTCAAAACCATCTGGCGAATGCGCCCGTGGCGGGCTGGCGGCCCGGTGGGGGAGCGGCTGGGTCTGATTTTCTGGTTTCCCCTTCGTCCTTGGTAATGGTGGCTACGAAACGAATTATCTTTTCTAGTTTTTTTAGAAACCGGGTTTATATTTCATATAAAACTGTTTGTGGTTACAGCCCAAATTTTACAAGAACACCCTTCAAAGAAAAAGAGATTACAACTCGATCCTTGTAAACTCCTCCCGGTCTTCCTCACCACCGGCAGCCGGAGCACACTGCTTGAAGCCGACCACCTCTCCGGCGAAGAACAAGTTTTTGTTGCCGTCTTGTGCTGCACGCTGACTTCGACGTGCTCTATGTACGCTGAACGACCCGGCTGGAAGCGATGGCCATCGGCCATCTCATCGTCGGACATCAAGGAATCAGACGCCTCAAGGATCAGATTCCCCAAGTCACCAGACGGTGATGAACCCAGAAGGGGAGCAGAACCACCAAAAGAAGTGGGATCGAAAACCCAACCCGGTAGCTCATCGGGTTGGTACACGTACCTTCCAGATCTCCGTGCAGCGGCAACGGAGACAAGGAAGGGAGAAGCTAACCTCCAAAGGTCATCGCCGGAAAAGACCGACACTGACAAAGACAAAGGAGGCACCAAAATACCCACCAGAATCTGAAGCTCCAGATCCAAGGGGCACACACCACACCGGCCCGTCACTGGCCTTGTACGACTCACCAGCGAGACGAAGAGGATGCCGACGGATCTTATTCGACCACTGCAGCCCCGCCTCCATCTTGCGAGCACTGCGAGAACTCCAGCTACCTATACTAAATAGGAATATATACAACGGCAGCCTCAGACCCTGTTCCCCATCCTCTCCGGCGCCGATCCGGCCACCGAAGTGGAAGGGGAACTGAAGAAATCGGCGCCGGCTGCGATTCGCCTCCCAGTCGCATGTTCTCAACAGTAGCTAGAGAAGAGACGAGACTCTTGGAGACGAGAGTAATTATCTTTTCTAGTTAGTTAGTCAGTTAGTTGGGCCGTAGTTCTTGCCTTACGCCCGGGCTGTTCTTGGCCCAATCAGCCCAATGAGCACCTGCCCGAGTAATGATTCAACGTGGGCCGGACCATGACAGCCCACACATGAATTGGCCCACGTTGAAAGAGCAAATATCGATAAGAAACCGGCCAGTTGATTTTTTGCGAACCAGCGAGTGCAAACTAAAATCTACCCTTGCGATTACTCTATTCCATCTCTTACACTTTGGCGCTTTGCTGACGTCTAACATCGACCAACGTGTTCATCAACTTTTGTACGCATCCTTGTTGATACACACTGCTGTTTTGCTGAATACTTGACTACTTGCACTTGATCCACCACATCACTAGGGCCGGGAGTTGTGATGAGAGCACATGATGCACAACCACCTTAGTTAGTCTCCTAACCTGGCGACAAGACAAAAAATCACATTGCTAAAATTCGGGTGCATGACCTTGAGCTTACTCAGGATGAGGAAAAGGCTGATGCTTTCTTTCAGCATTTCAACGCCATTCTTGGGGAGCCTGGACATAGAGAGGCCAACCTAAATTTATCAGCACTAAACCTTCCAAGACTTGAGAATTGTCAGCTTGATTTTTGTTTCACTGAAGAAGAGGTCTGGCAGGTTATCCAGTCCATACCCACGGATAAAGCTCCGGGCCCGGATGGTTTCACGGGGGCTTTTTACCGTTCTGCATGGCAGGTCATTAAGCACGACATTTTGCGAGCGTTTCAGGCGTTGTGGTCCCTGAATGGACGCAGTCTTTACTTGGTGAATCAAGCGTACATTTTCCTTCTAAGAAAGAAGCCTGGTAAGTCTAAACCAAAGTGCTTTTATACCAGGTCGCATCTTGCATGACAATTTTAAGGCCGCTCAACTCACAGCAAAACTTCTGCATCGAAAAAAGAAGGAATGTGCTTTACTGAAAATTGACATCTCCAAAGCTTTTGACTCTATCAACTGGTGCTACCTGTTGGAACTGCTCTCGCACATGGGTTTCTCTAGGAGATGGGTAAACTGGATATCCATGATCCTATCATCCTCTAGCACCAAAATTATTTGCAATGGCAGTCCTGGTCATCGCATTTGTCACGCCAGGGGCCTGCGACAGGGAGACCCGCTGTCGCCACTGCTGTTTGTTTTGGCCATGGAAGTTCTCAATGCTCTTTTCAAACGGGCTGACTCTCACGACTTGCTGTTGAAGCTGGACCCATTAATTGATTGTTGACCGGCTGTTCCTATACGCTGAAGATGTGGTACTTTTTGCTGCTGCTGACCAAAAAGATTTAGTGCTGACAAGAGGGATCCTGGAACTATTTGCTGCTGATGCTGGCCTTCATACTAATCTGGACAAATGTCTGATTGCTCCAATCCAATGCAACCTTGATGCAACTATCACACCACTAAAATACTTTCCTGCCAAACTATCCCCACTCCCAATCATCTGGGCATACCATTATCTGTTGGACAGCTAAGAAAATCTGACCTGCAACCTTTGGTCGATATTTGCCGATGCTTTGCCTCTGTGGAAGGCTAGAATGCTAACCAAAGCCGGTCGTGCAGTTTTAGTCAAGAGCAAGCTTTCTGCAATTCCTGTGCATACTGCAATGGCTGTGGCGCTTTCCCCTTGGGCATTAAAATGCATTGACAAACGGCGCAGAGCATTTCTTTGGTCAGGTACTGAGGAAGTTGCTGGAGGCAAATGTTTGCTTGCTTGGCCAGGAGTGTGCAGGCCGGCTGAACTTGGAGGCCTCGGTATAATGGACTTTAAATTATTTGGTTACGCCTTGAGGATGCGTTGGCTCTGGTTCAAGAAGACTGATGCTGCCAGGCCCTGGGCAAGATTACCAGATGTCACTGAGAGCGTGGTCATCGACATGTTCAATGCTTCAGTGTCTGTGGAAATTGGCAATGGGCAGAAGGCGCTATTCTGGCTGGACAAGTGGTTGCAGGGCAAAGGTATTTAAGATCTAGCTCCTTGTTTGTTCAGTTCGATTGGACCTAGAATCAGGAAAGGGAGAACGGTCGCTCAAGGGCTCGCTAATGACACCTGGGTACAGGATATCTTCGGGGCCCTAACTGTGCAGGTTATTTTGGATTTCCTCATGATATGGGAGGCAACTAGAAATGTGCACCTACAGTCAGATACGCCTGACAAGTTCATTTGGAAATGGACGGCTGATCACTGTTTTTCTACTGCTTCTGCATACTGGGCTTTCTTCATTGGGCAAACGGAAATCTATGGAGCCTGGTGTCTGAGGAAAACACGTGCGCAAGGGAAATGCAAATTCTTCATTTGGCTCGTTTTGCATAATCGTTGCTGGACGGCCGAGAGACGGAAGAGGCACAATCTACAGGATGATGACTCGTGTGCACTTTGTGCCCAGGAGTCAGAAACAATCACACATTTGCTACTTAATTGCTGTTTCGCTAGAGAAATCTGGTATAGGACGCTATTTATGCTGAACTGGCACGAACTTGCTCCAAATGGTCAATGTCTTGATCTCGCCGACTGGTGGACGACGGCTCGCAAGAGTATAGCTAAAGCTGAGCGGATGTGTTTTGACTCCTTGGTTATCCTCACCTCTTGGATGCTCTGGAACGAGCGCAATAGAAGAACGTTTGATTCCAAGTCCAAGACTGTCCCGGAGCTCTTGACAATTCTGGAGGAGGAAGCGATCTCATGGCTTCTAGCTCGCTTTAGGCACCTTAATATGTTTGTAGTTTTCACGGATTTCAAATGATAAGCATGTAACAGGACTAACTCTTTGTTCGGAACCTCTTTCTTCTCTCTTTTACTGAAAAACATGCTACGTCACGGTCGCGAAAAAAAAACCTGGCGACAAGACAGTCCTCGACCTATCTTTGTGATGCATACAAAATCTGCCTGCAACAACGACATGCACTTATACAATACAATCCACTTCATCAGGCGCCTGGTAGTACTTAATTAGGCGCCATGGTTCATGCTGGTCTCCTTCCTTATCTCTAACACACTTTTTAACCTCCCCTTTAATTACCTCCGATTTGCTGCTACTGTGCCTGCCTACAAGGTGGCAGCGAGGCCACCAAATATAGTGCCTTTACAGCTCTGCGCCTCTCCCGAGCGAGCGACACGAATCGCGCGCGAAAATTTAAACAAAAGTTCGCGTACGATACGGTATCCAACTGAAGACGTTAGCCTGATCGCAACCCAATTCGTTTTAATTTGCTAGATATTCCGATTGATCGCACCCCTGTCCCCTGTTCATTGACAATTGCAAAGTCGCCTTCCACGTTGCAAATAAAGCTAGCTCCCGCGCGTGAATCCTGATTGAATAATCCATGCGATTTATGTACGTCGTGAGATCTTTGATCGGGGATTAAACTAGCAGCGTCATGTGTATGTAAGTAGCAGTTTAGCTGGCCCTCCAAAGATCTTCCGACTTCCGAGCAGATCTCCAGCGATATACTATGTTATCGTTGGTGATTCTTAAACATGAGGGTTACTATGATTAGCCCAACCTGATGATGATTTATTTGACTGAGATCTAGCTAGCTAACTAGGTAGCTTCCTAATTAAACCTGGGTAAATTTTTAATCGTAAGTTTGCGCTTACCTCGGATTATTGTACATGGTCATTTACTTGAACACGACCACGGCTTTTCCGTCTTTTGTTTTTCTACCTTATGATATGATAATACTAAGCTGATTTTAACAGTGGGCACGCGTCAGTGATCAACAACCAGTCAACCAGGCACTCGCAGCTCCTCAGCTTTGTTCCACGCCTTTGTCTCCCATTATTCAAAAATTTGTGTGGTGCGCGCGCGCGTACGTTTGGAAAGCTTGCTCGAGCTCGTCATAATAATAATGTTTGTTTAAACCTCCCTGTATTTTCAGACAGTTGCTTTTTAGATATCTAAAATGAGGTGCTCTCAGAAATCGATCAGAAATTGAAAAGAAGCACACGGCGGGGTGTTTCTAATTTTTTACTTTTGAAAACAAGTTTGGCTTTTGGATTGTTGGCCGTACGTACCAAAAGCCAACCGTACGTATAAATTGGTCACAACTTCAACCAAACAAGACTTTAGACATGGTAGTGTGGGGGCGTGTAAAAGTTATTTTCCTATAATAAAAACTCGTACTCAGGTACGATCTCAGAAAAAGATCGAGGCGTACAGCAGCGTGGGACCACGTATACCCAAATTATACAAAAATAAAAATAAACGAAAGTGAATCGTCAAAATAATTTTTTTTTCTGAAATCCTAATAAGCTAGTAGTAGCACCTAGCTAGGTACTCCCTCCTTCCCCATTTCTAAGGCGTGCGATGATTTTCTACTTTTCTACGTATGTAGGGCGCGCCACCTCGAAGCGAGAGAAAAGAATTTCAAGTGCAGTTGAAAACAGGCGCATGGGGCCATGCAGTCTCTGATTGAAGCGTTGCATGCGGCCATGCACCATGCAAACCTCAGCATTAACGCTGACCACAAAAAAATCTCCGCAGCATTTATCCTCCACTGCATTAACCTCCGCAGCGTTAACTCCACACCTTGGTATCTGTGATACTCCTTCATACGCCTTACAATCGAGGAAGGAGGGAGTAGTACTCTATATATTTTAAGAATAATAACACTCTACATGCAGTTTCCGCCAAAAAGAAAAGATAACACTACGTGCGGTAAAAGAAATTAATCGAAAGGCACGGCTGATCGAGTGTTAGCTAGTTTGACACTGATTTCACCCCGGCCTGTTGATCGCCGCTTCTCGCCGGTGCATGCATGTGTAACCCACCCGTACAGTGCAGCGTTGCCACACACAGGTGTACCCCCTCGCGCGTGAAACGTTGACACGGCCTGCACGTACCTACTCGGACAAGCAAACCTCCTACATACATACATGCACGCACGACCCTGCCCTTGCGTAAGCTCACATCGTGGTGACCGGCGAGCGATCACGATGCGTGTCTCCATGATGCGATCCTTTTTTTTTTCTAACGAAATGCGTGCGACCCATTTATTATCTGCTCGGCTGCCCCTAGGTCGAATTGAATGAACGAAACAGAAAAAAAAAAGGCACAAACTTTTCGATCACGTACGGGCACGATGCTATGCCAATGCTACGTGGCAGGCGCGCGTACATCTACGGCCTAAGGCCCGGTCAACAAGGTACCAACGGCCCGCGACGGCGACGTGCCGCGCGAGAGACCGAGAGTACTAGTGCGCGCGGCGACTGGCCAGCCAGGTGGCCTTCCGTCGCCGCCCGGCTCTCGCCAAAGCCGGAAATGGTCACGAGACGGGCGGCAGATCAGGGCCGGCTGATGAACAGTGCACATCGATCCTGTGACTCTTTCTTGCACAAGTGCATGTGTCGTCCTCATTTGGGACACCATGATTGGATTATTTTCTGCTACTTTATATATATATATATATATATATATATATATATATATATATATATATATATATATGCTCCTCAGTTTGGCCAAGCAGCAGAACGTGCACGTACTCTCCTAGCTATCTCTCCTGTCGACACGTACGCGCGCTGGAGGCGACACATACGCAGGGCACGCACACACGATTGCAACAAGCAAACGAGCAGGGTCGCGACATGTTGCCGCCCGGCCTTCCTTTTGAACCACACCGTTTGCCCGTCTGGGCAGGAGCATGGTAAAAAGTTGTAGAGCCCTCCTTGCCTGAAACAAAGCCTCTTGTTATTATCTTGTTCTCGTGATGACTCAACAGCTCATCGACCTACGTACATGGGCACATGGTGCACGTCCAAGTCTTCTTTTCGGCCTAACCAAATGGGGCATTTTTTTTCAATAAGAAATAAAATGTATTTCTTTACTTACTGTAAAAGGCTGCAGTGTGGTGATTTGATGACATCTAATACATATGAGAAGCATCTAATACATATGAGAAGACAAACCACGTGTCGATCAACTTTTTTTATTGTTGTTGATACAAATTAATCGATGTATATATACTTTTTTTTAAGATAATCGATGTATACTTCACTACCCCAGTTTCCTGTTCTGGCGGCAAAGGATCGTCTTCCCCCTTTCCGATCCAACGCCAACATATCTAGGCATGAATGCATAATAAGCAGGTGTATGAATTAGTCATGCAGATGATCTTTCTTAATTTGTCCCTCTCTTTACTCATATGTCAGCCTAGCTACATGGTGGCAGGAGTGCTTATTAATATGATTTCTAAAACGCTTTCCAGCTGTTTCTCTTCCAAGCAAATGACACGCGTTGCACTTCAACTTAAACTAGGATTGGTCGAAGTCAAACGATCAATCAATGTTAGCTCGATCCTAACTTATCCTTCCATTATTCTTACATATAATATATCGATCACTCATGTATGTTCTTGTCTCCTATTAATTGACAAATGTTAATTAGTGTTCCACGTTCCCAAAGCTGTGGTTTCAACTCATGATTAAAATAGGGTCCATGTGTACTATGAGATCTATATATAGAGTATAGAAACTCATGAAAGGATTACCGCCTTACCTCTAATAACTATGTAGATAATTAAACTAAGAACAATTGGAACAATGTAAGCTAGATTATTGCTGCTAAACTAAATTTTCTCAATAGTATATTCAATTGAGCCACCACAGCCATATCTTCCGTTAATTGTGAAATCTAGATTAGTAATCCACGTTGCAAATAAAAGCTACTCGAAATCCAAATTAAGTAGCATTATGTACATGTCATTCAGGATTTATACGTCATGAGATCAATGGAGAGTAATTAGACAATTAACCATGTGGCACCTGGCTTCTAAGGATCTTCAGATGATATCTTTAGCAATTTAAATATATTATCGTGTAACGCTTAGATACGGATGATGATCCAGTACAAATTAGAGGACCTGAATTTGGATAGTAAAATGGCGAGTCACGTGCACTTTATTCGAAATCTGGACAAGGTTTCCAGCTGTTGCTCCTCTCCCAAGCAAACGACAGGAACTGTTGCAAAATTCGGCTAAGAAATCGATCCCAAGTCAAACAGCGCTAGCCCGATCTCG
Organism: Panicum virgatum; assembly: GCF_016808335.1. Lineage (NCBI taxonomy): Eukaryota > Viridiplantae > Streptophyta > Magnoliopsida > Poales > Poaceae > Panicum > Panicum virgatum. Next base: position 16,380,563 of record NC_053153.1, on the reverse strand, counting down.
ATTCGCTTGCACAAAATTGCAAGCACCGATCAATGATGTTCTTGGCTCCCGTTAATTGACAAATACTCCCTCCTTCCCTGTTTATAAGGCATACACGTATATCAAGATTCAAACCTTGTCATCTTTGACCAATAATTTGACTATTAAATTTTTATTTTTATAATGCAAATTTCATATGATTGGATTCATAATCAAATATATTTTACAATGATTATAAGTTTATAATCAAAAGTGATATAATATATGATAAATAAATGGTCAAAGTGTTGTTTAGAAGACCGTGTCATGTTCCACCATGCCTTATAAACGGGGAAGGAGGGAGTAATGCTAGTAGCAATCTAGGTCTCAAAAGCTACACACAAGATCCTAATAATTAACTACCTAGATCTAGTATGTGGCTAATTAAGTAATTAACCATGAAGCGGCTAGCTGTCCTCCAAGATCCTTTGATGATGTACACTGAGGGATTTAAATATGTTATCGTGCAATCACTAATTGCTGGGGATGAAGATGTGTTTATGATTCAGATTACCATTACCGTTGAGTGTGCCCATCTTCCTAATTATATTAATTATATTGTTCCTGCAAAAGAGCTGCCTATGTTCACTTTTAATGATCCCTAGCTAGGTTTTGATCGATGATGTGATGTATAAGCGAAGGCATGGACAGACTTCACCAGTTAACAAGGGCTCGAACGAAGAGGAGCAAGCGAGAGTTATTGCGTAGCCAGTGTGGTTGTGATCAGCCTGGCGGTGCGCGGTGACGTGTGCGTGGTGACTGATCGACTGGCCCTGCCTGGGCCGAAGCGAGCGATCCCTGGCTCGGACGGAGCGATGGAAACAAGCAGGACGAGAGCGGAGAAGGCGTAGATCTAGGCATCTAGCTAGCTAGTAGGTTTGGGCGATCCGATGTGTGGCATGCAGATGCAGGTGAGCAGGTGCGTGCATGTGTCGAAGAAACTATACTAGCAGTAGCAGCGACGGCGACGGCGGCGGCGGCGGCAGTGAGCAACTGTGCGTGTGCAAGGGCCGGCCGGCCAGGTGGCCTCTCGTTCCGGGGCAAAGCGGGAACTGGTCACTGACTCACGGAGTCACGGGAGACGGGTGATTGATGGACGACGAAGCTGGAATGGGGTTACCCACCTAGAAGAAGGTGTGATGAGATAAAGGAGGAGGATTACAGGACACCATATTTGGGTGCACTTTGTGTGACGATTCCATACTTATACAAACCCCAAGCTTCATGTATATTATCTCCTTTTTAAATATATTGCAACATTAACTTTTTTCATTAGTTTTTTTTAAAATATTTTTTCATTAGTTTGACTATTCATCTTTTCTATAAATACTTAAGCAGATAGATAAATATATAATTGAAATCAAAATTACTTTTGCTAATACGCAGTGGTACTAACTTTAATTTATTTAACTAATAATTTATGTTATAAATATTGTACGTTAATCGTGCCTTATATTTAAGAACGGAGGTACGTTATTTCCTCGTAAGTTGTCTACAACAGATGATACAGTAGAGTCCGAGTGTCGTTAAAAAAGTAGTTTCAGAGCAATTTTACTACATGAGTTTTGGAGGTATGCTCTGTTGGTCGACCGTACCTCTGGCTAAAAATCAAATACAGTATTAGGAAAAGGGGCAGTATTAGGAAAAGGGGCACTAGCTAGCAAAGGAGGATCGAAGGAATTATTATGTCCTACTCTTAGTGTTTTGCTCTTAATTTCATAATTTATCTAAATTGAGGTAAGCTGATAAGGACTGATCAGCCAAGAGTATGTAGAAGCACTATCAAAATAGGGCATCTGCATTTAAATTATGTTTACACATAGATATTCCCTTTTGTCATGTACATATTTTGCATAATGAAATAAGATGATAAAAAGGTGATATCTTAAACTGGACTGTTTGGACAAAGTAATGGCAATGAAACAATTAGATAAAGTCACTTGAATACATTTAATTTTAAGTTAAAAAGATCCTAATTTTAACATGAAAAATTGCTAGCTACCCGCGCTATTTGCACGGGAACCCAACAAATCAGGTACTTCATGAATTTCATATTTTTTATTTCTTGATTGTCAAATAAGCTTATGTTGTTTAAAACTCTTACATGACATTTACATTGCAGGATTTCGTTTTTACATCAAGGGCCACAATTGATCGACTAGACAATGATTTGTGGTGGTACATGTCATGCAGTGCTTGCAATAAAATGTGCACTAAGATAGCCAACAAATATCATTGCAGTAAGTGCAATACATGTCCAGAAGTTACAACTCCTAGGTAATAATATTGTGCTAAATATACTTTTACATTTATTATTCATTATCATGACTTTACATTGAGAATTTTGCTATGACAGATATTGGATTCGGCTCCAAATTAGTGACCACACAACAAGTACTACATGTAGTATATTTGATGACGAAGCACAAAGAATGCACAAAGAATGCACAAAGAATGCTCAAGACAACGACACCAATCAATATTGTTATATTATATAGAGTTGTTAGTAGGTTTAACTAAAGTTCTACTAAAGCAATATCCGGTGTAGCCTTGGAATGAAAAAACAAATAATTTGTGGGTATTGACTAAAATAGGAGCGCTAATTTATCCCTCGGTGCCCTAATGGGCTAAATAAGGACTAACAGGCTCTTAAAACCAAATAAACATTGTCTATGCAATTAGATTACCAATTAGCCCATATTTAGCCCTTTTATTTGGCATCTATATAAACAAAATTAAAGTTTAACTCTGAAATCCATACACCCTCTAAATGCTTAAGTGTCAAATGAATCGAATAGAGTCTCTTATGGTTTTATAAATTACCACAATAATATGTCAAAATATATAAATATCTCCATCATTGATCTTAGTGGACTCATGTCATAACAGATAGATTTTCTATGATACAAGGGTAAACTAAAAGCATCTTAGGATGACACACCTATAACAATTACCTTAAGTGTGTAGTATATACTCCCTCTGTTTCATTTTCATGTCGTATTAGGTCTGTCCCAAGTCAAACTTGGTAAACTTAACCAAATTTATGGAAAGAAATAATAATATTTACAATGCCAAATTTGTTTCATTGAATCCACCATAAAATATATGTTGATAGTATAGTTGTTACTATATCTTTCTACAGACTTGGTCAATGTTAGTCAAGTTTGACTTGGGACAAACCAGCTAATGCGACATGTAAATAAAAAAATAGAGGGAGTAAGTGCCAAAGTGAATTAGTGTTTGTAGACTCATCAAGGTGCAATGAGGGGGAGTTGAGGATATCTGGTGTATCCTAAATTTCTAGCACCAGTCTAGAGAAAGATTAGTGGTCCAAATTTGATTATGTGAGTAACGGAATACAATAGGTGAATCAGCTGGCTGAGGGTACAAAGGCTTCCTAGCTACGGGAGGATGCATGAGGCATTGGTACATGTCAGCAAAATAATTTTAGAAGTAAAGGCTTTTCGTGAAACTATAGAAAGCGGTATATGAAATAGACAACTATGAAACAACTAAAAACTAAAGATCCATAGATTCAAGGTATGTATACTTTTTGGCCCTCATGTATTCCGGTAATTATTTTTGCCTCGATACATTTGTTTCCAAGTTGAGTTATTGTCATTCTTGTCCCATTGCATAAACCTGCCGACTGGTTGATGTTTCGAAGGAGCATTACCGGCAGGCCTACTTTCAGCCTAAGCTCATGGTTTGGTATTCCAGGGAACTTCAAGCTGTTGAGAAATTCTATTGGGTACATATGCTCCATGCTGCTGCTTTTAGATGCTTTGCACACGTTGTCTGAGCTATGGTACGTCACTTCTTCACCTTCTATTTGGCTCCTTATGTACTCATTTATCTCCTCTATGGTTTCATTCCTTGGGCATAGTATAGCTCTTTCCTCGAGGTATTTTGGGTCTAGGTAGTTGGTGAACAGGTCTGGATAGGTGCTTTTTACGATTGTTTCTTTGGGTTCATCTCCTTTGTCTAGCATCAGGTCACTTGGGATTTGGATCCACTCGTCTCCTTCATCTGATGTTGTGATTCCATCACCTATATTCAGTATCCAGTCCGCGAAGTCCTTGATCTCTTGCTGTTGTTTTTTATCGTTAGATATACAGCTGAGCCTCATGTTCTTTGTTAGTTTGTAAATTTCAAAGTGGTTTCAGAGATATGAGCGCTTGATTGATGTGTTCACTATGTGCTCTCTCTATGTTGGATTAATATGCGCGGGTTAATTATGTGCTCTTCGACGACTCGGTGCAACAAAACAAGGTTAATTACCGTAGTAGACAAGGTAATCGATCGGCTGGGCCACACCTGTCCTGTCCTGTCCTGGGTGAAGAAGAAGTGGGAGGCACTTTCACGCCCACTGCATGCCATTGCCATGTCGCCAAGGCAATCGAAGGCGCGCGCGTACGTAGGCGGCAGGTCGCGTGTCCTGCGTCCCGGTGGCTGAGTCGGCAGCCAGATCAGCAGCGTAGGGCGACACTTGCGAGCGGGCCGCTGGGATCCTGTGGCCCGCGTGGGCTACGTGGAAAGCGTGATTGCCGGCACGATCCCGCCGCCCAGCCCTGCCGGCATCTCCCAAACCATTTACTACCATTTATGGTCAATTTGGTTTATAAGATATTTTATCCTGAGTTTTGAATTTATTGCTTAATTATTTCAAATTTGATCAAATTTATATAAAAAAGAGTAATGATATTTTAAATGTCAAATAAGAATAATTCGATCAATTATAAGATATATTTTTATAATTTACTATAGGATAAGTTAGATATTTATAATTCTCTCTTAAAATTTGGTCAAATTTAAATGATATTAACATAAACCAAAATGTCTTATATTTCACGATAGAGAGAGTACATTCAGAATTTTATGCATTAGTGGGTCGGCAGGAGTATATATATAAATATATACTGCCATATATGTATTTATAATATATATAAGTGCACAACACACATATGTATCCATTTTAACTTTTCGTCCCATGCGCGCCAAATAACTTGTTGTAGGTTATTTTTTAAAATCGTGGACCGCGAGATGGAGATTGAGGCAGCACCTACCGCAGGGGACACTAGTGGATGCGCGTGCGTCGCCAGCGAACAGGTACTCTTCTTCCTCGTCCTGTCTCATTTCTCCTTCCTTCTTCCTTCCTGTCGCCCTGCCGCCGACCGCCTCCTCTGGCTCCGGCGGCCTCCGCCGCCGCCCTCCTTAATCGAGCACGCCACAGTCGCGCCGTCTCCTCCCGTCACCCCCGCCGCCCGCCACAGCCCACCGGTTGTCCGACCCAGCCCGGCCCGGCTGGCGGCGCTCCCACACCGTCGTGCCCTCCGCCGGACGACCCACCTCCACCGCCGGGCTACCGCCACCCCCGGCCCCTTCCTCTATGGCCGGCGGCCATGGGAGCCGCCCCCACCCCAGGCAACCCGAAATATAAAGGCCACCGCCTCCCGCCACCGCCCCGGTCGCCGGCGACCTCGCCGGCGGCCGCTCCGCCCACCTCCCACCCTTCCTGACCGCCCCTTCCCCCCTCCCCCAAACCCTATAGCTCGCTCGGCGGCGGCGACGGCGAGGTGCGCTGCTACCTGCGCGCGGCGCATGCGCGCCGTATAAGAAATCTGCCGTACCGCGCGTAGGTAAATAGGTCACGAGTTTGTAGCCGAGCGGCATATAGAAAGGGCGTACCGTAGCGACGTCGCCACATGTGGCCGGCGCACGACGCAGCAGGCGCGCGCCCCGGCTGTACGACTAGGCATCCGGCGGCGGACCGGCGGGGACCAGGCCATCGCGCGCCTTTTCGGCGTGGGTACGTGTACGCGGCGCCGTGGCTGCCGTCTCTCCGTGGACGTTGCCCGTTTGGGCACCATCACGGGCACGCGTGCAAATTTGACATTGGAGTAGCTTAGCAAAACTGTACAGCTCGATCGTGCCGGAGAACAGGAAGGCGGCGTCGCGCGCGCACACCTTTTTTCCGAGACGAGAGGCGGAGCACACGCTACTTGTGCCGCCGTGGACCATGGCTCTGCCCGAATCGGGTCAAGGCTGGAGACAAGTCGAACGCAGAGTATATCCTCTGTCCTGGCCGCGGGTCAAAGCACTCAAACTGATACCCAAACGGGTGTGCCGCCGCCAACACAAAGGTTTTCCCATGCATTATCTCATCAAAATCATGTGTATTTCTGTAATCCATATAAGGTTTTCTCGATATCTATTTGTTTGCGTCTTTTACGTTCACTATAGAAATACTCAAAGTTCACGGATTCCGAAACTTCCCTTTCTGAATACTCATCCTGTTTTTGTTTGCATGCTGTCGCATTAAGTTTGTTCTAAATCACATTTAACCAACTTTGATTAAATTTATAAAAAAAGTAATAACATGTAAAATACCAAATTTATTATATTAAATCCATCGTAAAATATATGTTGATAGTGCATATATGCTCACTGGCGGAGCTTCTCAAGGGCCAAAGGGGCCATGCCCCCCCCCCCCCCCCCGGCTGTGCAATTTTTGCACTGGATGAACAGTGATTTTGACACTGTTCATTACTGTAGCTAAAGGATGGGCCCCTCATTTTTCTGAAATCACAGATCAAGCTCCGCCACTGTATATGCTAGTCATTAGTATAGGGGTTAATTGAATTGGTACCATTATAATTTGTCAAAGTTGGAGATATACCACTACAATTCTTCATATTGGAGATATACTACTAATATATATCTTTCTCTACTTTAAGCCCACACATAGTGTATACGAGTTTTGTATTTTCACGTATGGACCTATGTACCCCTCTCCCCTGTCGCTCAATCGCTCAATCTCTCACTCTCTCCGGTACGTCGCTCGCCCTGCTCTCGTACGTCTCCAGGGCGCCGCCGTCCCACCGCCGCGCTGCCCTTGCGCCAGGGCGCCGCCGCCACGCGGCCGTCGCGCCAGGGCGCCGCCGTAGCACCGACGCGCGGGCCTCGCTAGGAGGCTGCCGCGCGGCCGGCGTCAGGGCGCAGATTGTCGTCACACCGCCGTGCTGCCCTTGCGCCAGGGCGCCGCCGCAGCACCGGCGCTCGGCCGTCGCTAGGGCCCTGCCGCGCGGCCGTCGCCAGGACGCAGATGTGAACAGCAGCATGCAGAACAGGATGCTACACAGGTCCTCCCATGCGAATGTAATGTAACCAAAGAGGAGTCTCTTTGCAGTGGTCCTCTGGTGCTAATGGCGCATAGAATGGAACCAAAGAACACTTTGCATTCCTGGAACCACTCGCCAGACTAAGATGGCGACGTACGGGAGCGGGGCGAGCGACGTACGGGAGAGAGGGAGATTGATCGACAGGGGAGAGGGGCACATAGGTTCATACGTGAAAATACAAAGCTTGTATACACCGCGTGTGGGTCCAAAGTGGAGAAAGATGTATTCTAGTAGCATATCTCTAATATGAAGAATTGTAGTGGTATATCTCCAATTTTAACAAATTGCAATATTACCAATCTAATTAATCCCTTAGTATAGTTGTTACTACATTTTTCAATAGACTTAGTTAAAGTTAGTCGAGTTTGACTTAAGCCGCCGAACAAAGCAGATACAATATGTGAATAAAAACGGAAGGGGTGCTTGTACTTAGGATGGGTAATGAAAAGCGATGGTTTCATTGAGCAATGCATGTCAGAACAGCGAGGTTCGCATACAACCTTGGTGAGCATCGATATGCTGGGGACGTTGTGCTAATACCTATTCGTACGAGGGGTGACTACAATCAATGGTTGTTAAGAGATGTGTGCTCGTGGTACAGGTAATTGAACTCCCTCTCGCCCCTGAGGCTATCTGTGTACTCGTGGTACTCCAAATCCATACTCTAAACAGAATATTATATTTTAGTCATCGATATTCTCTTCTTTACATCCAGTTTCGCTGCACTCGTCCATTTTCTATATTCATACTCTATACCAACTAACAGCGGATGGGACTCACACGTCAGTTTTTTTTCTTTTCTTTACTCCCCGGCGCCTCTCTCTCTCTCCCAGCCCCCTCCCTCCGCCGGCGATTGCTCTGCCCCGCCGGCTGGATCGGCGCGCGGCGGGGTGGCCGGGCGGCGGCGAGCCTCTCCTCCGCCTCCGTGCCTCCTCCCAGGCGGCGCGCCTCGCCGCAACGCCTTCCTCCCGCCTCCTCGCGGCCTCCGCCCCTCTCCCACGGCGGGTGCTTGCCGCGGCGGCATTCCTGCGCGAGCAGCCTCCTGCGCCTCCCTCTCCCATGGTGGCCTCGAGCTCCACCACCGCCTCGAGCACGCCGGCCTCGAGCTCCCGCGGCGAGGCTTGGATGGAGGTGCCGAGCTACGAGCCATGGCGGTGGTGCGGGCCCTCGTCCTTCCCCCTCCTCTCTCCCCCTACCTGGCCGGCGGCCATGGCGGCTGTCCGCACGGGGCCATGGCCGCGGAGCTCGCCGGCCGAGCGGAGGTGCCCCCTCGCCGCGCCTCCCTGCTGCGCGCCGGTCGCCCTCTGCTCCTCCGGCCGGTGGAGCTCGGGGCGGCTCCGTCCTCGGCCCGTCCCCCCTCTCTCCTCGGCGTCCACCTCCCCTACTTGCGTCCCGGGCCAAGGAGCTGCGGTTGCCGGCGCGGGCGTGGGGAGGGGCCAGCCTCACCTGCCCCCTCCGCGCCGCTCCTCCCCTGCTCCGGGCCGCGGAGGGAGGTCGCGACGCGCGACCGGGCGGAGGCCGCGGTGGGCACGCGGAGGCGCGGCGGCGAGCGGCCCGCGGCGGCGCGCGACCACGGCGGCGTCGAGCGGCGGCGGGCGACCACGGCGGCGGCGTGCGCGCGGCACCAGGGAGAGCGCGACGGCCATTGAGGACCTGCCCGCACCCGTCCTGGCCCTCGTGCACCTGCGCGATGGCAATGGGGAGGCCCGCGGGCGGCGGCACCTGGCGCGCGGAGGCCGGCCGCGGCGCACGCGAGCCCGGCCCGCGAGCGAGGCGAGCGCCTCCCTGCTCCCTCGCTGGTGGCCGCGGCCCGGCTCCAAGCACATCCGGGCGACGGGGGAGCACATCCTCCCTGCAGCGGCGGCCGGCGTCCCCGAGAGCGCCGGCGTGCGGCGTGCGGCGGCCCGCGAGACGACGGCGGCGGGCAGCGACGGCAGCAGCAACACGGGGCCGGCGTCGTCCTCGTCAGCGGCCGCGGCGGGGTGGAGCGGCGGAGGCGGGATGCTGTCCCGTGGTGGCGCGCAGCAGTGGGGCGCGACGGTGGCAGGCGGGGCCCGCGCCAGGTGGCCGATAGCGCGCGTCCAGGATCCCGCCACATCTAGCGGACGCGGGACGGTGGCGGAAACTTTACCGTCCCCCGCTGCAGCAAATCTTTTACTGGAGGGAGCTATACCGTGAGGCTCCCAGTAGCAGGTGCGGATAGCCTGACGGCCTGACCATAAAGACACGTAGTAGCCTACCGCCACCAGCCACGTGCCCCCCGGTTCGGTAATCCAACGCCCCCCGGTTTCCCAGCGTAGAGGAAGCAAGCGCAAAAGAAAATGGAACAATAGCCGGCAATCGTTAAGGATTCCGCGGAAATAATCGAGCAAAGAAACGGGAGCCCTCCATAACTGCACGCGGCCCCGCCACCTGTCCCGCCGCCGTGGCCGCCCTGCCGCCCGCCGCCTCGCGATATATATACGGGGCACTGCTCCCGCGCGCCCTTCTCCAACCTCGCAAGCTAGCTTCGCCTCAGCTGCTGATGCCTACGCTCGTCGCCGTCCTGCTGCTGCCACCTCCACTCCTCTCCCTTTCGGCTTCGGATTCCTTCCCGCGCACGTCGCCCCCGATTCGCTCCCGCTCCACCCGCGCTGCTCCACCGGCCACCACCGCCGTGAGCATCCCATAAATTGAAGAGCCTCCTCGATCGCTCGGCCGCGGATCGGAGTACCGCCGGACCGCGCCCGTCGAACGAGCTTCCTTTCCATTCCAATCGTCGCGCCATGGGCGGCCATAGCAAGAAGCTCATCCACTTCCTCCACGCCGACCCGGCGCCGGGCTCCGCGCTCTCCTCCCCGAGGTCCTTCTCCTCCAACGACTCCTCCGTCTCCGACGACGACGGCTACAACAGCTCCCCCTCCTCCTTCCCGGCCTCCGCCGCGTCCTCGCCGTCGCGCTGCAGCCCGCCCAAGTCGCCCTGGGCGGCGACGACGCACCCCCCGGGCCTCTGCGGCGCCCCCGCCGCCACCGGCCTCATCGCATCGCTGGTCAAGGAGGACGGCAAGGTATACTCGCTGGCGGCGGCCGGGGACGTGCTCTACACCGGCACGGACTCGGAGAACATGCGGGTGTGGCGGGGCCGCCGCGAGCTGGCCGGGTTCCGCACCGGGAGCGGCCTCGTCAAGGCCATCGTCGTGGCCGCCGACGGCCGCATCTTCACGGGCCACCAGGACGGCAAGGTCCGGGTGTGGCGCTCCGACGCCGCCGACCCCGCCGTGCACCGCCGGGTCGGCTCGCTCCCGCCGCTCGGGGACTACCTGGTCAGCTCCGTCAACCCGTCCAGCTACGTCGCCCTCCAGGCGCCGCGCCGCCGCCGCCGCCGCGCGGTCTGGCTCCGGCACGCGGACGCCGTGTCGTGCCTCAGCCTCGACGAGCCCGCGGGGCTGCTCTACTCCGGCTCCTGGGACCGGACCTTCAAGGTGTGGCGCCTCGCGGACTCGCGCTGCCTCGAGTCCGTGCCCGCGCACGACGACGCCGTCAACACGGTCGCCGCGGCGGGGTTCGACGGCCTCGTCTTCACCGGCTCCGCCGACGGCACCGTCAAGGTCTGGCGCCGGGAGATGGTCGCCGGCGGTGACCGGACGAGGCACGTCCTGGAGAGGGTGCTCTGGGAGGGCGAGGGCGCGGTGACCGCGGTCGCCGTGTGCCCCGAGGCCCGCGCCGTGTACGTGGGGACCTCAGACGGGCTGGTCGCGTGCTGGCGGTGGGGCCTCGACGGCGAGCCGAGGCTCGACGGCGTCCTGGTGGGCCACCGGATGGCCGTGATGTGCCTCGCCGTGTCCGGGCGCGTCGTCGCGAGCGGGTCCGCCGACCGGACGGTCTGCGTGTGGCGTCGCGACGACGACGACGGCCGGTCCCGGCACGCCCGCCTCGCCGTGCTCGCCGGGCACACGGGCCCCGTGAAGTGCGTCGCGGTGGCCGCCGCGAAGGACGACGAGGGCTGCTACGGCGGCGAGCGGCGGTTCGTGGTGTACAGCGGCAGCCTCGACGGGTCGGTCAAGGTGTGGCGCCTCTCCGAGGACCGCCCGCTGGTCGAGCCGGTAACAGAGACAGAGCCAGCCGCCCCGCCGATGCCAGCGCTGCTGGAGTCGAAGGCGTGGACTACTCCCCGGCGGGCAGTCGCGCTGGCGCCGCCGCCGGCGCAGGCGTGGGCGCCGTACCAGCAGGCGCCGCCGGAGCTGATGAAGCGCGTCGCCGCGGCGTGATCGAGCACGCACGAAGCCGAGGATGACGTCACCCGCGCGCGTGCGACAATGTGCCGCGCACACGTGTACTGGGACACGTACGTACAGCACAGTAGAGTACAGTAGAGGCGTGTGTACAGATACGTAGGGATGAGATCAAAGTGTGTGTGCAGCGTGTGGTGACCGGTGAGTGGTGACGACCTGGTTGGAGATCCGATATGGCGGGTAGGTGGTTGGAGTGGCAAGGGGCGGTTGGTCTGACAGGGACAGGTGTCTGCCCACGTCGAGGTCCGGCTTAATGGAGAAGGAAGATTACTGGTTCCCATGCGTGATCGATGTTCTCCCTGTTCTCCTGGCCTCTTCCTCTTGGGTCAGCCAGTCATGTTGATTTGGCGTGAAGGGGATGGTGCGCAAGCACAGATGGCTGTGGTTACTGCTTAGATAAGATCTTGTGATGAAATTAATGGAGAGATGGTGATGTAGTACTGGTACTTAAATTCTTGTGAAGTTGTCTGCTTTTCAATACCGGCTCAAGGAATTGCCTGAGCTTCACTCCATGTGTGCTTATAGATGTAGGGGTGGTAAAAGGACCTTATATTTTAAGAGCCAGATCTTAAAGAGACGAACTCTTATCTTACGTATTGATGGGGTGGGGCGGGTCGAACCGTCGGGTCGCCGAACCGGTCCACCAAACTAATCCTAATGGGCTCCATTTGGAAACCATCAAACTGGTATGGGTCGCTGGATCGGATTATCTCGCACCATAGGGTCAACCGGTTCGACCCACCCTGCCGCCGCCACCACCGCAGGGGGCACAGCGCGCCATCGCGCGAGTCGCGACGCTGGTGACGGCAGCTTGCCTCGCACGACCCCGGCGAAAGCCGCTTGCCGCCTGCTAGCCGCAACACCGCCGCTCCCCACCTGCGGCGCCAGGTGGGCCGCCGCCGCCGCCAGGAGCCTCTGTTCAGGACCGCCGCCACTACGACGGGCCGGCGTGGCGCTCGTCTCCAAGATCTGCCGCCGCTCATCTCGTCCTCAGGCTCTCTCGGTCTCTCCCTCCCTTCCACAGGTAATGCCGTCGTCTTCGGGCTCTCTCTCTCTCACTCCACCTCCCTTCCGCATCTAGATAATGCCGTAATGAGCCAATCTTCTTGTGTCAGATCTCTACGTGCGCCTCCAAAGCACACTACCAAGCAGATCTGGCGACCGGCCTTCAAGGCCTTAGTCGAGCGAGCTATCATCCACCTGCTACCACAGCTGCAGCTCGAGCAGAGGCTGCTCCGGGAGCAGCAGCCTGCCGGAGACGCCGGTGTGGCCGTCAAGGTGTTGGATGCCAAGAAGCACAAGGTCAGATCCTTCATTTCTTTGTTTCAATGGAATTCTCGACTTGCTAGTTTTCTCATGGAGTTAGACAACAAAACCTAGTTGTCTGCCTCATTTTTTGAGAGAACTCTATAAGGTATAATGGTATAGGCGTGTAGCTAGCATTCTTGGTTACTAGAGGGGACAAACTTGTATCTCTATTTACCATTATTGTGCTGTAAAGTTTTTTTTTGTTGCACTTATCTGAACTATCAATGCTTTGATTTTATCTGTTCTCAATGCGCCAACCTGATGGCTGTCATTGAACAATTATTTTCAGTGAGCTCAAATACTATCATTGCTTGCTTCTTGGACATGCTCGCCTGATAGAACCGGCAGCTTGCAGTTAATGGTTGCAATTGACCGATTGTGAAGCTCTATTGGTACTGAACTCGTTGTGGTCTATTTGTCTGTCGCCTGATTTTTGTTTGGGCGAATTTGACTTCCCTGCCTGCAGCAGTTCTAGAGAGAGATACTTGAGAATAAATATTATTTGGAGTTACAAAAGTGTACTGATTCTCTGATGCCATCTTTCACCTGCCCTCAGAATATAACCATCAGCCCAATAGCAAACCTCATCTGAACATATTACATAGATGCATTACAGCTTTTATTTTTTTCTACTTGTAGAGATGCATTACAGCTTTGATTTTTTCCTATTTGTACCTTAGCTGAGTTGATATAGGTCAAATGTATTACAGCTTTGATTTTTTCCCTATTTGTACCAGCAGACATCAATTCCTACTATTAGCCATGATAATTGATTAATCTTTTTAACTTGCTGCAAGAAGGTGGAAGTGGATAGGATGATGGATGTGCCACACCTTCAAGGAGTTGGAGAAGGACACTCAAGTGGTAGAAAGTGAAAGAGAACGCCTCAGGCAACCAATGCTCCACTAGTTGAAGTAGTTGAAGGAGTAGACCTCAATAACAATGCTCCGGAAGTTGAACAAATTCAGTCAAGCAATGCAGTACAGCCAAATGATGATAATGAGCTTCTTGGTGATGGAGAGAACAACCAGGGCATTGGTGATGGCGAGGATCAGAACATGGGCGACGGTTCGGAGGATCGGGACTTCGGTGATGGTTGGGAGAATGAGGACTTTGGAGATGGTTGGGAGGATGAGATGGATGAAGATAGGGCTGGATGTGTTGATGGTCGAATTGAACTAACAATGGTTAGTAGTTTCTTACTTGGTGAGGAAAATTGGCAATTCAGATCCAAAGTTTGGAATGAGTTTTGCAAAATCCGTGTGGGTGGTATTGTTACAAAAGGTCAATGTAAACACTGTAATTCTGAAATCAGCGCCAAGCGAGGTGCAGAAACCAGCGCTATGAGCACTTATTTGAAGAGATGCAAGGTTAGAAAAAGTGTGACAAATATGGCCCGTCAGCTTAGGTCAGCTGTCATGTCTCCTGAAGGAGTTTCTTTGGACAACTGGAGGTTCAGTCAAGAAGTGTCTAGGAAAGAGTTAACCCGGATGATCTCACTTCACGGGCTACCACTATCCATTGTTGACTATGAAGGCTTTCGAAGGTTTGTCTCCAGCCTCAACCCTGTCTTCAGAATGATTTCAAGGAGGACCATTTCGGTTGATTGTTTGAAAGTTTTTGAAGAGCAAAAAACAGTACTTCAAGATGTTCTTAAAAGTAACAAGAGCAAAAAACAGTACTTCAAGATGTTCTTAAAAGTAACAAAAGTCGAGTTTCTTTGACAATGGACATGTGGACGTCCAACCAGACAATTGGATATATTTGCATCACATGTCACTTTTTGGATGATGATTGGAAGATTCACAAGAGGATCGTCAAGTTCGCTTTTATGAAAACACCACACACAGGTGTTGCAATGTTCAATGAAGTCCTCGAGTTCATTCAAGAATGGAACATTGAAGATAAGTTGTTTGCAATAACCTTAGACAATGCAAGCAATAATAATGCAATGGTCAAGCTGTTGAGAAGTAACCTGCTAGAGAAACAAAAGCTATGTGGGAAAGGAAAGTTATTTCATCACCGATGCGCTGCCCACGTTCTCAACTTGATATGCAAAGCAGGGTTTGAGATTATCAATCCAATTGTGCACAAGATTCGCGAAAGTGTTAAGTTCATAGAAGGATCTACATCACGGAAGCAAAAATTTGAAGAGATCATTCAGCTGCTAGGTATAGAATATGATAAGCGTCCTAACCTTGATACACCTACCCGGTGGAATGCTACATATCTTATGCTTAACTGTTGCTTGCAATTGAAGAGAGCTTTCGAGTCACTTGCTCAACAAGATCAGGAGTATACCCATGCACCATCGGTTGAAGAGTGGGAAAATGCACGAATGGTTTGCGTATTCCTGAAAACTTTCTATGATGCAACCATGGTCATCTCGGGATCACATTATCCAACAGCAAATCTATATTTTCATGAGATTTGGGAAGTTAAGGTTGCCATGGATAATCCCCAAGTGAATGATGACCTCCTTGAGACAATCCAGTATATGCAGAGGAAGTTTAAAAGATACTGGAAATTGACATGGTTGCAAATTTCATTTCCAGTCATTTTTGATCCAAGGTTTAATCAGTTGTTTTCTGTTCATTTTAACTCAATCATGCTATAATCTTTCAGACTTTTGGCTTGGATTTCTGTAGCAGATCTGGTAGTTCTTATAATGAGCGTCCAAAGCAGAAGCTCAAGACTCCAAATGTGGTGAAGCCAGTAGCATGTCTCACTGAGAGGGTTCTGATTGTTGGACGATGATGAATTAGCACTCGTGTGTTCTTTTCTGAATGTTAAATGCAATTCCAATCCTTGGATGGTATGAGATTATACAGTTTCTTCTGTACAAGTTATATCATAATTAACATCTTGTAAGAAAGCTCTTTTGTTCCAAGGTAAAAATATTAGCAAAATATATTTATTGCTGATCTGAAATAGCAGTTTTCAAATGACTGAAATCATGATGTTGCTGCAACATGCGCACGGTGCTGCCGGCTGCTGGCTACATGCACACTCAGGTGCGGCCGGCTGGCGCAGCTAATTAGCATGTGGCTCGAGCCACGTGAACCATCGGAGCAAGTAATTTCTGTTTTTAATTTTATAACTGAGCGCATGTGGAAAAGGGTACAAGGTTGGAGTGATAGACCCCTGTCAAGGGCAGGAAGGGAGACAATGTTAAAATCTGTAGCTCAGGCCATTCCCACATATGTAATGAGTTGCTTTCAGCTTCCGGATTTTATTTGTGATAGAATGAGAGTTATTGTTTCCAATCATTGGTGGGGTTTTGAAGGGGGGAAGAAGAAATTGCACTGGAAATCTTGGGATTGGTTAACAACTCCAAAGTTCATGGGGGGGATGGGCTTTCGAGACATGAAATTATTTAATCAAGCAATGCTAGCTAGACAGTGTTGGAGACTAATGTTGGAACCACATTCTTTATGTGCAAAGGTACTGAAAGGAAGATACTACCCAGAGGGTTCTTTCTTGGACTCCGCTGTAACCAGATCATGTTCTTTTACTTGGCGAAGTCTCATGTTTGGTAAGGACTTGTTACAAAGAGGCATTGTCTGGAGAGTTGGGAATGGGGAAAATATAAGAATTACTAGAGATAGATGGGTCTTAGATGCACCGTGCCACACAGTTAAACCCACTGTCTTTATTCCTGATGAGCTAAGAGTGAGTGCTTTAATTGACACAACAACAGGTCGATGGAATGAAGAATTAATTGCTGCTTGCTTCTCATCTGCAGACGCAAGCAGAATCCTCCAAATCCCGTTGACCTGTAACAGGGTTCCAGATTGTGTCTCTTGGCCATGGACAAAGACGGGGACATTCACTGTCAAATCGGCGTATATTATGGCGAGGTGTCAGCAAGTGCACTTGAAAACCAGTGCTCAAGGTAAAGGTGCAACATCAAACCAAGATCTAGCTGCCAATGATTGGAAGAGGCTGTGGAAAATTAAAGTACCACCCAAGATGCTAATTATGTTGTGGAGATTTGTTCATGATTGTCTCCCCACAGGTCAACAATTGAAGAATAGGAACATTACAGCATCAGAGGTTTGCTGCCATTGTGCTGGAGAGGAGAATCTGCATCACACATTTATAGGCTGCCAGTATGTGGCTGAGGTATGGAAGGAATTAAAGAAACAAACAGGTCTCAAAATTAACCAAAAATGGTGTGGTTCTGCAAGGAATTGGCTATTTGACATCTTGTCCAGGTGCACCAGTAGAGAGACTACAATTCTAGCTATTGCATTTTGGCATATTTGGGAGGCTAGAAATGCAATGAGAAATGGAGAAACTGAACTGCACCCATGGTGCTTGGTGGAAAAAATTCTTGCATATGTGGATATGGTCTTCCTGCATTGCTATCAATCTATCTCCCCCAAAAGGTGTGAATCCACAATGCCAAATCAATGGAGTCCACCGCCGGAGGGATGGATTATGATTAATGTAGATGCAGCTATTTTTGCGGATGCAAATCGTATGGGTCTGGGCTTAGTGGTCCGTGATCATAGAGGAGAATTCTTGGCCGCGTTCAGGCAAGGGATCGACAAAATCACAAACCCAGAGTTGGCTGAGACGATTGCTTTCAGGCGTGCACTTTTCTTTGCCATGCAACTGCCATATGATAAAGTTGTGGTGGCCTCTGACTGCCTGACACTGATCAACAAGTTACGATCAAGAAAGGTGGATCGCTCACATACAGGGATTATCGTTGAAGATATTAAACAACTGATGAGAGTTTCCTCTGTTGTCTTTTCTTTTATCCATGTAAGTAGAAATTGTAATGAGGTAGCTCATGCTTTGGCCAAGTCAGCTGATCAGTTGTGTGTGTCAGAATGGTTTCATTCTCCTCCTGAACTTATTTTGTCAAAACTCTGTAATGATCGCCGTTGATCAATGAAAGCTACCTATTGCTCTCAAAAAAGTAATTGTATTATATATTACGAATGGAATCAGTCGGTGCTCCACCACGCTTCCTCAAGTGGATCGATGGAGCGAGTATGGTTCGCTCCGTGGAGCAACCATCCCCATCAATAATCTTACGCAACTTTAAGTTAAAAATATATAGAGATTAAGTTGGATAGTGAAGAGAGTATGAACCATAATCCGTTACCATCTCCACGCGCTGCAGTTGATCCCACTCGCTTGCAGCTAAACTACCGCGGACTCGGATTAGTGCGCCATAATTCGAACTTTGTGGTTGCCGGGAGATTAGGTTATCCTGTTTAAGGGTAGCAGCCGAACCGTGATTTAGTAAAAAGTAGGGAAGGCGTATCTGAAGATGGGCGAAAAGGCTACAACGATCTATATCTTCCCGGCCGGCGACCATCACCGCAGAGCTGGATGGATCATTATCCTTTACTTGCCGCTCTGGACATCTTCAAGCGTTCGGCAACGAGTTCTAAAGGAATATGGCCTTGTTTAGATTCCAAAACGCAAAATATAATTTTTTTTAAATCGCTTGCATGATGTACTAAATGTAGTCAAAAAATAAATCGCATTACACAAATAGACTGTAAATCGCGAGACGAACCTAATGAGTCTAATTAGGACGTGATTAGACACTAAATTTTTTACAGTAAACATGCTCTAATGATTGATTAATTAGACTCATTAGATTGGTCTCGTAGTTTACAGACGAGATCTGTAATTAGTTTTGTGATTAGTCTACATTTAATACTACAAATATTGAAGATTCTCTTCTAAAAACGCAAAAATGCAAAATGCAAAGTGAACTAAACACACGGCAATACACACTTTTTGCTGCCATGGTTTGGAGAAAGGCCCTGTTTAGATCCCAAAACGCAAAATGCAAATTTTTTGTAAATCGCTTGCATGGTGTACTAAATATAGTAAAAAAATAAATCGCATTACACAAATGGATTGTAAATCGCGAGAAGAATCTAATGAGCCTAATTAGGATGTGATTAGACACTAAATTGCTACTGTGATGCTACAGTAAACATGCTCTAATGATGGATTAATTAGGCTCATTAGATTCATCTCGTAGTTTATTGACAAAATCTGTAATTAATTTTATGATTAGTCTACATTTAATACTTCAAATATTAAAGATTTTCTTCCAAAAATACAAAAATGCAAAATAATCTAAACAAGCTTAAGCTGTTTGTAACTGAGCTCGAGCCGCGTAAGAACGAAGCAGCCGTGGGGGGAGCGTGCATTGACCTGACGCAATGAGAAAAATTGGTTGTGTAGCATCAAAAGATGACGACTTTAGTAAAATATCATTAAAAGCCTTCGGCCCCGTAAAATACCCCTGAAAACTCGAACGTTACCCGAATGTAGCACTCTATCAGTTAAGTCAGTCACGCCATCGTCTTCTTCCACAGGCCGGCGCTGGAGAAGGCAGAACGTGGCCCCCGTGGGGAAGAATGGCGCCGCCTCTAGCGCAGGAATGAGCGACGCGGCCTCCGCGCACGAGGAACGTGGAGCACATGTCGTGGCGAGGCAGCCGGGTAGCCGGCGCTGGGGCGGAACACACAAATGCCGTCGCGAGCAGGCGCGCCCCGCCGCCGGCGCGGACGCTGTCGCGAGCAGGGCCCATGGCCAGAGCACGCGGATGCCGTCGCGGCGACAAGGGCGAGGTGCTAGGCCTCGGCGCGTGGACGGCATCGCGAGCCGGCACACCCCGCCGCCACCGGCGCGGACGGTGTCGCGAGCAGGCTGAGACGGACGGCGCTCTCGCTCGCGCGCGCTTCCGTTGCCGCCAATCCCCATTTTTGCGTGCTGGCAGAGGAGGCCGCCGCCGCGTCGCGGGTGCTGCTGCGGGAGGGCCACGCCTGCCTGACAGGCGCACTGCGCCTGCCCCTGGCCGCCGGGCCGCCGCCGCGCCTGCGCGTCGGGCCGCATAAAGCAGCGGCTCGCGCAGATCCTGACGCGCTCCTCCTGCACCACCAACACCACGTCCGCCGACGCCGGCGCCAACGCCAGCGCGTTCACGGCCTTCGTCAGCCTCGCCCGGGCCGGCGCCGACTCCTCCCCCCGCTAGCCGGAAGCGCTGCCCTCCCCATGCTTCTGCAACCCCTGCACCTACGAGCAGCACACGGCCGAAGGCCTCCCGCGCCGCCGCCGCCGCCGCCGCCGCCGCACCCGGAGCGCATCTCTAGTCCACATATCCGTGGACTGCACCAGCGGGGCCGCGGCCGCCTCCTCGGGCCGGCGCTCGGTGCACTCCGACGCGCCGCTGTGCAGCGCCTGTCGGTGCCGGCGAGGGACGTCGGGAAGTGGAGCAAGGGCGGCGGCAGGGGCAAGCCAGCGGCGCGGTCCCCGTCGGTGTCGAGGCGGCACCTGTCGTCATCCTCCTCGTGGGGCCGCGCGTGGCGGCCCTGGAGCACGCCCGCGCCGTACAGCTGGTCGCCCTCCTCCGCCTCCTCCTGCTCACCGCCACCTTGGGACAGCTTGCAAAGCGGAGGGCCGGTGCAAGTGCTTGAGCTGTAGCCATTAAAGCTGTTGCTAGTGTGATTCGTCCTCACCGTTCTCCATGGCGACAGGGCGCCGCGGGATCTCCTGGTCTTGGGGATTTAGGGCCGTGTGTCATTCTGGAGGGTGGCCGGAGGCAGCATCTGCGGGCGCAAAATCGAAGGAAGCTCGCGACGATGCAAAGCGAAGGGGCGAGCGGTGGTTGGCAGCAACAAGGCGACCTCGCTAGCTCCCACGGGCCAGCTAAGCATGGAGACGGGACGACCTGGACGGCAGTTAGACGTCGTTTTCTCTTACCGTGACGGAATGGTAGATTCAGGTAACATTTTCAATTTTCAGTGGTATTTTACGGAGCCGGATATTTTTAATGATATTTTACTAAAATCGTCATTTTTCGATGCTACACAGTCAAATTTTCCCGTCAGAATGCTCCAACACACTAGCTCGCTAGCTCATTCATTCATGGCGGCAAAGATACTAGTACCGGTGTACTGTTCGCATCAAGGTGTGCGGATCCTGCCAAGTTGTGCGTAGGTAGACAATGACAGGTACGGTACTTACTCCGATCCATTAATGATCCCAAACCTTCTTCGCCAGTCGCCACAGGTTGGCAAGGCGTCGTTCGCTGTCGCGGCCGCGCCGGCGGCCCCTCCTGGAACAGGGAAACCCCGTGTGGTGCCGAGGATTCCCTCTGTAGCACTGCACCGCGAGTCGGGAGGCGCCGGCCGACGGCACGGCGGCACGAAGGCAGGGGAGGATCTGCAGCTGCAGCTGGAATGGTTGTTCCGCGCCTGTCCTGATCGGGCGTCGCGCCGGGCCGCACCCATTCCTTTCAGCGGCTCTGGGCGGTGACACTGATGTACCGGCCGATCTGTCAAGTTGTTCATCGGCAAAAACGGGGCGATATGGACCAGTAGCTGACTGTTATTTTGAGATTCCTATAAAAAAGATCCCAATCGGATTTGTTAAAAATTTAAGGTGGATGTGAGGTTTTAGTTTTACGGTCCGGCTTTCAATGTTGGATCTATGTATAGATCCCGTCATGCTGATGTGTATATGCAGCATATTGACTTATCTTGAACAAACTTTAGCTAATTTGGTTAAAAAAAATTATATGTGAAGGAGAGCTTTAAAATTCTAGAGTTCGACGACCTAGGCCACACATATAGCCATAATGATTTTTCTTATTATTAAATCTTTTGATTTAGTCAAACTAAGGGTAAACTCATCCAGATGTTGTAAGTGTTACACCAAATCATTGTACATCTAGCCTCATTATCCATCGAACCAATCTTGTCCGATTAAACTATCAAACCGTCAAAATTAGTCTGGGACCTAACCATTATTAACTTTAAGTGAGGCCTGACCGAGTGGTCAGGTGCTCTCAGTAGCACCTCTGCCTGACGACTGGGGTCGAACCCCCTCGGGGGCGGATTTTCCGGTTTGCGCAGCCGCATTGTGGTCGTTAGGGGCAAAAAAAATCCATCTCGTTGTGCTCGCCGCAAGACTTGGCCCTCTCGGGCATGGGCCAAGGTTCGAGGAATTTTTCCGCGGTAGGGAGAAACCGGGTTGCTTCCTCTTAATGAAAAACGATGGGGTCTGTTCAAACCCCACCCCGCCCCCCTCCCCCTTCGGCCGCGTTTTTTAAGTGACATCCCCTCCCCATCCGAGCGATCCTAATTGTATGACTGGTTTTTTTGTGTGGACTTGGATTCATGTATTTTGCTCGTACAATCACAAATCGTCAGCTTGCTCGATGCGATGGATTTCTCCGATTCAGTAACTAAAATCTTTATTTGCCGCTAGAAAAATGCAATTGCACCTAAAGGAAAATTAAAAGCCTGGCACCAGTAGCTGCAACACACGTGGTCGCATGATGGGCAAAAATGTAAATTCGGGTGATCGCTCCAAACCCTAGATTTCTCGAGCTATAACAGGGCTCTCCTTTCTCGTATGCCAGTCAGCAGTCAGCTCCGCCGCCAGCTCTCTTCTGCCACAGCCACTTCCCCCGCTCACGACTGTTTTGTTCATGGTAGCAGCGTTTTCCACTTGTCATTTCGATCTGAATCCTTGTTGGTTTCGTTTGGCTTTGGTTTTGTGCCTGGAGGAGTTTCCTGTTTCTTGATGACGAGCGCATCTATAGATGACGAGTCCGAAATCCATTCAAGTTTCCCGTGAGGACAAATCGAGGCATTTGTTCGAGAGAAATGGCTCCTCTTTTCCTGGCTATGCTTCAATTCGTTCTTCCTTATGTTTTGGCGGGGCGTGGGGATGAGTTTTGGAGGAGGATCTATTTCGTTCTGCTTAGACTGCACCGTACAACTCTGCTTCCATTCGAGGGACTTTTAAAGTTTTGTGGATTCGTTTCTTCTTGTGAGGAGCAGCCCTGATGCAGCAGTGATAGTAAAAGAATGAAAGCCCGTTTAGTTCCCAAAAATTTTCACCCAAAAATTTTCACCTCCTCTTTGAACACATATATGAAACACTAAATGTAATTAAATAACAAAACTAATTACACAGTTTGGATGTACACGACGAGACGAATCTTTTGAGCCTAATTAGAGCATGATTAGCCATAAGAGCTACAGTAACCCACATGTGCTAATGATGCGGTCAAAGGCCTCAAAAGATTTGTCTTGCGGTTTCCAAGTGAGTTCTGAAATTAGTTTTTTAATTAGTGTTCGAAAAGCCCTACCGACATCTGATCAAACACTGATGTGACACCCAAAAATTTTTGTTTTTGGAAACTAAACGCCCCGACTCTACGATCATGAGGTTCGTGCTTTAAAAGAGTACAAACCATGATTACTTTCAAGCACTGTTGAGCCGCATCTTGCTCCTCTTTCCTCATCTTATGCAAGCTTTCTTCAGGATTGTTTGTTTCCATGCTCGTGATCGACACCTGGGCAAGATTTGCTGTAGGTCAGCCACCGAGCACCGAGAAACTCTTCAGGTTCGTTTTATAAAAAAGAGAGAACAGATGATCAGATGGTGGCATTTACCAACTCGAATCCGACATGGAATAACTTGCCAAAAACATGCACTGCAGCCGGTTCCGAAGTAGCCAACAACCCTCTAAAAATTACTAAAAATGAGTAACATCAGCGGTATGTCATACTTTGATACAACCGAGAACGGAAATCCGGACTAGAAACGTTGCCGCTGAGGCATAACGCGAATGATAATTGACAGTGACACAGTGCCACAATAAACATTCAGATACTCTCCAATACTTTATATTGCAATGGGCATTGGCATATTGATGCACGATCTACAAACACAAGCAGTCTTAAGTACATATTTAAGGATTGAGGCGTCGACTCGACCAAGAAACATGTATATATAATTAAGGAAAGCACATCGCGTTCACTTCTATACAGAGGGCATACACATACACATACACGCATAACACAAAAAGGCCTAACACAAGTCAGCTTGCAAAATTCAATGAAATGAATGGAATACATAGCTATTGCGCCGTCAAGTAACTCATGGCACTGTACTTGCATCTAAAAGCTAGCGAGGATCTCTTTCATTTCGGCGACCGACATGATGGGCTCATTCCCATAGATCCGTGATACCATCTGAACAAAGCTCTCGTACTTGTCCAAAAATTCTTTCTGCAAATGTGGAGCAGATTACGTAAATTCAGCTTCAAGGGTATTGGTCTTCATTTCGAGACGATCTCACGTGGTGCCAGTACTGAACAAAACATCCATACTAAAAGGATTGGTTAGGCTAGCTTACCTTGCACTTGTCCCACAGCGAAGGAAACAACTCATCAGAGGTCAGTGTCTTCTGTAACCTCCTATACATGGCGCCAATTGACTTGTCAATCTGCACAATGTTGCGATTACGTGAATTATCATGGCATCTTGAATACAAGGAAAAAAAATACAGGGCATCGAACTGTTATCAATGATACAAAATAAAAGATGATACGTCTGAAACACTACAAAGAAATAAGTGCAAACCACATAAGAAAAATTGAATTCAGCTGAGAACCAAGTAAAAAATGTATAATTGTTTTTTAACCACAAGAGAATTTGACCCCTTTGGGCGCATCTGTTAATATGGTTGCTTGGTAGAAAACTCTGAAATACAGCTGCATCATGGAACAGTTCCCGATTACTTACCCCAGATAAACTGGATTTCAGAACCCTCCTTAGGTCAGTTTTCGACAACCCAAGCTGAAACGGGATCTGAGAATTTCAAGAAAGAAAAGTTATATAACTTGAAAAAAAGGAATATTCAGAGTTCATTAATTGCCACCACCCAAAAGTTAAGTACATGCAAACAATTAGAATGTGTAACAGAGGACTGACCCACCAAAATGCCCACCCAATCCCTCAGTTCTGTATTTGTGTGTACGCGTGCGCGCGAGGGGGGGGGGGTGGATTGGTCCTAGGTCTAAGGGAACAAGGGAGTAAATGGGGGATACAAAGTGGTAGACTGGTAATACCCTGCAACATATATCATGTAATAAAGTTAGCTCACCTCCTCAGCAGCAATGGTGTATGTCAATTCTTCAACTTTACGATTGAACTGAAACAATCTCTCAAATTGCTGCCAAAAGGTCCAAAAGATAATCTTACATTTGTCAGGGGCAAATACATTATACCCACAGCAAGTAGACTTTTGAGTAGATTTACATACAAGGTAAATGAGGGAGCTGATATGGCGAGTGCAAGCTAGTTCGTATGATTCACTGGCTTGATGGTAGAATTTTGCAAGCGTTGGCACAACATTAGCCAAGTCATAAAGACTGCATCAAACAATAATATATTGTTAGTTTTGTAGACGCACCAAGGCGAGCATGCATATAAGTGAAATATTAGATGCTCAATCATAAGAATGAGCCCAGGTTGGAGAAAGATGAAGAATCATAACCTGTTCTGGAAAGCAGCATAATTCTCTATCAGCACAATATCTGCAGTTTTAGGATCACTCTGTGCAATTTTCTCCAAAGTTGCAAACATTGTGCTAACCTATTCCATAATACCAAAGCACCTTAGTCAAATCGTGAAAATTGAAGTACTCAAATTACAAAATAATGTAAGCAAATACAGATAAAAAGATAAAATAGAAATCTTGCGTCAAAGCAAAATCATAGGAATAAATCCTTTACATTTTACTCTAAATTAACTTAGCAACATATTATGCCATGTAATCTCTAAATTACACCTCACCATTCCCATGAGTTTAGGATCTAAAAACTATTATACACCACTTCGTGCAAAGGAAGATGTAAAAACTGTGTGTATATTTTCAGAGGGTGATCTTTTCACTAAAGACACCATTCAGTGGGCACATTTAAAACTATGAATTCAAGTGTTGATCGGCAAGTAAACATTACTCAACAGCCCACAGCATAGTATATGCCATATGCAGTACTAATTTGAAATTCATGACCCAATTTTGCAATGTAATATCACAAATGTAAAGAAGTGCAAGATTGGAAAGCAATGAAACTCACTAGCTTTGTGTATGCTTTATCAATTAAATCTCTGGACTGCCCTTGAATATACTGTTCCATCCGTGATGCAAGGACAGCGAATCTGAAAATGAAACACATAACAGTAAGATCTTGGTTTATGTTTACTACTTCTGAAGGGATTCTCAAGACAAACATTTTTTTGAGCTGAAGGGGCAGGAGAACTGCGCATCACTATATTAAGAAGGAAAAAAAAGGGGGGAAGCTACAGATACATAGGGGTTGTAACCCCCTAAGATACAAACACACAGACTCTCTCTCCCAAAAGAATAAGAGGACCAGGACTAGACCAACCAGTAACTGGCCCTAGGCGCCAGCGCCAGGGCGAGGAGGTAAGAAACTCCTCTAGCCCCAGCCATAGACCACTGTTGCAGATCTTCAATGATGGTCGAACACTTGTCGCATATACCCATCAATAAGCATATTTGATCTTGTTATCTTTTAGCATAATTTTATCATATAATCACCACTTCCAAGAATGAGAACACTGGAGGCCAGTTACCTATTGCCAGTTTTCATATTTTTGGGTAAGAGCTGTGCTACTGCTTAGGCAAAACATATGTGAGAACCTATTGCGTCATGTTGATTTCATTTGCTGTTGTTTACACAGAGAATGCAATAGTATAGGGTTAAAGGCTATGTTTTACCACATTTAAACAGGGCTTTTGCCAATTTCCAACATGTACTATGTTCATATGAAGAATATGTGCTATTCTGTATCTTTTCTAAATCCAAAATATTTAGAATTTTCTATCAGTCTAAGTGCAACTGAATTAATATTTAATAAATAATCATACAAAACTAGCATTTAGTAACACAAACAAAAGGGGAGACCGCACACATGGAATGTTTTATCAGCATTTCTGTATCGAAATATAAACAACTACTCCCTCTGTGTTTATAGTGTGTATCAGGATTTGAAAATATCAAACTTCATGAATTTTGACCAACAATTACTCAAATTATATGCATGCTTAGTTTACGTAAGTTATATCAATAGACTACGGCACTGATTGTATGTTGTAAGAGAAATTGATGTTCAAACACTCAAAGTACACTTCTTAAGACTTTTTCAACTCCTAATATGCCTTATAAAAAGACAGGAAGGGGTGTTATTGTTAGAGTATATTACCTTGGAATGTAGGCTAGAATGCCGGTTTGACGAACATTTCTTTCATTACGCTCAATTTGATGGCATGCTTCATCAATAAACTGAAAAGAGAGAAGAAATGCATAAACAAAAACAAGCAGTGGACAGAAAGACAGCCTGTATTGAACAGTTAGAGCGGTATTGGATCAGCGAGGGAACTAACCCGACTGAACTGTACTGATATTCTTGATTCCAAGTCATCAAGTAGTTTGCGAACAAATCCTGCAGCATCAGCTTTCTGCCCAGAAAGGTAGCGCTCTGTGATCCCATGCATGGAGATGCAGCGCAAGGGGTCAATTTTGTATGCCCAATCTACAACTGCATAGAAGTCTTCCTGTAATAGAAGCGATAAAACATTTCACCATCATTTGAAGGAAGCAGCAATACTACAATCTAGCTGTGGAA
Organism: Panicum virgatum; assembly: GCF_016808335.1. Taxonomy (NCBI): domain Eukaryota; kingdom Viridiplantae; phylum Streptophyta; class Magnoliopsida; order Poales; family Poaceae; genus Panicum; species Panicum virgatum. Next base: position 16,353,290 of record NC_053153.1, on the reverse strand, counting down.
GCCCAATCTACAAAGTACTTCATTTTGCCTCATCAAAAAAGTTTTTTCCCCTTCTTTCCACCAGGGTGTAAGAGTGAGGGTTGCAGTGTTTTGTAACATGAAATTTACCTGGATTCCATCAAGTAGTTCTTGAAGAGCTTCGTTCAATGTACCCAGCTCAGCAGATGTACTATCTGGAGATAGGATAATCACACAATAGAAACGGCGCAATAACGTTACATACATGACGTGCATGAAGGGTTATCACATAAGAAACGGAGCATTAGCATTACACCATAAAATGCAAATTTGTCATTACAAGAAAAGGTACCAGGTTTAAGATCATTGCCATCTGGATCCATAAGACCCAGGTCATCATCTGCGTCATTTCCTCCAGATTTGCTCTTATTAACATTAGGAGAACCAGCTGGAACAAGTGCAGGTACTTCAAAGCACATAAAATGTGCAAAAAAGGAACTCTGTAAATGTAACAGCTATTAATTTGTCTATCAAGTGAAACAGATAGTCATGGAGCTGCACTTAGTGAAAAAAAAAGAGAGTAACCTCATCCACAAGAAGTGGGATAAATATTGTGAGCATCCTTGAGTATGCATCCGATACTGTTGAAGTATCAGCACTGCTTCCATTGTGACCAGAGCCATTAGAACCTTCAAGCCACACAGCAGGATTCTTGGGTGCTTTTGTACTTGCACGAAGTTCATTGGCAAATTCACGTGCCTGAATCAAATTAAAGAAGGTAAACTCTAAAATTGTGAATCCTTTAAAATGGAATAAAGAAGACACATGGATTGTAAAACAACAGTAGCCTTTAACAAAAGACTCGAAACAAAAGAAATTATGAGTTTTTATATGTGAGATGAAAACAATGAACACATCTGAAATAGATGAGCATGAAGTGAAGTGGTACGGCTATCAAAGAAAAAGCATTCACTATCCATATCTGACCTCTCGACGTAGTAGTAAATTAAGGGAATGACAGTATGCCTTTCTTAAGGGGCCTAAGCAGCTCTTGTCCAGACCCTGCCGTAAATGAGCAGCAAGAAATGGTAAATATGGCACTGGAGTAAAATATGTAGTATGAGGCAGGGCAATTATTACCTTTAAGTGCTGCAGAAGCCGGGCGTATGTCCTGCACTTGTACCTAAGGTCAGCATGATCAGGCCGCTTCAATTGTCCTCGCTACTTTCAGTTCAAAGTGAACTCTGTAAGTCATCTCACTATATAAAAAAAATTACTTTGAAAAGGAAGCTATGAAGAAACCTGAGAAAAGTAGCTTTTGTCACTTATCATGAAGTCTACCAAGCTGGAGAAGTAGTTCCGCAAAAACTCTGATGCTCGTCGAACAAAAGTTGTTTTCAGTTTCTCCAGTTCTGCCTTTTTCTCTCTAACCTGAAAGAATTTTTTACAATAAAGTATTTTACCAGAGACGCACAGATTTCGACATTAACTTTCACAAAGGAAAACTTAAATAGGGTTTCTTAAGGAAACAGTGATACACATTATTGGCTCTATGAAATCCAAAATTTTACGATAGAAGCTCTGCAAACTTGTTTGTTAACCAATACATGTAAATGCCTTTACAACGAAGATTTTATCAATGTTCACAGTGCTACAACTCTAATGTGAATAGCTCTCTAATGTTAGCAGCTTAACACAATCAATTCCATGCATGTGACCTGGCACTAGTCAATGTAAACTAATAGTGGAAAATGAGAATGATGGAGATAGCTTACAGCGCGCATGTTGACATAGCATGGGTCCAAATTTGGAACTTCAAGGCTGCGGATGGCCCCTGTCAACCATTCACATGCCTCAACATTTTTCAGCATCCTTGACTCTTCAAATGAGCCTCCAGTTAGCGATGCTGCAAACTGCATTGGATATAAACAAAAAAAAACAAATATTACAGATAAAATTTAGGGAGATGAACATTATTCTTCTCTACACCATACCTCCTGTGGAATCCGTAGACGTTCGAGCAATTTATCTAGCTCTTCCATAAGTGCTTTGTTATTTACAGACTGCATCTCCAAGCCATTGTTACGTGATTCAATCTGCAAAATAACATCGCATACGACTCTGTTAAGTTCTTTCTTATCAGCATCTAGAAGAATTTGTTTCTTCTGGTAACTGTAGGAAAGTAGGATGGGTATAATGTGGTCGATTGTATTGCAATGAGCCCCTTGGGCGGTATATATAGGAGTACAAGGCTTGGAGGGCAAGGCACCTCACCTAGAGATAAGGAAGGCTATCACGGGATTACATCAATCCTAAACTACCATATCTGGAGTTGCCTAATATACTCTAACATCCCCCCGCAGTCGTAGCGGTAGCAACACGAACGGTCAGACTGGAGAACAATGGAGACGTATCCCCCCTGCAGTCGGAACGTCGGTGCGAAAGCTTTGACTGGAGACTCATGCAGATGATAGCCCTTTAGTGCCGTAGTAGCCGAAGTCGAGGTGGACGTGGTCGAAGCCGTGGAGGGGGCGCGAGTCGAAGCGTCGTCGAGGTGCTCGAGTACACAAGCTCAGCAGCTTCTTGCCGAAGACAGCAGCAGGACGGTGTGGCGGATGACGAAGGTAGACGGCGCGGTTTGCGACTTAGGTCACGCTCAGGACAGGGGTGGCGACGGCGCAGGTTGCAGCAAGTGTCGCGCTCAGATCAAGGGTGGCGACGACGTCTTCCTTCAGGAACATCGGCGGCGATGTCCGTGCGAAAACGGCTGGAGGCACGGAGGCGGATTGAGCGCCTGCTTGACGAAGACCGGCGGCGAGTGGCGCCACCGCCTGAAAAGGCGACGGTACCGGTAGGGTGGCTTGATCACGAACGTCGTCGCTGCAGCCTGGAAGGCGCAGCAACAACCTCGTCCTTCGGGAGGGTCGACGATGAACGGCGACGAACAGCAGGGCGACGCAAACCCGATAGCGAATCGGGAAAAAGCTAAAAAATCACACAGCAGCAGCAAGGTGACCTCCGGGTACAATCTCGGGTGCCGTAGCGAATTCCTCTCCTCCTTGTCTCTTCCCCACGTGGTCAACACAGGACAGAGAAAACAGAGGAGATTGGAAAACCCGAGCGGTTCTCCGCTCGTCAGGCCAAGATCCGCCCCCGCAACCACGTCTTCTCGAGAAGCAGAGGCGGCGCTGGGGGAGGAAGGGCGGCGGCCGATGGTGCAGGGGAGGTAGCCGGCGAGGGAAGGGCGGTGGGGCGGAGCCCACGACGCGGCGGCCCGACAGCGACGTCGACCGGCGATGCTGCGGCCCGTCCTCCCGACGGCGCGGTCTTGGCTCCTCCCCTCCAGCCGCGCACGCGCGCGGTACGTAGGCCGTGCGGCGGCACTAGGAGGGGCTCTGCCCCCTCGGCAGCCGCGCACGAGCGCTGTCGTGCGGCGGCGGCGGCGCTGGGAAGGAGAGCTGGCCTGAGGCACGGAAGTGGCGGGGAAGCCATGAGCGGGGCCGGGGACGACGACGCAGAGGCGGCGGCAGCCCAAGGCGGAGCCATGGCTATGACGACGAGCGACACGGCCACGACGACGGTAGAGGTCAGCCCTCCTGCTGCTTGTGGACGACGATGGCGGCGCGGATCAGAGGGATCCGCGGCACATCCTAGGAGGGCGCTTCCCCCGGCGGAGATCGATCTCCCCGGGGGCGGCGCGACGGCAGCGGAAGCGGTGGCGGCTAGGTCAGGATCTAAAACCTAGGTGTCTGATGCCATGTAGGAAAGGTAGGATGCGTATAATGTGGTCGATTGTATTGCAATGAGCCCCTTGGGCGGTATATATAGGAGTACAAGGCTTGGAGGACAAGGCACCTCACCTAGAGATAAGGAAGGCTATCACGGGATTACATCAATCCTAAACTACCATATCTGGAGTTGCCTAATATACTCTAACAGTAACAATTGACCACACCAGGATCCCAAAAGCAAATGAGATTTTTATTTCAGAATGGCAAATCCAGGAGACCAGGACAAGGGCAAAGGTAGAATCCTACCAAAATTCTGAAAATGATTATAACTAGGAAGTATGAGTTCAAGATCTTCAGGTTCAAAGTGAGTGTTACATCCAGCTAGATGTTGTTAAAAGGGTCAGACTAGAGGGGCTGGAATTCTGAATGCATGTGTGACTCAAATAAACAGCATGCTACCATAGGATAACTGCAGTCCAACACAGTATAGCATAAATATGCGACGGGCGGCGGCGTGATAGATGGGCAGCAGCCGCAAAGGATGGCTGCAGCTCCACGCGGACGACGAAGCCGCAACGGGCAGCGACAAGGACAGAGCCATGACAGCAGCGGTCAATGGCAGAGGCTGAAGAGATGAGATGGGGGGAGAAGGGACAGGCTGCCCCTGCACAGCCCAAAGACGGGCGCGAGCCGCAAAAGCAGGCAGCAGCAGAGGAAATCCAAGGTGGAAAAAAAATGAATCTTGGGTGGTAGATTAGTCTAACCCTAACCCTAATCCTTGCTCTCATTCCACGTTACTAACCTTGGTTATTTTAGAGTGATAATACTGTCCATTAGGGATAAGACATATATAGAGTCCTCATGGCCTACAATATAGATGAGCCTTGATATACTTAGCTGTGAGGTCCTTGAGTTTTGAAGGGAAGGTAATGTGTTTGATCCCTGGAGACGCAGAGGAATATTTTCATATCTATTTTCCACATATTTTCCCTTATCAGTATACTTCTTAAGTTCCTGCACCTAATCGATAAACCCTGATCCATTCTTTTCGGGTTCAAACTGAGTAGTTTCTCTGGTTTTCAACTTTTCATAGCTATGCTTCTAACAAGTAATTCGAGTAAACATGCATCAATTGACGGAACTCCCAAGCATACCGATGCAATATCTTCTCTCATATGCCTGAGCTTCAGGTTGAAAATCCGTAGCCACTCATCCATATCATCTACAGTGGCACTAGCAGCATCCAGACCCTGCAAGACCTGAAGATTCAAGCTACTAGATCAGTCAATGAAATAAACTTCCATACCAAAAACATTAACAATTATCAATCTAGCATAAAAGTGTGAGGCAGAATGGCAATCGGATGCTGTAGTATATCATTATTAGTGAAGAAAAATTTAACAATATATCACAAAGAAACACAGAAGCAATACCTCCTCTATTAAAGGCTCACTTTCCAGTAATTGATACACATTTGCTGCTTCCAGAGCCACAAGCTCCTGCTTCAATCTCTCAGAGAATGCATCTGCCTCACCTATACCCATAACATACCTGCATTATTTACACTAGTAAGATTGTAGTGCCACCATAATCATTTCAGCAGTAGTAAGGTTGAAAGCAAGTGATATGCAGACTAATCATGCATGGGAAGATTGGAAGGGCAGACGGGTTGTTGAAGCGCGATATTTTCTATTAGTCTGGTATTTCTTGTGTGCACAATGGTACAGTGGAAGTTATCGAGGTTGTAGACCATGAGGACGAGTTGATGGGGGCATGGGCCAGTATGAACTACTAAATACCCTTATGTTTCCACTGGTGTAACATGGTAAACACAGACAAAATCATAGTTCCGCTTCAATGGAACTAGGGATGACCTATTTGTATTCTAAAAAAATAGTAGATGCAAACTTCAAAAACTGTAGATTTAATTACTAGAATGCTACTGGTTCCTGCTAAAAGAATGAATAAACAATAAAAAGCTGATGTCTGTAGTTTTAGTGACTAATATTTGCAATAATCTGGGGTAAATCTACATATAAGATGCATGTACTAACGTGTCAAGAAGTGCCTCCATGTCTTCTTCTTCCTCCTTAGCTTGGGACACGAGATCATTTTCAACGGTTACTGTTACTTTCCTCTCCGTTTGAGTAACAGCTGATGTCTCTTGTCCATCTTGGGTGCTCACTTGATTATCTATGGTCAATGTGTTTTCCTGAAAAGGGTTCATTAGAAAAATCAAGACAGCATCACAGCAAGACATGAATGGAACATATGAAAGAAAACCATCATTATGTAGAGTTATGCATTACAGAAATAAGAAGGTTGTCCTGAATAGTCTCGTTCCTTATCTTATGTTAGAGTGTTATATGATTTGCAAAGGTCAAACATTAACTTTATATCTTCTTCATTTTCTTTAACTTATATTCCACCAGCTGCAAAATTCTGTTGGACTTGGATATATACAGTCTTCAAACGTAACTTGGATCAGTGATTCCTATTATTTATTTACATAACATACAATAAATGCAATTTCAAAGATGTACGATCTCAAGCTTCCAGAAGATAAACCAAATTTATCTTGAAAATTTCAACATTTTAGTTTTCACCAGATGTCCCAATCAATAAAAATAATTAAAGATGTACAAACTAGCTTGTAGAAGCTAAACTTAATCTTAAAGTGTTATAGATAAACAGTTGGGGTTAAATTAGTTTTATCAAATCACTAAAGGATAATATCAGTACCCTACTCCTATATATTAGAAAGCATTGAAAGAGAGATCAGGTACAAACAAACACCACTCCCAATGGATGGAAATAGGTTTTAATATGCACCTTTGCCCAAAGAGCTAGCTCCACAATATCAATTCCAACAACTTTTGGAAGATAACTAAGTATCTCCTTGCACATGTTCAGGATACAAAAAAGCAGACGATTTCTGCAAAACATATAGCAAAGAATGACAGGTAAAGAAGAGAGAACAAAAGAATATGGATAAAAATAGCAGTATAGCAGAGTCTACCACAGAGCAAACATTCTAGGCAACAACCTGTCATCAATATTACGCATTGTCCATTGTGGCGGCGCTACACTTTGACTCCTAAGATTATCAAATCCCTGCAGTCCAGGCATAAAGAGTTAGCAATGGTTACAACCAATGGTTTCTTCAAATAAACCACAAGCAGTGCGAAAGAGAGTAAAGTACAATAGTACATACCAGAACAAATGTGCAACCACTGGGATCACTGGAAATAACCTCAACCTTTGTTAGATGTTTCAGCTTGTAAAGTTTGGCTGGCTGAAATGAAAAATGAGAGGTTTAGTATCTAGAAGCAGACTAAGCAGTAACCTTCACCAGGGAAAAAAAGCCTAGTACATTCTTTTTATTGATGCAGGGGTATTACAATACATAACCCAGCTGAAAGTAATATTCATGCGTTCATATCATGAGTGATGGAAACAACAGAAGAAAGACCAGTTATTTAATCATGCATGCAATGAAAAATACACAATGACCAAACAGTGTCCCATCTTTCAACAACAGCATATATACCCTAATGCAACGTTAAGGCACTGATGAACAAGATAACCTATTCCTGTCATGTACTGGACAGCTATTAGCTAGCAAGATTGTCAATACAGAAAACAAACCTCAAGCACTGCCCCAGATGAATACTTTAATACTCGGAGGAAAGCTTTGTTTGCCTCACCTCTTGAAGATTGTTTAACTGCACAAAAGTTAAAATTGTTCAGCAGATGCTGCAAGCATATATCTTTTATATTAACACATTTACTACATTATGTTTCAAGCATATAACGGCATATATTTATTTTTAGATACTAATCATATGCCGCCCAAGATATAGCTTGTGTTTCAAAAGGAAAAAACTAGCTCCACCTAGGCACTAGGTGAAGCACCTAGGCATTTTGTCTAGGCATTTTTTTTCATCTAGAGCATTTGATTTGTATATGAATGTGGGAGAAATAAAGATGGTAGATGATGAAATACAGTCATAGAACTCATGTGTGGCTTATAATGTTAAATTCTCTATTTTGATATGCCAAAATCTCCACATAACATGACATTACCCTAGCCATTAAGAAGATACAATCGCCTACGCATGCCTAGGCGCTACACCTTGACTGCCTACCTAGCGCCTAGCGCTTTCTGAAACAATTAGCTACCAAACAGAAATATTAGCGAATCTCTACAGGCCGCGGCTAATAAATCCAAAGTAAACAAGGTCATTTTTTGGGCAGATGAAATGACTGCGGTAAATTAAGGGATTATCTTCCGGAGCAAACTCGCTCTACATTGTCAGACTCCATCTATTTGAAAAAAAAAATCAGTGTTCTTGCAATCCTCAAAGCGACCACTTTCTGCTCATACCCACAAAGAATATGTTTGAAACAACAACAAAGCTACGGCAGTTATATTATGACCTGTTCAGCAATGGCTGTGTTGGCTTGGATACGACAAAGTCCAGATGGAAGCAGCCAGCATTACAAAAACTATGTGATGAGACAAAGAGATTATGTCTCGATCTTGGATTGGGAAGCTACCAGGTCATTAATCCACTTCCAGGGAACAAAACATAATTGCCTCACACCACATTTCCCTTTTAGCAGGTTATGCTAGGCTGTCTCATAACGCCATCAATCTCAGTATGTAACGGGGACAGTACGTCATCACCTCTAGCCAACTTTGGTCTTTGGCAGCTCCAGCTAACCTCAGTTCGCAAGGGCATATCAAGCAGCGCCAGCACATCATCCAATCAGCTTCGTCAGGTAGCGATTGGTCCTCTTTTCTGCCCCTTAGTTGTTGCAGTCGGCCAACGTACAAGGTTTGTGTTCTCTCATTTGCATTTTCCTGGTCTGGAGCTTTGAATTGCGACAGCTAATAGGAAAGTTCTGTGCACTTCAACTATGCAGAGTGGATGCAAAGTCTAAATGTAGGCTACTTCCGATTCCAGTAGCAGGAGCAATCAGCTCAATTTATACGACAATTGCTTGTTCTAGTGTGCAGTGGGATGTTTGGAATGTCGGTGGCACAAGTAAAAAAATCTAGCGAATTTCGTGATTTAGAGCTAGTAGCATCAGTTAAGCAAAACGGATCTCGTCAAGCCAGCGATAAGTGCACAAAGCATAACGATCCAGAGTAGCCCCTGGCCGACTGGTGGGTTCCAAGCTGCTCCAGATCACGACCGTCTGGGCAAGCAAGAGCCGCAAAAGGAGGAGATGAAGCAGCATAACACCAGCTCCGCAAAATCCTCTCCGAGCCACCTAATCCGCTCCAAGCTACCGATTCAGTGCTCGGGCACAGCGCAGCGCAGCAGCCGAAACGAAGCAGAAACAGAAGCAGGAAAGGGGCGGGGCACCGACCGGTGAGCGCGAGGACGCGGGGCTTGGCGAGCCTGCCGAGCTTCTCGAAGATGCCGCGGCCCTTGGCGACGCGGATGGAGAAGGTGACCTCCTCGCCGCGCGCGCCCGACGCCGCCACGGCGGCCGCGCACGCGCGCCGCAGCTCCGCGTCGTCCGCGCTCGACTTCGCCATGGCCGCACCCCGGGTCGAGCTCCTCCTCCCCCGCTGGTCGGGCCCCGGGCTCGCCGCCGATCTGAGGGAGGGAGGGCACGCGCGTGACGCGGTGGAGGGGGATAGGTTGGTGGTGCGGCGTGACGGTGGCGTCGCGTCGGCTAGGCTCGGGGGGGAAAGACGGGGACGGAGGGGAGGAAGATTAATCCGTCAAATCATTTTCTTTTCTTCGTACAGTGTGGTTGCGTCATTGCGTGGGAGGGACCGTGGGTGCTGCGGTTTACTGTACTGGGGTTTTCACTTTCACTTTTCACCGGCGCGGTGGGAGAAGAGGGGAGGGAGGAGCGTGGGCGGGCGGGCCGGGGGGCCGCTGGACCTGGGCTCGGTCTGGTTGACTTGGTGTGACCAGGGTTAACGAAACCGGTGGGAATCGGTTTGACTAGTTACCGGTCAAACCGGTCCGACCCGGTTACGGTTTGGGCCGGTTTTCAAACCGGCCCCAATTCAAAATTTAAATTTAAATTTAAAAAAATAAAAATTCCCAAACCGGTAATACCGGCCGGTAAACCAGTCAAACCGGTCTACCGGCCCCAATTCAAAATTAAAATTTGAATTCAAAAAAATAAAAAATTCTCAAATCGGTCATACCGGCCGGTAAACCGGTCAAACCGGTCGGTATACCGGTCGGAACCGGTTGCACATGCGATTTTGAATTTGGATTTGAATTCAACAGGTTTCTACCGGTTTTCGGTCAAACCGGTCCGGTAAACCGCTACCGGAGGGCAGCAGTTTGACCGGACCGGTCGGATTTGTAAACCCTGGGTGGGACTCGCGGTGGAACCGGAACCGGCGCGAGTCGCGGCTCTACTTCTGTCCTTGCACCGGACCTGAAAAGAGGTGGTTTCTCTCTGGAATCATTTTTTTGGCGAACACATGTCGCAGGGCGTCTATTCATCGCACTGTGCGATGAGATTAGATGAAGCTATCCCTCAAAACTTTTTTGTGCGGCCGTCCTCTGTCCCCCCATCTCTTATCCTCTTCCTCGGCCGGCAGCTCTCGTCGTACCGCCCACGAACCACCTATCGTCACCTTTCTCCTTTCTCTTCCCTTCTTTCTCACCCTCACCACCGGTCACCATCCACCAATTGTCCAACCCTAACCGGTCGATGGCGCTTTCGGACTGCTTTGCCTCCGCTGTCGGTTGAACAGTCGCCGCCGCCGCTGGACCGTCGCCGCCCCTGGCCCCCTCCTCTTCCATAGCCTGAGGTCATAGAGCTGCCCCCACCTACAGCAACCCAAAACCCTAAAGCTCCGCTGTCACCCTCCACCACCCAGTGGCTGCTTCCCCGACCTCCCACCCTCGGACCTCGACAACCCTCCTCCCCTAACTTGGCAGCCATCACTATCATGAGGTCGAGAGGAAAAAGAAGAGTGTTGGCGCCACCTCGCATATGTGATGTCAGGCACGCATGTTTTGGTGCTTTGCCAAGCATAATATCGAGAGATAACTACAATATCTTTTGAAAAGGCGAGATGACTATGACGGGCAGCACCTCTGTTTAAGTTAACTTGAGGTCTAACAACATTACCTTACTCTTGTAGGATCGACTATAATCTTCCTTTCTCCTTTCTCGCATCACCCCCATCAACTCCGCAAATCCGCGGATACCGAACCCGATGGGCGCGGATTCGGATGGATATCTACTAACGGGTTTGAAATTTTGATATCCAAACCCGCAAATCCGCTGACATGTGGGCCCGAGCAGCACTATATATAAAAGAGCTTCTAAGGTTTGAGTCATTTCTCTCGTTCTCTTCCCAATTCCCACTCCTAGTCGCCACCCCCACCCCCAACCTTCCTACCCAATGCCCCCTCCTGGCCGCCTTCTTGACCGGGACCCAGTCCCCCACCCAACGACCCCAATCTAGACCTGGGCATGGGCTGCCCGACCCGACGGACCCGACCCAACCCGCCCGAAAATAGCCCGACCCGACCCGACCCGAAGAGTTTGATGGGCGGGCTCGGGTCAAAATTTTTGACCCGGTATGACTGACGGGCCGGGCACGGGCTAAAAATTTTGACCCGAAACCCGAAAAACCCGAAGGAACCCGACATTTTACATAGGCCCGGCCCGACCCGACCCGAACCCGACCCGACCCGACTGGCTGTCGGGTCGGGTGCGGGCTCAATTTTACGGCCCGGCCACCGGGTCGGGTCGGGCACGGGCCGCTAGAAAAAACACCGGGCTTTTTTGGGCCCGACCCGAACCCGACTCGGCCCGGAGGATGCCCAGGTCTACCCCAATCTCCCATCCTCCTCGAGCCCCTGCGGCGCCGGTGGTGCAGTGCCGCACGGCCCGCACCCCACCCGCTCGGCGCTCCTACACCGGCCACCGCTCGCCCCCGGCTGCCGCTCCCCTGCAGATCATCTCTCCACGCCGGCTGCTGCTCCCCCTCCGCCTCTGGCCTCCAATGGGCCATCTTCCTCAGCTCCTCCACGGGCCGCGGCTCCGACCAGACGTCAGGTCCCCCGACGCAGCAAGCGAGCGACGCTAGCGGCCAGCGCCCAGGCCCAGGACCCTGAAGCACCTGGATCTAGCGACACCAGCACCTGGCCCCAAGCGCCCCCTCCGACGCACCTGGAATCTTGGATCCAACAAAGCCAGCACCCAGCCCCAAGCCCCCTCTCCATGCTTTTATTTGTATTAGTCTATGCTGATTTTGATTTGAGGGATGTATCATACTTAGATTATTTATTTGTTAGCTTGGATTATATGCTTGATTTTCTAAAATTTGCGGGCATACGGATGTACCCGCGAGCATGCGGGTATCCGCGGGTAGCGGGCACGGGTATCATTTTGTACCCGTGGCGGGTTGCGGGCGCGGGTGCGGGCACAGGTTTTGACTCGCGGGTGCGGATCTATCAAGTCTGTATCCGCGCGGATTTTACCCGTTGCCATCCATACCATCAACCTATCGACTTGTACTATAGTTATTTACTATGATGTTTTGTTCACCTTTTAGCTAACACTTTGTTGCCTCGCCCGTAAATCCGATACTACCCGGAACACTTGATGCGGAGTCCTATCTTTGATTTTACCCACTAGTCATTGCAACCTTGTGATCACCTACAACTAGAACTACATTCTTTTTCCAGGAGCGTCTCTAAATTAAAGATAGCTGCAGGACTGAGAACCTTTACAAATTCATCAGACAAAGCGGCCGATAAGCATAAAGGATTAGACCTTCCACATTGTGGAGTGAAGCTTGAAAAAAGATCAGATCCCATCATAAAAAAGTTAGCTTCACTTCTCGTCTGCTACAATGTACAGGCTAGGAAGCCAGTACACAACAATATTTTTTTAAAGAGTTGGCACCAGTGCAAGAACTTTCACCGATTCTAGTTTTTCTAGCACGGGCATCGCATGTTACAATGTGGGGAGTGATGTTAATTTCTTCTCTCTCATTTGAAGCTTCACTTTAGACCAACATTATGGAGGGCCTACGTGCGCTTGTTGAGAGTACCGATGAATCTATAACGATCTATCACCGATGAGAAAAAAATCACCTACCAAATGAGGTATAGTGGAATAAAATGCTATATATTTTACTAAATTAAAATGCTATATCGCTCTGAACCATTAGTAATAGATACTGGCTACCAGGTGCTAAATACCACCCACTTGCAGTGGTGGAGGCAGAAATAATGACCAGAAGGAGGGATGTTTCCTCTTCCGTCTCCTCTTCTTCCTCCTCAAATTTGTAGGAAGGGTTTAGATATTTATAGGGCTCCACGGGAATCATGGCAATTCTAATTTTTGCGACTATGAGCTCGATCGGGGCTTTGCTTGTAACCCACCAAGGGACATTCCTTTCTCTCGGCTTTCTATATATATATATATATATATATATATATATATATATATATATATATATATATATATATATATATTGCTTATACTCCACCAGGAACACATAATCCGCCTAATGGTCCAACCGCATGCGGCTGAAGCTGTCAAAGTTGTTATCTTCGTGGAAGATGGAGATTAGATTGAAAATAAAGTAATCACACTATGGAGTAAGGTTGTGAAGAGCGCGAAGACAGTGCTGTAACCAAGACCGTACCGCACCTGTGTGCGGGAGCAAGCGCCATCCCAAAACTTCAAAGTGAGGAGTGGGAAGAAGGCGCCAAGTCTAAGCTTCCAAACAATCTAAAGGAGGCAACTATGTCAAATAAATCAAGAATGAGGGACCGAAACTGGCTACCAGAGGGGGGTGAATGAGAGCCGATTAAAATTTCTTCGAAATTTGAAACGTCGGCCTATGTCCCAAAATCACCGCAAGCCCTCGAACCTAGGTCAGCGAGAATAGCTATGGACAACCTATCTCGAAGCAGAAGACCCAGGTCGCAGCGCGGAAGCAAAGCGAGTCGAAACGCAGAACTGGACTGCAGAGACCGGTCAGACCGGTTGCACAGACCGGTCAGACCGGTTGGGCTGGAAATTCAAATTCCAGACCGGTCAGACTGGTTACTCAGACCGGTCAGACCGGTCGCTCCCAGACAGCCCGCCAACAAAGCTCCAAATGTCAAATCTTGAGTAAACGAAGTCCAAATTTGATGAAACTTGGAGAAAAGCTTCGTTACTACCCCGTGAACATATCCCAAAAAGATCTCACCCAAAAGATTCACGGATCGAGAGAAATCGAGAAAAGATCAAAGAGGATTGGGGTTTTCTCAAGAACACAAAATCTCCAATTCGTGAGAACTCTCGATTCCAGTAGGTTTAGCACTTGGCTAGAAGGATTAGAATCATCACAAAGAGTCCATCAAATCACGAATTCAAGGGTTGTTCTCCTCCAAACAAGAAACACACCAAAAGAGGAGAATTGAACCCAAAACGCAAGAGAGAAGGGGAGGACGAGATGCTCAGTACACACAAGTGAATCTCAAACAAATTTCATCCATTAATCTCAGAGGAATTCACCTATACAAAGGCTAGAGCCATCCGCCCATCATCCACCCACTAGATTGAAGAGAATAGCTATAATCTAAACTCTCTTTGCGTTAGAGTCCTTGGCCCTAACCTAGAGCAGGGGCAGGGAGAAGGAAAAACGAAGAGAAAACAAAAGACTCAAGAGACTCAACCAGCCACGGGCTGGTGGGGGGTATTTATACCCGGCTGCTGCGGCCAGACCGGTCAGACCGGTCCAGGGGACCAGTCAGACCGGTCGGGTCAGCAGCACACCGCTGTACAGCCTCGATCGAAGGCGGAGGTTCTTTCTTTGACTCGAAGTCTTTGCTGCGATGCCGCCACGTCGACGAAGATCCGGTCCGCGGTTTTGAAGGGTCCGCGAAAACTGGGTAGGTGGCCGGTTTTGAGAAAACCGCCAAAACCTCACGCGCGGGAAGATTCCCGCCTCCACGCCGTGGCCCTAGACGTCGTTCCCGCCTCGGCCTCCTGACGGCCCTAGACACCGCCCGATGCCCGTCACCTCCTCGCCCGCAGCGAGGCCCTAGACGCCGTCGACGCCCGTCGCCTCCGTCAGTCCCGAGACCGACGCCCGTGCCTCCACGACTTGGCGTCTTCAACTGCCGTCCGCCTCCTTGGTTTTGTGGCGCAAACCAAGAAACCCGCCTTCCGTCGCCGCTTGCGCCCTCGATCCAGGAGTAGACGCCACATCTGCCGCCCGGTCCGAGCTCGTCCACGGCAGCTCACCGTCGACACTCGACGCCCGTGTACCTGCAATCTAAAGACCAAGCGCACGATCACACCGCACGGTTGATAATTCACTCATCACAAGCAAGATAGAGTACTCAACATTCCTCAAAAAAAGATTAGATAAGAACCAGAAGAGAGAGGGAGGAGATGTACCTCATAAGCTATCTCAAATCCCTCGTAAGCCATGAATAATGGAAGAGCCCTCTTCGAACAATTTTTTTTGTCCCTATTAATCCCAAGTACTAATGCATAATTTAAATGTTTTGGAGAATGCTAGGCGCCAGATGCGCGTGCACTTGTATCCAGTAGATAAACTTACATTAATAATATTGCATTTCCATATCATGTCATGTGGGTGGTGGTGGTGTTGCACATACACCTGCCTGCCTATACTATACCTATGTCTATATCTGACAGCCCTTTCGTATAGCACATCCTTAGCTTATATGATGAGTGTCTATATCCAAATTAACTCTCGGACAAAGCAAGAAACTGCACGATGTTGCTTCTTTTCTATGGCTGTGTTTAGTTCTAAAATTTCTCTCTCCAAACTTCACTATTCATCTATCACATCAAATCTTTTGCCTCATGTATGGAGCATTAAATGTAGGTAAATAAAAAAAACTAATTGTATAGTTTTGATGTACACGACGAGACAAATCTTTTGAGTCTAGTTATATCATGGTAGGACAATAATTACCACAAATAAATAAAAAATGCTATATTATACTACAGTATCCGATGCGACTTTTTTTACCACCATTTTACGGAGCTAAACACAACCTTTACCTAATTAAACTATAGAACGATCCATCATCATCCATAAGTTTAAGGTATGAAAACGATCGACACGGACGACCCCAGCGTCGATCGAGCACTGCTGCTATATCTTCACACTAGATCCACGTTCTTCGATGACAAGTTTCCCGACATTCAATTCGTGTCTTCTTCTAGACCTACACCACTACACCAGTGACCGCCAAAGAATGTTTCTTCTCTAAGCACGTGTGCTGTTTCCATTCTCTAAGCATGATGGGAGAGAGGGAGGGTACTGCATGTGCTTCTAAATGGAGTCGCGAGAGCTGAGAAGAGCACAAAAGATATTTGCATGTAACAAAATCCACTAGAGATAAGGACGAGAGACGCCTTGTCTTGTTTGAAATCAAGGAAAAAGTGGTTACGCTTTCTCTAATGGGATAGATGGAGTATATGGCAAAATTGAACTCAAGACTTGGATCTCTTTGGATCCCTTACAAGTTACAACTCATTAAACTTTAGTATGGAATTCTTTTTAGCAAACTAAAGCTTAGATTGCTAAACTTTAGCAGGTTGTTTGAATCCCCTTGTTAAACTCTCCTAAGTGACCATGCTACCCTGCATTTAGTGCACCAACCCTACCAAGGGTATTAATTACGAGGGTAATATTTTCGTCACTTTTAGCAGGTTTAACATGTCTTGGCTTGCTAAGAGCAAGTTTAGTAATGGACAAAAAACTGGCGAAATACTACGTGTGTGAGAGAGAAACGAACGGAGAGAAAGGAACGTGTGTTTGGCGACGCGCCCGTCGCAAGTCGGCGAGAACCTATCAAAACGCGCTGCAGCGCCTGCTATTAGCCAAGATTCCTACTTAGCATTAAATGATGGCGGAGCCCACCAACACCATACGTCACGTCACCACGTGAGACGCCGGGGAGTGGGCGTGATTATTAAACTTGCTCTAAAGGTTAAAGTATTTTTTGGCCTCCATCCAAAGTTTAGCAAACGTTTTAGCAACTAAAGTTTAGCAAGGGAATCCAAGCGCGCATCTGAGGTCGTCAAATAAAGTCGAGGGTTGAGTGATCACCAAATTCCCTAGCTAGTTATGAGGTTTGTTGGTCGTTGAATGTTGACGCATAGGGGTGCTAATTGGTAACCATTAGGTGCCCCTCCAACCCTCCCTAGTTCAAAATTTTGTACTAATTCTTCAAAACTATATCTCAATTTGGAAAACTAGTACAAAATTTTGAACTAAAGAGGGTTGAAGGTGCATCTAAGGGTCACCCATTTGCATCCCTATTGACGCATCTATCCAATAGCAGTACGTAGGCGTGTGATTAGTGGGTGGAGGGAAGCAAGGTACTAAGGGTGTATTTGATAGAGCTGATTCTCTGTAGAATCTGCTAAGAACTCTATCAAACAGCTTTTTTAGAGAGATGTGATTATTTGATGATTTTGTGAAGTAATTTTGTAAAATGAACTAAAATGTTAGAAGTTGAAAAAAGTAGCTTCTTCTAATTCTGTGAAATAATTCCCGTCTTGATATTAAGAGATTATGCTAGATAATTAAAAAATCACTTTAAGCTACAACATCATTTCTCTCTCGGAGAATCAACTTATATAAAAAATCTAAATCAAATGGAGCTCTACCAAACAGATCCTACCTGACTCTACCTGTATCTAACCGTAGGAAAGTTATTTGCACAATATGCTCTACCGTCTAAGGTTGAAATATTTTTCATGTTACGCGAAGTTGAAACTCGATAGCGGAAAGTCGTTCCCGTGTGACGTATCTGATCGGCTCGTGAGTTATGATGAAACTTACTTTCTTAACCCCCGCTAAAAGAAAAAGCTGGTATAAATGAGAAACACTTTCTACAAGAAAAACCACAACGATAAAAAATTTGTGATGATCATTCGCAAAAGAAAAAACGAAGATTCGTGGTGATCTTGGACCAAGATCGATGGTCAAAGTCACTCGGGCGGTCGAGGCCGGCCGCCCTGTGAGTACCAGGTGAGTAGGCAGTAGGCACCGCCAGCTACAGGAGACGGACGCGGACCCCGTCCCGTGCACCAACCGAGCCGGACGCCGCCCCTCCCCGCGCGGCACGTGGCGCGGGCCCACCCGCCCGCGATAAACCCCCGCCGCGTCGTGCACTCCGCCTCGCCGTCCTTGGAGTTCACCTTCACCCTAAGCATCGTCATCAGTGCCCTCCTCCCTACTCGCTGGGAAAACCCTCGCCTCGCCGCTCCCCCACCCCCCCACGCCGCTCGCGCGCGGCGAAGCCCCGCCCGCCATGGCGAGCGACGGCGGCGACGACGAGGAGTACGGCTACTTCTACGACGACGACGACGCGGAGGAGGACGCCGCCGCCGGCCTGGAGCAGGCCGCCGCGCCGCCGCCGGAGCGCCGCGCGGACTACTGGGTGAGTGGATACCGATCGAGCCCGGCTTCGACGAATGCGCGCTTTGCCGCCGTCTCGGGGTTGCCGCGTCGGCGGGATCGGGGAGGACCTCGCCGATCGGGTTCGGCCCTCCACCTGCGTACCCCGATTCGCCAAATCCTTTCCCTAGCCCACCGTAAGGGGAAAGTTAAAAGGCAAAAGGAAGGGGGGCAATTCATCGCGCCGTTGATTCTGCATAGGCAGCCTGTGTTACTCACAATCTGCGCGGTTCGAGCCGCATCATGCGCCAATTCCGGGGAATCTGGCTGAAATCTGCTCGGATGTCGAAAATCCTCACCGGATCGGCTTGGGTCGGTATGGTCTTTTTGGGTGGGATGTATGCGTGTGGTTTTTTAATTTCGGTGTGGTGAAAGAAGGAAACTAGTTAGTAATGTGTTCCTACTGCGTCTGCACCCTCGTCTTCACACTGAACTCCCTCTAGTCTTTTTTTTTTTGTCTTAATTCCAAACTTCGGTTGCATGTTACTTTTTATGTGCTCAACTTAGATGTTTCAAATGACACGAGTATAGATTTGTAGTTTCACAAACATATCCTTGTGTTGCGTTCTATTAATACTCGACAAGAAATTTTTCTAATCAAAGTTGCGTCTTAGAGACATATTGATGTAGAAAGCGTCTGGAGGGAGTAAAAGGTAATTGATTTTGCCCAAAGCTACGGACATATGCAAGAGAATTGTACCTTTGAGGTTATTAATTCCTAGTTCTTTAGTATGCTTAACTAGAATGTATTAAGATGCATGTTTTTCCACCCTTTCGTATTAAAAACCTTTGTTTTACAAAAACCAATTGGATGGAATGCAAGCTTCCGTTACCGCTGATTATAACTAAGCACCATATGAACTTTCAGTTAGCATTTGCTGTAACTTTGTGGCTGCCAAAGAAGGCATTTATAGCAACCAATCATTCATCTTTGTCGTTCAGGTCTCATCAGTTGACACCCAAAAGTTTCATCTATGGTGTAAAAAACAACTTTTTTCTTGCTCACATTAGTGGTCTTGTTTTGTGCAGTCATATATACATACATACATATCATTTTGCATTGTTTGGGATTTCAGCTTTGAGATTGGTGGATTGCACCATTGTTTCCCCAAGATTCTTTACTTGCTTTATTTAACTAGATTTATACATGCTGTGTTCTTACTGTACTATCTTTTATCTTAAAAAAACGAAATTACATGTATAACTGTTGCTGTAGGCCATTACACAGGAGTCCCTTCCCACTGCACAGGTAATGGAACTGATCTAAGCATTTCTTAAGTGTTCCATGTTCAGTTTCTCTGTCCTAATAACCCTCTTGATCAATGACATTTTCCTTTCAATCTGCTCTACCTACAGAAACAAGATCTTTCTACAGTCATGAACTTTCTCAACATAAAACAACATCAAGCACGAGCTCTCCTCATCCACCACCGGTGGAAGATGGATGGCATCTATGATCACTTAGATAAGGGTCGAGAGCGCATGCTCAGAGATGCAGGTATTGTGCTGCAGGAGAATAATATTATGGCAGCATCTGGCTCAACAAAGCCATGGAGAATTATGCACTGCAATGTGTGTTTTGACGACATCCCCATGGGTGTAGTCTTGACCATGGACTGTGGGCATTGCTTCTGCAATGATTGTGAGTTTCAGATCCACTTCAATGTGTTTATCCTTTGATCTGTGTTGATGCCTTAATAGGGGCTAATTTATTTCTGGTTTGTGATTTTTTTGTGATCTTTCATCAACAAGATATCTCGGACAGTTTCCTAACTTTTTGCAAAAGATCAATAGACATTTCTTATATTGACAGAAAAACACCAGTGCATTTGCTTACCTTAGTATTTCCACTCTTTGTTCAGGTTGGACGCAGCATTTCTATGCCGCTGTAGAAAGCGGTAAGAAGCAGATTAGGTGCATGGAGGTGAAGTGCCCAGCCTTCTGTGATGAGGATCATGTACGGCGTCTCCTTGGCCGGAAATACCCCGAAATGGCCAAGCGCTTCAATCGATTCCTGCTCGAGTCCTACCTTGAGGACAACGACTCTGTCAAGTGGTGCCCCAGCACACCAAACTGTGGCCGCGCAATCCGTGTGGGCACTGGTGAGCGGTACTGTGAGGTGGAGTGCCCCTGCGGCTTAAGCTTCTGCTTTAACTGCATGGCACATGCACATTCACCGTGCCCGTGCACCATATGGGAGAAATGGAACTCCAAGTGTACGGAGGGAGAGAACATCAAGTGGATCCTTGCTAACACCAAGAGCTGTCCCAAATGCTTTAAGGCCATCGAGAAGAATGGCGGCTGCAACCTTGTCCGCTGCACCTGCGGCCAGTGTATGTGGTAAGTTTTTTGGTACACTTACACGTAGAGTGCCTTTGGTTGGAGCAAGTAATTTGGTGGGCGGGGCATATTTTGTTAGAACTACAATCTTTCGGCCAAAACATGTGAACTCATCAGCAACTAGAGATGCCGATGATGTATGTTGGGGAGTTTTCTGTCCAGTAGCTTCTCTCCGATATTATTGGCGTTGCTCAAATGTGCATTCACAAGTTCTCACCGGAGAGAACTGGGCAATAACCTGGTGCTTATATCATGTCCGGACCCTGGATTACTGACTTTTTCATGGATGCAGTTGGCTCTGCGGTGGAGGGACCGGCTTGGACCACACGTGGACCAGCATCGCCGGCCACAGCTGCAACCGTTACGAGGAGACCCGTGGAAAGAAGGCGGACACGAGCAGGGAGCAGATGCAGCGGTACAAGCACTACTACGACCGGTTCAAGATCCATGGTGACTCGTACGGCGTGGAGAAGCAGAAGCTGGGGCCAACCCTGCTGGAGCGGGTGAGGCTGCTGGAGGCGGACCTCAAGTGTCCGCTGACGATCCGTGACGGGGACTGGCTGATCCGGGCGCACCGGCGCCTGCTGGTGTCGTGGCAGGTGCTGTCACGGTCGTACGTCTTCGCCTACTACATGTTCAGCGGCGAGCTGCGGATGCAGCTGGGCGGGCGGGCGGGCCTGGCCATGGCGCGGAACCTGTTCGAGGACCAGCAGGAGCAGCTGGAGCAGCACGTGGAGCGCCTGTCGGAGCTGCTCGCGGGCGCGGACGTGGCGGCGATGCCCGAGCCGGAGATCGTGGAGGCGAAGCAGAAGGCCGTCACGCTCGCCAAGACCGTGGAGAGGCTGTGCGGGGAGATGTACAAGTGCATCCAGGACGAGCTGCTCACGCTGCTCGTCGAGCCCATGACCATCGCGGCGTACCGGCCGGACGGCCCCGACAAGGCCGAGGAGCTCACGCCGTGATCTGGCGGTCGGCTTGCGCGCCACATTTTGGCCTCTCGCCGGCTGGCCGGCCCAGGGCAGGATATCGTCAGTTGACGCGTTTATATAGCCTAAAATGATTTAGGCTGCTGGCTAACATAGAAGGCCTCACAGTATTTGAGGTGAAAAGAAAAAGGGTCTGACCTTAACAGTAGCAGAGTATCTAAAGCTACAAGCGAAGCACTCGTGAGTTCGTCCATAAAGTATATTTCCAGTGTCTGTTCACTGCATTGTTCTTGCCTTCTTAGAACCAAATTCATCTGATCTTAAGAGAGTGCCGGGATGGTCGACGGTGGGCTCGCAGCCGTGGACGGTGCTGCAAGCTGTGAGCCCGTGTGTCGCCAATAGGGGCATGGGGCGGAACGGGTTCTGGGGATGTGGAAACTCCTTGAAGGTTGAAAATGATTCGTGCGTGTTGGATATCAATCTCTTAACATCGACTTTAGGACACCAACTAAAATTTGAGAAAAAAAAAACAGGCAGTTGAAGTAGCACCACTTACCACCAAACCAGAAATTTACCATGTTCTCTCGCTCGTCTATCCTCGCAGCTCGATCTACAGCGAAACTGCAAAACTGCGAACTATGGAATCTTCCACCACAAATTTGCTCTGCGCACAGCACAATGAATCAACTCGATTGATGGCATAATTCAGAAAAAAAGTCTAGCTGAATTCTTGGTGCCGGAGTGATCCATTGTGCTATGCTTTGTGAGTTGAACTCTAGCTATAGTCTAAAACTTATTGTACAGTTTGTGCTTATGAACGAACTATTTCTATTTTCTACCGATCGACCTGGCACGGCCGGTTCGCCTCATGCACGTTAATTTCCACCGCAACACTGCAGCCAGCGCGTGGCAAGAGTTCCCACGCGCAGCCTTAAACCCTGCCCAGATTTGTTCCTCGCGATCTACCCAACAAACCCGCCGCCTGCCTGCAAGCCGCCGCGCCGCCGGCGATCTGCGGTCGAGCTCCCGCACGCCGGCGCGGCCATTATGGACGGCGACGACGACTTGTACGACGGCGACTGCGGCTACGACGACGGGGACGAGGCGATGGAGGAGGACAACGCCGCCGGTGACGGCTTCTACGACGACGACGACTGCGGCCATGAGGAGGACCCCGTGCGGCGGGAGCGTCCCCTGGAGTTCTCGGTGAGTAATGGCGAGCCACGGAGCGAGCACGAGTCGAGGTCTCGATCGATTGATTTTTGCATGGACAAATCTTCACTGGATCCACCGCCCCAAAAAAAAAAAATAGATTTCCCGATCGAATCTGACGACGTTCTTCAAGGTCGTTCGTATTTCAGTACAAAAAATCCGTCTTCTCTCCGGAGAAAATTACAAAAAATAGAACGTATTTGCCATTCCAAATATTATCATCGTAAAAATAGAACTCCAAACATCAAACACTTGATTATGCTGCCATTTGGTATATTTTCCATCTTTTTTTCTTTTTCTTTTTCATGTATTTAGGGTGTAAGATGTCCCTTATACCACCTGCAGCCACCTGTTGTGCTCCTAATCCGATCGATTGCAGTAGCCGCGGGTGACCGACCTAGGCACCTAGCGGTCCAAGACGGCGGCGACTGCAATCTGTTTTGATTTTTGTAGATATATGTATCTTGCTGTGCATCATAGCAAAAATTATAAATTAAAAAAGTCGAAATGAATTGTAATTTGGAACGGAGGGAGTATGTCTGAATGCCAACTTAATACTTTAGGGACCGGCTCCAGCTTCTCTGAAGAGAATCACTCCCAACCAACCAAACGCTCAAAATGCCTACCGATTCAGGTGGGGATAATGGGAGAACAACTTCTCCATTTATTACACCATAACTGGGAGCTAAAAAAACTGCTTCACTGTACTCCCTGTTATATTATGGTGGGGATCGGCGAAGAATCAATTTTCATCAACTCCCTACACTGCTCCCTCCGAGGAACCTCATAGAATAACTCCATCGAAGAATCAAGGAGTGTAGCTAAAGAATCATGGAGCGGAGCTCTTCCAAACGGGGCCTTAAAAGCAGTCTTAGATATTAGGCATAAAAGACTATCAATTTTGTTCAAAGTAAACAACTTGCAGTATGCCATTGGGCGCACATACAATTTTTCATATGCTTCGGGATTTATACTTCTAGTCTAGTGATTAAAATATATTTGAGTAGTTTGCATTACAAGTTTGACAATTTGACTGGGATCTATATATATATGCTAAGGCAAAAAGGTAATTCACAAAAAGAAAGGCTCAATGAAGAGGAGAAAAAGCTTCAAACTTGAACCTGTGAGAAAGGCTCAATGAAGAGAAGAAAAGCTTCAAACTTGAACCTGTGACCTCAACAATTAGTCACAATCTTGGTTTCTATTAGAAGATTTATTCATGTTGTTTACTCGGTTACTATTGCTACATGCTATTTTGAGAAGATTACTGAGTCACTTTTGGTCCTCTTGTTGCACGCAGGCCATTAAAAAGGAGTCCCTTTCAATGGCACAGGTAATGTGACTGCCATTATTCTTGCGAGTTTACTGATTACTATTTTTGTTTTACTCCTACATGTACTTGGTCGTTTTTATTAGCTTCCTTAACAAAGGTAAAATGAAGGAATTTTATAGGACTAAAATACTATATCAGAAAATTCCTGTGGAGTCCTTTGGAATAATTTGGTTTGTACCTCTAGAATTCCTATGGAATTCCTGGGAATGGTTCCTTATATATGAATAATCTTGAAGAATTTCTACCTCCAACAAAATCTTTTGAGCCTTATATGCTCCTGTGTTACATGAATCCTGCATTTCAACAAGACTCCGTGATAAGATTTTGTCCAGAACTGTCTGTAATCTAGTGGCTAGCTAATTACAGTCTTCCTTGTCTACTCGATCTGTCTGCAGCAACAAGACCTGTCCATGGTGATGGGCATGTTCAACATAAAGCAGCACCACGCGCGTGCTCTCCTGATCCACTACCGTTGGGACACATATCGCCTCAACGACCACCTGGAGAGGAAAGGGCAAGACCGGATGCTCATGGAGGCAGGCGTCGTGTTGCAGCAGGAGAGCAACAGCGTGGTTCCACCAGCAGCTGCCTCCAGAAAGAGGAGGTGTGCTCCCTCTCGAAAGAAGGTGACCTGCGAGGTGCAGTGGCGGATGCAGGATGAGAGACAAGAGGGGCTGAAACAATAGATATGTTGATTTGTGTGAAGATTTAATAGTAATTTGAGGCTTTTGCTACAGTGATTTACATGTAATTAGGGGCTCTTAGGGGGGGCTGGAGCCCCCCGCCCCCCCTTTGGATCCGCCGCTGGCGAGGTGTGCTTCGAGGACTCCTCCCCGAGCGCCTTCTGGACCATGGACTGCGGGCACTCCTTCTGCAACGACTGCTGGACGGGCCACTTCGTCGCCGCCCTCGACAGCGACGACAAGCAGATCCGGTGCATGGCGTTCAAGTGCCCCGCCATCAGCGACAAGGACGTGGTGCGGCGCCTCCTCGGCCGGAGGGACCCCGCCGAGGCGGAGCGGTTCCACGACTTGCTCCTCCGGTCGTACGTGGACGACAACAGTGCGGTGAAGTGGTGCCCCAGCGTCCCGCACTGCGGCCGCGCGGTGCGGCTGGCCGTGTGACACAACCGTCAGGTTAAACGGTTTAATTTACCGTAACCGTCATCATTTGAACGCATCAGGCGTGTTAGCTTAATTAAGTATAACCTGACAGTCTGTTTCCAATCCACAGGCCGATCAAAACACACCAAAAGTCTCGCACGAAGGCGAGCGCAAAAGGTATCAAGCATGATAAAATCTTTCTACACTAGGAAAATATGGAATGGTCATTGAGTAGAATATTTCTACACTAGAAAAATATGGAATGGTCATTGAGACACTCATCGGTTAATTGTAGTTGATTATAGAATAAAAATCATACCGAGATAATCCATCAAAGTTTTCCCTTAAGGATAACGTCCTTACTTTGACTCTCAAAGATAATAAGACTGATCAGAAGGTTTCATCCTCGGAAACGGAAAACACTAACTACTATTATATTCATACTTTGCATTTCAACTATTTAATTAAATAGATACGTTTTGTTCAAATACTACGCACTGATTTTCAGGTTTTCCTAACTATGTATGGTTCGAACTTACTAAAGTAAGATGTGCATGGTGTGAAGTAATTTATACAAAAATTACTAATAACACTCGAAGCAAAACAATATGATCAATATGAGGAAATGCTAATAAACATTCAAAGTAAAACAGTATGTATGATATGATGTATGCATGACCTATACATCCTCACAAAGGAAAAATTTTGCCACTCAAACTATGGTAATATACGGAGGTTCTTGTGGTGGCACCATACGTATTCTCCCTATATATATTAGCCGTTTACTACTAATCTTCCCTACATAAACGGGGTTAGTGTACCTGCAGAAAAAGCACATTGTATATATATTTATATCCAAGAATGCTAATTGTCTAGAAGTTAGTTGCTATTATATATCTAACCACCTGACATAACCTATACTATATAGGGCTTACGAACTAATTTCTCCTAATCCCTTAAGCGCAAAGAAACGTATTATTATGAAACTCATTTTTAGTTTTGAAAACATAAAAAATAATCATGCTGGTACCCTCTGGTGCATTTCAGCTCTGATACCAGTTGTGACAGAACCGCCAGGTTAAACGGCTTAATTTAGCGTAACCGCCATCTTTTGAACGCATCAGGCGCGTTAGCTTAATTAAGTGTAATCTGATAGCCTGTTTCCAATCCACAGGCCGCTCGAAACACACCAGAAGTCTCGCACGAAGGCGAGCGCAGAAGGTACCAGCATGATAAAATCTTACAAAAATAGTAAATAATATTAAGTCTTTTACGAGACAGCTTTACATATATAATTTACAAAAGAGAAGATAGCAGCAGAAGAGAATCTGACTTACAGAGCATTTTTACTAGAGAATAATTAAACAAACTAAACAAATCGAGAACTACCGAGACGTGAAGACAAGGCGCCACATCGAGCCCACCGATGTGAAAACTAGTTAGCTCCTATACCTGAAATAGGATAAACAATAAACCCTGAGTAGATCTATGTAAACATTTGAAAAATTATAGTAAATAACAAAAAACCATAAAATGGGAAATATTTTTTTTGGGATTCTGCATGAGTAGATCTATGTAGTGAACATATTATATGATATAATTTAGTATAAAGTTTTTTTTGCTTTAGATTTAGATATATAATTTTTTGTAATTAATTCATAGCCACAATTTTCATGGTAGAATTATGGTGGGCTAATCATTACATTTGTAATTTACAATAAAAATTTCATTCTCATTGGTTTATGCATGCCTGAGTTATAGATTTATCTAGGTTTATCAATATATTTATCTAGGTTTACATAGACAAATCTATAACTCAAGCATGATCTAATGAGCATGAAATTTTTATTACATGTTAAGAATATAATGGTTAGCCCACCATACAATTTTCACCATAATTGGACCACGCAACTGTAGCTATGAATTCATTACATAAAAGTATATATCTAAATTTATAAAAAAACATTTTGTACTAAAGTATATTATATAATAAATTAAATGCATAGATCTAATTATGTGGAGTCCAACAAAATTTAATTTTATATTTATTATTTTATATAATTTACTATGATTTTTTAAATATTCAGCCAAAATAAATATAAATAAAATGAGGAAAACCACTTAGAGAAAATCAGTCAAGGAGATGATATGTCTGGTATTGCGAGTTTGAGGAGTCCAAATGCATTATTTCGTGATCTAAGACTGACCCCAACAGCGCGAGGCAAGAGCATTTTTGCCTCGCGCTCGGCACTGTGCATACTAGATCCCTCCTCCAACAGACAAGGCATCGGACGAGGCATTTTGCGTTTGGAGGAGAGAGGGGATGGAAAAATACATCCCCTCTCTCCTCGAATGCATCCAGCCGGAGGAGGAGGCGGCGGCGGACCAGAGGAGGAGGAGGCCGGCCGCGAAGAAAGCAGAGGAGAGAAGAGAAAGGAGGAGGGCTCTGTGCAGCCGCGGCCGTTGTCGAGGACACCGACGCCAACGCCCAGCCGCCCTTGGGATGCCACCAAACCGAGGAGAGGAGGGACCTCGACGCCGCGGCCGTGTCCAAGGAGGAGGAATCCATAGGACCCGACGCCGAATGCCACCAAGCCGAAGTGGAGGAGGGAGAGGAGCTCCACAGGAGGCGCTGGAGCACGCCGTCGGCGAGGGTCCTGATGGGCTTCCGCTCCTCGCCCTCCCCCTGCGCGGCCGGGAGCGCAGCGTCGGTGGAGGCGGGGGAGCTTGGCGACAGTGGAGAAGGTGGAGGAGCAGGGGCAGGCGAGCTCCGCGCGGCAGCGGGCCGGAGCCGCGGCGAGTTCCTGGGCTGCGGGTCGAGGTGCTCGCCGCAGCGGCGCTTGATGGCGAGCCCCGCGCGGTACCACCTTGCCCAGGCGGAGAACTCCTGGAGGCCCTGCGGCGTGGCGAAGTGGAAGTCGCCAGAGACGTTCATGACCTCGTGGTTCCCGAGGATGGGGAGGAGCGCGCCGCCGCGGGCCTCGGCGGAGAGGGCGAGGCGGCGGAGGAGGTAGAGGAGGCGAAGGTCGTCGCCGCCGCGGTCGAGGATGTCGCCGAGCTAGACGGCGAGGGTGGGCCCTGCGGCCCAGGAGATCACGACGGAGGGGGAGTCTGAGCCGGTGGACGCGGGCACGAGGCCGGCGAGGCGGAGCGCGGAGAGGGACTTGGGGAGGTCCCCGATGGCGACGAGGCGGGATGGGGACGGGAGGAAGGTGGTCAGGGGCGTCGGGGTAGGAGGAGGTGATGATTCGGCGGGCGAACGGAAGCGGAGCGCGGGCGAAGGGAAGCGGCCGCCGTTCGCGGCACGGGAAGCGGAGGCGTCGAAGCTCCGCCGCATGGCCGCCGAGTGGGGCGGCGGCGGCGGCGGCGGAGGGCGAGAAGGGGCCGCGGCGAGCGAATGCGATTGCTCTGCCTCTGTTGGAGCCGGTCGGATGGGTGGGGAATGGGAACTACTATTCACGCGAGGCAAAGGCTCATTTGCCTTTCAATTTTGCATTTCGTTGTTGGAGTCAGTCTAAGGAGGAAATATGAACTTGTCCCATAGTACATGGAGATAGAAAGGACGTTTTCATTTTATTTTGTATCGGATGTCTCCCCGACGAGATGGGCTTTTCTTTTCTTAGCTCTGTTATTCTATCTAGAAAGCCCTGGGCCATTTTGTTTAGAAGAAGCCTTTGGGCCAATTTTACGGCGAACAGAATTGGCCGTCGTCAACCCAACTGGGCTGGACTACTCTAAAAAAGCGTCTTTTTTATTTTTATATTTTTTAAAATTATTTTTTATAGAAATATATTTTCGATTTTATAATTTACAATTTTGTACCCCTACCGCCCGGCTACGGGGCGGCAGGGTACCTGCCGCCAACTGGCAGGGCGGTAGGGGCCTGAATGTAAATAAAATTTATTTTTAATCGTATTTTGGCCCCTGGGGGAGCCTGCCGCCCCCTGCATGTGAAATGTCAATTTTGCCCCTTTAAAATTTTAGGTTGTGTTTAATCTAGTTTATTTTGTATCTGTTGTTCTGTTTGTCTAAAAATCTTGAAAATTTTGTGGTAGCCTAATTTTTGCATGTGTATTTCACTAGAAAATTTTCAGGTGCATAGCCTAGGTGCATGTTTGTGGATCTATTATTCTACTGCTAAATGATGGAAATCCAACAATAATAGATCCACAAATATGCACTTAGGCTATGCACCTGAAAATTTTCCAGTGGAATACACATGAAAAGAGTAGGCTATCACAAAATTTTCAGGATTTTTAGACAAACAGAACAACAGATACAAAATAAACTAGATTAAACACAACCTAAAATTTTAGCAGTGGCAAAATTGACATTTCACATGCATGAGTATTTTTTTCTCAGTAGATCTTGATTTAATAAACCTAACAAAATTTAGTTTGTATTTTTTTGATTTTTCTATAATTTTTAATTGAATTTAGAAGTTTACTGTTCTGGAAACTAAAAAGAAAATATTTTTTTGCCTGGCCTACCGCCCCGCCAGTTGGCGGCAGGTACCCTGCCGCCCGACAGGGGGGCGGCAGGCTCCCCCAGGGGCCAAAATGTGATTAAAAATAAATTTTATTTACATTCAAATCCCTACCGCCCCGCCAGTTGGCGGCAGGTACCCTGCCGCCCCGCAGCCGGGCGGTAGGGGTACAAAACTGTAAATTATGAAACCGTAAATATATTTCTGTAAAAAATGATTTTAAAAAATATAAAAATAAAAAAAACCGTTCTAAAAAAACCCAACTGGGCTGGAGGCCCACTCTACTTGGAGAATTTGCAGTTCTCCAGGGACCTGCGGGTAAAAGGACCCGGCGGCTCGTCGCACCATCACGCAGAACCATTCGCATCAGATCGCTAGGGTTTAAGCGCCTCGCCGCCTCCAGAGCTCGCACCCCTAGCCGCCGGCCGGATTCGGAGAAGAGAAGCGAATCAAGATGTTCCTCGGCTCGATCCCGCGGCGCCCGAGCAAGGAGGCGGCGTACAAGCAGCTGCGGTCGCACCTCGCCGTCATGGCCGCCTGCGTCGCCGTCATCCGCGCCACCCCCTACATCCTCCACTTCCTCACCCGCGAAGGCGACGTCCAGGAGCTCAAGCTCGAGCTCTAGAGCCTCCCGTCCCCATGCCGCCCCCGCCCCCCCGCCCCCACAAGGTGAGCCGCCGGACCCCTGATCCTCTCCTCTCTAGGTTTTGGTTACCTTGCGGGCGTTTGACCCTTTTTGTTGAATGGGCGCGGACGGTTGTGATATATGCGTCTCAGCGATTTAGCATAGTTGATGACTAGACAGTAACGTGGTTTTGCAGTTTTGCTCCGTGTTCACGCGAATGAATTGCGGTGGTTTGTGTTCAGTTTGTTGATTTATATCTTTGTTTATATTCATCTGATTTATTGGATAAACCGGCGTGGCACTTGTCATCCTAGCTAAAACACCGAGATTTCTAGAAACCTGCAAAGGATGATCGATGTTTAGATTATTAGGGTGAATAGCAGTCACCTGGCCGGATACTTGTGGGTTCGCCAGATGGGACATCTGACTAATTAGGATATTTGCATACATATTTTTTTTTTGGTGTGTGTGTACACTTATGCGTGAATTGTTAGAACTTTGAGAACACCAGGTTGGATTGGGGAAACAACGTATACAAGTGCTACTAAGAGCATCTCCATCAGTCTCCCAATAATTCCTTCCCAATAACTAGTATTGGGAGATGTCCCAATAACAGTTTTAGGATTATTGGGGGAGTTGATTTTGTAGTCTCCCAATAACCTTCTCCCAATCCAACTACCTTATAGGGAGAGTCACAACTACCCCTTTATTTAGGGAGAGGTGAGGTGAATTATTGGGATGTCCCAATAACTATTGGGAAAAGGGGAAGGTTTTGGGAGACTGCTGGAGCACTAGTTTCCTATCCACTCTCCCAATACGGTGGTTGGATTGGGAATTGGGAGACTGCTGGAGATGCTCTAAATGTAGGATGGAAAGTAAATAATATTTTCTAGCACAAACAGGGTTTTGAATTATTGGTTGCACAATTTCCTGTTTTCAATCATCCGGAATAGATTCCCGCTTATGTCTATTCCACTTTTCAAAAGAATGTGCTATATCTAAAGGCTAAATTTGATCTGTTCTCGCGCTGAATAACTGTTCATTGAACCGAGAGAATCAAGTAGTGAAATGTAAATATTTCTGCTTTAGACTTATTGAGACGGACCGGGAATACTGATTAGCCTAGGGTTTTGGAAACATAATCACACATCATGGGAGCATGAAGCTGAGGGACCGATTATGCAGCTCCGAAAGGAGGGTTACACTTTTGAAATAGTGAACATATATTTTCAGGATGTTAATACATTGAATTTACTTTCACTTTAATGGCTGACTCTCTATTCTCAGTCTGTCATTGTCTCGCACATGTAATGTCAATGAGTGGGCGGTTGATTGATGTGCATAATGGTTGTTGTACTTATGATATTTTGTTGCGTTATTTTCTGTGATATATACTGAGTCCAACCCTCAAAACTATTGATGTTTCGATGGATTAGTGTTGGCTAATATAAGCCTCTGGTTATTTGTTGTATGTTCAAGGATGTTGTAAAGTCTGAATTTCAGTTTTGCAAATGGCCAATCGTCAAATTGTCAGTGTGTGACCTTAGTACTCCATATGCATTGCTATTTTCCCCGGATCTGCTTATGGAAATGGTATGCTGCATCTGATGTGGTTTTGATATTGCCATGCAAGTGTGGTCTGCAATGGTTGTAAATATATTTGCCAGGGAGCTCTTAAGATTAGAACCTTGATGACAGACGGATGTCCTGATGATGCATAGGTTGAAGTTTTCTGCTTAGCTGCAAGCTGTTCAATTGTGCCTTTTCTGTTACTAGGCCATTTGTTTTAATGGTAACACACATAAAAAAGGCCAAACTGGAATGCATGTTTTGTGTTTGTCTTTATAATTGCCGTAGATATACTGTCACCTGGGCAAAATCTGTTTTCAGATGTAAAAAGAGGCATATTCTCTGTAATAATCATGAGCTCATATCTGTTATACTTTGGTTAACTGAATCATTAGGCATTTCACGAGTTTGGTCTCGCAATTGGTGATATGAACCACCTCTCCTGATTCAGTACCCTTAAGTGCTTCAATCACTGTCAATATAGTGAGTAGTGAAGTGTTCTAGTTTTGTTGTTTTTGCATTACCCCTTCCCCCTGGTAGGAGTTTGTGGATAACCTTGTAGAAAATTCTGTGGGACCATCAACGGCTACTTGCTAATACACAGATCGAGGAATACTACTAAATTGCAGCTTCATTCTTCATTCTTAGTTTTGAGAAAAATTGGATGCACTACTGCTGTCATGCTTGATTCCCTTTTTATCATTCAAAAACAGTCTGTCTTAATTGAGGTACATGGGTAACTGACTTGTTTCTTATTGTTGTTAGGTGCTACTGGAATGGGCCGATCGTCTCGGCAAAGTTACGTCCAGTGTTGAGCTTCCTATGTACCAGTCAAAACATGGATCCAGTGACCACAGAGTGCTTGCTTAAACTCTTTCTATATTATTCTTCAAAAGTCGGCGACGGTACACGTAGCTACCTGTTAGCTTTGGTGTTTCCTGAGACCGGTATTCTGTTTTGCGTGGCTGTATGATGATGATGTAGTCACATTTCATCGGGAGTT
Organism: Panicum virgatum; assembly: GCF_016808335.1. NCBI lineage: Eukaryota > Viridiplantae > Streptophyta > Magnoliopsida > Poales > Poaceae > Panicum > Panicum virgatum. The sequence goes on along the minus strand of NC_053153.1, from coordinate 16,320,555 downwards.
TCCGGAGGAGCTCGTGACCCACCGTGCTGTGCCCCCTACCTGTTGCCATCATCCTACGCCTCGTGTGCTAGCTCACGGTTTATTTATGTGTGAACGCGTAGCCTGCCCTCGCTTCTCCAAGCAATTAATTAGCCAGGTATGGATGGTTGCTGTTCTTCGCGCCGGATCGGCAGCGATTTGCGAGGGGAAAACGTGGCTGGAGTTTAGCGGGCGGAGGCACCGTTCCGGTCGCGCGAATGCGTTCCCGTCGATCGGCGGCTGGCCTGTGCAAAATCGGAAGCACTCCGTGTGATGCGTTTGCTGGCATTCGGCGGTCAGGGAGGGACGGGACTGTTACGAAACGGTGCCTGTACACCAACAGGCACCTCTCCACACAGGCCATCTCATCCATCCAATGAAGCAGTTAGATTAGATTAGATTAGCAGTTAATCTTCCCCAAGAATATGTCTTTTGGGGGAACTGGACTTCCGTATGGGATGTGTCCCTTCACCATGTATATAAGCATTTTCTGAGATCAATGAAAGGACTGTTGTTCCCAAATCTCTGTTCATTTACATTCACTTTTAACTCCCAAATCTCTGTTCATTTACATTCACTTTTAACATGTTATCAACACTTTGCTCTTCTGAACAAGAGGCAAGAACAACGCACAGAGGCACATGCCTCTGAACCCCACGGTAAGAACTATGACGCGAATCAACATCAACCTACCTATGCATGTTGTTCGTCAACTGTTCTTCGCACTTCGCCGCGTCGGAGGAATGCGCCATGGCCCCATCCGTCACCATGGACAGCGCCGCAGCGTCTTCGAGCGCCTTGGGCCTCGTGCTCGCCGCAGCGCCGTCAATGGAAGTGGATGTGGCCGCATCTTTGCTTCTGCTGTTCGCAATCTCCGACAGGATGCTCGTCGAGGACGCCGCTGGAGCCCAGTTCGTCGCGGCCGCCAGGCTTCTCCGCTCGCACCGCGTCTGCAGAGCCAGCCCCCGTCTCCTCGCCGAGGCGTGGACGGTGCTGGCCCAAGCAATGTTGCGCCACAAGCGGTCGAAGCCCCGGCGCCACCAGTTGTCGAAGCACCGGCGCCGCCCGTTGATGAAGTGGTTGCCGTCCCCATGGAGCCAATGTCGCCGGCACTGCCTCCGCCACCACCGCGCTTCTGGTGTGATTTCTGCAAGGAGTTCACACCGATCCCGCACGCTGGAGTACTCCTACACACTGCCTGCGCCCGCACCGGCCGCCCCGGCCCAAGTGGCGATTCCCGGCGGCGCCCTCGACCCGTGGTACCTCGCCACGCAGGCTGCTCCACCGCTCGTCGCCGCGAAGGAAGAAGCCATAGTCGCCGCCCCCGGAGTTGGTTTCCTCAACGTGCTGCAGGCCGCGGCACGCGCACTCCGAGATCCGGTGGAGGCAGCCGCACGCATGGCGAACTGCGCCAACCCGACGCCGTGGCGCGCGGCCCCCTGGCCCCGGCGGCGACCATGGCTGAGGGCTCGGCATCCACACCGCCGTCGATCCAGCACCTCCTAGGCCGCAGGGTCGTGGCCGTGGATCGGCACCCCGGCATCCGCAGGGGATCTTGGAATCCGGCGGCTCTCAACCTCCCAAGCGCGGAGGTGCTGAACATGGGAGCCTACAGCAACGGCTTCAACTCTTCCAATGAGGGGGAGTCCTCCTCCAACTAAATCCGGCGGGCAGCGGCGGCGCAGTGGTGAGCGGCGGTGGGGCGGTCAAGAGGCGGCGGCTGTTTAATAGTGTCAGGAGGGTTTTACATGTATACCATTACAAAAGACGGTCCGACGTCCATACCACTAAAAAGTTTGGTGACACCTTTATATCATCGCGTTTTTTCGTTTTGACGTCTGTAACATTATGGATGGATTGGAGGGTAACGGATGCTAACAGAGTTGCAAAAGGTCTATAATGCCCTTGGGTGCCCAAAAAATGATTTACCCTCCATGCCATTCTATTTTGCTTCCAACGTTTGAGTACATGACCAATTTTTTTTTTGTCCTCCATGCCACTCCATGGCACTCCACGCAAAAATGTAATATGCTTTGCAATACGATATATTTTTTTAATTCTTGCACAAATAAATTATATTTGGACAACACAAATAAAAATATATTTTTTATCCATCATTTGGACAACATCATCATGTCATGTCTTCATATCTAGTGTGATCTCTGCTAACAGGAAAACACCTGGTTTTTGTGAGTAAATGCACAAAACTGTCGATGTGAATATAAATCCATATTTTTGTGAGTAAATCTCAATCTCCGAATGCTCCAACCAAACTCTTTTCACATTTTGAATTTGATTACAAGCACATTTTAATAACCGTATTTACAATGTTGATTCCAACACAGACTACTGCTAGTGCCCTATTACTGAACTGATCAGCTTCAGTAGTTCCAGAAGACTTGGTTTCTCCTGTGCTGCTTCCTGAGGTAGACGCCGAGCAGCTTGTAGTACGTCCACCGCCACTTCTCGCCGGTGGCCTCCAGCAGCGTCTAGGAGATGGCGTGGAAGCCGCCCTTGCCGAACGCCTCGAAGATGATGCCGTCCGTGGCCACGACGGCCTCGGCGTTGCCGTCGAACCGGTCGAACGCGAACGTGAGGTTCCGCGCGAGCCGGCGCTCCAGGTACGCGTTGATGAAGCAGCCGTGCGTGACAAGGTCCGGCGCGACGCCGTCGCGGCGCATGTGGTCGACGAAGCAGGGGAGGGCGGGGCGGCGCCCCCAACGCGAGGCCCCCCGCGCAGGCTCCCACGCGAGGGAACGCCCCCGCGCAGGCCCCCGCAGAGGCCGCGCAGGCCCCGCGGCGAGGCGAATCCGGAGGCCGCGCAGGCCCCCACACACGCGCCCCCAACGCGCGGCCCACCCTGCAGCGAGGCGAATCCGGAAGCGAGGGGAGGGGAGGGGCGGGGCCGGCGGCCTGACCAGCGGCGGCGGCGTGGGATGTGGAGGTGGTGCGCGTGAGATGTGTGGATATGTGGATGTGGTGCCCTTGAGAAGAGTTGGGAGGATAGGGTTTGATGCAAGGGTAAAATGGTCATGTTACTAGGTTAGGCCCGCATGTCAGAGCCCTAGATCTGTTAATTTCTAACGGATGGTGGATGGAATGGTATAGACGTCAAAAACAAAAAAAAACATGATGATATAGTGGTGTCACCAAACTTTTTAGTGGTATGACCGTCGGGATCATCTATCTTTTGTAATGATATACATGTAAAACCCTCGGTGTCCAGTGGCGTGGAGTAGGGTTGCAACCCTGCTGCCTGCCCGAGATGCCTCTAATAGGCCGTGAAGATGGCCCAATGGCCTACGCGCGGACCTCCCTTCCTGCTGTTCGTCCTGTGCACGCTTGATGGGGCCAAGCTAATGAACGTGGATTCATTTCCAATCCCCATGGCTGGCTGGCCTAATCTTTATTATTTAGTTGATTTAATTTCAGCAATAATTCGCATAAGACTCTGTTAGTCTCCAGTAATTATGTGCTGTAAAATATTACTCTTATGTTTAGTCGCTGACTTTAAATGTATTTGTACCTATGATATTTTATCATTGTAAAATATCCATTTGTGATATTATTCAAAGTATTTGTCCTGGTATGTATGACAAATCCAATAGATAATATCCCTAGCGACCATGATCTTGCATATTTATTTATTCATTTATTTCTTTTGCAATCGATCATTTTAATTAAGACCTTTAATTTTAGGCTTTTCCAATTTCAAAGCACTATGCGCTTAAATAATGGATGCAACAAGTTATGTGTATTTTTCTCATTAATCAATTGTATAACACGCATGTTCTATAGTCGTTTTTGAAAGGATCTTGATCACGTGATGTCGGAGTCTAGAGGGGGGGGGGTGAATAGGTGTTTCTTCGAAATTTGGCGTTTAATCCCTGCTGGGACTGTCTGGACCGGTCAGACCGGTCTACCAGACCGGTCAGACCGGTCTATGCAGGCAGACAGCGCAGTCAGCAGGAACAAGTCCCCTCTCGAGCTTGAACCTATAAGAAACTTGGGATATGTGTCTTGCAGAGTATTTCTAACAATATAAACAAGTCCCTACACACAAGTAGAGCACACCCAAGTAGATCGAGCGGAAGTACAATTCAAACTCAAAACTATAAATGCAAGGTAAGTAAATCAAACCGAAATAAAGATGATGCAATGAAGACACGGTGATTTGTTTGACCGAAGTTCGGATTCACCCCGTGCACCCACGTGTGAATCCTAGTCTCCGTTGAGGAAGCTCGTAGTAACCCCAAGGTCAAGCTATCTCCTCTTCTCCACTATATGACCATGCGCCCTCTTGGTACACGATCGAAGCCGCAACAAACTTGCCGCTGCTCACCACAACCTTGGGAGCTAGCCGACGACGCCTAGCCGTCTAGGAGCCGATGCTCCAAGAGTAACAAATGCTTCAATCGAGTTGGCCGACGCAACCTCAAGTGCTCAAAACTTGGGATGTTTCTCTCTTGCTCAAATGACTCTCAAGGAATGGATTCACTCAACCCAACTCAAAGATTCACCTTGAATCAAGCAACTCTCACAAAGAGAGGTTGGGGAGGACTCTCCAAGTGCTCACAAGGCTCTCAAGATGTTCTGAAATGTTCTAGCATCAGCACCCACGAATGGGTGAAATCATGGGGTATAAATACCCCTTCTCACAAAACTAGCCGTTGCCCTGTCAGTGTTAGACCGATCAGACCGGTCCCCCAGACCGGTCAGACTGGTCGGTTTTGAAAACTAGCCGTTGGAGGCACACCCTGCTCAGACCGGTCAGACCGGTCCCTCAGACCGGTCAGACCGGTCCCTCTCTGTTTTCTGCAGTTAGCTCTCACTCCTTAGGCTAAACTTTCTAGGGACTGGTTTGAGCACTTTTGGTATTGTCTAACCTACTGATGTTGTATCCCTCTTAATAGTACGGCATACCTATACTCAAGTGCATAAAAGAAATATACAATTTCCACAATTACTTGAGCTTCTTCATAATATGATCATGCCAACTTTTCTTCGATCAATACCGTGAGGGCATCAACATCTTCTTTCTTTTGAGCATACCCGCTTTGAGCTAGTGACTTTGAATCTTTGTATTGCATAGGAATGAAATCTACCTTGATTCACAAGTCACCTTCTTTTCTTGAATAATGACACTCTTCAACATAGAGCTCTCCATGACTCTAGGATCTCCGGCCTTTGACCCGTATCGGTTTCTTTGCTCCCCCCAAGCCATCGCTTGCGTAGCCTCTTGAAACACGCCTCTCGGTCCTCTACCTTTATCCTAGTCGTCCATCTTGAACTCATATTGATTTGTGTCATGCATGAAATCTTCATTGTCAATTCGAATTCTCAATTCAATCTTATAGGCAAGCTTTCCAATTTGAGATATCATATATGCATCAACTCATGTCTCATTCTCTTTTGCCTTGCTTGCTTGCTTCTTAAGTTAACATCCATTTATCACATGTGACAAGATCTTCTATATTTGAGACTATGCATAAGCATATCACGTCTCATTCACAAAATCTTTACTTGTCACTTTGAATCCCATCATAGATCGAAACAAGCCTTCGCAAATATTAGAGCCTTTATATCAATCATGTACTTTGCTCTATTTTTCTTTTCTTGTTTTGCTTGTCACATACACATTATATCAATGGGATGAACACGCTTGCTTGCAATACTTGAGCTATCTCTTTTAATACACATTTCATAATTAAATACCTGTTCATAATCTCATGCAAACAAGTTAGTCCTTTAATCGTGTTGTCAATCAATGCTCCAAAACCCACTAGGGCCTAGATGCTCTTTCAGTTTTGTTGGCCACTCCACAAGGTACCACCACAATTGCTACTGCAGGATTTACACTAAGTAAATACTTAGTGCCAATCCTCAAAGTGCGTACCCAACATTAACACTTAGAACATTTGGTCTACATTTTTCTAAAAAATGACTACCATTAATTTGCATTCCTATTGGCCATACATAAGGTAGCACTACAATTGCTACTGTGGGATCTACACTAAGTAAACACTTAGTGATTATCCTCAATGTGCGTACCCAATTCGTTTGCAAATTAGCTAAAGTCTACATCACTCTTTGATGACTACCTTTAGACGTGTTTATACAATTCGCATAAATAATTTGGCATCTACTGTTAACAATAGACTATGCCCATTTTGAGGTCTACGCCTTTATGGTGACTACCTCCATTTTCTTATTATGCATGTGAGATTTTACACCATTAATATCTTGTTTTTATTTTGCATCCCAAACTTACAACACACCACAACATTTTAATAACTTAAAATGTTTTGATGGTTTGACTCGTGTAGGATCAATGACTGTCAAAGAGTTCGAATTACTAGCTCTAGACGGTCACAACTATCCAACATGGGTTATGGACATAAAAGTTAGTCTTGCATCCCGAGGACTTTATCAAGCAGTGTTACCACTCCAAGAGGGTGTTGCACCACTTGATGATCAACATGTATACACGGCACTATATATCATTAGGAGCCATATTCATCCTGACCTTAAGGCTGAATATTTATTGGAAGAAAATCCACGAAATCTATGGAAGTCTCTTAAGCAACGCTATGAACAACAAAAGGCACTCTTATTGCCTGTGGCAAATTATGAGTGGACCCAACTTCGCTTATAGGACTTTAAAACTGTAAGTGATTATAATCATGTTGTTCATAGGATTTGCTCGAAGTTGCAATTCTGTGAGAAAGAACCTTCAAATGTGGATAAGATAGAAAAGACTCTATCCACTATGCTTCCCTCTGAAAGGACTCTTCAACAACAATCACCGTGTTCGGCAGGCTGGAGCTGGAGGCTGGAGCTAGAGTGGTGTGAGAGAAAAATACTGTTACCTGGTTGGTGGCTGGAGGCTAGTGCTGGAGCAATGTGAGAGAGAAATACTGTAGGGCTGGAGGGCTGGAGACCAGCCGAACACGGTGAATACCGTGAAGGGAATTTTCAGGTTTATTCTGATCTTATACATACATTACTTGAGGCCGAAAAATATTCCGAACTTATGGTTTGGAATAATAAGCAACGCCCTGTAGGGTCAGCTCCATTGCCTGAAGTACATGCTTATTCTAAGAATAAACCCAAATCTAACAATGGATCTTCTAAGAACCATCATCAAGAAAATTCCAAGAAGGGTAAGAAAAACCGCAGAAGCAACAAGAAATTCCAGAATTGTGTTTCCAACAAAGGTAAGAACATTTCCAAACACAGGAGTGACAAACCTATGTGCCAAAAATGTGGTTGTTACAGCCATATTACAAAGAAATGTCGTACCCTGAGTCATCTTGTTGATCTTTACTTAAAGTCCGTGGGTCGTGGACGTGCTACTCAAGGACAGAACACTACTAGAAAAGAGGCCATCGGTCCACCTCAAAGGTACCAAAACCAAAATGACCCGGTACCAAAGCTTCTTTTGAGGTGCATGGAAAGATCCAGGGATCCTTTAGTACCGGGTGGTAACACCACCCGGTACCAAAGGCTAGACATTGGTATCGGGTGGTGTTACCACCCGGTACTAATGGATCCTTTCACATTAGTACCGGGTGAAAACATCACCCGGTACCTATGTCTAGCCTTTGGTACCGGGTGGTGGCTGCCACCCAGTACTAAAAGTGCTTCACAGGTTACTTCAAAAGGAAAATATCTTCGCCTCAGTCACAACTGCGTCGTAAATGAGGTGGTAAAGGAGATACACTTGATACAAGAGGTCATGGGTTCGAATCCTAGCCACTGCAATGTGCTCCTATTTTCTTTTGACGCAGTGCAAAGGTACCCAAAGGTACCGGGTCATTCACCCGGTACCAATGGCTAGAGCCATTGGTCCCGGATGCTTAGTACCGATTGTAAGAACCGGTACCAAAGGCCATCCATGACCGGTGCCAAAGGCACTTTTTCCAGTAGTGGAAGTATGAAGCCCACTTCAACTATCAACCTGACACCACCAGGAAAGAGGCTAGTTGTTCGCAACAAGTTCCCGAGGAACCATGCAGCAACCCCATACCAGGAGGCAAGGATCTTGCTACAGAGAATATGGTCGTAGAATACGCTTCCAACGACATATTTGGAGACCTCGATAGGCTCCCAATCTCCAAAAAGATTCCAAAGTCTTAATGTCCTATTTACTAGTATTTGTAATATTTAGCACAATTTATGTCTTAAAGTGTTGTAAATAAATAAGGTCATCACTTTCATAGGTTGGATATAAATAAATGTATTGTATACATTTGATATTCAATAAAGGTGTGTATTCTATATATCATCAAAGGATTTCATATTAAATTCTTCATTTATATATAGATTTTCTACGGAGTCAATCCAATAGATGAGGAATTATGCCTTGTGGATAGTGGAACCACAAATTCTATACTTAGAGAAACAGAATATTTCCAAACTCTTACAAAGAAACAAGGAAATATTTTGACAATCGCTGGACACGATGCAACGATAGTTGGCACTGGTCGTGCCCCCCTATGGGTACCCATATTACAATTGAGGATGCACTTTTGTATCCCGATTCAAAGAGTACGCTACTAAGTTATAGAGATATCCATCAAAACGGTTTTCATATTGAAACCGGTGATGACAATAATGAGGAATTCCTCCTCATTACTAAAGATAACGGATATGGCAAACAAATTGTTGAACAAATTCCTTCTTTTCCATCCGGATTGTACTACACATACATTAAACCCGTACCACATGTTGTATACAAGGTAATTTTTCAGAATGTTGACACATTCAAAACTTGGCATGACCGCCTTGGTCATCCCAGTGTAGGGATGATGAGAAAAATTATCAGTAATTCAAATGGTCATGAGTTAAATACTGCTAAATTTCCCAAATCATCAGATTTTATGTGCACTTCATGTGCTATAGGGAAATTAATTTTACGTCCTTCACACGTTAAAATTCAAAATGAGCCACTCAAATTCCTTGAACGCATTCAAGGCGACATATGTGGCCCCATGCAACCTATGTCTGGACCTTTCATGTACTTCATGGTTCTAATAGATGCATCTACTAGATGGTCTCATGTGTGTCTTTTATCCACACATAACCATGCTTTTGCAAAGATCATTACTCAAGTCATTAGACTTAGAGCACAAAATCCTGAACATCAAATTCAATCAATTTGAATGGACAATGCTGCTGAATTTTCCTCAAAGGCTTTCAACGATTATTGTATGACTTTAGGAATTCAAGTTCAGCACTCTGTCCCATATGTCCATACACAAAATGGTTTAGCAGAACCTCTTATTAAGAGAATTAAACTCATTACAAGACCCTTATTACAAAATTGCAACCTTCCAACTTCATGTTGGGGTCATGCAGTCTTACACGCTGCAGAATTAATTCAATTGCGACCAACTGCATATCACGTTGTCTCTCCTATGCAATTAGTATGTGGGAATATACCAAATATTTCCCATCTGCGAAAATTCGGTTGTACAGTATATGTACCGATCTCACTACCTAAGCGTACCGCTATGGGCCCACACAAGAAATGGAGAATCTATATGGGGTATCAATCACCGTCGATTATTAAATACCTTGAGCCCCTCACAGGAGACCTATTCACGGCCCGATATGCTGATTACATATTCAATGAGGACCATTTCCCGGCATTAGGGGAGATTATAAGTACCATAGTGAATGCTAGGAAATCAACCGGGGAGGCAGGCTGCAGAAGATTTGTCTTCTCGGTGTGTCTCCTGCCCTGCTCGTTCATGCTCGCTCTGATGCTGTTGCCCCTCTCCTGCGTAGGTCTCAACTGACAATGGTTGTAATGTTGGGTTTAGTTTGTAGCAGGGCGGGCGGATCATGCCAGCCATGTGCAGATTCCGGAGGTGGAGATTCGAGAGGTCGGAGCTGGCACTGGGGTTTCAGGTTTGTGGGTTTCCCAATGATCATCACGTGCCTGGTGCGGGATGCCATCCTGCCACTGTCACGGCCACGGCCACGCCACGATGCGTCAATACATCTTCCGTTGGCATGGGATGATCGGGTAAAACTCATCCATGAAGGAACAGATGATTCCAGCCCTTTTACTGCCCTTTTTTTTAGTGGCACGTGACTCAAGCAAGAAGAAGCGACGGGATGGTTCTGGTGCTTTTGAGAATCGTGGATACATGTTACTATCAACTTATCAAGGCCTTAGCTCAGTGATGGGCTCATAGATAGCTACTTCCAAACTGCCAATGCAAGGGCCAAGCCCCGCCCTTCTCTGGTCCTAGAAATCTTTACCAACTCTTAGGATAACTGAAATCCTGCTAAAATCAAGGTATACATCTCATTATGTTCCTTTTATTTCGTTGGATAAAAGTGTTGATGCTTTTTTAGTAAGCAAATGGATAGATTGGTAGCAGAATAACTCGCAAAATAATTGATATCAGAATATCAAGGCAAGTTCATAATGTTCACTAGAAAGCAGGCCTGTGTAGATCGGAGACAAGGATAATGTACACCTATAACACTGTTCTTTTTTCTGCAGATGCCTACAATCCAGGTTGTCCACAATTCGGCTGTGTGAAACTTGAGGAAGGTCCAGCATGTTCCGGAACAGAACTTCTCCTTTGAAGTCCATGGCCGCAAGGTTGATTATTTGCTGAGAAAATATTGCCTTATCTCCAGGCGTACCACACTATTGATAGCAACTTCGGTGGTTCTGTTCATGCGTGCAGTCTCTTTCACACTTCCCCTTGTACACGGGCTTGCTGTAGCCGCCTGGTAATGATGGGAAGACGAACGAGATCTCATTGTCAAACCAAAGATATGCAGTACCTAACCATCAAATCCAGCTGGCCCAAATGGTTGGCTCTTGGGTATTCCACTTGTCGCCATTTCGTAATGTGTTGAAATCTTCAAGAGCACATGGAAGATCCAAATAAATTGCTGGAAGAAATGTTGAGACCAAGAGTAGACATATCCAAATACAATTGATTCTCTTTGTGGCTGGAGCTTTGAACTTTCAGAATATAGTTGTATAAAAAGGGTTCCTTTGTTGTCTTCTCCATGTTAGATGATCAGCAACAAGGATCCAATACGTCGACATGGGCAACTGCAGCAGCTTTACTCTTCCAACATGGTATTTTATCTGAACTTTGAAAAGTTGCTTTTGGTACGCTTGCACTTCTTGGCCTTGATATATGTAACACTGCAGGAGAAGCCAGCTACAGAGTAACACCCTGGTTTCTATTGATGAGGGTGGGACTCACGATGGCATAAAGACAATTCCAATTCAGAAATCTTGTGAATTCACCACCAACTCTGTGCTCTGTGTGTGTATCATCACTTGGAACATGAATGGCAAGGTATACATACTTGCAACTCGATTGCTTTCTTCTCGATGATGATCGGCCCGATTGCACTGATTTGATGTGTGTGTTGTGGTGGTGAAGATGTCTGTGGAAGATATAACAAAATTGGTGAGATCCAACAGAAAGTTTGATTTACTAGTTGTTGGACTGCAAGAGGCACCAAAATGTGATATTTCACAAGTTCTGCAAGAAACTATGGCCGACACACACATGTAAGAAACTATCCAGTGTTGTCTTTGCTATTGAACACACCATATAATTTTGCAGTCTTCTCAAATTGATTGATGAACATTAATTTTCAGTCTACTAGGTCAGAAAAACATGCAGTCTCTTCAGATGCTTCTTTTTGGATCAAAGAGTTCGGAGAAGTACATCAGAGGTGATTCTAAATCTTTTTTTTATCATATTTATCCCAAATTGCTTGATGCCAGTTGCATGTTTCCCCTTTTGTCAAACTAGTTTCCTATACAGGTGTGTAAACGTGCTTCTCTAACTTTGGACAGAGATGAAGGTGGACAAACATGCAGTTGGAGGTCTTGGGGGTATGATTGGGAGAAAGAAGGGAGCTGTGGCCATGTACATCAACTTCAGTGGGATCCGGATGGTTTTTGTATCCTGCCATCTTGCAGGTTGGTTTTCAATTTCAGGTTTATGCTTTCCACTTTCGTCAGTGTCACTTGTTTTTCTAAAACTCACACAGTCATACCAATCTCTAACTTACGAAAAAGCTGCGATTCCCGGGCCGTGGAGCGGGTCCACGTCGCCCGTAACTCGTTAACCGTCCGATCCACCTAACTCGCTACCTCGACCGTCCGATGCGGCTCGGGCCGGGTCTGTCGCCCGTTATTCCACGCATCCGGGCACTCGGGAACCTTCGCGGACCCGCTCCGAGGCTAGCCTATCCCCTCCACGGCCGCCGCCTGCGCCTCCCCACACCTGCCACGCCGGCGCAGCGGGCCCCAACGCTGGCCCTCGCCCACACTGTCGTCGTCTTCCACCGCGGCCGCGACGCTTTGCTTCGAGTTTCGCCGACGCAACGACAACCTCCCCCACCTCTCCTACTGCGTCCTCCTGTTTCTCGCCTGGGTCGCGGCCATCCTCCCCATCGTCGGTCGGCTCCTCGCGCTGGCGGCGGCCCGTGGCCGTGGACCCCCTTGCGGCCGCGCCTCCTCGCACCGGGTGGCCGAGGCCAGGGCAGCGCGCCACCTCCGGCCGGCCCCCAGCCACTGGCCACCGCGAGGGGAGGGGTCGCGCGCCGCCACCGGCCAGGAGATAAAGGTGATAGAGGGGGGGAGGTGCCTCGGTCAGGGGCCAGCCCCTCGCGGCAGCGGCCGAGGGACCCGCAGAGCTCGCGCCCCGTTCGCTGGCGTCGCCGCTCCGCGCCGCTTGCCCCTCCCTTGCCGCGGCGGGCGACGTTCCGTGGCAGCGCCTACCGCCTCCTCCCCGTGAAGCAAGCAGGCGACATAGCACGGCTTCCCAGCCAGGCGGTGGCGCGGGGATGGCTGGCTTGGCTTGGCGCGGCGGTCGGGGGCCCAACCTCCACGGATTCAGGTTTCTGCAAGCTTGACATCGGCCCCCCTCCCCAACCCCTCCATCAGCTCTCTCAAAATTATTCCATTTTTCTTGTAGATCAAGAGGCCGATGATTGCAGATACAACCGATGCGAGCAGGCTCCTCCACACCTACCATCTAGAGTCACGCCTAAGAGAAGAGCGGGAACAACGGAATCGTTTTATGCTTGTCTGAATCTCACGGTGAGAGGAAAAACTCATTCATTCATGTGACTAATACTGGTGGGTGCGTTTCATCTTTGTTTTTCTTTTTTGCAGATCGATTTCTACCTCCAGGCTGGGCATGGTGGATCTCTTCAGGCTGCTATCTCCATGCAGGTAATCCGTTTGATGAAATGCTTCTGAACACTAAGTATCCGCTGGCTGTGCACTACTGCATGTGTGTGTGAGGAAAGCAGGAGCTACTGCTTTGGGCTTCAAAAATTTCAATTTTATACCATGAATGTCTAGCACACCTCACGAATTTGATGCATGAACCTTATGCTGGCAAGTTATAGTTCAGAGTGAGGCTTTTTAGTTTGATTTTTATGCATACTCTATTTTGATTCTATGCCATTTTGTTTAGCGTAAAAAATCACCATGATTCAGACTCTTGCAGTGTTGTATAGCATGGAGCCATGGACTATGCTAATCATGTGAAGATAGCTGTTCTAGAGTTGACATATAACTATGGAGCCACAAAATGTAACAAAGGAAACACATATGCTCATGTCAAATTTAAATAAAGAACAATCAATCTGATCTTGACCTTGATTTTGCATGCTTTGGGAATATGAATTCAAGAATCATTCTAACTGTTCTGCACCTTCTCCTCCTGCGCCAAACACTGTCAGAGACGCCTCCTCGTCCTCAGTAACATTGCTCGCCAAATTATTGAGGATGTGGCTTGTGTTCACGCGAATTTCCTGTTGCTTCTATATTATTTTAGCATCTGCTGGGGCGACAAGCCAGCACAGTGCGCATTTGGTGGCCGCCATGGCTCCTTTGGACGTGGCTTTGGAAGCCACCGGAGCAAAAGAAGAAGCCTTCTTGATGCCAGCCCCTACTACAACAAGAATTCCAGAATAACAAGAATTCCAGATGTCTGATTGTGCAGCATCTCTAACTTACGAAAACGCTGCGATTCCCGGGCCGTGGAGCGGGTCCACGTCGCTCGTAACCCGTTAACTGTCCGATCCACCTAACTCGCTGCCTCGACCGTCCGATGCGGCTCGGGCCGGGTCTGTCGCCCGTTATTCCACGCATCCGGGCACTCGGGAACCTTCGCGGACCCGCACCGAGGCCGGCCTATCCCCTCCACGGCCGCCGCCTGCCGCTCGCCGCTCTCCCCCACCGGCTGGCCAAGGCCCCCCTGTGGCTGGCTCCTTGCGGCGACGGCCGAGGAACACGCGGCCGACTCCTCCAGCAAAAAAGCAGCGAGCGCGAGGGGAGGCCCCGCCGTAGCTGACTCCTCGTGTCGGCGGCCCACGGCCACGCCACCGGCGGCTCCTCCAGCAGAGCGGCAGCAAGGTTGGGGGAGGGGACGCAGTCTCCCCTGCCTTTTTCTCTTGCCCAGATCTTCGTAAGGAACTCCGAAGGAACACCGTCGCAAGCTCTTCGCTGGGAGCCTGGTACCCAACCACCGCAAATTGTCCAGGTAATTTGTTTTCCTCTCTGCCGCCTAGCTATTAGAGGTCACTGCGGCTGCCCTCCGCTTAGTTTAATCTGTATAAATTAGTACTATTCAGTTAATGTGTAGTAATTTCGTAGCCTGACATGCAAATCGAATTTAGTGCTGCGGCCTCATCTCTGTTGTGTATCTTTGGTTAGATTTGTTCTATCCTGTAGCACTTCACTGGAAACCAATCACTAATTGTAATGCATGTTTATCTATACTTACAATAACAATATAATAATTCAAATTTGCTTTGTACTTTCAGGAAGCCAAAAGAACAACCTATCCCAAATTAAAAAGAAATAATAGTTAACAGGTATGTAACATAAACAAGTTTGTTCTTGATGCATCATGAAAAGATAAACTGTTGAATTACTATCGGTAATCGTGTTCGTGCTGTCATTCAACTCAAACAGGACAGATGAAACATAACTTCCAAACACTCGAACTCGAAGTAGTATGCAATAGTCAACTTTGATCTTATCTTACTTGTGCCTTCTGTTGTATGTTCCCTGCCACTCTTACCTCAGGCTAGGAATAGTTAAAGCTATCGAGGAATTTAAGACTTCAGTCTATGTTGAAAATTATGACCAAGAGGAGGCTGAATTTCACAAGCCAACAACATCTTTATCATACTTTTAAGTTTTAAGCACTTATTCTTTTAGTTAGATGCATCCATTACCAACTCTAGATGATTCATTGCCTCTGGTATAATGGCTCATACCCTATTGGATGAGGCTCACCACCTACCATGATCATTGAAGTTGTCTAAAGCATGTTGTTCAGTTATGTGCTTATCAAAATCTTTGTAAGATATCTTTCCTATATCCAGCAATGAAATGTTTGCGTAGTAGTATCTGACACTAAGAAGACAAGTCTTTTGACAGTATATTTACGTTCCTGGAATTGTCTTTGCAAGAGGACCTGCATTGCTGTGTTGATTCTACTGAGCAGGTATAATATCATGATTTAGGGCACATAGATGATGTTCAGTTAGTAAATTCTTCCATTGACACAGCTCCTAAATTTCTAGGTTAGAGTTATTGTAAATTTTGTTTGGAACCTCCAACTGGAATGCTAGATGATGAAAAAGGTGATTTTGTTGGCACCGCAGTCTGTGAGGTTAGCAACTTTTCTTATCCTAATCTAACGAGCATTTAAGTTCAGGTATTATTTTTAGGGAATAAGTCAGGCTTGTTGGTCCTGCCTGATATTGGTTCACATTTGACATACCACAATATATCATTGTTACTGTCATATTTCCTACTTGAACCTGCAAAGCATGATCTGTAACTGCTGACTGGTTAAAGAAAAAACTGGTAACCTTTTTTTCAGTTTGCTAACATCTGATGCAATCATGCAGCTTCTATTCCAGAAAAGAATTGTCCGAGTAGGCTGGGTAACTCAGTTTTGCCGGAGATTAGGCAGCATTGAGTAGGTAATCTTTATTTGGAATCTTACATGAGCATAATTTAGTCCTCTTGAGAGGCTAGCCCTGCAAGATTGGTGCGCAGGGACAAGGCAATGCTGTGGTGCAGCACGTCAAGGAAAGGGGCTATGCTCGCCACCAGCGAGGAGGCTCAGGTTCAATGACAATTTCCCCTGCGCGAGCCATGCCAGGAAGATATTTGTAGATAGGGATAAAAGAGATTTATATATGACAACTGTATGCACATTTCGTAGTAATGAATTTTGTTCTCTGTTGGACTCTTCAGTTTCATACAGTATTGGTGGTCAACAAGATATATGTTGTTAGTAACATAGCTGTTGTTTGAACAAATGACTACTGAATATGCATGAAACTCACTTAAGAATCTCAAACTTGAGCCTTCATATTTGGTTTCTCTATGACTTGGTTGTGTCAGCTATATCTATTGTATCGTGCTCTGCTATACAAATGAAAGTTTGGTTTCAGGAACTGCGCCTCCGTAAATTCACTCTTTATTTTCCCTCAAGGTTACACACGGCTTAAATATTGGTTCACGCGGCCTTGCCGCGTGGTCTTTCTAGTACATTACTATAATGCTTCAAGTATCAGAGTACCAGTATGGATATGCTAGACAACCCAGACAATGAAAATATGATTGTAGGAGAGTTTCCGGGATTCAGATGCGAAGCCTTGCAGTTTCTCATATTCTGATAGTAAATATGATATGATGTAGGGATAATATAGCTGTTAGTTTTAATCAAGTGCCATTATGAAGTGACATGGAATTATTAAAGTGTAGCTCATGAACACAAGGTGGAGAAGAGGAACTCAGAATTCCAGCGTATTTCACAGTCACTCTTCTCCAAGTATGGCATCCCATATGCCCAATCTGCTGATATAACAGTGTGGCTAGGTGATCTCAATTATAGACTCGAAGGAATAAGCTCGATACCTGCAAGGAAGATGATTGAGGAGGATCGTCAGAGTGTAAGTGTCTGTTGACAGCAGTAAGTTTTACACTGTAGGAGTGCCTCATATACAATGTGTTCTTTCAGAAGCTAAGAGGCAAAGATCAACTTCTGCGCCATAGTCTTGTAATTTTCTACTATATCAATAGAAACGCACTCGTCGAGTGCCGTTCGTTCAAAAAAAAAAAGATCAACTTCTGCAAGAAGCTGAAAAGGGTGAAGTGTTCAATGGGTACTACGAAGGAACTCTGACGTTTAAGCCAACATACAAATACGATGTCGGAAGTAGCATCTACGATACAAGTCACAAGGTATCTTGAACTAACGTCACGTCCAGATGCCTACTTGCAGAAATGAAAATCATTCGGAGCTTTTGAAATACTGACGTTTTATGCTTGCGATCTTCTCTTCTCCAGATAAGAGTGCCTTCTTGGACGGACAGGATATTGTTCAAGGTCGACCATTCTTCAGGCTTGGATGCAGTATTAAGTTCATATGAATCCCTCGATTGTGTTCGGAGCTCCGATCACAAGCCTGTGAAAGCGCACCTTTGTCTGAAAGTACGCAGTGGGGATGATTGATTTCTCCATTTGACATAGCAGGGATACCATTTAGAAATATTTGACTTATTGTAGAGTTGTGAAATATGATGTAACTAAACTTCTTGATGTTTCGTCACCGGGAAAAAATGTGTATACAAGGTTTGGTTGAAATTTTTAAACTTGCACTACACCAAACTGGAATTACCTTGGCGGCCAAAAACCGCCAAGGAATATACCAAAACCGCCAAGGAAATCATCCTTGGCGGCTGGCCGCCAAGCAAAATGCGCCACGAATAGAGGGCCAAGGAAACATGATTTACTTAAGGTTATTTTTCTTGGCGGTTTGGCCGCCAGGCTAGAAGGACTAACGGCAAAATCTTCGCTGCGCCAAGGAAATATTGCAACCGCCAAGGATATAATTTCCATGGTGGTTGTCGACCGCCAAATAAATTACATTCCTTGGCGGGCTGAAGCCGCCAAGTAAATCAGTTTTCTTGGCTGCCAAGAACCAAGTAAATTTATTTCCTTGAATGTCGGTAACCGCAAGGTAATTTCTTTTCCTTGGCGACCACCAGCAGCCAAGGATTAAGGATTACTTGGCGTTCCAGCCGCCAGGTTAAGTCTATTTGCTTGGCTGCTTTCCACCATCAAGGTAATTCTATTTGCTTGGCTGCTTTTTATGGCCAAGTTAATTCAGTTATATTGGCCAAGCAAATGTTTGAAAGAACCAAAAAAATAAAAATAATGGACTGGCAGGCAGAATTCAATATAGATCCAAATTGGATTATATGATCGTTGAAGCAATATATAAATCATACATCCATTAGTTCATCACAAGTCCATATGCATGCATCATGCCTACATATAATCTGTGGCAAATATTGTATCATGCCTACATGTCACATCACATGCACAAAATACAGTAGCAAAAGATCAGGCTAGCATATGCAGTATCTACCAAAATAAGCCAACAGTCAACACCACATCCTCCAGTCAGTAGGGGTTGCTTGCTTTAGTTGAGGTCACAGTCATGGTTACTGATCATGAATAGCCTTCGACAGCTCTCTCATCATCAACATCTCCTTCGATGGGTCGCTCGCCATCAACGTCATCTTCTAGGTAGGGATTGGCTTCATCATTTCCTTCAAAGGAGGCATCATCATCGACATCATCGTCGTCGTCATCGTTGTCGGCATCGCTTTCATTGTAAGTGTCATCATCGTCGCTTTCATCGCGCCTATCAACTGAGTGAGAGCCTCCATGTGATGAGCCAACAGCCTGCAAATCAGTAAATTTTCAGTTGTATGATAATGTAGGAACTGAGAACCGACATATAATCTGAGTAAATAAACAGTTTCAAGTTGTTGTATGATCATGTAAGAACTAAGAACCAACATATAATCTGAGTAAAAAACAAAATTTGATGCCATTTGCAGCTACATGCTTAATTCCCAGCCAAACAAGAGGCTGCAACTAAATTATACAGCAACTGAGAGGAATTAACCATGTCAAACTGATGGTGGCTACCTTACCATGGAATTAAATCTAAGACTGCCATTTCTAATCAACAGGAAGCCACTTGTTCACTGCTGCAACTCATATTGGCATTCTGCCACCAAACAGTATTAAAATAGCCTCCTCAACTAATTCAGCATCGACGATGCAACCCTCAACACGAGCCCTATTTCACACTTTTTTCCTAAGTTGTTGGATTTTCCTACAGGATATAAAAAGAAGTAAGGAAAGAATCATAGAACAAAGCATAATAATGTTTTCTTCTATTTTTTTACCTTTCAAATGGATAGTTCCAACAAGCTTGGACAGGACCTCCTAGTCTAGCCTCATAAGGAAGATAAACAATCAGATGCTGCATAGGGTTAAAGAAACATGGAGGAAATATCTTCTCCATTTTGCAAAGAAGAACAACGACGTGCTGTTCCAGTGAGCATATCGTATCTTTCCTCAACTCTTTGGCACACAACTGCCGGTAGAAAAAGCTTAGCTCAGCCAAACACA
Source organism: Panicum virgatum (assembly GCF_016808335.1). Taxonomy (NCBI): domain Eukaryota; kingdom Viridiplantae; phylum Streptophyta; class Magnoliopsida; order Poales; family Poaceae; genus Panicum; species Panicum virgatum. The sequence continues at coordinate 16,301,012 of NC_053153.1, read as the reverse complement.
TCCATACATTTTCTGGAAGGAAGCCACGAAATGCAACATGAAGTAATCACTCCATGAAGATGTGATAATCATGGCTCTTTAGCCCAAATATCTTCCTTGAATTCAAGTTCATCCCTTTTCTAATGTTGGCTGCATAGCCATCAGGAAACTTGAGTTCTTGAAACCACTTAAGGATTGTTGGCTTGTCATTCTTATCAATGCAAAATGGGGCTCTAGGCTTGTCCCATTTTCCAGTTGTCTTTAGCTTCAAATGCTGTGAGGGACGATTACAAATTTGAGATAAATCTTTTCTAGCCTTAGCATTATCTTTAGTCTTCTCAGGTATGTCGAAGCATGTATTCCATATAGCTTCACCCAAGTTTTTCTCATTATGCATCACATCAATGTTGTGCCACAGCAACAATTTATGGAAGTAGGGAAGTTGCCAAAATCAACTAATATGGGTCCAATTGTGCAATATACCATAGTTTTTTTGTATCAGCCACCAATGTGTTAATTTGGGCTAGGACTTCCTCCCCTGTTAATAGTCTTGGAGGCTCTTCATGCACCACCGTATTATTTCTAAATGCATTAGCTTGAGATCTGAATTCATGATCTCTAGGTAAGAAGCGCCTATGGCAATCAAACCAACATGCTTTGCGGCCATTACGTAAATTAAATGCATTACTGTCACACAAGCATACTGGGCATGCAAGCCTACCATGAGTGCTCCATCCAGAAAAGTTACCATAGGCAGGAAAATCATGTATTGACCATAAATAAGCTGCTCGCATTTTAAACTTCTGCTTGCGTGAAGCGTCCCATGTTTTATCAACCCCCTCCCGCAAGCTTAGTAGTTCATCCACTAAAGGTTGCATTAGTATGTTTAGTTTCTTTCCAGGATGCTCAGGACTAGGAACTACAAGGGCAAGGAATATGTACTCCGACTTCATGATAACACCGGGTGGAAGATTCAAGGGAGTAACAAAAACAGGCCAACATGAATACGGAGCTGCATTCATACTGAAGGGTGTAAAACCATCTGTTGCCATAGCAAGGCGCACATTTCTAGGGTCATCACCGAATTCTGGGAAGTCTATGTCAAACTGTTGCCATGCTTTCCCATCACATGGGTGCTTCATTGTACCAGATCTGGACTGCTTGTGAGATTGCATCATCTTTGCTGTTTTTTCATGGGCATATAGTCTTTGTAACCTATCTTTGATGGGAAAGTACCTCAACACTTTGCGTGGGACTCTATTACGACCTTCCTCATAGCGTGAGGTACCACAAACATCACACTTTTCTTTATTTTCATTCCCTTTATAGTAAAGCATGCAGTTGTTATAACACACATCAATTTTCACATATGGCATACCCAAACCCTCCAATAATTTCTTCGATTGGTAGAAGTCCTTAGGAATCTTAGACTCAGGAGGCAGAAGTTCACTGATTAATTCTAGATTTGCTTCAAAGTGTGCCACTGACATATTATAATGTGATTTCAAAGCTAGCAACCGTGCAATAGCAGAGAGAGATGAGTGTGTTGTGTTCTCATGGACTGGTTCATCAGCACTAGCAACCATCCTATAAAAAGCACGTGCCGAGGCTGTAGGCTCCTCATCAATTGTTGGTGCATGGTAACCACCTAGGTCAGCTAACATATCATCCATATGATCAGCTTCACAAGAACTCTCATCGCTTCCAACTTCAACATGTCTCTCTCCATGTGATGTCCATATTCTATAGTCATCCCTAAACCCATTTTTACACAAGTGGATCTCTACATCAAATCTTTTGTGCCTAACATAGTTTCGACATAAGGCACACGGGCACTTAATGGTGTCATTTTCAACCAGACTCAACATGGAGAATGCACGATCTAAAAAATTGTTTGTGTTTTCAATCCACTCATGAGAGGGAGGCTGCCCACAGGACCAGCCATTATACATCCATTCACGGTTTGCCATGTTCTATTTTTTAAAAAAATAGCAACATTATATCTTCCATATTAATAACAATTCGACAAGCAACTAGCAATCAAGCATGATAGGCAGAAATAAACAAGGAAATAGAATAAGCAGGGCCAAGTATAACTGCAAGAAATAAATAATAAAAGGAGAACTGATACTTACTGCTAACACGCTAGCTTTATTTTGTCAAAATGCAAGACACAGCTAATACATAGTTGCCTTCTCAGATCCGGAGTTCAACCTAAAAATAATTGCAAGAGAAATTCAGTCAAGGCCGAAAATAGAACACATGCTATGAATAAAACTAGTTCTAGGATATCAAAACTGATTCATCATATAGAAGGCAAAGAGCAAATATCAAAACCTGACTACTACACCTCCAAGGTTTCAGTTATGGGTTAAAAAGATTGTAAAGATGAGAAAATCTTAGGGATATGGATTAATCTAAACATTCTGATACAGGTTCAGTGCAACTGAGCAAATGACATTATGTAATTTTCTAACTGAAATTTTTTTGCCCTGAACTTCAATCACAACTGACAAGGATCTTGAACCCCTAAACCATTTGTAGTTAGACCTCAAAGTAACTAGGTGCTGATCCAGGATTGTTGGGATCTTACCAGCCACATAGTAGTAGATGAATAATCTTGCAATCTGTCACTTGGGCAAAGTTTGGTTGAACTGCAAATGAAAGGAATGAAAAGGGGAAATGTTACTTTGAGATCTCGGATACAGTACATACCTCACGGATCAAAGAAACAACTCGATTAAAGAGGGGAAAGGATGGGATTTCAGTCAAGACCGAAAATAGAACACATGAATCAAAGAAACAACTCGATTAAAGAGGGGAAATGATGGGATTTCAGTCAAAGTCGAAAATAGAACACATCTTACCTGCACGAAATCCTACTCGTTCCTAGATTGGATTGCAGCAAAGGGATGGACGGGAATTGGATGGATGGACAGGAACTGGTGGAGGCGGCATGGACAGTGGGGTGCGGTGCAGATTCCCCTCACCACGACGCTGGAGGTCCCACCTTCCTGCGCCTCCTCACCATTGGAGTTGAAGTCTAGATGCGGTGGCTGTGAGTTTGCGGGCTAGGGTGGACGACCTGAGGAGGAGATGCCGTGGCTGTGGTCTGTGGATTTGGGGCCTAGGGTTAATGGCCTGAGGAGGAGATGGAGGTGGATTTGGGATCGACGAGCAAGACAGCAAGGAGGAGTGCGGGTCTGGCAGCGCAACGAAAGAAGGGGTGGGGCGTGTGAAAGGGGGGCAGTGGCGGCAGGGGTTCTGACTTAGGGTTTCGTCGCGCGCGCGCTGAGTAGAGGGGCGCGGGAACGGCCAATTTGGGATTACGCTCCGCGCGCGTTGCCCAAAATAATGTGTGTCACTTATTTTTTAATAAAAAATATCACATTTAATTTATAATTAGTATTGTTGCTCAAAAAATTAATGTGGAGAGATATTAGCATAGTTGGTTTATTTAATTTAATAGTTCTAGTCCAAAACATTATATACACCTCATATATATAACAACCTTAGATATGATCGCTAAACATCATCAAATTCTTATTTGTGAAAATTGCATTAGTCATGTATGGTTTTATAAAAAACATGTGCTTGCTTAATGTGGGTATGGTGATGATTTCAATAAAACTTTGCGAGTATACCTCATTGGCGCTTTTGTATTGCAATGGTGGCCATGCACGACCTTCCATTGATCCAATGCTCTTATTCCCATCAATTACATATATGGATGTGTTATGGCATAAATATCTAATGTGTTATTGCATAAATATCAAATGTGTTATGGCATATTAAGTGAGGCGCTCCCTTCCACATCTTCTATTATTTGGAGTTGATCGTCCGAGATTGCAAGCATTTGCCGATTAGTGCTAGGTAGCATATACCGCTTGGTCGGCAAATTAAAGACCAGACAACATTATATTTCCATGATTGCAAATATATATATATATATATATAGATTAATATGAGGACTAAAACAACTCTTATTTGTATTTCTTTCATGGTTACAAGACATGTGTACTCATTTAGGATGAGATGTGCGAAATCAACATGTACACGCCATCAAGAATTTTATCCATCTCATGTCAATTTTAAAAATAATTGCAGAACTAGGTGTGTTTTGTTTTGACAACACTAAATATGATCTAAATTATTGCAATATAATGTGCCACAATAAAAGGATATATGTGTTACAATGCGCACTTTCCTTGGCGGTTTGATCAAACAGCCAAGGAAAAGCACAATTTCCATGGCGGTTTGAACGAAAAGGCCAAGGAAATGAGAACTTTTCTTGGCGTTTCGATGAAACAACCAAGAAAAAGCACAATTTTGTTGGCGGTTTGACGAAAAGGCCAAGGAAATGAGAACTTTCCTTGGCGTAATTTGTAAACCGCCAAGGTAATTACAAATTTTTTTGGCTGCCTACAAAATCCGCCATGAAATTATATTTTCTTGGCTGTTAACAAGCACTGCCAAGGTAACACTATATTCCTTGGCGGTTCAATCTTGGCTGCCAAGAAAATCCCTGGCCGCTAAGGTAATTCGATTTTAGTGTAGTGTTGTTTTGTTGTGTCGAATAAATTTTAAGATCTGGAAATGCACTTTAGTCCTAATTGATTGATGCGGTACAAGTTGAAGCTCAAAATCGTGTGACGCCATGAGGGGAAATAAAGCGAGCCATTTTAGCCGAGGCGCAGGAAATCCATGAAACGCCTGATCTAGAGAAAATGACAAGTTCAAAACATGATAAGCCGCTAAGTACTAGTGGTTGTGCTGATTAATTAAGCACACTGTGTTTAGTACTAACTAAACGAGTCCATAGATGTGGCCGGCCCACCACCAGTCTCTTTTTGACGTGCTGATGCATCAACCAGATTATTCTACTTCAACGAACCTTTTCCTTTTCCATGCAACACCTCGAGACCTGTTGTGTTCTTGCATCGTCAGTTGCGACCGATTTGACTCAAAGTTGGTGCTTCACAATCTTTCCGCAATACTGTTCTTGATACAAATTAAACGTACTCACCATTCTTTGATTTCCTATAAAAACATGGATAGTGAATAGTGATCCCTATAAAAAAAAGAAATACGTAGCGAGCAATGTTCACCGAGATTATAGTGAAAATAAGGAGACGTATCAATTCTCCTTTCAGAAGCATCGTTTTGTGGTTTCTATTTAGAAAAAGAAATAGAAACAAACCTGCTCAAGGGAAGGAAGATTTCATCGATTAATTACAACAAGCATATAGGGGTTTTCTGTAAAAACAACCTGGCCTGCTCTGCCCTTGACTCTGGCAGCGACCTCTCACCCGTCTTCCCTCCCTCCAATCACCCGCCCACCCCCAAGCCCAACCGCCACCGCCCGGAATTTCCTGGATGCGCAGGCAGGGCGCTCGACGGAATGCGTGCGCGAGACGCCGCCGGGCATGCTCGCCAGCCTCAGCTCCACGTGGGCCACCTCCTCGCCCCTCCCGCTCCCGCCGGCCTCGCGCGTGGGGGGTGTTGACGTCGCCGCGACAGCGACGCGGGCGCGCGGGCGGGCGGTGGGCGAGTGACAGTGGCAGCGGGAGAGAGATGTCACCCTCAGCTCGTTGTTTTCTTTTCTTTTTCCCTTCTGTTGGACTCGGCCTCCCTATCGCCGCGCCTCCGCCTTCCCGTCCATGTCACGCTTTGTTCGCTTCTTTTTCCTCCACCTCCATCGTTTCTCCCCGTTTCGTCCCCCTTCTATTCTGTCGGGTCGTCCCTCCGCGGCCGGACGACGGTTCTGCTGAAACAAGGCCAGAAAGTACGGATCTTTCCTGAACCCGTAGGCTCTGACCTGGTTAGTCTCCTTCTCTCTGCTTCTTTTAGTTGAATTACGATGATCTTGGGTTGTTTTTGCCGTAATTCACTTGCTTCACCGGCACTCAAGTATAATCTGGTAGTTGATGTCTTTTCGTGGTGAATTGCTGTGCTGAATTCGGTGCTTGTACTTCCATGCCTTGTGGGGACTGCGATAATGGCTTCTCTCTGTTCATGTGCAGGAACTGGGAGTTTGGCCATTGCCTGATTGGGGACATTAAGGTGGGGGTTGTCCCCAGTGAGCTCCGCGCCGGTCCCTGCTGTTCTTCCAGTCAAATACCTGTACCCTTCGATGCTGAGATCAAGGTACTTATACCTTGCTGTTTACCCTTTTTGGTGCTCAACTAATTCGCAACTACTTTTGGCAAAAGCTCTAATTGTTCCCCTTTCTAGTGTTCTGTTTTGCCTCATGATGACTCGTTTGTTGCGGAACAGGAACTAGGGATACCAATTATCTCCAAGATTCTCCTCTACCTTTCAAGGCTTCCTGAGGTAAGGATAAGATAACGACATGAACCATTTTAGTTTTGAAGGCACACTTGCATTCTCTACTGATTCATTTTGTACTGCCTATCAGAATTTAGATTCATCAAACCTTGATGACAGCTTGATGTGGATTTGGTCAGTCACCAGTGGTTTCTGCACAGCTTGAAAAAAACATTTATATCAGCAGGGCGACATCTTCATTTTGTGGTATCTGAGGCTCTCAAATGGTTTCCATGTATAGTGAATGTATGAGACATGATAAGCTATTTTGTTGAATGTGTAGTATACTTTTCGATTTAAGGACTCCAGACCGTGAATAACTTGTATTGATTTTTTCCTTTATGAACTCAGGGGAAAATAAACAGCAGATATAGCTGTGTAGGTGACTAATTGCTAGTCTAATCTATATAACATCGTTGATGACATTTCCATCCACAATTGCATTTTGCTGAATTAAAGGACAGTGGAGCATATCTGACCTTCCTCAAGGTGAACCAGTCGATCTCCTACTCTAGTTCTAATGCAACTATGATTCTTTGTGATCGTTTGTCCTTGGAATATTCAGTTGTCTTTCCACTGGAGAATAGAGGTTATTTTTTTTGCTGTTACTTGTATGCATTTTGCATTCAGGATGCCATGCATGTGAAATTTTCAATATTTCATTATTATGGTGTCCCAAAGTCCTGTTTATGTTGTGATCCTGTCCTTTAAAGTAATGTAGAGTACACTACTGAGCCTGACCCTATTCTACATAGCTGATGGTATTCAGTTTCAGAGAAAAGAGCACTCTGAACATTGTTTAAGTACCAACCAAATTTTGGGAGTGATTAATGCTGGACACGTGATGGCATTTTCAGTTTTCTGGCAGTATACGCCAATGCTTACTGTTGGAATCTACATTAGAAGATAATAAGGAAATAGAACTGCAATACTTCTGCTGAGTCATAAACATTGAGGATTGTGGTTGAATTTATAACCTATGAACGTGCTTGACTGTTGAAAATTTATACGCCTTCACCTCTTCCTCTGAGGTCTGTGCCTACTATTGGAATACACATTAAAAAAATTGGCAAGGAAGATGAAATTGCTATAAATCAGTGGACGAAAATTTTGGCGTCCACAGCGAATTTCAAGCCTGTGTATGTGCTTGATTCTTCCACCTTCACCTCTTGATCAGTGAGTGTCAATGTGCCTTGCAGCGTACCTTCTGCAAAGACAACCTGATGCCTGTTTTGCTGGATGTGCTTATGTTCCCAATCTATGAACGTTTTTGGATTCTTTTGTGCTTATTCTAGTGTCAGGGCTGGTATTGAAGGAGTGGGGGGCAAACATTGAACATAGTTTGGGTCTGGTGGGTGTTTGGAATGGGATAGGGACTATGTAATAGAGGAGAGGGAAATCTGTGAGATATATAGAATTTACATTCTATGGGTCAACTGCTGCATAAGAAATCTAGAATGTGATATATACAGACCATCAATGGCCTTTAAATATGAAGAACTCATATGTGCATGTTTCTTCTAAATATGAATCTCAATGGACTTGTTTTCAGTGCAGGGAGAAGGCTCTTGACCCTCCAGATTATAAACATGGGTTGGTTGAGTAAAATATTTAAAGGTTCAGTAAATAGAGTTTCAAGAGGACATTATAATGGGAACTCCCATGAAGGCTATTCCACCCAGCACACTAAATCATATGTACAGCTCTGCTTTCATCTTATCCTCTTAATATTTATGTTTACTGATGCGAATTAGTTAGTTTTAAGTAATACCTACTGTAAAAAAGGTGAAGAAGAGAATCATATTAATCCAAATGTGCTCCTTGATTTTATTTACCATCAGTTGCTCAATATTTTTGATTAGTTAGAACCACCGTATTTTTTAATATATATCAGGATTCACAACATAGGGGATGTTCCTCAGTCCTGAGAGGAAGGAATAGCACTGGATATGCTTTTTGCATACTTAATTATTCCTTACTTGATTATAACAAAAAAAATAGGGTGCGCAGGGAAATGAGGACGAAGACATGGATCATGCTATTGCATTATCCTTATCAGAGGAAGATCAATGGAAGGGAAAGGCCATTGGTTTGTATTACGCTGCCCCATCTTTGCGTGTTTTTGGCTATTTATAATTTAGAGGCAAATAAAGTGCATAGAAAATTCCTATTGTATTGTGTGGTTCTGTTACATGTGTCCTTAAACTTGAGAGTAAATTTCAGATCTGCTAAACTGTTATCACTAAGAGCGGTTCTAAACCTGTCGTAACCTAGCAACCAGTGATGACAGAGCACTGTTCTGTAATCAATGGTAATGTATGTCAATATCCTTTGTGAAGCAATACTAATAGAAAACTAGTAAACCACATCATAATTCTGTATGCCCTTCATTGATTTTGCATGATGGTTACAAAGTCATATTAGCAACCTGAAACGACATGCCGTGTTTTACTACCATTTAAATAGTGCATACCTGCCTTGACCACATATACAAGTTCAGGGACTACACATGGAGTTGTCATGTTCGGGGCCAAAAAACAACCCGACTAATTTTTGGACAAAGTTTTTATATGATTTTAAAATTTACTCTCTAGTAATTACCTAAAGTAGTAGACAGCTGGTTTTAGCTTGAAATATGAGCATGTGCAAATATGCATAGTTAACCAGAACTATGAATGCTAATTGTTAGAAATATATTTCCTTTGTTAGGCTAATTGCCTTGCTTAGCTGTGGATCCCTTCCATGCGGTTGTAGCCTTGTTTGGCTCCTGCATGTGCGCATGCACTGCCCCCGATCGGTATCCCTCCCCTGATTCTGTTGCTATAAGTCAGGGAGGTTAGATAGCCTTGATCAGGGTCTATATATTGTACACCCCTGATTACTCAGGTGATTCATTCAATATATGAGATATTTCCACGCTATCACTAATGCTTTGCCATTTTTGTTTTGATTATGAACCAGATACAGAGCACCACTTAGATGAAGATGAACAACTTGCACGGGCTCTGCAAGAAAGTATGAATGATGGACCTCCTCTTCAGAATATTCATTCAGATAACAGTTCATTGATTTCAATTCAAATTTGCAATCTGAAATTTCGTTTCATCTCTAATTACCAATTAAAGAAGGCTTGGACTTGCCTTGATCGCATATACAAGTTGTGAGGCTAAATATGTTGTTCTCAAGTTCAGGGACCAAAAATAACATAACTGGTTTTTCTGTAATATTAAATTTGCCTCTTTAGTGATTACCAAAAGAATAGCATATAGCAGTTCTTGATTGACAGATGAGCATACAAAAACGACTACTTTTGGTCAGAACCTTGAATTTTAGCGCTCTCTCTTGTAATTATGAACCAGATACCGGTCGTACTCTAGATGAAGACGAACAGCTTGCACGGGCTTTGCAAGAAAGTATGAACGATGGACCTCCTCCTCGTCGGAATATTCCGATTGAAGATGTTCACTCAGGAAGTGCTCCAGCAAGTAGCTTGCCCCCAAATGTTTTCCCCACAAGTGGATTGAGGTATTTCTCGTAATGGTACATTATGATGCTTCATAGTTGCTTCTACCACTTTACATGATCTATCGTCCATTTAGCAACAAACTTCTTTGTTGTTTATCTTTTTTAAAATACTAGTAAGCATAAACACACTCTGCATGTCACAGTAATGTGGTGAATGACAGTTTAGGAGGATACCTCTGATAATGAGGAGATGTATTAGACTTGGTTCCATTGCAGTAGCTTGTTGGTCTCTCATATACAAGGAGAAAAAACAACTCTGGATTCTATGGTAGGTCTAGGGTTTGAGTTTGGAAAATGTTTGGAGAAGCATCATATGCTCTGAAAACATATTCTGGCTGCAAACTATTTTTTCCTCAAACACTGAGGAGAGCTGTGTATCTTTATATTAAGAAGAAAAATGGTAGAGAACCCTTACATACATCCAACTATCCAAGTCCACACACAAGCACACCCAGATATCACAAATTACATTCACGCCGGGGCTAAATCTGAAAAACTACCATGACCAGATCCAAAATTAACCGGCATCCAGTGATTGTGCTGTCAGAAGTCTATACATTTAATAGTATATAATTATCTTGAGGATGATAGTGCTTGAAATCTATATGTTTAATAGTATAGAATTATCTTGACTGGATATGCAACATGGATCAATTGTCTGTCTGGTTATCCGAACCTTCCTTACAGTGATGTAGAATCTTATTGTAGAAGGGATAGAATTGGTGTAATGGATGGATTATTTTAGCTTGAGGCCTCGGCCGGTATATATAAGAGTACAAGACTTGGGGTGCAAGGCAACCCCACAGGATATGTATGGTAGTCCGGATACAATATCTAAACTACCAAATATACTCTAACATCCCCCCGCAGTCACAGCGGGAGCACTGCAGACGGTGAGACTGGAGGAGAAGCCGAAGGTAGGAATCGACGGACTGACATCCCCCCGCAGTTGTAGCGTCGGCGCAATGCGGATACTGCGACTGGAGAGAACCGGCGAGAAACTCATGCGGATGGTAGCCCTTTGTGCTGATGTCGAGATAGTCGAGCTGAAGGAGCCATGGTCGAAGATGCCGTGCGTAGAGTAGCCGTGGTCAACGTAGAGTTGTCGAAGTTGCCGAAGACGAGGTAGCCGCACATGAAACCGCGGGCGCACGAGGAGGCGCCATGGTGGTGGCGTAATGGAGAAGACGCCGGAGACGAAGATGGCGACGCGTCGAGGCAGTCGTAGAGGGAGCGATGCCAAAGTCGATGCAGTCAGGCCATCGGGCGACACATGCCCGAGTTTGCCAGGCTCGGGAACGCATCGGGGACGATGGGCACGCACCGGTGTTGCCAATACCGGACGTGCAAGGGAGGATGCACAACCAGACGCCGTCGCCGAGGGACCAGCAGAGAAGGCCTCCATGGCGGTCACAGGCGCAGAAGAAGACGAGGTAGAAGACGCCAACGCCTGCTGTTGCTGGAGTAGAAGTAGTCGGGGACGAGATGGCGACGCTGGCGACGTGGTTGTGCTAGACGAAGCGATGAGGGGAATCCAGACTTTCTAGCACAAGGCCGAGTGATCCGGATGACGTGACGGCAGTGCTCGAAGGAGACGGCGAAGAACTCATACAGCTTGACGAAGACCATGCGCGAAAGACGCGTACCGATAGAGTCGACAGCATGTAGATGCAACGGCGAGGACGACAATAGGCGGCGACGCTACTGCCCGAGGAGGCGACGCAGCGGCAGCCCTCTTGCTTGGCGAAGCATCGCGCGATAGACGACAAACGTCTTAGGAGGGTGGTTCGCGCGATCGGTTGATCAGGCCGACGGCGTGCGAGGCGAAGACAACGATGGCGAAGGCGATGTCGAAGGTGGAGCCTCCCGATCGGTGGTGGCGAAGACGAGCCGACGTAGGTCGACGCGCAGACGAGGGGGCGGGCACAGGCAGGCGTTCCGGTTACTCCGCAGGCCACGCCGGCAACACAATCGAAGGAGATGAGGAAGTCGGTGTTGTCGAAGCCGATGTCGATGATGCGCGAGTCGACGGCGGTGGGCGATGGGGACGCAAACCCGATCACAGATCGGGAAAAAGAAAACAACAGCAGCAACCGATCGGTAAGGCGACAGGGCGCTGGTCCGTGGGCGGACGACGGGGTGGCGCGGATTAGGCGAAGCGACGGTGGAGCGACGCGGATAGGACGGAGCGACGGCCACCGGCGAAGAGGACCCGTCCAGGCCTCCTCCACCACGACTAAGGGTGCGGCCACCACCACGGTGGCGCGCTGCATCGGCGGCGAGGAGTGCAGCCGCCACCACGACGGCTGCGCGGAAGGGAGGGCCCAGCCGGCGGCGTGAAGGAGGGGCGCGTGGCGGACCAGCGATGAGATCTTCGATCTGCTGGAGCTTGACGACACGACGACAGGCGGCGGGATCAGATGGATCCACCGCAGACTTGAGGACGATGACGAACACAGCGGTCAGAGGGACCGACCGCGCATCTAGGAGGGCGCTGCCCCCGGCGGAGATGGATCTCCCCGGGGGTGCGCGGCGGTGGCGGCGGCGGCGGAAGCTAGGTCTAGGATTAGGAACCCTAGTCTTGTGATACCATATAGAAGGGATAGAATTGGTGTAATGGATGGATTATTTTAGCTTGAGGCCTCGGCCGGTATATATAAGAGTACAAGACTTGGGGTGCAAGGCAACCCCACCGGATATGTATGGCAGTCCGGATATAATATCTAAACTACCAAATATACTCTAACACTTATTATCTGATTTCTCTCTCCATTTTATCTTGTTAAGCTTTTCCGTTCTGTAATTTTCTTTGTTTGGGGTTGCACCACTGCCTCTGTAGGGTTTGTGCTGGATGCAAAACTCCAATTGGTCATGGACGGTTTCTCAGTTGTATGGACTCTGTTTGGCACCCCCAGTGCTTCAGGTGTCATGCTTGCGATAGACCAATATCAGAGTATGAGGTATAAAATCGAGAACGTCCCTGACATAACATCCTTCAACATCACAAGATAATTAATGCAAACCTTTCTTTTTGGAAGTTTGCTGTTCATGAAGACCATGCGTACCACAGGTCCTGCTACAAGGAGCGGTTCCATCCTAAATGTGATGTTTGCAATAGCTTTGTAAGCATTCTTCACTTCAGCTTGATAAATGAGCTTGAAATTTTAGTAGTAACTAATTCTTTAATTTTGATTATCCATTAAGGTTTTCTTACCACTGATGGCATTTTGGTAACCAGATTCCCACAAATAAAAATGGCCTCATTGAGTACCGGGCTCATCCTTTCTGGATGCAGAAGTATTGCCCTTCCCATGAAAATGATGGTACACCTAGGTGCTGCAGTTGTGAGCGAATGGAGGTTAGTGTTATGTTTATGTACAGTTATATATATGTATTGATGGATTTATCAAAAAGGAATTGCCATTCCAGCATGCAATTTAAATAGTTCAACAGCTGCATTTGTGTGCCTGTTTTCTGAAATTTACATGTGAATTTGATGAATTGTATTATCTTGTGCCACCTATAATGCGCATCTTCATGACTGGTGATTCCAACGACATTTCCTTATTTTATTGTATTGTTTTCAACCCCAGCCAAAGCATAGTCAATATATAGCATTAGATGATGGCCGGAGACTCTGCTTGGAGTGTCTGCATACTGCAATTATGGACACCAATGAGTGCCAGCCACTATACATTGATATTCAAGAATTTTACGAGGGTATGAACATGAAAGTAGAACAACAAGTTCCCTTGCTTTTGGTTGAGCGACAAGCTTTAAATGAAGCTATGGAAGCAGAGAAAATGGTAAGTGATATCTCTATCCATTATCATATGGTATACATAGCGTACATCTAATATTATCCTTTTACTCTCGTTGATTAGGGACACCACCTTCCTGAAACCAGAGGTCTCTGCCTATCTGAAGAACAGATTGTCAAAACTGTAAGATCTTAAAACATTTCCTTGTTTTGCTAAATTCATTTCCTGATTTGGTGAGACTCAAGGGCGTTTATGATTTAATATAAAATAACATAATTATATTGTGCAGATATTAAAAAGACCAATGATTGGACCAGGCAACAAAATCATAGATATGATCACAGGACCTTACAAACTCGTTCGGCGATGTGAAGTGACTGCAATTCTTATACTGTATGGGTTGCCAAGGTATTGTTTTCATTTTTAACAAACTAATTACAATTGATTTTTGTTTTACTTTGATGAACGCCTACTACCAATACATCAGAATGTGCTCATGTTTTCATTTTCATTGATTTGATTGCATGCAGGCTGCTAACTGGCTCAATTCTAGCTCATGAGATGATGCATGCCTACCTACGACTTAAAGGTACTCTGGTTTTTCTTGTTTATTTTCATTTGCAGCATCCTCTTCATATTTCTGTGTTTCTAGAAGAGCAATATTTACTATCTTAATACATTTTTTGGTAGGATACCGAACCCTGACTCCAGAGGTTGAAGAAGGCATCTGTCAGGTTCTAGCTCATCTGTGGCTTGAGTCAGAAATCACATCAGGTTCCGCTAGCATGGCAACCACCTTAGCAGCGTCATCATCCTCTTCAACATCCTCATCAAAAAAAGGTGCAAAGACAGAATTTGAAAAGAGACTTGGCGAGTTTTTCAAGCACCAGATTGAGACAGATTCTTCCATGGCCTACGGAGATGGGTTTCGAGCAGGCATGCGAGCTGTTGAGCGGTATGGCTTGAGAAGTACCCTTGATCATATCAAGCTGACGGGGTCTTTTCCGTACTGAAGCTGGACTTTTCCCTCAAGTTCAAACTTGGGTATAGATTTTTGAGAACTCGTGGTTCCAGTTACAAATACCAAAGGGTATATATCATCTACAGTACACGAAGTATAGGCGAGAAAAGAAATAAGGATTTAGTTATATGGTCCATTGCAAAAAAAATATTTATATTTTTTCCATTTTAGACAACTATAATTGCACCGTTCACACATGAATTTAAGTGATCTTTAGCTTTGACCAGCCATGTAGAATGCTATCACTTAATGCAAAAGAAAGTCGAACATATGCGCTTCCTGTATTTGAAGTGCAAGTGCTTGCATGCTCTGCTCTTTTCAGTTTCTTGCTTTTCTTTGTGTCGCGGTAGATTCCAATGTTTCGATATTTTGTTGGTTTACTGTTACGCTTCAGCTTAGATTTTTTTCCGAAACAGATTTGTCAGTTGAAGTCAGTAGGTGTTTTTTCCCTCATAATGGTTGTATGATGATACCAAGTTACCAACTTTATGCTGAATTCTTGTAAGAGTAAAATGCACTGTGGGTCCTTAAACTAGTTCTCCTGTTCTGTTTAGGTCCATGAACTTTGAAAATGTATTTCTAGGTCCAGGATCTATTTAAGTGAGCCATTTGAGGTCCAAAACGCCCTTGACCTGCTTTGACTGTCTACGTGGACCGCCAGACCGGCTCTGACGTGGACATGGCATCTGACGGAGGCGCAAAAAAATTGCAAGTACACCCTTCCCTGCTATAGTAATGTGTAATGGCTCCCTTTTATTTATCATCCCCCCTCTGACGGCAATCTCATCCTCTATTCTCTCGTGTTCTTCTCCCCGCTCTCTGCGCCTACCCCTGAGGCCCAGATTCATGGCATGGCTCGCGAATCCAGTGCATCGGCGTCGGAGCAGTGGGGTGCGGATGAGCTTCCGCTCATCTTTGCACTGATTGTGGGCTCCGGCAAGTGGTGCGGCGCAGATTGAAGCAGGAATGGAGCTTTGGGAAGGTGTTCTACTGCTGCCCGTTGCACAAGGTGAGTTCGGGTGTGAGTTTATGTGTTGATTTGTTGCCCACTCATCTTTGATTTAATTGAGGAAGATTTGAGCTTGTTTTGTTGGTCTGTGTAGCATGATGGAAGTGGATGCCCTTTTTGGTTCTGGGAAGAAGATTACGTTGTCAAGCTAAGGAGTCTTGGGTTGCTGAAAGGAGGCAGTTCAGCGTAGCTGGAAGGCCCTATTGTAGCCCCAAGGATGGAGTTTCTGCATGCTAGAGAAGGAGAATGGAAGAAGAAGAATGCCACTGAAATAGTTAGGTTGCTAAAGTCAATATGTGTTGTATGTGTATCTATTCTGTGTGTGCAATGTGTGATGCTGTTGCTCTTAGTGTTTAAGAACTGAACATGGAATGTATGGAAGCTATTAGCATGTGTGAACTGAGCATGAAATGTATGGAATTTGAAGTCTTTGTGACCAAGAACTAATGAATGTAATTTGAGAAGCATCACATGAGCTTGAGTTGTCAGAACCATTTGACAGAAACTAGAGGGCAGTGGCTATTGTTCACAGCCATTTCAGATAAATGAGTTGACAAGCATTTCAGAGAAATGAGTTCACTAGCATTTCACAGACATGTCACAGAAACTAGAGTTCACAGCCATTTCTCATAAACTAGTTCACAAGCATTTCACAGAAACTAGAGTTCACAGCCTAATATTGTAGACCCATTTCAGCAATTACCAAAAGCACAAAAGCCCTATTATTTTGCTGTACAACCATGACAGCAGGTTAGACAAACCACAAAAGGTCACAAAAGATTTGAGCTGGTCACAGATGCTGTAAGCTAGGTCTACTTCTTGGCTAGCTTCCTCTTCTTAGTTGGTGCCTGTCCATCTCCACCAATCTTGGTATTTGTCTTGGCTGCCTTCCTTTGTTTGGATGATTCCTGTCCATCTCCACCAGTTTGACTGTTTTTCTTCGAGGCCTTCCCTTTCTTTGCTGCTGCAGCCTGCCTCCCAGCCTTGGTTGCTGTTGTTAATGGGACTCCAGGTCTGGCCCTTGGACGGTTGTTCTGAACAAATTCAGAATCAGGTAATGGTCCATGATTCAGAAGAAGCCTGCTGGATTGTGATCCTTCAGCAGTCATCTGGCTCATCATTGTTGAACTAAGTTGTGACATAAGTTGGGAACTACCTACTTCTTGCTGGATGTCCTCCTGCACAGAATTAGAAGACAATCAGAAGATATGTGGTTTGACAATTACACATGTTGTCTGACTCATTGAGACTTACCATGTCACATATTGCATTGCCTTCCTCCTGGACTGTTTGGGCCTTCCTTCTTGCTGGTTGTTTGGGTCTCAAGCCTAGCTTCTTTATTTCACATGTTGCCTGGTTGTGTTGATCAGACTGACAGTACCTACAATGCATCACCACTCCATGCTTTGTCATTTTAGGCCCATGTTTTCCTTGGACCTCATGAGGTTGCTTTCTCCTTGACTTCTTGGGCCTCCCAACTTTCTTCTCATAGATTGGAGCTAGAACTTGTGGCCCATTAACATGCTCCCACTCTCTCTTGTCTTTGCATGGCCAAATGTTGAACTCATACGCTTTTCTGAAACTCTCTACAGAATAGCAACTTGGTACAACTGATTCAGCTGGAATTCTCTCATGCCTTAAGGCAGCTATAGCATGGTTACATGGTATCCCAGTTAGGTCCCACCTTCTACAATCACAGTGTTGGGTGGCCAATTCAACAATGTACTGATTCTCCCTCTCATTTACTTGAAACACACTCTTGCCAGCAGGTAGTGCATAACACAAGTTGGCCCATTCAGACCTCTTCAGAATTTTCTTTCTAATTTTGGGGCACAAGGGACCTTGTAACTTTTCTGCCATCTCTTTTTGCTTGTTCACAATCCTAGTCATCATTTGACACTTGATCTTCTCAAACATAGAGAGTATAGGCAATTCCCTTGCTTCCAGTATGTATCTGTTGAACACCTCACAACTGTTGTTCAACAAGATATCACATTTAGGGAACTCAGAGAAGAAGGCCTTTACCCATGTGTTTGGTGGCATCTTCTCTAACCATGTGTAGGCGGCTGCATTTAATGTCTTCATTTGGTCCATGTTTCTGTTCCAATCCATCACAGTGGTTGATCTTGCACACATCCATAGCTGATTCTTCAGTGTCTCTCCCTTGAAGTGCTGCTGGAAATTGGAGTATAAGTGCCTAACACAGAACCTATGTTTTGCTTCTGGAAAGACTTGCTCCACAGCAGGGATCAAACCCTGTACAATGAATATAGGCATGAGTACAAGCATGAGTACAAGCATGAGGATTAGCTGATTACCTTTTGTTTATCAGTCATTACAGTCCAAGGATAAATGTTCTCAATTCCAAGATCACTCTTCAATGTATTCAAGAACCACAGCCATGAGTCCTTGCACTCTACCTCAACCACAGCCATTGCAATGGGATATATACAGTCATTAGGATCAATACCTACTGCAGTCAATAGAATTCCTCCAGTTCTGGTCTTTATGTGGCACCCATCCAAGCATATCAAGGGCCTGTATGCACTTATAAATCCCCTTTTGGATGCATCCAATGAAAAATAGCAGGTGCTGAAATGATTACTAACTACATTGAGATAGAAAGATGTCCCGGGATTACTTCTCCTTAGCTCTTGCCCATAATCCCATAACTGGTTGTATTGCTTTTCCTCATCTTCGTGGACCTTCTTCAGAGCAATGAGCCTAGCTCTTGCCAACTTGGTTCTAGTTGGGGTTACATTCCATTCTCTCTGCACAACCTTTGCAAAGTTTGCCAAACTCATTTTATCATTAGTTCTGAACACCTCAATGTACTTCTCTGCTAGCCACTTGGAAGTGCATCTCTGCAAAACAAATTCCTTTTGACAGTTGTGCTCACTCTGATATGTCTTGACCATGAAACATTTGACCCTGCTATCATGGGAAGCATACAACCTCCATGGACATTCTGGAGCACAGTGAGCCTCTATCCTAGTTCTATCATTTCTTGGCATCTTTATCTGCACCCTATTCTTCAGACTGTATTCAGTGATTGCCTTCCTCAAAACCTCAACTAAAGGAAACACCATCCCTGGTTTGAACACTGGATTACTAAAGTCCTCTGCAGACCAAGACTACTGTGAACTCATCACTACCAGAACCTACACAAAATTGCACATGAATCATGAACACAACCTTCCACAAAACCCCACGGCTCAACCAAAACCCTAACAATCTTCCTGAAATCGACCAAATACCCGACATTTCCACCAAATACATGATCTACGTGTACCAATACTCGACCAACAACTAACTAATCTCAAAGATTGGGGCTTTAATCGACTCACCATACACGGGCGCAGGTTCTGCTTTCCGCCGCAATCGCGGCGCCATCGCTGCGCTTCAAGTGCCACGACTGGTCCCTCCTTGCCTCCCTTCAGATCCTCTCGCGAGCATCCACTGCCGCCGGCCCCTCACTATCTTCGATGAACGCCGATCGCCGCCGCCCTAATCGCCCCCTTCCGCCTCGTCGCTGAGGAAGACGAAAGAACAGGGGGCATAAGGAGGGGTCGGGATGGGAGGGCCTACTTGCACTTTTTTTCTTTATTTTTTTTTGCCTCCGGTCAGATGCCAACACACAGGCCAGGTCCACGTCAGAGCTGACCTGGCAGTCCACGTAGACGGTCAGAGCAGGTCAAGGGCGTTTTGGACCTCAAATGGCTCACTTAAATAGATCCTGGACCTAGAAATACATTTTCAAAGTTCATGGACCTGAACAGAACATGAGAACTAGTTTAATGACCCACAATGCATTTAATGAACGGTACTACGCTTTGGCAAAAGCAAGGAACGACTGAACGAGGTGAGCTAAACGAAACTGTGGACCATATCACAAGCATGCCTAGTCAGATTAGGAGAGCTTCATTGCAGGCAAAGCCTGATCCTGATGGATACTCCAAAAGGCAACTCTTGAGCTGGAAAAGAAAACGGAATCAAAACAGGTTGCCGCATCACGCTCTGCGTTCCAGCACTCCGTGGCCGTTTGCCCATCGCTCCGGTGACCAGCGGTTGTGCCACGGCAGTGTTGCTCTCACGCTCACGCAATTACCAGCCCTAGAAAAGATCGGTGCCTTCATGTTAGGATTATATGTCTCAGTCGATGGGTAGGTAACACCTCAAAGACTGCAAGTCTCATGAACTGATGAGTTGGTAGCACGCGATCGAGTTGCCAGATAAGATTATTGTGTTGACTACACTGCTCTTACATTAGGAACCGATATCTATCGAGTGCAAGTAGTAGTAAGTTTAGATCTAGCTCTGGTGTGGTTCAGAGTTCTTTTCCGTGAGGTTCAGTGTGGTTTAGACTTAACGAAGCCGCCTATAGTTTTTTTTTAATTTCTGAGAAAGTCAAAAAGATATGTTACCGAAGGAGATCATATCTAGAGATATACATAATGCATTTTCATACAACAATATCCAGAGATACTCTTTGACTTGTCATCTAACTTTTACTAAGAGCATCTCCAAAAGCACTTGTATTTTGTTTTCTAAATATGAAGTTTGTAGACCCTTAGTAAAAATAGAAAAATACCTAATTCTATGGGGGTAGTCCAAAAGACTAGCTAAAGTGGGATAGCTATATTCAAAACTGGGTCCACGTCATCCAATTTCGTTGGCCCTTCCAATTCCACCGCGATCGATCTATTCGCGATGCGCTGGACATGAGCGCCGCCGCCCCTTGACTCGCGCCATCGCCCTTGGACGACGTAGCGCCGCTGCCCCCTGGACGTGAATCCGCGCCGCCCCTAGACGTGAGTGCCGCTGCTCCATGAAGCTGCATTGCCTGGATGTGAGTGCTGCTGGCTCTGGCTGCCTATGAAGTTGCACCGTGCGTGGAAGTCAAGACCATCGGCAACGGTGCCTGGCCGGACGTGGATGCTGGGCAAGGCAACGGGAGTGCCGGATGTGTGGACGCGAGAATGGCGCGGGAGGGCTGGATGCCGAGCCCTCGGCACTGGTCATCTTTGCCCAGCGGTGCCCGCAGGATACAAGATCAGGATTGAAGATGGGGAAGATAGAATATTTGTTGGATGGGTTTTTTTGTGTCCCTTTTCATTTTTTAGCCAACTCACCCAAGATACAAAAGCTCTTGGAGATGCTCTAACTGGAGGCTCCTTTGAAGCCTCCACACGAAGACACCTGACATCCTACTCTCTCCGTCTAGAAATGTAGGGCATCCTGGATTTTTACAGACAGATTATAGAGGTAGAGAAAAGACGCATATACTCTTTATTAGTGCATTATTTAGTTAATTAATTGCTTAGTTTTCAGTGTCCATGCAAATATCAAGGAGATTAGCAAGCCTATTTTACTCACCGGCCCACTGCAATTGATTCTTTTTACAAAACTAGCACCCAAATTAAGGAGATTAGCATGCCTTTTTGTCCAAAGTACTCTAGGATGCCTTACATTTGGGTACAAATTTTAAACCCTCCAATACCTTACATTTCAGGATGGAGGGAGTAGCTGGATACTCTAAAAAATAGAGAATCATAGAAATTCTTCTAAAAATCAGAAACATCCAGTCATCAATCCAACAACTCTAATCATAATAGTCATTGGATGTTTTCTTTCCTAATAAATTATCAAACTCTGGCATTATGAAAATAGACTTAAATAACTCCCTAAATATGTATCTAAATTAACCACCTCTGCCATTATAAAAAACTAAAGTAACCCCCTAATTTTTATGTAAATTTCCCACATATGCGATTATAAAAATAATGCAAATAACCACCTAAGTTCGGATATAAATTATCCAATTATTTTTTAAAAAAATTATCCAATTATGTCGTTATTAAAAGATAACATCTATTATTATTAATATATTCTTTATGTTATTGTTTATAAAAAATACTACCGATGATACTTGTCGCCATGTATTCATGTATGATAGAAGAGATAATAATACCAATTCACAAACAAATGGTTCAATTAAATATATATCAAACACATATGGAGGTGTGATAAATGAAATTATTGTAACTAGATAACGATGAATATGTATTTTAGAGTATGTGTTAGAATATTTAATAGATGAAAGAGGATATGAGATAGATTTTTGAAAAGCTTGCAGGAGGATATGAGATAGATAAATATAATCATTAACTATAAACCTTATTCTATATTAATTCTAATTAGCCCGTGTGGGAGCACGGGTCGTTAGGTTAATTAAGTATAGAAAATACAAACTCTATGCATATTACCTCCTGCATTTTATTTATTGGTTGAAAAGCCTCCTACCAAAAGATTCCAGTAAAGAAACGACATGTTGGGTTTGTTTTATAAACAGATAAAGCCTGAAAATATGGTCCTATATATGGAACACTTGTTACCTCGTGCATGGTCAAGGAACCCAGAGCATCATCTATTTGACCTATGTGATTGACGCAGCTACCTACTCACTTGATAATTTGATCACAATATCATACAAGATGAAGGAAAATAATCAATCAAATAATTTCAAGCTAGATCGAAAGTCAATAGCTGGACCAGTGGGGATTTGACCGTGTGAGAAATTAAATAAAAGGACGAGATGAACAAGGCCTGAAACTAAGCCAGATTCGTACATCAAGTTGCTTCCATCTATTATCAGTTCGCTGTGGATATAATGGTCTATGGGAAGAAAAACAGATAATTGTTTGACCTAGACCTGGGTGTATGTTTGGCGTGAAACAGAGCTGTTCGTGGGCAGTTGGAACTTGGAAGGGCACAAAAAAAAAAGATACCCGAGTGTCTTGCAGGTTCCTGCTAATTTCTGCCTCAAGTAGCACCTTACAAAACTAAGCCATATATCCAAGAGTTAGCTAGTAGCTAGAGATGTCCTTTTCCAAAGAAACGTGATTCTAGTTGTTTGCAGGTCCAGTCGTGTAACACCTGTACACAACTGCCTCGCGGACAGTCCGCGCAGGATCGGCGGACAGTCCGCCAGGCAACGCCCAGATATTTATCTGATTGATATAGAAAAATTGCAACTGGAGCCCGATCTTGTCTATCCGGAATATCCAATCAAAATTGTGGATCACAAGACCAGGGTCACTCGGAATCAAACCAGTGATTTCTATAAAGTGCAATGGAGCAATCACTCCGAGCGGGAAGCCACTTGGAAAACAGACGAATTTGTTCAATCCAAGTGTCCGGAATTGCTACAAGCCTATCAAGGTACACACCAATATCTAACTCTCCCTTTAGCCACTCATTAAATCTCAGGGCGAGATTTCTTTTAGGTGGTAGGATTGTAACACCTGCCTCGCGGACAGTCCGCGTAGGATCGGCGGACAGTTCACCAGGCAACGCCCAGATATTTATCTGATGGTCGTGGGACCCACCTGTCATTCCTCTCTTCCTCCTCACTCCGTCCAGAGCCGAGCGGAGCTCGTGCGCTCGCCTCACCGGTGCCCCCTTCCGTCGATCTCCCTCCTCCGGCCACCAAACCTTGATTCCTCGCGCAGGAACCTTCCTCGGCACCTCCTCCACCTTCCCAAACCCCTAGACCGGCTTCTTACGGCCGGAATCATCCCCGCCACTGCCGGTTGCCATTGGAGGTGCTTGAAGCTTTGCTCCACATCGATCAGCTTCTCCGGTCGTCCTCCGCTCGAACCGACCGCGGGAATGGATTCGTGGCGAGTTCCTTGTGCTCCCCAGTCTTTTCCCCTTCCGTGGTGTGTCGCCGGCGCTGGTGAACGGCCGCCGCCGTCGCCGCCGCACTTGCTGCCGCTTGCGGCGCGGGTCAGAGGTTAGGTATCGCGGACGGTCCGCCTGAGAGGTGCGGACAGTCCGCCGGTCAGATTAGGTTTCGTCCAGAGACGATGTTGTCTCTAGTAGTTTAGCAAAGTTGACTGCGGACAGTCCGCTATAGTGGAGCGGATGGTCCGCCGTTGAACCCTGAAGTCTGTCCAGAGACGATGAATCTGGTGGAAGTTCGCAGGATTGAAATGCGGACGGTCCGCCACTTGGGCGCGGACAGTCCGCAGGTAGAATTAGGAATTGTTCCAGAAACGTTGTTGTCTCTGGTGGGTCGGTAGAATAGTACGACGAACGGTCCGCCACTTGGGCGCGGACAGTCCGCAGGGCATTCCAGTTGAAGTAACATAGTTTCATCATTGAGCGGCACTCATTTATTTCATATGCATACGTGTAGCATCCGCAGCTGAGGGCGCCGTATTTGAGGTGATTGCGGCACCGCAAGAGCAGCCGACGCAAGCCCAGGAGGAGAGGTGTGAGCACCCGGCCCAAGGCCCGTCTGACCCCCGTTCTGTGCAGCAGCCCGAAGGCAAGCCCCGGTGCACATCCTATTAATTTTAAATTATGACATCTATATATATATATATATATCTATTATTTGTGCATTACGTATAGAATTTGGTTGAAACCCTAGTTGCATGATCTCTAGGTATCCTTGAGTTTATACTAGTATGATAGGACGATAGTATTGCTATGCTTAAGAGTTCTCGGTAGAAGTCGAGTGACTTCTTGTCACTCGCGAGATATAGGATATATGGAAGTCGAGTAATTTCCAGTTACTCGCGAGACAAAGGTTATGTCTACTTATATTACAGTACTTGAGTATTGAAATGGATATGGAGATGTGAGACCGGGAGGGAATGATGTATAGGTATGGCCGCAAGACAGGGTTCCTGGGTGCCTTAGCCCCGTCTGAGTCGATTAAGGACCGGTCGTTGTTGGCAGTGCTGATCGGGGATTGAATTGTACTAACCGCATGCCGGGAGTAGGAGGTAGTCGAAACCGGTAAGCCGAGTACTGCATTGTTTCGAAAGTACAGAACTTCTACCCACCCCTAAGGGCGAGTCGAGTGGCCGCGGAGAATTGGGATGCATATGTTTACTTTTGGTGGTCTCTCGTAGGATTCGGCTGACTGTATGCAGGTGGGGCGGTTCTGTAGTTCGAGGCAGGGAGGGGAATGGTTGGCATGTATAGTTCGACGGGGCTAATGCGTGCCGTGTTGGTTAGGTCCACCTTGCAAGGTTAAATCGGATCGATTCGCCGTGTCTCGCGGTTATGAGGGCCTTGATCTCTTTGCTGCATCGTAGCAAAATGTTAGAATGTGAGTTATGTATATTTATATAAAATATTGAGTACATTGAATTATTTTTTCTTGCACCACCATGATTGCTATAGTGGGTCTATACAAATATTAGATGAGAGTTCATTTATATAGAACCTGGAGCTAAAATAATGAAAGTAAGGAAACTACTTTAGTCGCTCTTTCTACAAAAATAACCACCAGCCAAAAGCCTTGCATGTCTAGTTATGTGAGCTAAGTTATACCCACTGGTCGGGTAAGCCTTGCTGAGTATTAGTATACTCAGGGTTTGTTGCCACAATTATTTCAAGGCATGCAGACGTAGACTTGTCCCTGCTGCACCAAGTTCATCCGCCGGGATGCTGATGGATGGGAGGTTGTGGAGCCAGACGTTTAGTTAGGGATCTCCGTAGGGCACACTTTTGTTAGTTGTAGGCCCTCTTTCCTCTAGTTGAACCCGGATTTCAGTGATGCAAAGTTTGTAAATTATATATTTATTCACTCTTGGTTTGTAAAACTTAAAGTAAAGTATTATGTATATTTGTTGTATTTTCAAATATGTGTCGTGCTTGTACCATCTACGCCCACCTTTGCGTGGGACTATCGGTGATGTTTCGATCGGGACGTGAGTTGAGAAAGGATCGCCAAATTAAGCCGTTAAGCTAATGAGCCCGATGTGTTCAAATGACGGTCATTACGCTTAATTAGAGTTTTAATTTGGCGGTTCTGTCACAGCTGGTATCAGAGTCGAAACGCATCGAGAGTGGTACGAGCATGACTAGTTTCAAAGTTTTTCAAAAGTATAAAAATTTTTATTAGAAAGAACGTAGGGCGAGCATGCATCTTATCTATAGTGTTTTTGAGATTTTTCCATAGAAGTTGATGGGGGTGAGTTTAGGGTCTTAAGGACCTTTGTAAGTGACGTTCGGGTCGTAAGGTTGTATGGGCGCGACGCGAATGGGTTGTGAAAGCATTTCGGTCGGACCGGAGAACACTGTTAGGCAGTCCAAATGTGTTGCGCGGACGGTCCGGTCCTGACAAGCGGACGGTCCGCCGGACATTAAGGGAAATTTCCAAAACCGGTTGAAACTGAGTTGGGTTGACATTGTGTACAGCGGGCGGTCCGCCCATGTACTGCGGACAGTCCGCCATACCATTTTCGGCTGGACCAGGGCAGCTCGGTCAGACCAACTGGTTGCGCCAATCGATCGCCTGGCCCCGCCTGCCAGCATTATTCAGAATTGTTTTGAAGCTCTACATTCTGCATTGTGCCATGAATAGAAAGGATTAGTTACTACCGGTTCTGTCTTAGTTTATTTGAATGATGGAACTAACCTCGTCATGGTTGAATGCAGGATGGGAGAACCACGGAACCCTCCTGAGTTAGCCCAGGCCATTGCGGCCATGCTCACCGGTCGCGACGAGCAGACCGCACTCCTTCGTGAGCTCGTACAACAGGGCAGAGTGCCGCGGTCTGAGCCACACCACCAGCCACCTGTTCCTAGATACCAGGAGTTCCTGGGGACCCAGCCGCCGCTGTTTCACAAGGCCGACGAGCCATTGGAGGCCGACAGCTGGCTTAAGACCATAGAGTCCAAGTTCACGCTGTACCCCTACAATGACAACGACAAGGCGTCATTTGCAGCACAACAGCTCAGGGGTCCCGCACGTATGTGGTGGGACAACCACGTGGCTATGTTTCCTGCTGGCACTCAGTTTTCTTGGAATGAGTTCAAGGAAGCTTTTAGAGCACACCATGTTCCTGCAGGGGTCATTCGCAGGAAGCTCACCGAGTTCCTGGCCCTAAAGCAGGGTAACAACAATGTGATGCAATATGCCTAGAATTTCAACACGCTCTCACAGTACGCCGGTTATCACGTGGATACTGATGAAAAGAAGCAGGCGTGTTTCAGGCAGGGGCTTAGCAGCAAGCTCCAGGATCGCTCGGCGATGTTCAAGTTCAACACTTTTAGTGAGCTAGTCAATGGGGCTATCGTTCAGGAAGATGCCCATCTAGCTCACAAGACAGAAAAGAAGAGAAAGGCACCGGCAGTGGGATCTTCTAGCAGTGCTCCTCAGAGGTTTCGCTTGGTGCAGTCGGGCCCACAGCGAGCCCCCTTTCAGCACCAGCCACAGCAGCAGTGAGGGTATCGGCCACCTCAGTATACGCCGCCACGGGGGACAGTTAGGCCTCATGTTCCTCAGCAGAGTGAGCAGAAGGTGTGGGTGCAGCAGCCGGGGATGCGCCCCAATTTGTTTCTGTGCTACAACTGTGGACAGCTTGGTCACTTTGCACGGAACTGTCCAATGCCACCAAAGCAAGGTCAACAATCAAGCCAGCAAAACCAAAAGCAGCAAGTGGCTCACTTCAAGCCAGAGCAAGTGCACTATACCACCTTCGAGGCCATCCCTGAGGGAGCACCAGTGATGTCGGGTACGTTCTCTATTAACAGACACCCCGTTACTGTACTATTTGATTCTGGGGTGTCACACACATTTGTTAGCAAGGAATGTGTAAGCAGATTGGGATTAGAAGTGGAGAGCATATCCAGGTCATATAATATTCACTTACCCGGGGGGCACTTGATTACTAATCAACTTGTTAGACAAGTACCCTTGCAGTTACAGGGAAGGATTTTTGCCACCCAGTTTATAGTATTGCCATCCCAGAAGATAGATATTATTCTTGGCATGAATTGGATGGGAGTTCACAGAGTCATTCTTGACACTGTTTCTCGATCTGTGCACATTAACTCTCCTATTCATGGTTCGATGATCTTGAGTCTTATGAAACTCCGCCCCGTTGGTCCATGCGGTGCACCACAACGAGGGCAAGAAGCTAGAGGATATACCAGTGGTATGTGAATACTCGGATGTTTTTCCGGATGAATTGCCGGGCATGCCACCTGACCGTGCTGTGGAGTTTGCTATTGAACTGCAACCGGGCACGGCGCCAATCTCCAGGAGGCCATATCGGATACCACCTAATGAATTAGCAGAGTTAAAGAAACAATTACAATAACTGCTTGATAAAGGTTATATCCGCCCTAGCACGTCACCTTGGGGCTATCCTGCACTCTTTGTGAAAAAGAAAGATGAAAGCCTCAGGTTGTGTGTGGACTATAGACTTTTGAATGCCGTCACGATCAAGAATAAGTATCCACTTCCCCGGATTGATATCCTGTTTGATCAGCTATTCGGGGCCTGGGTATTTTTGAAAATTGATCTTCGCTCGGGCTATTATCAAATAAAAATTAGAGCTGAAGATATCCCCAATACGGCCTTCTCCACCAGATACGGGCTTCATGAATATCTGGTCATGTCTTTCGGGCTAACCAATGCCCCTGCTCATTTCATGTATCTCATGAAATCGGTGCTCATGCCTGAGCTAGATAAATTCGTCGTGATTTTCATTGACGACATTCTAATATTTTCCAAGAATGAAGAAGAGCATGCAGAACATCTTCGCATTGTGCTTCAGCGCCTGTGGAAACACAAGCTGTATGCCAAATTTAGTAAATGTGATTTCTGGCTCAAGGAAGTCCTGTTCTTGGGCCACATCATCTCAGACAAGGGGATTTCTGTTGATCCTAGCAAGATTCAGGATGTCAATTGGGAGACTCCAGAGTCTGTTTCAGAGATCCGGAGTTTCCTTGGGCTAGCAGGCTATTATCGCCGGTTTGTACCGGAGTTCTCTAAAATTACTAGGCCCATGACTGAGTTACTCAAGAAAGGGGTGAGATTTAGTTGGGATGACAAATGTGAGTAGGCCTTTCAGACTTTGAGAAGGCTTCTGACGTCTGCCCCTGTCCTCGCTCAGCCAGATATTACCTGGCCTTTTGATGTGTACTGTGATGCATCAGGTACGGGCCTAGGCTGCGTCCTTATGCAGGACCAGCGAGTGATTGCTTATGCCTCCAGAGCCCTCAGACAACATGAGGAGAATTATGCCACTCATAATCTGGAGCTGGCAGCAGTAGTACACGCATTAAAGATCTGGCGCCATTATCTTCTGGGCAATCATGTTCACATATACTCAGAACATAAGAGTCTTAAGTATATTTTTACCCAGAGTGAGCTCAATTTGCGCCAAAGGCGGTGGTTAGAGTTGATAAAGGATTATGATTTGGAGATTCATTACCACCCGGGCAAGGCTAACGTTGTAGCCGATGCATTGAGCCGCAAAGCCAGTTGCATCTCAGCCACAGTGGTGCATACGACTTTATGTCAGGAGATGGAGAAATTAAATCTGGCCATTGTATCTGAAGGCACCCTAGCCAACGTCACTCTCACACCTACACTTCGGGATCGAATTGTGGATGCTCAGAAAAATAATGTTGGCATGGAGAAGATTAGGCAGAGGCTTATGGAAAATGATCCTAAGGCTGCGTGTTTTCACCAGGATGGTGAGGGTGTGTTATGGTTTAATAGTCGTCTAGTAGTACCTAAGGACTTGGAGTTACGGAAGTAGATTCTTGATGAAGCCCATCTCTCTAGGTATTCCATCCACCTAGGCAGTAACAAAATATATCAAGATTTGAAGCAGCGATTTTGGTGGACACGGATGAAGCGGGAAATTGCTAAATACGTATCCGAGTGTGACACCTGCCGAAGGGTTAAGGCGAGCCACTTGAGACCTGCCGGCCCTTTGCAGCCCCCTGAGTATTCCCTCCTGGAAGTGGGAGGACATCAGTATGGATTTCATTGTCGGCTTACCTAGAACTTCTAAGGGGTATGATTCGATATGGGTTATTGTGGATCGTCTCACCAAGACCGCGCATTTTCTACCGGTAAAGACGACACATACGGCAAAACAATATGCACAATTGTGTATGGACCGTATTGTGAGCCTCCATGGAATTCCAAAGACAATCATTTCAGACCGGGGTACTCAATTCATAGCCCGGTTTTGGGAACATTTTCATGCCGCTCTTGGTACACAACTGATCCGTAGTTCAGCCTATCATCCTCAGACAGATGGCCAGACAGAGAGAATCAATCAGATTCTGGAGGATATGCTCAGAGCGTGTGTCACATATAACCAGAAATGGGATGAATGTCTACCGTTGGCCGAGTTTGCGTATAACAATAGTTATCAAGAGAGCATCAAAATGGCTCCTTTTGAGGCCTTATATGGACGGAAATGCAGAACGCCATTAAATTGGTTAGAAGCTGGGGAAAGGACTTTCTTTGGGCCGGACATGGTGAATGAAGCAGAAGAACAGGTTCGGGTCATCCAGGAAAATTTAAAGATTGCAAAATCCCGGCAAAAGAGTTACGCGGATAAGAAACGTCGATCTGTCCTGTTTCAAGTGGGAGATCATGTTTACTTACGGGTCTCTCCCATGAAAGGGGTTCAGCGATTCGGCGTAAAAGGAAAACTTGCACCTCGCTACGTTGGGCCATTTCTTATCATTGAGCAATGTGGGCCGGTAGCGTATCGCCTGGAACTTCCTGCTCAAATATCCGAGGTTCACAATATTTTCCATGTCTCTCAGCTCCAGAAATGTCTCCGTGTTCTAGAAAAGGTGATTGATATAGAAAAATTGCAACTGGAGCCCGATCTTGTCTCTCCGGAATATCCAATCAAAATTGTGGATCACAAGACCAGGGTCTATAAAGTGCAATGGAGCAATCACTCTGAGCGGGAAGCCACTTGGGAAACGGACGAATTTGTTCAATCCAAGTGTCCGGAATTGCTACAAGCCTATCAAGGTACACACCAATATCTAACTCTCCCTTTAGCCATTCATTAAATCTCGGGGCGAGATTTCTTTTATGGGGTAGGGTTGTAACACCTGCCTCGCGGACAGTCCACGCAGGATCGGCGGACAGTCCACCAGGCAACGCCCAGATATTTATCTGATGGTCGTGGGACCCACCTGTCATTCCTCTCTTCCTCCTCACTCCGTCCAGAGCCGAGCGGAGCTCGTGCGCTCGCCTCATCGGTGCCCCCTTCCGTTGATCTCCCTCCTCCGGCCACCAAACCTTGATTCATCGCGCGGGAACCTTCCTCGGCACCTCCTCCACCTTCCCAAACCCCTAGACCGGCTTCTTACGGCCGGAATCATCTCCGCCACCGCCGGTTGCCATTGGAGGTGCTTGAAGCTTTGCTCCACGTCGATCCGCTTCTCTGGTCGTCCTCCACTCGAACCGACCGCGGGAATGGATTCGTGGTGAGTTCCTTGTGCTCCCCAGTCTTTTCCCCTTCCGTGGTGTGTCGCCGGCGCCGGTGAACGGCCGCCGCCGTCACCGCCGCACTTGCTGCCGCTTGCGGCGCGGGTCAGAGGTTAGGTATCGCGGACGTTCCGCCTGGGAGGCGCGGACGGTCCGCCGGTCAGATTAGGTTTCGTCCAGAGACGATGTTGTCTCTGGTAGTTTAGCAAAGTTGATTGCGGACAGTCCGCTATAGGGGAGCGAACGGTCCGCTGTTGAACCCTGAAGTCTGTCCAGAGACGATGTCTCTGGTGGAAGTTCGCAGGATTGAACTGCGGACGGTCCGCCACTTGGGCACGGACAGTCCGCAAGTAGAATTAGGAATTGTTCCAAAGACGTTGTTGTCTCTGGTGGGTCGGTAGAATAGTACGACGAACGGTCCGCCACTTGGGCGCGGACAGTCCGCAAGGCATTCCAGTTGAAGTAACATAGTTTCATCATTGAGCGGCACTCATTTATTTCATATACATATGTGTAGCAGCCGCAGCTGAGGGCGCCGTATTTGAGGTGATTGTGGCACCGCAAGAGCAGCCGACGCAAGCCCAGGAGGAGAGGTGTGAGCACTCGGCCCATGGCCGTCTGACCCCAGTTCTGTGCAGCAGCCCGAAGGCAAGCCCCGGTGCACATCCTATTAATTTTAAATTATCACATCTATATATATATCTATTATTTGTGCATTATGTATAGAAATTGGTTGAAACCCTAGTTGCATGATCTCTAGGTATCCTTGAGTTTATACTAGTATGATAGGACGATAGTAATGCTATGCTTAAGAGTTCTCGGTAGAAGTCGAGTGACTTCTTATCACTCGCAAGATATAGGATATATGGAAGTCGAGTAATTTTCAGTTACTCGCGAGACATAGGTTATGTCTACTTAAATTACAGTACCTGAGTATTGAAATGGATATAGAGATGTGAGACCGGGCGGGAATGATGTATAGGTATGGCCGCAGGACAGGGTTCCTGGGTGCCTTAGCCCCGTCTGAGTCGATTAAGGACTGGTCGTTATCGGCAGTGCTGATCGGGGATTGAATTGTACTAACCGCATGCCGGGAGTAGGAGGTAGTCGAAACCGGTAAGCCGAGTACTGCCTTATTTCAAAAGTACAGAACTTCTACCCACCCCTTAGGGCGAGTCGAGTGGCTGCGGAGAATTGGGATGCATATGTTTACTTTTGGTGGTCTCTCGTAGGGCTCGGCTGACTATATGCAGGTGGGGCGGTTCTGTAGTTTGAGGCAGGGAGGAGAATGGTTGGCATGTATAGTCCGACGGGGCTAATGCGTGCCGTGTTGGTTAGGTCCACCTTGCAAGGTTAAATCGGATCGATTCGCCGTGTCTCGCGGTTATGAGGGCCTTGATCTCTTTGCTACATCGTAGCAAAATGTTAGAATGTGAGTTATGTATATTTATATAAAATATTGAGTACATTGAATTATTTTTGCTTGCACCACCATTATTGCTATAGTGGGTCTATGCAAATATTAGATGAGAGTTCATTTATATAGAACCTGGAGCTAAAATAATGAAAGTAAGGAAACTACTTTAGTCGCTCTTTCTGCAAAAATAACCACCAGCCAAAAGCCTTGCATGTCTAGTTATGTGGGCTAAGTTATACCCACTGGTCGGGTAAGCCTTACTGATTATTAGTATACTCAGGGTTTGTTGCCACAATTATTTCAAGGCATGCAGACGTAGACTTGTCCCTGCTGCACCAAGTTCATCCGCCGGGATGCTGATGGATGGGAGGTTGTGGAGCCAGACGTTTAGTTAGGGATCTCCGTAGGGCACACTTTTGTTAGTTGTAGGCCCTCTTTCCTCTAGTTGAACCCGGATTTCAGTGATGCAAAGTTTGTAAATTATATATTTATTCACTCTTGGTTTGTAAAACTTAAAGTAAAGTATTATGTATATTTGTTGTATTTTCAAATATGTGTCGTGCTTGTACCATCTGCGCCCACCTTCGCGTGGGACTATCGGTGATGTTTCGATCGGGACGTGGGTTGAGAAAGGATCGCCAAATTAAGCCGTTAAGCTAATGAGCCCGATGTGTTCAAATGACGGCCATTACGCTTAATTAGAGTTTTAATTTGGCGGTTCTGTCACAAGTTGTATCTGATTCGGCGATGTATCTGTCTTTTGCAGGTCCAGTTGTTTAAGTCATTTTAGGGTGGGTTAGGTAGGTGGGTTCCTACCCCTTCTAGTGCTGCTTGCTGCTTTGCTTGTGTTGTGTTGTGTTTGTGTATTTCTTCAATGTTTTTTTATTTTTAGTTCTTTGTGCTTTTATTTTGGTCAAACTTTGTTTGGTCATATCAAGATTGCGTTGTAAACTGCTTTCTTCTTAATGAAAAATATGCTAAGGCACGGTTACGAAAAAAACTTGAAGAATCGATGGACTAATTGCGACGCCAGAATCGGATCGGAGCAGGTAGCTAGAGTTTGATTGCTCGAGAAAAATGGGCTCATTTTTCCGCTGTTGATAGGGAAGTGTGACTGGAGGATGAACACGACCTCTTGGATCGGCAAGAGGCCAATTCATGGACGAGGTTAACCAGTGTGGAAAACGTCTTTGATTACTTAATCCACACGTACTGCTGGTTGATCGGGTTGGGTAGTTGTTTTGCAAGCTGGATTGCAATACTGAATTTGACTTTATCATTCCCGAAAAAAGTTTTTTTTATGTGGATGCGAAAAAGTTATTTAGGTCAGGTTTGGTTTTTTAAGTTTAAGTCATAAGTCCCGTCACATCGCACGTTTAAATACCAATTAGGAGTACTGGATATAGATTTATTACCAATCTAATTTCATAAGTTGCGACTTCATCACGGGACGAATGTATTAAATCTAATTGGTTCATAATTTGACCACTAATTGCTATAGTAACCGTCTGCTAATCGTGCATTAATTATACTTGATTCGTCTTGAGACCTAATTGCAACTTATGCAATTATTTTTATATTAAGTTGACATCCAAATATTTGAATTGACATCAAACATTCGATGT
Source organism: Panicum virgatum (assembly GCF_016808335.1). Taxonomy (NCBI): domain Eukaryota; kingdom Viridiplantae; phylum Streptophyta; class Magnoliopsida; order Poales; family Poaceae; genus Panicum; species Panicum virgatum. Next base: position 16,267,068 of record NC_053153.1, on the reverse strand, counting down.
CACAGCTACTTAAAAAACGAAACGAGACCTTAAGCTGACCTTTAGTCCTCATCATTTGACCTTACATACACTGAGAGAGAGAGAGAGAGAGCAAAATCAAATGCAATGGTAGCAGATCATCTATACACATCCTATTTAGAAACGATGATTGGTTCGACTTTGAAACAATTCGATGGCAACAAATTGTTGCATAGTGCAAGGACTTTCATGCTGAATAGTAAACCATAAAGTATCATTTTGACTCATCCCTAAGTGGTATCAACAACTACATTAATTATAAGATGACGCCATGCCATCATGGATTATATATAGTAGGTGATGCTCAACACTAAACCCATTTTAACCAAACATGTCTCTTGAATCTATTCATCATAGAGCATGTTTTCTTAAGTCAATGGAAATAAAATCATTGTTGACTTGTTCATTTGGCTTTCAAGAAACAGTATGAGGCAATGCCCCACGCGTAAGCAAAACAGATTGGTGATTTTTCACGAGATACTGTTAAACACTATGGTGATTTTGCAACTGCAACAAATATTTATTTATTATGTTATTATAGAAAAAACATATAAGTGATAACTCCCTGCAGTGGATATGCGCAAGTGTGCAAATACCTTTTCCTTTATTTTCATCAAGCTAGCATTTCCAGATTCAACAAGAAAATGGAAAAATTATCGAGAGCAGTTTCCGTGCCCCAGGGTACATGCCCCCACAAGAATCCGCCGTCCAGTGCATGGCTGTCTCGGGATGTGTGCAAGGATGCTGGTTAATTCGATCATCTAAACAATGTTGTTTGTTGGTTCGTTAGGCTAAACTTTTCACACTATTCATAATTTTTGAAAAAGTTGTTTGTTGCTTTATATCAGTGCACTCATCATCTTTTATCTTCTTCCGGTTGTTTTCTTCCACTACATTTGTCTTGCTCCACCCACCCGACCCATACACACAACACAACATGGATATTAGATCTTCACATCGATTCAGCAACATGGATATTTTCTCTCGATAAAATGATCCAAAGGAATTATTAAGAAGCAGTGCTCGATAATTTTGAAACTTGCAAATGAACTTTATTTCATTGATTCTCTCTTACGCACCCTACTTCGTTCACTAGATGAGCAGAAAGCTCTAAAGTCAAAACTGAGAAGTTCTCTAGTTTGCAAAATACAATCTATTTTGGGATAAATTTCAAACTCTAGATGTGCAATTATTTTGGGACAGAGAAATTAAGATTTGTCAATCTTTGGCCGGATAAACATCAACACTGTAGTTTACGCACATGCCATAACATGCCGTTCAGAGTAACGGCGGGGGTGACCTAACTACAGCATATGATCTTCTAACAAAAAATGGGCAATAGTCGTTCAAGATTGAAAAAGAAATTTTAAGGGGGGTTCTGGCACTATAAATTAATCCCAACTCAATCATTCTGTACATATTAATCCTACCCTGTTCTGTGCTGCGGTTGCAGCTGCAAATCTCCAGATCCATTTGACAACTGATCCGGGTCTTCGATCGCCGGCGCAACCTGCGTCCCCGACGGCAGGGTGTCGCTCCTTCCTCCCCACTCCCTTACCCTCTCCTCGGCCCGCATTGCCTGCAGCATTCACGGTTCAGATAATAAACTCTTTGACTTCTTGACAGTTCGTCAGTCTAGGACTGCACCTGTTTATCCCACTTGGTTCTGTAGGAAATGAAGAGGAGTATGGCCGTCTGGAGCAGAGTGCCCAGTGTCATGCCTACCCAAATCCCCTGCACATTTTGAAGCACATTTCACTACATATAGTTTCTGAATATCCAGATGCTAACTCTGATCAGACTGAATTTTGTTTACTCATCAGACGTACCATTGCATCCATCTTGAGCTTGAACCCGAAGAGGGCAGCCAGCGGGATGCCGACGAGGTAGTAGCTGCCGATGTTGACGAACGCCACGAGCGCCTGCCACCCTGCCCCGATCGCCACGCCCGAGAGCACGGGCTGGATGCTGTTGAGGAAGATGGAGCCGGCGAGGAGGTAGCCCAGCTTGGCGGCCTCCCTCAGCACGTCCTCGTCCTCGCTGAAGAAGCGTGGCAGCCCGGTCCTCCAGGCCATGAACACGGCGAAGAAGACGGCGCCGATGGACCCCGATGTCAGCACCGCCATGATCACCGAGAACCTGGCCGCCTTGGGCCGGTTCGCGCCCAGCTCGTTCGACACCCTCACGCTGTGCAGCACAGCTTGGGCGTCAGCTATCAATCGAGGACCGATCGAGCTGAATGATGCTCGAGTAGCTAGTCGAGTTCCTGTGGTAATTATTAGTTACCTGACTGCTGCGTTAAATCCCAGTGCAACCATCAGGGTCCAGAGCTGGTAATTGATGCTGTAAATTTTTCAAACAAATTACAGTTGGTTAAATTATCCTTTAAATCATAAATAAATAGAATCTGTATGAGGATAGGTCACGGAGGGAGAACAACTGTTGGTGGGTTGCTCACCAAATGGACATGACGTCAATCTGAAGTTGCGCGTTGTTCAGGAAACCCACAAGGAGGAGCACCGCAGTGTAGTACCAGAGCTCTAAGCTGTAATAATGGGTTAATTATGTGAGTTCAATCTGAATTGCTGGTTCAGTAATTAACCACACACAGATAATAAGGAACAGGTGTGCCAAGTGCCAACCATAGCATGACGGCGGACGCGAGCGACAGCTTGACGAAGGCGGCGAGGTTCTTGAACGCGAGCATGGAGAAGCCCCGCCACGCCTCCGGGAAGCAGCCGGAGACGAGGTACCCCATCTGCGCGAGGATGATGAGCCACCAGGTGACGTTCCCGACGATGGCGGCGGCGAGGAGGCCGTGGCCCAGGCGCGTGACGAAGACGTAGTTGAGCGCGACGTGGACGGCGAGCCCGGCGCCGGAGATGAAGGTGACGACCCACACCCGGCTCTGCGACTGGAAGAACTTCTGCAGCGGGAAGTTGGCGGCGTAGGCGAAGAGCTGCGGGACCACCCAGCGGCAGTAGGTGCCGGCGACGGCGGCGATGTCGCCGGGCTGGCGGAGCGCGCGCAGGATGGGGCCCGTGAAGAGGTACGTCGGGGTGAGGACCAGCGCGGTGGCGCCGCAGATGATCCAGGAGCGCTGGATGTAGACGCCCAGCATGTCCACCTGGCCGGCGCCCACCGCCTGCCCGCACAGCGTCTCCAGCGCGCTGCCCATGCCGAGCTGCCATGGATCGATCAACACAGCGTTAGCTTGTTGTGCACGCGCGCCGGCGCGGGAAAGTTCAAATTTCTAATAATCCGCAAGCTTGGTTAATCCGCAAGTGTTACGAAATACTTTTTATTACACGTTATCTATGTAATAGCTAGACTGTAGTACCAAGTTGTGTGAATTCATATTTCCCTCTCAATAAAACAACCAAATCATCAAATGAAGTTTCAGTATTTTTTCCTATCTGCTAAGTACATGGTTGATGAAATTCTGTTTTTTTTAAGGCAATTTAGACGTCTAGAACATGGTTGTTTCGTAACCACAGGGGTAGGTAGTAGCATAATAATAATCCATTGGCCAGCTAGCTAGACGTACGACACGAGACAGCTAAATTAAGAACACTTTTCACACCTTCGAATTAGAAAGGAGGACAAAGAACGCATCCGTACGTACGTAATACAGTTCGCGCATAAATGATTCGTAATTGTGTCTAAGCATATTGGACGGCAAATATCATATTTAGCGCGTGGACAAAGTCAAATAAAGAAACAGGAAACGCCTGCGCTAGCCCCGGCCGGTGCCCGCATTGTTTGTTGTTGCCGGTAGCTGGGAAGAAAGAAGAGGCGGCAGAGAGAGAACACCGAACGCCTAGCTAGTTCTCATCGATCGAATCCACCATCTACTAAGCAGAGGCCACTTTCTCGCCTCCGGCACCTACTCATCTACTAAGAAGAGGATCGGATCGGAGCCACAAGCTAGCACAAGAACGCATCACGGCCGTGACACTGATTATGAGCTAGCTAGTGCGTGAGCGCGCGCGGACATGCGTGATCTGGGTGCTAGCTAGCTACTGCTATCGAGAGTGCGCTAGTTCCATCAACTTCCGGAGGGTCTAGATCGATACTAGATGAGTAGATAATTTGGGTGAGACGCAACCGATCCATCTCCTCCGATCCTGATGTGCCGGCCGTTCGTTGCATTGCTTGCTTACTTTTCCAGCTTTATCGGGCCTGCTACTCCTCCTTCCGTTCCAAATTATAAATTATTCTAATTTGTTTAGAAAGTCAAATTATTTTTATATTTGATGAAAATCATGGAAAAGATTGTAAAAATTTATAGCACCAATTAGATATATACTATAAAAATATATTTAATAAAAAAATTATTGATACTTATTTAATATTATAAATGTTAGTACTTTATTGTATAAATTTGATAAACTTGAAATGTTTTGACTGTCGGAAAAAATTAAAGTAACTCACAATTTGGAACAATGAGAGCAGCTAGCTCGTTCGGGGGTGGTTGGGTTCACTTGGCGTTCCATCCGCTACACACATGACGTGAAAACTAAAGCACTCAGACTAGCTGCCACCGTACCCTTTCCTCTTGGATTATATTCTCTAGCTAGCTAGCACACGAAGGTTCTCGCGAGAGTAGCTAGCTAGGTTTAATTATTATTATAATCAAGTTACTTAGCTTTATTTATACGAATGAATACAAATTTGTTTCTTTATTAGGTGGACGCACGCATATATTCCCTCCCCCGGTAAACTCGTCGTCTCATCGTTCGTTGAACGTACCCTCCATCCACAAAGGAACAAATCGCATAGTATGCGAGAACGGGCGATTTGTATAGATGGAGACGTGCAAACCACTTCACCCCACCACCACTGATATGATCAATCGGAAGAATGCCAGCAGCAAGAACGCAGCTGCATCAGCTTAGCTACATCGTTGCGTATGAACGTAGGTGGAGAAACAAACAGAGCCAGCGTACGTGTATTACTATGCATCGCATCATCTACTGCTGCGGCCTGCGGGCGTGTGTATCAGCAGGCGCAGGTAGCAAGCTGGGCATGCATATATACTTTACTTAATTATCAGACCGAGAGCTGGCCAGCGGCGTGCACAACAATAAGGGGGCCGGGCAATTCATTACCAGGGCGCCGTAGGCGAAGCCCTCGATGACGTTCTCGACGACGGTGACGGCGGCGAGCTCGACGGAGCCGATGTGCCCCACGAAGCCGACGGTGACGAAGCCGATGGAGAACTGGAAGACGGCGGTCAGGATGGCCGGGAACGCGATGTGCCACAGCAGCTTCGACTCCTGCCAGCTCTTGCTCACCACCGCCTTCCCCATTGCCGCCCGGCCGGAAGCTCGCTCTCTAGCTGTCGTCGGGGGATCGAGGGGAGAGGACAGAGGACCGGCGCGGCGGGGGGCTCTGGCAGGTGGCCGCAGGCAGCAGCTGATGGCGTTATATATAGGCTTCTCTCTCTCCTAGTCTAGTTCGGTGGGAGGGGCTGTGTGTTGAGTAAAGCCTGCCTGGGCCACCGGCTATGAATGATCGATGCTGCTTGGGAGGGCAAGGGTTTGGTAGGCGTACGTGTACGACCGCAATTGAGCTAGTTTTGTACAAGTACGAGTTTCCTTTTTAAACTTTTCTGAAATGGTATTCATCTGGGCTTTATATGTGTGGAGTGCAAATAGTACCGCCGCTTCAAAATATATGTCGTTTTCGGAGACTCTACCCTATCAGACTTGTTTAACTTCAAGTCTTCAACCACCATTAATATAAAAGTTTCACGTAATATTTTCTTATCTTTATTTCAAACGCCCTATTATAAAAATTGTTGTACCTTGCAGATCGTGATGACACCACCTTAGTATTCTGAGATCAGTTTCAGTTTATAGTTAGTTATTGTGCTGGTTGAATCTTAGAGGGACGAAACTCCTCTCTCATCTCGTAAGACTCCCCCCTTATCTATCTTTAGAGTAAGTATTATAAGATGACGTATAGGCAGGTTGTATAAGTTGCCACATTGTGAACATGGGCGGATCCAACTCGCTACTATAGGGGTTGAAGCCTTCTTCTTCCTGTTCTCTTACCTACTTTCTCTTCTATTCTCCTCTAATTCTTCCTTAACTTTCTTCTCCCTTCGCTCTCCTTGTTCTAATGGATGTAGAGTAGCAAGTAGGGGGCTTGAGCCCCCTAGTCCCTCTTAGATTTGCCATTGGCGGCGAAGGAGTGAGGAGAGGAGCGAGGGGGCAAAGTGGTCTCTTACAACCTATTGAGACATAGATTCCAAGATACTTTGCGAGAGGATAAGGTGTGCCACGTATTAATGATGGAAATTATACCAGCAACAGACAATTATACGAGTTGGTTGTTGGATGGGCTGCAAATGATGTGGCACTAGTATATATAAAGCTAGCAATCGGCTAAATTATTAGCCATGCTATTATAATGACATCCAAGTCAGCCAAAATTGCTGATGTGCTTAGTGGCGGATCTAGAATTTAGATTTAGGGGAGCTCATTTTTCTCTTGTTCCTTTTCCCTCTATTTTTCTGTTTCTTCCTCATTTTCCCGTTCGTCCTATTGATTCATGGTTTTTTTAGCATCTCTTGATTCATGGTTAAAAATTGTAGAGGGGGGCTTGGGGCCTGTACCCCCCCCCCCTCCAATCACATCCCTGGCTCCACCACTGGATGTGCTATGCTATTTGATATTTATAAAACTTCACACAAAACTTCCATTGAGATTGGCATGATAAAAAAAGATCCTACGAGGTAATACCTCAAACAAATCACATCCATCAATTTTTGAAATAAATAAATATCAAAGTAATTAGCATAATTAACAGAAGAATGTAAATCACGGAATCATGCAGCTCCTCACGCGTAGAGAAACAGAAACGCGTGTCACCATGAGAGAGAAAAACACCACCTATCATGTGTCACCATGACACCTTGAGCATAATGCAGCTAGTTTCTTTTAAGTAATGTGCATAATGCGACTATCAATTCAATAAAAATGTCATTATAATGTCTCGCTCAAGGTGCAACGATCACTTATCTGAAAAAAAATTATTGCACCTGTCACGATGTCACCTAATTAATGTCACGTTGCCTCACGTTATTAGAAGAAAAAGCATGTTTTTGCGTCATTTGGTAAAACAAAATTACAAAAATGTCACGTTGACAGTTTGTCACGTTACCTCACGTTCTTAGAAAAAAAAACGAAGGGGAAAACTTGTCACGTTACTTGGTGAGGGAAAAAAGTTTAGTTGGATCTAATTGGAATTATTTTTCCTATTTCTTAAAAAAATTATATTCAATCTAGTGAGATGATGATATTTTTGATAAGTGGTCAGCATTAACCAGTGAGACGATGATATGTTTGATAAGATGGCGAGGAAGAATTATGAGTGATAGATATTGTTTTTGTTTTTTGTTTTTTTTTGAAGGAGTGATAGACAGTTAATACTGCTGAGAAGGAGTGATAGAGATTATGAGTGGTTAGCAATAGCATGTAACAATATTATCTGATGAATAAAGCTTGCCGGCATGGCTTTTAAAAAAATGTACCCGCACATTGGGGGGAGGTTGAGACTTGAGAAGGAGGATCAGGGCGAGCGGTTGGGGCGGGGCCCCTACGGCCGGCGGTGAGAGGTGCTAGCTGCTGCTGCTCCGACCGGGGGAGGTCAGGTCAGTCGCCGTCGCCGTCGCCGGCGTGGTAAGGTCAGTCGCCGCAGATGCGGACGGTTGGTTAGGCAGGAACCCCGAACGCGACGGCCGGCGGCAGGGGTCTGGTTGGCCTGCGGCGTCGCATCCACCAGATCGATCCGGCACTGTGGCACCACAGTGACAGATGCGTGAAAGTCTTCGTTCTCCCGGCTGCCATTATATTGTCCCTGTGCGTTCTGCCACACGAATCGAGCGCCGCCACTGCCCGTCGCAACCCCTGCGAGATCGAGTTCACGCTTGCTAGCTTTCAGCTCCCTGCTGATGCCTGATGGTAGATAGCTGTGTTGGTGTTGTCTGTTGTCAGGGCTGTTGGTGGGTTGGGTGGAATCCGGCGCCGTTCCGGCAGTATACTGGGTGCTACTCCAGCGAGGCAGCGATCGAACGATGGAGGAGGGTGGCGATGCACCAGCCGTTGCAGACCGGTCGAGATCGAGCAACGAAAGCTGTGCGGCGCGAACGAAGCATCTCTCCTTTCCCGATCCGATGAGACCTGCTTGCAGAGAACAGACGGTTAGATCGAGCAGCGTCTGAACCTCACATCACCCCAACACCGGAGTTTTTTTTTCTTAATGCAACGGTATATAGCTCTCCTGCGTATTTTTGGAAAAAAAAATCGTGCAATCAGTTTTGTGTGTCACGCGACACGAGTAGTCTTGTAATCATACGTCCTGTATATAGTTTTTTTTAAGCGAACATGCTCCTACGCCTGCATATATATATATATATATATATATATATATATATATATATATATATATATATATATATATATATATATATATGTATAGTTAAGTAACGACTTACCTAAACCACATCATGACATCACGGATCAGGTTCTATCTGCTCAGTCTTCTTGCAGGTCATCTGCTTCTGCTCGACGAAGAAACGGGCCAATCAATCGATGCACCCATGATCAAAAGATTAATGCAATCGATCTGCCAATATACTGCCATTTCGCTGGCTGTTTGTTTAACCCTCCTCTAATTATTATTATCCCTGTCTAGCACTAGCTTCATCATTTTTGGATGGTTAGATCGAGGCGAACGGGCTTGTCTCGGCAGATTTGAGACGCGCAGAATCTGCTGTCGTGGCCAATAAGGCTTTAGTTTATTTAATTTGGACCTGCTCAATCAAAAGGCCAGCAACTAGAACTAGACAAAAACCACGCTAAAATAATTTAAAAAAAGGGAAATACAATAAGGTAAGCTAGACAACCAGCAGCTTCACAGCTGCTCGATCTTGGCGACCGAACGGCCGGCCGTCTCTTCAAGTGGACGTGCGGGCTCGTTAGCATGCAGCTTAACTTAGTTAAACACACGCATCCAAATTACGAGCGGCAGAATAAGCTGCATACTTATATGCATGCTTATAGGGGTGTCAATTGGTGATCTTATTTATGTACTTCTTCAATTCTTTTGAGTTCAAAATTTTATACTAATTTTTTAAATTGAGATCTCATTTTGAAAAGGAAGTATAAATTTTGAACTAAAGAGGATTAGAGGGACACTTAAGGGTCACCAATTAACATCCACACATGCTTATTAATTGCGCACCCTCTTTGCAAGGTAGCTCTTGTTTAGATGCATAAAATTTTAGGTGTAAAGTACTGTAGCACTTTCGTTTGTATTTGGTAATTATTATCCGATCATGGGTTAACTAGACTCAAAAGATTCGTCTCGCAAATTATAGACAAACTGTGTAATTAGTTATTTTGTTTAGCTATATTTAATATTTCATGCATGCGTTCAAAAATTTGATGTGACAGATAATCTTGTAAAGTTTTGGAATTTTGAAGACAACTAAATAAGAGGGGGTAATACCCACAGCACCCACTTCACCTTTTCTAAGCGGGGAAAGAATCAAACGACCATAATGAAGACACTCACTATTCACTACTCTTGATTCAGCATACTTCCACTCTAGTGTAGGAACCGATGTAGGGCAGATACACCCAAACTGATAGTATGGGGAATGCTCTGAAGTTTTAATATTAATTATAAACCTAATCAAGTGTTCATACATGTCTATTGTAAAAGAGACAACTGTAGTTTCGTGAGAAAGAACATGCTTCCTCTTAAACTAGCTGGGTGTTTGTTGCACGTGTTTTCATCATCAGTGTAATCCAAGACTTGTCGACGATCGGCGCCAATTTGTCCTTGCGGTCGTACTGGACCGGTGGACCGTGGACCATGGCGCGAGCAACGGAAGTACTGGCGATGACTGCGGTTTTTTTATTTTTATATTTTTTATTTTCGTTTTTTACAAAAAAAATATATTTTCGTGTTCGAAATTTACATGAATATACCCCGGCCGCCCCGCTGCCGGGCGGCCGGGACCTGGCCGCCCGGCAGCCGGGCGGTAGGGGCTTATCTGCAAAAAAAAGTCGACAAAAAATTGCGCCGAGGTCCCTGGAGGCCCGGCCGCCCGGCAGCGGGGCGGCCAGCCCTCCAGGCCGCCCGGCAGAGGAGCGGCGGGCCCTGGCCGCCTGCCTGCGGGGCGACCGGCCCCCTAAACACTATATAAGGTTTTTTTTTCCGTGATTTAATGAAGGACAAGTTAGGCGCGGGAGGAGTTAGCGGCCGAGATCCCGCCGACGATGATGACGACTACCGCATACAGAGTAAACTTCGTGACACGCTCGTATAGCTCAAAATAGGGACCATAGTGTATCTAGCTGTGAGTATGAGATCACAGGTTGCCACTGCTCAGCATGGCGATCACGGGTTTCCCATATGTCGCATTGTTTGCCCAGACAAACGTGACAAAAGACGACAGCCCAATAGCAGTGCTCTTTCACCATTTCAAAAAGATGTAACAATACGGCAACCACACCAGCTCACCTTCAAAGCAGTCCCAAGAAGAAGGGCCCTGCCCCTTCGGCACCACTGTCTACACCACCTGCAATGGGTGGATACTGCGGAGAAGGCTCAACACAGTTTGCTAAGTGGGGGTACGGCTACTAGGACTACCTAGTGCTAGTGACATGCTGCATTGTTGTGTTTGTTGTGTTTTTTTAAATTACCTAAGGCATGTTAGTTTAGTTCAGAATCTGTTTACCGTAGTTGCAACGGATTCTGCCATGCCACTGTATAGCTGATGTGTGTTTCATTAACGTTGTATTATGATGTAATTCCTATGGTTTACATTGTGTAATGCAATTTTTAGTTCTTAATTCTTACCGTTACATTTGATGTGTGGTTCACAGTATTCTAGTCTCCTAAAAAGGTCCGAAAATATTAAAGGCAAGTTCGAAGATTCACTAGATTGCTTGTGCGTGCGTGGCACCTCGGCGCCGTGATCTGTGGCGTCAAGACATGTTATCTCGGCGCCGACCCCCAGGGTCTATTTCTGCAAAAAGTTACAAAAAGGGCACATACGTGAAATTTTTTCGCAAAAAAAGAGCTAAATTGCAAAAATTACGGCCGGTCACCCCGCAGCCGGGCGGCCAGAGTCGGCCGCCCCGCTGCCGGGTGACCGGCCCCCAGGGACCTGCGCGCAATTTTTTCTGCGAAATTTTTTTCAGAAATGCCCCTGCCGCCCCGCTGCCGGGTGGCCAGGTCCCGGCCGCTCGGCAGCAGGGCGGGCGGGTATATTTCTGTAAATTTCCAAATCAAAAATATATTTTTATAAAAAACGAAAATAAAAAATAAAAAAATAAAAAAACCGCGGCGATGACTGGCGTCTGGCGAGCCCCCGCGAAAGAGATGGGGGCGTGGGCCACCGGGGCCTGTTAAGTCTTTTGTTTCCTTTTGTCACTGGCCCTGGGCATGGAGTGGACAAAACCATAGCAACGGGCAAAATACCTTTCGATGGAGAAGAGCGCTGGACACGGTCTTCTTGCGAGTGGACCGGCCCGTTGGGAAGCAAGCCCTGTACTGGGATGGGCCCAAACATTGTTTTTGTTTTTCTCATGATCCATGTCGTTTCAATTTTCCAAAAAAAGAAATTAAACTGCCCTTTTTAATAAAAAATCGCGTATGAGCACTGTGACCACATGGGTAGAACTTGAGATCAGTAAAGCTACTATGGACATCTCTCTCTCGACAAGCTTGATTGTTACCTTTCAGAGAATAATTAGAGGGAATGACTGTAACAATCAAGTAAAAATCTTTGATGGTGTCACCCGGTTTTAGAGTCAATAATATAAAGTCATATGCAGAGTTGGCCGTCCCCTCTTAATGAAAAATGTGCTCAGGCACGGTCGCGAAAAAATATGCAGAGTTGGCCGTTACAAAAATTTGAGTGACTGGAAGGTAATAATCAGCAGATTTTGCCAAATCAATGGCAATAGGAAAAATCGGCTGAAAACCAGGAATCAGTATCACTCCTGCCATTAAACATAGAGACATGTTATGGAACTAAAACATGTTCTTTGTCTGCCTGGAAGCTAGCGAAACTATCGTAGATGTGTCGAGCAAACTGGAGAGTTGTTGTCGAAGCTTGATCTGCAAAAAAGATAATGCATACATTATGTAGCATAGTGCAAAGATACCGAGTTTTACTCAGTAATAATGTGAAGATATCAGAATTATTTGGTGAAAAAACAAAGATACTGAATTATATGCAGTGATAAAAATGAAGGTGACCCGTTGATCTTTTGTTTTAGGCCATTTAAATCCCCCTAGTAGCCCACTCCTTACATTTAAACATATGGCCCCATTGTAGCCTTCACTCATACTGTGTATAAATCGCTTAGATCAAGACCGAAGACTCGAGACTTCACGGATTAGGGCAGAATACTTACTCGAGCTGATTAGCGGCAAAAAAAGAGAGGATAGTGCGTAGAAAAAGATAGTCAGCATGCGACAAAGAGGGTGCACATCGTGCATAAATTAGTTGGCGAGAGCGCGGGTTGCACACAAAGTAGTTGTCGAGGTGTAACTTTGGAGGGTGCCCGTCAAGAGACGTACACAGATAAGTAGTCAGTGCAATGGCCGACCTTGTGGAGAACAAGTTGGAGAGAGGTATAAGTGATGATTTAGCATGATTCGTGGACGATGTGTTGACAAAGCTGTGGTGGTGGTTGATGAAGCCAACTAGTCAACATTGATTCTGACTAGTTGATTGAGCAAATTCATCACTTGAAGACTCGTCCCTAACTATTTTGTAGTTGAGACGAGTACTTGAAGTCGACGACGGCGTGTAGACATTGTAGCGCGAGTTGAGGTCGAGCTGAGTATAGTCGAGATCATTGCCGCGACGTAGTCAGCTTAAAGATCCGACATCAAACTCGACGAATTGATCAGTCGCGTGAAGTGGATAATTTTGATGACGAGGTCCTTCAAACTCGCCTGATGATCTTGACGATCAACCCCATGGTGAGCGCCAACTATCGGTACTTTTACCGCCAGCCTACCAAGGGATACTCTATGTGGTAGGGATCCCTCTCAACTCTGCTAGCTCATCTGGTGTAACTTGGTAGGCATAAGTGATGATTTAGCTTGATTCGGTCTTTTTTTATAATCTTATTGTACTAGCTCTTAATAACTAAGGGCCGGGGACCGGCCGCCAAGGAATCGCAGGTGCTGCTACGAGATTTGCCGTCGGCACGCTGCATATGCAGACCCTAGGTGAAACAATTGGCAATGCGACAACAATTACAACAACATGCTATTAACAGTGTGTGGATCTAGAAATAAACATAGAAAATAAATGAATTTTCGGTACTATAACATCGCTAGGGATGTCGATTGGGCAGCGCAACCGGCGCGACAACACTGGGCCATCCATTTTGAGAGGCCACCAAAATTAAGGTACATAGTAATTGCTAATAAACATTGCTAATTTCATTAACCTAAAGTCCAAAAGACCAAGGGCCCAAGGCCAGTCCGTAAGATGCAAATCAACTAATCAAGAATTCAAGGGACGTTCATGAGTGACGACTTGTCTTCCTCTCTCGACGCCGCCAGATTGGACACCCCAATCGCGTCCGCCAGAGCTGGCCCTGCTGTCTGCTGCCGTCGTGTGAGCTCGCGAGTTGTCGTCGACCATCGGAGTCAAGTGTTGGCCGTTGAGTTGCCGTCGCCGGCTCGCCGCTGCCTGGTGACGTGTTTCTGGAGGTCTGGGATGTGGAGCTCGCTGAGGAGGCTCGGCTCGGCTCGAAGCCGGCTCGCGAGCCTGGCACAAAATATATACTATGTATTTAGTATACACATTATAAGACATTGACTAGTGCATATAAATATATAAAGCGCATACATGTGTTGAAATGAAAATAATCAATAAACAATAATCATATTAAGCATAGATATAAATTAATATTGATATTGTCACACCACATGTTAGGGTTAGAGTGTTTCACAATAGCCTATGAACCATTATAAGCCTCAGTGGACTGAGCTCGCAAGCCGGCTCGCGAGCCACAGCGAGCCGGCTCGGCTCGTCATTTTCACGAGCCTGAGAAGTAGGCTCGGCTCGGCTCGTTGGAGGCTCGCGAGCCGCTCCGAGCCGAGCCGAAGCGAGCTCAAGCCAGCTCGCGAGCCTCGAGCTATTTTTCCAGCCCTACGCACATCAAAGTAAGTAGTTGATCGACTGATCACAATCTCACGCGTCAAGTGTGAAAACCGCAGTAAAGGTTTCCAAATCCCTGAAGGTATGAAGGCGATCACGTGGTCAACAGAACCCCAAAGGCAAAGGCTATACCTTCGCGGGCATATGAGAAGCGTGATTTTGAAGCAGTGAATAATTGGTATACTTCAACCTCCACGAACAGTGGCGGAGGACGACAAAAAATTTAGGTGTGGCGGCGTGTTGCCGGTCACACCTCGCCTCCAGCCGTTGGTCCCCCGCGCCGGCCACCGCTGCCACCCGCGCCGCTGCGTTGCTCGTCTTCTTCACGCTCGAATTGTGCAGACCCGCTCCACCTCCACCACCACCGCTTCCCGCTGCCCCGTCGCCGGCGTTGACCCTGCTACCTCGGCCGGCGGCCGCTGCCGGAGCCCGGAGAGAGACGGAGCTTGATGGCGCTCGACGCATCGCGGCGGAGCTCCCTGGAGCTCGAGTTCACCGCCGCGCCGCACCACTGACGGGATCTAGCGCCGCGCTCGCCGGCAGAGGAAGGGGCCGCGAGGTATCTGGCAATGTAAGGCCCCGCGCCGCCACCGCCCACCGCCGCAGCAGCCCCACGCGACGGCCGGGGGATGGGAGCCGACCAGCCGGGGAGGGGGTGGGGGCAGGGGTGCCCCCCCCCCCCCCGGCAGGGACAAGGGGCGACGCCGGCGAGAGGAGGCCCTCCCTCCAGCCCGCTCCCTCGCCGAGCCGCGGTCCGCCCCGGCACGCCCGTGCTCTTCCCTCGCCCTCGCCCACGGTCCGTCCTCGCCGCGCCGTGCTCCACCCTCGCCCGCACCATGCTCCGCCCTCGCCGCGCCGTGCTCCGTCCGCGCTTCCGCCTCTCGCTGCTTCGGGGGCGGCTTCTCTTGAGCCAGCCATGGATGCTCCGCCGCCACCAGCTCCTCCGCCCCTGGGCTTTAGGTATGGCGCGCGCCATACCGGGCCATAACAGGCCCTCCGCCCCTGTCCACGAAATAACGATCTGACCTGGAATATTTCCGAAATATTCCAGATAGGTAGGGGTATTTCAAGAATGATGTATCGAAGATTGAGAGTATAAATACCCCCTTCTTACTTTTACTGTGCAGCTTAACTCTTGATATACTGCCATATTCTGTGTAACCTTGAGAGCTTGAATCTCCCTTCCTTTTGGCTTGGCAATCACAACTCAGTGGCCTGTTTGGTTAGAAGGGGGGAAAAAATTTCATCAAAAGTATCCCTCACTACCGGATTTCGCGGCGGCACTCGGCAAAGCCCTAATTGCACTCAGCAAAGGGTTTGCCGAGTGCCGCCCACGGCAAACGCCACACGGCAACCAAAGACTCGGCAAAGCCAAGTTTGCCGAGTGTTTTTTATCGGACACTCGGCAAACCCTTTGCCGAGTGCTGAGTTGGCTCAGCAAAAAAAAAGTTAGGGGCGACGGCAATTAACAGTAACGGAGGGAGGTTTGCCGAGTGTCTAGACCAAGGCACTCGGCAAAGAATAAAAGTTTGCCGAGTGCCACAACTATGACACTCGGCAAAGAGATAAAAAAGCTAAAAAAATATATTTACAAACACAAATCTGCATCCATGATTACAATTTTTTAAACCAATCAAAAGAGATAAGAAATTAATATACAAACTTGTATGTTTCTGTTACCACCTTTGAGCTATTTCAACAAAATGAACAAATGATTACTTATGCATATGTGCAAACTCAATTCTAGGCTGACTAGCAAGCCAGAAGTAACTATAAATGACATCATTAAGTGATTTGCAATGATTTCTAAATGTAAAATGCATATAATGGATATCAACTAAAATAATAGGCATATGTTGACACAATTTGTAGCTTAGCAGCTACTCTGTCATTTCTGTTTTGCTGGACAACAGCAGGAGCATTTTTTAGGCAGTAAATCCTCAGTTAGAATGCACCCTCCTGCATATGAAAAAAAAACAGAACACCCACAAATACCTAAAACTATTTGAATTGCATATTTCTAGCATATCTAGTGGTACAAAATAAGATATATGTCAACATAAAGCTAAGACCATAGATAGATATATGTACAGAAGTTATTTGAGATCACTATACTCTACATTAATCCAAAGTTACTATTTCAGATGAATATGAGAAATTTTAGATGCCTTATTTCCACTATCCTTCAACATGGCAACAAAGTACCTTGAAGTAGGGAAACAGCAAACCATCCTTATTTAAGTCCTAGTTTAGCATGTGTACCCTGCATCAAAGAAATGCAATATAAGAACCATCATATTTGATTTTCTATAAAATTGAGAACAAGACCCAACCAATATACTTGCTACTGATGAATTAATAGCTACAACACTTCATCATATTTGATCGATTCATGATGCAAAATACAAACACATCCTCAGATTTGTTCATTCATTCATTCATCCAGACTGTGATAATAAACTGCTAGCCTGATCTCTCAGGAAAAAAAGGAATATTTCCGAGGAATCTAAAAATTGAGGAATGCTGAGATTCCAAAATGCCAAATCAAATATGTGTGGAGTCCCCATGATGTCATATTGGAATTACTTGTTACTAAACGGAATAAAGTGTATACAGAATTTAGAGAGTTACCCTTAAGTTAACAAATTCGAAGAGCTACTGGCTGAGAACAAGTCAAGCTAAAGAACCAATATTTAGCACTAGTTAAAACTGAACAAGCAGACCAGACTAGGACAAAAGGAAATAATCGAGCAGCATACAGGTCAAGAAGGTTTTCACTGTTGGGAACCAAAAGCAGATAGCTTGAAGAATTAAACTACTGACTACTTCACATGACGAACCAAATAGCTAAAACAAGCAGGCAAGGAATAAAATATGGAGTCAAAGATTAGATTACTTAGCAATGATGGAGACACTCCACACAATTCAGAACTAAGCTGAGCTACTGTTTGCAAACCTCACAATAGTCACCCTGCAGCTATTGAAACGATGCCTCTCGACCTGCAGACTCCTCTGCACTGCATTCACCCTGCACAAGCTGGTCCAGCTTCATTGATAAAAAAAAGGGTCAACTGCTAATCTTCAGTTTATGGAACTGCACACATGTAAATTAGGAAACAGAGCACTCTGCTTATTTCTTTTTTTCTGCAGTAAGATTAATTCGCACATAACTCCACATGCCAACTGCTAATGTCGACATCATAGCATATACTGTACTTGTACAACAGTAAAATCTACTTTGCAAAGCATGACCGAGCTACATATAGGAATTGGGGAAGACAGGAACACAGCCACAAAAACAAAGAGTATAATACACAGCCACAAAAACAAAGAGTATAATACACAGCCACAAAAACAAAGAGTAACTGACAACTAGCACTGCAAGAAGATACCTATGATGTTCCATAAAAACAAAGAGTACACTAATTCATTGTGATGGGCCTAACCATTTAGACGGTAGTGCTGGATTCCTCCAGTTCTGAACATCCGAATCTGCGAATGAAGTGAAAGGCATGAATATTATTAACCCAGAGAGACCAACTGAATGAAACAGGGAAGGCATGGGATTTGGTCAAACAGGTTGCCGGCGATGGTGTCACAGTAGGAGGAAGGTGGGGAGGTCCGAGCGCTGGCCGAGATGCAGCCGGGAAGGGAGGAGGTACAGGCACTGGCGCGCGGGCATGGGAGCAGGCCGTCGGGCGGCGGGCGCAGTCGGCGGTGGCGCGGACGGATATGGGTCGGGGCAGAGCAGAGCGCGGGCGGATGAATCCGATGCGGACGCGGAGCGGACTGCTCCTCCCCACTCCTCCTCATCCTCTTCCTCCTCCGGAAGCGGAGGCACGGGAGCACCCAGCCGGCCTGCCGGGGCGAGGGGCACGGGGGCGGGCGCGGTGGTGAGCGCAGGCGGCATTGAGGAGGAAGCTCACCCTGCGGCCATGGCGGGCGGCGGCGGCGGCGGCGAGCGCAGGGGTTCCGGCTGCGGGGGCGAGGGCAGGCGGTCCGGCGCGGGGGCGAGAGCGGAGGCGGAGGCGGAGGCGGGCCGGCGCGGTGGCGCGGACGAGGAGCGGCGGCGCGGCGGCGAGCGGGAGCAGGCAGGCAAGCAGCAGCGGTGTGGTGTGTCCGTGTGTGTGTGGTGCTTGTGCGTTCAGGATAAGTGGGAGGATTGGGTGTTTGCCGAGTGCCCGATCTGGGACACTCGGCAAATATAGAATGTGCCGAGTACTCGGCAAATGTATTTTTTTGTTTTTCAAACTTTTTCACTTAATTCCTTTTAATATAATTTCAAAAATACCTAGCCAAATAATTTAGAAATTCCTATTTCATGTTTTTACGATATAAAAACCATTATTTCATGCAAACGTATAGCTCAAATGCATTTTATTTCAACTAATTATTCTAATTGAATATGTGTTTGAGTAAATTTGTTTGACTTTTCCATTAAAATGTCTTTTCAAATTCTCTGAATAGTTCCTACTGATGCGTCAAGGAAAGAAAATTTCATTATTTCATGCAGTATTAGTTCAAATTTAAATTACATCAATTTCATAGTGTAGTTGCAAAAAAAAATTAAAATTATCAAACGGATTCCAAAAATATCCAAAAGTTAACATCGAACATTCCATCTTGTCTATTGCCTATACAAAAAATTTTGAATTCAAACTCCAATTCGATCATCATTGTTACTCAAAATCTAAATGAATCTTCTCTTGTCTATGGAACTTCTTCGGAGATGCCTCATTTCGTAAGCTACATATGTCAAAACTTTTGCAAAACCTTCTCAGTTTTTATCACACTCTCCACATATGATATCATGGTATCATGACAAATCTCATGATTTTCAGACTTCATTTGCTTTTTATAGAATTTAAAATCTATTCAGCCATATGTTCGTGGTCATATTTCATGTACAAGATATTCTATTTTTCCTTTCAAATCTTCCACAGTGACTCAAATTTGACTCAGTAATATGAATATCAATTTTCCATTCATTATAGTACATTATTCCAAAAACATGCAGTACAACTTTGAATTTTTCCAAGAATAGTCTTTTAATGAAAAAATTGACCAAATATAGAAAACATTAGAAAAAATATACGAAATTTTAATATGTAGTGAATCTTATCGTGTGGGAACAGACACAAAAGTTTGAAAGGTGGAGGAAAAAGTTTTGTTAAAAAATTGTCGAGTGTCACAATGTGGCACTCGGCAAAAAAAATGTATTTGCCGAGTGTCTAACGTTGTACACTCGGCAAACATCACGGCCGGCACAGTGCCGTCGAAGGGAATCGCGGGGTGAGGCGGTTTGCCGAGTGCCCCCTAGTAAACACTCGGCAAATGTGTGGTTTGCCGAGTGCTCCCTGGTGGACACTCGGCAAACTGCCCTTTTGCCGAGTGCATTTCTTCTCGCACTCGACAAATAGGTAGTTTGCCGAGTGCTCGTATTTTTGCACTCGGCAAACCCTCTGACACTCGGCATATGACTGGTTTCCGGTAGTGCCTCATGTCTGGTCAAAACAATGATAACTTCCCCTCATGTTAGGTAAGGGCAGTCCCAACGGGGCATTGATGGTAGTTTCTATCCCTCTTAATTATAGTGACAACTCAGCAATTTGATGATGTGGCAATGGAGTTATTGTAGAGAGAGTATGAATGGAAGGAATCGTTTCCTCTATGAGAAACCACGTCCTCACGCGAATCAAAGCAGGAAGAAACTACGGAAAATGCATTGGGGGAGAAACTACTGGTTTCCATGGCACTCCTGATCCGTTACATTGCCATCGCACAAAGTTCGAGCACTGCAAATCCACGGCACAAAGTTGTCCATAGGCCACGGGTGCAGAGGATCCAGATACGAACATGGTGAATCATTGGTCAGATCTGTATTTACTCTCTAGATGAAAACTGTGTTGGGAGAACTAGTTTCTGTTATGAAGGAAAATAGGTTTAGTGATCAATTTCCATAATTATTAATTAGATTAATGACATCATTGCTCTCCATCGGTACCGGCTGCAACAGCAGCTGGTACCTTTGGCCTTCGGATGAATGGAAGGAATCGTTTCCTCTATGAGAAACCACGTCCTCACGCGAATCAAAGCAGGAAGAAACTACGGAAAATGCATTGGGGGAGAAACTACTGGTTTCCATGGCACTCCTGATCCGTTACATTGCCATCGCACAAAGTTCGAGCACTGCAAATCCACGGCACAAAGTTTGTCCATAGGGCCACGGGTGCAGAGGATCCAGATACGAACATGGTGAATCATTGGTCAGATCTGTATTTACTCTCTAGATGAAAAACTGCGTTGGGAGAACTAGTTTCTGTTATGAAGGAAAATAGGTTTAGTGATCAATTTCCATAATTATTAATTAGATTAATGACATCATTGCTCTACCATCGGTACCGGCTGCAACAGCAGCTGGTACCTTTGGCCTTCGACTGACCTAGTGGAGGACAATTGGCACCGGGTGGTGGTTCCAACCGGTTCCAATGCGTCAGCATAGGAACCAGTTTGAACCACCACCCGGTACCAAATGAAGGCGGCGCTATAGGCCAGGAGTTCGGGCCTAAGGAACCAGTTGGTGCCTTGACCTGGTGCTATTGAACAAAATTTAGCACCGGGTCATTGAAACCAACCGGTGCCTTTGGCCCGAGCCTATAAATACCCCAGCCCCTCCCTCCCTTAAGCTGTCGTGAACTCACTGTTCATGGCAGCTGAGTGAGGTGAGGGGAGGCGAATTTTTACTTTTTTTTGAAAAAAAGTTAGTTATTTTTCTTTATAACTTAACAATTAATTTTTAGAAACAGTTATTACTTGATTTAGTTTATACATATAATAATTATTTTTATTTGTAGCATCTTATTGTAGTTATATGCGTTATCAATTTATTTGATATTTGAATACTATCAAATTATTGTATTTATATGTTTTATCAATTTATTTGATAAGTGAATAGTATCTATTTATTATAGTTATATGCATTATCAATTATATAAATATATAGTTATAAATTGGTAGTATGAATGAACTATTTGTACAGTACAATGATGTATATAAATGTATTGTGGACCCAGATGAGTCGGCAATGGATGTACATGGCCGACCGGCGATCAAAGGAGTTCATGGATGGCGTGCATGAATTCATATAAGCGGCCGAGAAACACAAGTATGGTGGTTTCGTTCGTTGTCCATGCAAATTCTGTAAGAATAAGAAAGATTACTCATCATCAAGAAGCATCCATAGTCACTTGTTCAATAGTGGTTTCATGCCGAACTACTATGTTTGGACCAAGCATGGCGAAAGAGGAATTGTGCTGGATAATAATGTAGAAGAAGAGAACAGAATTCCTGACTTTGCAGCCAATTATAATTCATTTTTCAATGACACTGCAATGGGTGAGCCTGAAGAAGATACTGAAGGATACGTTGTAGAAGATGATCTTGGTCAGATGCTGCGCGAAGCTGAGGAAGGTTGCGAAACAGAAAAGGAATCGAGAGATCTGAAGCGTATGTTGGAGGACTACAGAATATTGTTGTACCCTGATTGCAAACAAGACCAAAAGAAGTTGGGTACCACATTGGAATTATTGCAATGGAAGGCATCAAATGGTTTGTCTGACAAGGGATTCGAGGAGTTGCTGAAACTTATAAAAAACTTACTCCCTGAGGGTAACACCTTGCCGAGACAACATACGAGGCAAAAAAAAGTTGTTTGTCCTTTAGGATTAGAGGCACAGAAGATACATGCTTGTCCTAATGACTGCATCCTATATCGAGGTGAATATGAAAATTTAGATTCATGCCCTGTATGCAACGTATGCCGGTATAAGATCCCTTGAGATGATCCAGGCGACGTTGAGGGATGCGTGTCAAGAATTATTGTGCATTTAAATGATTTATTATGTAGTAATTAAAATTATTGTGCATTTAAATGATTTATTATGTAGTAATTAAAATTATTGTACATTTAAATGATTTATTATTGTGCACCTAAAACTATAGTTAATATTCCTTAGTTGAATGATTATGTCTTGTAATATTTTTTGTGAACATTATCAAATTTATTAGGCATTAAATGATTTACTAGGCATATATCAGATTTATTATTCAATTAACTAATTTATTAGACGATTAAATGATTAATTAGACAATTAATATAATTATTGGGTAATTAAATGATTTACTAGGCATATATCAAATTTATTAGGCAATTAAATAATTTATTAGGCAGTTAATAAATTTATTGAGCAATTAACAAATTTATTAGACAATTATTTAAATTATTAGATAATTAACAGATTTTCTAGGCAATTATCAGATTTATTTTGCAAATATCAGATTTATTATGAATTATGAGGCAATTAATAGATTTACAAGAGAAAAAGAAATGGGAAAATAAAAGAGAACCTTTGGTACCGGTTGGAAATTCCAACCGGTACCTTAGGGTCCTATTTGGGATTTGGGTAAAAAGAAGTGGGGCGTCGCGCGGGAGTCGAACCGTGTCCGCGGAGCCCAAATTACCGAGCGTTGCCATTGAGATACCGATGAGTTTCTTTCAAATTAGGTTAAAGAGGCTATAAAACTAAAGTTCAAAGAGCCTTAGGTACCGGTTTTGGAAAACCACCCGGTACCTTAGGGCTTTTCATTTCCTGCCCGTTGGAGTCCTAAGGCACTGGGTACACGGAGAACCGGTACCTTAGGCTTTCCAATGGTACCGGTTGTTCTTTTCACCCGGTACCTTAGGCTCTCCCTATATATCGAGGGATGCTGTAAGCATCTAGGCCCTCTAGGTATGTTTCGGTGATTAATGATAACCAATATTGTGACTAATGAGTTTGTGCAGCTTAATGAAACATTATCGCTCATTTGGTCATATGTTAAAGATGCCCCTCAATTTCATTATTCAAAAAGACAATCTCGGTATTCAACTCAAATATATATCAAGACTAAGGATCTTTCAAGTCCTAAGTGTCGTAAGGTTGAGAAGGACACTTAGGTTAGTATAAGTTTTATAGTTTTGTAGAGGTCGCACTATTAAGAGGGGTTAAGGCTAAGTAACTTGAGCATGGACATGGTCAATCAAAAATAGATGCACACTATGGTCACTCAGGTTCTAAAGAAGTTCAAATAAGTGGTTTTCAACTTATATCTCAAGAATATTTGGATTTCATTCAAGACTCAAATCAGAAAAGGCAAAATCAGAAAAGTCTCTACACCGGTTTAACCGACGACTCCATTTTTCTATACGTCGGTTAAACGCAGTTAGCAGAGTCTGGACAAGTACTTACACCGGTTAAACCGACGATATGAAAATTAACGTCGGTGCAGTTGTCCAGAACGTTGGTTTTTCAGGGTGTTTCAAGGTTACATTCACCGGTTAAACCGACGATGTTTGAAATTAACGTCGGTGCAATTGTCCAGTGAGTTGGTTTTTCCAGGGATTTAAGAAGTTATACTCACCGGTTAAACCGACGATGGATTTGAGTTAACGTCGGTGCAGTTGTCCAGAGAGTTGGTTTTTCAGTTGATCAGTGGACAACTACACTCACCGGTTAAACCGATGATACGTCGGTTAATCTACCCAAGTTGTAACGGCTAGTTTTCCAAATGGGCAGTTTACATTCATCGGTTAAACCGACGATGACAATTGGAGGACCGTCGAATTAACTGGTGTTGCGTACTTTTCTGGCAGCTTTTCTCCGACGGCTCTATTCGTGTGAGCTGCCTATATATACCCCTCCAATGGGTCATTTTGCTCTCTCTTGACACCAGGCAACATTCATACACTCATACTATAGTTGAGAGCCACCTTGAGCTTCATCTTCCACACATTTGTTCATTCAATCATTCAAGAAGCAATACTAAGGACTTGAGTAGAGAGAAGCTTGTGTGCATCCGTTCTTGGTGATCGGTTCTTGCTCAAGTGAAGGCCCTAGCTTGTTACTCTTGGTGATTGGCAGCACCTAGGCGATCTTGGTGATTGAAGGTGTTTCTTCCGGAGCTTGCCAAGGATTGTGGGAGCCCGAAGAAGTTTGTACGTGGCTTGAGCTCCACCACACCGGGATGGTGAACGGAGACTCTTAGTGAGCGCCCACGTCTTGGTGACATGGGAGGTGACAAGACTCTTTGTGAGTATTACAACGTGGATTAGGGGTGTGTGCCAACACATCGACACCACGGGAAAAAATCCGGTTGTCTCTTGCCCTCTATTTACTTTCAAGCACTTACTTTCATGCAATTATTCATGTGCTTGACCTAAAGATCATAACTTAGCTCTACCTTGCTTAGTTTCTTATCTTGTTGTATCTTTGATAGCTTGTGTAGTTTGCTTAGTTAGCCGGTTGGTGAATTGAGCCTTACTAGCATTGCATAGGTTAAGGTTGCTTTAATTTGTTTTAGAAATTTGAAAAAGGCTCAATTCACCCCCCCTCTAGGTCCATCGATCCTTACAGACGCGCCGGTTGTTCCTTCTTCCTCCCCTGCTCTCGTCGCGATTGCCGTCGGCCACCCTCTGCGATCGTCCGCCTCGCCGCCGCCGCCCCGTCCCGCCTCCCTGCGCGCCGCCGCCCCAGCAAGCCTCTATGCGCGCCGTCGCCTCCCATTGGCCTGGCCCGCGCCGTCCTCCGTGGCCGCGCCTCCTCCTCTGTGCCCGCGTCGACGCCTCCATCGTCGTCCTCGACTCCGGCCTCCGTCGCCACGCCACGCCGTCGTCCCACGCCGACGCCACCGCCCCACGCCGACGCCAGCGCCCCCGGCCGCCGCCGCCCTCCATCTCCGCACACTCCTCAACCTCGACGCCACGCGCGGCGCCCCTTCACCTGCAGCACGCGCCGCCCCCCCTGCGTTGCTAATTTTTTTCTTAATTGTTTTATTTATTTATATATTCTGTATAATTACTTTGTATAATTAGATAGAATTTAGTTTTTAATTAGATAGAATTTAGTTTTTAATTAGTTTGTACAATTAGATAGATTTTAGTTTGTATTATATATGTATATAGTATAATTATTTTATGTATAATTAGTTTGATAATCATAGTATAATTAGTTTGTATAATTAGATAGAATTTTATTACTTTTATGTATAATTTTATTACACTGTATAATGTAATGAAGACGACGAGTAATGACGACGATAAAGAGTAATGACGAGTAACGACGACGAGTAATTATTTTATGTACAATTCTTGATTACAAGTATTGCATTTGTAATTTAGATTGATTTAAATTAATTCACGAGCTCGAACCCGTTCGTATTCGCTCTCTAACTCACTCACGCATTCGCCATCCCTCGACCCTCGACCCCGACTCTCAACCCCGTCCCTCGATTCTCGACCTCGACCCTCAACCCTAAACCTCGACCCTCAACCCTCAACCCCGGTTCCTCGACCCCGTTCCACGACACACACACATACTCCCACTAACACACACACTGTCTAATACACTCTAACACACACACACACACACTCTCACTAACACACACACAGACACACACACACACTCTCTCTCTAACACACACACACACACTCACTAACACACACACAGACACACACACACTCTCTCTCTCTCTAACACACACACAAACACAACCTAACACACACTCTCACTAACACACACACACACACACTCACTAACTCTCTCTCTCTTTCTCTGTCCCTCTAACATACACACACACTCTCTCTCTCAAACACGCATATTCGTTCAAAGAATTAATTCTCCTGCTTCATTTAAGGATGGACACATACTCTAACACATTTTTACGGTTTCAGTTAAGGATGGACCCCTTCGGTGATGACGAGGTCGCCAAGCAATACATGTTGGACGCAATAAACGAAGATACGAGGGCCAACACCACCCAGCCAATCGCTGAAGAAGATGCTCAGACAGCTGATTCGTTCCTGAATATGTCTGGAGATGCCGATGAAGAAGACGATGACTTTGCGCCGCCGCCCAATCAACAGCAGCATGTTCTAGTACGAATCTTAAAACTATATGCATGGTGACTTCGTTAGATTAGTTTTGCGATTAACATATCATTTCTGTAATTTAGTCGACCTATGCATCGACTTCGTTGAGCCAGTCAAAAGGGAGACGCCGGCCAACCAAGAAAATGGAGGGAAGACAGGTCGTCACAGAAGTGGACGTAGAGGGCTGTCCAAGTGCTCCAGAGGCTGCTAGCACAAAATTTGTCAACCAATGTGGGGTTATTGTTTGGGCAAGAATTCCGATCACCACAAGACTATGGAAAACGAGCAAACCCGAAGAACAGCAACACGCCGTGCCTGCACGTCAGAAGGAAATGCTATGGGCAGAACTTAAGGATATGTTCACTCTTCATGAAGGAGTTGACCAAGAACTTGTGAAGAAATGTGCCTTGAAAAAGATGGCCCTTGCCTTTGCAACTTTCAAGAAGAAGTTGTACATCAATTACATCAAGAAGGATAAGGAGCCGAACTGGGACGATCTTCCTCAGGTTAAACCATACTGGGAGGAGTTCAAACAATACAAACTATCAGAGGAAGCCCAAGAAAAATCCAAACAGGCCAAGGTGAATGCAGCAAATAAGAAGTACAGCCACCACCTTGGGGCTGCCGGGTACAAGAAGTCAATAAAAAATGGCAGAAGATGGAGCAGGACCTTATGGATAGAGGCATCAGGCCGACGACTTGGGATTGGCCGGATAGATCCAAGTGGTGGTTATTTGCTAATGGCGTGACACTAAACCAGTTGGATGGAAATTTAGTTGTGCCTAAGCATATGCAAGAAGTGTCCCGCAATCTAGTCGCTGCAATAGATGAGACCCAATAAGGAACATTCCAACCTCAAAGGGAGAATGATGAGCTGACAAGGGCATTAAAGAATCTGGAACACCCTGGACGAGCCCGCGGCATCGGCGTGATCCCATGGAAAGTTGCTTGGGCCGGAGATTCCTCTTACAAGACTCACCAAAAGAGCAAAGCCGAACAGGAAGAGAAACTTCGTGTCATGCAAGAAGAGATGACAAGGAAGGTTGCATCCTTGGAATCTCAGATGGAAGCCAGGGTCAATAAGGCAGTGCAGCTAGCTCTGAGCCAAAGGGGCACTGCTGGGTCGCACCCGGATGTTGTGATAAGCCCGGTCTCTCAGCGACCCAGCAGCTGTGCATCCACAGCGGCGCCCGACGTACAAGCGGAACAGCAACCCCAGATTGAGCCAACGGCGGTAGATGACCAGAGGTATCCAGTGGACGATGTCACCATGCCGACACCGTGCGAGCTTCATGTGCGAGCAAGAAATATATCCATTCATGTCACATACGGGTCAGCCCTGCCCCTGAATCCTTCTACTACAATTCATGGAAGGCCGATACCCCCTGGCTACACCTCCGTCACAGTCGAGCAGATAGTTGGAAACAATGAGGATCTTGAGCTCGACTTCGTTGGAGGGGATGGAGAGAAGACATTGGGAGACGCACTGCACGGGGTCGTTCTATGGCACAAGGCCGACATCAAACTTACTGCAAGCACAATGGCTCCCGTGCAGACCAATCGCCCGTCTCCGCGGTCTCCTTCACCGCCGTCCCCACTACCACCTCCTTCACCACCGTCTCTGCCGGCGCAAAGGGCCACGAGTACTCCAACTCCTCCTGACCCAGAAAAAGGAAAGAAAAATACAGCATCCCTCCCAGCGGCTAGACCCTCAAAGAAGAAGCAGAAAACGGTCGAAAGAAAATTAACATACGAGAAAACTGCTGAGGAGTTGGAAGAGGAGACTGCTCGATATATAAAAGAACAATTGAAGCCTAAATTCCCTCCGCCGAGGGAAAATGTACCTCTAGAACTAGGGAAAAAGCTTCTCGCAAACCTAGACAACCCACCAAAACCAAAAAGCTTACCCTCGGACTATGATCGTACTCTGACAAAAGCACACAAGGTGAGAAATCTGAAGAAAAAATGTGGCAAGACCATTCCTCAGCTTGGCACACAACAAAAAGGACTCTTCCTGATCTCCCTGCAGTAGGCATCCATCTTTTCCTTGGTGCACTCCCAATCCTTGTTGACTTGCTGTATGATGACTTTGGAGTCGCCGTATGCCAACAGACGCTTGATGCCGAGCGTGACAGCGATCCGGAGACCGTGTATAAGAGCTTCGTACTCGGTAGCATTGTTGGTAGCCTTGAAGAGTAGCTGGAGGACGTACTTGAGTTGTTCGCCTTTCGGGGAGATGAAGAGGACTCCAGCGCCGGCTCCATCACGGTTGAGGGTGCCGTCAAAGTACATAATCCAGTGCTCAGATCTGGTCTCGGGTAGAGGGTCTTGTATCTCGGTCCACTCGGCAACGAAGTCGGTGAGCGCCTGGGACTTGATGGTGGAGCATGGCGTGAATTCGATCGAGAATGCGCCGAGCTCTACTGACCATTTGATGACTCGTCCGTTGGCGTCCTTGTTGTGGAGGATGTCACCGAGTGGATATGATGAGGCCACCTTGATCTTGTGAGCCTGGAAGTAATGCCGGAGCTTCCTTGACGTGATGAGGATGGCGTACAACAACTTCTGCACTTGAGGGTAGCGTGCCTTTGATTCGCCGAGTACTTCACTGATGAAGTAGACGGGTCGCTGCACTTTGTAGATGTGGCCCGGCTCGTCGCGCTCGACAACCAGGACGGTACTCACCACACTGGTAGTGGCTGCGATGTACAGGAGGAGGACCTCCCCATATTCAGGTGCCGTTAGGACGGGTGGCGTGATGAGGAAATCCTTGAGCTCTTGGCATGCTTTGGAAGCATCGTCGTTCCACTCGAACTTGTCAGACTTCCGGAGAAGTTTGAAGAAGGGTAGGCCTCTATCGCCGAGTCGGCTTATGAACCGACTCAAGGCAGCCATGCACCCTGTAAGCTTCATCAGGTCCTTTTTGCTCCTGGGAGGCTTCATGAACTTGATGGCATTGACCTTGGTGGGATTGGCTTCAATGCCCCGGCTACTTACTATGAAGCCGAGTAGTTTTCCGGACGGGACACCGAACACACACTTGGTCGGGTTGAGCTTCCATTTGAATTTCTTGAGATTTTCAAATGTCTCGGAGAGGTCTGTAATGAACTGGTCATTACATTTTGTCTTGACGATGACATCATCGACATAGGCCTCGGTGTTGCGCCCGATCTATCCCTGGAGGCATCTCTGAATGGCCTTCTGGTAGGTTGCGCCGGCATTCTTGAGGCCAAACGTCATGGTGTTGTAGCAGTAGGCCCCGAAGGGGGTGATGAAGGACGTCTTCTCTTGATCTGACTCTTTGAGGGCTATTTGGTGGTACCCTGAGTAACAGTCAAGAAAAGAAAGGAGAACGCACCCGGCCGTCGAGTCAACAACCTGGTCGATGCGTGATAGAGGAAAGGGGTCCTTAGGGCAGTGTTTGTTGAGGTCGGTATAGTCAACACACATTCTCCATTCACCATTTTTCTTTTTTACAAGGACTGGGTTTGCCAACCAATCTGGGTGTGCGACTTCTCTGATGAAACCAGCGGCTAGGAGCTGGGTTACTTCTACCCTAATAGCCTCCTTTCGATCCTGCACGAAGCGATGAAACCGTTGCTTGATGGCCGTCTTGTCCAGATCTAAGGAGTGCTCAGCCTCCTTCCTTGGGACTCCGGGCAAGTCAGATGGCTTCCATGCGAAGATGTCCCAATTCTCCTGGAGGAAGGAGGTGAGTGCGCCTTCTTACGCCGAGTCGAGGCTGGCCCCGATCACAGCAGTCTTGTGCGTTCATCGTCCCGGAGAACGACGGTCTTGGTCGCCACGGCCGGAGCGAGTTGTGATTCGGAAGTCGACTCCTTGGTGGGGATGATCTGCTGGTCCGCCGGGAGGTTCTTTGCTGCCTGGGCAACAAGAACAGAGTTCCTGGATCGTTCCAGGGTGTCGGAGAGCTCGATGTTCTTGGCCTCGCACGCGTAGGAGGTCTGCAAGTCTCCGTAGACTGAGAGGACCCCCTTTGGAGCTGACATCTTCAGGAGAAGATATGTGTGGTTGGGTATTGCCATGAACTTGGCGAGGGAGGGTCTTCCCAGGATGGCGTGGTAAGAGGTCTCGAACTCGGCGACCTCGAAGTTGACGTACTCGGTGTGGTAGTTGTCGCAGGTGCCAAAGGTAACCGGCAGGGTGGCCCGGCCGACCGGGGTCGACCCAGCTCCGGGGATGATGCCGTATAAGGCCTGGTCAGATGGGACCAGGGATGCCATGTCGTAGCCCATGCTCTGCAGCGTGCTGGCGAAGATGATGTCGAGGGCGCTGCCACCGTCGACGAGTACTTTGGCCAGGCGGACCCGGCTTACCACAGGGCTAACCACGAGGAGGTAGGCACCCGGCCTGGGCAGGTGGACCTAGTGGTCACGACGGTCGAAGGTGATTGGCGTCTCCGACTACCGGAGGGGTTCGACCGGGTGTTTGAACACCAGGTTGACTTCTCTATCGTCCAGCTTGAGCTTGCGCCGGCATGCTGGCTTGGTAGGGCCGCCGTATATGAAGTTGATGGCCCTGTCTTCTTCCTGGAAGTTCCCTGGGGAATCTTCCCACTGCTCGTCGTCAACTCGTCTTG
The DNA here is from genome assembly GCF_016808335.1 of Panicum virgatum. NCBI lineage: Eukaryota > Viridiplantae > Streptophyta > Magnoliopsida > Poales > Poaceae > Panicum > Panicum virgatum. The sequence goes on along the minus strand of NC_053153.1, from coordinate 16,236,276 downwards.
GCGAGTTGCGCCTTCATGGACGCGCCCTGGTGGTCCTGGAACCACCCGTCCTGTCGCGGTCGTCGCGTCGGGGTTGCCTGGGGTCGTCATCCTTGATAGCGCCGTTGGAGAGTGCTCGGCACTCCCGAGCAGTGTGGTTTGCGTCCTTGTGCCAAGGACACTTGCCATCCAGGAGTCGATCCAGGTCCGCTTGGTTGAGGGTGGAGCGGAACTGGGATCTTTCGACGATGGCGACGGTGTTCTCGAGGCCATTCTTGCGGTCCCGGTTCTTGGAGGACTCGGCGCGGTCGTGTTTCTTCCTATGGTGAGGTGGACGGTCGTCGTGGCGGCGTTCCAAGCGGTTGTCCAGCTGAGGGGGACGCTCGGAGTAGTCGTTCTTGTATCGGCGGCGAGCCCGCTTAGCTTCCTCCATGTCGGCGTGCTTGTTGACGACCGTCATCATGTCGCCCACAGTCTTGGGGTGGGTCTGGAACATCTTCCTCCACAATTCGATATTATGGAGGCCTTCGTTGAAGTAGTGGATGACGTCCCTGTCATCAGCTTCTGTAATAGTATTACGGTTAGCAAAGTACCTCTTGATGTAGTCGCGGAGGGACTCGTCCGGTTGCTGCATGACACTGGCCAAATCCCATCTGGTCTTGGGACCCGGGCAAGATGCCTAGTAGTACTGGACGAAGGCGTTGCAGAGATCCTGCCAACTGTTGATGGAGCCAGCAGGAAGTGCTTCGAGCCAGTTGAGAGCTTGGCGACCCATCATGACCGGGAAGTAGGCGGCCATGATATCGTTGTCGCCGCGAGCAGCTCGGACGGCGATGGAGTAGTTGCGCAGCCACGTCTTGGGATCCGACTCGCCGTCGTACTTCTCGATCCCGGTAGGCTTGAAGGTGGCAGGCCATTGGATGGCCCGGAGCCGGCTAGAGAAGGCGGAGAAGCCGTCAAGGTCGTTGCCGGGGTCGTTGTCGCGGCGAGGATGTCGTGGGCGGTTGTCGCCCCGATGATCGCGGTTCTGGTAGTCGATGTCGGAGTCGCCGTGTTCCTCGTCGTATTGGCGACGTTGCTCTTGCTCGGCGGCGTCGCGTTGGCGGTGACGGTTGTTGATGCACTGACGCAGGTCTTGTTGGTTGAGTTGGAGGCGGAGGTCGCCTTGGTTGACCTCTCCGTCGTCGCCGTGGGGTCGTGTCGAGTGGTGACTTGACTGGGCGCGGTAGGCCGAGTGGTCCTCGTGCAGCTGCTGAGCTTGCGTGGTGGCCACATGCAGGCGAGCACAGGCCTTGACGATCTCGAGGGTCTCCTGAAGACCCTCGAGCACCTGGAACACTGTGGCGAGGTTGGCCGACGGCGTAGCGAAGACGTCTTGGCCATTGTAGTTGAGGACGAAGTCGGCGTCAAGGTTACGGGGCCGGATCGGTGAACGCTGATTCCTGGGGTTGCGGCGTTCGGCATTCTCTAGGTCGCGGTTGGCCCGATCAATGGCCTCGTCATTGCACCTCATGTCGGCGCGGACCTCGTTGCGGCGGAGTCATTGGGCCTTCTCCTCATCAGTCTCGTTTTCACGAGTGTCAGAGTCGTCGGAGATGATGAAGATTCGACGATGCTCCATCGCAGAAGAGCAGTTGGGTGGGAGGGTGAATGAGGCGTGTTGGAAGCCAAGTTCCTCTCCCGAAGTCGGGTCAGATCGGATCTGATCGAGGGTTGCCGGGTCGGGTAGTCGCACTCGGATCTGATCCGAATACATTGTAGCGGCATTGCGGATCCCAAAGGGGATCCGATCTGAATCGTCGTAGTGATGGAGTGCGTCCTCGCTGAGCCTGATGCACTCGGCAATGGATCTGCCGACTCGATCTATCTGAGAGATAAGATCGCCAGCTGATCTGGCTGGACGACAGGTCGTCCTGGAAGAAGTAATCGTGGTGGAGTCCGCCTCGGGTTCGGGAACCCTGAGCGAGGCAGATCTCGGAGTGACCAGATCGGATCTGGTCCTGGTAGGAGCGTTGCCGAGTTCACGGAGAACACGGTCGGGGTCGTCCCGATGGCGAAGCGCGAATTCGCCGAGTCGAATGCACTCGGCGATGGACCTACTAACGCGATCTATCTGGAAGATCAGGTCGTCAGCAGATTTGTCAGGGCGATGGGTCACCTTGGTTGGCGTGGCCGCCACGTCGTAGCTCTCGGATTCGGGAATCCGAGAGGCGGCGGGCGCTTGGGGGGTTAGATCGGATCTAACCCCGGCGATGACATTGCCTCCGGCGGCAGGAGAGCTGGAGGCAGGGTTCCTGGGAACCGTAACCTCCGGGAAGCTTCCGAAGGTGAAGGAGAAGCCGACCGTCGCCTCCATTTGGGCAGTGACGCTAGCAGAGAAGACGACGCTGGTGTTGGCTGCCATTGAACTCGACGTGTGAGCCCTGAGTCCCCTACCTGGCGCGCCAACTTCATATTGTTATTCCGGCTAGTCCACCAGGGGTGTACCCGGTGGTAGAGTTTCAGAATGGGGATCTCAGGACCAAGAGCTCAATGGTAACACGAAGACGCAGGGACTTAGACAGGTTTGGGCCGCGATGAGCGTAATACCCTACGTCCTGTGTTCGGGGTTGCATTAGGGTTTGTAGGATACTGCAAAAAGTAGAGAGAGTCTGTGGGTTGGCCTACGTCTCCTTTATATAGACCAAGAGGCATAGGGGTACAAGGAATGATATGCTCGGGTTGTTTTACAAGGAAGGAGGTCGGTTAAAATCCCTAGATATCCAGGTCTCTAGTTGGAACCTCTCATCCTGATCTTCTGAGGATCCTTTCTGCGCACGGCCGAGTCCCGCACGCTGAGTAGTCGTAGCCGAGTCACCGAGCAGGGTAGTCTCCCGGCTTCGGGAACCCCACTCGGCAGGGAGGTACATAGATCTACCTCCATCACTGTCCGCACTCGTCATACTCTAAATTCATCCTCTAAAAAGAATATTTTGTCCTGGTCATCGAGATTCTCTCCTCTATCTCAAGTTCTCCCGCACTAGTCATACTCTATATCTCGTCCTCTATATTAACTACTAGCACGCGGGACCCATATGTCCTACACTATTTAATTTTTTTACCCCCCCCACCCCAACCACCCACCCACCCCGTCGGCCTCCCCTCTCTCTATCTCCTCCCTTCTTCTCTCTCCCTATCTCCCAGGCCGGTGGCGTCCCTCCTCCGGCCTTCCTCGCCGGCGTACCCCTCTGGCCCCATCGACGGCGGCCGCCGCCGCGACCGCCCCCGCCATCTCCTCTGTGCGGCCCTCATCGTGGGTTCACGGCAGCGGCCGCCGGATCCGCGCCCTCCCTCTCTCCCCAGGCCGGCAGTGGATGCGGCGGACGACTTGGCCCGCCCCCCTCTCTCTATCTCCTCCCTTCTTCTCTCTCCCTATCTCCAGGCCGGTGGCGTCCATCTTCCTCTGTGCGGCCCTCATCGTGGGTTCACGGCAGCGGCCGCCGGATCCGCGCCCTCCCTCTCTCCCCAGGCCGGCAGTGGAGGCGGCGGACGACTTGGCCCCATCCCCTGCGTGAGGCGTCAGGACTCGGGAGCCCCCTCCCCCTCCATGTCTAGCCCCTCTGCTCGAGCGCGCCACGGCGGGGCGTCCATGGCGGGGTGGAGCGACGAGACAGAGCAGCGAGGCCGCCGCGTGGCGGGACGACAGATGTGTGCCTCCCTCGCTGGCTCTCCTCGCCGGAGTGCCCGCGAATCTCATGGCGGCGAGGGCCGGTGGTGGCACGCTCCATCAATTTTTGGTGCCAAACGCGTCCAGCTCCAAAAACTCCAACTCCGAAAAAAACGTGGAGTTGGAGGCCAACTCCTTTTTTTTCCTGGAGCTCCTCAAGGGGTGCTCTAAAAACACCTTTTATGTACATCCTCATGGAGTTGGGGTAAAATTACCCACCATTGCCACTGATTACACATAACGGTCCATGCGGAAAAAAAGAATCGATTGCCACCCCCCCTGCGCCTGTCGCTCCCCCCTGGCGCTTCTTTCCCGTGACCGCCCAGGGAGGAAATCGTAGCGCCTCCCCCCTCTACTCCCCGCAGACCTCGCCAGCGGCCATCGATTTGGAGTGGAATGGAACACACTGAAGATGAGCTCCATCTCCATATAGGTATTGATGTCTAATCCCTCATGAATCCCCAGTAATTTGTCTCTCTTGTCACTCATATTTTCTTCCCTATCCATGGCACCATGGTTTCTTCTTCAGGAGGTCGAACCCCTTTCATCCCGCCAGGTATGGCTGATCCTAGCGCCACCACAGGCAGCGACCTTACCGGGCTCGGCCGTGGCGCATCGGTTGGCCGGGGAACCAGCCGGGGGCGGGGCGCTAGCGCTGGCCATGCCCCTGGCGCGACCAGCCTAGGCACTGGCGCGGCCGGCAGGGGCCATGGCGCGACGGGTAGGGGTGTAGGCACGGTCAGCAAGGGTGCAGGCGCGGCCGGAAGGGGGCTGGTCGGGGAACTGCCCAGGAAAGCTATGGAATGTCATCTGCTGGTGAAGGTTTTGTTCAGGCAAGTACTAACTTGTTTTTTTTATCTATGTCTGGGCAAGTACTATGTTGTCGATGCAGGATATCCAAATGGTTCTGGGTACCTCTCTCCATACAAGGGTGAAAGGTACCATATGCCAGAATGGCATAGGGGTACAGAACCTAAGACTCCAATGGAAAGGTTCAATCGCATTCACTCATCCATCCGGAATGTCATTGAACAATCGTTTGGATTATTAAAAACGAAATGGCAAATTCTCTACAAGGTGCCATCCTATCCTATATACAAGCAAAAAATGATTGTTGTGTCAACTATGGTCCTTCATAATTTTATTCGGGAGCATGGAGGTGATGAAGACTTTGCTCGTTTCGATCGTGATCCAAATTTCATACCAACGATACCAAAAAGGTACAACAAATATGTTGTGCCATCATCAGCGTCCGATGGATCAACATCTGAACCCAACACTCCAACAATGGATTCATTTCGTGATTAGCTGGCGACCGCAGTTTCTCTTACATTATTCTCATTTTGCATGTGAACTTGGAATGTGAATTTGTCATGTCAACTTGGAACTTGCATGTGAACTGATTCAGGGCCCGTTTAGTTCCTAAAAATTTTCGTGCGCTACAGTAACTTCGAACGTTTGACCACTAATTAGAAGTATTAAATGTGGATAACTGACAAAACCCATTCCACAACCCCAGGGCAAAATCGCGAGACGAATCTAATGAACCTAATTATGCAATGATTAGACAATGTCGTGCTACAGTAATCAATCTCTAATGCCGGATTAATTAGGCTTAATAAATTCGTCTCGCGATTTCCCGTCCATCCGTGTAATTAGATTTACAATTAGATCATGTTTAGTTTTCCTAATCTTCGGTTGGAAATTGCTACAGTAATTTTTCCCCAAATTTTCTGGGAACTAAACGCACCCTCAATGATTACTGCATTTTGGAACAGTTGCATGGTACTGTAGATGAATATTATAGACAAATACTGTAGCGAGGTACTGTAGCCTGTGAGACAAAAATAGGGGTAAAAGAGACCGTTCCTCACTTTTCCTGGAGCTGGAGTCGGCAAATCAGCCAAACACAAAAAAACTTCTTATTTTTCTGGAGTTGGTGGAGTGGAGTTGTAAAAAAGTGGAGTTGCTACATACATCGCTCCTATTTTTCTGGAGCTGGAGTGCTGCCAAACACACCCTAAGGTTGCTCATCAAAGTTTATCATACGCATTTGAATAAGGTGTAGAAGACTTAGTGCGGAATTAGAGCATCTCCAGCAGCTTCCTAATAAACACTTCTCTATAAATTATTATTGGGATGTTTCAATACCATTTTTATGGATTATTGGCAGAGATACTTTTGTAGTCTCTCAATAATCTTATCTGAATACAATAACATAATAGGAGAGCATGAACTCTCCTTTTATTTGGGGGAGTTGGGGTAATATATTGAGACAAACCAATAATTATTTGGTGAAAGAAAGATGTATTGGGGATTTGCTGGAGCATATTCTTTTTCTAATAGTAGTAGTTTATCAGGGAAATGGGAATTGCTAGAGGTACTCTTAGAGAGAGAAAAAAAGATCAGTCTAGATATAATCTACATCCAACATCTTAAAGAGTCTTATAAAAAAACATCTTAAATAGTTAAGAGTTGCATAAGTTTGATCCTTAGTTTTTTAAAAAAATTGGATCCAACATCTTGAAGGTTATATGATATTGCATTGTTGTACCATGTGTGTTTCTCCATTTGCGAGGATCCGCTGTGCCCCATCTGGGTTTGTGGCTGCACCAGCATATGTTTCCAGTCCGTCTACACCGATCTCACCCCCCCCCCGCGCCATAATTCCTGCACATTCGTTCTTTCCTTGTTTTCCTTTGTGTTTGTTGCTACCAACTTTGTTTCCCACCTTGTTTGCCGTCAACTCTCTAATGCAATGCCACGGCAAGCCATCACCATTTTTCTTGGCTCTTGTCTTACAAATTCATTTCCACAACGCCTTCGTTGTACCCTCGCAGCAATGCTTATTAAATTCTTGTTTAAAAGAATCAAAGAAGATGAGGGTGTGTTTAGTTGGTGAAATGAATATTTTGGGTGTCACATCGAATGTTTGACCGGATATCGGGAGGGATTTTCGAACACTAATTAAAAAACTAATTTCAGAACTCATCTGAAAACCGCGAGATGAATCTTTTGACTCCTTTGACCGCATCATTAGTACATGTGGGTTACTGTAGCATTTATAGCTAATCATACACTAATTAGACTCAAAAGATTCATCTCGTCGTGTACATCCAAACTGTGCAATTAGTTTTTTTTCTTTAACTACATTTAATGCTCCATGCATGTGTCCAAATGGAGAGGCAAAAAAAAAAGAACACAGAGGACCAAGATCATTACCAAACGTTCCACCTAAGAATCATATCAGGTATCTGCTCCCTTCCTTTTCACCCTAGAATCTGAAACCCAGAATCCTCCTTTTTTTCTAGTGTCCGAAAATAGAAAAATCTTGAACGAGTTAGGTATGCAGTGTTGAGAATTAGAGTAGAATGGAATGATTGATTCTTATTGATGGGATTGATTACATATATATACAAGTCTAAAGGGCATGGTGTCCCTTGGGATTGACCCTTTCGTGGTGACCCTTTCGTGATGACCCTTTCATGGTGACCCTTTCATGAAAAGGCAACCACCTAATGACTAATCTAATTAACTATTACAGAAATTGATCACTGATTCTAATTTTTTCATAACACTCCCCCTTGATCAATTTTCTTCTTCTTATGATCTTGTAATCAAATTGATCTTCTCATGAACTTATAATCAATCGAAAAACTCCTTGAAAACCCTATGGGAAAAATCAGGAGATGCGATACAATATGTAACTCCCCCAAAAACCTTTCAGGAAAAATGTGAGGAGATTCTTTGGAAACACTGGGAAAAATAAGGTGAAACACCATAATATACAATTACCAATGTTAGTAGACCCTTGAGATAAACCCAAAGTCTTAGTCTAATAACACATTGACCCCATGGGCAATATGCTTCAAATATCATCTTCCAAAACCTCGGTGGGGAAAAACTAGATGACATAGCATATACTTTTGTTGACATTGCCTCATCAAAAACTTTATATGAGAAACCTCAAAACGAAAAACTCACATAAAGAAAATAGTACAATGTATCGTATGTTCCAATATCATCCACTAAAAATCTCTATGGGAAAATGGATAGGACATAATACTATGTTGATATTGCCTCATTAAAAACTTTATATGGGAAATCCAAAGGGAAAAACTCATACAAAGAAAAGGTTAATCAGAGAGACGAGAGACTCTCCCCCTGAAACTAGCAAACCTTTTATATCAATATACTCAACACATATTAAATGTGGAATATCGTAGACTTTATGAAAATCTCAACGAGATTATCACAATATTTAGTTTGCAAATATTCATACTTATATATTCCAATTTATCCTTTTGGATATGTAAATAAATTTTTGTTATACCAAACAATCATTATTGTAGTATAGAAACTCAGTAGTGTTCGGGATAATGCTCATAACAAGAGGCATTATCTACCAAATGCATGGCTGAGTGTGTAAGCTTTACACACTCTAGATCATCTTATAGATGTATCTATACAACCATGAAATACCTGAAGTGTCCATACAATATTTGTATTTTACTCATACATATTCTTTTGAATATGATCAAGGAATCTAATAAAGTCAACCTGATTTTAAGATAAGAGGGTCTTAAAATCCGTTTCTCTATGGTACTTATCGTATCCAAACTTTGGGAAAATCAAGACCAAATGAATTGCCATTAATTTCTCACGCGTCCCTTTGGATGCCAAGTTGATCATTTCAAATTGAATAGATCAACCGTGTCAAAAATTTGTATACGCAACATGTTGTACGGGATGGTTATATGCATAATACAACCAAAATGAGATCCATCTCATTATTTATATGCCATATCCAAAGTTATTTTTTTGTGTTTTCCTAAAGCGCATGTGGATATCTCTATACTTTAGTAAAATATGAGTTGAATTAGGACATAATTAAATGTCCTCAATTGTTTACTCATATCCTTAGGAAGAATGATAGTGGAGAAGAGTTGACCAAACTATCATTGCATCGCATCAGCGATAGCCAAAATTATTCACTCTTCTTGTCATAAGAACTAGGAATATTTTGCTTCCGTAATTATAGAGTTTGTGGTACAATTTATCCACTAGGCACATATCATTCCAAATTGGAGTGATTCCCGTACAATCTATATATGACAAGAATTCAATGAAAATATTGTCTAATATAATGAAAAATCCATAAGTATTGTCGAGTATCAAATTCATCAATATGATACTCATAATAGTTATGCATTGACAACAAGTGTTACAACATATTTCGATGGTCTAAACAATATCAATGGACCATGAGATTATTCCGAATCTCGAAGTAAGTCATTCAAATTATATTTGATGAGCTTGTTGTCCATGAATTTAGGTTCTCTTAAAATGGAAATCATTGTTATGCGATCTTAGAAGATCCGGCAAAAACAATCAACTTCCTAGAGAGCTTGAAATTTAAGATTGAAAACCTTTCAAATCTTATGTTGTAGCTCCTATTTTATTCATTATTGATGTTTAATATAGATCAATTTTTCCTTCCATAAGATATTCTTATCGATAATCTTTATGGATATTGTTCCTTAAGAACAGTAAAGGACAATTTTCTTTGATCTATGATAAATGACCCCAATAAAGAGTCGTTAAACTCTTTTAATAGTTTATGGGATAAAACCAATATTAATGTCCATTGTCTATGTAGAATATTGATGCCATCGAGACTGAGTTCAATAGACTCCTCTAATGTCAATATTCACAATATGTGACAAATCATTGATTTAATGAATTTACGCCTAAAGTAAACTCAAAATCACTATAGTGATGTTGTAATCGCAAATGCAATATGTTACAATTGTATATCTTATCATAGTTTTGGATCATTGTAGGCAATCACTTAAATTTGTAGACCATACAACAAATCATCATAAATTTTGGTATACACAAGATAAGATAATCTTTATGTCAGAAACACAAAGTAGATCTTTATAGTAGGCAATGAATATTGCTGCCTAAGCACGGTCTCTGGGCGTATTAATTCTCAAGGAATTAAACGCAGCCTTTGCTTAGGACTCTACTAACTTGTGTAATCGCAAAACAATATGATGTCAAAGAGCAATCCAAAGCCTTTATTTTGATTAAAAACACAACATAGGTAATCATCATGTCTCAGAGAAACAAAATGTAGACCTCTCAGTAACAGGTGATCAGAATAATTCACAAGGAATTAAGCGCAACCTTTGACATAGACTCTATTACCTTATGTTAATTAATCAAAATAACCAAGATATGTATATTGCAATTTTTTTAATCCATTAAAGATTATTAAATTACAATTAAGTTACTAGCAGATTTAACTTGTATGTGGTGCAAAAATATGTTTTGGGTGCACCAACATACCTCGATTCTATTATAAAATTACAAATGTAACATATATGATTGTGCAAAATAGGGGTTTGGGTGCACCAACATAGCTAAAAATAGTTATTGAAGTCACAAATGCAATATGTATGTGGTGCAAAGGGGGGATTTGAGTGCACCACCTATTCCAAAAAATATAATAGAATCAAGATGGCATCGTAATATAATATAATCAAACCAATAAATATATTACAATGACAATATTACAAAGCAACAACAAAGCACAAAGTGCTATAGTTGGGTGGTGGCATAATTTATGCAAAATCTCGTAATATTAAAGAAAAAAAATCCACTTACTGTGTTAGCCTCACTAGCAAAATAGTCTGGCACCATTTTGCCTTCTCTGATTAGGCTCATATGAGCCCTAGTATATCCAATCCAATCTTAATTAACTATCAAAATTAAGAGGATCCAATTTTGTTGCAACTAAAATGAATTAATTGCTAAATAATAAAACCGACAAACTATGTATATTTAGATACAAGTAATTTTCTGGTCTTAAAACAAACTAAGTATAGAAGTAAAAACTCTACCATACTAATACTGTTAGAGTGACTAAAACAGATAATCATAGACACATAAAATATATCTAAATATTAACATAGTAAAACAACAACAATATATTATATTATGATGTAATTTATAAAGACTTGGAGGTCTTAAAAAATTATCTATTTGCACTAGGCAAATAATTTGCATCAAAAGGCATTTATAGCATCAATTATAAATGCAATATATTGTAGTGTTGTATCTAGTCTAGGGGTTAAAACAGAATAATCTAGGCCTCTAATTTAAATATGTAGAACTGAAGTTCTAAAATATGTAAATATATGTAAGTTAGGGGGCCTAATTGCAATGTTTGCAGGGGATAGAGGGGGCTCGTGCGGCGAGCATCACGACTTGATCCAAAAAAAACTTTAGGACAACAATATTATTCTTCACATTTTTTTACTAAGTATATGTGCATACGATGGATGAAGTGGAGTTGAAGTAAATCACTTCGTTTCTCGAATCATACGAGAAATTTGAAAGTGAGAAAATCGTACTTGTGAAGTCAAACATCCCATGAAATCGAAATGGAAGTTTGGAACGCCAAATATGAATTGCAACTTAATCCAGCTTCAGCCTAATTGACCACCTTCCGGTCTCTGGATCAAACGTGGTGAGTTAGACCGAGCACCGTCAGCCGTTGGATCGGGAGCACGAAGTTAAAGACATCTCCCTCCGTCCATTTCGGCTTCACGTGCCGAACAGAAAAAAGAGAAAACAAGAGGGTGGGGGGGGGGGGGGGGGGGGGTGGAGAATAGGCTCAGCACGAGGCACCGAAGAGTGGCAGACCGAGCACCGAAGAGTGGCAGACCGAACACCGAAGAGGAGAACCAAAAAACGAAGAATTTCTGGGGAAAAAATAAAATAAACGCGAAGACCTCCACCGTTTCATGATCCTCTTCCTCCTCCGAATCCCCCAATCCGCGATCGCCCCACCACCTGCCGGCGGCGACGGCGCGGCGACTACCTGAGCCCCTCCGGCGGCCAATCGCGACGAGCCCCGGGCTCCCCCCCCCCCGTTCCAAACCCTACCCGTCGAACCGCGCGCCTCGATCCGTTCCCGCCACGCCGATCCCGCGCCTGCCGCCCCAATCCGGTCGGGATTCTCCGCCGCCGGGCGTTGATCGGTATTCTCCGCCTCGATCCCTTCCCCGCCCGCCGATAATTGGCTCGCGGAGGAGGCGGGCGTCACCATGTTGCAGTGCCTGGATGGGGTGAAGCACCTCTGCGGCCTGCTCCTCAAGTGCTGCGACATCGACCTCAAGCAGCCGAAGGGCCTCGAGGATCCGGAGGTCCTCGCCAGGGAGACCGTCTGTACGTCCAGGCCGCTACTTCGCTTCCCGCCTCGCCGCCGCTCCTTTCCGAGCAGCGCAATCGATTCCATTACCGGTTGTGTTCTCTTTGTCTGACGGTGTGGTCTGCGTGTGCGGCTGTGCTTGCAGTTAGCGTGAGCGAGATCGAGGCGCTGTATGAGCTGTTCAAGAAGATCAGCAGTGCCGTGATTGATGATGGACTGATCAATAAGGTTAGTGGGTAAAGGCCGGAAACTTCTTCGGGAATAGAACAATGTGTGTCTATACACATGATCTCGAGGACTTATCGGTTCCTGATGATCTTGTCTTGGCATGGCAGGAGGAGTTTCAGTTGGCGTTGTTCAAGACTAGTAAGAAGGAGAGCTTATTTGCTGATCGTGTAAGACTACATTGCATTTTTATGTTTCACAGCTTGCTCAGTGTACTTGGTGCATGAAAAACACCATTGCGCCGTTTTTCATATTGGTCCTCAATGCTCTGGAGCGTGAGGTCTTGGGGATTGCTGGGAACTGGAAAGTTGACTTATTGATTGGGAGTGTAGGTTCTCTTAGCGTGTCAGGTTTCTCTAATGTCTTTTTTCTTTCGTGCGTTCATCTTTTGCTTGTATTTTGTTTCTCATAACTCCCCTATGATCAGTGAAACAAGCAGGTAGAATGTCCACTACAAGTTGCTAAAAAATATTCATGTATGGATTGAAGCTATAATGCCAAGAACATAACGGTACACTTGCTAAAATTTTCATTTTCTTCACAAAAACATGGCCCATGCTCACAATCACTCACATCTGAACCATATGTACCATCTAAACTCTGGTATATGCCCACCAATCAGAATTTGCAATAATAATTTATGCATGCTGCATTTATATGTCAGTAACTGTATCCAGTATATTCAAGTTAGAAGGATGTTGATACATAACATTTATGTCATCTTGTATGACAATTCAATACCCTTACCATTATCCCTGTTCTTGCAGGTATTTGATTTATTTGACACAAAACACAACGGAATTCTAGGATTTGAGGAATTTGCCCGTGCGCTCTCAGTATTCCATCCCAATGCTCCTCTTGATGAGAAGATTGACTGTAAGTTCACAAAAAGATTAGGGCATTTTTACAGTTGAGCCCAAAATAAAGCAGTAGTCTAGGGTAGCCACACACTACGTTGCTCTGTTCAAAACAGCAAAGAGGTACCTTTAAGGTAACATGAACATTGGTTTATTATAGAAGAACCACTCATTTTTGCCGCCACTCTGCATGAAAAATTTAGTTATTTGAACAACTAATAAATTGCCAGAATGTGATCACTAGGTTGCATTGCAACAACTCAAAGTGAAGATTAGTTGCTACCTAGTGTGATTAATTTGCAAACGTAGTTAAGTACTCTCCAGTTTATGAATTTGATTCTGCCTTGCATGCAGATGCTGAGGATTTTGATGCAATATTTGCCATCAAATACCCTGTCCATTATTTGTTTGATAGTGATATTAGAGATGTTGGATGTAAATCATGTCAGGCATTTGGCAAAGTCTCATCTGCCTCGTTCCATGTTCGTTTAGCTGAAATGACAAGCTATTCAGACTTATGAGTGCAACAAGAAGCTACTAGTTTTAATCCATAGTGAAAAGTTTTCCCTTATGTGGACCATCATGCTACCTGTAAATATTTGATCTTTCTTGGACGGAATGTCAACATGGGTTGTAACTCTCTCTAGTTCGGTTCTTTGATCCTGCACATCGATGCAGAAAAATAGGAGAATTCCATATGTTTGTTTTTAGTACACATTCGTCCCCTATCTGTATTGCTCTTGCTTTTGTGTTTTATATGTTTGTAACCGAGGGGGGGAAATCTTAGAGCTGTCTCTACAATCCTTGCAGTTTCTTTCCAGCTATATGACCTCAAGCAACAAGGCTTCATTGAAAGACAAGAGGTATTTGCTACTAAACATAACGTTGGTGGTATAAGGGTTACTAGGTAGCACATCTAACAACCTGGGTGCTTAGCTGGTACACTGGGTATCTACCCTGTCAGTTTCCATTTGTTTTCTGTTCAGCCCACTTTTCTTTATTTCTTGTTCTGCATTTTGACCGGTTTCTATTTTCCATTTTTCTTCTCTAGTCAGTGATGGTCACATATATCCATAACGACCAAACAGTCACCCAATTATATCCGGTTAAATGCTGGGCGCCGAACTTTTATTGCAATGGATTTGGTTAACATGAATCAGATTTGTATTCAAATTGGTACCCAAACATTTTGTGTCCATCGTATATACTTATTTTTCTTGTTGGAGTTTGTCTCTAGCCTTACCTAACATCCTTGGGACAAGACTTTGTTGTTGCTTGTATACTGGTTTCAACCTTTTTTTTTGTGCCGGTTGGGGGTTTGGGGGGTTATGTTTTAACTTGTGAATAAAAAAAAGTTAGGAGCTTTGGATTCCTGTCATGCTTGTTAAGGGAGGCTTAGTCAACATAGAATGTTGGGAGGTGTTAACGAAACGGATGGCCACATATATACATCAACACCACCCGTTGGCTTGGTCTTGGTTTACAAATAAAGACATAATTGCAATGATTCACCTGAAAGTATGTCAGAGTTTGATTTAACCCTGCACCTGGAAGTATGCCAGAGCTGGATTTAACCTGGCAACTCTTTTACCACTTTATCCCCACTAATATATCATTTGTTTGAAATTTTACCATATTGGGTCTTAGTTTGACTGCTGCCGCTTGGCCAACCAGCTCTCATGTGCTGATGTGGGCTTTTGTTACGGTAAAGTTGTTGGAAGTGGATTTGTTTAGTCTACCAAAATAGCTTGGTTGGTCTATAGAGCTGAACTAGTTTGCCTCCAACATACAGTGAAAATTTAATCTAGGTCAGGTTGTTTTTCTTTCGCAATTTTTCCATAGACTGGCATGGTTTGTGAGACATATGTTGCACAGTTACACTTATAGTTTTGTTTGGCTGAGGAAGTACATTTTTTGTTATTAAAAGTTGCTGTTATTTTCATTTGAGCAGAATAACTTTCCTGCGCTTTTAGTTATGCTTGCTTATAAAAGAAATGCACTAATCATCATCTTTTTCATGCTGTATATTAATGATTCCGTTCTTTTTTGCTATTAGGTTAAGCAAATGGTTGTTGCTACACTTGCTGAGTCAGGAATGAATCTTTCAGATGAAGTTATAGAGAGCATCATTGACAAGGTGCACCTGAAATGTTTTGTTTTCACATACTTCCCTGCCATTTAGAATCTGTGCCCAGTTAAGCGTTTTGTTTATTAGTGGAGGTTTGAAATTAGATCAAGAAGGGAGTCCAGACAGCAGCATCACCTTATGGCGGGGGAGTAGAGTATTCCTAGTTGTTTGTCTGCTAATCTTGGTAGAAGTTGATGTCTGCTAATCTTGTCAAGTTATTGGACTATATAATCCATAATTCTGTTGGATCTACCTGTTAGGTAATAAAAGAATGAGATTAGTATTGTTTTTGGTTGTATTCCTTTTGTTGATTAACAAAGAACTAGTCCCTGATATCCTCTCAGGCTCTCACCCCAATTCATGTTTGAACTCTTTACACACTAACCTCCTTTAAGCAATGCCATTTGGCTTTTCTCTGTATGGTAGTGTCATTGTGAATGAATGACCATAACAGAATCTTTCTGTTGACACATGATTTTACCTAAATTGGGGCTGTCACTCAGTAATAAATGTCGATATTTGTTGAATAAAGCTCTTAAGGTTGTGTTCATTACTTTTTAGTTGATGCATTGAACACACTTTTTTGTAATAACACAATTGGGTGGCTATAACCACTAGTGCCTATTTGATTTGCAGTGTTGATTGAGTTAACAGACTTGGGTTATGACTTAGTTTCAAAACATTCTTGTTACTATGTAGTGTCTTTTGCAAAAGGTGGATTTGTAATAGCACATTGCAAACTGACTGACCTATTCTGTGCAATTGTATTGTTTTGTTAAATTTGTGTTCTTCTCTTGCTACAAGACTTTCGAGGAGGCAGACACAAAACATGATGGGAAAATCGATAAAGAAGAATGGCGCAATCTAGTACTGAGGCATCCCTCGTTATTAAAGAACATGACACTTCAGTACCTCAAGTAAGAAATGCTAACTTGTTTGTGCGCAGCTGACTGTTTACTTTTTAATTGGTCGTTTATTTTTCCTGAAACTAGATAGTAACGTACTGGTGTTGATGAATGAGAGATATGGCCTGGTGTTATGTACTTATGTGCATACATTCTTAGAGATTGGAGCAGGGATTTGGGGGAGAATTGGGGGATAAAGAGAGGAAGGCGATGGCCAGGAGGTGGTCGGTGACCTAGGGTTTGGGGTGTGCAGGAGAGCGGCAGGCACAGAGGGCTGGTGCCTAAGCCAGGGGCAGAGAGAAGGCAAAGCCCTCGATCTACTTATGCTGCTTAGTTGCTTATGTTGCAAAGGATGCAGGATGCTTCTATATATATTGAGGAGATTCTAAGTGGGTTGCTAAATAACCTATCCTAACCTTCCCTATTTACTTTAGACTTCCTATCCAACTAAGTTCTAGATCCTTTCATTATTAGACTTTTCATTGGCCTGGTACAGTCCTGTGGGCCTGAACGGCCAGTTGTTCCTGGGAGGCTGGGACTAACCAGAAGAATTATGACTTGCTCTTGCAATTTTTACAAAGACAGCAGAGTTTATTACTGCATTAAACCTGCAGTATCTTGTACCTGATGCATCTTATATAACTTTTCTAGACATAGGTAACATTTACCTAGGAACCATTTTTGACAAAATTTCCCAAGAACTTTGACAAATAAAAATTAATGGAGAAAGAAAGGAAAAAGAAAGAAAAGGAGCTTGAACTATGGTCTGCGGCCATCCCAATCTTAGCGCATAGCCATGATCTATCGAAAGATCTGGGACACCAAGTTTTCCATGAAGAGGACTTGCCATCCTTGTTGACTTATTGGTCATAAGATACTTTAATCGCCCATTTATGCATTTTTCATAGCCAATAATTGATAAATCACCATGGCTGAAGGGAATGCTTTGACCACTATCTTCCACCCTGTGAGAGTAAATCACCTTTCCACTTAGGCAACTTTGGCAGGCAGCAAATCCTCTGGACAAGCAGCTGATTGGCATAGCTAAACATTTTTTATTAATTTGGTAATTCTGAAGTTGTCAAGGACAGGAAGGGTTCTGCTGACGTATCAAATTCAGACAACGATGAAGTAATGAACGATGGCCATAACATCATCCACCAAAAAGAAGCCATGTATTTGGTTTCTCCATGGCATCTAGCCTTTAATTATCACTCAAGGCACATGCATTGAATCATGATATAGGATTTAGTGTTAATGGTTCAGTTTCAACCAAAATGTTTTGTGGTAGTGCTTGATTCGAAGGGACATGCCAAACCATTATCTGGTCATCGTCTCATTTTTGTCATCATCTCAATTTTTTTTACTTTTTACTTCTAATTTTGAGGCATGAGAAATTGTTATGTTCTAGCTCGGTCTTGGTATTATTTCTTTTTTGCTTCTTCATTGTTCTGTTCCTAGCTCAAAGTTCACATTCAGATTCTAATCATAATGTCGCTGGGCAGGGACATCACCACTACATTTCCAAGCTTTGTCTTCCATTCTCAGGTTGATGATACATGAAGCTATGAGATCCTATTTTTGCCCCCAATGAAACATCAGAAGGTAGTCCCAGTGCTTTGTTAAGCAAGCTTTCCAATGTTAGCTTGAAGGTTCAGCATATGCCATAGCATTCAGAAGTTGCATGATCATTTTGAGAAGTCAAGCCTTTGTTGTTAATAACGCTTAGTTTCTTGTTTTATTCAAAATTCTGGCTGAAATCCCCCTCCCCGTCCTCTTCTTCTTCTTCTTCTTCTTCTTCTTCTTCTTCTTCTTCTTTTGAATTTGGTTGTTGACTCAACGTTTCTTGGTGTACAAAGCTGCAGCTGAACTTCCCCTTTAGTGAATTGTATTTTACTCATGAAAGTATTATATTGAATATCTATGCTTAACGACTGCTGCTGCTGGAGACAAAGTCCGATTCAATTAATTCTGTTATCATACCTACAATGGAGATTGCCTTTTTTTAGAACAGGTACCTTATTGTTCTGCTTAATTCTTGCGAGTTATATTTGAGACTTGCTCGATTCATATGGAGGTTACAGTCAGTTTTTCTGTACGTGACTGCCCGCACGCAGATTTGTCGAAATTTTATTTTCTGATCGGATGGGCTGAATCTGAATGCCATGGTCACTGGAGTGTGCAGTGGTTGGAAAGGACAGGTCAACTTCTTGTGTGTTCGGTTGCAAAGAACCTGTGTTCGGCAAGGACAGGCCAGCTGGACAAGGATATCAAACCTGATGGGATTGGGGCATTGCACTTTTGCACGATTGGTCGTTCATGCCAAGCGCCCAAGCTAAACTTGTTTTTCTTTTTTGAAAAGATATATTGCATAACTTAAAGGCACAGTATATTTATGGGGCAAAACATGCCCCAATCAAAATTCAGGAGTGCACTTTGCACAATATTGAGTAGAATGCACATTTGCTTCGCAAGAGAAAAGGCAAGAATTTTGGAATTGTTGCCTGTCTTGCTTGCTTTGCGAGCCAGCCACCTTGTTTGTGTCCCTGTTGACTTTGATGATCGAACGTTGCATCCCTTCTGATTTCTGTGAACTCGGCAAGAATTAGTCGCAATGACCAATGACCAGAGTAATGGCGCGATTCATGCCGTGCCCCGCTGCCGGTTGTGCCGCGAACAAGTCCCCTTAGGCTTGCTCCGATGATTCCCTGGGAACCGCCCCCACCCTACGTAGGGGGGAGCTTTGGGGGCCCCCCAAAGCTCCCCTATATACGGGGGGAGTTGAAACTCCCTTCATATATAGGGTGAGTTTCAACTCTCCCTATATTCTAGTCACACCGTTTTTTACGATATTAATCTCGTTTGAGCCCCCATAACATGATGATAATGCGTATTATGACAGTACAAATATTGTATGATTTTTTTAAATTCAAAAACGATAAATAAACAGTTAGTTAATGAGTGATAGTATATAGAGGGAATAGATATGAGGGGAATGGTTGGAGAGGAGTTATAGGGGGAGGAATCTTTTAAAGGGAGGTAATAAAATATAGTAAATAGTATGTTTGGGGGGAGTTGGAGAGGGGGAATGGTTGGAGATAGCCTAAGCCTGAATCCGCGAGGGGGTCGAGGGAGAGAGGGTGGCTTGGCCGGAGGCGGGAGATAAATTTGATGAGTGAGGCCCACCTAGCAATTAGAGAGGGGAGCATATTAGGGATAGGAAGGATATTTTGTATTTCTGAGCTGACTGGGTGCTATGTGGCTTGTAACATCAACAAATGTGTTAAAAATAAAACTTAAACTTCTCATAGCTGGTAAAGTTGCAGATATCATTTTAAGAGTGATAACCTGATGACCGTCATTCGTTATAATAGTTAAAATGTAACACGCGCCAAGTCTTACAGATAAAAGTTATTTTTCCCCCTCAATATCTGATGGATCCGAGGTGTTGGTTTGAGATCGGATGGTTCGTGATACACGTAGACGTCTCCCGGTCTCGGCGTCTCTGGCTCGGCAGCCGATCCAGTTCCTCCACGGCTCTCAGGGCACAGCATCACTCCGCCACCCGCGTCCCGCGCCGCCACCGGTCCTCCTCTTCCACACCGCCTACAGCCACGGCCGATTGCCGCCGCCCCGCCCCCCCCCCCCCCCCTCTCGATGCTCCGGATTGCCTCTCGCGCGGTGGGGCCGGGACTCGACTCGCTTAAGAGATCCTACAGCGCCTTAGCGACAGTCGGCCCCTCCATCGCCGGCGTAGGTGACATCATAGCGGTCGCGTCCGGGAAAGGCGGAGTCGGCAAATCGACCACTGCAGGTTTCCAACTTTCTTTTTCTGCACGCTGGAGATCCATGGAATTTGGTACAAATCCTATTAACTCTTGAAAATCTCTTAAGCAATATCCCCACCCCGAACATGGAATTTGTGAATTCACATCGATGCAGAAATGGTGCCAGATTGAAGACTCTTCCAATTGACTATCTTGAATGACAAATGGTGCTAGATGATTTGTCCATTAGATATGAGCAGGTGTTGTTGGTGTAAGACACTCTCCGGGACGAAGAGGTCACAACAGCCCTGACGAAGGGAGACCGGAACTCGTGAAAGGAAGACACCAGCACAAAGGCAGCACGAAAATCAAAGCAACAGAGTAATTGCACTGTATTCAATGTGTCCTATACAGTTACACAGGGGGTATTTATAGCCTAGAAACTCAACTACTCTCTGGCCAAAATTCCGTTACTACCCCCTAACCGCTAACATCTTGGAATATTCCCTGGGCAAAAGCGTAATGTTACAATACTCGACACAACTTAGTGGAATTACAGCTGTACATTCCGTACTGGACTCTGACAATGGGGCCGCTTCTCTTCGCCACCGAAGGTCTTCGCTGCTTCGCCCGATAGGGCCATTGGAATCGCTTCGCTGCTCACAACTTCGGCACGCGCACCGTCCCTTCGCAGTGGGCGCCGCCTCTTCGCTCCTTTTCGGGTGGCTTCACGTGATTCGGGCCTTCGCTTGGCGGGCTTCGCTCCAAGCTCTTCGGGTTCTCCCTCTTCGCCTTCGTCGTCGTCGACCCGAAGGTGGCGTCCCCAACAGTAGCCCCTCGAGGAAGGCTCGATCATCTGGCGCGTGGCACGCGTCCTCAAGCGCCACCCTTGTCACACCCGGTTTTAAGGACAAAACCGAATGCATAGCTATATGTATGCCAGGATCAAGTTTCATACATATAGAGACATTATAAGTGTATAATCAGTAACAGTATCACGTAAAAGAGAATTACAACAAATAGAAGATTATCAGAGTTATACAGCTTATTCTGGAAACGATGGCTTCAACTTCACAGGCAATCGACTGGGGGTTGCGTACGCCTAGAACTCAGCATCATCTTCAAAATACTCCACAGCAATCTTTCCCTTCTAAGCAGCAGTAAGCAAGGGTGAGTACACTTATGGTTGGTACTCAGCAAGGCCACAAGAAATAACCAGAATGTGATTTATATCCATCTTTAAGTTTATTAATCATGTGAGGGTCCAAGCCGCTCTTGACCGTGAGCACGGCTGATATATCAGTTTTACACTCTGCAGAGGTTGTACACTTTCACCATAATTCGCGTAAAAGTTCCGAAGAACTTTGAACCCAACCACGCAATGTGCTAGCTAGGCACAATACCACACTTCCGAGGTGTGATTGCATAGGGACGCTACGAGGCCTTTACAAAGATTCCCTAATCCATGACAATCCGCTAAGATTTCAAGCCAAAGTGGTCATAACACTGCCCTAATGAGGTGATACCTTGCCAAAGAATCATAAAACAATACCAATTGCTCCAAGAGGACTAAGCTATATCCCATCAATGCGTCCCTTCTTGACCTTTCGGTAAGACTGTCACAAGCTAGAGTCTCTAATTAATCAGTCAAGACCAGAGCCATATAGTATTGTGGTTGTACTGTTTTCTTGGGTGGTTCTTCATGTTCCAATTAAATCATAATACTCTTGTAAATAAGCATAGGTAGAAAGATGGTTATGGTCACTTGTCTTTCTCCAACGAAAAGCTACTCTTACTGCTCTTCACTACTCTTCAGCTTTTGCTCACTTGCAAATCTTGATCTTCAATCTTCGAACAGCGATCCTTCTACTCGAAATAATCATGGAGCAAACATACAAAGCAAACAACAAGTATAACTAAGAACAATACACCAAAACAGAAGAAAGACTTTAAAAGAGCATACTAAAGGATATGGCTCGCTGCTACGATGACGAGAGCGCAAGAAACGCGGAAAACGGAACTAAAACGGCGATTCTATGGGATAAACGATGCTTCAAGGATCTAGTCGCGATTAACTACGGACACAAAGGGCTAGCAAAAAGTATTTGCGAGGCACAGTAAAGTGTGCTCACAAAGGATAACAAGGTGATAAAGCTATTGCACACGTCACAAGGATCACGTGAGCGCAAGAATCGATAAAAACAGAGCTAAAACGAAGAAGTTATGGGTAAAACATGGTTCCAGGGGCTTATTTGTGAAGAAACAGAGCTTCCAGGGGCTAGATCTGAAGAAAACAGGGACCTAAACATAATTATACCTAATCTTCAGGGGTCAGTATGCAAAACTAGGGGTCTCGGACTGCGGGTTCGATTTGAGGAAAAGGCAGGGGCTAAATCAGAAAATAAAGGACTTAAACAGAATTATTTTTGAACAGAGCAGGACGGCGGGTTGATTTTGAGAAAACCGAGGGGTCTTTTTGCAAAACGTCTAGGGTTGACCGGTATTGACCCAGTTGACTCGGGTCAAACCCGATCTGGGCCACTGGTTTTAGATCTAACGGTTTGGGTTTGGTTGGGTTTGAATCTAATCTCAGCCGTCGGATGAAAATTGGACGGCCAGGGCGATTTGGGGGGTAGCAGCGGCGCTGGGCGTTGCCGGCGGCGAGGTCTGCGGCGAGGTCGCCGGACTTCGTCGAAATCGACCGCCCGGGCACGATTTCGAGCGTTGGTTGGCCTGGGAGAGAGAGCGAGACGGGTAACGCACCTAGTGGTCTGCGCAGGGCTTCGACGGGCAAGGCGAAGCGCTCCGCGGTGGCGCGCGACGGCGGATCGCCGGCGTAAGGCCGGAACGGCCTACCGGCGCTTGATTCGAACCGGGCTCGGGTCAGGGAGCATGCGCGCAACGCGGCAAACCGATCTAGAGGGTCAGGTGCCCGAGTTGGAGGCCGGGCAAGGGCGCTCCACGGCAAGTGGCGGCTCGGACTACGCCGGCGAGCTATCTCGCGCGAAGGGAAGCAAGAGGGAGGGGAAACCGGGTCGGCATCAAGCCCTACCTTGCTGGGAAGCTTCTGCGGCGGCTTGGGCGTCGAGGAGAGTAACGGAGCGGCGGCGCAAAGGCGGCAACCGAGCTCGATTCCGACAATGGCGGCTCGAACTAGGGTTTTGGCAAGCAGGGAGGCGGCGGCGGCTTCGGTTCAGAGTCTAGGGGGGTCCGTGCGGTCCTTTTTATAGGGGCGGCCGGGCCGCCTTGGCGTGCGGGCCACGAAGGAAGATGCGGGCGCGCGGGTGCCGGACTCGGAGCAGAGTCCTGCTCGAGCACGGCGGGGAAGGAGGCCCTGACGGGCGGGGCCCGTGCGGCAGAGAGTGAGAGGGGAGGGCGCGACGGACTGGGCCGAAGGGAGAAGGTGGGCCGGCGGGAAGAGAAGGAAAACGGAGCAGGCCGGGATTTGGGACAGGAAACGGGCTGCGGTTTGGGCTGCGGGGGAAGGAAAGGAAAAAGGAGAGGAGGAGGATTGGGCCGGCTGGGCTGAAAAGAGATGGGGAGAGGGAGAAAGGTTTTGCATTTTTTTTGAAATAGATTCAAACCTATTCAATTCAAATTTAAATTCAGGAGAATTCAAACTTGAGTTGAACAACAAGCAATGGAATAATGCATTGCGGCATGAATGCAACACAAATAAAACAACCTCAATTAATTTGGAAAACAATCAATATTTATTTTCTGTTACACTAAACTCTCTATAAAGAAGATAAGTCTTGGGAAAATTTTTAAAATTATGAGAAAATTGATGATTTATTTTTAATTTTAATCACATCCTGAAATCCAAAAATTTCAGGGTGTGACAACCCTTCGGGCGTGCGAGCGTGCGAGAACGTCCTGAACCTGCGGAGTAAGTGGAAGAGGCGGAAAGAAGACATTTTGTCGAAGTCATGCAGTGATTAAGTATTTCCCAAAGAATTTTAACATAATATTTTAAATGGACAATATGTATGGAACGGGTTAAGTAAAAAGACGCTGCTGTCCTGTGGCTCTTCGGATTCTGTTTCTTCTTCGCATGGGCAAACTTGTCATTTCTCGCTTGCGGCACGCTTTCCCATGCGCAACGGTTGGGCCCGGCACTATATAAGCCGACCCCGGGGGAGGCGAGAGCTCACCTCCCCCGCTTTTCAGCCCCCAAGTTCCTGCTCTTGCCTTTAGTCTTGTGCTACGGATCTTTGCAAGGCACCAGCTGAATGATTTTCTTCGTTCCCCTCCTTCGGGCGCAACGGGCAACGGCTTCCTTTGAAGAAATGGCCCCCTGGGGACAGTACTCGTCTTCCTCCGACGAAGATTCTTGGCAAAAGCTATATGACCCAAGGCATGATCGAAGACCTGGAGAGGCAAGGTGTACTCGGAGCTGGCATGGCGCGGCCTCCTCCAGAGGGTGAGATTGAAGCGAAGCCTCGTTTTGACGAAGTAGTTGTTTTTCGCGACTTCTTTATTGCAGGTCTTAGCTTTCCGCTGGATCCGGTGGTGGTTGAGATTTTCAAACTCTTTGACGTCTACACTCATCAGATGACGCAGATGAGCTTCGTTCGGCTGAATCTGTATATGTGGTTGTCGAAGACCTACAGGCTGAAGCCTTCGGCCACTGGATTCGCTCGCCTCTTCAGGTGTCATTTCCAGCCGAAGACTGTGTTTGTGAAATCGAGCGAAGGTGCTGAAGCTACGGAGGCAGACCCTCAATTCGGAGTGTACACCTTCGCGTTCCACACTCAGCTTCCGAGCCCGGTCGTCGCTTATCGCAACCGGTGGGGCGCGTGGACGACGATGTGGTTTTACCACAAGGTCTCCCTGGATGAGTCCTCGCAGACTCATCCTTTGGTGGTGAAAGAGATTGGATTTCTTCCGGAGCAGCCTCTGTCTGTGGAAGTTGACGAAGGGACGGAGGAGGCGAAGGCTCATGTCGCGATGCTCCGGGAGGTGTCAAAGTTATTTTCGACGCGAGATATTGTCGAAGAATATGTTGCTTGCAAGTGTTTTCCCTTTCGCGAAGGTTGGTCTATAACCTCGTGGGCGGGAAGGGAGAAGCGTTTGGGCGGCCTTCCGATGCCCAACTTCTCTACGTCTTTCGGGATAACAAAGGAAGGTTAGCCCCTGGCCACCTTTCTTTTTTTTAAGCGTCCTTCGCATACTGTGCACAGGTGTTGATCCCGTGGCCGTAGAGATGCTTGCGGACGAAGCCATTGGGGCGAAGGCTGCGAAGGAGCGGACTCTTCTTGAGTCCCGGCTGGGAGGCACCCGGAACAACCGGGTTTTTGCGTTTTTTGAGATCGAGGCTCCCTAGCGCGCGGCCGACGTTCGGCTTGCTGAGGCCGAGGAGAAGAAAAAGGCGAAGGTGGAGCCTTCAGGTGCTGCGGGGGTCAAGCACAAGAAGTCCAAGGGCAGCAGCAGCACGGGGGCCCTGGAAAAGAAAAAATGCAAGAACGACGGTGGGGGAAAGCTTGCTAAGAAGCGTTTTCGCCTCCTCGACACTGTCCTCGTGCCACCGCCGGCGCCGTCACCTCTTCGCAGCAAGGGGGGATCTGAGGACAGAGTGGGAGAGTCGAGTGGTGGCAGTGCGGCGGCGCCACGAAGCCCCGCTGCTCCGATTGAAGCCGCCCCAGAGCGGGCGATGCCCGCCTTTCCCGCCTTCTCCGTGCAATTCAGCGAGCCGAAGACGGAGAGTGATGATGACAATACTCCGAAGACCCATGCTGCTGCCGGCTCGGCAACGGAGGCTGAGGACCGTGCCGAGAACACGGCGTCGTCATCTTCGGGGGAAGAAGAGGAGGAGGAGGCTGTTAATGCCGTGGTGTCCGATGCGGCCGCGAAGGGGAAGCAAGTTGCATCGGAAGTCAATTCGGATGATTCGAACTCGGACAGCAGCGCGTACTTGATTTGTCAGTCTGTCCCTTCCGAAATTGCGGAGGCTCTCAGGATGAGACATGCGAAATTGATTGGTGGTCAAGTTATTGGTAAAATTCGCTTCGAGAGCGGGCAGCATGAACGGGATTATCTTTCCGAAGCTGGTGCCTCGTTTTTCTTTCCGCTCATGGAGCGAAGACTCATGCTGACTGGTGCCAGGAACACTGTGCAATGTGCCGAGGACCTTGCCCTGAAATCTTATGTCGCGGCCAGATGCGCCAGCCGTTTGCTGGATGCGGAGCATGATCAACCCCTCCGCATCGCCAGTCTGGAACAGAAGGCTCGTGGCCTGGAGGAGGAGAAGGCTTCACTGGAGGCTAAATTGGCCAATGCTCGTGCCGATGCGGAGGCGGAACTGCAGGCAGCCCGTCTCGAAGTTGAGAATGCCAAAGCTGAGGCAGCTGAGCTTCATCGGTCCTTGGAAGCGAAGGCCACCGAACTGAAGGATGCGGAATGTCGGGAGCAGGCTGCTACGCAAGCGGTCAACGCCTATCGTGAAGTCGTTCGTGCTGGTGCGGAGCCTCTTCAACGCGACATTGTCGCCTTCCTCGAGACCCTGAGTCTTTCACCACCCGATCTCTCTCCGACAGCCAATTCCATTTCGATTTCTGAGCTGTTTCGGTGGCTTCGTGCTTGTGTTTCCATGGCAACCTACGGGAATTGTGCGATGGGTGACTTGAGCGCCGCCGTGGCAGTGCGGTCTCTCAGCGCCGCGATCTGCAAAATGCTCCCCGAAGGCAGCGGCGCCGAAGCTTCTTTGACGAAGACCCAACTGCGCACAATGAGGGATTCATCCTTTGTGTGGCCTTCGCCAGAAGAAGTTCGTCCGGAGACTCTGCCTGCCCTTCCCAAAAATATCGCGAAGAACTTCACCGTAAGTTTCTTCAAGACTCACGGGAGGGATCTTGTCCGGGGCGAAGCTGAACGACTTCGCAAACAGGCAAGATTGTAACCTTTTTCACGAAGTATTGCTTTATTTTGAACTGGCGCTAACCTAGTTTTTTTCTTCAGCTTCAAGACAACGCAGAAGCCTTCGCGCGAGCCTTTTTGGGCCCTGCCAACGCTGGGAATCTTCGCAGGACTTCGACAAGTGGTGCTGGAGTGGCTGCTGAAGGCGAAGATGGACGCGGAGATCACCCCAGAGAGGACGTAAATGCCGCCGAAGATTCAATTTTGTGGATGTAACTTTTACTAAGGAACAAATATTTTTGTAAGAAACTAATACCTTCGGTGTCTGCGCAGGACGCTGTGCTGGAACCTGCGTGGATCACCGAAGGTACCCTGCCTTTGTGGATGCGATTCGGTTCTTTTCATGTCGCTGGTCAAGCCTAGGCCAAATATCATTATGAGCATCCTTGGGGTTCTTTTGCGGAGTGGTTGGAGCGTTTGGAACGGAGATATGATAGGGATAACACGGAATCCAAAAAAATTTGGGCCGAGTTTTCGAATGATCCGGAAAAACAAGCCAAGATTCTAGCCGATAGTACCCTTTGTCGCGAGACGAAGCGTATTTTAGATACAGATCGCCCCTACGCGCCCGCAAGGGGTCTTCTTGAACCTAAGCTGGAGCCTGTCGACGAAGTTTCTGATGTTGGGAGCTTTGCATACCGTCTTGGAGGGGACATTATGTCCGAGTGAGACTTACATGGAGCTTTGCTCGTTTTCAGGCCTTGGGTTCGAAGCATATCTGCGGAAGACGGCCGAAGAGATAATTGACCGTGCGGTCCGCATGGTCATCGAAGATGTGGAACGCCGTATTTTCGAAGAGGAAAAGTCGATTGTGACTGTAAATGAATCGAGTGTGACTGTGTAAATAAATTGATGGGCGAAGCCCCTTTTTTAAGCGTAAATGTGAATGTGTAATTTTATTGTTAAATTGAATAGTGAGTCCCTTCGAGGACAATGTTGACTGAAAGCGAAGCGCCACCCTTGATGATGTTATTTTTCGGTCCTCCGAGGACGCATTGTTTTTTACTTGCGAAGCGCCGCCACCCCCCCTGCGTTCTTGGAGGGCGGATCTAATTTAAAGGAAAAAACCGTGGGTCTTCGATTTTGATGAAGCCATGTCTAGTTTGTCCCTTCAAGGGCGCATTTTGTTTTATTTGCGAAGCGCCACCCCCCCTTTTTGTGCTCTTGGAGGGACACTCAGTTGGCGAAGCCTTTGATTAATTTGCGAAGCGGCTAACGACTGCAAGAACTCAATTTTAGCGTTCGCGAAGCGCCGCCCACCCTTTTGCGTTATTGGAGGAGTGAGGCGCGCTTTGTTGATCGGTGTTCATGTGCCTCGGGAACTGTGTTTCGGAGGTCTTTTGAGAAAGAATGGGTGCTTGCCCTGGGTCTTCGGCTTTCGCACGATGGGACTGACACATGCCCTCAACGCTTTGGAGCGGAGGAACTTTCCGATGCCTTCGGCGCTTTTCGCGGAAGGTTTTCCATGCCCTCGACGCTTCGGCGCGTAGAGACTTTCCGATGCCTTCGGCGCTCTTGCACGGAAGGTCTTTTCCATGCCCTCGGCGCTTCGGCGCGGAGGGTCTTTTCGTTGCCTTTGGCGCTTTGCATGGAAGGTCTTTGTCATGCCCTCGGCGCTTCGGCGCGGAGGGACTTTTTGATGCCTTCAGCGCTCTTGCGCGGAAGGTCTTTTCCATGCCCTCGGTGCTCCGGCGCAGAGGGACTTTCCGATGCCTTCGGCGCTCTGTGCGGAAGGTCTTTTTCAATTGAGAAAAAACAAGAACTGAGGCTCAAGGGTGCTGCGGGCCACTCAGCTCCGCGAGCCCTGGGCTCATTTCTAGAAGTGTTAACCACGCATACCGCACCGATGACTCCCCCCTTCGCTGCGACAGAGGGGGAAAGATGCTTCAGTGCCTTTTCATAGGCTAGATTTTTATGGGAACCTTGTTTATATTTCACATGGGGTTACATTGGGTTGCCGCCTCGTTAAAAACCTCACACCTTCAGCAACCAAAGCGATTGCGCGAAGGCTTCCCCTGTGAGGAAAAGAGTACGGGCTCTTGAATACATTGTTCAAATAAACTGAAATAATATTACAAATTATTCCAAAAAAGAAAACAATGTGGAACTAGACAAAGTAGCGTTGGAGCATATCCTTGTTCCAGGAGTATGGCTCTTCGACTCCTTCGAGTGTGCGAAGCCTGCAGGCTTCGGGTCTTGCCATCGAAGCGACCAAGAATGGTCCTTCCCATTTGCTGTGCATTTTCTCTTGTTGCTTACTCTTCGGGATGCGTCGAAGGACGAGATCGCCCTCCTTGATTTCCCGAGGTCTCACCTTCTTGTTGCGCCACCTTCTGGTTTCCTCCTGGTATTTGCCGAGGTTGATTGCCGCTTGGATTTTGATAGCTTCGATTGTGTCAATTGTTGGCTTGATGTCCTCGTCAGGTGCTTCTGTCCTATAAGACCTGGCGAAGCTCTTCTGGAGTCATGGCCTCTTCGCCATAGAGGAGCTTGAAGGGTGTGAATTTTGTGGCCCTCGACTCCGTTGTGTTGTGAGACCAGATTACTTTCGGCAGCTCATCAACCCACTTGCCCTTCGGCTGCTCTGTGATGTTCTTTTTGATCCCTGTGAAGATGATCCCATTTGCCCTTTCAACTGCCCCGTTCGACTGCGGGTGGTATACTGAGGCGAAGCACAGCTTAGTGCCCAAATGCTGACAGAACTCTCTGAATGTTGTGCAGTCAAACTGTTTGCCATTGTCTACAGTTGCTTCTTTGGGTACGCCGAAGCGGCATACGATGTTCTGCCAGAAATTTTTTTGCAAAGTAGCGGCTGTGATGTCGCGAAGAGCTTTGGCTTCGATCCACTTCGAAAAGCACTCTACAGTGACTGCTGCATACTTGAAGTTGCCTGGAGCTGTTGGCAAGGGTCCTACAATATCGATGCCCCATCGCGCGAGCGGCCAGACTGGGGGTATGAGGTGGACTTCTTTGGGTGGGAATTTGCTGTAGTGGGCATGCTTCTGGCAGTTTGGGCAGGTGCGCACGATTTCATGGGCGTCAGCCACGGCCGAAGGCCAATAAAACCCTTCGCGGAAAGCTTTTCCCACCAGGGCCCTTGTTCCTATGTGCGAAGAGCACATTCCAGTGTATTGCTTGCAATAGTTGTCTGCCTTCGGTTTGTGAGATGCATTTCAACAACGGAGCACAAACACCCCCATGATATAATGCGTCATTGATTATTGAGTAGCTTCGCGCCCGAAGGGCAAGTTGTTTTTCCTCTTTCTCGTCCTCTGGAACGAAATGGCCTCGAAGGTAAGCCATGATCTTAGTTCTCCAGTCTTCGCTTGATATAGCATTGACAAATTTTGCTGGTTCTTCAGCGCAATTTACCGAACCACTCTTGATTGTTTCGAAGAATACATCCGGAGGCAACGGGTCATTCTCTGCTGCTGCTTTCGCCAGGACGTCTGCTTGCTTGTTCTGTGTTCTGGGAAAGCTTCGCACACTAAACCCCAAGAAATATTTCTCCATGCTGCGGACTGCTGCCAGATACTTCGCTAACTCTGGATTGAGTGCTCTGAATGTCTTGCCAATATGGTTTATGATGAGTTCAGAGTCGGACTTGATGGACAATCTCCTCGCGCCGAGTGCCCTTGCCTTGCGAAGGCCTAGAAGCAGACCCTCGTATTCTTCAACATTGTTTGTACACCCCGAAAAATCCAGTCTTGCAGCATATTTCAACTGAGTCCCCGAAGGTGTCGTGAGGATTGCCGAAGCGCCTAACCCATTCTTGCAATAGGCTCCGTCACATTCCAACAACCAAATGGCTTCGATGACCGGAGGGTTCTGCGAAGGTGTTGCTGGTGTCCAGTCAGCAACAAAATCTGCCAAGACTTGAGACTTGATTGTGCTTCGTGGGATAAAATCAATGGTGTGCGATGCCAACAGGGTTGCCCATTTCCCGATTCTGCCCGAAGCCTCTCTATTTTCAAACATATCCCGAAGGGGAAAAGTTGTTGGGACTTTGATCTTGAAACTCTGGAAATAATGGCGAAGCTTCCTGGCCGTCATTACCACTGCATAAGCCATCTTTTCCATTTATGAATAAAAGAGCTTCGATCCGTTTAGAGCTTCGGATACAAAGTAGATTGGTAACTGCTTTAAGGTGCCTTCGATCATTCTTTCTTCGACTAAAGCTGTACTCACCGCGGAGCTTGAAGTTGCGATGTACAACAAGAGCTCTGCTCCTGGTGTTGGGCTTGTCATTACCGCCAAGTTTTCCAAGTACTTTTTCAAACCTTCGAAGGCTCTGTCTTGTTCAGGACCCCAGTGAAAATTTTCCGTGCCCTTCAGCACCTTGAAGAAAGGAAGAGATTTCTCCGCAGACCGCGAAATGAATCTGTTCAGCGAAGCTAGGCGGCCTGTCAACTTCTGCACCTCCTTCTTGGTCGAAGGTGGTCGCATTCTTCTGATGGCTTCGATCTTTATCGGATTTGCCTCTATGCCCCTCTCAGTGATCATGCATCCCAGAAGCTTTCCTCTTCGGATTCCGAAGACACTTTTCTGGATTCAATTTTAGCCCATGCTTGCGAAGGTTGGCAAAGGTTTCTCGACGGTATGAGATATGATCTTCGCGCTTTTTGCTGCGCACGATGACATCGTCGACGTACGCGGAGATGTTCATGTCCAACTGAGTGTCAAGTACTACTGCGATTGTTCTATTAAACGTGCATCCGGCATTGCGAAGCCCCTCAAGCATTCTTACGTAGCAGAAAGTGCCGAAGGGAGTGGTAAAACTGGTCTTCTCCTCATCTGATTTCTTCATGAATATCTGATGATAGCCGGAAAAGCAATCTAGCATGCTTAGCATCTCCGACCCTACAGTCGCATCTACCAAGGTGTCTATGCGGGGCAAAGGAAACTCATCCTTTGGGCAAAACTTGTTCAGAGTGGTGAAGTCAATGCACATTCTCCAGTTGCCATTCTTTTTTGGGACCATGACTTCTGAACTTCTGAACTTCGCTTTGAGCGGCTTTCTTCCGGTCTTCGGACATGGTACGAAGACGCTGCTTGCGTGGCTTGACTTTCGGATCGACTTTCAGCTCGTGCTCCATGACTTCCCGACTAACTCCTCGCAGGTCCGAAGAGGACCATGCGAAGACGTCTTGGTTGTTTCTAAAAAATTGTATCAACCTGGACTCTTCGGCTTCTTCGAGGCCTTTGCCTATTGTCATTGTGCGGTCTGGTACATCTTCGCAAAGCAAGACTTTTTTAGTGTGTTCTGCCGGCGTGACCCCTTCTTTTTCGGTCCGCTCAGAACTGATTGGATTCGCTGCCTCTTCTTCAACGCCATTGTTACTGGCTTCGATGGCGTGCACATTTTTCATGGTGCTCGCTGCGTTGTCTTCGCACCTCCTGGCTTCCTCTTGGTTGCCGAGGATCGTGATGACTCCTCCGGCTGTTGGAATTTTTATGCATAGGTAGGCTTGGTTGATGACTACCGCAAACTTGATGATGCTATTGCGGCCGAAGATGGCGTTTATGGGTAGGCGATGTCCACCACATCGAAGGTTATGACCTCAGTTCTCTGGGTGTTACCTTCGCTGAAAGTCACGTTTAGCTCTATCTTGCCTAGGGCTTCGATTCTTTTGCCCCCAAAACCAATAAGTGGGTACTGAGACTTGTGCAGGTTCTTCTCTGTGAACACCATTTTGACAAAACACTGCCAGGTGAGGACATCTGCGGAGCTGCCGTTGTCCACGAGGATCCGACCCACGTCGTTTCCCGCGAAGTGTACGGAGTTTCTTCCAATGTTTGCTCGAACGACGAGGGGATCATTGTGCGGGTAATGTTGAAGCCTCAGATCGGCTTCGGAGAAGGTAATTGGGATGTGGGACCAAGGTGTGCGGAAATGTTTCTCTTCGCAGACGTGCGAGACTGTGCGGATGTATTCTTTCCTCTGACGCTTCGTCTCATGCACTGGCTCGTTTGATCTGCCGGAGATGGCGTTGATGACATTCACCGTGCCTCCGACTGGATCACTGGCTCTCTCTGGGATTGTGCCGGGTTCTAGCTTCGGAGGTGGAGGGAGGTAATTGGATGTTTGTGGCTGGGGTTGTGGGCGCCACCCTTGATGTTGCGCCGAAGGGTTTTTGGATTTGTGGAAAATGTGGAGCCGAAGGCGTTGGTAGGGCTGGAGGGGTATATGTGGGGTTGTAGTGGAATGTTGGGAAGGATGGTGAGAGGGTGGGGTATGCCGAAGTCCAATGTGGCTGATGCGAAGGCTGCCAGTGAATTTGCGAAGGCGGACCTTGCGGCTGGTTTGTGTGGGTAGAATTGACGGGCTTCGGCGGCTGCTCGGTGTTTGTGGCTCGCTCCAACTCTTCTTTTTTCTCCTTGATGAGGGGGCACTCATTGGTCCAATGACCTTTGTCTCTGCCATGAATGCAGCAGTAGGGTACTTTTTGCTTTTGGTCGGAGTTTTCCCTCTGGCCTCTATTGGAGTTGCTTCGGTCGCTCCTCCCTCCTCTGTTGTTCTGAGGCCGGGAGTCGCGGGCTTCGTCACCGGAGACCGTGTTCACAGCCTTCGCTGTTTTTGTTTGCTCGGTCTGATGCTGGTTCGGTCGGTCGCGATTACGCCCCCTGTTTGCATTCATTTCTTCGATTCTCCGACGCTTCCCTTTGTCAGATACATAGTACTCTTGCATAATTTCGAAGAGCTTGCTCAGAGTCTTCGGCCTGCGGCGTTCGAGGTACTCTCCGCATGGGCCGAGACTCAAGCCAGCGATTGCTGCATCGATGATTGTCTTCTCATCTACATTTGGAGCCCTTGCGCGAAGCTTGACGAGACTGTGCAGATATTCTTGCAGCGAAGCGCCACCCTGCTTTAAGTTGTGGAAGGCGCAAGAATTGACTTCTTCAGGCTTCGGCGCTCTGAAGGCAGCGGTGAGCTCTCTTCGGAGCTGGTCCCAAGTCTGGATGTGTCCAGCCGGGAGATTGGAGTACCAATGTTGAGCGAGTCCCTTCAGCGAGAGGACGAATGCTTTTACTTTGCAAGCCGCGCCACCTACGGACGCTTCGATGGCTGCTTCGTACTTGAGGAGGAAATCTTTTGGATCAGAGTCCCCATCGAACTGTGGGAGGATGGTTGGGTTGAAACGTGGAGGCCACGGGATCTCTTCGAATTCTACGGAGAGGGGGGTGGTGGGGTTTTGTTGTGGGTAATGGTGTTGTGGGCGAAGCTGGTTTGGTATCACGTACTCGCCTTCCTCTTCATCGGAGTACTGGTCTTCGATGAAGGGGGGTTGCCTGCGAAGCCCTTGAGGCTGAGGCACTTGTTGCACTAATCTTGGGTCTTGACGAGGGGGCTTCATCATCACCAAACGATCTCTGATGGTCTGCCGCATTGCCTTGCAGCGAAGTTCTTGTTCTTTTTATTTGCTGAATTGTTCCTCTAACTCTTCGGCAGATAGCTGGTGCCCTTTTCCCTTTGTTATTGCAGCTGCCGCATTGGATGTGCCGGCTTGAGCTTGCTGCGCTTGAAGTTGCCTCTCCGCGAGGCGTGCGTCGATTCTCTTCATGGCTTGGATGTCTTCGGCGGAGATGCCGAGGTCGTGGAGGTCGACATCAAGGCCTCCGTCAGCGAGGTCTTCGTCCTCAAGGTCTTCGTCGTGGTCGTCGTTGTCGGCGTTGGTTGGGACGATGATGTTGTTCGAAGGCTGGGCTTCGGTCGAAGCGTTGGCCTCCGAAGCGCTGGGGCTTGGTTTCTTCTTTGCTGCCATGTGGTCGTGTCGAGGACGAACCGCTAGTGGGCGCCAAAACTGTTGGTGAAAGACACTCTCTGGGACGAAGAGGTCACAACAGGCCTGACGAAGGGAGACTGGAACTCGTGAAAGGAAGACACCAGCACAAAGGCAGCACGAAAATCAAAGCAACAGAGTAATTGCACTGTATTCAATGTGTCTTATACAGTTACACGGGGGGGGGGGTATTTATAGCCCAGAAACTCAACTACTCCCTGGCCAAAATTCCGTTACTAACCCTAACCGCTAGCATCTTGGAATGTTCCCTGGGCAAAAGCGCAATGTTACAATACTTGACACAACTTAGTGGAATTACAACTGTACATTCCGTACTGGACTCTGACAATGGGGCCGCTTCTCTTCGCTTCTCTTCGCCACCGAAGGTCTTCGCTGCTTCGCCCGATAGGGCCATTGGAATCGCTTCGCTGCTCGCAACTTCGGCACGCGCACCGTCCCTTCGCTGCGGGCGCCGCCTCTTCGCTCCTCTTCGGGTGGCTTCACGTGATTCGGGCCTTCGCTTGGCGGGCTTCGCTCCAAGCTCTTCGGGTTCTCCCTCTTCGCCTTCGTCGTCGTCGACCCGAAGGTGGCGTCCCCAACAGGTGTTTGGGGAGGATAGATGCCAACTTCTTAGGTGCATAATTTCAGCTTTACTGGACGATGTAATCCCTAGATGGCTAGCGATTGCCATATTTCTTCTTGGTAGTCCACACCCGTAGGGAAGCCCACTTTTTTCATGAGTTGATCTAATTAAAGATTGTGAATTTACAGTGCTCGTGCTTAAACATCATGGCATGGGACATTTTACCTTCATCTTGGTCTTTATTTTTTGTGCAGTTAACATTGCTGTAGCACTTGCCAAGGTGTTTAAGCTTAAGGTTGGTTTACTAGATGCTGACATATATGGTCCATCGATTCCCACAATGATGAATCTCCATGCCAAGCCTGAAGTAAGTGAAGGTATCAGTTAAATCTGTTTCAGAACAAGTCATAGTCTCATAGAGTAGACAAAATGGATATTTTTATATTAAAGTGGACAAGGTTATGGTACTTCTTTTGATTTTTTTTATCATGGTAGCATGTCACATTTCCGTATTCTAACTAATAAATATGCTGTTAAGTTCTCTTCTGCAATTTTTATTTATCTGAACTGAGATATACCAGAGAAATGGAAGAAAGGTCAACTTGATGTAACCTTTCTAAAGTAAAATCACAAGTTAATTCTATGCTGAAAGAACCAGCTAGAAGTCTGTTTTCTAAACTTGTGGTCAGTGGTTATTTATTGTTCTGTAGTGTGCTTTTATCATCCTGCAGCCAGGTTGCTTATGTGTGTCCAGATATGGTGAAGTAAAACAATTTACTTAGTTTATTTTTAGTATTCAAATTACTTTCTTTAGCCTAAATGTTAACTACGGAGTAGAATATGCAGATAGCTCCATGTACTTAAATAATTGAGCCCATTGCAGTAGTTTTGGTTCAGTTGAAACTGCAAATCAAATTTATCACATTTTGACCAAATCAGTTCAATAACTGAACTCCATGTACTCTTAAATTTACATGACAAAACATTTTGCATCCATCAGTCTCAAGCTCTATATTACCTGAGTCGTGAGCTGAATATAGCTTTTTGGAAGAGCATTCTGCATTATTTTCAGAAGATGTCTACCAATTAATCTGACAACCCTGACCTTATGATTCCCTCTGTATCATTATAATTTCTGGACACTATCATTCTAACATGTCAATGAAAAAAAATGGATTTAAAAAAAAAGAAATTACAAATGTGCCATTTTGCTTATTGTTGCAACCATGGTATGTCCTTGTGGGTTCATTTGAATTCGTGACTATATTTTGTTTACAGACATGAAGATGATTCCAATTGAGAACCATGGAGTGCGATGCATGTCTATTGGCTTTCTGGTTGACAAAGATGCGCCAATTGTTTGGAGAGGTCCTATGGTTTGTCTTTCCATGTGCTTCTGTTAACTTTTCAGTATTCTTGCTGTATTGCTGTACATTTTTCGTGTAAATTGGTTTACTTTTGTTTTGCATCCTTAACGCATGAGAAACATAGACTGAAATGTACCGTACACTTGCTGTTGCAGCTTGTCTTGCTTTCCATCCATGTACCTTTAGGGCAATAAAACTGGTCTGGGGTTAGTTAGACATGGACAATTTCTTTAACTTTTTTCCCCATTCCATGCCACAGATGTTTTCCCAATCAAATCTTATAGATGTGGGGAGTGACTAATTCAAACTTATCTTAGTTACAGGCTTACTGCTCAAAATATTTACAGAACAGTTCTTTGTTGCACTTTATTTATGTCTAGTAATGGCCATTTACTTTTGGTATTTTGGAATCCATTGATCAGGGAGAGTACTTGTGTAGTAAATGATACTGTGGTTTTGTATTTTCTAAGTGTTCTTTTGGCACGTTTAAGTTCTACTATGTTCTCAATGCTACGTTTTTTTTCCCCTGGTATCAGGTAATGAGTGCTCTCGAGAAGATGACTAGGGGAGTAGCTTGGGGAAATCTTGATGTTCTTGTTGTTGATATGCCTCCAGGCACTGGTGATGCTCAACTATCAATGTCACAAAGGCTTCGGTTATCTGGTATATATACATCTGGCTATGAAGTTGCAAATGTTGGTTTTGATATTAAAGAAATTGAGATTTTTCACATGTGTTTTCTGCAGGTGCTTTAATTGTTTCAACTCCTCAAGATATTGCTCTAATTGATGCTAGAAGAGGAGCCAACATGTTCCGTAAAGTTCAAGTTCCTGTATAGTTCTTAACTGGTTGTCCATGTCATATTAAATATTATTTGCAGATACAATTTTATTTTGAACATAAAACTCTACATTCTCTTTCCTCTTCAATTTCTTTCATTGCCAAACTCAACATGATACTATTTTGTAGTCAATTGCATACCATATTACCATCTCAACAATTGAAGGCATGACACATTCACCTGAAAAGGGCATATTTCATTTAACAAAATGGAAAATATGTCTAGTCTTCCCAGCAGAACTGAGTTTGTTGTTTTGTCAGATTTTGGGTTTAGTAGAGAATATGAGTTGCTTTAAGTGTCCAAAATGCGGTGAGAATTCGTATGTTTTCGGGGAAGGTGGAGCCAAGAGAACCGCAGAGGAAATGGATATGAAATTACTTGGTGAGGTGAGTGAATCTCGTTATTGATTGGAAGATGCACAAACTTTCTAAAGCTATGACAACTATGCTCTGTATCTTTTTTTTATTAGGAAATATTGATTTTTTGGGGGGAGCATGCAACTGTTGCTTTAATAATTACTACTTGAGATATTGGAGACATTCAGTTGATTTAGATCTGATGAATGTTGGAGATAATAGTTTATCTAGGTTCATCTGTAGATATACTTATGATATCTGACCAACACTACCCCACTTTTTCTTTCAATAGATACCTCTAGAAATCGGCATCAGAACAGGTTCAGATGAAGGCAAGCCTATTGTCATATCTTCACCAAACTCTGCATCGGCATGGGCATACATACATGTTGCTGAGAAGGTGACTGAGAGGCTCAAGGAGCTAGCAAATGAGCGACAAAAGGGCCCAGAAATCTTGCTCTGAGAACACTGGCCGCCCTGTTTCTTGTCCAACTATTTTGCGTTTATGCTACGTACTGATAATAGAGTGTTGTTGCAACTTGCAAGTAGCTATACTGGAACTTGTACTCAAATAATGCTTTGGTGCCTTTTACATGGATGTGTGGCCTCAGTTTTCAACTGTTTTAACGCTTGGATATCTTTGGGCGATGTCAAATGCCCCGAGCACCACATTTTGCCTGTCTCTTCAACATGTCCTAGGTTATTTCATTGATCTTCCATGACTCCATTGGTTTAATCTCTGCTAGGGTTTTGGATAGCCAAATTTTGATGGATTTTGTCCAGTCGAAAGCTGAGTGCCGGTTATGGTTGGAAACCTTGCTTAAAGCAACGTAATTGCCATGTGTGGTAGATAGTACGATCAGATCGATGATTCGATATTGGAGAAGATATGTTGCTAGTTTCATCAGGTTTTTCATTGTCACTGGTTTTCTGAGCACATGTCATGATCTTTTTATGCGCATGCCATTGCTCATTGGTTGGCTCTCTCCTCTCTGTTGGAAGACGCCTCACGCCTTAGCTTTCCCGCGGGCTTTCTCTAATCTTTCCATGAAGCCATATGTGAATTTAGGATGGATATAATTTTCCCCCCACCAAGTATACAAGATTAAGCACAATATCATTTGCTCTCCCTGCACTGAGCAAGACAGAATCTGAAAACCCCACTGAATGGAATTGGATTTGCATTATAACAACAAGATTAAGTTGGAACTAAGTTGGTTATCAAAAATCAGTTGTAGGCTATTAGAAACAGTAGCAGGAAGTTGCAACCTATTGGAACTAGCTGAAATGAATTGGAAGCAAGTGGAACGAGCTGAAACTATTTGGGTTGCAAGCAGCTTGAAGGAGTTTGAAATCAGTTGGAATATAATAGTATAAACTTCTTCCTTGACCTCATGTTGTTAATGTGCATGAGTGTACTTTGTGTACTCTTGTAAGCACAATTGAGGGGGCGTTTAGCCTTTATCTTGTGGGACTAATGGTTTCTTTCGAAGTTTATGTTGAGTAGTCTCACACATTGGAGAAATGAAGACATCAAAAGAGGATGGATAGTTCCCGAGGAATCTCTGGGTGCTTCAATGGTCACTCTAGGAGGTCTCGGTCTCTATAAATCAAGTGTTCCCGGTTTAGTGTCGGATGCCCCAATCCTTTACTGGAAATGGAAGTGAATGAGTTGGAGAAAATAATTGAAGAGTGGACTTTCATTGTCATTTCTCCTTGCTAGAGCTCATCAAGTGCACATGGATCCATCCCATCGATTAGCCGAGACCTTGTCAACAAAGAGTGGTAACTCCTAGTTCACAATTTGCAAATTTCATGAATTTTACCTTTTGATCTCTATGTGAGTTTCTTCAAGTAAAGTAAGAACTAGGAACCTAATATGGATCTTGGATGATCATCAGAACTCAAATTCACCACATTTCATCAAGTGAGAATTATGGCCATCCAAATCATTGAAATCTCACTTATGTTGGTCATGTCAATGAAAATTTGTGTGGTGATCTATCTATCTTGGTGGTGGTATGTATTCTTTGGCATTTTTTGCAAATTTATTATGCCTCCTCTAGAGCCTTAATTGAATCAAGTGCATTTCATAAGTAATTTAAGTACTTGATGCACATATTAAGGGGGAGCCCATTATATGTCTTGTGTCATTGAGACTAACCTTTTCTTCTAGTGAATTGGTGGTGTCTCTTAGTGAAAATGAGTTTCTCATGGGTACGCTACATCAACTCAATCCAAATTGTAAAGTTATCCCCCAATATTCATTTGTATTGCAATTTTAATTCTAAAAAAAACCCGACCAGGTGGGGGAAAGACCGCCCCCGCGGCATTCTATTAAGAAGAGGCCAGTTTTGATCCAGGCCGAGAAACCCCCCGAACCCCGGCTCTTTCCGGGCTTGGGCCTGCGGCACCGTTCCACTGGGTCGGAACTGCCGCCCCCCAGCGTCGGACCAGCCCCCAGGCAGCACCGTTCAACTGGGTCGGAATCCGCAGCCCAGTGTCGGACCAGCAACCCAAGCACTTCGGGAGCACAGCGAGGGTTTTTTTTCCCCCTCAGGCGGAGTAAATCCGTCCCCGACGGGGCTCGAACCCTCCACCTGAGGGGTGCCGCCGGACAGCTTCGACCACTCGGTCTAGGCAACCTTAGGCTGCAATTTTAATTCTTAAAGTAGCTACTCTCCATAATATTGCTTAAATTCCCTTATTTGGACTTAATTGACCCAAAGCAAAGTGCATACGTTCTTGCCTTCCACGTATATATGTATGCACTATCAAAAAGTCGAATTTAGTCTATGTTATGAGGTTTTGCAATTAGTGATCAACATGCCTTCCACATCCAAAATGGTCACTAGTTGTGAAACTCTAGACTATGCAATTTAATGCTACCTCTTGTCTTCATTAGCATTCCAGATACAAGCATTCATTCATGGGGATGGAAAAGGGGGAGGGCGCCGATGGTGAAGGTGTAGAGACCGATCTAGAAGAAGTTGTGGCGGGGGAGGTGGTGGCGGAGACCGGCGAGGGAGGAGCGGCGGGAGCAGAAAGAAGAGAAAGGTCGTTCGGGAAAAAACAGATGGCTTGGGAAAAATAAATGAATTGTCTTTCTTTCACAACGAGTGGCAGGTGGGTATTTCTTTGAAGTTGCCCACCTCCAAAACAGGTGAAAGCAGGTTCCTGTTTTTGGATTTGTACTGTAGAAAAAGCTGACTTTGG
The DNA here is from genome assembly GCF_016808335.1 of Panicum virgatum. Taxonomy (NCBI): domain Eukaryota; kingdom Viridiplantae; phylum Streptophyta; class Magnoliopsida; order Poales; family Poaceae; genus Panicum; species Panicum virgatum. The sequence continues at coordinate 16,195,429 of NC_053153.1, read as the reverse complement.
GCAAAAAGCACCTAGAAGTTTTGGGTCCTTTGGTTGGCTTTTGACTTTTGTGGAAGCAAAAGGTTAGAAAGCCCAACCAAACACATCCTAAATATCACAGTGCATTACCATAGGCTATGAAGCTGGCACTATTTTGGCCCGGTCCTTCCATGTGGATTGCATATTATATTACTCCAGTCCAGGAAGTACAAGAAAACAGGAACATACACATTAGCAGCGGTAGTAGCATGTACAAGGGCTAATTGCCAGAATAAGAATCCTACTCTTGTCTTACTGCAGTTTCTTCATATAGAGAGCCAGATCTGCATTATATTGAACTTAGTTAATAACTCAACTACAAGTTTGACAAAGTTGCAGCAGCCAAAGCAAACTTATTACTTGACTTTTAGTCGGCAGCTCGATCCATAAGTCAAGTCGTTCGAAGATCATTTCTGATTTGAAACCAGAATGAAATGATGAACATAGATGGAAGCAGTCTTCTAAACACGAAAGGGCGTCCGTCATCGGGGCATTCTCTGACTCCTCGTTGAGCCACGTCGCCCGAAAACACAACAAGCGTACTATCGGACCATCCAACGGGCCATGGGAGCGAGCAGGCTCGCGCCGCCTTCCGACTGCCGCTCCGCCCGGCGGGCCTCCGCCCTACTCGATCCTCCTCGACCCTTCACGCGCCTCCGCCTACTCTCGTCAGCCCCGCTCCACTCCTACAGGCGCGCGAGCGCCCGGCGACCACGGACGACCAAGCGGCCCAGCGGCCGGCTGCACGTGGCCAACGGGCGGACCAGTGGCTACTGCGACCATCAGCTGAGGCCAGAGCGCGGCGCGGGGGCCAGCAGGCTGGTGACCGGCGGCAGCCAGTGCCGGGGAGGCCCGGCCAGCTGCGAGGTGACCGCGGCGTCACGCGGCCAGACGCAGCCGCCATGGCCTGCCGACCACGGGGCAACGCAGCGCGGCCAGCTCGCCATGACCTTCCGACCACGGGGCAAGCAGCCCTGGGCGCAGCTCGGACGAGCAGCCGGTCAGGCCGGCGACAAGCAGGTCCGCGAGACGCGAGGTGGACCTGCAGCGACGCCCTTGACACTACTGCGCCTATCTCTCCCGTGTTCACACCTGCGCTGCTTTGACCTCGACGTCCGCTTCATATTCGCCCAGCAGGTGCTCGACACAATGCCGTTAGTACACTTGAAGCTGTGTAAGTTTTCCTTTTGGTAAAATAAACGGATTTCCTGTTTTATTTCCTATGCGTAATTTCCTGCTTTATTTCACTGCTGTAACAAGTATAAAATTCACAGACAATCCTCTACTCTGCATGTTGTTTGAACAGCCGGCTGGACAGAAATTCTCTCTCTGGGCCAGTTCCTTCCAATACGAAGAACCTCACCAACGTAAGTGAGCTGTAAGTTGTTTAGTACCATTGCATTTGTGATTGTATGTATGGGAACATTCAGTCATACTTAAGACCGTACTGGTATATTTCAGCAGCTTAGCCAACAACCAGCTCACTGGACCGTTGCCTGATCTATCAGGGATTGAACTTCTCAATTATGTGCAAGCAATCTGCACTATGAAAGATTTCTTCTGCTAACTGAAAACCATCACTGAACATGCTTAACCTCAAATTCTTCCACCGTCTAACGCACCACAGTGATCTGAACAACAATACATTTGTTCCTTCCTTAAGCCCGCTGTGGTTTTGGAAGTTACCGCAACTCTCACCTCTGTATGTTTATCCCACAAACTTCATAGTCACGAGCCTACAGATATTGTATGCTATGCACTTCTTGCTTCATCAAGCCAACTAATATATTTTCCTTCATGCCTTTTTGTTAATGTCAATTTTGCATCAGATATGATGTGACCATGGATGCTGCCCCTGAAGTCCGATAGTTTATGAGAAGACAAATATAAGAATCTCATAATCATTGTTCAAATAGGTGAAGCTGTTGCTGCAGAAAAGGCAGCAGAAAAAGAGCACACATCATCACAAAGCTCTAGGATTATCCAGAGTAATGACTGAGATAGGCCTCCACAGGTAATTTCCTACAATTACTCAATAGCACTTGCAGTATCAATTACTGATTTTCCCAATCAAGTATCCTAAATTCATTTTACAGAAAATCCCAAGCATACTCATTTTACTGAAAAATAGGCATTTCCCGCCAACTATTGTCATGTCATACTTTGACACCCCTCAAGTCTTCCATGGCCTCTACTCTATTGAATTTCTGTTTAGTACTCGTATAACACCCAGTACAGCCAATACCATCCACAAACTACACTGCAAATTAAAATCAATGATGATTTATATTTGTCAAAATTAAATGACCATGCATACCATGCACAGCAGCGCAACCACTAAATGTTCAATGTACTCTGTACCATTTCTCTCAAACTAACTGCAGCCAAGACTACCATATGCAAATACAAGTTGCCATTATTGATTTTCTTTCTTGCATAACTGTACTTCATACTGTTAATATTATGCTTGACTAATTTATTTTATTTGGACGAGGAAAATACTCAGTTGGGAAACTTAATATGACAAGACAAGCCCATGAAGCTCAATTGGTGATTTGTTTTTCTTACTATACTTTCAATTTTAAGAAATCACAGTGAAGTTGAGGAATCAGCTCATCACAATATTATTCGGCATGCATGGCTGTCCACAATAAAGAAACCATCATGCTCTTGAACAGTTTACATGACTCTGCAAAACATTCAGTTGTGGAGGACGTATCTGAGATAAGTTTATATACTTGCATTTCTAGCCTGATGCTGGTGGTAGCGTCACTTCAAGCTATTTATTTATATATCATGATATGAAAATACTTTTGTATATCATTTAACTGATTGGAGGAAGATGCCTGCTATTTCTATGTTTTAAAATATAGCCTCGTTTCAATCATTTAAGAAAAAAAATGTCAAACACTTTTCCGACTGGCCATTCAAATGCCTAAAAACAGCTCTTCTACCATGTAACACATAGCACTGGCCTACAAGGCAGGGCGCGGCAATGCCGCGCCGTCTTTCTAGTAGTAACTGAATGTTGGTAACTTGTGGTGCACCACCATCCTCTTGAAGCTCTGCAAATAACTCTGAACATAAACAGTTATTTATCCTTCAAATAACTCTTCCAACATCTCCTGCAAGCTCTCAGGACTGACGACGACTCTTGAAGCGCTGACACCACCATCCTCCAAGAACTTTCTGAAGACTGAAATGACTTCGTCGACAATGGTTGTCCGCAGCACCCTCCTTAGCTCTGGGTCTGGAACCTTCCAGAGTTTCTGCGCAACATAGGTCTTCTCAAACTCCGTCAAGAACTTGCGCTGTGCTGAGTATCTCTTAAAGAAAAAACAATAAGGTGAATGACTACGCAAGGGCTTCAACACCGGCGTCCAGGATACTTGCAGATAACTGTTTATGTAACTGTCAATCTTGCGAGCCAGGGCATCCGCTGGGACATCCGAGAGCAGATTTTGAGAAAGCAGTTGGTGCCACAGGAAGTAGAAATTGTTGGCCAGGAATAGGAACCTGAGGCTCTGATCCACGAATGACTGCGACACCCTGGTGAGGCTTTCTCCTAGGGAACGGATGATCACGGTGTTCAGGTTGGTGGAAGAACTGGTATTGTTCTCCTCACCGAGACACAGAGATCCTTCTTCATATGCAGTAGGAGGATCCACTGATGGTGGGCTGTTGTTGGTGTTGTTGTTACTACTCCCTCCTTCCCCGTTTATAAGGCATGGTGGAACATGACACGGTCTTCTAAACAACACTTTGACCATTTATTTATCATATATTATATCACTTTTGATTATAAACTTATAATCATTGTAAAATATATTTGATTATGAATCCAATCATAAGAAATTTGCATTATAAAAATAAAAATTTAATAGTCAAATTATTGGTCAAAGATGACAAGGTTTGAATCTTGATATACGTGTATGCCTTATAAACAGGGAAGGAGGGAGTAGTTGACAGCACAATGATGTAGCTCACTGCAAACTGAGTGGCAACATGAATGTCAGGTGATGGATCGAGCCCTGACGCCGAATGGTCATGGCCATGGTCGTCCGTCGTCAAGGACATGAAGTGAGTCCTGATGCAGTCCCTCGTGTTCCTCATGGCCTCGTCCACCTTGTCCAGCTTCGCCAACAGCAGCCTTATCATCTCCGCGCTTATCCTCGCAGCTTCTGCGTCGGTTGGTGACGAACAGGAGGAACTGAAACTGAGAGTGAGACACGAGTGCCAGAGCTGGACCTGTTCCGAGACCCCAGAGAGAGCGTCACGGACATCTACCAGTGTCCTGAACTTGTGAGCCGATGCCACTGCATCCTTATTGCCGGAAACGATACCACCATGGCCATGGCCGTCGCTGCTAATGCTAACAGGGCTAACGACGTCGTCCAGTGCAACGACGGCGTCGACGAAAGGGAGCATGAGCAAGAAGGTTGCCGCGACAAATCCTACGAATTCTGAAGCAGGTGGCCAGTTCTGTCCATGTCGAGCTGCTGCTTCTTCCTCCTCCTGCTGGCTACACCATCCAGTAAAGCTAGCGACGCACCTGCTGATAACGTGCAGAGCTAGCACCCAGCTGCGTGCGGTGTGCTGGAGTCGCCGCGACACGAAGGTCCTCCCCGCGGATGCGACATCCAGCTGGGCGAGGCGGAGAACCCAGCTGACCTGCAGCTCCGAAAGCCATCTGCCCAGTGCGCTGCTGCCGCCGCCGTCGCCGGCGGTAGTGGTCGTAGCCGCTCCACATCCACCACGGGATCCATGGATGATGAGGTCCCTGATGTGCTCCCGCATCGTCGCCTTCTCTTCGTCCGTGACGCCGTCGCCGGCGGCAGTGAATGGGAACGGAATGGACGCGGCGGTGCTGGTGGCGTAGGTGGTGGCAGTGTTGGACATGGACAGGGTGGTACCTGAAGCGATGCTGCTGGCTCCACAGGTGTCGTCGTGGCTGTGATCAAACAGAGCAGGTTGCGGTGGTGGCTGCACAGGATCGCCGCCCCCGCCTCGGTTGGCGGATGCGACCGTCGACCTCCATGCTCCCCGCCACGCAGCCGCCATGCCTGCCGGCTGCCGGCACGGTGAGCTAGCTAGCTAGTTGCAACAGATGCTGCAGTCCATAGCTGCAACTTCGAGCATTCTATGGAGGAGAGGGTCACGTAGTACCAGGGTTTCAAATCTCGGCCGGGAACCGCCGGTTTCCGGTTTTTTTCGTTCCCGGTCCAGTCCAGGATGGTAAACCGGTTCCGGTTTTTTATATTTTATACTTCTAAATCCAAAAATATAAAAATAATTTTTTTGTGTTACTGTTCTGGTTTTGAATAGTATCACCGGTTTTTGAAACCCTGCGTCGTACTCATCATGCCGTGCGCATCACCAACGTGTTACACTTTTGACTTTGACTTGGTGGGGCCCGCGGAAGTTGACGTATTTGGAACAGCGACGTACGCGTTGTCGTTGTGTTTAGCGTTGACTGACACTGTGTGCTGGCAGCACAGTCACCGGTAACGTGTGTTGAGTGTTGAGTGTTGAGTGACTGACACTGCGTTGATGTTGACTGAACGTGGAACTAGTTTCCGCTGCTATGTTTCCGTCCCAATAATATTAAAATCACTCTTAAATAAGATACTACGTACCTCCGTCCCAAAATATAAAACATTTTGACTTTTCAAAGTCAAACATCTTTATCTTTGACCAATAATATCTCAAAAAATAATTACTTTTAAATAGAAAAGATTACATGTTACGATTGTTGGTTTCATTACGAATAAACTAATATCACTTTTATGTTGTCAATCTTTATATTTTTTTTACCATCTATAGTCAAAGATGAAAATATTTGACTTTAAAAAGTCAAAAAATTGTTATATTTTGGGACGGAGGTAGTACCACGTTTCTCGATCCATCTATGTGGGAACTTTTGTGACTATGATAAAGACTGACAGTTTGGCACCGACAAGACTTTAAGTCCTCACCTCAACCGTAACTGTTAGTGTTAGGATTTGCATTGTACTCGCTCTATCGTATATTATAAGTCATTTTAAATTTTTTGAGCGTTAAATTATCTTAAATTTAACTATATTTATACAATCAAATATCACAATTTTATACTTTGCAATGTCTTAGCATTCAAACCCCCAACTTTGTAGGTGCCTTTGCATCCTCCATCCCCTAGTTCGCCGGCATCCATGAAAAAATATTCAGGCAGGATGCTCACCCCTCCAATGGTGCTTTCTAAGAAATATTCATGATACCAAATAAGAATAATTAGATTCTTCATTAATTATATTATCACAGTATACCTATTTCATGTCATAAATCTTTGCAATCTTCTCTAAAATTTTGGTCAATGGCTCTCCAAGAAAATTGAAATAATTTATCATTTGGACTGATGGAGTAGGAGCCAGCGATAGAAATATAATTATAATATTCCATGGAATGGTGCACACAGAACAGAAGATGAGTTTGATATATATTTATTAAATACTCTAACACATACTCTAAAATACATATTTATCATTATCTTATAGCAATAAATTTCATTTTGCATCACACCTCTATGTGTGTTTGATATATATTTAGTTGAACTAATTGTTCGTAAATTGGTATTTTTATCTCTTCCTCATACATTAATACATGGTGACACATATCGTGAGCAATAATTTTTATATAAATAATAACATAAATAATATATACTAATAATAATAGAAATAGTAATTTAGATTTTTATTGGTACACTTTAATATTTTGTTATAATTATATAATTTAGATTCAGATTTAGGGGTTACTTTAACTTTTTTATAATAATATAATTTGATATAATTTAGGGGTTATTTGTATTCTTTTTAATAGCATAGGTGGGTAATTTGCATGAAGAATAGGGGGTTACTTTAATTTTTTCATAATGGAAGAGGAGGGTAAGTTAGATACATATTTTGAGTTATTTTAGTCTATTTTCATAATGGCTAAGTAATTTAATAATTTTTATGAATAAGTTGTTAGATTGATGGTAAGATGTTTCTAATTATGTGAATTTCTAAAGTTTCACCTAGGATCCTAGGTGGCTTCACGTGGTGGCTTCAAAGGAGATTTTTTATTTTTTTAAGTGTCCACCTAGCATCTTAGGTAGCTTCAAATGGAGATTTTAAAGTAACCTCCAATTAGAAATAAATTATTAATAGTAGGATAAGATACAAATGGTAAATTCAAAACCCAGAGTCTATTCGGTGCTTTGGTAGTACCCAATAGATCTTAAATTTGAACGAGTGAAATGATATATATTTGACGGGCTGTTTTACATCATAATATTATGGATGTGCCGAGCTCGTGCAAAGTCACCTGATAGTCATCGGGTTGCTCCTGGTCTTCATTTGCAGTAGTTCCTAGTATCAAATTACTGACGCAAATAAGTTGGGTACCTCCCTTTACTCTTGTCACTTGTAACCTTAGGCTAGCGGAGCTAAACTAGAATCTCTCTTAGTGAATACAAGTCGTCCTCACGGTCGATGAGCAACCTTCGGCCTTAGTAATGGCTTTGTACCCGACTTATCAGGAATGTATCTATAATTCAGAGTATCTTCATGATTGCCTTGCTTGCCTTGCTATCTTAATAGTTTGTCATATCATGATGAGTGCTTCCTTAAATTTTGCAATTCATATGTTAAGACTAGAAATTCAATGCTTAGAGTGGAACTGCTTGACAAGTATGGCCGTCGACAGATGAATTGTTTGGGACAGGATCAGCAAAAAGCTTGAAAGAAGTCAGAACTCCAACAGATAGCATTATGAAGGATCAATCAAACCTGCAGCAAAGATAGCCCACCAATAACCCAATAGATGATGTGCCAAAGCGGCAATGTGGCATAAGAGTGCTGTATTTGCCGGAACATGGCTCTATTATGAGCTGATACTAGGATAACACAATGTCCAAAAAGGCTATTTATTTAGAAAATTTCAGACATATTACTCATCATAAGAATAATAACCTTGTTACTTCTAATTATTATAACAATTGTGATTGAAAACTGTGTTGTTTATTTGATTTTCTAGATCCTCAATAAGTACATATGCATTGGAACTTGACATTTGATTGACTTTATTCTCTTTTCAATATATTTTTTCTTAGTACTTGACATTGCTTTAATTAGATAGATCTTACTGCAAGCTAAACATGCACGCTCTGAGGGATAAATTTTAAAGGATAAAACAACGTTCCTTTCAGGAGAAGAGGGCGTGGGTTAAAATCTAGGAACCGTTTGGAAAACCTTATTCCGATTTCGATTTCACCTATTTTGCATAAATCGAAGTACTATAGCATGAAGCTATAACTATTTTATAGGCTCATGCTAAAATAAAATAGAAGCCGGATCAAACTAATATTTTTAATTTTATCAACTTAAACTTTAATAGTAAAATCATTTTAGGAGAGCTCCTAAACAACCTCTTAATTTTCCTAATTTTCTACTTAAATCGACGTGCATAGGGAAAGAACCCTTGTATGATTGTATCGTTCCATCCAGAGCTTTCCTGACGCGGCTCATTCACAGCCTAAAATCACATACCCTGACGGCCTGCCCCAACCGAAACTGTTCGTAATGCGGCCGGGCCGGGCTGGGCCGGGCCACCTTTATTCCGTTAAGCCGCGGCCCGCAGACAGTAGCCGATGATAAACGCCGCACGGCTCCTCTCCGTCTCCGGTCTCCGCGACGCGAGCGCTCCTCTCCTCTCGTCGCACCCGAATCCGGCGCCGCCCCACCTCGTCGCCCAGAGCCCCAGCCCGCCTCCCGGGCGGGAGCTCCTCGCCGGGGTCGTGGCCTCGGGCCTCCCCTCATCTCCCTCCCTCAGGTACCACCCTCTCCCGGTCTCCCCCCCCCCCCTTCACGTACCCCCTCGTGATTCGGTCCCGTGCGCTTGCGGGCGCGATTTGGCAGATTCCGAGCGGTCTTATCGGTGCGGTTGTAGCGAATGGATCGGACTGCTGCTGGGACGGCGCGTCGCGCAGCTTGAGGTTTAGGGTTCGGCGTGTACCGATTAGTGTATCCTGCGTTGATTTTGGGGCACTTGATTTTGTTTCGGTCACGGCTCATGGCGAGATGCAGGTTCAGGGGAAGTTGTTTTATAGGGGTAGATATGAACTCGATTGGACTTAGCTTAAGGCTGAGTGTCTGTTGGGGTAATCATGAGTTGCTTATGCGCCCGCTGCCAGATACTTGCTATTCGGATTGATTAGGTGTCTGTTCTGATGCGGTTTTCTATGTTTGGGTCGGTTTGAAGCTTAGGTCCTTACATGGCGTGTGATTTCTAACTGATTTGCGTTTTTGTTTGTGGCTAGAAAATATGGACGGACCAGTAGAGAACTTTGTGGGACATGATGTTGGCGGGATGCCTGGAAATCCTTACGATGGAGAACAACCAAACCCATATGAGGATGTGGAACTGGAGAAGCAGTACGGTGAAGAGCTGGGAAACACATATGCCGAACAACCTGGTGCCCAGTACAATGATGGGTCTGGGAATCTGTACAATGAAGAGCAGGGAAACTTGTACAGCAAGGAGACCGGGAATCAGTACAATGAGAAGCCGGCAAATTCTTACCAGGAAGAGCTGGAGAATGCATACACTGGGGACAGGAGTCAGCAGGACAATTCACAGATTAATGTTGAGGATAACAGATGGCCTGGTTGGCCAGGAGAGAGTGTTTTTCGTATACTGGTTCCAGCCCAGAAGGTAGGGGCTATCATTGGCCGCAAAGGGGAGTTTATCAAAAAGATGTGTGAGGAGTCCAAAGCGCGCATCAAAATACTTGATGGCCCACCTGGTGTACCAGAAAGAGCAGTAAGTGCCTTTATGGAATCGTGTTTTTGATTAAAATTCAGTAGTCTCAGTGCTTCAGCCAGCAACGAAATTACTAAGTCATATATTTTTAGGTAACTATGCCGTGGTGTCATTAGGCATAGCAGGTTCATGCATGAAGTTCATTTGTTTTCTTGGATGATGCATTTTTAGGTACAAAGTGATCAGCTAAATACATGCTGATACTCGTCTTCCTAGTTTCCTAGTGGCCCAGCATGTGCAAATATATGATATATTGACTTGGTAATTAAGACCCACATTTAGGGGTTGTTTGGATGGGGCCTGCGCAGAGCCGCCTGGCCCAGGCAGCGCTCCCAGGCGTCCGATTTCGAGCGCCTGGGGCTGAGATGGCTGCCTGGCCGGCAAGCTGCGTGCCAGGTCTCGATCCAAACAAGCCCTTAGTCATTTCATTCTGATATCTAGATATCTGGAATTCTGGAAGGGTTTTTGTGTGCTTAATAAGGCCTTAAAGCTGGAGTTGGACTATGTTGTTGCTTTTTGCACCTTAAAGCATCATAGTAATGGGGCAAACACAAAGAAAACTGTTAGTTGAACAGCTGAATTTCCGTTACTGAATCTTAAAACAAAATCTGCGATTTTCTCAAAATTTATGAACTGTTTTTTTCCATCTTACCTGAGGGCTTGCAACAAACTGTTACTGGTAATATTTTCCTTAACAACTGTGGGTTTGAATGTTGTATCAAATGTGCTTCATTATATCGAAAAGTTTCACAATAATGGAAATAATGGAAGCTATCAACATCTTTGTGTAAGGAATGGCTTTGATTCCTCTATGTCTCTTCAAGGGATATGCATGATGCAGTGAACTGGTGCTTAGCCCTTTTTCGATCTATTTTCAGGAATAAATTTGGATTGCATTGTCTTTAACACACAGTATTTACATAGAAATAAAAAATCATTTGAATAACAATTATTTGGTATATGTTATCAATTCTGATATTCACTTCAATGCTTTATGAATTGAGTCCATTTTTGTGAACTGTAGGATAGAATTGGGTACCAGGTCTGAACCATGCACATAGCATGTCCTATTTCATAAGATACATCACATAAAGTTTTAACCAACTCACATCAAATGTCCAAATACTTAAAGTTTATTAAATTGTAGTGATGCAAAGGAGCATCATGGTTACATTGTTTTAGATATCTCAATACGAATGCAGGTTCCAAGTCCCCTTTCCATTCGGACTTTACCCAAATCTATTCCTTTGTTTCTTTACATGTGTATATCCATGAGCAGTAGAGATGGCCTGTAATCTGCAACAAACACTATGTAGTTTAGCATTTGTTGTGTGCTGAAAATTTTTCCTACCCTAAGCAATTTGTTACCAGTGTTCCAGAGCATCACGGACATGTGACATGAACCTGTTTTTCTTGATAACCACAATGTCACACAGTTTATCAAACACCAGAGCTATGTCACAGGATTCATTTTTTTAGTTTGTTACATCTTTGCTAAGACTTAGTCAGGAGTATCCTTACTTCCTAATTGGAACTTAATAGCTGTGCCACAATTCAACTTAGGAAACATAATTAGTATCTTGACAACACTCAGAAAGCTAAAAATATGACTTACAACAAAATATGACCATCCACCAAAGGCCGAAATTGAATAGCCTTGATAATATAACACAGGTTAATGTTGCAGGTTGTGACTGCAGTTTAAGTTCCCAAACATAACAACCTTTCCGAAATGGGTGAACTGACATGGTTCTGAAAGTCCAGTTTTATGCTCCTGTGCTGCAAATATGAATAGGTCATTTGAGTATTGGATGAAGATCCCTTTCAAGATGCTCCATAAGCTATCTGGTAATTCCACATCCTTTTTTTATTTTTAACTGAAGGGAACAAGTGAATTACTAAAGGGAAAAAGTAAAATGATAAAAATGCATGAAGAATTGCTTTGTAAATGAATATACCACATGTACTACAACTCTAGAATTATTGGTACTAAATTTGCCTTGAAAAGTATAAAAATGGCTGCACATTTTGAGACGTGCTGTTATGGAACTCTTTGTTTTCTTTTGTCTTCTGGAATTAAGTTTTTTTATAAGAAAAGGTAAATACCATGCAATTTACATTATCCAACAAGTGAGTAAAAGAGAATGAAATGTATCTATTCTTTCATTGGACATTGATGGAGACAAATAAAACAAGTTGTCACATTTAAAATAATGAAGGAATAGCCATTGGTGGAGGATGGTAAATTTTATAAAGAAGGTTGCTAACTGAATAACAAAAGAAAAATGATTGTTCTGATAATCTGATTATCCATTCTTCTTGAACACTGCACACCACTGTTGACTAAATGCATAGGATGGAATGCTCTTCTGAACTTTTAGGAGCTCCTGTCTGTAAAGCTATTTCAGCATCAGATGCATCTATTGCTGTGTGCTGACTGCTACAATTACTATTGTAGTATGAATTAAGTAAACTTGAGATTAAGTAGGATATCATCTCAAGATATTTGGGAATAACTTTATGCTGTTCAAGGTGGTAAATGTATACTTGACGTCCTTATTTAACCATACTCCACTAAAATCATAGTTTATTTTATTTCTTTTGTGACGGGAGACATCATTTAACTTTGCTAGTGATGTGCAAATGTGATCTCTTGGTTATGTACCAGTAAGTAACCCATTCGGTAAAGTTTCATTATACTTGTTCCAGACGCATATATTTGTGAATGGTAGTATCATCATAGTGTATGCCATTCATTGAGTTCATATTCGGTAAATCTTTTTCTCTGGTAATATCTCATTTTAACTGTTAATTAATTTTGTGAATGTTGTCATTTTGCCATTGAAGGTAATGATTTCAGCAAAGGATGAACCAGATGCACCGGTATCTCCAGCTATGGATGGCTTACTTAGAGTTCATAAAAGAATAACTGATAGTTCAGATGGTGAATCTGGTCAGCCTCAACGAAGTGCTGGTAATATCGGACCGACACGACTTCTAGTGCCAGCATCGCAAGCTGGCAGCCTTATTGGAAAGCAGGGAGCAACTATTAAATCCATACAGGATTCTTCAAAGTGTGCTGTACGTATTGTTGGTAAGTTTTTTGCATTTTTTTTTCAATGCTACATATGCTGGATTTCTTCCTCTTTCGGATATATGATTTGGTTCCTGAATTGCATTCGTAGTTATATGTTGTGACCTGCAACTCAGTTGAGTGACACTGAGAAAATAGTGATACCAATTCAATTGCAGTTCATGTAAATACGTGTGCTTTGATCCTTCAATGTGAATATTTATGTCTATTGTTTTAATTCAGTGTGTTATACTCTTCTTCAGAGAATGTTCCTCCTGTCGCATTAAATGATGACAGAGTTGTGGAGATACAAGGCGAGTCTCTTGGTGTCCACAAAGCAGTGGAATTAATAGCAAGTCACTTAAGAAAGTTTCTTGTCGACCGCAGTGTTCTTCCACTATTTGAAACACATGTAAGTGGCATCTTGCATTCCTGTCAGCACTTCGTGTCTTGCATGCAGTGTCTGACGAATGTAAGTTTCGTGCTCTGCAGATGAAAATGCACAGTATGCAGAGGGAGCAACCAATGCCACCTCCCCAGCACTGGGGGCCTCCTCAACCCTGGGGCCCTCCTCCAAACCTACCTCCAGGTGGTCCAGGTTTTGGTGGAAATTCGCAATTCATGCCTCCAAGGCCGCAAGACAGTTATTATCCTCCTCCTGATGTCCCCCCTGTGCCTGTGGAAAAGCAGCCACACTATGGTATTTCTGCATATGGACGTGAGGCCCCACCAAGCGGTGTTCCTGCTGCAGGAAATCAACCACGCTCTCATGCAGGTTCTCAGGTTGGTTCTCTTGCACTTTGTTCTCAAGATGATTTGTGCTTTTATTTGGGTTAATCAGCTACTTATTTTTATGTATTTTGGAAGGTGACACATAACATGCACATTCCCCTTGCCTACGCTGATGCTGTGATTGGGGCAGCTGGTGCTAGTATCAGCTATATCCGTAGGCACAGTGGCGCAACTGTAACTATTCAAGAAAGCAGAGGCGCACCTGGAGAGATGACTGTGGAGATAATTGGGACTGCATCCCAAGTTCAAACCGCCCAACAACTGGTCCAGGTACTGTGTATGCTAATCTGCTTTTAATATTTGGAATTATCAGTAATGCAATATTGCACCATAACTAGCTTTTATGAAAACATGTTTCACACATTCCTTTGGCCTCATTTCTGTTAGCTAATTTGACCCTTTACTTGCAGAATTTCATGGCAGAAGCTGCTCCCCCAGGCCCACCACCAGCTTCTAACCCTCCAGCACCGCCAGTAGATCCGAGCTACGCATCTTACCCACCACCATATGGAGGTGCTCCGTCCTATGGTTCTTCAGCTGCCGCTGGGCCGCCTCCGCAGTACAACGGAGGGAGCTATGGTGGCCCGACCTACCCTCCCAGCTATGGTTATTAGGGAGTAGCAGTAAGCTAAGGGTTTGATTTCTCTCTTGTGTTATGGTAAGGAATTTGTTGCCGAATAATGACAATGCAGTGCTGCATGCCCTCCTGTTACCTTGTGTCTGACAAAGACTAATTACATTGGAGACACGTTTATGTGGTGCATGATTGATTAGTATTCTGGGGTATGTTCGTGGTCCACCCATGCAGTCGCCACCAATGTTTCTGTTGCCTGGAGCACGCGCCAGCTCGCCTGATAAAAGGGTGAGACGCTGAGACTGCAATGACCGTGATCCGCTACATTGTGGTCCGGCCACTGGTTATGCGTTGCCTCAGACCGCACAGCCTTTGCTACTTCGACACTATCCGCATGTTTCTCTGTCGGGCTGCACATGTATTATGTATATGGGCGACTAACTTGTGGGCAAACGAACTAAAGATGCTCAAATGTTTTTCGTCGATGAGATGTGACCGTGAAAGGTTTGGTACAACTGGAGAACGAAACATGTGGCGACCTTCCACTAAATTTGCCGTCAATTCAGATCACAGGATGGAGGCAAATATTGCCGAGGAACATTCCAAGCAATTTGCAACTTTTGGACGGCTATTCAAGAGTTCTGGTCTGCAAAAAGACGGAACAGTAGCGACGAACTGTTGGGTTGTCTGCTCTGCTCAAAACATTCAAATAACACAATCGTGCCATAACCGACCAAGACACGGACACAGCTGTTAAGGTTGCCATCCCATCGAACTGTCTTGCACAGTATAGAGAGAGTTAATATATTTCAGGTACAATTTCAAAAAATCTACATTTGAGACATCGAATACTAACTTCTGCAACATCAGCGTATGAGCTAATATAGAACATCCAAGAGCAAACTGCAACATGGGCATTAGGGATCAACATTGATTACATCGCTTCAAACAATAAACAAATTTCAGGCACCTGACATACAGGAGACAAAAAGAGAGAACAACTGAACAAGGGACGTGCAACAAAGGCTGAAACTCCACGAAGAACTCAACTATATTGGATAAATAATTATTACCAAAACATGAATGTCGACGACTAGAAAAGTATGGCTTGCCTGAAACAGAAGAAACATACATGCATGGGACTATTATACAGCTGATTGACTACAATGGACCCATCGATGAACAATGGACCCTATAGCCTAGAGCTCGGAACATGCTATCGACAATAATGGACATGAGACAACGAACTGAAAGCCGAAATCTAAATGCCGTATCTTCAATGATAATGCTGCTGACACTGAAGATGAAGTTGAACAAATGCTTGAGTGAGCATCTCCAATAGCCTTTCTAAATTTCACTCTCTAAATTAACATTTGGAAAGCCTTCTGCACAAAATTCGTTTTCTATATATTTTTACTCTCTAACAGCTTTTCAATATACCTTGTATGCACTCTAGAAAGCTATTTTATTATCTATCTTTAGCTAGCGAGAAATGCGGAATGAAGAAAACTGTTGGAAGGTATTTTTCCATCAAAATATATATTTCTAACAATGAGGAAAGATATAGAGAGTCTCTACGCTCTTATGTGTTAGAGAAGCTGAAGTTTAATTTGCAAGCTAAAGTGGTGTTATTTCATTGTTTGACTAAAACTCTTTTTTTGTCTAAAATTAGAAGAAGAAAATTGTTTCACCCAAACACCATAATCTACCACATGACCTGCCTTTTTCCTTGTTTATACATTCACGTTTTGATCTCATGTTTTTCCTACCATCATGTTCAATTCTTTCGGTCCTTCTAGTCTCTAATGAAGAGATTGTTGGAATTATGGGCTTGGCCCATTTATTCTAATCAATGCAACAAAAGAATTCAAAGTCCACTATTAAATGATAGGGAATCAATTGCTTAATTCCATATCGGGATTTGAGAAGGATCTCAACCGACTTAAAGGGTGGACCATGTGTACACCACTTGTGAAGCCGGTAAGAGGAGGTTGGTGAACCACACGCGTGTGCGCTCGCACGGCTCGCCGAGGCCGGGCCGAGGCCGAGGCCGTGGGCGTGGGCGTGGGCGTGGCGAGGCGCGGCGCGGCCTGCCGGACAGACGGTGCGTGACGTGCAGGTGCGGTAAGACGTGATGTGCTGAGATGGAAACAGAGACAATAAAATGTTGGCATTAACAGGTGAATGATGACACAGAATAAAACCGTCCAGGTTCGTTGAATCTAAGGCACCTCCATGCCTATATAAACCACCCCCTCCTCCTCTCATCCTCACACAACAAGCACTCTTGCTTCAGGTACTCATGCTTAGGAGACATCTCCCTTCTCCCTCTGTTGCTTTCCCATCGCTAGCGCTGCGCGCACAGCTCTAGCGAGAGCAGGCCTCCGGAACCTCTGCTCGCTGAAGGTCCTGCACGGGATGCGGGCAATCAGGCTTTTGGGGAGCGTCTTGACGCGACTGCTCGCTCCCTGAACGACTACTTCGTCTACATCCCGACGTGAACGACTACTTCGTCTACTTCCTGGTGACCGTTCGTGGGACTGCACTGCGGACCTCTTCCTGCATCGACGTCGTTCGGCTATATCAGACAAGGCCAGTAGAATAGAATGTCTATTCCAGCTGGTAACGGCGCAACCGGTGCCTCCGGCACTGGTCCCGCCTTGGGGTACACTCTAAATCTATTCTGGTTTAACATTTTGTTCATGCTTATTAGTGAGAATAACTTGAACACAAGCACATATTTTTATTCAAACATTATCACTCTTTTATGTTATGAATTTGCTAGTAATATTTGGAATTAAAATATACCAAAAATTGCTTATTTCTCTAACAATCCAAAAATCTGATCTTGTTAATAGGCTTTCGGTTTCTATCTTTGCTGCAACAATCAAACCACCACCTTTTGATGGTTCAAATTACAAAAATTGGCAAGAGCGGCTTATACTATAGTTGACAGTGCTGAGAGTGATGCATGTAAAAGAGGGTAAGCCTGAACAGTTCACTCCAGAGGAAGGGAGTGCGTTCGATAAGGCTGATACCCTCTTTCGAGGCTGCGTCATTAGTGTTCTCGCTGAAAACCTAGTGGATTATTATGTCCTGCTGCCAACTGGCAAAGAATTGTGGGATGCTCTTGAGGCTCAATATGGAGTGTCTGATGCCGGCAGTGAGTTGTATGCGATGGGGCAGTTCTTTGACTATAGGATGGTCGAAGACTGTTCTGTAGTTGAACAGGCTCATGAAATATATACTCTGGCAAAAGATCTCAAAAATTACAGCAAAGAGTCCCCATGTGTGTTACCCGATAAATTTGTGGCCGGATGTATTATCTCTAATCTGCCACCTTCTTGGAGGGACTTTGCTACTTCACTAAAAACAAGAGACAGGAGTTCACCATAGATGGACTCATTGGGACTCTTGATGTTGAGGAGAAGGCGAAAGCAAAGGACATACGTGGGAAAAGAGTTGTTGGCGCTTCTAGCACCAATCTTGTTCAAGAACAACTCCCACAAGAATAAGAAAAAGCCACCGCAGAGCCAACCAAAGACTAAGCAGACAACCACCTTCAAGAAGAAGAGAGCTTGCTATGTGTGTGCTACTATAGAATATTTTGTTGTAAAGTGTCCGAACCGCAAAGGCAATGACTCCGCCAACATGGTAATTAGCGAGCCTGGAGGAACATCGGGGTACGGTAATTTATTACCAACAGTTCTTTCAGTTTTTTGTTCACCCGAGTGGTGGGTTGACACTAGTGCTAATATTCATGTTTGTGCTGATGCTTCTTTGTTTTCTTCTTACCAGGACGGCGGGACTTCCTCCTTGCTGATGTGGAACGGATCGCATACGCGTGTTCTTGGTGTTGGTACGGTAAATCTGAAGTTTACTTCGGGGAAGACCGTACAACTGAAGAACGTGTAGCTTGTCCCCACCATCAAGAAGAATCTTGTCAGCGGCTCTCTACTGTGTGGAGATGGTTTTAAGTTAGTCTTTGAGTCTAATAAATGTATCTTGTCTAAGTTTGGTACTTTTATCGAAAAAGGTTATAAAAGCGGAGGCTTGTTCCGTCTTTCTTTGTCAGATGTTTGTAATAAAGTTGCATACAATATTATTAACGTTGATGAAACAAATGTTTGGCATTCGAGGCTTTGTCATGTTAATTTTGGTTGTATGATGCGCTTAGCTAATTTGAGTTTAATTCCAAAGTTTACTTTTATCAAAAAATCTAAGTGCCATGTATGTGTTGAATCAAAACAAACTCGCAAGCCTCATAAGCCGCGGAGGCGAGGAGCTTGGCACCCTTAGAATTAATTCATTCCGATTTGTGCAAAATGAATGGAGTGTTGACAAAAGAAGGTAAAAGATATTTCATGACTTTGATTGATGACAGTACTAGATTTTGTTACATCTATTTGTTGAAGTCAAAAGATGAAGCTTTACACTACTTTAAAATCTATAAAGCTGAAGTAGAAAACCAACTTGAGAGAAAGATCAAAAGAGTTTGGTCAGATCGTGGTGACGAGTACTTCTCAAATTTATTCACTTTATTCTGCGAGGAATATGGTATTATTCATGAGAGGACGCCTCCCTATTCACCTCAGGCAAATGGGGTTGCCGAAAGAAAGAACCACACTCTAACAGATTTGATTAACGCCATGTTAGATACAGCGGGACTTTCCAAAGAATAGTGGGGTGAGGCTATATTGACTGCATGTCATGTCCTAAACCGTGTCCCTATAAAGAATAAAGATATAACACCATTCGAGGAATAGGAGAAGAAAAGGCCAACACTTTCATACTTACGTACATGGGGTTGTTTGGCAAAAATGAGTGTGCCAATAACCAAGAAACATAAGTTTGGTCCTAAAACTGTGGATTGTGTCTTTCTAGATTATGCTATTCACAGTGTTGGGTATAGATTTTTAATAGTGAAATCTGGAGTACCTGACATGCATGTTGGTACTATAATAGAGTCCAGAGATAATACATTTTTTGAAAACATTTTTCCCATGAGAGATGGAACAAGTTCATCTAGGCAAGAGTTCATCGAGGATGATAGCTCTGCTGAGCCGATAGAACACAATGAACCTACACTTCTGGAAAATCCTGAGGAGGATAACAATGATGCTCCGAGAAAGAGCAAGAGACAAAGGATTGTAAAGTCTTTTGGTGATGATTTTATTGTATACCTCATGGATGATACACCCAGAACCATTGAAAAGGCATATTCATCTCCTGATGCTGACTATTGGAAGGAAGCAGTGAGGAGTGAGATGAATTCTATTATGTCTAATGGAATCTGGGAGGTCGTTGAACGTCCTTATGGATATAAACCGGTTGGATGCAAGTGGGTATTCAAGAAAAAGATTAGGCCAGATAGTACTATTGAAAAGTACAAGGCTAGGCTTGTAGCCAAGGGTTATACCCAAAAAGGAGAAGATTTCTTTGACACTTATTCACCAGTTGCCCGATTGACCACAATTCGAGTGTTACTTTCCCTGGCAGCCTCTTATGGTCTTCTCGTTCATCAGATGGACGTTAAGACGGCTTTCCTCAATGGAGAGTTGGAAGAGGAGATCTATATGGATCAGCCAGATGGGTTTGTATCAAAGGGTCAAGAAGGAATGGTTTGTAAGTTGTTGAAATCTTTATATGGTCTCAAGCAAGCGCCTAAGCAGTGGCATGAAAAGTTCGACAGAACTTTGACGTCTGTTGACTTTGTTGTGAACGAAGCTGACAAATGTGTGTACTATCACTATGGTGGGGCTGAAGGAGTGATTTTGTGCTTGTATGTGGATGACATACTGATCTTTGGCACTAGCCTTAATATGATTGAGGAAGTCAAAGATTTTTTATCTCAAAGTTTTGAGATGAAGGATCTGGGAGAAGCTGATGCTATTCTTAATATAAAGCTGGTAAAAGAGAGCAATGGTGAGGTGATTCTTACACAGTCTCACTATATGGATAAGGTGTTAAGTCGCTTTGGTTATAGCGACTATAAACCTGTCTCAACACCATATGATGCCAGTTTAATTCTAAGGAAGAACAAAAGGATAATGCGAGATCAGCTAATATATTCTCAGATCATTGGGTCATTGATGTATTTAGCTAGTGCAACAAGACCTGACATCTCATTTGCTGTAAGCAAACTGAGCCGGCTTGTTTCAAACCCGGGAGATGGTCATTGGAAGGCTCTTGAAAGAGTAATGCTCTATCTAAAGGGCACAACGAACTATGAAATTCACTACACCGGGTACCCAAGGGTACTAGAAGGGTATAGTAATTCAAACTAGATTTCTGATGCTGATGAGATAAAGGCCACAAGTGGATATGTATTTACACTTGGTGGCGGAGTTGTTTCCTGGAAGTCTTGCAAGCAGACCATCTTAATGAGGTCAACGATGGAAGCAGAACTCACAACATTAGATACCACCACTGTTGAGGCTGAGTGGCTTCGTGAGCTCCTTATGGACTTGCCGATAGTTGAAAAACTGATACCGGCAATTCTAATGAACTGTGACAATCAAACGGTGATTGTCAAGGTGAACAGTTCAAAGGATAACATGAAGTCATCAAGACATGTGAAAAGGCGGTTGAAATCTGTCAGAAAATTGAGAAACTCCGGAGTAATAGCCTTAGACTATGTTCAGACGGCTAAAAATCTGGCAGATCAGTTTACAAAGGGTCTTTCACGGAATGTGATAGATAATGCATCTATGGAATTGGGCTTGAAACCCACGTGAGTCATTCTATAGTAAAAACCTGTCCTATGTGATCGAAGATCCCGTGAAGTAGGATGGTGAAACAAACTAAAGTCTGATTGAGAGAAGAGAACCTTTGTGAAAAGAGCTCATTCCGTATATAAGGTGCATTTCTCTTCTAATCTGTATGGCAGATTGGTCTATACCTTAATGTGTTCCATGTGGTTTCTTTAAAACAAATGAGTTATTTTCTTGAAACAAAGATATTGTCCTACAGAACATCTGAAAGGAACACACCTATATGAGTCTGACTACTGGTCATGGTCTATGAGAACTGGGTATTCTCTAGAAACTCATGAAGGGCCTGGAGTATGACTTATAAGCTCCAAACCGCGGGGATGCTTATGCAACCTAGTACCAGTGTAGGGCTCTGGTCAAACTTGTTCGCACAAGACTGGCAATTTAATGCATAGTCCATTGTACAGTTGTAAATAAGTGTAGCCTTTGTCCTAGATGGAAGTTCAACTTAACAGTCTCTGTCAAATACTGGTATATCAATGAGGGAATGAGAGCATTTCTAGTGTGGCTTGAATTTTTTGGTGGGGATTGTTAGAATTATGGGCTTGGCCCATTTATTCTAATCAATGCAATAAAAGAATTCGAAACCCACTATTAAATGCTAGAGAATCAATTGCTTAATTCCGTATCGGGATTTGAGAAGGATCTCAACCGACTTAAAGGGTGGACCATGTGTACACCACTTGTGAAGCTGGTAAGAGGAGGTTGGTGAATCACATGTGCGCGCGCTCGCTCGCCTCGTCGAGCCAGGCCGAGGCCGTGGGCGTGGGCGTTGGCGTGGCGTGCAGGTGCGGTGCGACATGATGTGCTGAGATGAAAGAACGTTTTGCTGTTGAAAACATTAAAAACAGAGACAATAAAATGTTGTCATTAACAGGTGAATGATGACACAGAATAAAACCTTTGCGGTTAATGAGATTCCTGTGACTCAATTGCACTAGTAATTACTGCTCATCAAAACCCATTATGACCTCCAGGTTCGTTGAATCTGAGGCACCTCCACGCCTATATAAACCACCCCTCCTCCTCTCATCCTCACACAACAAGCACTCTTGTTTCAGGTACTCATGCTTAGGAGACCTCTCCCTTCTCTCTCTGTTGCTTTCTGGCTTTCCCATCGCTAGCGCTGCGCGCACAGCTCTAGCGAGAGCAGGCCTCCGGAACCTGTGCTCGCTGAAGGTCCTGCACGGGACGCGGGCAATCAGATTTTTGGGGAGCGTCTTGACGCGACTGCTCGCTTCCTGAACGACTACTTCGTCTACATCCTTGCGTGAACGACTACTTCGTCTACTTCCTGGTAACCGTTCGTGGGACTGCACTGCGAACCTCTTCCTACATCGACGTCGTTCGGCTACATCAGACAAGGCCAGTCGAATAGAATGTCTATTCCAGCTGGTAACGGTGCAACCGGTGCCTCCGGCACGGGTCCCGCCTTGGGGTACACTCTAAACCTATTCTGGTTTAATATTTTGTTCATGCTTATGCTTATTAGTGAGAATAACTTGAACACAAGCATACATTTTATTCATACATTATCACTCTTTTATGTCATGAATTTGCTAGTAATATTTAGAATTAAAATATACCGAAAATTGTCTATTTCTCTAACAGAGAGAGAGAAAAAAAAAAGGAAAAGGGAACAAAGTTTAATCTCTCGTGCGAGATTCAACCATTTCCATTGGCAGGTACGTTACCGCAGGTTGGCCAGGTCGGTGGGGAGCAAAAGCAGAGCGCTAAACCGCGTGACAGAGACACGAGCGAGCGTCTTTGTCGAGCTTAAGAAATAAAAGGCCGCCAGTGAGTGAGTGAGTGAGTAGCAGTTGTGGTGGCTGCTGCCGCAAATTTGGAGTCACCCACTGAGCACGCACCGATCAGGCTTTAGTTTTTCTTCGGTTGGCTTCCTAATCCCCGCGTACGGAGCTCTGACCATTTCTGTCTCGGGCGATTAGCCAGCTCGTTAATCATCTGACGCATAAATAAATAATTCACTGTGATCACCTATACTAGCCACCTTTACGGCCATATATATAGACACGCCGGCCCGGGGACACATGCATAGCTCCCTAAACCGCAGCAAGACCTTTCTCCAGCCTCCACCCTTAGCTTGCTCTTGCATTGATAGATTGTTGTAGACCTGTAGTAACAGACAAACAGCATACATTGCCTCTCCCAAAAACACAAACTATTTCGAAAGCAGTTGCTGGAATTTTACAAGAACCTTTGTCGTTTGTAGGAAACAGTTGATTTAATTTCCTCGTTGGAGTCAAGAGCAACGCACGGGTACAGCAAGGTGTGCGAGCAAAGAGTGGCCGGCCGTGTGATCTCTGATCTGCCATGGCCAAGAATCTCCGGCTAAGCTCGACGGCTCTTGCTGCAGCCTTCGTCCTGGCGCTCGTCGCGGCCTCGTCGACCGTGCGACCCGTCGGCGCCGGGAGGCCGGCACCCGGTGATGATCCGAATGCGGTCATGCGCGGCACGACGACGGCGATCTCTGCCACGAAGCAGCAGCCTGATCAGACGGCGGCAGCGACCGACGCGGCCGGGCCCTCGGGGTGCACCGGTGCAGCAGCAACCCCAACAACGGCGGCGGCCGATGCCCGCACGGCCAGACAACATCGAGCAGAAACTCATCAATCCAGACGGCGAGGGATTAGACGACGGCAGCCGCCGCCGCCGCCGCATTGGCAGACACACGCACGCCTGCAGAGGCTGACCGATCTCTTTCTTCATTATTTGTTCTTCGGTCGTTGCTCGTCACTGATTTTTTTTTTCTGTTTCTGTGAAGTTAATAGTTATATGTATTATGTATAGGGTGCATGCCACATGCATTATGTTTATGCACACATGTTGCGCATGCTAGCTCTCGATCGCTCTTGCTGCGTTGCGTCGTCTGTCAATGTAGGCTAGCTAGCTCATGCTCATCCATACTCATCATGTCTAAATGAAATAGTACGTGTAAGGTGTAACCAGGTAGCAGTCGTCACTAGCCTTTGTACCAGTTAGATGGACGTGGTCCTGTATCGTTGGTAACTTTTTTAAAAATGTACTGTTGGTGAATTATTGTTACCATTATATACTTAAGTTTGCTATATATATGCGATCATGTGTTGTTTAGTGAATAAATAATTGGCATGGATTCAGTATCGATGCAATTTGTCAACTCTTTGATCCCACCGTACAAGCAGTGCCATTCAGACACTAGCTAACTAGGTCTCTCTGAAATTCAAATTAACATGTTTAGGCCCTGTTTAGATCCGACCCCGTAAACACAAAAAAACGTCATATCGAATGTTTCGACACATGTATGGAGTACTAAATGAAGTCTATTTACAAAACTTTTTGCATGTTAGGCTGTAAATCGCGAGACGAATCTAATGAGCCTACTTAAGCCATGATTTGCAACATTGATGTTACAGTAACTATCCGCTAATTATTGATTAACCATAGATTAATTAGCATCATTAAATTCGTCTCGCGATTTACAACCCATCTGTGCAAAAAGTTTTGTAAATAGACTTCATTTAGTACTTCAAATTAGTAAGATTCCTTTGAAAATTTTTTTTGCAACGGAACTAAACACGGCTTTATTTTCAGATACAGCTCAACGCACATGTTGTTACGTTACCGATCTAGTTACCACTAGCTCGCTAGACAAACGTACGTACTCCGGCGAAAAAATAATGTCGTGATTAGAAGCCTAACTTGATCAGTTGCACTACTTAACCTCTCCTGCTGCATGCTTTGCATGGGCCCGTACAAGCTATAAAGCTAGCTGGAAGTACTCCTGCTAATGGGGCGGGGCTTGACGGTTTTTTTGGGTGAGTTTTAATACGAGTACTATTGGATGGGTGGAAACGGATGACACTATATATGAAACGGGTTGGGGCGGGTTGGGTTGACGACACAGACGGGTTGGGACGGGTTGGGGCGCTATGGTAGTAGATCGGCGCGTAAGTCGCATATCATCTTCCGTCGTGACTTCGGGTTGAGGCATTGGGCCGACGGGGTGGGTTGGGGCGGGTGGTAGTTAGGCCTCTTGAAATATGAGTAGGGACGGATTTGGGGCGAGTTCATGGGCGTAGCTTGGAGTCAACGACCACGTGAGCATTTCTCTTATTGGAGACTATCATTATCAAGTAGCTAAGGTGTGAGTGTGACATCATGCACCAATGCAAGAAAGTGCACCTCTGCTGGCCAGCTAGCAAGCACAAGGATGTCGTTTACATATGCCCATCCAGACAGATAGAGTTCATGTCGATAGCTTGGAAAAGGCAGGCTCCTACATAAGTACTCCATGCCAGCAATTTAGGGGGAAACGCATTTGTGAGCTTAGTTTATCCCCACCCTTATACATGTTGTTGTTAGGCAGGGTACATATAAACTTATAAATAATGTCAGAAAAAGGTTGTTGTCCAAAATTGTTATATGCATGCATGTAGCAACTTATGCGAGAAAAAAGGTGTTCATGCCATAGGCATATATGTGCTTGAGAAAAAGCTAAAAATGTATAAGAATTGCTTTTTAATTGGTAGTTTAATAATATTTTTTGCAGTCCTACCCATGGTTTTAATATGATGGTGTTTTGTAGAAAACTATGCATGCTTTACCTTTTTTGTTAGTATTCAGTTTAAAATAAGGTAGTTTAATATTATTCAGTTTTGCTGCTTGCTTTACCTTTTATGTGTTGGTCTCTCTTTGGTCATTGACCGTGGATGGGCCTTTTTATCCGATCCCATTTCTTCTAAGAAAGAAGCGCGGCTGTTTGGAAGCAGGCAATTGTACTTGTGCTGAGTCCACCCTTGCTGCGCAAAGGTAAATGAGTCAACGACCACGTGTGCATTTCAAATCACCTCGTGGTCGCAGCTGGCCAGCTACGATCCATGAATATGTTGGGCTGGCGTACAAACAACCCTGTGGAGGCGGGCTGACTGAAAACTGATTTGGGCCTGATGCATGTGCTTGTAACAGTACCCCTGGTCCTATTGGGCTCGCCGATCAGTTAGGTGGCCCATGCGTTGGGGTAAGGATTTTTAGTTGGAGATCAAATCAGAATTGTGATTGTTGTGTCAGCATTCAGCAAGCATGATCCATCATGCCATTGTCTGCTCTGCTCATAGTGTAAATGCTTACACTGCTCAGATACCCGTAATAATTGGTCAGGTTAGCTGAACATACTACCACTTGGCAATTGGCATGCGTTGATATATATGGCCGGAAGGGATGCTGGCAGTAGTATATACAGTATGTTGAGCCAGACCAATCACATTCACACCTCTCCAGCCTGCAGTATCTGCTGATCATCGGTCGTCCATCCCTCCATGGGCGTGCGGTGGCAGTTCAATCATTCATTCGTTCCTGCTGGGACGACGGCCAACAAACGGTATCATCCTTTTCGTTATCTGATTCAATCATTCATTCGTTCCTTTTCGTTCGACCAAACATGTACATGTACTATATATGGCGGAGTATTTAAAATTGCATTGGTAATCGTCATGCGGCCTGTGCACATGACGATCTATTATCTTATTATTTGGTCAACAAACAGAGCCTCCACGTTCGCTCTCAAGGTCTAGAAATTTCCATGTCAATCGGAGAAAAAAAGAAAATAAAAATTACCCACCACTGCCATTATAATAAAAATTAGCCTAAAATATCCATGTGCCTAATTAAAAATCACCCACCATTGCCATTATAAAAAATTAAATATAAAATATCATTTAGCTATGTATCAGTTACAAACACTATTAATAAAAACTAAAGCTAACAACAATCAATTAAAATAAAATAAAAATAAGAATAATTATATATGCATAATATTATTAAACTCAGCAAATCAAATTGTATTATAGGTAGATCATATTTGAATTATTTTAACCAACAATAAGACATAATTCAACAGGGTGATGTATGGTAAAAATAGTATAATCTTTAAGTAATGATACATTAACATGCAAATTTTTGAATTTACAATACTAGCCGCGTAAATGCACGGACTATACATCTCTAGTTATATATAACATATAATTAATATATACTATATATATCTGCTGCTTCCATGGAGCAGGAGCGACCATGATGTGATGCGATACGGATCGGCCATCCAGCTCTATACATCTCTAGTTATATATATAACATATAATTAATATATACTATATATATCTGCTGCTTCCATGGAGCAGGAGCGACCATGATGTGATGCGATACGGATCGGCCATCCAGCTCGGACGAGCCCTTCTTTTATTCAGAAATGAATTGGATCAGATGCGTGACGGTTTGCGCTGCCGCCCCTCCAAGTCCACATCTCGGATCTGTCAGTTTGTTTAGTCATTTTTCCAAGCAGATTTGGAGAAGCTAGCTAGCAGCTGCTGCTGCTTGTTCTCGATCGGTGTGGTTGCGTGCCGAGAAGAAAGCAAGGTCTCCTCTTCGTCGTGAAAAACAAACCACACTCATGGCTCGCTCGGTGGTCGTTTTCGTCTCCAATTAGATCAGTTTCGCGACGACGACGTGCGGGGTCATCATTTCATACTATAGTTTGCCTGCTGCTAGTTGCAACCGCATCATACGCAAGAGCGACCACTATCTGTACCTGCAAAACAAAACAAAAGGAGTTCGTACATTCGGCCGTTTATTTAAAAACCTCAAGAGATTGTATATTCAGAGTCAGAGCGGGAATGGCTTCTTTTTATTTCCCCCGATGATGCCGCGCCGATCATTCACATCATATAAGTATGACCTCCTCCTGGGCTCAACTCCTCCGATCCGTATATATAATTATATATTATCACATTCACACTGCAGTATAAATACATTATATATACAGAGGATAAATTTCAAATAGGACAGGTTTCGCTCTTCTCCAACTTATACTTTCCCATCACAAATTATTAGTCGTTTTGAATTTTCTCTACACCTAGACATTTTTTTTCCAACGAGGGCCATGCCCGAATTCCATTACCACGGGAGCAACGAAATTACAAAGACTGACGAGTTCAACCGCGAAGCACCATCTTGCGTACAGAGTTCAGACCTAACGAACGAGAAGCTAACAAGCAGTTTAACAAGTTCAGACTTAGAAACAGAAGGAAACTAAAACAAACTCCACGCAAAAGCCCCCAGCTTAACACGAAGGGGGGTCGAAACAGATCACTGAAGAAGGACCATTCCTGCATCGTCACCGGCCGCCTGGGTGTGGAAGTGCAGCGCCGTCTTCAGAAGAACCTCTGCACCGGTTTCCAAATCTTCCTTGTTTTGTCCTGCTTGTAAACCTGCCCAGTAATTTATTGAGCACACAATTTCCGTCTTCAGAAGAACCTCTGCACCTAGACATAATATATATGTAGCTGCGTAGTAAAGTCTATGAATCTAGAAAAAAAAGGGGGGGCAGAGGGAGCACATACGTATTTCCTATTTGAAATAATAAAAATCCGTGCAAAAGAGAAGGTGTAATACATGGTTCAACTAATACATACGTAGGTGCATATTTTTTTCTCCTCCAATCCAAAAATAATCATCAAGCGACAACTCATGCAATATAATGACTTGTCCATTGTATTGCTTAACATGTAACCTCGCTCCATTACCAGCAGGGCAGTCATCACAACCACCTGATCGATCTGCCAAATACAGTTAGTTGTTCATCAACCAATCAATCATCCACGTCGACCCCAAAGAGAGCTAGCTAGTCAGCAGCTCCAGTGAAATGGCAGCGCAAACTAACATCAGGCGTGGCATCGCATTCGGCTAGCCGGATCGTGAGGAATGTTGAGTACTCTATCCTGCCTGTGATGAGTGAATTGTCAACCGTGCGGTGTGATCGCGCGCTTGGTCTTTGGTTGCAGGTACACGGGCGTCGAGTGTCGACGGTGAGCTGCCGTAGAGGAGCTCAGGCTGGGCGGCAGCTGTGGCGTCCACTCCTGGATCGAGGGCGCAAGCGGCGACGGAAGGCGGGTTTCTTGGTTTGCGCTACAAAACCAAGCAGGCGGACGGCGGTTGAAGACGCCAAGTCGTGGAGGCACGGGTGTCGATCTCGGGACTGACGGAGGCGACGGGCGTCGACGGCGTCTAGGCACTCGCTGCGGGCGAGGAGGTGACCGGCGTCGGGCGGCGTCTACGGCCATCAGGAGGCCGAGGCGGGAACGGCGTCTAGGGCCACGGCGTGGAGGCGAGAATCTTCCCGTGCGTGGAGTTTTGGCGGTTTTCTCAAAACCGGCCATCTACTCGGGTTTCGCGGACCCTATAAAACCGCGGACTGGATCTTCGTCAACGTGGAGGCATCACATGGAAGACTTCGAGTCGAAGAAAGAAACTCCACCGTTGATTGAGGACGTGTACAGGGCTGCTGCAGACCCAACCGGTCTGACCGGTCTGGCCGTAGCAGCTGGGTATAAATACCCCCACTAGCCCGTGGCTGGGTGAGTCTCTTGAGTCTTTTTGTATCCTCTTTGTTTTTCCATCTTCCTGCCCCTGCTCCAGGTTAGGGCTAAGGACTCCAACGCAAAAGAGGGTTAGGGTTTAGTTAATCTCTCAAATTAGTGGGTAGGATGATGGGCGGATGGCTCTAGACTTTGTATAGGTGAATTCCTCTGAGATTAATGAATGAAATTCATTTGAGATTCACTTTTGGGTGCTGAGTTCTCGTCCTCTTTCTCCTCTCTTGCGTTTTGGGTTCGAATTCTCCTCTTTTGGTGTGTTTTGTGTTTGGAGGAGACAACCCTTTGAATTCGTGCTTTGTTGTACTCTTTGTGACGATTCCTATGCATCTAGCCTAGTGCCAAACCCCCTGAAATCGCGAGTTCTCACGAATTGGAGTTTTTGTGTTCTTGAGAAAACCCCAATCCACTTTGATCTTCCCCCGAATTCTCAAGATCCTTTAATATTTTGGGAGAGATCTCTTAGGGATATGTTCACGGGACAGATGTGAAGGTATCCTCCAAGTTTCGTTGGATTTGGACTTCGTTTGCTCGAGATTCAATATTTGAAGCTTTGTTTGCGGTCTGTCTGGGAGCAACCGGTCTGACCGGTCTACGATTTCAATTCCAGCCCGACCGGTCTGACCGGTCTGTGTAAGCGGTCTGACCGGTCTAGGTCTGCCAGGTCTGCTGATTTGCTCGTTTGCCTCTGAGTTTTCGCTCGCTCGTTCTAGGGCTTGTTTGTGATGGTTTAGCTCTTTCATAGCTATTCCAAACTTCACCTATAACTCATGAGGGCTTGTGGTGATTTTGGGATATAGGCCGACGGATCGATTTCAGAAGAAATTTTGATCGGTTCCCATTCACCCCCCTCTGGTCGCTGGTTTCGGTCCCTCAATTGGTATCAGAGCTTGGTTGAGGTTTTTAGTACCTTAACCGGTTCGAAAACCACTTGGTGACCATGACGAGTCTTGGTAAGATACCTATGTTTGCGGGCGAGGACAATGTTTATTGGAAGGTGCGTATGCGAATCTTCTTGCAAAACATGGGAGCCGAGATTTGGGAGATCACCAAGAACCAGGCTTACGAGGTGCTTGCCGTTCGGACCACACCTCTTCAGGTGTCCGAGCACGAGGCCAACGCCAAGGCTGTCAATGTCTTGTTCGCTGGCGTTTCTCGTGCGGAGTTCTCACGCGTCCAGGGTTTTCAGGAAGCCCTCAAGGTTTGGACGTGTCTTGAGAACTACCACGAGGGCACACCTCAGGTGAAGGCCATACTGTTCGAGACTCACCGGTGTGAATACGAGAACTTCACACAGGGCCCGGGTGAGAGCATTGACGATATGTTCAGTCGGTTTCAATCGATTGTGAACAAAGTCAATGCGAACAGATCTGCTGATGCCCTTGAGTACACAAAGCATGAGAAGGCCCTCAAGCTGCTCTACGCACATGACCGCTATGTGTGGGATCTCAAGGAGAACATGATCATTGAGTCTGCTGGCTATGAGACTCTGACCGTGAATGAGCTTTTCAGCAAGCTCAAGGCCACGGAGGTGGATAGCCAGACACGAGCCAAGCTCAATGGTGCCCCTCCTCCCAAGAGCGTCGCTCTTGTGACTGGCCCAGGTGGATCGAGCTCTAACGCTAACTCTGCTCTTGGCTTTTCTCTTGCCTCTTTACCTTCTGTTACAGATGAGCAGCTGGAGATGTTGGGCGACGACGACTTGTGCCTTCTCATCAGCAAGTTCCAGCGCGTCTACCACAACAGGCAGAGAAAGAAGAACCCCGGGTGCTACAACTGCGGCGATTTGAACCACTTCATCGTCGATTGCCCCAAGAAGTCCGGCGGTGGCCAGAACAACCACTTCGACTACTACCGCCACCGCCACCGCGACCGCGACGTGGGAGGCTCCAACAAGGAGCGTCGGCGCCACAAGTACCGCAGTCGTGACCGGGGAGGACGCTTCGACAAGGAGTCACTCAAGAAGCGCTTCTAGTACAAGGCCAAGAAGCGGGAGAGGGCCTTCCTGGCGCAGCTCAACGACCTCGACAAGAGCTCCGACACCGACCGCTCTTCTTCACTGACCTCCGACGACGACGACAAGAAGAAGAAGAAGCGGGACAAGGAAGCCACCTGCTTCATCGGCCTTCGCTTGGCGGCCAGCCGGTGCAAGGGCTTCTGCACCATGGCGGGTGAAGCCGATGGTGCTCGTGCGTCTTCGGGTGGACACGCTACACCAACGCACGTCGACTCTTCTCCTGGATCCGAGAGCGATTCAGAGGTAAACTCCACAATCGACCTGCTTGATACAGAGGTTAGGGAGTTGTACGCCGCTCTCGACAACCAGAAGAGGCTGCTTAAGGAAGCAGCTAGAGAGCGTAGAAAGCTTAGGACTGAGCTGGCTTGTGCTAGGGAGAAATCTGGTGAGGATGAGTGCGCTGGCTGCATATCTCACATGAACGATCTTGTTGCTCTCCGTGCCAAGCATGATGAGAACGTTGCAAACTTAGATGTTGCTAAGACTTCGCTTTCTGACGAGTCTCATGAGCTCGCTAAGGCCAAGCATGAACTTGAACTGGTTAAGGACGCTCCCATTGTTACTGATGTGCTTGAATGTGATGAGTGTCCTATCTTTAAGGCTGATCTAGCTTCTTTACAGTCAAAGTTTGCTACTGTTGTGTGTGAACTAGAGGAGCTTAGGTCTAGGCCTGTTCTGCTTGGTGCTTGTAAGCTTTGTCCCACGCTTAGGTCGGAGTTAGATGAGAAGAATGCCTTGGTTAAGTCTTTAGGGAAGACTAAGGTCGTGGAGTCTAGCCCACCTATTGACTGCTCTGTTTGCCCTGGTTTGATTTCTGATTTTGATAATCTTGCGGTAGAGAAAGCCAACTTGGAGAATGAGAATACCTATCTTAGAGCGATTCTTAGTTGGGTTTCTGCCAGTGAGCCGCAGTTGGGCATGATGATTAAGCAGTTCAAGCGTGGTGATGGCTTTGGGGTCGGTTACACCTACACGAAGTCAGACTTTGATAGGTTGTATGGTAAGATCGGCAAGGCTGCTAGAGTTTCTAGTGCTCTAAACACTGCTAGCACGAGCACGCAGCCTTTGCTTGTTGACCCCGTGGATGGTGTGCTGAAAGAACCACAAAAAACACCTCCATAGAAGCAGGTTTGGGTTCCAAAGCCCAATGAGTTGAGGAATCCCCTCGACACGCTCCCTGCTGCCGCAGCTCAGTTTGCCCAGAAGAAGAGGGCTGCTCCTCCCCGTCCGTAGGCGAGGCCTCCACCTCCCAAGATAGAGGTGAGGTACCACTACGAGTACTATGACAGAGAAGGTCACTTGGAGGAGTTTTGCTTCAGAAGGAAGCGGGCTGTGAGGCGTGAGCAGGAGAGACGGAACGCGGATAAGTACTCTGCTCGGGTGCATGGTCCTCCTCGGCGTGGTGGTAGGCAAGATGCTAGGGCGCGCTGTGTAGGTGGAGGACAGGGAGACGGTGGTGCTTACCGTGATCCAGCGGGTGGTCGCTTTCCCGGTCATGCTCCTGGTTGTTTTCAGTACGGCTATGGATCACGGGACCGAGGCTTTGGAGGAGGTTTCGATGCTCCATACTTTCCTCGCGGTGGAGGTCGTCAGTCACGCGGTAGACGGGACGGGGGATACAATTTGCCTAGTTTTGCTAACCCTTCTGTAGAGCAAATGGCTCGACACTGGTTTGCTTCTCACTTTGCTAACCCCAGTGTTGAGACATTTGCTCACCCTTTGTCTCACTACTGATGTGCAGGTTGGAGACTTGGAGAACAGGTGGATCATGGACTCCGGTTGTTCGCGCCACATGACCGGAAATGACAAATGGTTCTCCAGCCTCACCCCGATGCGCTCAAAGGAGTACATTGTATTCGGAGATAATGGAAGAGGAAAGGTACGTGGGCTTGGCGCTATTCGAGTTCTGATCGCTTTAACCTGAGAGAGGTTGCTTTGGTTTCGAACCTTGGGTTCAATTTGTTTTTTGTTTCGCAACTTCTTGATGAGGGGTTTGAGGTTCGCTTCAAGGAGGGCTGTTCGTGTGTTCTCGATTCTAGAGGAGATTTGGTTTGCCGGATTACACCTCGCGATCGGGTTTTCTTGGTTGACTTCTCTGGAACTCCTCTTGGCCCTTCTCGTTACTTGTTGGCTGGTCCTTCTTCTGATCTGTGGAAGTTGCATAGGAGACTTGGACATTTGAGCTTCGATTTGTTGTCGAGACTTAGCTCACTTGGCCTAATCCGAGGATTGCCCAAATTGAAGTTTGAAAAGGACCTTGTTTTCCATCTGTGTTGCCACGGGAAGATGATTGCTACTTCACACCCGCCTATTAATCAGGTGATGACCGCTCACCCTGGAGAGTTGCTACACATGGACACAGTTGGTCCTTCTAGGGTTATGTCTGTTGGTGGGAAGTAGTACGTTCTTGTGATCGTGGACGACTTCTCTCGCTATTCTTGGGTCTTTTTCATGAGAACCAAGGATGAGGCTTTCGAGTTTGTTCGAGACTTGATCTTGAGGTTGAAAAACGAGCTACCCCAGGCCATGCGAGCGATTCGCAGTGATAATGGCAAGGAATTCAAAAACGCTCGTTTTGACGCCTTTTGCAGTGATCAAGGGCTTGAACACCAGTATTCTTCTCCCTACACTCCACAGCAGAATGGAGTTGTAGAGCGGAAGAATCGGACGCTGGTTGAGATGGCGAGGACGATGCTCGATGAGGATAGGACTCCTCGCAAATACTGGGCTGAGGCGGTTAACACCGCTTGTTCCGTGTCCAACCGCATTTTCTTGTGTGCTTTCATGCACAGGACCTCTTATGAGTTACGATTTGGACGCCAGCCCCGTGTTGACCATCTCAGAGTTTTCGGTTGCTGGTGCTTTGTGCTGAAAGAATGAAATCTTGATAAGTTTGAGTCTCGCTCGTCTGACGGCATTTTTCTCGGTTATGCCTCTCACTCCTGAGCTTACCGTGTGCTGATTATTGATATTAACATCGTCAGAGAGACTTGTGAAGTCACTTTCGACGATACTGCACCGTGTAATTCTTCTGTCTTAAAAGTTGCAGGAGATGATGAGCTCGGCACCTCCATCTTTGAAGATGAGGAAGAAGAAGCTGCGGAGGGTGAGGCTGAGGCTACCACGCGTGCTGTGGACCCAGTTGCCTCCGCTACGAGCTCGGACGATGATGACGGCCCCGATCCGACTACGTCTACTTCACGGGGGCCGATCGAGCAGGTGACTCAGCCTTCACTAGCTGCACCAGAGGAGTCACCAGATTTGGTTGAAGAGGAGACGACTTTGACAAGGGAAGCACCGCGACACATTCAGCGTCGTCATCCACCTAAACAGATGCTATGTGATCTCAACGAGCGAGTCACCAGGTCCAAGGTAACAAGTATCGCTGGCTTTGGTCATTCAGCATTTGTTGCCTCTTTTGAGCCCAAGGATATTGGACACGCTCTTTCTGATTCTAATTGGGTCAATGCCATGCATGAGGAACTTGAAAATTTTGAAAGAAACCAAGTTTGGGTTTTAGTCGAGCCTCCACCTGCTTGCAATCCCATCGGAACGAAGTGGGTTTTCAAAAATAAATAGGGTGAGGATGGGTTGGTTGTTCGAAACGAGGCTCGTCTTGTTGCCCAGGGATTTTGCCAAAAAAAGGGTATTGATTTTGAGGAGACTTTTGGCCCTATTGTTCGTTTGGAAGCTATTCGAATCTTTCTTGCATTTGCTGCTTCCAAGGGTTTTTAAGTTTTCCAAATGGATGTGAAATCTGCCTTCTTAAATGGTTTTATCGAAGAAGAGGTTTATGTGAAACAACCCCCTGGTTTCGAAAATCCTAAGTTTCCAAACCGTGTTTATAAACTTCAGAAAGCTCTTTACGGTTCGAAACAGGCGCCTAGAGCTTGGTATGATAGACTGAAAACATTTTTGCTGGCTCAAGGTTTTAAAATGGGATGTGTGGATAAAACTTTATTCCTCATGCGATCTGGCACTGATTTTCTATTAGTTCAGATATACGTGGATGATATTATCTTTGGTGGCTCTTCTCACGCTCTTGTCTCCAAGTTTTCTGAGCAGATGTCCAGGGAGTTCGAGATGAACATGATGGGTGAGCTGCAGTTCTTCCTCGGGCTGCAGATCAAGCAAACTTCCCAGGGCACGTTCGTCCATCAAGCCAAGTACACCAGTGACTTGCTGCGGAAGTTCGACATGAGTGACTTGCCTCCTCAGCCGACTCCGATAAGCACATCGACGGCGCTTGATGAGGACTTGGATGGCGAGGTGGTAGATCAGAAGGAGTACAAGAGCATGATCGGCTCCCTCCTGTACCAGACGACGACGCGGCCGGACATTCCGTTCAGCGTCTGCCTCTGTGCGCGGTACCAGGCTTCTCCGCGCACCTCCCACAGGCAGGTGGCGAAACACATCTTCAGGTATCTGAAGTTCACCCTTGAATTTGGTCTTTGGTACTCAGCGGATTCTTCTCTGGTTTTTGTGGGCTTTTCTGATGCCGATTTCGGTGGGTGTCGGTTGGATCACAAGTCGACATCCGGCACTTGTCAATTTCTCGGTACATCTTTCGTGTCTTGGTCCTCTCGCAAGCAAGCTAGCGTAGCGCTTTCTTCCACAGAAGCTGAGTATGTTGCCGCTGCTAGCTGCTGCTCCCAGATACTTTGGATGAAACAAACCTTTCAGGATTATGGATTGAGTTTTGGTATGGTTCCCATCTTTGTAGACAACATGTCCGCTATTAGCATTGCAAAGAACCCTGTCCTACATTCCAGAACCAAACACATAGATATCCGGTTCCATTTACTGCGAGACAATCATGAGAGAGGTCACATAGACTTGATCCATGTCCCTTCAGAGAGGCAAACCGCAGATATCCTAACCAAACCGCTTGAGCAGGACACCTTTGCTCGCTTGCGAGGGGAGCTTGGGGTTTGTTACCCCTTTTGATCGCTGACTTTTCTTTGGTTAGCTTTGCAGGTTTTATTTGCTTCTCTTCGTTTCCTAGGTTTGGTAGTTGCATTGTGCATATGCATTGTACATGTTTGCATTTTGCATTGTCTCACTTGCACTAGCATTCTTGTATACATTGCTATGATCCTCTAGTGCCTGCTAGTGTGAGTTGATAAATTTGATCATGTATAGCTTGCTCCACTGTGTATATGACATCATCTGAGTTAAGCTATTTTGATTTGAAAATCTGAAAACATGATCACCCTGTCTTGGCTACTAGCATGTTAGGGCTTGTTGATATGCTTTGCTATCTTATTCATGCTAGTGTAGCCTTTCGTTCAGCAATTCATACTTGAAATGATCTAAGTTTAATAAAATTACTTGAACTGTTCTTGAAATGGATTGAAAAGATCCAGGTAGGATTGCTTGTCGCACTGATCGAACTTTCGGGACGGTTCACTTTGCACTTGTGAGAACCCGGGCAAGGCTGTGCATGACTGAAACGAGTGTCTTAAGCTTCTGATTGTCTTTGGCATAGGCTTGGCCTCGTTGCTAAGTAAATCATGACAAGCTTTCAACCCGTGGCATTAAGAATTGCTTGATATAATTCGATTGAAAAATGAATATTTGCAACATGCTTTGGCTGTTTTGGCTCACCTGTATGAGTATGATTAGCACTGCTTTCCTTTCCCTACTTGTTAGTGATAGATCATGGGTGATGCTGTTATTTCTCCTAAACTGAACTTTCCTAGCTCTGGATTGATTTGATATACTCTGTTGAGCTAGATGCAGGTCTTGTTTATGGAAGCACACGTGCTTGTGACTAGATATTGCTCATATCCTTATATCCCTGAATGCTTTCACTTACACCTCCTGCATTGCATTCATTGCATAGCATCTGTTCACGGGGAGTCTCAGCTTCAGGGGGAGTTTTAGGTTTGTTTAGGCTTGATGTGTGCATGTGCCAACAAGGGGAGAATTTTTGGGAGATGTGATCGAACAAGGGGGAGACTTGTTGTGCACAGGTCTTTGAGAGTGCATCATTTTGGGAGAATTGCACTTGTGAGAGGGAAAAGCTTTGCTTGGGAGTATCTGCTTTGTTTTCCTCGCTTTCCCTCCGCTTTCAGCATGAGTGCGTCGAGTGTTACCTCTGTCTTTGAGGAGTCATTTTTTGGCTTTTGATCGATTGCGTCGAGCCGTTGCCCTTGTCTTAGGGGATCGATCTCTGCTTGAGTAAGTGTCTGTTTCTGCTTTTCTGAGCTTTTTGTCACTTGCTTGAGTTCTTCGCTTTCTTGTTTCTATTTTATCACTTCTCTGATTACAGGTGGTGTGTTGATGTTGACGTTCACTAACGCCCCCGATTTGTATACCGCAAGCGCAAGATTCGTGGTAGCTTTTCCCTTAGAGTATTCCCCCAAGGTTTATCAATCCGTGGATCAACAATGAACTTACTAGGGTTTTCCATCTAATCTAACGGATCTATCCTAACATGAAGCATTAATTGCATATAAAAGGTGAACCTTTGATAGATATGAGTGATGTACGAAGGTTGATCTCATCCATGAACATCGGTAAGGATAAAGCATGACCGAAGGCATAACTAAACCTATCACATGCATTCTAGTTGTAGTTCTAGCTAAATGAGTAAGCTCAACATGCATCTCATCCAAAGCCTCTTTAAATCAAAACCTCCAATCCAATCCCTCGATACCCAACCTACTCTGTGGAGACGGCCTGTCACGACGCCCCCCTTTTCAACGGGATACCCTGAAGCAAGTCGAACCCCCTTTGGGTAGATCCGGTATGAACTCCTAGCCACCATTGCTACAAGAACACCCCATGCAATCTATCTCGAGAATAGATCTAGGAATAAGCGCGCCCAAAGCAAGAACGAAATCGAAAGAGGAGAGACATGATCGCTAAATAGATCGGATGACATGAAGACATTACTCACATAATAGATTCATTTGGATCGCCACCACCGCGTATACACCATTGACGACTCCAACTAGCTCATGAACTCCACCATGACACAACCACGCAGGGAGGCCATGGCGGCTAGGGATGGCCTAAGCCATCTCCTAGACAACTTCGAAGACTTGCGGCGGCCGTCGTCTCCCTCCGGTCTTGGCCCTAGGTTTTCGTCGAGTTCTGGTTGGATGGATGCCTCGAGTTGAATAAGGTGCGAGCTATTTATAAGCCGAGGAAGCCACCGGTCGAAGGGGAGGCCAAACCGACTCGAAAACGGGCTGGGCCGGCCGGCCCCATAGGCCTAGGCCGGCCGGCCTACCCCTTTTCGGGCTCACCTCGGTCTCATTTTTCACGTGTAGACTCCTCGCATCTTTTAGAGTTTCTGTCCTTCACAATTACACCCCTTTGGACGTCGTTATCTTGGAGATATCTTCGAGGAAAGGATAGGATAGGGAATCCTTCCTTAAATCTTCATCTGCTTTGCTTAATCCTGAAGTATCTTGATCTCATCTTCGTGGGCTCGGTCCTTTGGGCTCTCTTGGAGGATGGATGTGCGTGAATGGGCTTCGAATCAACATGGGCTTTGGTCCTCCCTTTTGGGCTTTGGCCCTCGTCTTTCTCCGTGTTAGCGCTCAATCACGGGCCTCGTCATTTCATGCTCCAAAATAGGCCAAAAACCTGCAAAAATGAAGTTCCTCCAAAATATATGTGCATATGTGAAAATGACCAATAATTAGGCCGGGGTTATGACGGTTAGTGATTTTGATATTGAATTCATGCCATTATCAAGGATAAACAAGGGATAAAACGGATACTTAAGGAGCGCCAACAGTTGACAATGCACTTATCAAGGGGGAGATTGAGGAATGTTGAGTACTCTATCCTTCCTGTGATGAGTGAATTGTCAACCGTGCGGTGTGATCGTGCGCTTGGTCTTTGGTTGCAGGTACACGGACGTCGAGTGTCGACGGTGAGCTGCCGTGGAGGAGCTCAGGCCGGGCGGCAGCTGTGGCGTTGTAGGATCAAGAACACCGACTAGAGGGGGTGAATAGGCGGTTTAAAATCTAAAACCAACAACACTAGAGAAATTTAATTAGTAACAAAGGAAAGCCCTATGTCATGCTATTACTATCTCTAGATGGGTTTGCAACCTAGGGTGACAAGATACAAATCAAGCTCTAGTAAAGTAAATTGCTCAAAGTAAAAACAAGAATTAAAGTGAGCAAGAGAAGTAATCAATCTTGACACAAGAATTTATCCCGTAGTGTCGATGACTTGTCGGTCACCCCTAATCCACGTTGAGGTGGATTCCAAGAATCAACCGCTCCTCTATCAAGAACCTCTTGATCTTGAGCCGGCTTGAATCAAGGAACCGCTCCACACCTCGATTCCACTAGAGTTGCTCTTCACCACTCCGGTGAGGTGAGCACAAGACCTCTCACAACCGAAATCGGGGCTCCTCAACAATCTCTTTGGAGGAGCTCCACGAAATCCTCTTCTCCAAGCCGTCTAGGGAGGGGCAACTCCCAAGAGTAACAAGTCGATGACGCTTGCTCGAAGTTTCCCTAGTGCCACAAAGCTCAAACTCTTGATGCAATGCACTAGGAAGCTCTCACACTCTCAAGAATGCAATCTCTAAGTAAGTGTGTGTGAGGGAGGGATGCCTTAGCTCTATGATGTCAAGTATGCAGTCCAAATGGCTAAGAGAGGCACCCAAAGGCCGGGCAATGGGTATATATAGACATCCCTCCAAAAACTAGTCGTTACACTCTTTTCTGCGAAATCGCGGACCGTCCGCATTTCAAAAACCGGACCGTCCGCCGTTATAAACCAGTGAGTCAGAGTGCATTTAATGCGTGTCAGAACTAGCTGTTAAACCCCGGCGGACCGTCCGCGCCCCAGGGGCGGACCGTCCGCAGTTAAGAGATCTGACTCACCAGAGACAAACAAG
The DNA here is from genome assembly GCF_016808335.1 of Panicum virgatum. Taxonomy (NCBI): domain Eukaryota; kingdom Viridiplantae; phylum Streptophyta; class Magnoliopsida; order Poales; family Poaceae; genus Panicum; species Panicum virgatum. Next base: position 16,155,047 of record NC_053153.1, on the reverse strand, counting down.
CTCTCTGGTATAAATTCGAATTAGCCTGTGGACCGTCCGCGCCCCAAGGGTGGACTGTCCGCAGTTCACTTTTCAGCCCAAACCAGAGAAACAACCTCGCTGGTACAAATCTAAGATTAGTCGGCAGACCGTCCGCGCCGCATGGGTGTACTGTCCGCCGTTCAACTTTGAAGCCCACCAGAGAGACACTCTTTCTGGTACAATTTTGAAATATAGTGGCGGACCGTCCGCCCACCTGGGCCGGACTGTCCGCCAGCCCACCAGAGCCACTGCAAGCTCTCTGGAACGGGCGCGGACTGTCCGCCCCTCGGGTGCGGACTGTCCGCCGTTACTCAGTCAGCTCTCAAACTTAGTCTTTTTCAAATCTTTTCAAAACGCCGTTAGCCCTCACGCATGCAACTAGACATTTTAAGCAAAATGACACTAAAGACCCGTCAAGCATGAGTACACAACCCCTCTTGATAGTACGGCTATTTATCCAACAAATACGGTCACTTTTCATCCACTAAACGCCTTGTGACCGGTAAAATATAAAAGCCCTATTTTACCTTTGCCTTGAGCCCGAGCTTTGCTCATCATCTCCAAAATTCCATACGTTCACAACCAAATCTCTTTCATCCGCGAATCAACCTTTACTCATTATCTCAAATGAAATCGTTAATCCACAAACCGTTGTCATTAATTACCAAAACTCAAATTAAGGGCCTAGATGCTTTTAGGCGTCCACTCCTGGATCGAGGGCGCAAGCGGCGACGGATGGCGGGTTTCTTGGTTTGCGCCACAAAACCAAGCAGGCGGACGGCGGTTGAAGACGCCAAGTCGTGGAGGCACGGGTGTCGGTCTCGGGACTGACGGAGGCGACGGGCATCGACGGCGTCTAGGCACTCGCTGCGGGCGAGGAGGTGACCGGCGTCGGGCGGCGTCTAGGGCCGTCAGGAGGCCGAGGCGGGAACGGCGTCTAGGGCCACGGCGTGGTGGCGGGAATCTTCCCACGCTTGGAGTTTTGGCGGTTTTCTCAAAATCGGCCATCTACCCGGGTTTCGCGGACCCTCCAAAACCGCGGACTGGATCTTCCTCAACGTGGAGGCATCACAGGGAAGACTTCGAGTCGAAGAAAGAAACTCCACCGTTGATTGAGGACGTGTACAGGGCTGCTGCAGACCCGACCGGTCTGACCGGTCCCTTGGACCGGTCTAACCGGTCTGGCCGCAGCAGCTGAGTATAAATACCCCCACCAGCCCGTGGCTGGGTGAGTCTCTTGAGTCTTTTTGTATCCTCTTCGTTTTTCCTTCTTCTTGCCCCTGCTCCAGGTTAGGGCAAAGGACTCCAACGCAAAAGAGGGTTAGGGTTTAGCTAATCTCTCAAATTAGTTGGTAGGATGATGGGCGGATGGCTCTAGAATTTGTATAGGTGAATTCCTCTGCGATTAATGAATGAAATTCATTTGAGACTCACTTTTGTGTGCTGAGTTCTCGTCCTCTCCCTCCTCTCTTGCGTTTTGGGTTCGAATTCTCCTCTTTTTGTGTGTTTTGTATTTGGAGGAGACAACCCTTTGAATTCGTGATTTGTTGTACTCTTTGTGACGATTTCTATGAATCTAGCCTAGTGCCAAACCCCCTGGAATCGCGAGTTCTCACGAATTGGAGTTTTTGTGTTCTTGAGAAAACCCCAATCCACTTTGATCTTCCCCCGAATTCTCAAGATCCTTTAATATTTTGGGAGAGATCTCTTAGGGATATGTTCACGGGACAGATGTGAAGGTATCCTCCCAGTTTTGTTGGATTTGGACTTCGTTTGCTCGAGATTCAACATTTAAAGCTTTGTTTGCGGGCTGTCTGGGAGCAACCGGTCTGACCGGTCGGTGAAACCGGTCTGACCGGTCTCGGATTTTAATTCCAGCCCGACCGGTCTGACCGGTTTGTATAAGCGGTCTGATCGGTCTGCGTCTGCCAGGTCTGCTGATTTGCTCGTTTGTCTCTGAGTTTTCGCTCGCTCGTTCTAGAGGTTGTTTGTGATGGTTTAGCTCTTTTATAATTATTTCAAATTTCACCTAGAACTCTTAAGGGCTTGTGGTGATTTTAGGATATAGGCCGGCGGATCGATTTCAAAAGAATTTTTGATCAGGTCTCATTCACCCTCCTTAGTCGCCGGTTTCGGTAAGCCGCGTCTTCTCTCCCGATATCTTCTTCCCCCGGCTGATCCCCGGTATAATATAAACACGCGGCGCCCGCGCCGTCTCTTTCGTGCGCTACTGCGGTGTGGGCGAGAGCGAGCAAGAGGGAGGCCGGAGGCGCCAGCGCGGGCCAGCCTCTAGCGCCTCAGCTCCCACCGGCATCTGCTCTCCCCCGGGGATAGATCGCGACCCGGGAATTTGCATTGGTGCGCCCCGTCCCCGCGCGCCCAGCCGATCCTGATTCCCATTCCCCCCGTCCGGCCGGCCGCGCGCCATGGCAAAAGGCAAGGAGCACCGGCCGCGCGCGCCACCCACCGGTTCTTTTCGGGCACTTGTTCTTCATTCCTCCTCCACCTCCTCCGATCCTATGCCTTTCTGGTCTGTCTTTCCTTCTCTTCTTATATCGTCGTCCCCCCGGCGCGTTCGTCTTCTCCTTGTGCAGATGGTGGTGGTGGTGGGCTCGCCAGGGCGCTGCTGCTCCACGTCGCCGCGCTGTCCACCGCCGGCGCCGTCGCGGCCGTGGCCGCCCTGGCGCGGCGCCGGATCAGGGGGCCCAAGAGCAAGGAGGAGGTGCCCGCGGCCATGCCCGAAATGCCCAGGCCCCGGGTGGCCGAGTCCGGCCGCTTGGAGGACCTCGAGAAGTTCTCGCACTACGTCGGTCAGTGATCCTCCTCTCCGTCTTCTTCTTCTGATTTGCGGCTCTCTTCTTCCTCGGGTCTTCTTGTCCACCACATGCCTCCATGGAGACGGGAGATTCGGTAGTCGCCTCTCTTGCCACTCTTTTAGGATCCTTCAGTTCGCGTGTGCTTGCGATTGCATGATCAGAACAAGTCAATAAAGGCCCGGCCGTCCGACAAAATTAGAAGCCGGGGCTTTTCCTTGTCTCTACAAAAATCATGGACAGAGTTCATATTATCCACCAAAGCGCACACAAATAAAAGCTGTCTTTCAACTGAAACGGGAAAAGTACAGGATGGATTTTTGAAATTTTCTTTCCTCAGCTCGCTGTGTTCAGCCTTCCGTGTCTCTGTTCGTCAGAGATTTTTTTTTTGGAAAAAAAACATTTAGGTGCTTCAAGTTACTAATAAATAAATGGTAGCCATTCGTAGTGGTTCCAATAAGATATATACTGGCATTTGAACCTATATATGCATCATTCCTACAATGAGCGCTGATGGTGTTTCCATGAAACAGTCAAATTCTACTAATCTTATTTTTTTTCCTGACATTGAGTGATGTGCCAACCACAGTTTGTATATATGGCAAATAGTCACGCGTAGCTATCGACGGCGTGTCATCCTGAACGATATATAAATGGAAAAGGATAGCGTTTGTTGGGAGAGACGATGATAAGCAACATGGCAATTAGCTTAGCGGCGAACTGAGTTGCGTAGCTTGAGTGACGGGTCCCCGTTGTCGCCGTCAACCCGATACACGAGCTGATGTTGATCAGATGCACATGGCAACGGACCAGCGCGCGGCGAGGCTAGGCGACATCCGAACTCATCACAGCCGTCCGATTTTCATCGGCCGGCTTGCATGAATCTCTCTTCTTTTTTGCACAATAGTACTATCCGCTAGTACCATTTCTGTGTTAACATTTTTAAAATTTCTTTGTATGCGCAGCGAGGCAGATGGGGTTCAAGGACATCAACGAGTGCCCACAGCTCTGCAAATTGGCCAACAACTACCTCAGGAGCAGCAAGAATTGCATGGAGGACATCTACGGGTTCTTGGCGAATGTCAAGGACGCCGAGTCCCTCTATGCCAAGTTCTTAGAGGAGCTGGACAGATGCATCCTGGCATATTTCGCCTTCCATTGGGACCATGCTACCTATCTCATCAGCTCGGTATGTCCACATTTTTTAATGAAGTGATAGCACAACAGTTCCCGGTCGGACACATCTTCATAGCTACGCGTGATCTCAAAAAAAATAAAGGAAATAGATATATATTTTCTGTTTTGGAAAGGTTTTCTGCCACGCTCAACTCCCATGTTTTTTTCTTTTGTGTGTGTGCGCGCGCGTTTGTGTGTGGACCACTTTATAAGATGCTTTTTGTCAAATGAAAGAGGCGCTCGAAAAATTTGGAACACAATTAGTGCAAGTTGTACATCTAAAGGACTTCGCCATATATAACTTTGCCATCACTCACGAATGCAGGCCTTGACAGTGGACTGCGGTACGACAAACAAGTGGAGGAACGTCTGCATGGAAGCAACAAGGTGAAAACCGATTGCAGTTTCTTGTTTTCTTTATTGTTCTTATCGTATATTTTCCTAAGAACATGACTACACACAAAAACAAAGTTCAGTTTAATTTTTGCAGAAGTAGTAAGACTGGCTAGATATTTTTCAAAAGCGAATAGTGATGCTATTGGTACTAAATCAAATCTTTTGTACTTGGAAAATGGCAAAATAATGCCCTCACATCAATATGTCATCTTGAGCACGCTCTTCATAAGGTCCACACCAATAATATATGCGAACGACGGGAGCACTAACGATTTGCATCCATATAATAGAGGACCAAACGGAATCCCTACCACCAAGTCTTGGTAATTTATAGTAATTATTGCAGAAGGCATACTAGCTGTATATGGCATATTTGACTATATATGTGGAGTATTATTTGTACCTGTAAAGCAAAATCAACATTTTAGGCTACCAAACTTTTATCATTCCACAATTTTAATTTGTAGGGACTCATCGACAAATATGTTTATTTCAATTGTTTTGACCTATCCAATCAAACTTTTTGATCCTGGCTAGATATAGATGCTGAGCAGGCTTCTTGGACGAGTGACCAGGTCTATATATTGTTTTCTTTTTTAAGAAAAAACAAATAGGGGGTTCATTTATTGTTACTTCTCTTACTTTTTCGGACGGCAATTTTACTTCTCTTCACTTAGTAAAAAAAAAAGAGTTTAGAGGTACGACAAGTATAGTCATCATTAGTGGCGTGATGGAACAATTTTAGGGCTACATGATGGTTACAGTAGGCCAGGCTCACCAACTGCATGCATCATGTGGTCTGGTCAGAGAACTGTGCAGACCATTTGCCATCATGTACGGACGAATAGCAGATCAATATTGGTACCTACTGCTAGCCCCTGTCTGTGGCCAGATGACAAAGTGGGAGGTGTAAACTCGCAAAGCGAAATCGGTTGCCAATTTCCTCAAAAATATTTGTACTCCCTCCGCATTGGTAAAAAAAGTCATTTAGAACAACGACACGGTCTTCAAAACACAACTTTGATCTCTTATTTTTAAAAGCATATTTATAGAAAAGTTATATACGTAAATTTTTATGAAAGTGTTTTTCAAGACAAATCTATTCATATAATTTTCACATTTGTAAACTCAACAACTTAAAAGTTATTAATGATTTATATTTCTAATATTTGACTCAAATCTTGTCCAAAACGACTTCCTTTACCAATACGGAGGGAGTAGATGCATATGCATAGAATGCAAACTGATGAGTGGATTAGGTGGCGCCATCATGCTTGCCTAGCTGATCGAGCTAGTGATGAGCGGGTCAACCATCATGATCAAGTTGTTCTGGCCCATTTAACTAGCTTTCATTCGGTTGTTGGACCTGAAGTTCAGTGCAAACTTATGGACAGTAGTCAATTAGAATGAAGATGAAATTAAACAGCAAACTAATAATTGAACATGTATGGACAGGAAGCAGCGTTTCGAGCGCGTGACGCGTGACCTGAAGGTGACGCGCGTGTTCTCGTCGCTGGTGGAGGAGATGAAGGCGATCGGCGGCATCGCGGCGAACGGCGGCGGCGACGACGACGACGCGCAGCAGTGCACGGACGTGATGGCCCCCGTGGCGCACTCGGAGCGGAGCCCGGTGCTGCTGCTGATGGGCGGCGGGATGGGCGCCGGCAAGAGCACGGTGCTCAAGGGCATCAGGGAGGAGGCGCTCTGGGCGAACGCGGTGGTGGTGGAGGCCGACGCCTTCAAGGAGACGGACGTCATCTACCGCGCCATCAGCTCCATGGGACACCACAACGACATGCTCCAGACAGCCGAGCTCGTACGTGCCCCCTATACCCTACGCTACTGTGCCTCTGCATTATTGTTCTCTCGTCCTCGTCAGCACTGCTGCTGCTGCCCATCTCTGTCCCGGCCTCCTTCATTGCCAGCGGCGGAGCCAGGGGGGTGCTGGGGGCTCCAGCCCCCCCTACTGGCCGGCAGTCCATGAAGTTTTTTCACTATCATTTTATCTTCCATACAAATAACAGTGCTTAGCCCTCCTAAATGTGATATCAAGGTTGCTCAGTCCCCCCTAGCAGTTCACCCGTGCTCCGCCACTGTTCATTGCAGCATGAACAACGTAACTGCCGTTCGATCAGCTGTTTCTTTCACATTTCCAGTAGGCATAGGGAGTTGCTCGTAGGCATCACAACAAGCATGCGTGCTAGTAGCAGTAGAAAATTGCTGATCGATTCAAGGAAAGGTTAGGCGATGCGTGGTTGATGAGAACACTATGGTTGGAAGCGAGAAAAGGACGAGTGGCCAACCGGCCGCTGGACTACCGTGCGTGGGTGGTATCAGCACCGCACATGGAGCGGCTAGCTGCCCGTAGCGTCGTCGTCACAGTTGTTCGACCGACGCTAGCTTAGCTTTGCTCGTCTACTTGTCGCCTTGATGAGCTAGCCCGGCCTTGACCACATGTCCACATCAACTTGTCCATCATCTATTTTTCTAAATACATCTGTTCCCCATGTTAGCAAATTATAAAGATCGCACGGTTCGTATTTGAAAACAGATATTTTCACGCTTTTCTAGTCTGATTGAGAGATATATGGTCCATGCATGCATGTCATACTCATGTGCAGCCGTCCAGCTTTCCAATCCCATGTCATCACACAAAGGAGATGCATGAGTACTGTAGACGCCAGTGGACAGCTGGGCACTATGCCTGTCTGCAGAGCCAGTGGTACCACCAAGACCTGTGTGTGGCCTTGGACTGTGGTCGTCTATGGAACACGTAGGCGCTGTGGTATCTTTGCCGGGTGGGTCCACGTAGGATCGATGACGTGGAGGGGCCAGGATTCGATCTGTTCACGTGCCGGGGGAGACTGAAGCAGAGACACTAGTGTGTACTGGCAGCAGGCAGACTGCTCACTAGTACTGTAGTACATGGTTGGTGGACAGGGGAATGACTAGACAATGCAGAAATGCCAGCCAGAGAGTTGAATGAAATCGCTCTGCCGAATTTAAATTTTATTTCAAAAAAAATTAAATTAACTTTTTTTTTGAGGGGTACGTAGGAAACTTCACTATAAAGACTGCCAAATTTAAATTACCTCGACAGGGTGAGTTTGGTTGGACTATGAATGGGCTAAAATAAAATTGGGCTGGTCCGAGTGGCCCATCGTTTATGCTGCTGTTGTGTGGGCTGGCATGCAGGTGCACCAGTCGTCGACGGACGCGGCGTCGTCGCTGCTGGTGACGGCGCTGAACGAGGGGCGGGACGTGATCCTGGACGGCACCCTCTCGTGGGAGCCCTTCGTGGAGCAGACCATCGCCATGGCGCGCGCCGTGCACCGCCGCCGCTACCGCATGGGCCCCGGCTACAAGGCCGGGGAGGACGGCGCCGTCGTCACCGAGACCTACTGGGAGGTGGACGACGCCGACGGCGCGCCGCCGCCGGGGGCCCGGAGGCCCTACCGGATCGAGGTCGTCGGGGTGGTCTGCGACGCCTACCTCGCCGTAGCCAGGGGCATCCGGAGGGCCATTGTCACCAGGCGGGCCGTCCGGGTCCGGTCCCAGCTCCAGTCGCACAAGCGCTTCGCCGCCGCGTTCCAGAGCTACAGCCGCCTCGTCGACGGGGCCAGGCTCTACAGCACCAACTCCCTGGGATCCGCGCAGGTAATTATTAACATTATTGTTCTTACTATGCAATTGATTACGCATGGAACCTGATCGATGCAGATGATGATCGGAGACTGATTGATTCCTCGCTCTTTTCAATTGTGCGATGCAATGATATATGAATGCTGCTGGCATGGCAGCTGATCGCGTGGAAGGACGGGCTCAACAGCAGCCTGCTGGTGGAGCCGCGGGAGATCGACTGCCTGGACAAGGTGAGCAGGCTGAACGAGAACGCCACCTCCGTGCACGACCTCTACCCCGACGGCACCACCACCTGCGGCGCCCGCTCCATCTGGGAGGACATGATCGCCTCGCCGTCGCGCGCCGCCGCCCAGCGCCAGCTCCGGGAGGCCATCCGCTCCATCGAGGAGGCCGCCGCCAACGGCGAGACCAAGGCGGCGCAGTGCCACCTCCTCCTGGAGGCCATCTGCTCCGCGGAGGAGAAGGCGGCCGCCGCCGCCAACGGCACCGAGCCGGAGACACAAGCTGCTGCTACTGCTGCCTCGTAGCATACTAGCATGCATGCATCATCGAGCCAGCCAGCATACAAATTTTAGCTGCGAAATTTCTAAGCATGGCATGCAAGAATCAAACTGAATTTAACTAAAACTGAAGGATGTTGGAGCGATATGATTCAAATGAAGCGCTGCGGCATTTGAGAATAAGCAAACCAGCAAATAGCAATGTCGCAGTAATCCGTATATGTGTGTATGCCTTCTACAGTTCTACTAATATCATTATCCAGGCAAAGATGCCTTCTACTAGTACCGCCCACGGCTGGCTGGGAGAAATACAATGATGGTGGCAGCCCACTACCTCAACCAATGGAAGCACATACAGAACCTCTCAGCCGGCTTGAGCAGACGGATGACCAGACGTCCACTCTCTTCTCTCTCTTGATCCACGTAGACTCTCAGCCGGCTCTCAGCCACTCATAAATACTTGCTCTCACACGAGTGGTGTGTCCTAGGACATGAGAGGGACATGGCAACTTTTTTTAATAAAAAAAATCTAAGGCCTGGGTCGGGGGAAAGCAATACATTTGGGACCAGCCTGCCTTTTGCGGCCCATCGCCATTCTGTTGGTCGGTCCTCTTCTCCTCGTGGCGGTTGAAAGTTGAAACCTCCCTACTTGGCCCATGTAGTAGGCCTGAGCAAATCCCGTGGCCTGACTCTCAAGTTTTAGTTCCTTTATGGTTTTCCATTTATTCTAGAGAATGTAATAGAGTTGAGCATGCTGTGGCAGTGATCGATCAAATGATATGATGGAAATATTCTTAAATATCATGCTATTGTTTTGTCTACATAATATATGTGGTGAATAAGGACAAAAACACTACTAGTTTGGTGGTGGAGTTGTGCGTGACACTAGGATTAAAATCCTAGCGCACTCCTACTTAGATGTTTCAAACTTTAATGGTTCCGTATCCTATATTTAGGGGGCATTTCGCAAGGCTGCATCATCTACAAAGATGACTTGGGCTTCGACTCCTCTGGTGGAATTGAAGCTGTTGCGAGTCTCTTGCTCCCTCCCGATGATAAGATGGGAAGACCACAAAGAGGAGCCGCGAGGAGCCATCTTTTTTTTTCCCTCATGCTCCGCCAAACTGCTCCAGTCAGTAGGATTTCAGGAGCTTCATCGTCGAAGCCGTTCGCGATTCATCTGTTTGGTAGGGCTCCTTGAGAAGCTGGTGCATGAGATGTTCAAGAAACCCTCCAAAAGAGGGCCTTAGTTGGTGTATAGACCTAAACATTAATGATCTTTATCTACGAAACATACGTGAATAAGGATTAAAATAATGATAGCCTTAGACCAATCTCAGTGCATAATTTTATGGCACGGTTAATACGATTGAGAATTAGGTACTGTGCCCACTGAGTTTCATAGGGATGAAATTTCTCTTTCATCCCATGAAACTCTCTTATTCTCTCTGATGTGGCATAAAATTTAATGCTATGAAACTCTTCATGAAATTTTTATTAAGGCCTTGTTTAGTTCTCAAAATTTTTCCTGCGCTACAGTAACTTCGAACATTTGACCAATAATTAAGAGTATTAAATATGGATAACTGACAAAAATCCATTCTATAACTCCCGGGTGAAATCGCGAGATGAATCTAATGAACCTAATTATGCAATGATTAGATAATATCGTGCTACAGTAAACAATCTCTAATGATTGATTAACTAGGCTTAATAGATTCACCTCGCGTTTTCTCGTCCATCCGTGTAATTAGTTTCATAATTAGTCTATACTAGTCTGTCAACCCGTGCTACCGCACGAGCTAATTAGAATTAATATAAAAATAAGATTAATAATTATAATTATTCATCTCACGCCCTTTTCATCCATTAAATATTCTAACACATACTCTAAAATATATATTTTTATTATTTAGTTACAATAGATTTCATTTTGTGAACCTCCATGTATATTCAATATATGTTTAGTTGAACAATTTGTTTGTGAATTTGTGTTCTTATCTCTTCCATCATACATGAATATATGGTGACATATATCGTGCGTAGTATTTTTATATAAATATTTGTATAAATAATATATTAATAATGATAGGAATAGTAATTTAAAATTTTATATTGGTGCACTTTAATATATTATTGTAATTATATAATTTAGATTCAAATTTACGAGTAATTTAACTTGTAATAATAATGACATAATTGGATATTTTATATGCAAATTTAGGGGGTATTTGTATTATTTTTATAATGTCATAGGTGGGTAATTTACGCAAAGATTAGGGGGTTACTTTAGATTTTTTTATAATGGTAGAGGTGGGTAATTTAGATACATGTTTAGGGGGTTACTTTAGTCTATTTTCATAATAGCAGAGATGGGTAATTTATTAGGAAAAATAACAGATCTGATGGTTATTATAATTAGAGTTGTTGGATTGATGGTTGGGTGTTTCTGATTTTTGTGAGAATTTATAGAATTTCTCTATTTTTTCAGAGTGTCCACCTAGAATTCTAGGTGGCTTCACGTGAAGGCTCTAAAGGAGCCTCCAATTAGTAATAGTAAGATTTAATACACCTAATTAGTGTTGTAAACGTTGCCAGCAAATTTTGCCCAAATTTTTTTGGCAACTAAATGCGCCCTAAGACTAGCCTTGGACTATAGCTTTAAAGTTTAGTGCCTATCTTCCCAACCCCACCCTACATACCCTCACCCACTCCACACGAAGACAGGGTAAAAATAGAAAGAAGGTGCCTTCTCGTCAACTACACGAGTTCAACGCGTGGGACATTGATTGATCGCAACGTGACCGATCAACATAATGACCGAAATTAACAGGTCAATGTCACACAGCTAGGGCCCCGAAGAAAGAGATTATCTGATGCTTATCTGAAAACAATTATTCACGGTTGACGTCAACTACCACAGCAGATGGTTAGACGATCCAAGTTTGACCGTACCTTATCATGGTTAGTGCTGACGGAAAATTTAAGAAAATGGTTTTAGCTTATTTTGGACTGGGATATCTGAACTCAATTGGATCTGTACTCCCTAAAACTTACCTGAGATTCAGTCTTGGGCAGAAATCTGAAATAGGTCCATGAACCCACTTACTACACTTTACAATGAATCCGGCCACTTGGCAAATTCCCTGTGAGTTGTATTTCGATCCACTGATTGAGAATTCGAGTTTAGGTAGGCTTCTTGCCCCGTTGATTCCTCTAAAAAAACCAACATACTGTTCTAATTATTTACCTGTATGCAAGCGTGGAACATGAACATGAGTTCATCGTGCTCAGATGATCCTGTCCAAATTGTGTATGATGTGATCAGATGCCTATCGTCTTTTCGTGGAATTTTGGTAGTGGTAACTGGTAAGTGATTGGTTACTTCAAGTCAGTCGAACTTGACAAGAACTGTGCGCTGAAGTGGTAAGTGATAGTGGATATATCCAGGACTATCACCGGGAAGAAATGGTAACTTTTAGAAACCCAAAATAATTTTTCAGGACCCCTAGAAAATCCAGTGTATATGACTGAACTGAATATTACGTAGTGGCTATTATTAATTTCTTTTCTCGACTGATACTATTATGAATTATTTTCCAGATGCCCACTGGCTAGCAGTCCATTCCAGCAAGTCATATGCCAATCGCAGCAAGCACGCATGCCTGCCACTAACCCAGAACCCAGAAGATCCCTTGGACCCGTCATACATAATTACATATCCTGAATCCTGATGATGATGTCTGGAGGTCAGAATATGCAAGATTGATATTATGCCATCACTTCATCTCAATTTCCAATTCTACAGGTCATACATATCCTGATGATGATATCTATATCTTCCTATGTTTTGCACTAAGCTTTTGATCGGAAATAATAGTTTAGCGCGTTCTTAAACTATGTATATCAAATGGAAACAATACAAAAAGCAACGTAGTAATCTTTAACTTTAGGACCATAAGTAATCCCGTTGACTCAACTATGAACGAATGAATGAAATGCTATAATAGCAAAGCAGCTTTTGTGCACTTCTTTTGGGTTCTGACACTATCAGGGAAACTCAAGAAAAAATTGCTCTGCCCTACCCTTTTAGTACAAAGTTAACTGTCCCTTTCCCGCCAACTTTTATCTTCCCTCCCAACTCCTCACACTAACCATGGGCAACAGCACAGCTGTCCTATCTAACGCCCCGTTCTTCTTTGTCATCATTGTGATAACTCCACGGAGAAGAAAAATATTTTGTTCTCCACTGGACTATTGCTACAAATCATGTAGGTGAGGAGGCCAAACAACAAAACAGCAGCTCGAAACGGCTTCATATTTCTCAATTTGCAATCCTTGTTAACAAGACCAACGCAGCTGTTCCCCGACAAGGACTGGGTTGTTGGCACTTCCTGAAGAGGGTCTGGTGATCAAGGGAGTTCCCTACGCCTGTGCAGACTGAGTTGGCATCCGAGTATGGTTGTGCTCACCCTCATATGTCACTATGAGCATCGATGAATCATCTACACACCGCTCGACATGCTTCCTTGCTGGGCAGCCCCTCACGCTGCTGCATTTGTAGTAACCCCTGCATTTTATTCAAACAAACAGTGAGTTGATCCTATGCTGGTATCAGAATAGCATCATGGTAGGCTGATAATAAAGAATAGAGATACAATAGGTGCTTTTGCAACTAATGTTAGCTAAAAAGAGCCGAAGATCTGGGTCATTAAATGGAACCACTATATTCATGTATTTACTACTAATGTGTAACCTTCCATCAAGATATTAAAGCTAAGAGACATGGTGGAGGAACTATGGGGATAATGAATCATCACAGCATAATCTTGGTTCAATAAAAAAGTGCCCCACTTTAAGCACCATGATTGATCAATTCCCATAAAGTGTACAGGAAAGAAAGGCCAACATCATCCATGGAGCCATAATTTAATGTCACAGCAATTAAGGTATCGACACCTCTACTATATCGAAGAACCTTGGGGATAGAAAACTAATGCAGATAGCATCTGAAGAAATATTCACTCGGATAAACCTTGTTCTGACTATCATTGGCGCATTATTTATCAGAAGGCACTTGAGTATGTCATGGGAAATACATCCTAGTACCATATTACTCCGTATCTGTCAACATTGTTGGCATTAATTGTGGCATCATTGCAGCTATTTTCGAAACATTATCTAATAAAGAACATGCATGCATTGAAGATGTCGACTATTCATAATTCAGTCCATACCTAGGATGAGGGGAACCTTTAATTGGCTTCTGCCCATACTTCCTCCACGAGTATTCATCAGGCGGTATATCAGCAATCTTATTACTAATGGCGGGAACCTTAATTGATCTCTTCACCCGCAACTTCCTACTGAAATGAAAACAACATTGATGATACTCAATCTTGAATTGAAAATAATAATAAGCACAAGGGGCAGCAGATTTACCTTCTCTTTGAACAATGACACCTGCCTGTCACAGCGCACTTGCCTGTCCCATCCTCCCCACGGCCTGTGCACCGCCTCCTTGGGGCCTGCTGTGCATTCACTGGGTCGCTCATCGCAGGCCCGCCGATCAAATGGAACGACGATGACTTGCCATTCAGGCTCGCCACACTACCATCCATGCTCAAAGATGACAAGAAGGACCTCGCCGATGACATTGTCCCCGTGCCACTGGTGCTATCAAACTTCAAGTTAATCCCACTATTGCTTCTCTTGAACATCTCAGCCTGCAACTTCTGCTGCTGCTGATGCGGGAACTGATACCGTGAAGACACATTGCCAAACTGAAAATGTGCGGACAAAGGCTGAACCAACTTGGGAGGTCCTCCAAGAGGATGTATGCTCTGTGCATCCAACGCTCCAGTCCTAGGATAGACCTGTGCGGAGCTAGGAGAAGGATGCGCGCTGTTCAACACCACCACTGGGGTGTTACTATCCAGGAAGCCTTTCTGAGTTAAGAACCCTGGATTCTGTCTTCTGCTGACAACCTTAGCCCTAGGATGGCTTCCGCTTGTTCCTGACGGTCCTGCTTCTCCTCCTACTCCCACTCCTCCATTGCTGAGTAGGGAGACCACCTTCCTAAACTTGGCACACGCTTCATCCGTCCCCAGAGCTATGCTCCTGGCTTGCGCGGGGTCATGCGGCTTGGAGAGCAAAGCGAGCACCCTGTGGCAGCTCTCCACGGCTGCTCTGTTTGCCTCCTCCACTTCCTCCATTACACACGCACGAAAAACAAACAGAATCCTCTCTTGAGCACTTCACAAGCACCTCGGAATATATGCAACTCCCTCAGCAGCAGATCTGGGCATCAGAAAAAAAGAAGGTAAAAAAACACTCAGATCCTAAGAAACGCTCAGAGGCTTCGCTCTTTTTATCGCAACACCACGCAACAGCCATCGGCGATGGCACCAAGCTTAGAGCCCAGGAAGCAACTCGTGACCGGATCACGGGAGGACGGGAGGGAGCCACCCCCGCAAGAAATCCCAGAAGCGGCGGGAGTGGAACGGGCGTCGAGACCGACGTTGACGGCCGCGGCAAGAAACGATCCGGGGCAGCGATTTCTTGCGTGGAGACGCATCAAAACGGACACGGGAACCCCAACTGCACGGCCACCCCAGAGATTCCCCCACCACGAACTCGCCCACGCAAGCACCAGACCGCACGCACGAAATCCGTCCCCAAAGAGCACCGCCAGAGCTCAAGAGCTCACCTCAGAGACGATCCGGAGACGCCGGGGACCGAATCCAGGGCCGTGACACGGCAGTCGTCGCCCACGGGATGGTAATGGAGGGAGGGAGGTGTGAAGGCGAAGAAGGGGACGAAGAAGGAAGACCAGAAGCAGGGGAGGAAAAAATTTCACATCCCATTTCTTTTTCGCAGCCGAGGACGCCGGTTTATATAAAATAGCAGCCGGGTCCCTCCCGCTTTGGAAAAGGAGGACGCCCGCGCAGTAGTTTATTGCGGGGCCGGATTAGAAAACTGGGACCGTTGATCTGATCCTGGCCGTTGGTGATGAGCTCCGGAGGCGATGGACGGCTAGGGATGTGGGTTTGCCCATGTGGGGCTTTGTTTAGGATGGGTTGATGACCGGTTCGGGTCAAAATGTCGAAGACATGAGTCAGTGTGAAAGTTGGCTTTGTTGACTATTGCTATGCTCACATGGAAAACACTACCACCGAATGCAGACATATATACTAGTAAACTTTGGGACTCGATTTTTTAGAGAGAGAGAGAGAGAGCATGAGAGAGAATGTGTATTTTAAGATGGTAGATTTGGACAGGGCATCTTTCTGTTTTGATACTAGTGCAAGAGTAAACATTACCTAACTCAAATGCATTTTGTCTTCGGAAAAGGGCATTTCTCGTCCACTTGGCTGACTTCAAACCTAATGCAACTGCGCAAGCACGTCCGTTTATCTAGATGGATCAGGATCACATCATTTTCTCGGGCCTAAAAGAGAGAAGTTTGAACCTATGTACATATGGTTATTATAGACTTACAATATAGAATTCTCCATGGCTTTTTGTGGGAATTAAATGTTTTGTACAAAAACTTTGGTATTTATCTGGATTTTTTGTTTTATGATGATGTGTCTAGTTTTTTTTTTGTTTGCGATGCTTCTACATTATAAGTTTGATATAAATTCAAAAAAAAACTTATTTTTTTCAATATATAAACCCTTAATATAATAATTAGGATGGAAATGCTTGTCAAAAGGAAATTCTAATCATGTGGGGTGTGGGGCTCCATTGTATAGAATTATCGTGATAATAGAATTATATGTGTCAATGGTTATACTATAACATGCTCTCTCAGTTATTTTGGCTTTTTTAGATTTATAGTATGTATTATGCATTTAAATATAGATAGGAGAAACTATGTATCTAGAAAAAAATAAAATGATCTATAATTTGGAACGAGATGAGTATAAGATTTGTTCCACATTTTTTTCTATGCAAATGAAATGCTTTTTAGTGAACTTGCGTAAAAGTCAGAAGTCTCAAATACGAAATTTTTTCTTGATAATATACTACATTTGTTCATGGTGGTTCGACATTCTAAGTTTTTTGTTCCAAGAATGTTCGAGATTCTAAGTTTTGATCTAAAAAATTATTTCTAGGACAAAACAAACAGAGTACTGCATTTATCTCCATTTTTTTTGCAAATGAAATGCCTTTTATGTGAACTTGTGTAAAATACAGAAGTCTCAAACTTTATAGTAATGCCCAGACGCCATTTTGTTTATTGATAACTACTACATTTTGCTTGTGGTGGTTTCGCATTCTTTGATTTTTCTTCCCAAGAATGTTCGACATTCTAAGTTGGATCTAAAAATTATTTCTAGGACAAAACAAACAGAGTACTACTTGATGGATGCTCTATTATGATTGGGATATAAAATCCTTAGTATGACAATTAAGACTGGAATGCTTGTCGGGAGGAAATCCCCAAACAGCCTGTGGCGTGCGGGGCTCCGCTGATACGCTGTAAAGCATGGCCGCGGCAATAATACGACTCTATATATACATATATCTATATCCATATGATTGGTAAAGATGCGTTATTCGCTGCGTTCGGCTGGTATAGAGGCTTCCAGCGCTACAGTGATTTCCTCTCATACCACTCCAGTCACCAGCTCCAGCCAGCCCAACAGTATTTTTCTCTCACACCATTCCAGCTCCAGCCTGCATGTAAACGAGTACGTGTCCGTAGGCCCCGTGGATCCTGTAGCTTGCAACTTGCAGGCGTGAAGCATCCACCACGTACGGGAGCTGCTGAAAGGTCAAAGGAAAAGGACAGGGACCTGCACCTGGGCTGGAATCTCACACGCATTTTCCCTCCGGCCTTGGCAACCGGTGAAATTTCACCGGAAGGTTTTCTTTTTCCTTTGTTTCTGTTTTCATTCATTGTAGCGACGCCGGCGTGCGCCGACGCGACCTTCTCCCGTTCAAATCGCTTTTAGGATACTCGTGAAAAATGCTTGTAAATACAATGTACGCGTGTGTTACCTTGCTTACTTGTCATGCTTCAGTGTTTTCTCGCACTCGGTCACGGATCACAGGTACCACTCATTCTGATCAACATTTCTGCTCGGAAAAAAGGTTGGTGATCTTCACGAGTGAAATAAAACTGACAGAAAGATCATTGCTTCCGCGTATGTCCCAGGCTCACGGCCACTTGGCTTCAATTCATACACACGCTCCGAATCAAATCATTCACTTCACCAAAGTTCATGCATCATGGGTAAAAAAAGCTTCCGAAGCTAAACTGTCTTCTGTTACACAAGCTACGGGCCAACAGCTCAAGTACTCGCTGCTAATCCTCCTCCAGGTTGATGGCATCCTTGAACTTGCCATACAGTATCTTCTTCAGCTCGGCCATCTGGGCGAGGATGGATTCCTTCTCCTCCTCCAGCCTCTCCAGCTTCTTCGCCGCGTCCTCTTTCATCTGCTCCAGCCTAGTCTCAACATCGTCCCTTGGCATGTGGGCAAACACTTCCCCAATCTGGAAGCGTACCACATCTTCATCTGACAAGATGAGCTCGTTCCCAGCATCATCAAGGTTTTCATTTGCTTCCTGCAACGCAGGGTAAACAAGAAAATGGCATTTATGGTTCAGGTGTTCTAGGACTGTTTTGGGACTTGCTTCAAACAAAGGAATTCTCATAGGAAATACCGCGAAAATCTTGGAAGTTTTTGCATTATAAAACTTTCGGCAGGAGCTGACATAACAAATTAGCTGTACAGATAAAAATAGAAGCACTAGTCCACCATGTTCTGAAGTGATGTGAAATAAGGTTCTAATTTCTCTGCTACCACTTACCGATAGTTACTTCTTGTGAAACGAAGTAAAAAGAAAATATGAAACATTGTGATATTTGTGACCAGTACCGACTTTTACTACCAAAAAACAAAAACATTCTACTTATCATGGATTTAGATCTCATCTGTGAAATCTATAGAAAGGAAATACTTCAAGTAAACTGGAGAATATAGCCAAACACCTAATCTGTATACATTTACCAACATGTAACAATGACCTATCCACAGGACGACGCAAACTAATCACCATGACAGCCCATTCACAGCAATTTCTTAGCATAATATCTCTCGCGATAACCAGTTCAGAAGACAACAGGCATGGTTACACATGCTACCTCAATTGCTGAAAACTCTCCTCTGCTTGGGATACTAAATCACCAACCTTTAATGCAACCATTACGACATGGAGCAACCAAAATCAAATCAACTGATTTTAAGAAACTTGATATGCAGTCATCAACTATAGAAATTCTTCAGCAACCAAAATCAAATCAACTGATTTTAAGAAACTTGATATGCAGTCATCAACTATAGAAATTCTTCAGCCATCCGCAAGTCAACATGGAATCTTTATTGCAATTGTCAAGAATGTGCAAAATAAAGATCTATACCCACCCCAAAAAAAAATCTCATTTGAAAGTTCTCTGGCACTAGGCAGAATGTATTTGCAAAGGAACTTTGCAAAGGAACTTCTGTTGCTGAATAGGCAAGATATGTGCAAGAGCATGAGTTGAAGAAAGTAGTATTCATCATTATGTACTATGTAGTAACTACAATTAGCAACAACTGTTTCTATGAGGTGGAAGCGCTAAAGCACACCAATTAGAATCTAAAGCCACAGTGGGGTTGGCAAAGGTGATTGAAATGTCAAAAGAAAAGATATAAGCAGTCCCTCCAGAATCAGGATCACCCAAAAAATTACCTAGAATTTAAATTCAGCATTTTCCCCTAACTTCCTGGGCAATACCTCAAAACTACCCAAGGTTTTTCTATTTATGTGACTGAGAAGAGTGCCATGGAAAAGCTAAACTCTTTCTGTAACAAAATCCATCACGCAAGTAAAATTATAGCCAAGTACGCCCATCAAACAACCATAGATAACATAATGACATTGCTATTTGGTAATGACATAAATATTCATGGAATTCAGATGCATAGATGAGTGAATCACAAAACAAGTTCAATTCTCAGAAAATGACTGTCCAATGCGAATGAGACTCCTCCGACATTTTCTTTTCAAGAAAAGTGAATTGTACATCACAAACAGACCAACATAAACCCAAGAACCTAGAAACCCATTGCATTGGTACCTCACTACTTGTTAAAAGAGTAAATCTGCTCAGAGGCTACAGTTGGCCCTCCCATTTCAGCCTCACTTTAGACAGGCCAGTTAATGCAAATAGCAAGAGATGATGCATGAAGAAGAAGAAAAATGGCACGAGATCTACCTTGGCGAGCTTGATCTCGTCCTGGAGCTCGTGGAGGCGGTTGTTGAGGCGGCCGAAGCGGTTGATGTTCTGTTGGTCCTCCCACGTCACCTGCGCCTCCGTGCCGTCCCCCTGCGGAACCAATCCCCCAGCGCAACGACGAATCAGGCGGGCGTGGATACGAAGGAGAACAGAGCAAATTGCAGGCAGGATTAGGCCTAGGGAGGGGATGCAGGGTTGGGGGCCTAGGGTTTGGCCCCCCGTCACTCTACCTGCTGCATCTTCGAGTCGCCTGGGGTCGCACCGGCCGGAGATCAGACCTTCAGAAGCGAGGTCGTGGTCTTCCGCCGGGGTTCGGAGTAGCAGTCGGCAGTCGCCGCGAGATTTGGTCGGGGCTCCAGGCCTCCAGCACTTAGCCGAATGGGGGAGAAGGGTTTTGAGCATGGTTTTAAATAGCGGTTTATGATAAATAGCGGTATATATTTTTTTTAGGCTAAGAGGATATAGCGGAGGCTATAACAAACTAGAGTAAAGTACATCAGCGGTCATCAAACTTAGAAGGGTGTGTCATATACGTCCATCAACTCCGAAAGTGCATTTCTGGGTCCCTAAACTTTTTAAGTCGTTCAGCGAGCTATGACAAATAACGGTTTATTATTAAATCATGAAAAATACAAATAATAGATGCACAAAAATACAGTAATTAGCGAATTTCATAAACATAAATATGTTTCTAGAGCTATGGCAACATTATTTAAGTTGATAATGCAATAAAAATCATACAATCAAATATTTATTTGTTGAAAAGACCAAAACAATAGCACTAAGCTAAGAATAAAGACTATAACGGAGCTAAAGTTATGCTATTTAGCGCAGCTATAGTCCAATTTATCGCTTATAGCCGCCATAGCGGCACTAGTGCAAAATAGTGTAGTGGGAACTCTCTAAAAAGCTATAGCGGGGCAATAGCGAGGCTATAGCCCGCTATTTAAAACCATAGTTTTGAGGGGGGCGAAAATGACAAAGAAAGATAAATTAATAGGACAAGAAATTTAAATTTACCTTTAGATTCCACTTATAAGTATTTTTCGGTTCAACTCAAAATTTAATTTTAGATTAGTGAGTTAAAAATTATCGATGCTTGCAAAATATTCCATACTAGATATATATAAATTGATTGAAAAAGAAATAGCACGCGATCATAATAAAAGATATCATAAAACACTTTGGCTAACTTGCCGTTAGCAAAAAGCTAATTAACCAATACAAAATTAAATTACATGTATGTTAAACAATTAAAAAGGCGTGTTTGGAACGGAGATACACCGATTGTTGAAAGCTTTGGACAAAATGGGCTAGATTTTTTGCAACAATAGTAGATTCACCGTGATCCATGTTCTTACAAATGTCAAACCATTTGACGAATTTAATCTCCTAAGACTAGCATTTTCTAGTCTATTGAAACAAAAATTAAATCTTGCAAGTGGCGGATTACATCCAACATTTTCTTTCCTATTCATCTCATATGGCGGATTAAATCTTTTGGAAAACTTTCGAGTTTCAAACATTTTAAGAATAATTAAAATACTTTGGATGGATTTTTTGAAACTATTTTCAAGTATCCCTAGGAAATAGGATATTTAACTATAATACAAGGATTCTAGTGGATTTGGAAGAAACAATGTTGGTGTTAATTTTATTCTAAAAAGTTGGTAGCCGAATTTCTACGGGAGAGTAGAAAAATTATACTACCATCTGCCTACATATGTAACTCCTTCTGATTCAAGATTTTCTGTTTCTGAACACTAGGAGAAAAAGGAGGATTTTGGGTTTCTGGTCCTAGGATGAAAAGGAAGAAAACAGATACCCAATATGATTTTAGGAGGAATGTTTGGTAATAGTCTTGGTCCTCTATGCTCTTTTTTGGTGTTCTTAGTTCAATTCATCTTCTTTTATTCTTTTAAACAAGAATTTAATAAGAATTGCTGTGAGGGTACGATGAAGGCGTTGTCCAAATGAGGCCTTGTTTAGATTCAAAATTAAAACTTCCAAAAGTGTCAAATCGAATATTATGGTTTTTGCATGGAGAACTAAATACAGACAAAATAAAAAAACTAATTGCACAGTTTGCTTGTAAATTTGGAGATGATTGTAATGAGCCTAATTAGGCCGTAATTAGACACTAAACTGCTACAATAACACATACTCTAATGATGAATTAATTAGACTTAATAAATTTATCTCGTAGTTTACAGACGGATTATGTAATTTATTTTGTAATTAGTCCATGTTTAATACTTTAAATGTGTCGAAATATCCGATTTGACATTTTACTTTACTACATCTAAACAAGGCCTAAATTTGTAAGACAAGAACCAAGAAGAGAGGTGATGGCTTTGCCGTGGTATTGCATTAGAGAGTTGACGACAAGCAAGGTGGGAACACATAGTTGCAAGCAACAAACATGAAGGGGGAAAAAGGGGAAACGAAAGAAACGAATGTGCTGGAATCATGCCCCGGGAGGGGCGGACAGATGCTGGTGCAGCCCAGATGGGGGGCATAATGCAATATCTAGACTCTTTAGAGCAATTTCAGTAGAGCTATTAAATTTGGGTGAACAAACTTCTATTTAAAAGTCTATTTTTAAATTTTGCTGACTCATATATGGCCCTCCACTCCAGCTGGGCTGAGTAATCAGGCTTCCAATTTTTTAACCTGACAATTGGCCCCCACCTGTCATTCTTTTCCCCTCCCCTGCCCGTCCGAGCCCAGCCGCGTGCCTTCCCCCCGCGCCGCCGACGCGCGCGCCGCCGCCCGCTCGACCCCGCACGGCCCGCCTCTCCTGCCGGCGCCACCTCTCCTGCCCGGCGCCACCTGGGCTCCCTGCAGGTGGAGACCGAGATCTCCATCCGGGCCGCCGCCGGCGACGATGCGCAGCAGTTCTTGCGGACGCCGGCTCCGCGGACGCCTTCGACAACCACTACTTCCAGAACCTGCTGAAGCAGAAGGGCCTGCTCTCCTCCGACCAGGGCCTCTTCTTCGGCGCCGACGCCGGCGCCACCAAGGCGCTCGTGCAGGCCTACAACGCCAACCCCCAGCGCTTCCTCTGCGACTTCGGCCGCTCCATGGTCAAGATGGGCAACATCCGCCCGCTCAGCGGCTCCGCCGCCAGATCCGCAAGAACTGCCCCGCCGTCAACTGATCTGCAAGAACTGTTGCGCACGTGTGATCGTTTGGGCCGCTCCCCAGGGAGGTCGCCAGGGCCGGCGCGGGCGGCGCGCTGCGGTTCACGCACCGGCTCCTCTCCAGCCGCATGCTTCTCCATCTTTGCCGGCAAAACTTAGTTCCAGTTGTAGAATTGCTTCACTTAATCTCACTTAATCTCACTAGAATTTCTTCTAGGTGCTTAATATGCCAATATCTGCTGTAAAAATTTCTTATTTACTTGCCTGGAATTTTATTCTTATACACAGGATGAATTTAAGTTGGCGTTTGATTTGCTGGTAGCTGAAACATCATTTGAGGGCTGCTTACAATAGATGTTCTAGGAGAATCACTACCTGGTTGTTCATCTTTAGGCAAATGCATGGCACCCCCTATAATCCGAACCTGATATAAACATGAATACCTTATACCTTTATGCACAATCTTTGAGAAGACTTGGTTGCTCAAGAAAAAAAAAAAGAATAACA
This sequence comes from Panicum virgatum, assembly GCF_016808335.1. Taxonomy (NCBI): domain Eukaryota; kingdom Viridiplantae; phylum Streptophyta; class Magnoliopsida; order Poales; family Poaceae; genus Panicum; species Panicum virgatum. Next base: position 16,131,558 of record NC_053153.1, on the reverse strand, counting down.
CGTACCCTTTGAGCTGCCATGTTTTGTTCATGTCTAACATTTGTGTTCATTCTGTTATAAGAATAAAATTTCCCTTGCCATGTATATATTATGTGTATATTCTGACAAATATTTCTTTTTTGTTCATTGCAACAGCAACTGTGTTTTCTCATGAAGCTATTCTTGCCATGTCCTTCCTGCTGAAAGACCTCAAGTACCATCAACAACTACCAAGAAAGGGAGAGCTGCAGAAGGAAATAAGACTTAGTGTGCGGGCTGATCCAGCTGTTGCATGTAAATATTAGATGTAGCACCCAAAACAATGTGTTCTGTGAAGTATACTAGCAGAGTGGCCACTTGCAATGAAATAATTTGTCAAACACTCACACTACAGATTATGCAATTCTGAACATGCACTATAGCCTTTCTGATGCCTGCAAGTTCTGAATGCAATTATGCTAATGTTATGTTACCTGCAAGTTCTGAACAGATTTTGTTCAGATTTTATACAGATTTAATCACTGCAGCCTTCCCAATGGTAGACTGCGCACAGATGTTCTCCTGGTTGGTCCAGGAACTCAGTTTTCAGTAGGTTTTGGTATAGATCTCGTTTCTGCGTATTCTGAACTCACTTCAGCTAGCAGAATTCAGAGATTTCAGAGAAAACAGTTTTCACTTCTGAATAATGATGGCGTGCATCTCCTGAATTGGGCTGAACATCATGCACTCTACTTGTCATGTACTCACAATATATGTATCAAGTAAATGTTACAGGAATAAAAGTGTGGGGTTACACAACTCTCAGCTGATCAGAGTATCAAACAACCCGGCAGTTGAACTGTTGTTGATCTGAAAATTCTGAGATACTGTGTTGCAGGCTTGAAAAAACTGGAAAAACTGTTACTGTATTTGTGTCCATACTGTGAAAATCATGTTGTGTCACCTCATTGTTCTGCTGGTGCGCCTCATGCTGCTCAGTCGAGTATGGGGATGACAGATGCATCTCACTCTCATGTGTCTCACTCCAGTTCAGTTCAACATAGCTACAATCCTGTAGAATATGCCAACTATTATTATAGCTATCCACAAGCTGCAAATGATTCTTCTGTCCACCAAGGAGCACACCAACATCCAGGTGCAGCTTATCAGCCTTTTACTTCATTTCAAAATTCAGGGTCTTACATTGATCCGACAAGTAACACATATTATAAGAACAACACATGGGATTCTGGAAGCTCAGGGAATAATTATTCCAAGGGCCATATGCCGCCAGTCACATGCTGATAAGAATTTCAAACAATAGTACTGAACAAAATCTGAACATTCAGTATTTGGAACATCTGAACAGACAGCCAAGGACATTCAGAATCTGAACAAAATCCATAAAATCTCTAAACATTCAGCTTACAAACAATAGTACTGAACTAATTCTAAGGTAGAGGAGCTCCTCCTACTTCATAGCTCCATTCGGATGAGGCCACGAGCCATTAGGTCCTTGATGGCCCTCCGTGCCAGGGAGCCATTGATCTGCAAGTCAAGGGCAGCGTAGTATCCTGCTCAGAGGATGTTCAAGAATCTCCCGTTCCTTCGCTGCGTATCCTGCTCAGAGGATGTCCAAGAATCTCCCTGACGGCGGCGTAGTATCGGCCGGCGCAGCTGCTCGGACGGCCGGTGGCGGCGGCGCCTCGGCCGGCCGGCAGCGCCTCGGCCGGCCGGCAGCGCCTCGGCCTCTGTAGTATCTGTCTGCCTGTCTACGCCAAGCTGTGGGGGAGAACTGGAGGAGAGAGCTAGAGGCGGAGGTGGAGGGAGGTGGAGGAGGGCGACGATGAAGAGCGATAGGGACGGGGCGGTGCGGGGTGGGGGTGGGCCGGCGGATGCCCGCTGCTGGTGCGGCGAGGCGGATCGCGATGGCGACGGCCTCGGCGGCGGCGGGAGCGGGCGCCGCACCGGGCGACGGCGGCGAGATCGGGCGCTGCAAGGTCAGGGACGGAGCTGTCGCACATATGGGTGGGCATAAAACCCCAAACCCGAAGTCCGAACCCGAAAAACCCGAGCCCGAACCCGAAATACCCGAACCCGAAAAACCCGAAACCTAATTCGGGTTCCAACCCACGGTACCCGAAATTATTACGGGTAATTCGGGTATTGGGCCACGGTACCCGAAAAACCCGAAAAACATCCCAGCCCAAGTTTATTTCATTGCAGTTTCAGCCCAGCCCATCAAGCTCCACCCTAACCCTAGGCAGCCCATCAGCCGCCCAGCCCAGCACACCCCATGCCACGCACTGCACCCCCCCATACCAGACCCCGCGCCGGCGCCGCCCCAGCCCCCAGACCAGACCCCTACGCCAGCCCCAGTAGTGCAGGCCCCTAACCCTAGGCGGCGACCGGCGAAGCCCCTTCTCCCCGTCGCCGCCAGCCCCCGTCTCCCCGTCTCCAGGAGCGAGTCCGCGCCCACCGGATCCGCCTCCTCCACGCCCCCGGCTCTTGCAGTCCCGTCGGCGGCGGCGGCAGGTGGCCAGGAGCTCGAGTCCGCGGCCGCCGGCGCCGGATCTGCCTCCTCTCACGCCCCCGGCTCCCGCTTCAGGCTCCCGCAGTCCATGGGCGGCGGAGGGTGGGGCCTCGGGCCTTCGGCGGCGGCGGCGGCAGTCGAGTCCGGGCGCGTCTCCTCCGCCACGCGCTCCACACCTGCAGCCTCCAGGCTCCAGTCCTCCCCTCGCGTGGTCCGTGGAGCTCGACGCCAACGCCCCGCCGCGCATCTCATCCTCGTCTCGAGGAGGAGGTGGCCGAGGTGCCGACCGCGCCACCGCCCAGGGGCCCGCCAACTGCCACCGTGGCGCCGGCCGCTGCCGCGGCGCCCTCCGTCCAGGCGCTCCCCGGCCGCCGCCACGGCGCCCTCCGCCCATGTTCCTGCCGCACCTCCTGCAGTCCCTGGCGGCGCATCACGACGGTACACCAAAGCCAGCACCCACCGGCTACCGCAAAAGCGAGTGTGCGACGGCCGACGGCGGCGCCGACCTTACCCCCGCCTCCTTGTCGATCTACAGGCCAGCAGGCAGCAGCGGCTTCTTCTTTTTCGGGTATTTCGGGTATACCCGAACCCGAACCCGAATTTTCGGATACCCGAATTGTCGGGTTCTTCTTTTTTCAAACAAATTTCGGGTAGCAATTTCTAAAACCCGAAATTTCTAAAACCCGAATTACCCGACCCGAAATTTTCGGGTTACCCGAATGCCCAGGCCTAGTCGCACAGGTCGGGGACGGAGGAAAAAAAATCTGTGGGCTCACACTTAGGCAGCACAAATAGAGGGCCATTAAATTAGGGGAGTGGGAGGAGAAATTTGAAAGATCTACCAAAATGGCAGCCCATTTGTTCTCCCTGCTGGAGATCAAATTTTTGTACCCACCGATCAAATATGGAGATAGAAACATATTTAGTCACCCTGCTGGAGTTGCTCTTATACAACTCTTAACTATTTAAGATGTTGAATCGAGCTTTTTTTTTAAAAAAAACTAAAGATCGAACTTATGCAACTCTTAACTATTTAAGATGTTTTTTTATAAGAATCCTTAAGATGTTGGATGTGGATTATATCTAGACTGATCGGTTTTTTTTCTCTCTCTCTTTCTAAGAGTATCTCAATAGTCCTCTTTCCCCGATAAACTACTATTGTTAGGAAAAAGTTGTGCTCCAGCAGTTTCCTGATACATCTTCCTTTCCGCCAGTAACTATCGGTTTGTCCTAATATTTTACCCCAACTTCTTTCAATAAATGAAAAAATCATGCTCTCCTAATATGTTATTGCATTGGGATAAGATTATTGAGAGACTGTAAAAATATCTCTCCTAATAATCCATGAAAACAGTATTGGGACATTTAATAATATCTTTTTGGGAAGTGTTTATTAGTGAGCTGCTGGAGATACTCTAATTCCGCACCATGTCTTCTACTACGCCTTTTTCGAATGCATATGACAAACTTCTACGAATGCGCACGGTAAACTTCTAGGCAGCCTCGTTCAGTACCACCATAAGCCGGGCATATTGGGCACAATTATTGTCTGAAAAAGAGTTTGGCATATTGGGCACAATTATTGTCTGAAAAAGAGTTTGAAGACACATCTAGTACACGAAAACAAACCAAATCGTATCTGGTCAATTCTTTACTTTTGACAGTACCTAGCAAACTGGCTGTGAAACCAAGGCCAGTGACAGCTCCAGAAACAAAGAAAATGATGTATGCATTGATCCGAACAATAGACCATCGACAAGTTTTAAAATGAATCTAGGGGGTTACAATTTTGTGTTACAATAATTCACGGTACAGCTGAAAGGAACTTTGCAATCAACTCTAGTCATCTCTTACAAGCAAAGGCTACAAGTTTCTCTCTCTATATAATTTATGTCCAACCAAAACATCAATGATACCTACAAGTATCAATCACAACTTTCTATCTATACCACTATCGATGTATAATAAATAAGAAAAAGACATCCTAAAGGAATCGAACAACATATACTATAACATCAAAGAATACATGAATGTGACACCAAGGGCTGGCTCTCTGAGCCAGCCAGCCACTGCATATTGTAAGGCTGTCAGGGAGACTTATCTTTAATGACCTATTGGAAGGGGCCAACAAATGGCTTCATATTGGGGGGGGGGGGGGGTGGCGGTTGAATTTTTGCACGGTGCCTTCACAATGCAGGAGCCATTGGCCGCCCATATGTCAGCACCATTACAAACTCTTTTGCGGAGGAGCTGGTCATGGTCTGAGTTGTCTGTGTTGCTCTTCCCTTCAGCCACAGCTCAACTAAATTCCGAAGAGGTTGCGCAGGGTTCACTATCTGCTCGCAACACTTTATTTCCACCTGTAAGAAATATATTAAGAACTATTCAGACTATTACTAATGACTGGTAGATCCTACAGCAGTCCTCCACAAAGCCCAACTGAATAGAAGAGTAACATTGCAGGTATATTAAAAAGAATTGAAGGATATGTCTACAAGGTGAAAATTATCGTGCTAAAGTACATCGGTAAGCTACAAAGAACAGCTTAAGATATGCAGTGCCATGTATGATTTGCACCTGGGGGAAAAACATGAGGGAAGCTAATATTTTTCAAGTTTCGCTTATCATTCCAGATAGCCCTTAAAGCATCTAGACCCCAAACTTAGAACTTATCCATATGATGCCCCTTAATAGAGGATGCCATTTTGACTAGTTCAATTGACTGTTCAAATTGAAAAAAAAGTATCCCATATAAAGTATGAAGCAATTGTTTCGCCTCAATATGACAACCATGTTGTCAAAATATACTGATAACTCAAATCCCAGTCAAGCATTGGTATTTCTTGAATCTTAATAGGAGAAGAATTAAGTATACACAAGCAGTTGGCCAGCAATGCACGAGACACTTGGGACTCATATCTCACCTCAGACTCACTTGGAAGGCTGAGCTTCTGCACAAGGTACTTTTGGATAGATGAAGTGGGTACATTTCCATCTCTGTGGTAATACAATTAGCATATCAGACTTAATGAGAAATAATAGTATATCAATTCACAAAATAACACAAAACCCAGTTATCAATATCATAAACACATGATGCTACAGAACTGAATATGATCATGTAATTGTACTGCTGAAGGCATACCATTCACATTTACAAATAGGTAAAAACAATGCAAGTAATTTAATTTCACTATCAGCATATGCTGCATCTATAAATGAACATCAGGTATCAAGAAATGGTGGAAACAAGAATAGTCTGAATATTCAAGTCCACCTTAGGACCAGCATTTACATATGCCCCCATAGGCTTATAGATAAAAGTTTATGAACAAAATGTTCTTCATTTTCTGTTGATTGTGCTGCTTATAGCACATCTTACTGCAATGTGTAAAAATTCTTTTCTTTCTTTTTTTTGTAACCCAATTTCCCTATAGGGTCCCTGTAAAGGTATCAATGCAAATGTATTTGTCATATAACCTATGAAGTATCCATGTGCTTATTTTTCCTTCTAACAAAAGTTCCTAAATTTTCTCTCTAGAGTTTTGTTATTGATTCTCGTTAATGTATCCACTAACAGTCAGCTGTAATAAATAAACAAGAACTTGACTCATGAGTATGGAAAGATCAAGGGCATTAAGTTGTTTATGCATCTTAAGAAAAAGCTGAGTACAGTTGAGCTCACTTTATTCGCAAGTAGTGGGAAGGTATCTGTGGTAAAGGTGGATCTCCTTGCCTGAAAGTAATTAGAGCACAAGAAGATAAGAAAGAACTGTGTTGCTATTTACTATTTACTTGCTGGATGTTAAGACAAAAGGATTCCATGACGGATTGGTAATGCTTACTGGTCGAACGAGGCAATCAATGAAAACCATATGGAACTGAACTTCTTCTCATTCTGTGCAGCTGCAGCGTCAGGCTTTGCATCCGCTGGAGCTTGAACCTCTCTCCTCCTCCTCCTCCGAGTAGGACCCTGACCTCTCCTTTTTGGCAGCACAGGTGTCACGGGAACATCTTTCTTGTCATCCTCAATTTTGGACTTCTGCAGATTCTCCCTTGCTTTTGTTTTGCTAGCATATGTGCTACTGGGAGAGCCATTGAGTTGATCTCCCTTAACAACTGGATTCTGTGAACTTGACCTAAAGGACTTTGTCCTGTTCGCAGCTTCAACTAAACAATTTAAAGGCTGCCAAAGCTCAGCCTTGTCTGCCAACTCCTTACTATCACTCTCGGTATCTTTATTGGAGGATTGGTTAGATGCCTCCGCATTTGATGGTATCTGCAGCCACAAGGATCAAGTTACATCTAGATGCATATTCCTCTAGCTATTGCACCTTTCGGAAGTTTAAGATGCAAAATCATGACTTCACAGCTAGGTCTGTTGTAACTAGCTACTAGCATGAGATGCAGCTGATACGGATCATAAGGAGTGTGTTGTTTACCTGTCTTCTTGTTTGCAGTGCTTTGTTTGAATTAGCGGGCAAACTTGAACTGTGAGAATGACTGTCACAACTGTCAAATTCCTTTTTCACAGGATCTTCAGTAATTGGACCAAGGCCATGCAAGGCAGAAGCAGCAGCTGCAGAAGCTTTCCTGGCAACTGCTCTTGTTCGCCGTCCAGTCAAGCCTGTTGATTTTACTTTAGGTGTATTGACAACTAGTGAAGAGATAGACCTCTCTTTCCTTTTAGTGGGAAGTGAAATAGGAGATGCAACTTCTTCTGCCTTAATCTTCTTTCTTTTGAATGGAAAAAGTTTTGATCTTACATCTTGTAAACTATGGTCAGCTCTGAAAATCACAAAATCCAAAAAGCAAAGAAGATTAGACTCTACAGAAGATAAAGAAAAGAAAGAATTATTTTATATTAGAGTATTATGTGCAGTGTGGGTTTCTGTTTCAAATCATACAGGCGAAATAGGGGTCTATGTCAAACTACATCCGCAAAATGAAATGAAATATGGGAGAAATATAAAGTGCAGTGGTATCCTATATTCCTATGGAATGTGGAAGACATATAATAAATAAAATTAACGATTTGCATCTTTTTTGCATCCCTCAGGATATGACATGGAAACAAGAGTCAAATCACAGGATATGACATGGAAACAATAGTCAAGTCACTCTATGATTAGGATTCCTGCAAACTTAATCATTGCAGTAAAAAATTGGAGTGCTGTCATACAGGAATAAGTGGATAAAATGTACAGAATCATGAGTACATGTATACCTAAGCTTCTCAGTAGGAGTGCAGCCAAGATCAATTTTACATACTGGGCAGCATTCTACTTCCTCATCACTGAACTTCTGGTATATGCACTTTCTGCAAACTGCAGCCGAATGCAAAGATTAGATCTTTACTTTGTTTAGAAAAAAACAACTTTGAGATTAAAAGGAATCAGCTATGCTATTTCCACAGCAAGTGAAATTATGACACTTAACGCTCCAACTGTTGAAGTGAGTGATTGGATCTTCAACAATGTTAATTCCCACTGTTCAAACGTGTAGAGATAATAAGTTCACCATCCATGAATTCGGCTTGGTTATCCATAGAGCTAAAGCTAGTTACTTTCCTGGATGACTGACTGGCTAGAGGCTTTGTAATCTTTTCTACTTTTCTCTCTTGTAATTCTGATTCCAAATAATCTACATTAATCAGTAGGGCCCTGCCCCTCCTGTTTTCATCAAAAAGGAACAAGCTCCAGCTGCTTTTGTTGCTGTATTGTACATAGGATGGGTCAGAAACCTACATGTTAAATAAACATTTCTTTTTTTTTTGGGTGGGGTGGGGGGCAGAATCTATGGTGGTAGTCATCAGTGTTGAACTCCATTAAAATGGAATCACAAAACCAGCAGCAGTGTAGGAACAGCCACGTAGCACATACTCAAGGTGTTCCAGTATGTAACTAAAGACGGCTTGCATTAGGTAAGATGAACAGACACAATTCTTCAGATGATTTCAACGAAAATACCAATTAAACAAGCAGGTTTGACACCAAACTAGCACATTCCAGCAAAGATCCACGTTTGTAATCATAAGGTACCATCTTCCTGTACCTATTGCACACTTGCTCTGCTTCCTCTGCTTTTTACGAGCACCGTCTTACCACTAGCTACCACAGACTGCACAATGGCAAATCCTAGTGACCAAATTACAGAGACACTACGTATGACACTGCCATTGCAGAGGATATAGCCATATAGGGGACACGCCGGGAGTTGGAACACGATCATCTCACACGAATCGCACGTGTAACAAAGCTGAGTAGTGGATATTGTAGGTCGATGCAAGAACACTGTCGAGGAAAAGAAAACATATGCAGCTTTCCAGAATCTCAGATAGAATGTTTAGCTAATAGAAATGAGGAAGAAATGTAGGGAGAGCTGCTGCCATTTGCGTGCCCCGAGAACAAATAAGATGTCACCCAAACAGTCAGTGGTACGAAGCTTGAAGAAGAAGGAGCTAGTCAACCACGGCAAGCAAACCCGAAAGGAATGAAACTAAGTCATACAGAATCACGTCGATGAGCTGCGCAGGAAGCGGCGATTCTCGTGACCCGGAAATTCGCGACCCCGTCCCCGTGTACGTAGAGGCTAGCTACTGCGATGAACAGAGCTATAACTGACGTGAAACTTTAAGGGGACGCAAGAACAGAGTCCTCCCCAGCGGAGCCCACGTGACGTGAAGGCAGGCCCACCACCAATTCCTCCCCGGCGCGGTCGTGGGGCGGCGCACGTCCCGGCGGCGGCGGCGGGTCAGAACCCCCACCACGTCCGGGAGCGGCGCGGCGCCCCGGGGGGGGGGGGGGGGGGGCGGGGGGGTGCGGGCGACGTGCGCGGACGGGCCGGATCCTAAGGCTCCGGGACGTGGGATTCGCGATGTTACGTGGAGACTGGAGAGGAGCAGATAGGTCGGGTCGGGAGGGACTCACATGTGTGGAGGCACTCGGAGATGGTGGTGGCGTCGCGGAGGAGGCGGCGGCAGAGCGGGCACGTCATGCAGCGCGCGAGCAGGTCCCGCTTGACCATGACGAGGCCCCGCGGCCCCGCGGGCGCGGGCGCCGTCGCGGCGGGGGAGGAGGAGGAGAACGCGGCGGGCCCGCCGCGGCGCCGCCTCTTCCTCCCCCTGGCGCCCCTCCTCCCCTTGTCCTCCTCCTCCTCCTCTGCTGGTGCCGCCGCCGGCGCCGGCACCGCGGGGGGGTCCGGCTCGACCGCGGCGTCGTCAGCGCCGGGCGCGGGGTCCGGCGGCGGCGCGGGCGCGGGCGACGGGGGATTGTCCGGCGAGGTGGGCCCGGGCTGCATGGCGCATGCGGTTGGTAGTCGGCGCGGGGCGGGGGCGGGGAGGAGAGATCGAGGAGGAGGATGGGGAGGCGGAGACCCAAGCAAGCAAGGGAAATGCGCTGCGCTGCGTGCTGCGGGGAGAGAGAGCGACAAGGGAAAAGGTGGGCACGCAGGGCAAGCCAAGTAGCCGCAGCGCAGGCAGGAGGCCTTCCTTCACGTTGCGAGCCCCGCCGGGCAACGTGGCCGCGGTTGCAAGGCCTCGTTGTTTATTTCCTTCCTCCCGTCCCTCTACTGTATCTTCTGCATCTACAGCTACTCGCTTGTTGTCCATCGATGGGATCACCTTAATGCGGCTCAAGTATAAGGCGAGATCTGCACTACTTCCTATATTAAATATTAATAAACAAGACAACCGACGGCCGCTAGGTATTCACGTAGCTGCAGCGGGTGGAGAATTTGGAGATGGTGGGGCGACCGGCGACGTGGTAGCGGCTGCAGCAGGTGCATCGCGCACAGCGACTGACCGGTCGAGATTTATGGTGGCCGCGTATGTACGCGGCCTGTACATGTACGTGAACGCCCGTACCCGCGCTGCCGCGGCCGGCACGTAGTACAGCACAGCAACCCGTTGGGCGTTTGGCGCAAGGTGCGCAACGGCGTGCATGCCGCTGCGTGCGATTCTATGCTGCGGTGCGGGATCTGGTCAGGTCAGACGGAATCCGCGCGGCGTGCCAGCCAGGCGGCCTGATCAGGTTCGGAGGTCAGGAGCAGCAGAGCGCAGAGGATCCCCCGCCCCTGTCGTCCCGTACGGGCCGTGCAGCTAGCAGCCGCCGCCCGCCGGACCGGGTCGTGGGTCTTGTGGCGTCGGACGGATCCGCACCGCCAGCGCGCCCTGTGCTCGATGAAGCCGAGCTGGTACGGAATTGAACCGGGATAGGTGGAACCAGTCAACCAGATCGATGTAGCGCGGCACGACTACGTTGTTCGAGGACAATTCCGTTCCGCTTCCAAGCAGGGCAACATGATGATAGCCTAGCCTGGCGAAGCCAAAGTGCCAAACCTGCCAAGGATAATATAGATGCCTCACGTATACAGGAGCAGCACGATACGGAGCAGCAGCGGCAGCTGGAGGACTACGGTTTCCGATCCCGCGCGCTAGGCATTGGTTTGTCCCTGTCGTCGCCGCACTGTTGTTTACCAGCGTGCTCATCATCACGCGTGCTCCGATCCTCAGGTTCGTCCGGTGCGGTTGGCTACATCATCCACCGTATACAGCAGCAGGGGGTGGCTGTGCGCTTCGCGTGCACGCGGCGTCTTCGTCGTGCTCGCCGGAACAGCGCGCGAACGTTGCCGCGTACGAGATCGATCGGCAGCGTGCTGCGGGGACCGTTTTTTTTTTTCAAAGAGAGAGAGAGAGAGCCAGAGAGGGGAACCCGCTACAGCTAGCTTGCTACGTTAGGATACGTAGTCTTGTGCAGGCACGGCAGCCCCGCCGGCCGGCGAACGTGCTCGTACGTTCAGATCGACACGCCGTGCCAGCCAGAGACGGGAGGAGGACAGGAACAGGACAGCCCTCGCGTGCGCGGGACGCCAGAGACGATTTTCGGCGAGGGGAAAACGGCGGCGACATGTGCACACGCGCCGCCGCCGCCGCCGCCTTGCCCTTCGTGTGCAAGTCCGGTACAGCGGTAGCCATCCACCGGCCTGCCACGACTTAAGCACCGAGAAGAGTCCAACTTGAAGCACGCCCTGCACGACGCACGGACGCAGTGCTGTTTGGCCAGAAGCATCATCGGAAGTCTGAGATGGCCATCAACGAACTCGGAGGCATGTTAGAACCAGTCAGTCTTCTTTAGTTGGTATTTAACTATGTGAAAATATTTTTTGTTGATTGAGCGGTATGGTAATGAAAATTTAGCATTAACACTACTTAGCAATTGGCATTAACTTCTCCCTCATCATTACTGCTAGTTATAAAACTAATTGCATAAGCTGGGGCTAATTCTTGAGACGGGTCTAAGCCTAATTAAGATATTATTAGCGCTTACTGTAGCACAGCATGAGCAAATCATGGACTAATTAGTCTTAATGAATTCGTCTCACAAATTAGCTTTCATTTATAAAATTATTTTTATAATTAGTCTATGTTTAATTTTTCTAATTAGTATCCAAATATCAGATATGACAAGACTAAAAGTTTAGTCTAGGAATCCAAATAGCCCTTGGCTAAAGCATAAATAGAGTGGCAGTAGCTGGCTAGTACATGACCAAAACGGACGGAGGCACGCCACGGCGGGAGGGTGGGGATACGTGCTCATCTTTGGACCTCACGCTGTTCGCAAATTCATCTTCTAAAAAAATATTCCATTCTGATCATCGATATTCCCTCCTCTATATCCAGTTCTCCCGCACCCATCAATACTATATATCTCCCTCTATACCAACTACAACATGTGGGACCCATGCGTTATTTTTTTCAGCTCCATGACCCCTCTCTCTCCCTGCCGCCGCTCGCTCATAGCCCCTCATTTTCGCGCCCCCCTCCACTGGCGCCGCCGCAAGGCGGAGCTGCGGCGCGAGGCGGTGAAGACGCGCAGGCGCCGGCGGAGGCACAGCCGTAGGTGGAGGCGGAGGCGTGGATGCAGCGGGGCTACATGAGGCGGAGCTGCGGGGCGGCGCGAGAGGTCGGAGCTGGAGCTGCCAGCAGGCGGGCATGAAACGGAGGTCGAGGGGCCGGTGAGCACATGAGCAACGATAGCGGTGGAGGCAAGGGTGGAGGAGTGATGCCCTCGTCCTCCCCGGTGGCCATCCCTCCCACGCCGGCCACCCTTCCGTGCCGCCCTCTTCTCTTCCCCGCTGCCACCCTCGGCTCCTCCCTCCCCTGCCGCCCTCTGCTCCTCCCTCCCCTGCCGCCCTCTGCTCCTCCCGCACGCCCTTCTTCTTCTCCGAATCGGCGGGCGGCTCTCCTCCCACGCGACGGCCTCGGCCCTACTCGCCGCGCCCCCCTCCTCATTCGACGCGACCCGCGCCTCGCCTCGCCCCGCCGTGCCCTACGGAGCCGCCCCGCCGCTCCGCTTGGCCGCGCTCCGCCGCTATGTGGCCCATGGCCGGCGAGCTGGCACGGCTCCGGCGGCCAGTGGCAGCCTCCCCCTCTCTCTGGCGAGCTGCGTCCCTCCCTGTCTCCAGCGAGTTCCATGGGCAGGCGCGAGGAAATGGTGGTTGGTGGGCCCCGCACGATAGCATACGCCTGGAGTGCGATGGGAATAGCGGAATGGAGGGCGTCTGCTTGCGTAGCGGACCCTGGTGCAGACGTTTTTCCGCTAAATGCATCCTAAAGGATGGGGGTACTAGATGCCTTACCGCACCCGGTGCAGACAGCAGCCTCAGAACCTCATGCAAGCACAAGGTGCCCGCGCCGCGGTGGCGACCGGCGAGGAGCGTTGGCCATGTCGCATGGTTCGGCGATCGTACCCCGGGCGCAGCAAATTATCGCGGGCGGCCGATGTGTCAGGCACACAAGGCGGGATGTGATGAGTCTCCTATCTGTCGCCCAACACCGGTCGCGCACGCCTGGTGCTTTGCTCGAAAAACGTCGGGAGATTATTGTAGGTCCATGTATACTTATGTGGATAGCGGGGGCCACAGTGTACTTTGGTATTTCCTCCGTCTCTAAATAACTGTAGTCGTAAAATTTATGCAACATTTGTATCTTCAAATAAATTTATTAAAAAATAGATTAAAAAATGTTTGTAATGATACTAATTATATATCATAAATATATTAATATACTTAATATATATTTAGTTAAAGTTATTTCTCAAGTAAAAAACAATAGATATTTAGTTGAGTAAATTGATTCCTTGATTAACAAGGTTGAGCTTTGTTTTTACCCTTTTTTCAATTGAATTTGGTCATTTGGACCAAAATCGAAATTTATTTTGATTTTCCGCCCTTTCGTTAGGTCCGTCCAGAGCTGCCGTTATCCCTTCAAGTCAGCACATGTAAAAAGACCACACCGACAGACCTAACGGAATGGTTCAAGAACCAAAATGAGTTTCGATTTTGGGTCAGATAACCAAATTCAAATAAATAACAAAACTTAACCTTTTTTAGGATCAATAAAAAAATAAGAAAAGGTAATAGGTACCTGTCGCCGTCACGCCGTACGTGCGCCGGCGGCCCCCCGCGGATCCGCTGCTGCGGCGGCTCGCTGTCGCTCTCGTCCGCGGTCCGCCAGACCGCCACGCCACGCCCCCGCGGTTGGTCAGTGCAGGGCCGCCCGGCGCCCGCCCCAGACCCACGACAATTACGCGTAACCACGGCGTACGTACCTGCTGAAACCAAGCGCCTCCGAGAAATGTAGTGATGTTTTCTCAAAAAAAAAAGAGAGAGAGAGAGAATGTAGTGATTTGTCCCAGAGGTTTAAGGTGTCACGCCTAAACGCTCCATCAATTCCTGGATGGGTCAACTAACGGCGCGTTTATCTGCGTTTTTTAGGAGGGTGTCACTAGCAAGAGGAGGGAGGAGCAGCAAGCATCTGCACGCACATAGTATGTGTCAGCATGTTCCAGTGGGCCTCGGCCCATAAAGATACCCTCAACACTTTCGGCCCCGTTCAATAAAGCGGCCCAATCATAGCGTCCACCCTTTGACCTTTGCTGTGCCGGGTTGCTGCTGCACATCACGATTAATAATGTTCTCTGCTTTGCAGCTGACTAATCTGTCTGTACTTAGCGCTTAATTGGCCGAGCTCCGTCGCTCTATTTTCGAGCTTCTAGAACAAATGGTTGGCCTTAATATTTAGCGTTTGGTAGGTCGAGTTCCATTATTTTCGGGGAACATGTGGCGGCCGTCAGAGAAACGCTCAGGAATGCTGCACCGCCTCTACCCTGAACAGGCGGCGATCAGAACAGGCACGAGCTTGGCTGTCGTCGACGAAGTTATTGAACTCTTCAGGAATGACGAAGTATGTGGCTGTACGCAGTAGAGTGACTCTTGATCAATATTTTTAGCAAAGAAATTAAAGACCCTCACAGGTCGCAAGTACACGTACAGTAATATGTTCTCTCTTATCCCGGAAGAAAAGGGAGCGACTCTTAGATTTTACCGTATCGGCTAATGACACGTGTGCCGCCGTGGGCTGATCGTCATGCGGCCAATTTGAGTTTTGCTACTTTCATGGGCCGTCTTGGGCTTCCGTATCTGGCGTGCGCAACATCAGTGTGCAGCCAATAATTTGCCTTGCCCTCACTCGCCAGTGGATAGCTCTGTTGTAACCAATCTAAAAAAATTTGCTATACTTATCAACCCAACCTAAATAGTTAATTCCTAACTCTAACCAAACCTATCTCATTACAGGTGGATAATCCATAAAAATTCATGGATTCTACTACATATCGGCATGCTAATGGGTAACCATGAAAACAGATAGAAAAAATCACATTCCGTCCTATCCCGTCCCATCTTATATGTATTTCTATATCTATCTCGCTCATTTCAGTATTTACGGAAAATGTAGAAATGAGATGAAAATAGAAAGGATGTATCCCGCCCATATTTACGGGATCCCATTTTTATCCGAGATGATCCTGCATTAGTCCCGTATTTATAAAATATGAAAAAGATTTATTAGGCATACTATATAATCTCTCTCCTATTCCTCAACATCAATGCACTCCGCGTTTTAAATATAGGAAACACGAAGACTTAATCATATATTTTTAAGACCATAGCTTTCACTAAAGAGCATGTAGTATTATATTCACGCGAGACAATAATGCATTCCTATAATTTCCGGCTCCCGTCGATTTCTATAACCCGTATATCCTGTTCCCATTTTCCCATCTCAATTATTCTGCTCCAGCTCTCGTTTCCCGTAATAAAATACGTAAGCGAAAATAGTTAAGGATCCTATCCATTTTCATCTCTACTAATGCGGCTACCCACCCCTTACCCACCTCACCCCAATGCTTATGCAAATCAAATGTCAATCCACCCCCAACCGAATAGCTCAACTAAATAGCCCACCCATCCTGTCTCATTTGATGCTTATACCCTTGGGTATGGCTAGACCTATTAATTAGAATCCACAGCCCATACTTAACTATATATAGAGAAATTTAGTGGCTTCGCTCTTGACACAGGGTCTATATATAGTTCTAGCCATACTGTTCTACACAGAGTAGCTGCCCATCATATTGAGTCATCTCAAATTTCAGTCAATTTCTATAAAATTTTATAGTGTGAAAACGAGGTTTTATTTTCAAGGTCCGGTTCTTGATGTGGGGTCTACATGTAGTTCTAGCCATACTGCTACACACAGTGAGCTGCCAGTCATACTGAGCCATCACCATAATTTTTTTTTCAAAAAAATTATAGTATGAAGGTGAGATTTTATTTCCAAAGTCCGGCTCTTCACTTGAGATCCACATATACTTCTAGCTACACTGCTTTGTAGAGAGTAGCCGCCAGTCATACTGAGTCATCTCCAATAAATTTCAATCAAATTCGTTAAAATTTATCGTGTGAATGCGAGGTTTTATTTCCAGGATCCGGCTCTTGACCAGGAGCGCGTGTAATCCTAGCCACACTGCTTTGCATAGAGTAGTTGCCAATTATACTGAGTCATCTCCAATAAATGTCAATCAATTTCAATAAAATTTGTGAAGTCTCTTATATCTAATTAGGAATTGTTCGGATGGTAGGACAAAGGGAAAAACAGGACTGTCCGTGAACTACATTTCTGTTAGAACATTGTATTACGTTCCCAATATATACTACGGTTGATTGTGGTAAAAGGTTTGGATCTGAAAAAGAAGAAAACAAAACAACAAAGATTGCATGTTCGTAAATGAGTTCTGTCATTTTAAAGGTTAACATTTTTTGCTGCTTTTGTTTTGTTAAGAAAATAGTTTGTAAATTGCAAACCGAGGTATCTCGGTGGGTCTGTGCTATGAAGCGTGTTCCTCTATGCGCGATGACTTTATAGGCTTAACGATCTCACACAGTTTTCAAACATGACATGCATGATTTATTAAACCAGGATCTTCTTTTCCTTCATCATTGCTAAGATGCTCTCATTTTTTACGGCAGTATTTACATTACAAAACACTTGAAGTCTAAATGCATTTATAAATTGATATGCTTAAGATGCTTCCTACGCTGACCATGAGCGCCACCCCGATACGGGCGCGGCGAAGCGCGCTGCTCTTCCTAGTAACAATAACCCACGGAGGATCAGAGTGCATGCGCACGGACCTAGCTCGGGTCTAATTGTTGCTGTAGTTGACGCCGATCCTCCGCCCCTGATCACCACCGACTCCGCCGCGCGCGGCGCATGCAGTGCAGTGTGCAGCTCAGGACGACCACGAGCAGCGCGATGAAAGCGGAATGGCACTGGCGGAGGCTGGGGGAAGAATGAAGCTGGGACCCATTACTACAGAGTCGGGAAACTCATGTTATTCCGATTTCCCAACCAAGACTGCCAGGTCGGGTTAAAAGTGGTGCCCTTTTGTCCCGGGTCTGTCAACCGGGACAAAAAACACTATTTTATCCCGGTTGTTAGCTGGCGCACCCTTTTATCCCGTGTTACCAACCGGGACAAAAGGTCTATTTTTTTCCTGTTTCTCCTTTTTCAATTATTTTTCTATTTCAATTATATTTTTGCATTTTAATTAAACTTATGTATTGGAATTCAGTGTGTAAGATCTCCACTAATATATACATATATATTTACTTATATAATATTTGTCCTAGATAGTTTCCATATATAAACATATATATACACATATAAACATACATACACATATATATTTACATAGATATATTATCATATATTTACATACACACATATATATTTACATAGGTATATTCGTTCTTAATTACACATATATGCGTATATTATCATATTTGCTATGATTGTCAATGTGAGATTGTCCATCATAGTAGAATTCACCTTTTGGATCGATGACTTACTCAACAATAAATCTGGATAATTGTTCTTAAATCGTCATAATATTTTCCTCCGGTATTAGTTTATTGCGTATCTCCTCGACCTATGAAAAAGGAGGATAATTAATTTTAACTAATTAAAATACGAGTTCAAACATTAACAAGTTTTTTACTTACTTCCTCCTCCCAATCTGCCAAGGCCCTTGAAGGACCTACCAGACCGTGGATGTTCTCGCATACATAGTACGCGCATAAATTAGTGTCTTGTTTCTACCTCATACACTTTAAGAGAGAAGAATTTATCAGGTATTTACATGAATATATAATAAAACTAATGAAACGTGCAAAAAATCATCCAAGTGCGTACCGCAAAATCTGTCTTGATCTTTAATTTCTTGTCGAATTTGCCTGGATTATTTTTAGCGACTTTTTTCCAAACCCTGTGCATGATTAGAACAATTATAGTCAAGTAACAAAGTGATTCAAAGTATCGGTCATCGAGGGAGTAGTGGTAGAATTACTTTTTCATCATGTTAAGAAGATCACTGTATTGTTTTGGAGGTCTCCTTAATAAGTCCATAACCGCCATCATGCTAATGTCGACAAGTATGAGCATTAGGACCCAGTGTTCACTGCAAGATTATACGGAATAGTTAGGGTTTAAACAATTCGATGATACAGAATAGAAAGAGTTAGACGGTAGGAATCACTCACGCAAAGTTGTAAGAAAACAATATCATTTGCTTGTTGTGATGAACGCTTAAGTACTTGAACAAGTTTTAGAATATCTCATCGGAATTGTCACGTAGAAGCCTCCAATTGCAAGTAATTGGGTCGATGAAGCCGATGTGAGAGTATCCCTTTCTCCTGCAAGTTTGTATCTCCATTCTACATGATACCGAATAAATCATGGGATCGGTATGTTGAGATCATGCAAAATAATACGTAAGAAGAGTAAAATACTTACAGAACCCACAAGTCGACCAAAGAGATGTCGAGGTCCTCTTGATGGAATAGTTGGTAAACTTCTTCCCAGTTTATCTATATAATGGCCTCCCACCGTAAGAAATCGTCATCTTTAATCTTTGCGCCCTGCATGAAGTTGCATTCGGCCATCGCACGCATGTAGTGCTGGTGCAGCTTATATATCTGCGTTGGAAGCACAGTGTAAGGATCACCGGGGTGCCCGACCCTAGAGGGGGAGGGGGTGAATAGGGTCGCTAATCGCTTTTTAACCTAGGGCTTAAACTTCTTGCATAAGATAAATCTAGCACGTCCTATACATGCTAGTTAATACTAAGGTTTATCTTTGCTACTCTCTACTTACCCCTGAAAACTTGCAACCTATAGCCAATCCTAATCAAATTAACTAGGAAAGTAAAGGCATGCAAGATAGAGTAAATGCGGAAACGTAATATGATAAGTAAAGAGGTAAGTGCAAGAGGGATGCAAACTCCCGAGTAGACACGGTCATGTAACGTGGTTCGGCACAAACGCCTACGTCCACGAGACACCGAGGCTCTTCCGATCACCGTCTTGCACTACGCCACCAAGGTGATGCCGGCAAGCAAAGGCAAGTGCCCACAAGACACTGAGTCTCGTGCACCGCCACCGTCTCTCTCGGTCACCCGGCCGAAATCCACTACGGAGCTTCTCCACCAAGGAGGGGGCCTCCTCTTCCCCCGCACAAAGTGTCGTTGCCACTCCACACCAAGCCGGAGGGTCCCACGATGGATCACAAGGATTGCTTGCCGCAGCAAGACTTCTCTTAAGGGAGCTCTCGCAAGAACTAATCCCTATTACAAGCACTAAGCACTCGCACAAGTGTGCTTAAGCCTATATGATGTTCAATGAAGTTCTAAGGTGGTTGGAGATGATCTTTGGCTCTTGTATGCTTCCTTGGTGTCCAGCACTCTTCAAATGGCCGGGGGATGCCATATATATAGGCCACCAAGTCTTGTAGCCGTTGCTCCAACGGTTACCAGAAACTCTGCGTATCATCGGATGAACCGATGCCTCTGACTGAGGTGGCGTTGGTTCTTCCGGTCACTCATAACCCGAAGTAGCCGTTGAACTCCTAACAGCTGACGCAGTGATCACCGGTTGAACCGATGCATCACCGGTTCATCCGGTGCTTAAGAATCTTCTCATGGGTGCTGACGTCATTGCACCGACGATATACTCCGATGCACCGTCGGTTGAACCGGTGCTGAAGAAACTTCTCCTGGGCACTTGACATCGTCTCTGGTACATAGTACGCCCAATGCACCGATGCCCTTTCTTGGACCGTCGGTTCAACCGGTGCCTATAGGCTGACTTGGCTTCAATTCTGATGCATCCGACCGAAGAGCTTTCAGGGCGCTGCCCTGAGACCCCGTAGGGGCGGCCCTTCGGGCCTTGCTACGCCTATCTTCTCTTTCTCTTTGTCATCACTTGAACCTAAAAGCCTGAGAATGATCATCTTAACAATCATATTAGTCCAAGTGTTGTGTTGTCATTTGATCACCAAAATCACTCGAAATGGCATAAATGGTGCCATGTTCGTTTCACACAGACACTACTTCGGGGGTACAAGAGATTTGCCCAGCTCATACGTCCATTTGACAACCACTTCGGCCTTTGGAATATCTTCTCCCCATGCAATCTGAGCTGCCGTCAGGTTTGCTTCTTTCAAAAATATAACAAAGTGTCGTTTCTTTTGGGCTCCGAGCTGTGGAACATCGGACGACGACGACTTTGATTGTCTCTTCTTTTTCTCAGTAGTTTTGATAATTGTGCGGTCATAGTCTGAAGGGGGATCTTTCGGAATGAATTTTCTCTTATTTTCTTCGCACATTCTCTTAAAAAATTTCAAATCTCCTGGATTTATCACTTTCTCGGGCTTCGGCTTCGGCTTGAAGTGCTCTTTAACTCTTTCTTGAGTTATTCGATCGCATTCTTCAAGGCTCATGTCCCAGGGTTTAATAGGAGCCCTCTTGGTTTTTTTTCTTCTTTTCCTTCTTTGGAGGCTCCTTAGCCGGTACAACTACCTTCTTTGCCGGCGGCTGTTTCTGTTTCTTTGCCGGCGGCGGAGGGGGTGATCAAGGAAGTGACGGTGACACTTGAGTGTTAATCGGCGCATGAGATGATGGTGATGGAAAATGTGCTGGTGAACCTTGCTGAGGCAGTGCTGCCCTTGGGGAGTTTTGCGGAGATGACTGCCTTGGAGAGGCATGCTGAGATGCCGGTCTTAGTGTTTGATCATCCGACTTTAGGACGATGTAGCGCTTATCCCATAGGATGTAGCCATGAATGGCTTCTGCTAGTCTCCTCTCCCCATCTCCTCTAGGAATATCAAGCTCGAGCGTCTCCCAACCCTGGCACACCTGCTCCACGCCAACTCTTGTGTATCCTGCCGGAATTTGCTGCCCGTGGTACACGTCACCTGGTTGGGTTGGCATGGGGGTACCGGACGCAACAGTGAACATTAAGTTCTTAATGGCAGTCTGCAGGTCACAAGGTGTACGCTGGGTGATCTCATCTGCTAGAAATCGCTGTGGGGCCGTCGCTTCAACTGCGGCCTAGATCCTCATTGTCTCGATGGCGATGTCTGTGGAAGCGCAGCTGCTTTTCCGCCGAGACAGATGATCGGCTGCGACATTAGGCTCTGGAGGCACCGATTGCGCTTGCTGTTGCTGGCTCATTGCTATGGCCACTTGGCGTTGAACATCTTCCTCCAGTCTTTGATCGTGTGACATGAGCTGTTCCTCTAGCCTTCGCAAGTGCTTCCGCTCATCATTTTTTCTTCTTTGCCGACTTCTATATGATTCAATATAATCCCTGAACCCATACTTCCACAGAACCACGCCTTTTCCTCTTGTGCGGCCCGGATGTTCTGGATTCCCAAGGGCATAAGTCAACTTATCCCTCTCTCTATCCGGCTGGAATGTTCCCTTGGCCGCTGCTTGTGTGGCCTCATGTAGTCTCTGGGCTGCTAGCTGGATTTTTGGCCCCAGTCAATGGGTCCAAGCTTCCCCCGTGACCATAAAACTATGTCCTTGACCTTTCAGACCAGTTCATGGTTGCAGGTTCGATGCCTCTGTCAAGCAAATCCTGCTCCATCTTCAACCATTTGGGTATTGCAAGCTTATAACCTCCTTGCCTAGAGTGTGATGGTACACTTTCTTCGAGGCATTTTCTTTGTCCTTCTGCACCTTCTGAAGTCCAAGCTCTAAAGACTTATATTGCACAAATGCATCCCAGTGACCCCTGAGCTTTTCGAGCTCGCCGGTAAACATGGGCGTGGTCCCGGTCTTGGTATATTTCTTCGTCAAAATTTTCTTGAATGATTGCAGCTGTTCGGCCATCTTGCTCAGAGTCCATCGCTTGCATATCTCTTCTGATTCAGCTGGAACCATGAAGTTCTTCTTAAGCTCCAGCCAGCACCATTCTTTTTCTCTTTCGGGTACCATATTCCGTTCCTCGCTTGGATTGGAATAGCCTAAAGCTGATCGGGGTGTGGTCTCTGGCAATACATCCGGATTGTCTTACGAATTTTTTGGCGGCAGCTTCTAGAGCGATCGGTTCACCATCTGGACCAACTTCCGTTATAATGTACCGCCCTTCCAGTTTCTTTGTCGGGCCTCGCTTCGTCTTTTTCTGCTGCGATGATTGTCCAGACGGCTATAAAAAACATTCATATATTTATATAGTATTCATATAGATTAAGATGAAAATATGATTTTCAATACAAATAAATATGTACATTAGCACTTTGTTCACCAGCAGCGTCATCTTGCTCTGCAGCAACGTCATCCTGAATGGATGGTGCCTCAATTCCGTCACCGAACATATTCAAATACATGTCGATATTGCTGCCATCATCAGCTTGTTCGGGGGCATCTCCTTGTGCACCACCACCTTCGGCAATCATATTAAACAGGAACCGTTTGTCTTCCGCGTCTGTTTGTTGTCGCGGGTCCATCGTAACTAAAAATTAATAAAAATAAAACCCTTAAGAAAATTCTCTAAAAAATGCACATATTTGCGAGGATTGGATCGAAATTCGTTTAGATGGACGAGGTCGAGAAGGGGACTACGTTTGGATCGTACAACATTTACATGGACGTTTAGATGGAAAATACTCTAACCATTCCATCGGAAACATGTTGGTAACGGTTGGAAACGGCCTTAGGAACCGGTTTTCCAAACGGTCGGGATCGGTGAAGAGACAGCGAGAGAGCGTTGAACGAATGTGTGTGTGTGTGTGCGCGTTGGTGAGTGAGTGAGTGAGCTCGAGAATTAATATAAATGACACATTTGAATTAAGAATGAAGAATACATGTAATTAAAGTCTTGGATTGACATAATTAAATAATAAATATATGATAAATTAAAGGCTTTGAATGACATAATTAAATAATAAATACATGATAAATTAAAGTCTTTGAATGACATAATTAAATAATGAATACATGATAATTAAAGTCTTTGAATGACATAATTAAATAATGAATACATCATAATAGAAATTCTCTCTAATTCTCTATTTCCTTCTCTATTTCTCTCTAAATTCTCTCTAATTCTCACTATATCTCTATAATTAAAGAAAACACTATGTCCATAATTGAATTCTAATAATATATCTATAAATCAATTCTACTTAATATATATTTGTTTACTATTTTCTACTATTTTTTATGATTCTTCAACAATTTGCTATGATTTTCTACAATTTCCTAACTATTATCTATTTTTTTACCTATTCTCTATAATTTTTTTAACTATTTTCTATAATTTTCTACCTATTTTATACAATTTTCTACCTATTTTCTACAAACTCCTATCTATTTTTGTCTTTTTCTAACATAATAAAAAAAGCTGACGTCAGCACATAGTAGTGCTGACGTCAGCAAATGGCTTACGTCCTTGGGCGGCGCCGGCGGTGGTGCGTGGCGTGGGGTCGGCGAGGCGGCGGCCGAGAGGGGCAGCGCGCTGGCGGTCAAGGTCGCGGCGGCACGGCGGCGGTCGAGGGCGGGGGGCCGGCACGGCGGCAGGCGAGGGCGGGACCGGCGAGCTCGGGCGGCTGGTGGAGGTCGAGGGCAGGGGCCGGCACGGCGGCAGGCGAGGTCGGGGCCGGCGAGCTCGGGGCGACACGGCGGCGCGCGGGTGGAGGACGATGGCGCTCGGGGCAGTGCTCGGCGACGACGACGCTCGGGGACGACGGCGCGATAGGGTGGCGAAGCTCGGGCGGTGCGTCCTCTGGCTGTGGTGGTCGGTGGTGAGCAGGAGGC
Source organism: Panicum virgatum (assembly GCF_016808335.1). Classification (NCBI taxonomy): domain Eukaryota; kingdom Viridiplantae; phylum Streptophyta; class Magnoliopsida; order Poales; family Poaceae; genus Panicum; species Panicum virgatum. The sequence goes on along the minus strand of NC_053153.1, from coordinate 16,107,567 downwards.
GGTTCGGATCAGGGGGACGACGGCGCGCCGACGCAGACAGTGGTGGAGCCACGGGGTATGCCACTTGGGCCGCGGCATACCCTGTGGGCCAGTAGATGACTGTGTTTGAAAAAATCTTCCGCTTCCTATTCTCCTAGAGAGGGTATGAGGCACGACCGCGCTGGACACCAGCCGCTTGCGGCCAGCAGCTTTCCATCCCCTGCGCCGCATAGCATCCGCCGCCGCCGTCCAGAGATAAAGACCAGGGCTCAAGCGAACCAGTCCGCGGCTCCAGACTCCAAGGCAAATTGCCAAATTCGTGTGAACGTGTCTGATTTTTTACTCATTGTTTCGTGCCTGATTGCCTCTTTTGTGCATGTACCCATTGTCTGTTCTTGCAAAGGCTTTAGGTAAAAATAAATAGGAGATAGTGTGGTTAGATGATTGTTTTATCATACTCGTTAAATAGGACATTTTCATCAAAGTGATAAAGGTGAAATAATAGAGACTTGTATGAAGATGAATCATCTTTGAACTATTTTATATGTGTAAGCTTCCTTTATGCACATTTTAGATCTATATATTTTATAGCTCTTAATTGTTGAATTTAAGACTTCACATGTTATTTATACTAATTTTTAGTAGATTTTGATTTGTTTATAGAGTATACCATTTCTATATGAGTTATACCGAATTGTATATGAAAAAATGGTCACGGCATACCCTATATTAAAACTCTAGATCCGCCACTGGGCGCAGATCAAGAAAAGCACGAAGTATTGGGGGAACAGAGGGCGAGGAAGAAGCTGAGTTATAGGGGGGGCTTTTGTCCCGGGTGGAGCCACGACCCGGGACAAAAGGCCCTTTCGTCCCGGGTGGTGGCTTCGCCCGGGACAAAAGGTGTTTTTAGGCGGGCCGGAAAAATTACCAGTCCGCGGCCAACCTTTAGTCCCGGGTGGATCTACCACCGGGGACAAAATGAGCCCGTTTTTTCTCATTCCCGCCAAATATCTCTTTTTTATTTGTTTCTTTTTACTTCTCTTTTAAAATAGGCTTTCATTTGTTAATTCAGTTAAAAAAATTATGGTTCCAAAAATTATGGAACAAATTTTTTATCTCTGTATAGGCTTGATACACGCAACAAAAATGTTTAATTTTCATTCAAGTGATTGGGTCAACGAAATATCTAACTTTTTTGAAATCATATTTTTTATTTTGTCCATGCAAAAATATATTAGGTGAATAAATTTTTTCAAACTTTTGTTTTTCGACAGAAAGTGGGTTCTATCACGATATTAACGTTTAAAAAGTGAGTTTTACATAAAACTAAGCAATTTCATGACATTAATGAGTAGTGTGTGAGTTTGTGAGATAGTGTGTGTTAGTGAGAGAGTATAGTGTGCTAATGTGATTGTAATTTCATGAAATAAATAAAATTAGATGAGTAATCCATATTATTGTATGAAAATTATATTTGAGTCTGATAATAATTAAGTGACAACTATAAAAAATGATATATATAACACATAAAGGATAATATATAATAAAAGTATTCGAATTGTCATTACTTTTCTATAGAATAATAGAAAATAATTCAAGTATATGAAAGATTAGCGGTAACAGACTTTCTCTTGACAAATGTCCCATGATTATGATCATGGCGCAAGTATGGAGCATCATCATTGGCTAGCAGGATACATGGATCAGCATTTACTTCGAAAGGTGGAATGACAACAAAATTATTATATTCTTCTGACAAGTCTGTCTTGTCCTCCACTCCAACGATATTTCTCTTCCCTGATAGAACTATGTGTCGCTTAGGCTCATCCTTTTGCTTGTTTATCCCCTTCTTTGGTTTGCTGGACATGTTTTTAATGTAGAAAACCCGAGCGACATCCTGGGGTTAGGACAAACGGCTCGTCTCTATACCCAAGATTGTTGAGATCAACTATTGCCATCCCATACTCATCTTTTATTACCACTCCTCCAGATAGCTTAACCCATTGGCAATGAAATAGAGGCACCTTGAAATTGGGACCGTAATCCAACTCCATATCTCTTCAATGTAGCCGTAATATGTGTCATTTTTTCTATTATTGTCTGTGGCATCCATATGGACATCGCTATTTTGGTTCGTACTCTTTTTATCTTGGGCTATCGTATAAAATGTGTTTCCATTTATCTCGTACCCTTGGTATGTTAAGATATTCCAAGATGGTCCCCTAGCCAATAAGAACAGTTGTTCACTTATATTCCAAGTTATGCATTAGATGCTTCTGCAACCAGCTGCCGAAAGTGTTCATGTGCTCACGTGTAATCCATGCCTTAGACTTTTCCGGGAATTCGGAGAGCAGAATCTTCTTGTGTTCTTCGATATACGGGTCAACCAAGGATGATTGTTGAAGAACCACATAATGCGCTTTCTTGAAGGAGAAATCATCTATGCAGACATAAGACTTCTTTTCTAATGTACCCTTTCTATTTAGTCTCCCCTCATATCGCGATTCAGGGACTCCAATCGGTTTAAGGTCATCAATAAAGTCAACACAAAAGTCAATGACCTCCTCAGTTCCGTAGGCACTGGCGATGCTTTCTTCTGGACGAGTTCGATTACGAACACATTTCTTGAGTACCCCCATGAACCTTTCAAATGGGAACATGTTGTGTAGAAATACTGGTCCGAGGATATCAATCTCTTTCACAAGATGCACTAGAAGATATGTTATAATGTTGAAAAAAGATGGTGGAAATATCAGCTCAAAGCCAACAAGGCATTGCACCACATCGTTTTGCAGGTTTATCAAATTGTCCGGGTCAATTACCTTCTGAGAAACTGCGTTGAGGAAGGCATATAGCTTCACGATGGTTAATCGGATGTTATCAGGCAGAAGTCCCCGCAACACAACCGGAAGAAGTTCGGTCATAAGCACATGGCAGTCATAGGACTTGAGATTTGTAAATTTCTTCTTTGCCAAATTTAGGATTCCTTTTATATTGGATGAGTATCCAGATGGAACCTTTATACTGCTCAAGCAGTCAAACATGCTTTTTTTCCTTGCTAAGAGTATAGCTGGCAGGACTTAAGTATTCTCGTCTATTATCTCGCTGTTGTGGATGTAAGGCATCTCGTTCTTCCATACGTTGCAATTCTTGACGTGCTTCTAGTGTATCTTTTGTCTTTCCGTAAACTCTCAAGAATGCTATCAGGTTGACGCAAAGATTCTTCGTGAGGTGCATCACATCAATTGCATGATGAACATCTAAGACTTTCCCAATACGGTAGCTCCCAAAATATAGATTTCTTCTTCCACATGGGCGCCATTCCGTTTTCGTTCGGAACAGGTTGGCTACCAGGTCCATTCCAAAAATAACTTCTATATCTTTTACCATGTCGAAGACGTCTTTACCACTACGGTGCATCGGCTTTGTTCGGTGGTCCGCTTGGCCTTTGAAATGCTTGCCCTTCTTTCGTACCAGATGCCTGATGGGAAGAAACCGACGATGACCCATATATACAACTTTCTTATAGTGAGCCTGTAGCAAAAATGGTCTCTCATGCCATATTTTAATATAATGTTTTGGCGATTGATGACACACACAACACTTGGACTAATATGATTGTTAAGATGAACATTCCCAGACTTTTTAGGTTCAAGTGATGACAAAGAGAAGATAGGCGTAGCTAGGCCCGAAGGGCCGCCCCTACGGGGGTTCCGCCCCTCGCGGGTCTCAGGGCAGCGCCCTGAAAGCTCTTCGGTTCAGGAGCACCGGAAGAACCGACGCCAGGGCATCGGAGCATCCGGTGGTAGTCGGAAGAACCGACGCCATGACACTTTGGTGCAGAAGGGAATCGAAGCCAAGTCAGCGTATAGGCACCGGTTGAACCGACGGTCCAAAATAGGGCATCGGTGCATTGGGTGTCCTTTGTACCAGAGACGATGTCAAGTGCCCAGGAGAAGTTTCTTCAGCACCGGTTCAACCGACGGTGCATCGGAGCATACCATCGGTGCAATGACGTCAGCGCCCGGGAGAATATCCTTCAGCACCGGTTGAACCGGTGAGGCATCGGTGCATAGCATCGGTTCAACCGGTGGTCACTGCGTCAGCTGTTAGGAGTTCAACGGCTACTTCGGTTTATGAGTGACCGGAAGAACCGACGCTACCCCTGCCAGAGGCATCTGTTCTTCCGGTGATACGCAGATTTACAGCTGACCGTTGGAGCAACGGCTACAAGACTTGGTGGCCTATATATACGCCTCACCCCGTCCATTTGAAGTGTGCTGGAGTTGCTGAACATTCTACTACACTTGAAGAACATCTCCAACCACCTTAGAGCTTCATTATACATCATATAGGACTTAAGCACACTTGTGAGAGTGCTTAGTGCTTGTAATAGGGATTAGTTCTTGCGAGAGCTCCCTTGAGAGAAGCCTTGCTGCGGCAAGCAACTTGTGATCCGTCATGTGACCCTCCGTCTTGGTGTGGAGTGGCAATGACACTTTGTGCGGGGGAAGAGGAGGCCCCTTCCTTGGTGGAGAAGCTCCGTAGTGGATTTCGGCCGGGTGACCGAGAGAGACGGTGGCGGTGCACGAGACTCGGTGTCTTGTGGGCATTTGCCTTTGCTTGCCGGCATCGCCATTGGTGGCGTAGTGCAAGACGGTGATCGGAAGAGCCTCGGTGTCCCGTGGACGTAGGCGTTTATGCCGAACCACGTTACATGACCGTGTCTACTCGGGAGTTTGCATCCCTCTTGCACTTACCTCTTTACTTACCATATTACGTTTCCGCACTTACTCTTTGTTGTGTGCCTTTAGTTTCCTAGTTAGTTTGATTAGGATTGGCTATAGGTTGCAAGTTTTTAGGGGTAAGTAGAGAGTTGCATAGATAAACCTCAGTTATAACTAGCATGTATAGGACGTGTTAGGTTTATCTTATGCAAGTAGTTTGAGCCCTAGGTTAAAAAGCGTTTAGCGACCCTATTCACCCCCTCCCCCTCTAGGGTCGGACACCCCGGTGATCCTTACAGAGCCAACTATATATTATCGGTATCATCTAAACAGTGTGTGCATGCTTTGTATCTCTTATTCGAATGTCCTGACAAGTTACTAAGAGCAGGCCAGTCATTGATCGTTACGAACAGCAATGCTCGTAGGTTGAAGTTTTTCTATTTGTATTCATCCCACATCCGTACACCTTCATCGCCCCAGAGCAATAAGAGTTCTTCGACCAATGGTCTTAGGTACATATCAATGTCATTTCTGGGCTGCTTTGGGTCCGGGATAAGTACTGGCATCATGATAAACTTCTGTTTCATGCAGAGCCGTGGTGGAAGATTTTACATGCAAAGAGTCACAGGCCAAGTGCTATGACCACTGCTCATCTCACCAAAAGGATTAATGCCATCTGTACTCAAACCGAACCTTATGTTTCTCGTATCCAATTTAAATTCAGGGTATATTCTATCTATTTTTCTCCACTGCGACCCATCAGCGGGGTGTCTCAACATCGAGTCTTGCTTGCGTTCCTCTTTGTGCCATCGCATCAACTTAGCATTATCTTTATTTCTAAACAGACGCTTCAAACGTGGTATTATAGGCGAATACCACATGACCTTAGCAGGAACTCTCTTTCGGGGATGCTCCCCTTCGACATCGCCAGGATCATCTTTTCTGATCTTGTAACACAATGCACTGCATACGGGGCATGCATCCAAATTCTCGTACTCGTCTCAGTAGAGGATGCAGTCGTTTGGGCATGCATGTATCTTTTGCACTTCTAATTTTATAGGGCAAACAAATTATTTGGCTTCATACGTTGTGGTAGGCAATTCGTTGTCCTTAGGAAGCATTTTTTAACAAGTTTCAGTAATTCACCAAATTCCTTGTCGGATACACCATTTGTCTCCTTCCATTGCAGCAATTCCAAGGTGGTGCCAAACTTCTTCAATCCATTTTCACAGTCTGGGTACAACAACTTACGGTGGTCCTCTAACATCTTCTGGAAGTTCAACCTCTCCGTTTCACTCTCACAGTCGCCCCGCACATTGTGCAGTGCCTGCCCCAGATCGTCGCTAGGATCAACTTCTGCTACATCTACTTTGGCTCTTCCATGGGAATATCGTCATCGAATGCACCGAATCCAGCATTCCCGGAAAAGTGGTCGTCAAAATCTTCCTTTTCATTGTCTTTCATGGTAACCCCCTGTCCTCCGTGCTTCGTCCAACAAACATACTTCTCCATGAAACTATTTGCGAAAATGTGACTTTGTAGAATTCTTGAAGAGGAGTAATCCTTGTTATTCTTGCAATTAACACACGGGCAGCACATAAAACTATCCTGCTTATTTGCCTCAGTCATAGAAAAAAAATAATGCAGGCCTTCAATGAATTCGTTAGAATGTCGGTCAGCATTGTACATCCATTGCCGGTCCATCTGCATTTTAAAGGAATCAATTTGAATTCTTTACACGTATCAAATAAATAAAATATATCAAACCTAAATTAAACTAAATGTAACATAACATGAATAATTAAAAGATCTGCAATATCCATCATAAATCATGATTAATTAAAAGAAGTACTTAATCCATTAGAGAACTTACCAAAGGAGTACTCAACATGCAACTTAAAAATTCGCACAACAACACATATGTTTTCAACCGTCCTTGCGTGGGAACGCAGAATGCTCTGACGGATTTCTTGCTGGCGTAGAAGAAGATGGCGGAGCTGAAACCTCCGAGTTTGGTGGTGACGAACCGTAACACCGCAACAAATCTTCAAGATCAAACAGAGGTTCCTCGCCCCTTGCCACACATTCTTTATATTCTTTTTCCAAATAACGGAGCCCTGCTCTATGAAAAGCGCTAGGTTTCTTGCACCGACGATCTACTGGAGTTGTGCCCTGCTCTCCGGAAGGACAACGATCACCCCCACCGGCGCCACTCCCCCCAGCTGCTGAAGCTATATTTTACTGGAAAATACTTTTATTTTTCACAAAATTATAAATTCTTACAATTACAATACAAATATTATTTACTATTACAATTACAATGATCAGATTAATTACTCTTGCAAATAACAATAAAAACATATAAAAAAGACGAAATCTCTAATTAATTGAAAGAAATCTCTATAACTCCTAATTATTTTGACACCCTTCAGTTCCAGGAGAACACTCTTTTCAATATCCAGAAACCCTCTAGAAGAAAAAAAACTTTATTTCAGAAAATATATATGTCGGTAACCTCGACCCTACGGTGATGACACTGCCTTTCGGTGGGACACGGTGCTGTACAAGTACGTCACCAATAGGCCAGCCGCAACACCAACATTTACGGTTGATAGGAACACAACACTTGGCACAAACAGCATGCTCGTTAATATGCTTTCAGTACAACAACGACCACACTGACTGTTCCAAATGCTGTGTTCGTATTAACCGCAAGTGCTGGTGTTGCGACCAGCCCATTGGTGACGTCCTTATAACGCATCGTGTATCCTCGAAATGTAGTGACATCACCGTTGAATGGAGATTAATGACGTATACTTGTTTCGAAATAAAGATTTTTTAAGCTTCTAAATGGTTTCAGTATGAGCATGAACGAATATATCACTAGAGTGTCAAAATAATCCATTCATAATAAAAAATTCTAATATACTCATTTCATTAATTCATTCATTAATACAAAAATCAACTATCCACAATATGGTTATATATACAAGTAAATCACATGAAGTGTCTACACTGATTCTAAAAATTTCTACTATCCACGTACTCATCTAAATCTAAAAAAAATCACACCTACATATGCAATCTAAATGTCCAAGAAATGAGCTACACATTTTCTATATTTCTAAAGCATGAAATGAGCTACACAAGCAATGAAAGAAGAGAAAAACAAACCCCAAACTTTTAAAGCCGATGGATGGACGTGTGAATCAAAGATCTTCACAAATATGATGAAGAAATGAGCAAGAACTCCCCTCTCCCGAGCCAAAAACAGCAAAAACAAGTGAGCTGAATGACTCGGACGGGGGAGAGGAAAGGGGATAAGGGGGCCAGGGCCTCCCCTTTTGTCCTGGTTGGTGGCTCCAACCGGGATAAATGAGGTGTCTTTGGTCTCGGTTGGTGCCTCCAACTGGAACAAAAGACTCTTGTCCCCTCGCTGACCCAGCTAGCTGTTGGACTCGGGATAAAAGCCACTTATTATCTTGGGTCCAAAAACAGCCGGGATAAATGGTCTAGAGTAAAGGGCTGTTCTATATAGTAGTGACCGGAGGTGGGCTGCGTTGCTGTGTCTGCTTGTGCACGGAACGACGCGCGCAGCAGCTCGCTAGCAGCAGCGTCTGCGTTGCAATCAGAGTGTTACTGGTATATCGAGACACACCACTCGGTTCTTATCTCGGATGGTTCGGGTCCTCGCAGTAATATAACACCTACAATTTTGTAGAATGCATTAATATCACCTTTTATCTATAGTTGCCATGAAATCGAAATATTCGAGCTATCTAATCGTAGTTTGTAAAATTCAACTTTTATTGAAATTGAATTGACCAAGGTCCCAATTCTGAGCTCATTAGCCTCACGAGCCGAACCATTTTTTTTGATACTATGTGGTAGCTACAGTGAAACCAATTAGCGCGGGCGCGCCAAGGGGAGAGGCTTTTACTTTTCAAAGAAAAGGGGAGAGGGTTTTAGAATAGTCCCCCTGCAGCACCTAAATGATGATATAAACTATAGGTTCTCCCTACGGTAGTTGACTCCTAAGTCCTAACCAATGGCCCAGTGACCATCAGGATTCTCTGCCTCTCCAACACACAAAAGATGCTAGATAGGTTACCATATTCCAATTCCAATGTGGACTTGATAAAAAAACAAAACTTTTTTACTCGTAGACACATCTCCACCAAGGGAGAGGCAAATTTTAAAGGGTCAGTTGGATCCATGCCACTACAATTTCACAAAGTTGGATTTCATGTTGAAATCCATGCCATTGAGTGGCATGATTTTCAACGTGAAACCCAATTTCACGGAGTTGTGGTGGTATGAATCGAATTTTCCCAATTTTAAAAGCGGATTCAGAATCTCTCTTCTTCGTACTTCCACGGACAAAAGGAATTGTCAGCGTGGGCCCAACAGGGCATCATCGTTGACGTTCAATACGTGCGCGCGCGCCTGGGGGGAAGGAGGACCGAAACGCGGTACAACTACAAGTACCCCGAACCACGAGTCGTGTGCAGAGAAGCCAAAGATTTCCGTTTAGCCGGGATGACGCCGTTTCACACACGTTCGGCCCAAAACCGCCCGAAACGAAGTCAAATTCGGCAGGAATTCCCCACCACCGCCCCGGATCGGAATAGCTATATATCGTGCGCGCGACAAAAGTCCCACTCATCGCCTGAAGTGGCCCACGTATGGCCCATCACCTCCTTCAACTCCGGTGAGATTCCGGTAAACTCCGGCTTGGTTAGGGTTCCGAGTTAGGGGTTCGGGTTGCTGGGGGGCGGCTGCTTACCACTGGCCATAGAGGGAGGGCCGGCAGCGGCAGGCCGGCCCGGCGGAGGAGGCGAACGCGGGGGCGGCGAGGCTGGCGGCGAGGGCGCCACCGGCCGGGCGGTGGGAGATGGCGGTTGGGCCGGCGCCAGAGCGGGGGAATCGACGGCAACGGCGGTGGTGGATGAAGACAACGGTGGCAGGAGGAGGCGGCGGCGGTGGGGGTGGGATGGTGACCGGCGCGGGTGGACTAGGATCCCGCCGGAGCTCCGCGCCGGTGGTGGGGTGGAGGCGGGGCTGGGCGGCGGCACCAACCATCACCTGGAGCCATAGCTAGCTGCGCCCGCCCCGGATCGCGTCGCGTCAAAACAGCAGCTCCGAGCAAATTCCGGGCGGCCCCGACCGCGAGGCACTTGCAACTCACGTCTGGAGCCTCTCCTTTCCTCTTTTTTTTTTTTCCTCGCTGCGCACCCCGTGCATGCGAGGGAGAGGGGGAGAGAGGCGTCGTGGCCGGCGCGGCGCGTGGTAAACCAAACCAAATCCTCCTCCGCTCCGCTCCGCCCCACGGCCATCCGCCCCGGTCGCCTCTCCTCTCCCCGAGCCACGGAAAATGGCGCCAACCCCTCCCCAATCTCCCGCGCGGCCCGGCCCCCGCCGCTATTCCCCCCTCGCCTGACCTGGCCCGACCGCGCCCCCCCCAAACCCTAACCCCCGCGGCGGCCGGCCATGGCGTCGCAGCCCAGGCCGCCGCCGCCGCCGCGCCCCAAGACGCGGGGCAACTACAACTGCGGCCGCTGCGGCCAGCCCAAGAAGGGCCACGTCTGCGTCGCCCCCATCCCCGTCGCGGCCTCCCCGTCCGGGGCCGCCCCGTCCCCGTCGCCCTCCACCTCGTCGGGGGCCGCCAGCGCCAGCGGGGATCAGAGGCTCCGCCGCGCCCTCTCGTTCGACGAGGCGGGGACCCCGTCCTCGCCCGAGAAGAAGCCCAAGGTGGAGGCGGACGCGGAGATGGACGTGGCCGGCGGCGAGGAGGAGGAGGACGTGGTGATGGAGGTGGGCGGCCGCCCGGTGCCCAGGGAGGTCATGGCGGAGGTGCTGCGCCGGCTCGGGCCCCGCGGGGTCATGGCCGCCGCGGGGGTCAGCCGCGGCTGGCGGGACTGCGCGGGCCGGGTCTGGCGGGCGGCCGACGAGCTCCGCCTCCGCGTCCTCGCCGCCTCGGGCGCCGGCCTCCTCGGCGCGCTGCTACCGCGGTGCCCCGCGCTCTCGCGCCTGCAGCTCCGAATGGAAAGGTGAGCCGCCCCGGGGCAAATCTGAACGAATCCAATCCGCGACGGTGGGAGTGGGATTCTTTCGGCGCGATCTGGGCTCACCGCCGTGAGATCGATGACGCTGGTGACTTTATCGCGCGCAATTTCTCGTTAGGATAATTCAATTTTGGTTCAGATAAAAGTACAATATGAATGATTAGAATATGGGTTATTTCTCGCTGACTTACATAGTAGTAAAAGGGGTGTCCGATCTGAAGTCTGGTGCTGCTAACTTGGTCTCCAATTGGCATGACAGGACAAGGTGGGATGGTCTGTACGAAATATTTATGTCTGATGTAATAAAGGTGTAGGATTTCTGTTAATATAATGAGGCCTAGTAAACACGTACATCCTCATGGCTTCTATAGAAGACCATGCAACCATTTGGAAAAAAATGCTGTCCGCTTGTCATGTTTTGGATATGTGAACTTGCTCACCCCTTAGTGTTTCCGTCATGAGATAAGATCTTGGTGCCCCTGATCATATTTGAGGATTGGCCAGGTCGTTATGGCAATGCCAGATTTCAGATAGGGAAGCTTGTTGAGAAATGGTGTGGAGTTGCCTGACTCTTTTGGATAATCTTGTGGTGATGCTGAATGATGCATATGCAGACCTTTCATCAGCGCCTTAGGTTGGGAGTGTATTTAGCTCACACCTATTCCACTAGTATATGATGATATGGTGCATATGAATATCATCAGTGTTAGAGAAAAATGTGCAACTTTAGAGTGCAACATACAATGTGGCTTATACCTTACGATAATCTGCGCTTTTCAGTACACGACTCCAAACTAGTGCAGTAATGTTAAAAACACTTGTACTTGGTGTCAATGACACTATGAGTAAGGTACTAAGGTTCTTGCAAATAGGTTCATTCTTCGTAGAATACTTTGTCCAAGGTTTCACTTTGTATCATTTTCAATTGGCTCCCAAATGCAAATGCAGATCCAGACATCCAGACTTGCACTTGTGGTATTACACTATTACTTTCTGAATTACAATGAACCACGGTCAAGCTTATCTACAATACCGAAGAGGGAAACCAATAATCTTATGTTATTTTGATTTGATCATAGTGAGATAGTTAACCTACCTATGCTGTTATATGTTTTCTTACTGACAAAATAAGTAATACTTCTAACATGTTTCTTATTCTTTTATGTTTTCTGCAGTGATGTTGATGCCACTACACTGGCATGTCTTGCATTTTCCTGCCCAAGTTTAAATACTCTTGAGATTACCATGGCTGCCAATGCAGTCAACAGGATGACTGGGTATGTTATGCTTGGTTGTACTTTAAATAATTAGTATCGAATGTGGCCTATGTATTTTCCAATGCTTGTTCCTCAGCTAAAATTTCATAATAATAACAAAAATTCGGTCTGCGAGGGGCAAGCCCCCCCCCCCCTCGAGCATTAGAATAAGGTCTTCTCACGCAGACCGAGAAAATCCTCGAACCCCTGCCCACCCTTACATAGGTGTACTGTTGCCCGTGCCGTTTCCCCGTGGGAGAGCGGGCCTGACCTTCCATGTGCTTTGGCGTGGAGGTAGGCGAGGGGATTTTTTTAACCCCAGCCTATTCATTCCCACGGGGAGTTGAACCCAGAATCTGGGGAGGTGCTACTTGCGCCCATCTAACCAAGTCAGCTAGAGGGTCGTTCGCACAAAACAATAGCAAGGCTCTTAAACAATTGAATACTATCAAGCAGAGATCATATGTAGCTTTCTTGCATAAACCTGTCTAGTTGTGGTTATCCTACTGCACTAGTCATCTTGGTATATATTGCTTTGTAAATGGTTATATTTGTGAAACATGTAAGGAAAATGTGGTTTACTTTTGAACTTCCAGCACCTATTTAAGCTAAGTTGATTTTATTTTGTGCACAGAGAGGATCTAGGTCGTTTTGTTTCGGCGAAGTCTTCTCTGTCAGTCCTCAAAATTGGTGGTTGCTCTAATTTGGATTTTATTAATCTATGCTCTTCAAGCCTTTCGGTTCTTTGGCTGTCAGATCTTTGTTCCCTTTCAAAATCGGTAATACTGTGTTCTAATGCTATTCACAGTGATAGAAAATTTATTTTCCTCATTAATCCATTGGACGACACATTTCTTACAGGTCATGAACTGTCCTAATATGAGTGAACTCTCACTTTGCTTCGCACAACAAAGTAATGATTATACTGATATGGTTACTTTGATGGATGGCATTGGTCGTACATGCCCTAACTTAAACAAAATGCACATATCGTCAAATCAATTATCCAATGAAGCTGTATTTGCTCTAGAGAGTGCTAATCTCAGGTATCTTTCTGTACAGACTGCACCCTTCTATCCAGCTCTCTCTGATTACCAGATCATTTAGCTGTAACATGCTAAGCTCATCAATATTCTAGTACTGTATTTTTTCAACTTTCTAATTTTTAATCTTGTTATAACTTTATCAGGGGACTGTCAATGCTATCTTTGATTCTAGGTTCAAAAATAACTGATGCAGCTGTTGCATCTATTGTTCGATTTTGCACAAGCTTGGAGTTGCTTGATTTGAGTGGGTAAGCTCCATTTCTTCACCTCATAACTAAAATGAAATTGTTGAAGCTGCTGTTTTATTTCCCAGCAGAAATTACTTACAATTAGCTGATGTGATTATCTGTTTTGATTATACTCCAGATCTAGCATCAGTGATAATGGTGTTGGGATGATATGCAAGGCGTTCCCTCATACTTTGTCAAGGCTGCTCCTTGCCCTCTGCCCAAATGTGACTACACGTAAGGCCCCAATTTCTTTCTGCGGTCTATTCGTACTGCCCCATTGAAGATGAATGAGTTCAGTGGTCACCATACGCGTTCCCCCGGTGTAACAACCATTCCTTATATGATTTTCTAGGTGGGATCCAGTTAGCTACGGCACAGTTGCCACATCTTCAACTCATGGACTGTGGAATGAGCCTATGTGCTAATTTGAACAATGACAAAGAAGGGCCATGTTTAGGTGAAATCAATGGAGGCATTAGAATCATTCGAAAGTTGTGCACCTTAAAAAAGCAACCTGTTCTTCAGAAGCTTATTATAAAGCATTGTAATTTGAAGAAGCTCAGTCTGTGGGGTTGTTCAGCGATTGATGTAAGTATTGGAATTTTATCTGCATTGGTACATCCTAATGCTTATGTAAAGTCTAAACTAATTTCACTTATGGCAGGCTCTCTATGTAAATTGTCCACAATTAAATGATCTCAATCTCAACTCTTGCACAAATTTACATCCAGGTATCATTGCCTTTGAGTTTTCTTTAGGCTGTCAAGCATGTAAAATAGTATCTATCATTTTTTTACAATCAGAATTGCTTGTCACAGAACGTCTGCTTCTTCAGTGCCCAAATTTGAAGAATGTCCATGCAGCTGGATGCCAAGACATGTTGATTGGAGCAATCAGAAATCAGGTATTCCTTGACACTGTCAGCCAAACATGTTTAACTAGGCAATCATTTGATTTGTTAGTATTTCAATTCTCAAGTACTAGAAATGAGGCGGCAAATGATTATGGGTATTAAAGCTAAGAGGTGCATCTTGAGAATCATGCCATGGGAGTAGTGATGTGTGAAATGTTTGTGAACGAAAGCATTGCTAATTTGCTATACGTGCAACCGTTTGAGTACAACTCAAGATCCGGTGGTTAAAATGATTTGGGGTGGGAAGCTCATAAATGCACTGGACTGTTTAGATGCACAGATTTACATGAGTTGTACTCAACTTGTTGCATTCAAAGCATTTCCCACATGCGACCATGCATCTAAACCATACAAAATATTAAATATCGGGGGAGTACCAATATAATGAACCTATTTCTCATGGCCAACGGATCTTCCTACTGGTCATCTTCCTAGCTATTCACTGGTTTTAGTATTGCATGAGCTTGAAGATGCATTACTATTTGATGAGCATATTTAAGTTGTTACTGCCAGGCAGAACATAATTTTCTGTATGAAGACACGTTAGGTGGATAATATTTTTGAGCTTCTTATAGTCAGGGGAAGTCAAATAAGGCACTGAGTTGAACTGACACGAAAGTTTTATTGGCAATTGGTAAAATGTGGTGACTCATTTCTAATTTGTTGGGAAAATTAATTCATTCTGGCTTTTGATTTTTGCCCTCCAGACACTGATAACCTGCAAGCCACAAAACCTAAACAAGCAATTTTTGTGAGCTGGAGTCTAGCATGGAGTGAGCTGCGTTGGAGCTGAAAGTATACCAGGCTTTGCTATAAGCCTATAGGCATTCTGTAACTTAGACACCATTAGTTTGGCATTGGTTCCTGTATGATGTAACTGTAGTGTCGTATGTAGCGTGTACTGATGTTGTAAGTTAATTCTTTCAACACACTAAAATAAGTCATTCTGCTTCCATAGAAAAACATCTTTATAGGCTTCATTGGCTCAGTTCCAGGAAACTTCACTGGGCATCAACCTCAACAACCCACATCCTGGATAGGCAGGTTGTAATGTAGCACCACATGTACACCCTAACCCTAGCTACACTTTTGAGTTAATTCTCCTGTTTGGTTTGTTCTAGATTCCTTGATCTACCGTGACCGGTGCTATCCACCTTTTGTGACTTCTTGTTATCACCCAGGCATTGCCGTCTTTCAAACTGATGTCTGTGCGTGGCCACGAGTCACCTCAGGGCAAGCTACACTTGTGATGAGGTGGCTCTGCCATCCATGGATGTATGGACATTACTGCTGATTTATACTTTGTTGAACTGTTAAGCATGAAAAGTAAAATATTTGGTTTATTTTTTTACCAATTGCCCTTAAAAAGTTTAGATTGAGCATTTGTAGATGGAAGAACCCTTTTGTTGTAAACTGAAATGGAGACCATATAAAATACTGTTTACTAGTTCTGCTCTTTAAGAGAGCATTATATTGTTGATAGAGATAGTCTTAGTTACAGTTTGAAAT
Organism: Panicum virgatum; assembly: GCF_016808335.1. NCBI lineage: Eukaryota > Viridiplantae > Streptophyta > Magnoliopsida > Poales > Poaceae > Panicum > Panicum virgatum. The sequence continues at coordinate 16,091,842 of NC_053153.1, read as the reverse complement.
TTGATCCTGAGATAGACCTAGTTAATGTTTGAATTTCTTGCTGGTTACGTAACAGAAAACTTCAGCCAAAGTATAGCTTGGTTGTGTGTTCTAGGAAGAAAAATTATAGTTTGGTTCAGTGATTTCAAGAGTGAAACAAAGAGACAAGCAACTAAACCTAGAGGCTACAATGCAAGACTCCTATTGATCTCATCCACAAAATTAACTGACATAATTATGAAATTTGTCCAATTTTCCTTTTCTAGTTTGACGTGAGCCATCTATTCATTACAAAAAATAGATTAGACCCTTTGTCTTCTGTTTTTTTTCCAATGTACTGCCAAATTTTGCCAGGTTCTGAATGAGTTCGCTGCAGCTGACTCATCTCTTCCATGCAAGCGGCTAGCGGACGGCTCAAAACGTGTTCAACTCCCCCAATTCCTACAACATCAGGTAAAACTCTCGTCTTTCAGAGCTGTGCCTGCCCCCAAAGTCCCCTAACAGTTGTGGTAAGGCATTGTCTAGTAAATAACTCTTGTATTTCTTTCAGCCGTCGGAGGATGGCAAGTTGTTTGAATCGAGCCAGACCCAGTGCACCATGCATCTTGACATCGCCAGAGCCAGTTAGCTGAGCAATTGTACACATTAATTCTTTGTGTAATTACTGCATTGCCTCAGAACCTATAGTGTTTGTTGTATAAGTTGCTAACTGTTGTGTAGGACTTGCATGAATTCCACATCATCTGTTTCTTGTAGAGCAATAATTTGTAACAATGACCTTGTATTCTATTGGGAGCAATAATGATCCTGGACCGTTTGGTGTGTCAGAGCAACTCCAGCAGGGTCTCTATTTGAGTGACTAAAACCATATTTTAGTCTTTTTGCTCAAATTTTCATCTCTAATAGGGCCTCTACTTGGATGACTAAAATGAGTGAGTGACTAAATTCTCTCCCACCCCCTCAATGTGGTCACTTTCTACTTAGGCTACCAAAAGTAGGGCTCACTATTTTTTTCTCTTTTAGTCTATTTAGAAGTCTATTTAGTCGGTGCTGTTGGAGTGGAGACTATATTTTAGATGACTAAACTTAGAAAGTGAGTGACTAAAATGAGTTTTAGAGCAACTCTAGTAGGGAGAGCAAATGTGCTGCCATATGATGATTTAGTCGGTGGACACAAAAATTAATCTCTAACGGAGGGAGCAAATGAGTTGCCATTTTAGTAGGACTGCCAAATTTCTCCCCTCACCCCCAATTTGGTGGCTCTCTATTTGGACTGCCAAATATGAGCCCCACCAATTTTTTTTTTCATTTCGTTGGTGCCTGATTCCGATCCCGATCGAGCGGCCGGTGACCGGCGAGCTTTGGCTCCTCTGTTTGAGGTTTGACGCCAAGCTTGCCGGCCGCGCTTCGCCTCTTCGCCACCCCCACTCTGGCTGGCTCGTCCTCCCCGGCTCTGCTTCGCGCAAAAGCTCTGTCCTTTCTTGCTCTCCCCCTGTCCCCGTCCCCTCCACGGCTCTCCCCGTCGTGACTGCTCCGCATTGCGTCGCCGCGCCATGAGCACCTGCTACGGCAGCGGGTGCATCATCCCCGCATCATGTTTCCTGCGCCGTCGTCCGGGACCTGGGGCGCGACGCCGACGCCGACGCCTTCTGGGCCGCCGCGCCCCGCCTCTACGACTTCTCCCAGCAGCAGCAGCCGGAGGAGCAGGTGCCGTCGGCCCCGGCCCTGGCCGCGCGGCGCTCGTCTTCGCCGCCAGCTCCTCTGCTTGCCACACCGCCGACACCGTCACCGAGCCCTCGACGCCGCCGACACCGTCACCGAGCCCTCGCTGCCGGCAGTCCGTTCCCTGGCCGAGTCCTCCCCCTGGCAACTCACGCTCCAGTTGTCCGCACCCCAGGTCGCCCTCCCTCCCTCGCTGTCCGCCTATAAAAGGCCACCGGAGTCCTGCCTTGCGCACGAGCCCAGCACGCCGACCTCCATTAGCGCCGCCCATAGCCTCCACTGCGCGGAGTCGCCACCCTAGCTCTCCACCGCCCAATTCGACCCCTGAGCCAGTTTCCCCACTTACCACCAAAGCTTCCTGGCCTGACCGCCCCAACATCACCTCGCCGGAGCACCCCCACAGCCGCGTGCCATCCCCGCCAGAGCTGCTGCTCCGTGGAGCACCCTCATCCACCCCTCCTTCGCCCGAATAAACACTGCAGCTAGCTTCTCCTCGGCTAGGTGAAGCTCATAGGCCTGGACGTGCCCCCAATCCTCGCCGAAGCGCCGCCGCAGTCGCTCCTTGTCGCCGCCCCATCCGCCTCACCGCCGACGAGCCCCTTCCCGAACTCCTCCGCCCCAACCTAGATAACCCAGAAGTGCGCAATAGACTCCTGATGCTCCTCCGCCCCCGTGCCCTCGTAGCCGACGAGCTCTCTCGCCAGATTATGGGGAGCAGGAGCGACGAGAGCGCCGAGAAGGGGAAGAGGCGGACCTTGGGTCGAGGTTGGCGCTGACGTCGGAGATGACAGGTGGGGCCAGTTGTTAGGTTGAAAAATGAAGCCTACTTACTCAGCTCTGTTGGAGTGGAGGCTCATGTTTGGGTGAGGAAAATTCAGAAGTAGGCTTCTAAATGGATATTTGCTCACCTAAATTTAGCAGCCCTACTGGAGTTACTCTTAGTCACTCAAATTTAGTCACTCTACTAGAGTTGCTCTTACAGCTATATTCCTTTTTTTCAGATGATGATGCTAAATCGCATGGCCCGGCTTTGTTAATTTGTTAGGTTTGGTAGCGTTAGTCTTTTATGCTTTGTCTACTATATATAGCACTAATGGTTATTTCTCTATGACACGGTTCCTCCTGCATCTTATATAGAAATAATAATGACATACCAACTTTTGTTTCCAAATACTTGTCACTTTTGACTCTTTTTCTTGTTTTAAAATACTTGACACTTTGTATTTTTTAAGTACATTTTTCGATTTTGCTCTTGTGTGAATGCTATTGGAATGTTCTAGAATTATATTGTTCTCATGTGAAGCTAACTTTATAAGGGTATTTTAGTCATTTTATCTAAAAAGTCGATTGTCTTGGGACCTGTGCATTGGTCAAATTGACACGTATTCAAAAAATACAAACACACGTGAGAGCAAGGCTAATGATTTAGCCTGCTGCTGGCTGCAAGAACCTTTGGAGCTCATCTCTCAGCCACTTGTATAATGGTTTAGCTTTCCACCATAAATACATGGCCCACTTGTCTATCTCACAAAATGTCATGGTTCTTGTGTCGAAACTGGCTCTAAGTTAACAGCTCACTTCCCCTCTCTCTCTTTCTCTCTCCCCCACCTTAGCATTTAGTTTGCTTTTAGCCCACCATAATACTTGGTCAAATGGTCCGTGCACCTGGACTCACAAACACACACTCGTCGCCGAGTGTTTTTTTTCTTACACCGCAAATCGCCGACTATTTTTCTTTTTCGCCGCAAATCACAAATCTCAAGCCGCTGATTCACAGCACTCACGAATCAATTGATGAAACATCTAAATAATAATAATGTACCATCCACAAATCATGTGTTGCAAACCTAGACATCGGAAATCCCTCGTCCTTCCTTGCTGTATATCAACGACAAGCACATGGTCGTCGCTGCCACTCCTTCCTGCCCGACCATGCCATTGCCGCATGTACTACACTGTAGGGCCGGGAAACCGCTGCCTCACTTACAGCAGTAGTCAGTAGAGGAGGTCGTGGGCGTCTAATCACGACCGTTAGCAATACCTCACCATCAGCACATGGTGGTACCCAAGCGGCCAAGCCGACCGTCTCTGGTGAGTGGTGACGGGCACGCATCAACTATGCCGATGTGGATGGCGGATGGGTTGTGCCCACGTCCGATTTTGTTAAGACTTTATTTAGATGAAAGAGAATCTTTTAACATTTGAAGTATTAAACATAGACTAATTATAAAACTAATTATAGAACTCGTCAGTAAACTACGAGACGAATTTATTAAAACTAATTAATCTGTCATTAGAATATGTTTATTGTAGCAATTTAGTGTCTAATTATGACCCAAGGTTCATTAGATTTGTCTTGTAATTTACAAGCAAGTTTTTTTATTTCATCTGGATTTAATACTTTATGCATGTTCCGCACACATTCGATGTAATAGTTTTGGAATTTTGAATTTTGCATCTAAACCAGGCCTAACTGAGCCGGACGCTTCCAACAAAACATTTAGGCCAGATTTGTTTTTTTCAGTCTCAGTCATAAGTCCTCTCATATTGCATGTTTAAACATCAATTAGGAGTACCAAACATAGATTTATTACCAAACTAATTTCATAAGTTGTGACTTAATCATGAGATGAATCTATTAAGTCTAATTAGTCCATAATTTGACCAGTAATTGCTACAGTACCATCCGCTAATTGTGCATCGTAGAGTATGTCTATGCCAAATACTGAGCAGCGCACCAGGCCAGCTTGAGAAAATTCGGTTGTTAATTTACACTGGCAGCTGGCATCTGCTCGCGTGACTGATTACATGTATGAACAACAGTTAGATAGCAACTGTCTATATAAGTTCATGTAAGCAAAATAAGCTGATGTGGTCATTATTATGAGAAAAAGAGTATGTTACTATCTACTATCTCGTCTATTGCTCTGGCTTTCTGGCTACATATTAAATATCATATAGACAGCTAAAATAGTAACAACTCGCTAAACTGTTGTAAATCTATCTAATTAGTTGTCTGTGTATTGAATAGATAGCAGTTATCTAAATTGTCGATTGTTAGCCACTGGCAGCTAGCGTCTGCTCGCGTGGCTGATCCGTTTAGTCCGGAGACGACGACGGAGCGAGAGAAGTTGTATTAATTGGATGGATGCATGTGCTCTTCCGAGTTAATTAATTGAGATCTTTCCCATTTACATCTCATCGACAAAGACAAAGGATTTGACTTTTGCATACATTTGGACTGCAGACTCTTCACCGATCGCGGTCCACGAAAATGCTTCCTATTTTTTTATTTATACATAGCGTATCAAGCTTATCTTAAATCAAACTTGATCAAAGTTAATAAAATTTATAGAAACATTAATATTTACAATACTAAATTTGGTTCATTGAATCCACCATAAATATATATTGATAGGGCATTGTTGTATTTTTCTATAGATTTGGTCAGTTATTCAAATTTGACTTAGGATAAATCTAACACGGTATGTAAATAAAAATGAAGGGAGTAGTATGGAGTAGCGTGCTATTCTATCTGCCTCTATGCACATTTAACTACTCACCTTGATATCTCATCTACCTATCCATGATTTTGCATCCACTAGCCAGGCCTTCCTTATTATAAGCATTCTTCCAAAGCATTGTAAGGTGTGGCGTACGTACGAGATGATCGAAAGACGTGCTGTGGATTTTGAGCTGTCGCATTGGATACTTTCCAAAAACATTACCATCTTCTCCCGAAGCTGGATCACATAGACGAGTGATAATAGCATGAGGTAAACTACGATGCCGGAACAAGAGTAAAGAAGAGACAAAACCTAGCTCATATAGTCATATAACTGTTAAGCCTATGAACCTTCCCGTATGATAGCCTATAGTGCAGTTTTTTTATAATAATAATAAGAGGCAAAACCTAACTCATATAGTCATATAGGAGTAGAGTCTTAAATTTGTGAACCTTGACGTATAATAGTCTATGGTGCAGTTTTTTTAAATAAGGTGCTCTGAATTTATGAGGGGGGGGGGGGGGGGGGGGGCGGTTGCGGGGGTTGATACTTCGTGTCCAACATTACCGAATCTTTTAGATTTATTTAAAAATTGTTAATATAGACCTGGCCCGTATATCTAACACAAATACAAAATAGCCAAGTTGGTCCTCGAACTATCGACCGAGGATCAACTTCGTCCTCAAACTATGAAAAGGTTCTTTTTGATCCTCCAACTTCGCAAAAACGAACCAATTCGGTCCGTCATCCGAGGTGGACTACCACATCACCGCTCCATGTCACCATTGCCACAGGCGAATCCTTGTGCACAACTTCGGCTTCGTGGTGCTAGGTTTGATAGCGCTGCGAATAGCTACGCGCGGTACATGGAGCGAGTCAGGACGGTCAGGGGGCGCTTGCTGGCCGCGGTGCTCCGCCGCCTCCGTGCCTATGGGCGCCCTGTGACGTGCGTGGTGTACACGCTGTTCTTGCCGTGGGTGGCGGGCGTCCCGCGGCAGCACGGTATGACGGCGACGGCCGTGTTCTGGATCCAGCCGACCATCGCGTTCGCCGCATACTTCCACTATTTCTGCGGCCACCGAGACGCCGTCGCGGCAGCCACGGCATCCGGGGACCCCGGCGCGGAGGTTCGGCTCCCAGGCCTCCCGCAGCTCCGCATCCGCGACCTACCATCGTTCCTCGCCATCAGTGATGAGGACAACCCCTTCGCGTTCATGCTCCTCGGTATACTATTGACGACCATAATTTCACATTCTAAGCCGTCAACTTCTCAAAAATAATATGAGCTTTACACTATGTTCCATTCATATTTTGTTTAATTCTAATGAATTCCACGAGTTTTGGATGAGTTTTGACCGAACTGGCACCTCCAAGAACATGGTCCCGGCTTCGAACTAGTGGCAATGTGACATATTTATGGGGCTCGGAGTCAAGGGTTAGGCCCTGGTTCAATTGGATACACCGAAAGGCTTCAACATCCATCCAAAGGCTCACAAGGCAGCCCAAGGTCACAAGTATTTTAGGAACCCACTTCCCTGAAGAATGCATAAGAGCATAGCAGAGCCTCGGCGAAGTCAGAGGCCGAGATGGGCCAGAGAGAGGCCGGCCGGCCTCCCCTAGGCCGGCCGGCCTGGCACATGCAACCACCAACCGAAGCCAACTGCCAACCGATTCCAGGCGAGGATCAGAGCCACTGTCCGAAAGGCGGGGGACACGTGGTGGCATCCCCAGACCGGCCGGCCCCACATGGAGGCCTCTCAGGCTGAGGTTTGATGTGGAAGTTAAGCGCAACGAGATTACCTGCTTCCAACCGACACTACATGTAGTAACCACCAGAACCGACCTTGGGAGGGCTATAAAAGGAGGCACCATCCATCACTTCAACACACACCATTGGAGCTCTTCTCTTCCACTTGTACTTTCTAGAGTAGGTTAGTAGCTTGGGAGTTAGAGTCGAGTCGAGCTTGCTCGGGATTCTGGAGTAGCTCTTGTATCTTTCTTTTGACTTTATTAATATAAGTTATCTTCTTTACTTTTTTGAGTTAGCTTACTTTCCGTAGTCTTTTATTTACTCAAGTTTGAGGTTCAGCTTGAGCATGGAAGTTTTTCTTTAGCTTAGGCTAAATTATCTTTCTTAGTGATCGGGAATCTATCTTACGGGTTTTCTCGTCCGAACTAGAGTATCTCAAGTTAGTGCTCTAGGTTGAGGGGGATTTCTCTCGAAGGTCTCGAGAGAAATCCTAACACCGAGTGCAGACGTGGTGTCTAACCTTAGTGTTAGCTAGAAAGTGTGTTCCACCCCACGGAACCGTTGTGGTAGTCGGTAGGTGGTGACAGCACTATCCGTCTTTTGTAGTCAACCACGTTCGGGTGTTTTCATAGCAGTAGTACATGTTGCCGTTGGACTCCCCTCTCATCTCTTTCTGAAGTCCTTCCTCTTCCAGCCGCCGAAATAAGCTCTGCTTTTCCGAGAACTAGTTAGGTGTTTAGTCTGATCTAGAGAGGCTAGCTCGATAGTTCAGAAGTGTATCAGGTGTCTTATCTCGCTCGTTGATCTCCTACCTCTACCTCTCTAAGGTTTAGAATCTCTGTGTGTCACAATATTATTTACCTATCTGGCTTACCCCCGTCTAGTCAGTCGGTCGATAAAGCTAGTACGGTTATCAATCGATTTACAATACTCTTTATCATAGTGCTTCCCTGAGAAAAATACGATACTCTGGAATACTCCAAGGTAAAGGGGTACAGCGGTGATTCTGTACGCTTGCAGAATATCTATTCTAATCGGACATAAGAAACGCCAACACATACCAATCCCTTTCTCTCCCTATCTCTGTTTTTTTCCTTCTTCTTCCTCGGGCAGAAATAGCCGAGTCGAGCAGAACTTCCGTTGTCGGCCACTGCGCCGAACGCCGGCAAATAATCATATAAAGTCCATGTTCCTCCCACCTGGCGCCAGGCAAGCAGCCCTGGTCCTGGGGACGCTAGCTCACGGCGCATCATGGTCATGGATGCCGAGTACTCATCCACGCCGCTGCCTCTGCCGCCGTCGCCGCCGCGCATCGTGATCTTGCGAGCTCGCCCGTGCCGGATCCCGCGAGGCCACTAGTGGGAGTGGGGAGGACGTATGCGTCAGCTTGGCCGCTCCGCCATGGCCATCCATCCTGCTCCCGCTCCTCGGCCTCGACATCAAAGACATGGGCGATTCCCGCTGCGCTGTCCTCGCGAGGCTAGGTGGAGCAGCTCCCCACGCGGTTCGCTCCGCCCCCTCCCCCTCTCCGCCGCTCACTTGCCGCGGCCATTGGGCTCCGACACCACATCGCTCGCTCGCGGCCGGCTAGCAATCGAGCTCCGCCCCGCGCGCCTCGCTCGTTGCGGTGGTCGGCACGGGAAATCACATGCATGGGTAGGGCCGGTGTAGCGAAGTGGGGCGAGTACGACCACGTGAGGTGAAAAAAGAATCTGTTACTGGTAGAAATATCCTCTAATGTTTAATTTTAATGAGTGTGCCTCCTTCCCACCTCCCTCGATTGTGATACGTGGGACTAGCGTGAGGGGTACGGTGGGTCCTATTGGTATTTTACCGTCGGGTCTACCTAGGGATACCCTCAGGTAGAGAGATGATCGTAGAGAATTGCCGAGATCAGGAATACGATGGTAAAAGCAACACAAGGGTTAGACAGGTTCGGGCCGCAGATGTTGCATAATACCCTACGTCCTGTGTGATTTGTAATGCCTTGGGGGAAATCGATCCGAATGAAGGGATCACTGCCCGCCCTTATATAGGCCGGGAGAGCAGGGTTAGAAGGAAGGTTCTAGATGGGTTCATCTCCTAGATCTTATCTCGAGTAGATTCTGGGTAGATTCTAACCAATCCGACTGGTACAAGATGCGCTACAAGTAGTTACATGCTGTACACGATATCTCCTACTCTATATTTCGCACAGGATCGTGCCACATGAGATATCCTATGACCTCGGGTCTGACAGGTCCAATATAGATAAGAAATATTTTTAATTGTTTTCGATCTTTATAGTATATAGATAGATAGATAGATAGAAGAATAGATAATAATGCTAAATCGCATGGACCGACCTTATTAATTTGTTAGGTTTGGTAGCGACGAAGCGTTAGTCTTTTAAGCTTTGTGTACTATTTGGTCCACGCCCGGGTACGTGCGTCTGATTATAATAACTGCGCTGAACACTGCAGTAGCATTATATGGCGAGATTCCTGCGTTTTCGTGTGGCTGCCTAAGTTGAGTTGCCTTCCAAACAGCTGCTTGAATATATGTGGCGCGCCGCAACTATGGCGTGGCTGCATGAGGCGGTGCACCAAACATCCCCTTAAATTCGATGTTCCTCCCGCCACACCATTCACCATACCATACCAGCAAGCAGGCAAGCAGCCCGCCTCCTTGTCCTGGGGACGCTAGCTCGCGTCGCGCGCCATCACGGTCATGGATGCCGGGTCCCCATGCACGCGGCCGCTGCGCATCGTGATCTTCCCGTGGCTCGCGTTCGGCCACCTGCTCCCGTGCCTGGAGCTCGCCGAGTGGCTGGCGTCGCGGGGCCACCGCGTGTCCTTGGTCTCCACGCGGGGCAACGTCGCCCGCCTCCCCGCCGCGGCGCCGCGCGTCGAGCTCGTGGCGCTGCCGCTCCCGCGCGTCGAGGGGCACCCCGAAGGCGCCGAGTCCACAAACAGCATCTCCCACGACAAGCTTGGGCTCCTCTTCGAGGCCTTCGACGGCCTCGCCACGCCCTTCGCCGAGTTCCTGGCCGCCGCGTGCGCCGACGGGGACAGGAGGCCCGACTGGCTCACATCGACGGCTTCCACCACTGGGCCGCCGCCGCCGCGCTGGAGCACAAGGTTCGCACGTGCACACTAGCTACTTTGTCTTGCAACTTTGCTTTCGCTTCCACATCTCTCGCTCAGATCAGATCCTATGTTGGAGCTCAGCCTTGCTCCGCGACGACGGCGAACAGAGACGAACAGAGCTTCGCCGGGGGGTCGACGGTGAACTCACCCTTCCGGCGATCCCCGGCCAGGAACTTGATGAGCAATCGACACACCAGTTCACACTCAATCTCACCGAACCGATCGCTGGGCGAATTCACTCACGCACGCGACGAATTTGACTCGGCGGGAGTAAGAAGATGAACAGTAGACACGAGAGGAATTCGCGCTCTAACGCACGGTGCCGCACACCGTTCTCCAATTCGACTCGCAAGCTTCATCACCGGAGTACAACGGGCATATATAGCCCAAAGGACGCACCCACGATCCACCACCTAGCCTAGAACGCCGGCATGGACCGCCAGCCTCGCCACGACGCGGATGACGCGCTCTGACGCGCACACGCCGCGTGCTGGAACTGTTCCCGCCCAATGCGCCCGCTCCAACTGCCGCCATCTTCCTCCGTCCTGATCGCTCGCACGACCCGGTCTTCAACAATCCACGTGATCGGCTCCCGATCACGCCGCCGCCCCGATCGCCAGACGATCAGCTCCGCCACGGTTCCCGCGCACACACACACGCTCACCTGCAATCACACGCACGCCACGGACTGGCTCGTGCACAGCCATCCGTGCACGACGCACGCACACGCAGCGCGCACACACGCACTGGACACACGCACAACGCCTGCGCACACAGACCACGCGCTTGGCGCACACACACACCGCCCTGGCGCGCACACACGCCACCAGGCTTGAACACACGCACACTCCGTCGCCATGATCGTGTCAACGGCGATGGGTTTATTCCCTCACATCCTATGCTGGGGGTCGGGTTTCATTCTCATCGCCATCTCCTAGGTGCCATTGGCTACGATTCTCTCGACCGCCGCGCATTTCGTTAGTTTGGCTAGAAACGCAGCCGCCGTCGAGTCGGAGCGGAACAACCGACAGCGTTCCGACCATGGCGGCACGTCCGTCATGCATCGCTTCGAGTTGACTGTGGAGAGGTGCACGCTCGCGGTCATCCGGAGCTGCGTCGAGTGGGAGCCCGACTTCTTCCCGGAGGTGGTGTCGCTCCTGCGCAAGCGGGTCGTGCCCCTCGGCCTCCTGCCGCCGTCTCCCGACGGCGGCCGCGCGAACGGCGAGCACGCCGCCGTGCGCTGGCTGGACGAGCAGCCGCAGGGCTCGGTCGTGTACGTCGCGCTGGGGAGCGAGGTGCGGCTGGGCCTGGAGCTGGTGCGCGAGCTGGCTCTCGGGCTGGAGCTCGCCGGGGCGCGCTTCCTCTGGGCTCTGAGGAACCCCGGCGGCGTCCCCGATGCCGACCTTCTTCCTCCCGGTTTCCAGGAGCGCACCCATGGCCTTGGGCTCGTAGCCACGGGGTGGGTTCCCCAGCTCAACGTGCTGGCGCACGGCGCCGTGGGCGGGTTCCTGACGCACTGCGGCCAGAGCTCGGTCGCCGAGGGGCTTCTGTTCGGGCGTCCTCTCGTCATGCTGCCCATCATGGGGGATCAAGGGTCGAACGCGGGCCTCATGGAGGGGAAGAAGGTGCGATTGCAGGTGGCAAGGGACGAGAACAACGGGTCATTCGACCGCCATGGCGTCGCGAGCGCGGTCCGTGCCGTCATGCTGGAGGAAGAAACCAGAGGGATCTTCGTGGCGAATGCCCTGAAGCAGCAAGCGATTGTAGCCGACAAGGAACTCCATGAGAGGTACATCGATCAATTTGTCGAGCAACTTAGATCGTACAAGGCTGGTGACAACTCCAGCTCTGCTGTCTCACCGCCTGAGGCTGAGGCTTAGTTTGAAGGCCATGCAACACTCCCCACTTTAGCTCGTTGCCCGCGACACAATGATACAAGGCAAGTAGGCAACGAAATAATAAGGAATGGACTTTTATTTGTGCTACTCCGTTAGTTTGCTGCGCTACCGGAAATCGCATATTTGCCGAGTGCTAAGGCCTTTGCCGAGTGCCAGAACACAGGCACTCGGCGAATAATGGACTTTATTTATGGTTCAAAATAATGGACTTTATTTGTCTGCTCAAAATTTCAATATCAGACTATTATTAAGTGATTATGCTAAACGACTCTGTATTTGGAATAAGTTTTTTCTCGAATAATATTTTGAATAAGTGATTATGCTAGTTGAGGTTGTTGACTCCAATTATAGAAGTAGTATCGAATGTTATTGTGAAAGTAATCGGGTCGGGTGCTCTAACCTAAGAGGGGGAGGGGTGAATTAGACAACTTAAAATCTTAACCTTTGGCTCCAACTAAATTGCACAATATTAAACTAAAACATGCTATCTATATGTGCAACTACGATTTTTCTAGTGTGAAACCCCTATCCCAAAAGAGTTTAGCAATCTATATCCTTTCCTATCAAAATACTACTCTATGAAAGTAAAAACACACAAGGAAGCTAGTATAAAATGCAGAAACGTAAAGAGCGGGATAGGAGAAAGCAAACTCTCAACGTGGGTGTTTATCCCGTGGTTCGGTTAGCTACAAAGACACACCTACATCCACATTGTTGAAGCACTCACTAAGAGTATCGCTTTCCGGCAATCAAGTCTCTTCCGTGGACAAAACCACGGTCAACTTGATCCCGATTTCCACTAAAGAGCTTCTTCGCAAAGGATGGGGTCTCCACGTTCCCCGCATAAGGTCGTCCACGCCGCTCCACACTAAGTCGGAGGGTCGTTGACGTTGCTGGCGAGCCTCAAAGCTCCAAGGGTCCAGCGTACCAAGATATCTTGTTGGTTCACTAAAGAGAACCACAACACAAAGGCTCGAAGTCTTGCTCTCTCACTCTCTAAAGAGCTAACCTAGCACTAACACTCTCAAATGTGTGCTAAGGACTAAAGATATGATCACTAAGCTCTTGGATGGCTTGAAGATGTTCTTGGGTGTGGGTGTGATGTTCCTGAACTCCAGCAACTCTAAAATGGTCAAGGGATGTCATATATATAGCCCACCAAGTCCATAGAGCCATTTGTAGCCGTTGGGTCTTTTCTGCGAACACCACCGGTTAGACCGACGAGGGGGCACCGGTGTAACCGGTCACTCACGGCTCTGCACTAGTCGTTGGCCTTCTGACAGCTGACATGGTAGTCATCGGTGCATTGCACCGACACCTCGTCGGTTCAACCGGTACTGAAGAGATCCGCCTTCACTTCCTTGCAGCTGATGTGGTATTGCACCGATGTCTTGCTCCGATTCCCCATCGGTTCAACCGGTGCTGAAGACCTGCTTCTCGGCCGTTTGACATCGTCACTGAAGGATAGTATGGTGCTTGCACCGATGCCTCAACTTGGCACTACCAGTTCAACCGGTGCTATTGTGATTTCTTGACTTGGCCTCCATACGCTCTTGTCCAATGCACCGGTGCCTGTGCGTCGGTTTATCCGGAGACCTCCGGTTAGACCGGTGCTTGGTCACCGGTTAAACCGGTGCAACTAACTTTGCATCCACTTATCCAATTTGTCGCTGCGGTCATTTGGACTTCATAAATATTCTATCTCCGCTTTTTTCACTATGGTTTGGCCTCTCAGCGGTGGATTGGACACATTTCTACGGTGAATTGGACATCTTGGAGATGGTTTGGACATCATCCATGTGACCTAAAAAACCTACGAATATGATCTCACAAACTTGTTAGTCCCATTGATTATGTTGTCTCACAATCACCAAAACACAAACAATAACCTAATAGGGCCATGTTCCTTATATATTGTTGATCACATGTTCACTCAGTCATTAAATGTTATTTAGACTCCTTAGATTTATTTTTTTATAAAAATATATGCTGCGCTACTTGTCTAGTACTAGACCGTGTCGATTCATAAATGATATATAGTTGCTATATATTTTTAATAATCTGAGGGAGTAGGAAATATGAACCATCGGAAGCCACATATTCATGTCAAGGTTCATTTATGTAGTGTTTGTTTAGAGAGTGAGGTAGGATGGAATGATTCCATCTCATATTAGAGGGATGAAATGGTTCCATCCCAGATTAGAGGGATGGAATGGTTCCATCTTTATATTTGGCTGGAGGGATGAAATCACTTCTTTTTTGTTTGGTTGGAATGATAAGGATCAACTGGCTCTTATTTTGTTAACAACCATTTTCTAAGGGCCACCTGTCATACACAGCCCTTCACCCTCTGCTCCCCTCTTCTTCCTAAGCGCTGCGCTGCTGCCCACCGCCGCATGCTTGATGATAGCGAGCTCGGCGATGCAGTCGAGCAGCGCCCCGTGTCCCGCTAACACCGGCACCACACTGTTTGCACTATGCCCCGCCTGCGCCTGCGGCGACCACATGGAACTCCCTCCGTGCTTGCCTCGGACAACTGCCTCCAAGCATTTTCCACAAAGTCAGCAATCATGAGCCTTCATGTGGAGCATTTTTTGCTTATTTGGCGACGTGAGACTCTTGATATTGGACGAATAGCCAGATGGAACTTTAACACTAGAGAAGAAATCACAAAGTTGTTTCTTCTCTTCCTTGGATAGATTTATGCAAGAGGTTGGAAGCTGTGCACTATTGCTGTCGGGATACAGCTCAGGCCTTATGTCTAGGTCTTCCAAGTCAGCTCGTGCTCTCTGATGATCCTTGGTTTTGTTTCTGTTGTTCATGAGCGTACCAAGCAAACTCTCACAGACATTCTTTTTCAAGTGCATGGCGTCAATGCTATGGCGAACATCCAAATATATCCAATAAGGAAGCTCCCAAAAAATAGATTTCTTTTTCCACCTCTTCTTATCATCATTTTCCACAGTCTGCTTCCTCTTTCCAAGGATTGTGTTTTTTTTTCTCCAAGGTTTGTGGTTTTTTTTCCAAAGGTAACGTTGATATCCTTCACCTGATTGTAGACATATTTCCCATTGAAATGCCTTAAAGCTAATGATGTCTCCTTCGTGCAATCAAATTGTTGCTTCATCTTTCGATAGGCATGGGGAAGGAAACGTCGGTGCCTTAAGTACACCTGTTTCTTCGAGTTGTTCAGCCACAAAGATCTGGTATCCTCTAAGCAATGGAAGAAATCTTTGTCCCCTTTCAGGGGCGGAGCTGAGGGTTGGCACTGGGGTCTGCCGACCCCGACAAATTTTGGAAAAACCAATGGTGTAGCTAGTTGTTAATGGTCCATTAAGACCACATTCTTTTCTACGTAAGACCCCGATGCTCTTCTGTTCTGGTTTCGCCCCTGTCCCCTTTACACTGTCCAGACAAGCAACGATGTGCTGGGATATCGTTGATGGTACAAAATAACATGCCGCGTAGAGTGAACCGCTCTTGCTTGTACCCATCAAAGACATCCTCAACACCAGTGACCAGAGTTGTTTAAGATCATCCACAAGTGGTCTGAGATACACATCGATGTCGTTGACTGGCTGATGCGGGCCTGAGATTAGAAGTGGCACCATGATATACTTCCTCCTCTTACAGAGCCAGGGCGGAAGATTGTATATCGATAGCAGAACGGGCCAGACGCTATGCGAGCTACTCATGTTACCAAATGGGTTCATATCATCTGTGCTCAATGCAAACCAAATATTTCTTGGATCATTTGCAAACTGTCCATACATCGCATTGAAGTTTCTCCATTGGGTAGAATCAGCTGGATGCCGTAGATAATTATCATTATCCTTGCGCCCTTCCTTATGCCACCGCAACAACTGAGCCTCCTTCTTACTTGCAAACATGTGCTTCACGCGGGGCATTACAGGGAAATACCATGCCACCTTACGAGGAGCTCCATTCCTTCTTTTATCATCGCCACAATCTTTTCTACGCTTGTATCGAGCGACTCCACACTCTGGGCATTAAGTCAAATCTGCATTATCACAACGGAATAGGATGCAATCATTCTTACATGCGTGTATCTTTTCTACTTCCAATCCCATAGAGCAAATAATCTTCTTACAATTGTAGGTCAACTTAGGTATTTCATTCCCTTCTAGAAGCATATCATGTAGCAGATCCAGCAATGCCTTGAAGCTCCGGTCAGTCCAATGATGGGTTGCTTTCAGTTGCAACAGCTTGAGCACCATGAACAACTTTGTATACTTTTCCTTACAACTGGGATACAATGGGATTTTCGCATCTCTCAGTAGTTGTTTCAATGTAGCGAACTCCCCATCAATATCATCATCATTCTCCATGGTATCACGGACCATCTCCTCCAAATTCTCAACCACACGGGCATAATTGGCACCGATATCGACAATATCATCATCACTGAGATCTTGACATGTACGCATATCATTTTGGTCCTGCTGCTTGTCCGGGAGGTCTTCATCAAGCTCTCCATCATTGACACCAACCTCACCATGTTTGTTCCAACATGTGTACCTGTATTTTTTTATGAATCCCCGAATGATGAGATGAGCATGAATATGCACCAAGTTTCTGTACTCCTTGATGTTCTCACAATCACAGCATGGGTAGAACATAGAGGACTTGTTCTAACTCAACATATAAGCCTCTGCTGCAGATATGAATGACTTGACACCGGATAAGTATTCTTCACAAGTTCGATTGTCAAGATACATCCACTTTCGGTCCTCCATCTACAATAATACAAAAATAGAATATGTTAGAATTAACCATGCATCAAGATATATCCTAAGAGGAATGCAGATACTTTTTGAATGAAAAAAGATTGGATAATTCAAAATTCATCCTAATTTGATTTATAGCATTTAAAAGTGTAGTGACTGGCCAAGATAACTCCTTTGAAAAGTGTGGTCAAAACTGAAGAAAAAAAATAAATACTGACATGATCAGTGAACAAATAAACAAGAGTGATACAAATTGATGAACAAATAAACAAGGGTGAACAAACAAACAAATAAGTGTAGTGACTAAACTATGAATCAGGTTCAGCTTTGGTGATTGACAATAGATCAGTAACAAATTGATGCATGCATGATTCCTTAAGAGATGTTGGACTTATTGGCATATATAATAATCAGCCACAAGGAATCAGATTCAATTATGATGATCCGTAACAAGAAATTGATATGATTACTTACCATAAATGAACTTTTCTGAAAATGGAGAGAACAGAGGAGAAAGTCGATTAGCAAGCTAAGCTAAGGTACAGACTTGCGATTAGCGGCACGGCGTAGGAGCAAGCAAGCAAGGCAGGGCCGGCAAGCAAATCATGAGCGCAGCACAGCGAGCACAGCAATGCAAGCAAGGCGGGCACCAAGCACAGCAAGCAAGCATGGCGGGCACCCAGCACAGCAAGCAAGCCACGCAGCACAGCGAGCCGAACGGGGGGCCGCGCCTCGCGGTGGAGACGGGGAGGGAAGGAGGGAGCAAGACGGGGGGGGGGGGGGGGGGGGGGGTTGGGTTGTGCGGGGCGTGCCGATGCCAGCGCCGGCCGCCTCCTTCTTCCTCCGCGGGCGACTGTGCCGCGCCGCCGGCCCGCCGAGTTGAGGGCGGCCGGGAAGATCGCGGGGCGGCGCACCTGCCAGCCCGCCGTTGTGAGGGCGGCACGCTGTGCTCGGCAGCCGGAGCCAGCAGCCGGAGCGCGCAAGTGCCAGGGCTGGCGGGCGCGGCCGCCCGGCGAGGCTGGCTGCGTGGAGCTACTGGACCGCTCGGCAGCGCGGCAGCGCGCGGCCTCCCGGCCAAAGAGATGAGCTTGTGGGATAGAGATGAGCGTGAGAAGCTAATTGTGCGGTTGGAAGCAAATAATTGGTGATGGACGTATAACTATGTGTCACAGAACATAATGGCGACGGGTAACTAGTTACACGTCACTGTTGTGTTGCCTCATTAGTGACGCGCGTTGAAGTCACCCGTCACCAATAACTAATTAGTGACGTGTGTAAAAGTTGTCCATCACCAATATGTGCGCTCCAGGATAAGACAAATGGTACTCTTGTACATTGGTGATGTCTAATATTATTAGCCGTCACTAGTCTTATAATAGTGACGTGCAACATTTTCACGTCACTAATATGGGTGTCTCCTTTTACTGTTTCTGATGTAGTGACCGGCACTACACTGCTTGCACTACGCCCCACCTGCGCCTGCGGTGACCACGTGGAACTCCCACCATGCCTACCTCGGACCATTGCCTCCAAGCCCGACGCTCCTTTCTCTCGGTCGTGCCGCCTCCACTACTCCCGCTGAGCCGCTCCCAATGCCGGAGTCCACAATCGACTGCTTGGAGGATCCGCTGCCTCATGATTCAGATCGCTCGCCCCATGGACCGCTCGGAGAGTCCGCTCTTTGGCTTTGGCCATCGAGGTTTAGCTCCGAGGAGGCAGGGATCACAAGGAGCAGAGGGCCGCAGGGAGGAAGGATGGTGCCAGAAGAGGAACACGAGATGGAAAGAGATGAA
This sequence comes from Panicum virgatum, assembly GCF_016808335.1. Classification (NCBI taxonomy): domain Eukaryota; kingdom Viridiplantae; phylum Streptophyta; class Magnoliopsida; order Poales; family Poaceae; genus Panicum; species Panicum virgatum. The sequence continues at coordinate 16,073,318 of NC_053153.1, read as the reverse complement.
GTCAAATTGGGATGAGCTCGTTCGGTGTTTTTAGAGGAACCAGTCTGTACCGAATATTGAGCTAATATTCACTTATAGGGACAGCTTGGTTCCCACGTTCTTAAACCAAACAAAATATGTAGCCTCCCCATCCAAGTTGGTTTCCCAACCAAATACAACTTTATAGCCTATCTAAGTGCTCTACAAGTATGCGCCACTTGTCTTAACTAAGCATATAGGACATTATACTCTGTAGGCCCAATAATTTTCATTCGCTGAAAGGCCAAATATTATTGGTTACATAAGGGCAGTCTCAACCCTCCACCTCAGCTAGTGTTCATGATATTAACTAGCATGTCATGTAAGCAAAAATTTGATGTGGCAAGAAAATTAATGAGGAGAGAAGGGAAAACAGCAAGAAACCGAGTCACATGCAGAAAATGATTTCGGCTCCGTATCCAATGTGCAGCGCGTGTTGGGAAACCTCCGTTTCGGGCCCACCACCGGATTCCTCCGAGCTCGCGCGCTCAATCCTCACCATTGTGGCATTGTTGTGCCTCAGGATGCAAATGGGTCGTAATCAGATCAACCAGTGGCTGACCCAAGCTACCCATCAAAATTATTTCCGGATTTTGGTTTAGCCTGACCCATTACAACATTTACTCATGGGTCAACCCAAAACACCAAAATTCCAGCGGAGCGCCGCCGCTCCAGTGCAAGGTACCAGCCAGCCGGCGTTGTCGCCCGCCGGCCGGAGCTCGCGTCCACCCCAGCATGCCCTTTGAGCCCGCCGTAGCTCAGCAGCTGCTCCGCTGCCGGCCGGCCACCGTTGATCTGCGTATCTGCAGCTGGCCGCCATGGTCTGCACGGAGCTCGTCGCTGCTTGGCTGCCGCAGCAGCCTGCACTGACCTTGCTGCTCGCGCAGAGCTCATTGCTTCCGCTCGGCTGCATTCACGCGACTCCAATTCGTGCTGCTCTTGGTCCTAAGCGAGGAAGATCCAATTCGTGATTTCGGAGTTTGGCGTGCTGCGGCTGCTGGATTTTGTGAATTGCTCTGCTATTGCTTAATGGAGCAGATCAACGGAGAAGGAAGAAGACGTGCTTCTTGTTTTTTTTTTGCCGATTAGAAAGAAGAAGAGGGAAGAAATGAGGAGCTGTAAAAGTTTGCTTCACGCGCACCAAGAAATTAGGGACCCACCTCAGGAAACTATGGATTGGAGGATGAAGTTTCCAAAGGAAATATGTTGCTGACATGGCACATATACACTACCTATGGACACCATGGGTTGGGACTGCCCTAATCTACTAGGTCCATATCCCTTTACAAATTATAAAGAGGGATCCAATAAAAATATCGTTACGTAAGATCTACTTCTGTAAGATTATGTTTTCAACGTAACTAACAAGTGGCATGCGAAAATAGCATATCCTAATATTCAGAATTTTTTTACTTCAAAGTAACAGATGCAAATAGTTTGGTTTAGACAGGTTATTATAATTGTTTTATCCGTGCCATCAATATTTTTTTCTACTGTCATTTGCTATGGTGTATTTTTAAACATGACTAGAAGAGAGATGAATATCTTATACAGAAACATATCTTTTAGGTATTTAACGGAAAAGTAACTAAAATGTTTAATATTTATTTTGAAGTGAATATTTCTTTTTATTTTTATTGGCGATATGCGATTTTCCATTGATTGTTTTAGTTATCGTGTATAATAAATTATCTCCAGACTTTTAGAAAAGATTTAGGTGTTGTTCAATATATATTGCTAGGAGTAACCATAGATTCGCTTCCAAAATGTGCCGCACCAAAATATGAGCAAAGCCTATAAATCTTGGCACTCTATTGGTTGAAGGTCAAAAAATTAGCATGCCCATATTTTGGTATGCCTACATTTTCTCATACCAATATTTTGGTACCCAACCAAGTAGACCCTCGCCCTTTATTTTTTGTCTTTCAATTACCCATTGATATAGTCCCATATCAACTAATCATAATGCTTCCCATTGTCGCTAGTGATGATACTGTGCTTTTGTAATAGCAACACTGTACTCCTCGTAGGGTAATACTCAACCTGGTGAATGGGTTGAGATCATATTGTGGCTTCAACATGGTGTCGAGACAATGCCTTTGGATGCCTAGGCGGATGCCTCGAGCCTGAGGGGGACGCCATAGGCATCCTGGCAAGGCGATAGGGACACCATGGACCCCGAGCATGCATGGACGCCTAGTCGTCGCCCAGGCGACGCCTTAAGAACATCGGTAGATGGAGAACCTTTTGCTCTAAGCTGAAATGGAGACCACATAAGATACTGTTTAATAGTTGTGCTCTTAGTTACAGTTTGAATTTGTTGCTGAGATAGTCCTGGACTCCTGGTTACTGTTTGAATTTTTTTTGTTGGTTATGTAACAGAATACTTCAGCCAAAGTATAGCTTGGTTGTGCGTTCCAGGAAGAAAAATTATAGTTTTGTTTAGTAATTTCAAAATTGAAACAAAGAGACAAGCTACTAAACCTAGATGCTACAATGCAAACGCTTAAAGAAAGGAGGGTTCCTATTTATTGTATTCACAAAATTAACTGACCTAATTACAAAATTATCCAATCTGCCTTTTCTAGTTTTCACATGAGCCATCTATTCATCTCAAAAATAGAATTGTCTTCTGTTTTTGAATGGAGCCAGAACCAGGCGGACTCGGCCCTTCGGGGGGGGGGGGGGGGGGGGCGAGCCGCGCGGCCGCCCCGGGCCCCTAAAACGTAGGGGCCTCCAAATGAATGTACACAACATTGGTATTGTGGACTATATCAAAATGACAAGTAAGAAGTAGTAAGCTAATCTCACACTGATCAATCTGATTAATTGCCGATTCACATACCAGACTGTTGCTCCATCACGCGCGACTCCGACTCTTCGAGTCTTTGTATCGTCCTAGCTCTTCGACTACTCGTACTCAGGGGCGGAGCTCAGTAGAGGCGAAACTGGGCTCCGGCCCCTGCTTGCCCAAAGGAATTTTTCTAATGTCCCATTAACGCATAGCCTCTGGTGTATTATTGTCCATTCAAAGTCCACAGCTAGTAGCCACGTGCTGCAATTTGGCCCCCCCTTGCTCTTGGGTCACGTTCCGCCACTGCTCGTACTGATCAGATTCCAATCTCACATGCGTCATGCAATTCGCCTCTAACGCCGACTGACTTTTGCCGACAAACTCGATATCTGTTTGCATTACCAAGAAGCATGGGCTGCTAGCAACCGGCCAGGACTACGCTAGAGCCTAATGTGAATTGTGATGTAAATTGTGAAATCGTAAGTCGATCTTATACTAGCACCTTAACCCCTTCATTGATCTTCCGTCTTCAAAGTCAAAAATTAATCTATATGTTGTATGCATATGCCCTATATCTCTAGAATGATAGTTTGCCTCTTTGAAATCTTCACAGATCATACCGGAGTCAGAACCATCATCTATCAGAATTCAGTAGCATTCGCTAGGGCAATACTAGAAATTATTGGATCATATCAACATTAATGCCATCATCGATGATTTTGCATCGAAAATGCTAGGTGAAATTTCAAGGTAATTAATATTTATAAATTGTTTTATATAAAATATGGCATTATTAGGCTAGTGTTATTGTTAGTTCACAAGTATTGTTTTGGGTTGGGCCCTCTTCTTAGTTCTGTCCCGGGCCTCCAAAACCACAGGACCGGGCCTGGACCCAGGGTACCATGCATCTTGACATCACCAGAGCCAGTTAACTGAGCAGTTGTACACACCCAATTATGCGAATTATGAACCGCATAAACTTATTAATTCCTTGTGTAATTACTGCATTGCCTCGGAACCAATATAGTGTTTGTTGTACAAGTTGCTACACGAATTCCATCATCTGTTTCTTGTAGGGCAATAATTTGTAACAATGACCCTGTATTCTCTTGTGAGCAATAATGATCCTGGACCCCTTCAACTGTTGCGTTTGATATGTTACAGCTATTTTCCTTTTTTTCATAGGGTGGTGATGCCAAATCGCATGGCCCAGCCCAGTTAATTTGTTAGGTTTGGTGGCCCAGCCCAGTTATAGAACTGATGGTTATTTCTAAAATGTTAAGATGCACATGGCACGGTTCCTCCTGGTTCAGGTTTATAGAATGCTGAATACAGAACACGGACACGAGGTCCGTGCACCTCGACTCGCACACACTCGTCCTCCTTGCTTTCAGAGGAAAAAAAGTCCACGCTCCTCTCGCCACGCCTCACCGGCAAGCAGCCCACTCCTCCTGGGGTGGCTCGCGCGCCATCATCATGGTCATGGATGCCGGGTCCCCATCCCCGCCGCCGCCGCTGCGGATCGTGATCTTCCCGTGGCTCGGGTTCGGCCACCTGCTCCCCTACCTGGAGCTCACCGAGCGCCTGGCGTCGCGGGGCCACCGCGTGTCCTTCATCTCCACGCCGGGCACCGTTGCCCGCCTCCCGCTGCTGCGCCCCGCCGCGGCGCCGCGCGTCGAGGGGCTCCCCGACGGCGCCGAATCCACCAACAGCATCCCCATGGACAAGCTCGGGCTCCTCTTCGAGGCCTTCGACGGCCTCGCCGCGCCCTTCGCCGAGTTTCTGGCCGCGGCGTGCGCTGACCGAGAAAGGAGGCCCGACTGGGTGATCGTCGACTGCTTACAGCACTGGGCCGCCGCCGCCGCGCTGGAGCACAAGGTTCGCACTTGCACACTGTTGCTAGCCAACGTTGTCTTGCAACTTTGCTTTCGCCTCCACATCTCGATCTCAGATCTCAGATTCTCCTAGGTGCCATGTGCCATGTTTCTCCCGAGCGCCGCGTATATTGTTAGTTCCAGAAACCCGGCCGCCGTCGTGCCGCCGAACATTCTGTCGGAGCGGAACAAACGACACCGTTCCAACCATGGCGGCACGTCCATCACCCGGCGCTTCGAGTGGACTCTGGAGAGGTGCACGTTCGCGGTCATCCGGAGCTTCGTCGAGTGGGAGCCCGACTTGTTCCCGCAGGTGGCGCCGCTCCTGCGCAAGCCGGTCGTGCCGCTCGGCCTCCTGCCGCCGTCTCCCGACGGCGGCCGCGCGGACGGCGAGCACGCCGCCGTGCGCTGGTTGGACGCGCACCCGCCGGGCTCGGTTGTGTACGTCGCGCTGGGGAGCGATGTGCGGCTGGGCCTGGAGCTGGTGCGCGAGCTGGCTCTCGGGCTGGAGCTCGCCGGGGCGCGCTTCCTCTGGGCTCTGAGCTAGGAACCCCGGCGGCGTCCCCGACGCCGACCTTCTTCCCCCCGGTTTCCAGGAGCGCACCCGTGGCCGTGGGCTCGTCGCCACGGGGTGGGTTCCCCAGGTCAGCGTGCTGGCGCACGGCGCCGTGGGTGGGTTCCTGACGCACTGCGGGCAGCACTCGCTCACCGAGGGGCTTCTGTTCGGGCGTCCTCTCATCATGCTGCCGATCAGGGGGGATCAAGGGCCCAACGCACGCCTCATGGAGGGGAAGAAGGTGGGATTGCAGGTGGCAAGGGACGAGAACAACGGGTCGTTCGACCGCCATGGCGTCGCGAGCACGGTCCGTGCCGTCATGCTGGAGGAAGAAACCAGAGGGATCTTCCTGGCGAATTCCCTGAAGCAGCAAGCGATTGTAGCCGACAAGGAACTCCATGAGAGGTACATCGATCAATTTGTCGAGCAACTTAGATCGTACAAGGCTGGTGGCAACTCCAGCTCTGCTGTCTCACCACCAGAGGCTGAGGCTTAGTTTGACGAAAGTCGTCTGTCAAATAGTAAGGAATGTGTCAGTGTGCTACTCCATTAGTGTGCTGGTTGTAATAATGGACTTTATTTTTTGGTACAAAATAAGTGTGACTCCTCCTTCAACCCGGACGATGTACTCTAGTTATGAAGGGTGCACTCCTTCGATAGGGACGATACACAGAGTCGTCTAGCATATTCATCGGACTCTTCAGTGAGTATTCATCGGACTCTTCAGTGAATATGCTAGACAACTCTGTGTATTCTGAATAAGTGGGCTACATGTATGTGCTACTTGTCTTAACTAAACCTATAGAACATTATGACCAATAATTTTCATTGGCTTAAAGGCCCATTATTATTTGTTACATATTCTACTAGATCGCTTTACAAATTATTAAAAAAATGATCCAGGTGGAAATAAGATTACGTAAGTAATACTTCTGTAAGACTAATTTTCTATTTTTTTAATGTAACTAGCAAGATGGCCTATGCAAATAGCGTGGGTGTCATAATTTTTAGGCTTTAAAGTAATAGATGCAAATAGTTTTGTTTAGACGGTTATTATAATTTTTTTATCCGTGCCATCTATATTTTTCCTATTGTCATTTTCTATGGTGTATTTTTTTCAACATGAATTAGAAGAGAAATGAATATCTTATGTAGAATCATATCTTTTAGGTATTTACTGAAAGTAACTAAAATATTTAATATTTTTTGTGTGAATATTTTCTTTTTATTTTTTATTGGTGATATGCGATTTTTTCTTGAGTTTTTTAGTTACAGTTCATAATAAATTATTTCTGAGCTTTAGAAAAATATTTAGGTGTGTTGTTCAATATATATTGCTGGAAGTAATAATAGATTCGCTTCCAAAATGTGTCATACCAAAATATTAGCAAAGCCTATAAATCTTGGCACTCGTTTGGTTGGAAGTAGAAAAAAATAGTCCACCTAATCAGGTGATTCTATACGTACCAATGGTTTATAAAAAATTAGGATGCCCACATTTTCTCATGCCAATATTTTGGTATCCAACCAAGCAGACCATCATCCTTTATTTTTTGTGTCCCTCGATTACCCATTGATATTGCCCCATATCAACTAATCATAATGCTTCTCAATGTCGCTAGTGATGATACCATACTTTTGTAATAGCAACAGTGTAGTCCGCGTAGGGTAATACTGAACCCGGTGAATGAATTAGTTGAGATCATATTGTGGCTTTGAACATGGTTGAACGATGCTGGTATCATTGCAGTTCCTCTATTTTCATACCATTGTTACTGTTGCGCTTTTCAAATCTAGAGACACTTATTGGCTCATCACTTTCTAGATTGAACTCGCTTTTTAGTAATAATGTGATTCTTTTTTTCCATCTTCTGATTGTACAGTTGTTCTCCATATGCTGCTATCCGGCTGAACTTATTTTTACTAACAAATACTATTTTTCTGCATGGTAGTAATTACTCGACCATTTTAGGATCTTATATCCATGTGTCTTTTTTCCGTCTATTTCCTTTGATTATAGTTCTATGCAAGATGCTGCTATTAAGTTTTGCTTCTCTATAGCCGCCATAATAATGCAGTCATGCCTTCAAATGTTATTTCACAATACATATTGTCTAAGTTGGAAATTGTTTTCCTCCATTGCGCATCCACAACGCAGTGAACAAGCTAAAGTGCAGGGCAAACGACCCAAACAGACTCCAGTGTTAAAATTGATTTAATTTTTTAATTTAAAGATAAGGCAGTCAACAAATTTTCACCATATTTAAGCTTCAATGTGAAAAATTTATATGCCCTTTAGGTGTGCCTCCAGGATAGTGAAAGCCTATAATTAATTCTTCTTTATCATAGGAAGCATAAACATCTATCCATATTATCAGCTAGTTTATAAGTTACGCACCGGTAAGCACAACGTGTGGTACCTTCCATCCGCGCTGCTAGCATTTGATTCACGTATGCTATGATAAAAATTGCTAGATGTATTCAGCAAGTGCTTTCTTTTTTTCTTTGTGTTTTGGTGCACCAGCAAGATGATGTGACCGACTTAAAATGTTTTAACATGATGCTTGAATCTTGATCACATGGTTAAAAACATTCTATGGATGGACAACCATATTTTTAGTTAACGTGGGAACTTGGAAATCCAGGTTGAGCAAGACACCTATTAATTTGGAAAGGAAAGAATATTATTTAAATTCTGAATTTGCATTTGTATTTGTTAGTCGTGTATAGGCTATTTGAGTAAGTATAGATCGTTAGATCTTAACACAATCCAACGATGTATGCTCTTTTTTTTCCGATTAACGTGGTAATTTCTAGACTTCTTGGTGAGCATGGTCGCTCCTTTTAACACTGTAGATCATACACTATTTTTTTTATTAATTCTTTTATTTTGAAATTAGCTATTTACTAACAGTTGGGTTAAATCCTAATCATTTTATTTTCTAATTTTGAATTTAACTATCCACTAATCGCATTCGGTATGGACTCTTTGGTCATGTCCTAATTTTTCTTAATCTTTTAGTTCCAAAAATAGCTACGCAATATCCTGTATTTTTGTACGGAATATATGTCAAAAAATATGAATTGTAAAAACTTTTTTTGTGCGATGTGCTAGTAGCCAGAACCAAATGTAAGTATGGTCTCTCTCTTCCCCAAATTCTTAGTAATAATAAATAAATTTGAGTTAGGAATCATTAACATGTTACTGTGATTTGATTCAGAGTTATTCAAGTTTCATAGAATTTGTTTTGTTTGGAGTTTATTTGTTTGATCTAAATTGGATGGAATTTAAATTGAAGTGTGGCCTTCAATTGAAATTCAAAAGCTAATTCTCTAACTACACCAGACCCGCTAACAGCTCTAACTAATCCAAACCCGCTAACCCGGCCTGCTACCTAGCTTCTAGCCCAGCCCAAACCCCGAACACACCAGCCGGCCCGCCTGCTCTCGAAGCCCAGCAGCCGATCGGCTGTGTGTGCACCGCAAGCATTGACCCCTGTTCAATTCTTTGCAGATGCAGTCACGCAGAAAGCGTTGAAGGAATATATTGCCTCTCATCATTATTGGATCACGACACCAAGCAAGCAATCAGGAAGCTAACGGCTTGATAATTGAGCATCATAATAATTCAACGTTGATGCTAGACAAACCGCGGCCGTATCTGTCTCATCCCTTCTCTCTGTTTTATTTGTTATGTAAGAAGATGGCACGGCATACCTGAAGATCAGGCTGGTCACATTTTCTGTAAAAAAAAGATTTAAGTTGAAGAGGGAGGTATGCAAAAAGCGCATGCCGATCAATAAAGACACCATCTTTGTTACGTGTGTGTGTGTGTGTGTGTACTTCATATAACAAGATGGAACTTAACCACAACAACAATACATGCATGCAGTTCCTAAACCTAAAAGAACGAAAAAAAACACACACTAAAATACATGAAGACGCCTTAACTGAGATGATGGTTGATGGCACAGGCTTTCAGGGCAGTAAACTCGATCAACAACATTAATAATATGATGAGCTGAGCAGAGAAGCGTATCCATCATCCTTTGCAGTTAATACCGGCCGGACGCTTGCGATGTGCCTTCCTTAGCAACTGTTCTTGCAATTCTCCATCGCCCTCGGCGCTGAAGAAATTAACAGCCCAGACACAAAAAGAACATGTGAGTGAAGAACATGTCAGTGTCAGGTAGAATAACATGGCAGTGTTTTGTGAGCCAGAGACTGACCGAGACCGACGGCTTCCAATCCTTTCACGATCCGGAGGCGCTTGCACGACTCCACGAACATCCTGCAGTTTCCCAGAAGAGACTTGGATGCTAAGAACATTCGGGTTGTGTCGGTGATCAGTCAGAGAAATAAAGAGGCGGCGGCGGCGCTTACTCCCAGGGCACGTCGCCGACGAGCATCCAGTCGCCGTCCTTGTCCTCGTAGGTGGGCACGTACTCGGAGCCGCTGAGCAGGTCCGCCAGCTTGGTCTCGTTCATGCCCTTCATCCCCTGCGACCCGCCGCAGCTGCCTGGAGAAAAGCACGACATGCATCATCTCTAGATCATGAGGGCAGAAATGCAGAGAATCGAAGAAAGCACAACTGGCGGAGGGTTGCATGTGCAAATCATGGATCAAGTTGCTAACTACTGCAGTTGAACTCTAACGTATCTGTCCGGTTCTTGATTAAGCAACTGACAAATCGTACAGCGTGTATAGTCAGCCGTATCCCGTCGTACAGCTGGATTGGAAATACGTACACGCCGACACCGTACGTATACGTCCCCGTGGTGGGACTGGGACAGTGCCAGCCATGACAGACAGCTAAGGACCAAGCAACCACCGTACAAGCTTCAGGCAGCAGGTACGCATGGCTGTTATCAGTAGGGTCCGTACGGATGGGAGGTATGTGCAGTACGTACCGATGGTGAAGGAGCTGAACATCTTCTCGAGCGCCTTGGACAGCTCCTGGTAGCTCCCGTACGTCCTCAGGTCCACCTTGCGCAGGTACGGCGCGCCATCCATGCTCACCTTCACGAACGCCGGCGCCGCGCAGCCGCCGGACTTGCCGTCGTCCTTGCCGCCGCCGCCTTTCATCACGGAGAGGATGTTCTTGCGCGACGACCGGACGGGCGGCCACCCCACCGCATGCGCCCAGGGTTTAACTTTTCGGCGGAATTTCGCCGAAATTTCGGTTTTTTTCCGTTTTTCTAGTTACCGGGATCCGAAATTTCGGTATTTTTTGATATATTTCATTTCAAAATTCAACAAATTTCGTCCAAAATTCACCGAAATCCACCGAAATTTACCGAAATTTCGGAACGAAATTTCGTTTCCGCTAAACACCGGGATTTCATCGGAAAACAAAATGGTTAACCCTGCATGCGCCCTGCAAACGCCATCAGACGGGACGCCGTACGTTCAGATCACAGAAGCGTTCATGATTAATGTAATGCATGATCGAGTCGTGAAAAACAAAAAAACATTTTGCAGGAAATGAATGGAAGACTCTTTTAATTCTTTTTTTAATTAAAAAAATCGTGTCGGCAGCATTGCAAGCTAGCTGGGCCCGGTCCGTGCCCTGCCCCCACATGTTGCCCGCCTGTCTTATTCTCCGCGCTGTTCCTGCTGTTCATCCATCACGCCTTCACTGTTGCACTGTATGATGGGTGTATGAGTGTGTCCAGTCTAGAACTCTGGATGTCAAAAGATCCAAATCACCCGAAACACACAGACCCAAAACCAAAAGGTGACCTTTTTGCGTGGAATGCATAAATTTTATAGCTATATGAATTCATACATATTTCTATATGTTAAAGACCCACCTCTCTTCAGCACGTCATTGGTCCACGACATCAAAAATTATATGGTCCATGCGATATCCATCTGACGGTCCCCGCAGCTTCTTCCGCACCGGTTGTCCCCCTTCGTCTGCTCAAACCTTCTCGCGTTATCCTTTCTTGCTTTCTCCCCTCTCCCTCCTTCCGTCCTCTCCCTCCCACTTCCTCCTCCAACGAGCTCCTCCCACCACACCTTCAGCCTCCTCGTCCTCTGCTGCAGGTGCTCTTCCTTGGCCAGCTCCGCACGTCCCGGTGTCCAGGGACGGCGACCCCCTCTTCTTTCCCTCGATCTGGTATGTTTAGTTCCTTCCCGTTCTTCAGTTTTACCCGTCATTCAATCTGTCTCAGATCTAGCTTGCTCCATTGAGTTCTCCGTCAGGCACTTTGGTTTCGCTTATGGTTGTCCGTCTTGATTCCTTCCTGTGCTGAAACTTTTTAGCTTCTGCAGAAGTGCGCAGCCCAATCTTTGATATTATATAGTTACAGATCTATACAAACATGATTTAGTATTATCTAGGTGCCGCATTAGGTTCCCCGCTGCTGCTCCAATTAATTTTCTTGGTGCCGCATTAGGTACTCCACTGCAGCCTAAAGCTTCCAAAAAAAAAAACACTGCTTCTCGTCCCTTCAAGTGTCAGGCTGTCAGCTACAAACCTACTGATGGCATATTGCCAAATGATCACCATTTCCTCATTTTAATTCCTAATTGTATGCTATTTTTTATTTCAACTCTCACTACTACACAGTTCGAAATCACCTTTTTCCAATGAAAAGCTACAACTGATTTGGTCACACCTTCAACACCGACTTCAGTATTCCTGGTAACATATTAACTACATTCTTGCTCTCTTCCTGACATTTCCAAGTTCACCACCATTTTTCCATCTTAATTACTAATTGTGTGCTACTTTTTATTTCTGCTCATTGCTACACAGTGGAAAATCACCTGTTGTTGGAATGAAAAGCTGCAACTGAATTGGTCACACCTTCCACCTCGACTTCAGTATTCCTGGTAATATACTATTTACACTCTTACCTTCCTAATACTTCATGTTGCGTTCTTTACTTTTCCAAACCCCATGGCTTCAAATATAACTGTCGACGCCACTACAGACTGTTGTAGATTTACACCTTCCTAGATTCACTGCTAATAATTAAAAGAAGAAAACTGTCATAGACCCTGCACTTATATGTGCACCATGACTACATAAAAACTTAAATCGGATTGGCAATAACAATAGGCATGCTGTCTCCTATTAATAGAATTCAAGGGAATATCTCACTAAAATTATTATGACATATAATATACTATTATTTTCTTACCTATGCCTTTCACATTGGAAACCCTGTGCCCATTGAGACTTGGTACTCCTTTTTCTTTCCCTTTGCTTACTCCGAACGCACCTCCTAAATTTGCATGTCTCCAATTACTACTACTTAATTTAATTTCCTCTTCTAATTCCTTTTCTCTAATGCACATTTGTAACTTCTAATTTTCCCTTTTTACTTTGGTTATATTTGTCTTTTTTTTCCTTTTTTCTATACCTTTTGTATTACAGCTCCACAAAGGAGAAGTGGAACATCTGCCACTGTTACAAGAACACCATGTTTGTAAACGGACCATCTCCAATTGCACTCCTCAATGCTGCAGTTTCCGAATGCCGTTTACAATAAGCATCTCTTATCACTGAGATTGCAGATGACTCGACAGTATTATGTGATGTCGGACTGGAACTGCCGCAGTTGGAGCTCATATAGCACCACGCCGTGAACTTTTTTTTCTAGGAGGCTGCATATTCAGATCCTACCAAACGCATGTATCTATGTATATACCTACGTAGGTACTATGTATATGTACCAATGACTCACTTTCCGTAGTACTAAATCTTTTCGTAGCTTACTTTTATTGCTCACGAAGTATATACATACACCTTAAAAGACTTATTTTTTAGAAAAAAACACTATCTTATATAACAAAAAAAAAGCAAGGACGCGCGCAAGCGCGCGTAAAGTACTCGTAGAAATTTCTATAGATGAAAGTTCGTTCCCACGGCGCACAGGGAAGCTGTCCACGTCATCCCAAATTTGTACCAGCGTCCGATCTCATTTCGACGGCTTTGATGTCTTCTCGGTTGTCCGGCTAACTTTCCAACCGTTCACATTCTATGCCTGCTCAACACTGTATTTCCTAGCGTTCACACCGCGTCTGGTGAGCTTTTTTTTCTCAATGTTTCTCCCCACGCGTTAGAAATTGAATGCTCACGGAAAAATATCTCCTCTAGAGACATCGTGGCCTCTCTCGGCAGCGTTTGCTCCTCCTCTCCGGCCACAGGCCCAGTGCCGCCCTGTCCGCGGCGCACCCGCCACCGCCGCCGCCCCCAAGCACGGCCTCCACCGGCCGCCGGCGCGCGTGCCGGTCCTGTCCGCGGCCCAGCCGCCGCCGCCGCCGCCGCTGCGCCTGCAAGCGCGCGGGCACAGCAGCCCCGCTGCTGCCGCCTCGGCGTCCGGCGCGGACGCGGCCTCGGCCGCCAGAACGGTGCGGCCCCCGACACGGCCTCGGCCGCCGTAGCGGCGCGGCCGCTGGCCCGGCCCGGCCACCGGCTCGTGGGGCGCAGCCGCCGCCTCCGCCGCCGCCTCCGCCGCCGCCCCGGCCGTGGGCGCACGGACACCGCCGAGGCGGCCCTAAAGGACGCGGTTGCGTAGACGACGTCGCTGGCTCCAGGCCGCGAGCGTGCGTGTAGGCTCCGTCATGAGCCCGACTGCGCCTCCTCCCACCGCCTTTCCATCCGACGTCGGCAAGCTGGTTGCGGCGGGCCCGCTTTTGCTGGCCTACAGCGGCGAATCGGCCACCCGATCTGGGCGTCGATGATGCCGCTGCCTCTGCTCCCCTCTTCCTGGTGCAGGGCGAAGACGCAATGGTGGTGGCGAACGTGCGGTTTATGGGACTCGCGGCGGTGCCCTTCTCCGTGGCCTCGCCCTCCTGCGCGGGCGCAGCCTCTGCTCTGCGACACCCGGACAACCAGTTCTGCAGCTCGTCAGCGCGCTCTAACGCGTGCTCAGCAACTTCCGTGTACGCCTCCCGACCTCCACGACGCGCTCCACGGCTTCGCAGGGCGTGACGGAGCCTCTGCTCGAATCCTCATTCGACGTCGTGCTCTGGGGCAAGGGGCTCCCGGAGTCCGTGCTCGCCGCCGCTGGTAAGACAGTCCTCCATGTCTATCCCAGTCTGTTCTACGGCTCCCTCTATTCCTCCATCCTGCTCGCCTCCTTCCTGTCCTTCCTCTCCCTGACCCTTCTCCGTCTTCATTGACCGCGGTGGCGGCGGCGGCGGCGGCCGGCTCCTATTCGTACACCGTCGTCGATCTACACCGCCGCGGCGTGTACTCGGATTTCGCGACCTTGCCGACCCTTATGCTGCCCCCTTGGACTCTGATCAGCATCTCATTCACGGATAGGAATTTGGAAGGGGAAAGAGAGGTAAATTTCTAAGCCTATATTTTTTTCCCTTGATCATGCCCGCCTATTTATTGCATATTGTGAATGGAAGAGCAGCCAATCTAATTCTTTGCTTGATCAATGTATGCCATTCCTTTGTCTTATTTCCGGTTGAACATCAAATTTTTTATTGCATTAGCATATGGAATATATTCTAAAGGAGTTGCACATCATATGTTCGATGCCTATGTCAGATGTTTAGGCACTGCTGTCATTTTTAAAACCTGCATTTCATCAGCAAAGCTACCTCGAGGCTTTCCAGGAAACATGTTTGATCTTTATTTCCGTTTTGCAAATCTATACTTGAATGTCCTGAGAATTATTTACTTGCCCAAATGCCTCCTTTCGCTTTCATTTCTAAATTAAAACAGCAACATTTCTATGCCCAAATATTTCTATGCTGTGCTTACTTTTTAAAGCTGCTCAAAATCAGAGATTAAAATTGATTCTTTTTGCATCTATAACTGCAGATTAAGGAAATGCTTTTTACTGTAAAATGGGGCAAGGATATTATATTGTGCATTCTCATATTTTGTTTCTTTATGCTAGGATAGATATATGTCCATTTAACTTCACAGTGCTCAGTGAAATTATTATGGAGTGACTAAGACTACAATACAAGCAAGCTCACCAATGACCAAACTGCGAAGGTATAGTCGTCTCTTCTATTTGCCTTCACGCACCTCATGTCTTTGATGAAAAGCAGATGTAATACAAGCCACCTTTGAGATTCAATTATAGTTAGTTTATTCGCTGACAATTGACATAATTCAGTTCTATACACATTGATGATAGGCATTCTAATTAATCTGAGCAAGATCTCACTGTTGGATCTGCGGAAAAAAAACACAAGTTTCTCCTCTAATAAAGGGTGTGCCTGGACAAGTCAACAAGAATAATCAAGCAGCTTAAGGTATTCTAAGAGGTAAGGGTCATCTTGGCCTGTCCCTTTCCTTTAGGAGGTCCCTGTACTACTGCACTAAACAAAGATTGGATATGGTTGCCCTTTTCAATTTAGAAATCAATGTACGGTTCGTTCTTCACTGGATTCATACAACTGCATCGGCCCATGCTTGAAGATCTAACTTCATTTGATTGCTGCGCATTTTCTCTGTTAGTACTCCACCTCTATTATGCTTCCTCATATACTCTTGTGTCTCTATTGATCTAATGAAATGCTGCAGATTCATGTATTGGTTGATTCGCCTTTCATGGGAAAGTTTAACTTTTGGTATATATTGTCATGTCTAAACTTTATTGGTCTGTTTTTCTTATTATGCATGTTCTGCCATGTAAAAGCAAATTTGATTTGTTTACAGCTTTACTGCGATTGGACTATGAAGCTTATTATGGTTGGCTGGCTTTTGTTTTGCATATTGCTAGCATCATATTTACATGACTAGCTATTGAGAATAACTCTTGCAGGCCATTGAAATCAGATTTCCTTATCAGTTTGATGGGGTGTCATCGGGTCCAGATGATTTAGTAATTGTCATAGGTAAATAGCATCTTTACCTTTCCCTAATAATTATTCAATAATGATCTGCTTTTACCTTCTGTTTGTCCTATAGTGCATCATTTATGATACTTCACAGTCACAATTTGCCATTCAGATTTTATTTGTTTCTTTCTTTGATATCAATTATTTGTTTCTAATTTAATGTATTCTTTGTCCAGTTTATCATTCTGTGCTCATCAATTGATTCCTTTGTCCAATTTATCCTGAACGGTTTGATTTTGGATCTAACATTCGTGCTTTTGTGTGCTATGTTGTTCCAGCGATTTGCTCCTGCTGCATCCACATTTAATAGCGCGCTCTATATAACTGGTGGGTCAACATGTACTTACAGTAAACTCTCTAACCAATATTTCAATGTTGCAATTGTGGTTTAGATGTCATTTTTTACTCGCCTATTGAACAAAATTGTTGCAATACACAGATCAGCAGAAAGGTATGATCCAAGGGAAGGTTTCTGGGCGCTGCTTCCAAGTATGAGCGTGAGAAGAGGATCCCACACCCACTCGGTAGCTGTCTTGGGGGATGCCCCGTAAGACTCAGTCTCTTGCCTAGGTGCAATATAATTCCTTTTAAGTTTAAGCATTGGAGGTGACCTCACTGCTGCTTGCCTCATTACAGGTATGCTGTGGGAGGGTATGATGGAAGCAACATGATATCTAACGTAGAGATTTTTGACCTGTGCACTAATTCATGGAGAATATGCAGCCCATTACAGGTTACAATGGACGATAATTTGTTCTACATTGGCGGGCACAGATACATCATGCCAGCGACTGCATTTCAACCGTCCATGATCCAAGTATGAACACAGGGAAAACTGTTCTCATGCCGGCATTTTCCAAACTACTTAATGCATCTATGTAACATGGCCAGTTCCACCTAAATACAATGTCTGTTAAGTTAGTGAACCCTCCTATTCTCCTACAGCTCCTTAGCTATCCCAATTGGAGATTTAAATTGTAATATAACAACTGCTCCTGTCAAATACTTCTATATGTATCATCTGCAGTAGTTTATCCATAAACTATTTATCACTCTGTTGCTCTTTAGTACAAATATATGTATTTTCTTTATCAGGCACATATTATTAAACAACATGAACCACCGACCTCTGAAAAATCACTATATCAAGAAAATTATACGCATTACACAGACTCACGCGCGAAGGCGCGCGTCATTCACTAGTCTAGAAGTGATGGAGGAGGGCGGCGGACGTACTTGGGCGCGCGAGGCTTCTCGGGGTCCGGCTGCGCGTCGGCGGCGGTGAGCACGCTGCTCTGGCTCGGCGACCTCTTCATATTGTTACCTCCGCCGGTGGCGGCGGACGCTGCCGGCGACGCGGCGGCGACGACATCGGCCGCCGCTGCCTCCTCCTCGGCCTCATCGTCCTCCTCTGCTTCCTTGTCGACACGCGCATGGGCGGAGCTAGGGGTATGCCCCTGTATTCCTTGGCATACCCAAGATTTGGAAGAAAATACTAGTAAAGATATATAGATGCATCTCCAAGAGTCTTTCTAAAACACACTATCTAAATTATCATTTGAAGAGTCTTCTACATCAAAGTTGTTTTCTATATGTTTTCACTCTCCAACAGCTTTTATATATCTTGTGTACACTCTAGAAAGCCATTTTCGTTATCTATCTTTAGTTAGCAAGAAATACAGAACAAGGGATGGCTACATTTGGATAGCCACTTAGAGAAACTGTTGTAGGGTATTTTTCCATCAAAATCTCTATTCCTAGCAATGAGAAGAAAGATATAGAGAGTCTTTTGGAGTTGCTCTTATACTGTCAAATATGGTTCATTGGCTCAATACACCAAAGCTCACGAACCAAGCCTAGAAATGCAGAAACTTACGTCCCTCATGTGATCTCAACGCTGTGGAGTACCACTCGTGTCCTGCTATGCGAGTCGCGTCCAGTCGGTGCTCGACGGGACGGTGGCTCTCCTTTCGGATGCTCCCCCACTCTGGTGATCGGCAATCGGAGACCTGACGGCCTCGCGACCTCATGTCCTCGCCCACATGGGCCATGGCTTGCGTCCTCTCCTACTAGCGCGAGTTGTGAAAAATAGAAGGTGCATACCACCAGCCCACCGGGCACCGGCGGCCAAGACAACGACGTCCAAGGCCCTCCTCTGACCGGTGGCCCTCTCGGACCACTGTTCTGTAATATTGTTTAATTATTCATGTTTAGAACTTAAATTTTGGTTACTATTATGGATTTGTTATGATCATTATAATTTATCGTCCATTATATTGTATATTTGCTTTGAAACTTGGCATACTCAGCCTCAAATTTCTGGCTCCGCCACTGGACACGCGCCGCGGCCGACGACGCCGGCTGCTCCAGCTTCAGCTTGAGGTCGATGGTCTCCTCGAAGCCCCGCTTCCTCGCGGCCGCGGCGTCGCTCCCGCCGCCGGGCAGGCCGAGCCGGAGCTCGGTCTCCTCGAACCCGAGGCCCGCCATGGATCAATTCCCCCCGGCGCCGCCGCTCCAATGCGCACAGCGGAGGCTGCGGAAAGGCTTTTGGCCTGTGGGCGCACGCGCAGAGGCAGAGAGCAGCACACGGCTGGCCGGCGAGATGCAAGGAGAGCGAAGCGAAGGGGAGCGAGATGATAATGGCAGGTGGGTGAAAGCAGCTCGGTTCCCTCTTTCCGGAGCGGCGGCGTATATAATACCATGGCTACAATGGTGTCATACATGATGATGCGAAAATGCCGACCCTTTGCGCCCAAACTTTGGACAATCTATCTATTATATTATTAAAAAAGTGTTAAAAGAAGTCACCGCATTCACCGAGAGAGTCTAAAAATTCCCACATTAATCTAAAAAACATAAAAATTTGCACCGTTGGATTTTATGAAGATCCAACGGTCTATATTATTCACGGTCTGTATTATTCTAAGAATTCATTTCGTATTAAAAAATTCATATCACACAAAAAATCCACATTGGATTAGAACTCTATCATGCTTGGTATACGGCTAGGATTAAAAAAGTAAGGAAAGGTCACATCATAAACACATACTAGGACTCTATCATGCATGCTTGGTTTATGGCAAGACATATATTCTTTATTCTTTTAATATTCTCATAAATATATCTGTTTCTATCATGTATATTCTCACGTTCAATCAAAGCTTTGGCTCAGGTCCAAGACCGACTCTGTCACGTAAGTTCGGCGAGAGAGGCTAGAAATTCTCACATTAATCTAAAAAGGAAAAAGATTTGTACCGTTGAATTTTATGAAGATCCAACGGTCTATATTATTCACGGTCTATATTATTCTAAGTATTCATATCGCATTAAAAAATTCATATCACACAAAAAAATCCACATTGGATTAGAACTCTATCATGCTTGGTATACGGCTAGGATTAAAAAAATAAGGAAAGATCACATCATAAACACGTACTAGGACTCTATCATGCTTAGAATTAGACTTTATTACTTTTTCTAATGTGAAAGGACTCGGACTCCATCTTTCCATAGTCATGTCTCCGGTCAGGTTTAAAGAAAAAAAAAGAAAGTTGACATTATAAAACATTTACGATCCATTCCTAATTAGGCGCAAATAAAAGAGGAAATATTAAAAAAGGACATTCCTGTTTTTTTAGCAAATAAAGGTCATGTCGATCCGTTCTGATCCCTGACCAACGTTGGACATAAATATGCTCACCCTCATCAATAAATAATTGTTTACTCTATAACTATATTCATTATTTTATTATTTTATACGAAATTATATACAACCAAAGTTGTTTCAGCCGCAGCTGGAGCTTTGCCTAACTAGCTCTAAGTCGATAGCCTACGAATCTACGATACATAACAAATTATTGAAATCAGTCGCTGCAGTTGTTCCTCTTTGCTCAGAAAAAATAGCAAGCTCTGAGGCACAATCTAAACTCAGCAACTGAATTGAACTAAATAGGGAACTTCTCCATTAGGTGCATCAGACGTGAAACACACTAATCGATTCTAAATGTAAGGAGGAAAAAATTGAAGATGGAGAAATTAGCCGAAATAGCTTGAGAAAATGAAGTCAAAGAAAAGAGTTAGAAACAACAGCAGAAGTATCCATGGAACTATAAATCGATGAGAGATCAAAAGTCTAAAGTGGTCCAATTTATGCAGTCAATCAAATAGGCTAAAAATAAATAAGAAATGTACAGTAACCAAAGTGAAAAAATAGCCCTAAGTCGATAGCCTACGAATCTGCGATACATAACAAATTATTCAAATCAGTGCCGTTGTTCCTCTTTGCTCAGAAAAAATAGCAAGCTCTGAGGCACAATCTAAACTCAGCAACTGAGTTGAACTAAATAGGGAACTCCATTAGGTGCATTGAACGTGAAACACACTAATCGATTTTAAATATATGGAGGAAAAAATTGAAGATGGAGAAATCAGACGAAATAGCTCGAGAAAATGAAGTCAAAGAAAAGAGTTAGAAACAACAGCAAAGATATGCCCGGAACTATACATCGATGAGAGGACAAAAGTCTGAACTGGACCAATTTATGCAGGTAATCAAATGTACAATAATCAAAGCGAAAATACCAATAGGCTCCGCTGAATAAAATATATAGGGGTGCGCTATTAAACACGCTGCACGTTGAATTAGTAGTCAACGTGCCCGAGCGTAGCCACTAACCGGAAATGGTGAATCATGACAGAAAACTATTGAAGGGAAAAATATCATGCTACCATGTGCTCCGTCCGAATAAAGCTATGTGCTAAAGAAATTTTGGAGCATAGCAAAAAAAAATGGAACTAAGACGAGTAAACCGTGATTTGTATGGTGGCTAGCATCCACTGCACTAATCGGAAATTGCAAGAGTCGACAAGAATCTATAATAATTTACTAGATATCAACTAATGATTTACCATAATAATTTTATTAGGCTAGCAACAATATGGTACTAGAATGCATTTGCAAGACTTGGCTGACAATACTGACCTACAAAACTATCCTCAACCAAACTTCCATAGGTTGAGAGAAAACCTGTCTCTAGGATGACCTCCAGCCATTTTTGCCATAGAGCATATTCTCATGGAAGGTAACACAAGTAAGGGTGGTGGATAGCCTCAAAATTTAATCTAGATAATCTAGGTGTTAGGCTCAAAAAGGGCCGAGCTCTTATCTTATATAATTTGAGCTCAAAATATAAGGATCATGTTAGATTGTGAAGAGACCACTAGGGCTATAATCTCTTACCACCCACAAGTCCTACTTACCAGTGTACAAACTAACTTATTATATAGATAGCTACAGTGCAGATCACCATTGTGTAATGATGGTCACATACTCGAGTTCTAACCCTAAATAATATGTTCCATTGATAAAAAAGATTTAATTGCAGACTTTTCATCCTCACACATTAGTAAGTCGCGACTGACCTAGGGTAAAATTTAGAGGGAGCACACCTCATTAAGGGAAGCTAAATTTTAGAATTAAGGATTAAACATTGTAAAAATTTATTTATTACCATAACTTTAAATTAAAATTTTCAAAATAATTTAGTAAGCTCATTGTATTGTGGATGCGCAATGGAAGAGAACATCTGCCAAGTTGGACAAAGTGTGTTATGAAAACATTTTTGGAGGTATGACAACATTGCTAGGGCATAAATGGAGAAGCTCAACTTAGAGCAACTCCAAGAGACTCTCTATATTCATTCTAATTGTTAGAAATAGAAATTTTGATGGGAAAATAGCCTCCAAGAGCTTCTCTAAGTGATTATCCAAATATAGCCATCATCTATTCTAGATTTCTCGCTAGCTAAAGATAGATAGCGAAAATGGCTCTCTACAGTGTAAACAAGATATAGAAAAGCTGTTGGAGAGTAAAGATGTATAGAGACCGATTTTTATGCACATGACTCTCCAAATGATGATTTAGAGAGTGAAATGTAGAAAGACTCTTAGAGATGCTCTTAATAGCAACAACTTACATGAAACAATCATATAGCAGTATCATAAGTTGATGATCGAGAGCTAAAAAAATTTACAAGTGAGAAAATGATAGATGACAACTATTATGGAGTGTTGTGCGAGATCTAGAACAAATCAACTTGAAAATTGATATTTGATATGCACACTCATCCATTGCATGCCACAGGTAGTGTTCAACAAAACATAATGACGTGCAGTCGTGCACTATCAATGACGCATCTTTGATTATCATGATATAGTGTGCAAAGAATTTGGGAGCATAATGGCGGGAGATAACTATAACTAAGACAATATGAGAACATGCATCACAGGGCTATATCAATGAGTGGTTGGAGGATAACTAAACTAAAGTAAATTATACTTTTGGTGTGGTATATGTAACTAGAACACTCAAGAAAAAATGTACATTGCAAGTATTTTCTTAAAAAATAATATTTATATTAAATAAATAAATATAAATATTTAGTACTTCCAGTGTTTACATAAAAATATTTAATTTTCTCCCAAATTATTATCCAAAATTATACCATAAATATAATAAGGAGCTTAGAAAAAAAAGCTCCGACACACAATCTAAACTACCAACCGAATCGAACTCCATAGGAAACTTTTCTTTTAGGTGTATCAGACACGAAACACAATAATCGATTTCAAATGTGCGGAGGAAGAAAATGACAAGAGAGTGAAATTAGTAAAAATAGCTAGAGAAAATAAAAGTCAAGAAAAGAGTTAGAGATAACAACAAAGACATGTTTGGAACTATCCATTGTCGATATGACACAACTCTGAAGTGAGCCAATTTTTGTAGTTAGGTGGACGAAAGACAAAAAAATGTACATAAACCAAAGTGTGAAAAATACAAATAGGTTAGACCGAATAAAAAACTTATATATATATATATATATATATATTAATGTAGCATATATGTTATATATAATTTTTCTACAGTAGGTGAAAATAAATAAATAAAAATATTTTTGAGAGCCCCAACCTATTTTTTAATATAACTTTTTATTTAATCTATGCCTGTTTTAATTACTGTAATGAGGAGTGAAATCTAGGTTTGTTGGATGCTATCCATATGCTCTAAAAACTAGACCAACTAGGCTTGACATACTTTCGCTTAGTAAAAATCAAATTATTGCAAGGCACAAATCAAAATCCACCATATAAGTTACAAGTTGTAGGCTTCGAAAATAACACTAACACGCACACATATATAAATGTATCTAATAACTACATAAAAAATTAGAAAAAGACAAACATGTATTCAAGGTGACCCTATATTACTATTAATAATCAAACTTAGTATTACGTGGTACAATATGCACCTATATTTATGGTGACCTAATATTCAATTCAATCCTCAAATTCAGATATTGCAAGTTAAAGTATGAAAATATATCAACATGAGATGAACACAATGCAACTTAAAAATTGATGATTGATATGTACACCAATACATGGAAAGCTGCAGGCACTACTCTACGAGAGCGAACCAAAGAAAACTAAAATGTTGAATAGATCTCTTTGGTAAACTGAAAAAAATGATAACAAATACTAGCTACCAGCACTATTAGCGCGGGCCACCTTGCTAGTTATCTTAATACAATAGTATTAAAAGAAGCCACCACGTTCGCCGAGAGGGTCTAAAAATTCCCACGTTCATCCAAAAAAGAGAAGGATATACACCGTTGGATTTTATGAAGATCTAACAGTCTAGATTAATCTAAAGAGTCCATGTCAAATAAAACTACAAATATATAGACTAACCTAAGGAATCTTACTAAATATTTATGAATTAGAAAATAGAAATAAAAGATATATGTCCGTTACAACAATAGGAGAGAGACTAGAAATTATGTACATATTATTTCCTAATTAGATTACATCCCACGTTGATGACGAGAGAGAGGAGGCATGTAATTATATAAACTTATTTGCTAATCAGGTTACTTTCCAGGAGAGATAGGACTAGATATCACCTACCATAATTTTTCTTTATCAGTATCACCCGCTACTATATCTTAGCAGACTTCGATGCCGCTGAATTGCAAGTATGCTTAGGAGAAAAGCTAGAAAATTATATATCGAGCCATACAGCTTGGAAACCCTTGTGCAAAAGTGTTCAAAGTAGGCTGCAAGTTAAGGCAAAACACATATTGTTGTCTCACTGGAGTTGTTAGCACTAGCCTAGCCAATAATTCTCTACACGGTACACTTTTGATCTACGTATGCACTGTCCATCTATTCAGATAATATGGATCTAGAATATGGCGTACCAGTGATCCAGCAAAGTACCACGAAATAGAGATATGACAATGGTGTAACCAAAGTGTCATATGCATCCACTCCGATGTTCACAATAATGTGCTCAAAGAATAGGGCACCCACCTCACCCTATTAGCACTTCCACATCTTCGGGCACAACCGCTACTGTGCACCTTATTTTGCTGCTTTTATAACCAGTTTACTACATAGGTATAGTCTTGCATGAGTAGTTGTTGGTGTCACAGAAAACAACAAACTACATAAAAATTGTCACCTTTACAATAGAGGAACTCACCAAATAGCGATGTTCAACTGTTGACGCAAAATCTGGTCACACACCTGAATGCGCTAGAATGCGCAGCAAGATCGTCAAAACGATCAACACCAGCAACCTCTCTGTGCAGACCGATCAGACCGGTTATGTGGACCAGTCAGACCGGTGCTCCAGGGAGACAGCAAAAAATCTAGAACCACAAGCTCGAGAGGGACCCGTTGGAGGTAATGGAGCTAGGGTTGCTCTGAGGTCGGCAGACCACTCGGAACGTCATCAAATGCCGTAGAGACGAGCGAAGAACAATAGATGGGGTTGGAAAAAATAGGGTCTAGAGGTAAAAAGTAATGGATAAACGTGTGAATCAATTGAGATTACCCTCAATCGGCTGTGGTCCTTCATATATATAGGACTTAGATGTAAAAAGTAAAGAAGAAATGTGTGAATCGATTGGGATTACCCTCAATCGGTCGTGGCTCTTCATATATATAGAATGGGGAGGTCTGTACCCATTAGGAGTCGAAACCCTAACAAAACTCGTGTGAAAATACAACTCCTAACTCGAATTGGGTGTTTTAGACCGGTCTGATCGGTCTCCAAACCAGTCTTACCGCCGGTCAGACGGGGGTGCAGACCTTCCGGGAGACATAACTTCCTCATCCGGACTCCAAATTGGACGTTCTATATATGTATTTCAATCGTCTCAATGAGATCTACGCAATGGTGAAGTCAATTTGATAATTTGATAAAGTTGTACTGACCGGTTTATATGACAGGTCTGACCAGATTGTTCAGCAAACCTGAACTGTGCCAATTTTGGGTGTCAACACCAACATCTGACTGGAAGCAACAAGCTAAAGACTTTCACATGTGGGTGCAACATCAAACAGCTCAAGGTGAAAAAAAACATATGAAACAAAACACGAGTGTTACAATTTACTAAATTTTGAATTTGAAGAACAGTGCAAAGATGCATGTTTTTTTCTGATCAAGCTACCAGCAAATAAATGAAGAATAAATGTTACAAATAATTCAGTTTGTATTGGTAGCTAAGTACTTCCTCCGTCCTGAAATGTAGGGCATTCTAGGTTTTTGGAGACAGATTATGAATGTAGAGATAAGACGCATGTACCCCTCATTAGTGTATTATTTAGTTGATCAATTGCTTAATTTTTAGTGCCCGCACCAAAATCAAGAAGACTAGCATACTTTTTTTTACTCCCTTGGCCCATCACAATTGATTTTTTCTACAAAACTTGCACCAAAACCAATGAGATTAGCATGAGTTTTTGTGCAAAGGACTCTAGAATGCCTTACATTTGGGTATAAATTTTAAACCCTCTAATGCCTTACATTTCAGGACGGAGGGAGTAGCAGCTAAACAATAGTGTCTGTTGAGCATAGATGTGCCCTTCATCATATTGTTAATATCTCAAACACCACTACGGATGGTGATGCCGCAAAGAAGTGACCCTAACTGTAATTAGATTGCTGGCAATCTAGCTTTTATGGAGTAATTCTAAACTTAAAGAAAATAGGATTGTGTGCAATTTAGAGAGAATCAAGACAATAATGGATAAAAACACCATAACTTAATAACAAAATCTTACAGGGAAAAAGTATTACCAACACAAAGGGAGAGAGAGAGAGAAGGTAGGATTAGTCATATTATTATGAGAAGGTGATGTCAACTATGAATGATAGGTTCCCTTCGCTAAGAAAAAGTGTAGTTTCATAGGAGCAAATAGAAAATAAATACACAAGAGATAGAAGGAAAAGCAGCAATAACTAAGAAAAGACTTCGATCTACAAAACAATGAGAGTCGCTAGAGTTAGAAAGTGCAATGATAACCAGTTACAGAGATAAGGATCAAAATGATAGCACTACATCATAACCACGACACGATCCCAACACAGTTGTTGGAATGACTATCACCCTAACTTAGTCTACACTGTCATTGCCATTGAGGTATGATGATTACCACTAATAATGATGAAAAGCAGTGAGACGGTGATGTCTAGAATTGTGATTAATGGGTTTTTTATGTAGCATTGTGATCAATAGTTGTCCGAGAACTAAAAAATTTTAAAGAACAAATGATAAATGATAGAGCTGCAATTAGGTGTTTGGGAAGGTATAGACTACAAATGTGAAGTGTCTAGAAGAGAGTTTTTTTGCAAGCATAACAACAAAATTGTTGGTGATGGTGCACGATTCTTGGTGAGGAAAAAGTGCTGCAACTATGTGGAGCTTGGAGAACAAAGAAGATAAAAGAGATATTTAGATACGTGACTTGAGAGGTCGCAACCAATTCTTATTAATGTTTCGATTCAGATTCAAAACTAAATTTTAATTATTATATACAGTAGACACTCATCTAGATCTTTTTAAAGCCCAAGAATAATTTATCACCATAATAAAAAAATAAAAAAATTACATAGCTGGCCAACAATTAAAAATTATATTTATATTAAAAAATAAAATATTTATTTTAAAGTGAAAAATTCAAATGTCAGCATAAAAGATGCTAGGTACCCGCGCTATTTGCGCGGGCCTCCTTGCTAGTTATAATGAACGTTAGTGTTGTATTTCTCTTCGGCAAAGGATAGAAGGGCCCGTTTGCAAAATGGCGGCTTTTTTGTCTAATGTTTGGAAAAGATGGTCTTTTATTTTGGGTACGCTAAACAACACATTTAGTTTTAAGGACAACTCAATAAAGCTATCCTACCCTTCAACTTGAAGCTACCTGTAACAAGTAACAGTACTCCCTCCGTCCTCAAATGTAGGGTATTTTTGTTTGTCCTAAGTCAAACTGTTCAAAGTTTGACCAAATTTATAGAAAAGAGTAATAATATTTTGAAGATCAAATGAGAATAATTATATGCATTATGATATATATTTTCATAATTTCCTTATTTGATATGTTAGATGTTAATATTTTTTTTCTATAAATTTGGTCAAATTTAGACGAGTTAGACTTAAGACAAAGCAAAATGACTTACATTTCAGGACAGAGGGAGTATGTTACTACTAATGATTGTTCTCAACTATTTTTATATATAAAAACATATCATGGTGAACTCTAGCTAGAAACATATATTTGGTGAAAAATGGTCAGCAGTGGCGTGGGATTAGTTCAATTGTGGTGAAATCTTTATGGTTGATAAATTATTGTATTCTTGAACTGCAGTAAAAATTTCATACTCATTGGAGCATGTATAAATTAGGTATAGATAAAGCATAGATTTAACAAGCATAAACATAAATAAATCTATAACGAAGTTACACATGATCCAATGAGTATAAACTTTTTACTACAATTCAAATATATAATAATTTTCCAACTATAAAAATTTCACCGCAATTGGACTATAGAAGCTGCAGCTATGAATTATTCTACTTAATTACAGAAAATTATAGATTTAAAGCTATAGTAAAAAACTTTATACTAAATCATACCATATAATATATTCATAGTTTAGATCTACTCACGTGGAGTCCAACAAAATTATATTTTCTATTTTATGATTTTTCTATAATTTACTATGATTTTTCAAAGATTCAGCGAAAAAATAAAAAATAATAAAAGCGCGCCACTGTAGCAAGACGACCGTTCAAAACCACTTATGGAGTTATTTGACCGGTTTTGGAAAATTAGAGGGTAGAATATCCGGTTTTATAGTTTGGGTTGGGGGGGTTGTGAAGTAGGCCTCCCTTAATAATTGCAGGGAGATATAAATTGTGCAGCTAGTAAAATGCAAGTTTCAACTTTTCATATCTTCTTTTACAAATTTTTTGCATTTTCAGATTTTGTATGGATGTAGATGTTTGCATCATCTATTCACTCAAATTTCTTGTTGGATTCTTCATGCATTTTTCTACTATTTTATCGTGCGGGAGCACCTAGTATAAATACATGGGAGTACAGATACGTTCTCGGATGGGTCAGTTAAGTTGTCATGGTCTTGTTAGAACTAATTAAGATCTTAGCTTTTTATAATTATGATCACTAATTAATCTTAATGCGGAATTAATTACATAAAGACTAATCAGTAGTCGTCATAGATGCCTCTATTCTTGTAGATTTGTTAATGTAGATGAAGTAGACTTGACCTTCACCAATTAGAGAGATTTAAATCTCTCTGTTGATGAAATTCTTGATGTCGATGACGAGCAACAACTCCTTGTTGCCTTCCACGAAGTAGATGAGGAAGCCGTGCTTCTAGCCTCTCGCAGTGCCCTAACATTGGTGTTTAAGCTAATTATGAGATTAATTAACTAAATAGGGTTATAGAGGGTACCTCTCCATCTCATATTTATCCACAGCAATGTGAGGCTGGACCCACTTACAGATGAAAATCATAGTTGTACCTACCAATTGCGGTGCATAACTTATATTTGATTTGTGATCACTAATTTGTGGAGATTGTTTGCCATGCATATGTTTGTTTGTTATTCCGAGATCACAAATTTTCAACAGATCTGGCTTGCCTTGTAAACATTTTCTTCTTAATGTCTAACATTCTAAATTACGGGTCAAATCAAATTCCTATACTAGCTCTTGTCTATATATACGGTTGCCATCCAAAAGGCAACGAGATTGTGCACCCGTGTAATTGTCGCTTCACGTGCACGTGTGTAGCATATATACTTTGAGCATCGATCTTCACATGCATCCACATTCCATCGGCCGGGCGTGACAGCTAGCCTTTTCCAGTAGTTTTACTTATTTTTGCCTCTGCATGCATAGTAGGAAGGAAAGAAAAAGAAATAAGTTGTCTAACGCTCGCAGTATTGTTGCTAGCATCCTCGCAAAAAAAAAAGTACTGTTGCTAGCATGCATGCGTAAAAGAAAAAAGTACTGTTGCTAGCATGTAGCAGCACGCATGTGACGTGTCAGAAACTTTCCAACGGGCTGGTAGTTAAATCAATAGCTGGGCCGACTGGCTCCCAAGCCCGCTCGTACAAATCCTTCAGACGATCGATTGATAATTTGCAGCAGATGATGTATAGGCTCCCTGCTCCTTATGTGCCTACTACTACAAAACTGCAGGCATTTAATCCTTACCTTTTGTCCTGGCTCCTGACCATAGTTGGGCCTGGGACTAATCTAGGCATTAGTTCCGGATCCAACGGATAGAGTATGGAAGAGCTCTTTAGTCTCAGTTGGAGCTAACAACCAGGACTAAAAGTCCATTTTTAGCCCGGTTGGTGGCTGCAATCCGGACAAAAGAGCTAAACCATTTAGTCCCGGTTGGTACTACCAACCCAGACTAAAAGGGTTTTCTACGGGTTAGTTCAAAAGGAAAGCATCTCATGTAGACTCACATGCGCTATGTAGGTGGGGTGGTAAGGATGTTGGGCACAAGATGAGAGGTCTCGGGTTCGTAGTCCGGATTGCTATAATCGGAACTACAATGAGTTAGCAACCGGGACAACAAGATGTTTATGTACTTGCCCTGCCACCGCTTCATCTTGACACAAGCTACTTAATTTTCTTGATTAAATAATGTTTTGATCTTTTAGCTGAATGTACATTATGTATGAAAAATTATTAAAAAAAACTTCAAGTTTATATATGGAACAGATTGGGAGGAAGGTCGGAATTAGCAATTAATAAAAAAATAAAGGACTACCTTTCCCTAGTACGAGAATCTTGGTGCTTCTGAGCAAAGATAAGACCAGCTCGAGATCATGGAACCCTTTTCTATTAGATACCAGGGAATTAAGATTTTTCAGATTTATTCAAATTAACTAATTACTTGAAATTGCTTTGGCATATGTTTAGAAGCTCTATTAGATACAAGGGAATTATGATTTTTCAGGTTTAGCCTAATTAACTAATTACTTGAAATTGTTTTGGCATATGTTTAGAAGCTGAAGAACATATACTTCATATAGAAAACACCTTTCTCTAAAAACTATCCAATCTTTTCAAAAACACAATCCCATGGGCATGTCCTGAAAATCTTGCCTCACAATAGTGCAAACCCTAGATTCTCATCATGGGACTCAGTGAACAGTGCACTGTCCAGTTCAAAGTACCAAAATGGTAAACTTAGTATCTAGTCCAAAGTGCAACTAACTGTAATAAACAATTAAACAGCGTACCTTACTATGTACTGTAAGATCGACATATGACCAAAAAAGGTTTTATTATCTTCCAATAATGGGCAACCGTGCGTGCATGAACATTCGCTCATGATCTTATTAGCCACAATAGTTTGAAGCATAACGTACCAATCGATCTCCATTCTTTGCTACATAGGTTGTGATTGAGGCTAGGCACCTTCAGTATGGATTTGTTGTGCTGGGTGCTGACACAATGAGTGTATCTTGCTGTCCTCTTCGTCCTTTCCCCCAAGATTGCAGACATGCATACATGGTGCTACACTATAGGTCTACATCTCAATGATCTCATCACAGACATCTCACTTGCTCTAGTACCATTGCCCCCACAGCCCATCTTCAGATGTGTGGGCTAATGATCGTGACATGGGCACTGTTCATCTTCGCTTGTCTCCATAACCATACCACGAAGGTTAACAGCCCAAGTGTATAACTATCCGGCAATTATATCTTTGGAATATCTTTCAAGTATATGGTTGTATCATCTTGATGTAACGTTACTTAAAATTAATAAAGTTTCCTTTTTCAGAAAAATAGTCTGATCTTTAGAACCTTGTTGTGAAAACACTATTTAAGAGGCAAGGTTTCGACGATCAGCTCCAGCATGGAGGACGCTGTGCTGCCGCCACTTGATATCGATCCGCACTTTCTTCCTGACTCATGCCCGTATTCAAAGTTTGAGTCACCATCAACTCAAAAGTTTTGATCGGTGCTTGGATATTGAGATGAAAGCTACATCATTACACTTGGAAGTTGTGGGTTGGATCAAATGGATAGCATTGCAGTTTAGGCATTGGAGCCACCATGGGTTCTAGAAGATTGAGGTAAGGCACGGGTGCAGGAGCGGATTTAGCGGTGGGTCTAGAGGGGCTCCAGGAAGAAGAAAATCAGCCCCCCCCCCCATCTATTCTTGGACCTGCGGATGTATTGTTCACTGTTTACAAAGGAGCCGCCATCTATGGTATATGTAGTGTAGACTATGCAACTGCAAATTTATACTTTTTCCAACTTTGACGTGATGTACAATATAGTGATACAATTACAAGCTCTGGTCAAGGGAACTTAGTCTGTAGTCAATGAAGCATTGGCAGAAACAAGAAGAAAGGTTTAGTTGCCATCTAATTCCCTACTTTAGTAGTGGGGACCGGCTGGTTACTTCCTTGATCGGAAGCAGTTTACTGAAAACTGGATGCGGAAACACAATCAGCAGAGACTGAAGAAAGCCGAATCGTACAGGACAATGGAGAGAAGATGCATATCTGACTAGCACATGAATCATTATACGGTTCACACACCGGCAAATGCATTTGTTTATGCGGCTGAGGTGGAAGGTTATGGCGACACATGGCATCTTTTCCAAACAGAAAACTAACACTGAACATGCATGAACCTTTGCTCTAATCGTGGGAACCCAGACGCAGTATTCAATACATCGATCGAGCGAAACGAGTCAATTAAACTGCATCGATCAGCGCCAACGCTTTAGTCGGTGCAGCTGTCAGAATCATGTATAAGCGATGCATATGCAGCAGACCGCCTGGAACCCAAGGATTTTTCTTCTCCGCTGGCCGAGCGACACCAACAGCAGGCCAGGTACACATCGCAGCCTGATCGAGAATATAACAGCACAATCATCAGAGGCGATAGCTTGCTACGGTTTCTAGCTATCTGCTGCTTGTGCCTGCAAGAGGTTGCCGGGGCAGAAGGCATCTGCCAACAGTCAAATGGTACTGAAGAAATGAATTTGATCCATACGAATGCATGCATCCAATCATGGACGGTACCAATGTGACAGGGAATCAGGGCTGCTTGATATTCTAGCGTGTTAATTAGGTGAAGAGCTCCATCATCATTTCAAGGCAGCTGCTAGATCATCAGCAGCTACCAACAACAAACTGATCAATTATCTAGGTCCGATAGTTTGCATCTATTTGGATCGATTGGTGCTGACAAAAGGAGCATATCATATGCAGCATGGGATAGCACACAGACGGCCTTGTGTTGACGACCAAATTCGGCACAGGTCGAGCAGACCGGTCTGACCAGTGCTTACGAGCGGCCTGACCGGTCTGAATCATGTAGCCGGTCTGACAACCCCGACCGGTCTGACCACCTGGAGTCCGAGTACAATTAGGACTTTTTGTAGATTTAGATCTGTAAAAGGATTCCTTGCGGGATAAGTCAACCCCACCCTATAAATATAAAGTGTCACTGCCGATTGAAGGTATCCAATCGAATCTATCAAACACTTTTATCTTTTTACCTTTTCTTTGCCCTAATCTTTTCCAACCTTATGTGCTGTTCGTCTCTCATCTCCATGGCGTGAGGGGGCGCCCTAGCTGGCCTGCGGAGTCTAGAGCAACCCAAGGTGCGCCTGCCCCGACGGGGTCCCTCCCGGATGGGCGTTCGTTGGATCCTCGTCGGGCTACCCCGACGAGACCGGTCTGACCAGTCCACCATACCGGTCTGACCGGTTGGTGCTGCGGCGCTGCAAGGAGCGTCGCTGCGTACTGCGCGATCTAGCGCGATCGTGTGTAGGGCTGGAAACGAGCCGAGCCGAGCCAGGCTCGGCGAGGCTCGGTGCATGAGCGAGCCGAGCTTGGCTCGGCTCGGTAGTTTGGCGAGCTCGCTGAGGAGGCTCGGCTCGGCTCAAAGCCGGCTCGCGAGCCGGCTCGCGAGCCTGGCATAAAATATATACTATGCATTTAGTATACACATTATAAGACATTGACTAGTGCATATAAATATATAAAGCACATACATGTGTTGAAATGAAAGTAATTAATAAACAATAATCATATTAATCATAGATATAGATTAATATTGATATTGTCACACCACAGGTTAGGGTTAGAGTGTTTCATAATAACCTATGAACCATTATGAGCCTCAGTGGACTGAGCTCGCGAGCCGACTCGCGAGCCACAGCGAGCCGGCTCGGCTCGGCTCGTCATTTTCACGAGCCTGAGAAGTAGGCTCGGCTCGGCTCGTTGGAGGCTCGCGAGCCGCTCCGAGCCGAGCCGAGCCGAAGCGAGCTCGAGCTAGCTCGCGAGCCTCGAGCTATTTTTCCAGCCCTAATCGTGTGTTGGCCCAGAAAGACGTCAACACAAATTGGCGACTCCGCTGGGGAATGAGAATCTGGCTATCATGGCCGATCTATCAAACTCCAACAATATGATGACACTGGAAGGATTGCCTGAAGATCTACGCAAGGACATCGACATACATTTGCATACTCACTATTATCGGGTAATGGAGCAAGGCGTTATCATGATGAAGATGTTTGTCATCGACGAGTTGAGGATGTTCGATCTACCAGAGCACTGTAAGTCCACGGCTAAGTTCATAACTGATTTGCTTAGTTTTATGGATGAGCTGATTAATAAAAAGAAGAGTATTGATCCAATTCATGTTCCTGAAAAATCGGTTGTTGAGAAGCCGACTCATAATCCTTGCAAAGATTTGCCAACTTGCGATGTTGCTAATCAAGATACAATTCCGCCGTTTCAAGCCGAATTTGTCAACCCAAAATCCTCTAGCAAGAGCACAGAAACTATAACTAGTACCTCAATGCTCGGGGGCAACAGAATAAAGGCAAAGGTTCTGGTTGCACCGCGGCCGGTCAGACCGGTCTTCAGACCGGTCTCACCGGCTCATCTGGAGTTTTGCAGAACAAAGCAAA
Source organism: Panicum virgatum (assembly GCF_016808335.1). Classification (NCBI taxonomy): domain Eukaryota; kingdom Viridiplantae; phylum Streptophyta; class Magnoliopsida; order Poales; family Poaceae; genus Panicum; species Panicum virgatum. The sequence goes on along the minus strand of NC_053153.1, from coordinate 16,038,922 downwards.
ATCTAAGATGGTTAAACCCAAAAATCCAGAGATTGGTGTTTGGAAAACTATTGAAGCCAAAGGTCATAGAAAGCATCAGAAGGAGAAGCCGAAGCCCTTTCTTGGAGAGCTTCCGGCTAAATCCAAAAAACAAAATAATAATGCTAGTCGGTCTAAAAAATCCAAGTCAGCAAAATCTGTCCCAAAACAAAAATTCTATGATCGGAATCGGCAATTGAGTAATCCTCACATGTTAATGCCGTTTTCCATCATATCTTTACATGTGCCATGGGAATTTTGTTTTAATATGCATTATTCTTATCCTCCATGGTCTTATAGCTATTATATGCCGTTTCCTCCTAGATATTTTTGTTCAGATTTTATTACATATAAGGAATCGGTAATTAAAAAGTCACCACCTACCAGCAATGACCGTTTTAATCATAAAAATCGGTCTATGCAGAAAAAGACACATAAGGTGACTAAACAAGTCTATCGTGTCAAAAAAAGATGGGAGGTTAAGTAAAAATTCAGATTTGACACAAAGGATAGAAAAACCGACCGTTGAAGAAATATCGGCTAGTTCTACTTAACAAATTGCCCCAGATGTCGAATATGTTTCAAATAATATAGTTGAACAAAAACCAAGTTCGGTTGGGGGGCAAGATGATCTCAAAGCGACCGGTTCTGATGGAACCGGTCTAACCGGTGTCCCGACCGGTCTGACCGGTATGACCGGTCTGACCAGCACCAAGACCGGTCTGATCGGTGCGTCTAGTGAATCTGGGAATTCTTCTAAGGCCAAGAATTGGATAAGGCCAAGCTTCAAGGAGCTCTTGGCCAAATATGAGAAAATGGGAGCCACCCAGAAGCAAAGGAGACGGCCAAACAAAGCTAAAGATGAGAAGGCATCATCTAGATCTTACGAGTAATTGGATCCTCATCCATCTCAAGGTAACTGTGCTGCTATGCCATACTCAGGACTGGTTGCTCCATGGTTTTGGCCGAATCCTTGTTATTATACGTCTTTGGATTATAACATGATGCACATGCAACTATATGGTATACAATATCCTATTTCATATTCAAAGTATGGTTCATCACAACGACCGATTATTGCTAATGGTAATTTGGCCAAGATCGGTGCATGTGCTAAACAGTGTGAGAATAATAGCAAATAAGGTTCTAAGTATACACAGCCAGTGGTGTCCCTCAGGCTTATCTCACACTCAAAAGAGGAGGCTGCAACCAATGCGCAAGAAGAAGTTCATGGAACAGCAAGCAGAGGTTGTACCAGCAAGGTCGGCGACCATGAAGAGGTATGGAGGCCTAAACAAGTTGTTTCGTCATCAGCTTGAAGAAGAGCAAGATACGGCCGATAGAATTTATCGCCCTTAGAACAAAATATGGTCGATGCATGTTTATCATTGTTCTTAGACAATTTTGGTCCAGAGACTTGTTTTTTGGCATGCTAGTATCACCAAAAAGCAGGGGGGCATATGTTGACGACCAAATTTGGCACAGGTCGAGCAGACCGGTCTGACCGGTGCTTACGAGCGGCCTGACCGGTCTGGACCATGTAGCCTGTCTGGCAACCCCGACCGGTCTGACCGGTGGGTCTGACAAGGTCAGACCGGTCCACCTGGAGTCCGAGTACAATTAGGACTTTTTGTAGATTTAGATCTGTAAAAGGATTCCTTGCAGGATAAGTCCACCCCACCCTATAAATATAAAGGGTCACGGCCGATTGAGGGTATCCAATCGAATCTATCAAATACTTTTATCTTTTTTACCTTTTCTTTGCCTTAGTCTTTTCCAACCTTATGTGCTGTTCGTCTCTCGTCTCCATGGCGTGAGGGGGCGCCCTAGCTGGCCTGCCAAGCCTAGGGCAACCCAAGCTGCGCCTGCCCCGACAGGATCCCTCCCAGGCAGGCGTTCGTTGGATCCTCGTCGGGCTACCCCGGCGAGACCGGTCTGACCGGTCCACCATTACCGGTCTGACCGGTTGGTGCTGCGGCGCTACAAGGAGCGTCGCTGCGTACTGCGCGATCTAGCGCGATCGTGTGTTGGCCCAGAAATGCGTCAACACCTTGCTAGCTGCAAAAATAAATCATGGAGCACTGCACATGTGTCGACATCGGGAGCATGATCTGAAGTTCTCAACACCTAAAGAACACAAGGAGGTGGGTAGCTACTTAGTTGTCGATCGACCTGTTTAAAACTGTACCACAATATTTGTCTACTTTTGGACGTTACTGTTTTGTCCATTCTATCAATCGCCCGAGACGTTTGTTGCCTTTTGTTTGGCGCCTATCCTTGGCATGATGTCCATGTGTATATATACAGCCTACGTGTGCATACGTACGGTTAGAACTCGCTTGTGAATATATGGTCCATTGTCCATACCAATGTCGAAAGATGGTTGATTGTAGTGGCAACTTTGGCACAAAGGTTCTGGCATACCGGGCTCACAGGATCACCCAGAAGGATGACGTGCACATATATACATATGTAGACATTATAGATCTTTATGTTCATGAAAATGATTTATGTTTTTTTCATACCACGAGTTTTTTGTTAGCAAATATTCATACCACGAGTAGTAGCCTAGCTTTCATCTTTGGTGTGCTGCCGTTTGACATTGGGCCAAATCATACTATTACTAATTGGAGACTTCTTTTAAGGCTTCATGTGAACCCACCTAGGATTCTAAGTGGATACTCTAAAGAATAAAGAAATTTTAGAAATTTTTGCAAAAATCAGAAACATCCGACCATCAATCTGATAACTCCAATCATAATAGTCATTGGATATGTTATCTTTTCTAATAAATTACACACCTCCATCATTATGAAAATAGACTAAAGTAACCACCTAAGTATGTACTCCCTCCGTATTGGTAAAGGAAGTCGTTTTACGCAAGGTTGGGAATATAAATCATCAATAACTTTTAAATTGTTGATTTTACAAATGTGAAAATTATATGAATAGATTTGTCTTGAAAAATACTTTCATAAAAGTTTAAGTATATCACTTTTCTATAAATATTTTTTAGAAAATAAGAGGTCAAAGTTGTATTTTGGAGACCGTGTCGCTGTCCTAAACGACTTCCTTTTCCAATACGGAGGGAGTATATAAATTACTTACCTGTGCCATTATAAAAATCCTAAGTAACCCCCTAACATTCGTGTAAATCACCCACCTATGTCATAATAAAAATAATGCAAATAATATTCTAAATTTGCATATAAATTATCTAATTATATTATTACCAAAAGTTATTAAAGTAACCCTTTAAATCTGAATCTAAATTATAATTATAACAAAATATTAAAGTGCACCTATATAAAATTCTAAATTACTCTTTCTATCATTATTAATATTTTATTTAAGTTATTATTTATATAAAAATACTATCCGTAATATGTGTCACCATGTATTCATATATGATGGAAAATATAAGAATACCAATTCACAAACAAATGGTTCAATAAAATACATATCAAACACACACATGGAGATGTGATGCAAAATGAAATCTATTACAACTAGATAATGAAAAATATGTATTTTTGAGTATGTGTTAGAATATTTAATTCATGAAAAAGGATGTGAGATAGGTAATTATAATTATTAGTTATAAGCTTTATTTTTATATTAATTCTAATTAGCCCGTACGGGAGCACGGGTTGATAGGCTAGTTAGCATAAAGGTTGTTGTAATGTTTTTTTTTTCCATTGAGGGAAGTCGTTGTAATGTTGTTGCCTTCTTAATTAATGAAATACACGCATTTCTACATTCTCACAAACAAAAACGATTTAGATGATTTTGCCCTGCTGTCAAATTTAAATCCTATCCTGAAGGTTTAACTCTAAAACTTGCTATCCTTCTTTTGTTTCACTACTGTGTCCTGAATTGGTAGGATACATGGACACCAAGGTGCATATGTTTCTTGTACCAGTTGTGGTGATGAGCTAATAAGAAAGTCCGGAGCATCATGCATAATAGAGTTACTAAAGTTTTTTTTACAAATCATCTGCTTGTTTGTGATTATGAACAAACTTGCTTCAAGATACTAGAAAGTGACAAATGGAGTTCTTGCTTATTTGCGTGAGTAGGGATTAGCCCTATACAAACTGATGACAAAAAGGAAAAGTATTTTCTTCACTATTGTCTAGAAGGCACCGCAAATAACAAGCCCTTAAATGCTGGACGACATGATTTTACCTACGTCGTACAAGACAAGGCTGTTCCCGAAAGCACTGACCTTTTGCTTTTCTAGAAGTGCTCGTTAAGTGTGGTTTCCAAAAGGTATGTAGTTTGATTCTACTAGTCCCAACTTCCATGATACCGTATCATGAGCCTTAAATCCTTTACACAGGGGGACCATTCGGTTCTCATCATCAAATTAAGGAGTGCACTTTAATTATTTAGGGAATAGCACAACCCAACAATATGCTTTGTGTGAAGATTTTCAAACAAACAACTCCCCCACTTGGCTTTGTTGGACCTTTACCAAACCAAAAGGTGTAACAGCAACAGCAAGAGAGATTTGCTGAACAACAGTATCTCATTTAGTGGTTAAAGCAATGAGGAAGTGAAGTAGATGAAGATAGGATAGAATTATGAACCATGGGTAGCCTAAGCTTTAATTTGCTCGCCTCATGGCTGTTTCTTAGAAGTGGTGTGTCTCTCTTTTATTTACCTGTTGTTATTAGCTAGTTTTCACTACATCACAACTCCAAATTAATTTAGAGCTTTTGAAACACCATTGTAATTTTTTTAAATAAAATGTTTGCCCGACTTCCCGAAAAAAACAAATGTTGGCCCAAGAAAAACAGTTGTACCATTAAATATGCCGAGCATTGTTTTTTCAAGTGATCATCAATTGCATGTATTTTAGATTTTTTTTAGATAAAGGAAACGAGTTCCGGCCTCTACAAAGTTTATGCAGTTACGCATGTATTGGAGATATACCTGGCACGAAGAAATGAAGAATTCCTTCTAGTTGCCTAACCTTAAAGTCCAGGTACAAACTAGAAGACGCGCAATGATAAACATTGGGTGTAGTTTACTCAAAGATCTGTGGGAAGCGGAGAAAGAGATGCGTGTATGCATCCGAAAGCAATGGACAATGCCCCTATATTCCGTGATACACATTAGACAATGCACCACGCGATGGACAGAGCCGAAAGGGAACAGCTAATGCGCGAGAGATGCTCCCCCGATATCTCTAATCATAGCATCCTAGTAATCAATCCGCACTAGCTTTTCTATTACTCCTTGATGATCATCCTATTGGTCATCTCTATTGAACCGGGTTATCGGCCCGTTGCGAACCGATAAGCATATACATCACAAATGCAAAGAGCCAACAGCCTGAGTTTCAGTTGAGATCAATGCACCCCCAAATTAACTACTAGTCTTATGATGATCAGTCGGACCACCAAATCCTATGAACCCGGAACCGCCGTGATCGACAACCCGTTAACACGCCATGTGCCCCGCTGAATTCAAAATCAACCCGGGACCCGGAAAACCGCGTATCCAGCCACCCATCCGGTCCAACTAATGGAGCAAATTAGATGTGCATACCATGATTGATGGCCAAAGGGGAAGCCACCCAGCGTATAAACATATGTACACTACTACACTATAGATATATATCATATATGTATATATCCTCCGGCCAGCCGGGTGGCGGGCCCCACCCACATGGGCTGCCGCCGGCCGGGTCCTCCAGCCCCGGCGCGCCGTGTGACCCCGTCGACCGAGGAATCCATGTCGCCGGCCGACCCGGCAGCCCGCTCGTGGCTGCGCCCCGGTCACCCTCACAGCACAGCCTAGCCCACGCCCCGGACGTCGCCGCATGCATGTGTCCGTGTCGCCCGTCGCCCTCGCCGTCCCGGCTGTCGACCTCCTATAAAACATGGCCGCCGAGGCCACCCCAAGCCCAACAAACACACCAGCTCATCTCATTCTCAGCTAGCTGCAGAGAGACCACAGAGCAACTCGCTCGATCGAGAGACGTGTTACTGCAACCGGACCAGGAGGACTCGCCGTCGTGGTCGTCGCCGGCCGGGCTTACTCAAAAGTTGGGAGATGGAAACCGTCGTGGGCGATCTCATGGCCACCGAGCTCAGGCTTGGCCTCCCGGGAACCGTCGACGAGATGAAGGCCACGGTGCCGTCGGCGCCGTCGACGCCTAGGGGAAAGAAGCGCACCACCACCGATGCCGTGGAGGACGCCGCCGCCGCCGAGGAGGCCAGTTGCCAGCGTGATGTCGAGGCAGCACCTCCTGCAGCCAAGTGAGTAGTAGCAGCCTTCGGGCTCTCGGTTCACCCGTATGTTCAGATTTCAGAAGAGAACTGCCTCTTGTAGCGGCTCCGGTTTCTTACACGCGACATGTCGAACTCTTGCAGGGCCCCCGTCGTAGGTTGGCCGCCGGTGAGGTCGTACCGGAAGAGCTGCTTCCAGGCGAGCAGCAAGCAGAGCAAGGCGACCAAGGAGGAGGCGGCGCCCAGCAGCAACGCCGCGCCATCCGCGGCCGCCAACACCACCACCGCCGGCTCCTTCGTCAAAGTGAGCATGGACGGCGCCCCCTACCTGAGGAAGGTGGACCTGAGGATGTACAAGGGCTACAGGGAGCTCCGGGAGGCGCTGGAGGCCATGTTCGTCTCCTCCAACAACGGCGGCGCGAACCTGTCCGAGTTCGCCGTCACCTACGAGGACAAGGACGGCGACCTGATGCTCGTCGGCGACGTGCCATTCGAGTAAGCACCGAAGTTCTTCGTCTTTAATTTATAGAGGCAACTCAGACCGTACCTTTTCTGATGCTATCAACAAGAATACTGATGGCCGTCTTTGCTATATTTCTGCAGGATGTTCACTAGCACTTGCAAGAAGCTGAGGATCATGAAGAGATCTGAAGCCACAGGCCTGGGATCAGCGAGACAATGAAGATGGATCTGAGGGCCAGACAGCTTATCATGAGCTTTCTTCTTGTTTCTTTTTATTATTTTTGTTCTTTGTGGTTGGATCCCCAAGCCAAAGGATGAGCTTGGTGCATCAAAGCGCTCACATGGAGGTGTGCGGCTTTGGTTCTGTAAGACATTTAGGTCTTTTAGCAGCACAAAGGAGATGCTGAGATTGCTTCAGTTAACTCCCCATGTGTTTGTACAAACGACACACAGTGATATTGATCGTTGGTTATTACTTGAAAAAGTCATGTCGCGCCGGGCACCTATTTTAGTTTTTTTTTCCACCAGCTTGTTTTAGTGCCAGGCCCGTATTTGGCCCCGTGCGGGCCGTGCGACCGCACAGGGCCTCCAAATTCGAAGGGCCCCTAAAATATTATGTATACATTAAGTATAATTATATAGATAATTTAATTTAGTTGATTGTTGGCCCAATTTGTGGCAAAACGTGGCCCAAATTACTCCTGGAAGATTAATTATCGTAGGCGTATCGCTTGCCGCTTTCTTTCGCACGGGTGCTGCTCGGGGTCACGCGTGTGACCCTGAGTGGACCTATCACAGCACCCCAACCTCTCCAGAATTCCATGTTTTGGGCCTAAAGTCGGCCCAATAAACCAGGCCACTGTGTTTTGTTGCTAGAACAAATTTCTTTTGTTCCGTAATAATTTTTTTTTCTTGCACAAACAATAATAATTGTTGCAGCAACAATAAAAATTCTAGAATAAAAAATAGTTATTGGGCCTTGTGTGATGATTTGACTGTCAGTCACACGTGGGACTTCTAACATTTGCGCTTTCACACAGTACATCGCGCTTGCCGGCTACTATCGCTTGGCATTTGCGATTCTGCACTAGGCCACTAGGGCCCAGTGCATTGTTTCGCATAGGGCCTCCGGATTTGCCGGTACGGCCCTGTTTAGTGCTTTGGTGACTTCGCTCTCGATCGTATTCAGATGCTAATTCATCAGTTCATGGCGTTAAGACCTTTAACAATAATCTCGGTACTTGTCTCTGAATGTTATCACTATTCTTCAAGGTCATCCAAAGGCGTAAATTGTTTTCTTCAGAAGAAAACTATACAGAAGAGAAACGTAAAAAAAAAACAAAGACGCAGCACAAAATCTTGGCAAAATGCGAAGCAATTCCTCTCGTGTTTCCTCGCAGCACCTCACACTATTCACAGCTTGTAAACCAAAGGGCCACTTGTTCTTCTTCATTCTTTGCAGCAGGCACCTGAACTATCGGCCTCTGCACGTTCCAGAACGAATTGACCTTGATATATATATATATATATATATATATATATATATATATATATATATATATATATATATATATATATATGAAAAGCTCCGATGCAAATCGATCCGCGCCATGCCCATCCATGTGCAAGTGCAACCCGATCGAGGATTAAAATTCGATCGCGGCTGATGGCGTGATCCAAACCAAAACCAATGAGATCTCGGTCAAGGAAGCACGGCGCCGACGGCCTGCCTGCGTCTCGTTGCCAACACATGCGCCGGTCGAGGCGCCGGCGGACACGAGGCATGTGGGCGCACATGCATGAGAGTTCAGAGCTGCATCGGAGAAGCATCCATTGGCATCGATCAGCAGGGAGCTATAGCTAGCCCTAGCTAGTTGATCTGCAGTTGATCGGTTGCCAGTTGCCACGTCTCTGTCCGGCCCATCATCAGAATTCAGAAAGGGAAATAAAGTGCAAGGTCAATGCCCTCTCTCTCAAGTTTGCAATGGAAATTGTGGGGTCCTGAGGCATGCATCGTCGTCGACCTTCCTGGGATGCTGCGGTTTGTATGGTTGCTGGCGTGCATGACGCCGGCCGCCTGGCTGGAGATACGGCAGGTCCATCTGCTCAAGGCGTACAAAATGCTTGGGCGCAGATTCTTCGGACACCGCCCAACAAGGCAAGATGGATACCTATGAGATTTATCGGCATCGACGCGTACCTTGGTGCTTTAGTCAGTTAGTGTGTGCCACGACAATGAGACACACAAGCTAAGGCGGTTTGGATGTAGTGGACTCGTCAAGTCAAAAGATCCTCCGGTTCTTCACATGCTACAGACTTCTAGAATTTCCGTTTGAGAGCCTCGCCTCGAAACGAAAAATGTTTTATCTTCCCATGTTTTAGTAGTTTATAGGGTTTTTTTGGTGAGTGAATCCATCACTATGCATCCCTAGCTAGGTTTTTTTTTCTTAATCACGCATATGCATAATTGGGCCCATCGTCCATCACATGGCATATAATAAGTCTCACAAAACCTGAATACCAGATGACACTCAACAGTACCTAAAAAAAAAGGATGACACTCAACATCCCAACAGATTTATGATGTCAAACAAGTAAATAACAAGGCCTTCTCCAACTACTCTACGTATGTTTGTCACAGCTAAACTACAGAGTACTACATAATACTACCGACGGCCGCACCTCCACCTCCCTGGTAAACCATCAAGCGCCCAGATATGTACAACAAAACTGAGACAGCATCCATGAACTAGCCAGATTGATCGCTTTCCACACAACAGCATGCAAATGGGGATTGTGGGGCTTCCTCCTCTATTGACTATTGATTGCCGTCCAATGTCATGAACTCGTCCGCATACATATAGGACACTGGTTTTCTCTCATTGTCTTGCAGAGAACCCATTCTTGAGTGCAAAACTGCCAGCTGAGATACAACCCAGTTGGGGTTGTTCCTCCCATCAATCCACAGGGCTTCACCGGTGTGCTTATGCTTGAAATCTGGATACCTTGGGTTCTTCTGTTGATATGAATTAAGATCATAGGTCAAATGTATTCAAAATTATCAAACAAATGTCAATCACATATATCTTCCTAACAAATCGTAGGATTGACAAATTATTTGAGCGAATAAATAAATATATCAATAAGAATACAGTCTTTAACAATGAATCCTCTGGGCCAGGAAAAGAACGAGCATGAATTCAGAACCTAACACATTCTAGCATGTTACAAGATTACGAAGCCAAGTAAAAGCAAGTAGCTTCTACTGGAGATCATTCAATTTTAACTATGGACCAAACTAGTCACTGTCCATGCATTGCAGTATTTCATCATTTGTTTACACAAGCAAGCATATTTAGTATAAATCATTATGAGATTACAATCCACAAATAGAAGGAAAATATTTATGAAAACTAATGAACATATCACTTATTTTAGTCTAGCTCCATATAAACTCAGGAACAAATTTCACATATATCAGCCAAAAAAACTCCTGGAAAAAATAACTTTAAAGTAGAAGCATAAGGTGAGACAAAATATTAAGACAGCAAACTTCTATTTTATAGGTTTCCCCGGACACAATGTCCATTCAACAATGAAATTTTGAAGTGCACAGCATTCTCTAGACTATATCCTAAATCCTTTTTTTTTTACATTTCGTATTGACTTGGTGCCAATGATTGCATGATGCATCTAGCTACTAATTTGAAATATATGTCATAAGGTATATGATACATAAATAAACAATGTGCAGAACCCTGCTTAGACTAGTCTTAAATTTTTGAGGAAAGAAGAGCAGAACTTAAGCAGAAACTCACCAGAAAGAATAGAATAAAAAAAGGAGAAATATCTTTCCTAACAGCCTCCGGCTGTTTACCGTTTCTGTTTCAATGTTTAACCACACTCCACTAACCACTTATCCCTCTCCCTTGGTAAATAATTGAACTTCTTTTGATTGGTTCTAAATTTTTCATGAATTCTCTCTTCTCTGATATTTTCCATTTGAAAATAGGCAATAGACCCCCCCCCCCCCCAAAAAAAAAAAAAAGTTTGCAGTTGTTTACATACAAGATAACTGTCATATTGTAAAATGATAAATGGTGTAGTTTTAAATCATTCAAATGAAGAAGATAAATAAGATATCTAACCTTATTTGTCCTGTTATCCCACCACTCAAGTGGATTAGCAAAGAAGGCCTGCCACAGCTCTTCAGTTGATCGAGAAGAACTGATAGTATCCCTATTCTTGTCCTCAGTTGAACTAGAGGTAGAATCAAAATAATCACCACGCCTTCCACCTTTGATTCAACAAAAAAGGAGAGTTATTTTTTACAGTTTATGAATTTTCATTATTTTCATTACATCGATAAACAGCCACCTAGAACCGAGTCATGTAGCTAGTAAAACATTTCATAAATTGCAGAAAGCTACATCAATCAACTGTTTCTTCAAGAGTACTCAAGAATGATGCAAGCAAGACTTAAGAGTACTCAAATTCCTTGCTGTTTTTCCCAAAAAGAAGGTTGACCATGAAAGAGAGGTATATACACATCTAATGGTATTTTTTTGTGATCTTCTAATACTTAAGAGTACTCGAATACCTTGTTATTTTTTCCAAGAAGATTTGTCGGTCACAAAAGAGTTTTATATCATTCTGCACATCGTATAGCTTTTCACTACACATCTAATAGTCTCGTTCGTGCATGTTCGAGGAAAAAAAATCTTTTTTGTGACCTTCTAGAGGCAGATGGCTTGCTATCACAAATGATGTTCATTTTCACATACATATAATCGAGGAGGCATAGTGTCAGCATTAGCAGCATATGAAATTACAGGTCATGATATAAAAAAAAACTTTGGCGCATTTTGGATATACAACAAAAAAATGCAAGGCACCAAGTTGTTCACATATAAGGATTGATAGATTGAACATTAAGCGAAAAGTATAAGAGCATGTTTGGTTCATGTCCTTGCAATTTGGCTGCTATTGGGATTACCACCAAGAGGTCAATGGGATAATTGGCTCTCCCATTGGTGCCTACGCAGGAAACACTTAACTCAGAAGTTTGCAAGCCAAATTGCCTTAATTCTCACCGTATTTATGTTTGTTCCCCCGTGTATGATCAGCAGCTAGCTAGTGCTATTAAGTATCATTGCATGCACACAGCCATGTTATCTAGTCGTCCGACTAATCGCGATTAGTCGCGATTAGTCGGGCTTATCGGTCCGGTGACTCCGATAAGGGACACCGAGTAGGTTTGGGCGACTAGTTTTCTAGTCATCCGACTAGTCGTCGACTAGTCGCGATTAGTCGCGCCGATTAGGTTGGAAAACGATCGGACTTGAGATTGTTTTGTGGGCTAATTGAGTTGTGGGCCTGGGCCGGTGACGGTTGGCAAGGTGGCCCATTAGGTTTTTGGTATATAGAGGCTGAGACAGAGTTCTGGACAATTCACAAATCATCTCTCACAAGTAAGTGAAAAATCGACCATCATTGTTGTCTTCATGCTTGCTTTTTATTAAGTAATATGCAGTACATATATCATATCGGTCCTGGGACACATAGGACGACTAGGCAGACGACTAGGACCGACTAGGCTCGACTAATCGGCCTGATCGACGAGTAATCGCGACTAGTCGTCTGATCGGTCCCATGGCGACTAGGTCCGACTAGACGATTTGAAAACATGGGCACACAGAGTAGATGCAAATGTATGTGCCAATCTACGACCTTGTATGAGCTACAATTCTTTACTTGGTTAAGCTCCAAACTAATTAACCATGCATTCAATTAGGAGTTCCCTGATAATTAACAGATAATTAAAGTACATGTTAAATTCAAATGATCAAATCAAACACTAGTATCATGAAGTTAGTACAGATTTACTAATGTTTACGATAAGTGGACATGCCACAACAGACTAACATATCTAACAGGAATATGAACAGACAAGAATGGGAAAAGCAGCAACTTTATGATTAAAAAAAAAGAAGGCTTCCCAGCCGAGCTGAGATCCATACTTGGGGTATCCTGGCTTGCCTCTGGTTCATATAATCGAACTGGCTGCATGGACTCGATGAAATTTAACTCTTGAACTGCAACCTGAGAAAGAGTGTACCCATCAATCCATCATAATCAAAGAAAAGATGGGGAATTAAAATAGACTGTAACCACTCTAAATGTAATGATATGCCGATCACCTGCGTATTAGAGGGGAAATATGATACCTTGTAGTAAACATGCCGCTTCTCAGGCCCCTCATCAACAGTATCTGACACAAACCGTCCAGAAACATATATCCGGTCACCCTTCTTCACATGCTCAGAGGCCACATGAGCCAGGTCATCCCAAAATTGTAGAGTCACCCTATAGTATAATCGCCCCAATAAACACTTAAACAGCAACTACTATTAAGAATGCATTTTTCAATTACCAATATTTCTGACTCTGAAAGCATGTTGAAGTTAGTAATTATGTAGCTGCAATGCGAGAAATATTTATATCGACAATACATGTTTGTTACATGATTCATTAGTATCTTCTGACTTCAATATATAAGCAGCAAAACCCTTTGCTGCAACTAAACTGTCGGCAAAACTTTAATTCATGGTCTCAACAATCATCTTGCTACAATCCAACAATTACAGACTGGTCCCGTCCTTATATTACCAATACCAAAGGCCTTTGCCGTCACCTCAACAACCTTGCATCTCTCTTACACTAAGCTACATGCCTACAACGAGTGACCGATCGACAGTCTTAACACGCAGCCGGAACCCCAAAAATAGGATAGAAATAAGACACGCGGAAATGGAAGAAAAGTTAGCATTGCGTAGCACAAATCGAATTAGGAATACCATGTAGTCTCGGTGGCCGACTTCCAGACGGCGAGACGACCCCTCGCGACGGCGGAGCCGCTGGGCAGCTGACGCAGTTCGACCTCGGTGCCCACCGTTCCGATGAGCCGCACAGAGTTGCAGAGCTCCCTGCTCCAAGGTATCTCCGCGGGCCGCGGCGTCGTCGTCGTGGGCGGCGCCACGGGCTCACCGTACTGCGCGGAGCACCTGGGGCGGCGCCCTCGTGGCACCGGCGGCGGGAGGCGGAGTAGGGAAGAGGAGAGGCGCCGGCGGCGGTGGCCCGCGGGGCTAGGGTTTAGGGTTTTGAGCAGGGAGGCGACGGCGAGCGCCATGGCGATATTTTCCGGCTTTCGCCTTTCTCTGCCGGAGATGGGCCTCGTGGGCTTATGCGGTGGCGTGGGTTCCTTTTCTCTCACTGCTAGTGGTCCCAGAACCTGCGGCGGGGGTGACTGACGCGTGGACCCCACGAGCTACCACTGTGGCTGCCAAGCAGGCCCCACATTGCACTTTCTCCAGGCTGCGATCTTGCTATTGCAAGGCTTGTTCCAGTGTTCAGCTCACAGGTCACAGCGACACCGCCACGCTGCTTGACTGGAATTACCAAGCCCCGTGTTGGGATTCCCACGCGAAAATTTTTTCATAAAAAGACGAATGCAGGCATCAAGTGCTAAACGAATTTTATTTGTGAAATCTTTTCACAGATGAACATAACTTTTCGAGACGAATCTAATGAGCCAAGTTCCACCATAATTGCCTACAGTGATACTACAGTAACCACGTCTAATCATCTTCTAATCATACGGTTAGACCTGGGCATGGGCTGCCCGACCCGACGGACCCGACCCGACCCTTCCGAAAATAGCCCGACCCGACCCGACCCGAAGAGTTTGATGGGCGGGCTCGGGTCAAAATTTTTGACCCGGTATGACTGACGGGCCGGGCACAGGCTAAAAATTTTGACCCGAAACCCGAAAACCCCGAAGGAACCCGACATTTTACATAAACCCGGCCCGATCCGACCCGAACCCGACCCGACCGGACTGGCTATCAGGTCGGGTGCGGGCTCAATTTTACGGCCCGGCCACCGGGTCGGGTCGGGCACGGGCCGCTAGAAAAAACACCGAGCTTTTTTTGGCCCGACCCGAACCCGACCCGGCCCGGAGGATGCCCAGGTCTACATACGGTCAAAGACCTCATTAGCTAAAGTAACTGTTACAGTACCATGATTGTGAAGGTAGTTTTGTAATTAGACTTTATTTAACACCTCTAATCAGTGGTCAAAGGGACAAAAAAATTTCATGAAATAAAATTTTTTTCAAAGCAAACCAAACACGGCAAGACCCCGTTTGGCACAGCTTCATAAGCATCTTTACATGTACTATACCAAACGGTTTTCTGACTAGCTTCAAGCTAAGTCATCCGTATATTTCCACTACCAGAGTAAAGCCACAGAAACATAGTTTCACCTAACTTCACCAGGAAAAAGGGCTTTCGCCAAACGTTTTCCAAAATAGAGAAACTGTTTCACCAGAGAAATTGCTTCACCAATCACCGTCTGTTCACCAACTGTTTCAAGAGAAGCTGAAGCTATCCCAAATGGGCCCGAGTCTTAAATTAAGTGCTACAGGTAACTGACAATTGCAAAACTGAATACGAGTAATGCTCAAGGTAAGCCTCATATTGAATAACACGACATCGTTCACAGAAAAGTTATTCTTCCCGGGTACAAAAACTACAAACAATATCGCTACGTGGCCTGAAACTGCAAGGTGATCAAAATAAACGGGCAGGAATTTGTAGCGAACTCCAGAAGCCCAGAATACAGTTGTACATACAGAACCCTAACTCACAACTCTTGATAGATCCTCATGTGTGTGCTCCTTGCTACTTGACAACGCCTCAAGCCCCCTTTTTCTCTTCCCCATCACCTACCGCCGTGGGGGTTGCAGGCGGGGGCTCATCGCCACCTTCCCCAGGCTCTTTCTTCAGTTCAGTTTCAAACTCCTTAGCCGCCTGAGAGAGAATTTAGACAGATGGGTCAGTGAACAATTTTACACACTGGAAAAGATCGAATGGCCTGCTTAGAGAACTTGATCTACTAGTAGCTTGTCTTGTGAAAACGAAATATAAAGCCTGCACATCCAGCCAGCTTTCAAAAGTGCAAATCAGTATCTGACGCAAACGTGGATCTGTCCTATAAAATTCTTGGAAAAGTGAGGCCAAAAGGATGTGCAAAATTTTCATCAGTAAGGTTTATCAAACTACTGCTGCCGCGGTTTCCAAAGCTCTAGCCACTAGTGAGCTTCGCAACACAGTCTCCTAAAAACAAGTTGAACTAGCTAGTGACATTGTAAAATGAAAGTACTTCTCAACTTTAACAACCTGCCTTGTGTAAGCCTTGAAATCACTTCTTCTGTGCAGCTTTTATATCCTACTAAGTAGATTGGGTAAACTATAAGCCATAGCATGCTAAGCCGCCAACAGTCAGAAGGTAGATCATGACCCACAAATCACCTTAATTTTCAGACCAGAGACCTGTTTGTTCCTGATTTTATTAAAAGCGACAAAAGCTTAGTATGCTGGGGCTACCAGTTTACAAAAGTAGAGTCAGGTCAAATTGGATAGGCATTAGTTTCATTGTTCAAGTATGCAGATGCAAAATGCTGGATAGCAACGGCAGCCATATACTAGATTATGTAATGTAGCAACAGCAAATGACAACAGCATAAACATATATTTGCACTTGGCAAAGTGATGTAGCTGATAAGGTAGCAATGAAGACACAGGTAATATCATGTGCTTTAGCTAATAGGCATAGAGCATGATCCAATAAACGGTATAGTCTGAATGTTCAGTAATATGCCTATCTGAGTTAGGAAGCCAAATTGAAGCATGATAGTTGCATCTCTGTTTGACTGTTTGTTGAACGACACAGCTATCAGAAGAAAGTATATTTCATCAGTCCCATCAAGCGCTTACATGCAACAGGTAGCAGACTGGCACCTGTAGATGCAGAACATATAGAACAGACCACAACTCTTAATTTTTGCTACAACTCTAGCCTCTCTATATAGACATTTCGTCAGAAACAAAAAATAACTGCACATATCATAACTGTAGCATTATGAGGGATTGTGCAACTGCAGATGCACGGGAACATGCAATTGTGGTTAAGTTCCATCCCAAACAATTGCTTTCTACTTCCTGTTGCAGTTCAGAAAACATGAGCTGCAGAAATCACCATCACTCCATATCTTACATCCCTGAACCCAACGCCACTCATCATGCTGCTATAACAAACAACAGGACTCTCATGTCAAAATGAGAAAGCAACGTGGCAACATGTCATTCCGTTGGTATTATCCCGCTAAGCTCATAATAACCACTGGGCTAAACGGTCAGGAGTGCACTATACGTCACTATCTTACTATTACTACTTGGAGGCTCCTTTGAAGTCTCCCCATGAAGCCGATCCTAGGTGGACACTCTAAAAAAAATAGAGAAATTCTCAGAAAAATCAGAAACATCTTGCCATCAATTCAATAACTCTAATCATAATAGTCATTGGATCTGTTATTTTTCCTAATAAATTACCCATCTCTGCCATTATGAAAATACATTAAGTAACCCCCTAAACATGTATTTAAATTACCCACCTCTACCATAATAAAAAAATCTAAAGTAACCCTTTAATCTTTGTGTGAATTACCCACCTATGTCATTATAAAAATAATGTAAATAACTCCCTAAATTTGCATATAAATTATCCAATTATGTCACTATTAAAAGTTAAAGTAACCCCTAAATCTGAACCTAAATTATGTATAATTATAACAAAGTATTAAAGTACACCAGTATAAAATTCTAAATTACTATTTCTATCATTATCAATATATTATTTTTGTCACTGTTTATATAAAAATAGTACCTATGATATGTGTCACAATGTATTCATGTATGATGGAAGAGATAATATACCAATATACAAATAAATGGTTCAATTAAATATATATCAAACACACCTGGAGGTGCAAAGCAAAATAAAATCTATTGCAACTAGAAAATGATAAATAAGTATTCTAAAGTATGTGTTAGAATATTTAATAGATGAAATAGGGTGTGAGATAGATAATTATAATTATTAGCTATAAGTTTTTTATATCAATTCTAATTAGCCCGCACGGAGCATGGGTGTATAGGCTAGTGTTTCTAAGCCACAGGGTACTAAATGGAACATTCTGTATAGCACAAAAATACTCAGAATTGCAGCGAAACTGAAAGCGTTAGCAATGCAGTGCCTTGTAAATTGATAAAGACACTAGTTGCACTGCGAAGACGACCTAAGCTTTAGCATCTCGAGCAAAAGGGAGTCATTTTTTTTCCTCAGCTGCTAAGTGCTAACCACCAGTCAACTACTACCAGTACCGCACACCCATCCCCACAAATCACGAGCTCCCGTCACAGTACACGCCGCAGTCCTCACCTGCTGGAAGCTCTTGACGGTCTTGCCGATGTTGCGGCCGATCTCGGGGAGCTGCTTGGGCCCGAACACCAGCGCGGCGACGCCGGCGATTACCGCGAGCTCCGGCACCCCGAGCCCGAAGAGGCACTTGCACCCAAGCGCCCCGCCGCCCCCGGAGCCGGCCCTCCTCGGCCGCGCCGCTATCGACGCGGCCGCCACCGCGAGCCCCGCGCCGACGAAGGAGGACGCCCTCGCGGACATCCCGGCCGCCGCCACGTGGGCGCGGGCCGGCGCCCTCGGCCGCGCCCCGAGGTAGGAGGAGGCCGCCGCGACGGGAGCCACCACGGCTATCCCCATGGCTGCTGCTGCTGCTGCTGCTCGCGCTCGTAGCGAGTGTGGGATATTTTGTCTCGATGGAAATGGGATAGCGTTGTATGGTGGAGGGAGTTACTCCTCTGTCTCCCCACGTTTTTCTGACACGCTGCCTTCGGTCCCGTGCGACACGGTTAGACTGACTCCAACAAGAAAGAAGATGCAAAATAGGAGAGACATTCCTCCATTTATTTTGTAATAGACAGAGACAAAAACAGATGTATCACTCGTCAAAATACATAGCAGAGGAGAGGTGATTCATTTTTACCAATCATCTCTTCTCACAATGTAAAATGTCTATTTCTTTACTTATTATGGTGGAGCTCCATTCAGCGATACACGGTACCACGCGGAGACATATATGTATTTGCATATCATTGTTGGAGTACGGTGATGGCTCGCTCCCCGTTGGATGCAAAGTGGGCCGCCACTGCTAACGTGAGGGTGCGTTTGGGCTGGGTCATACAGACTTGCAGGGAGTTGGGCCAGGAAAGATCTAGATGGGCGAGTTTGGGCAGAGCCAAGAAACTTGCAGAGTCGGACTAGTTGAACGTTGGGCCTCTTCGGGTTTGTACCTTTGCATATATATTTTCCTAATTTTCTAAATCCAATTCGTATGGTGTGTCCTGGCCGTGTTTGGTAAAAAGTTACACAAAAGACAAATACATGTATGGAGTATTAAACAAAGTTTATTTGTGAAATTTTTTTATGGATGTGTGTAATTTTTTGAGACGAATCTAATGAACCAAGTTCCACCATGATTGGTTACAGCCTACAGTAGTATTGCTACAGTAACCGCACCTAATTATCCCCCTAACCGTACAGCCAAAGGCCTCGTTAACTATAGTAACTGCTACAGTACTATAGTTGTGGAGTTTGTTTTATAATTATATATTATTTAATATCTCTAATTAGTGGTCAAAGGACCGAAAAATTTTCTAAAAATTTTTACAACCTCCATCCAAACACCTCCCTAGTAGGACTGACAGGAAGCGTGTGCATTTCTAGCAACTTTTTTACCACCTTGATATGAATCACCTTTCTGGTGTCTTTCTAAAAAAAACCAGGAAGCGTGTTGCTTATATTTATATCTTTCTATAAAAGGGGGCAAGAAGAAGAAGAAGAAGCGTGCGCATTTCTAGCTACTCTTTTACCACCTTGATTCAGATTCCGTAACATGCCTGTGGAACTTGTTCGTCTCTGATTCTGACCACTTTGTTCCTGCGCTTCCTTTGGGACACTAGGGGAGAAGGAAAGCCTGTGATTCTCCTCGCATCCAATGGGAGGTGAGAAGCCTAGACACAGCTAGACTAATCCAGTGCATGACGGCAGCCAAGCGACACCAATTTTCTGCTGTGATGCGGGGGCGTGTTAGGTATCGCTCATCTTTCAGTTCAGGATGCCTTCCGTTGACTGTAAGAAACGGGGAACTCCGGCCGCCATCCACAGAGTTGGTAAAGGAGCTGCAGTTGTGGTGCCTTCTCCGGGTCACACTTCTTCAGCTAAGGCGCGAAGCGTGTTTCGGAGGAATATTCTTCTCAGCGGATGCATCATGCATGCCCTCGTGCGTATATACAGATTCATGTATACTACTACAGTACTACTGAACTTATCAGTTACCACCACCGTCATGCCGGCCTCATCGATCTTGAAGCTATCTCAATCCTCATGGTGTTCTGTTCTGAGTACAACAAGGGCCAAGGATGACTGAATTTAATCCCGGCCCTCTGCCCATCGAAATAATGTCTCTCAGTTCAGAACTGTGACCTATTGACGAACAGAGGGGAGGACACCAAACATAACTCACCCTTCACCACTTTACTCGTTGCTGAGGACGTCAGAATGGAGAAATTGTAGAGGCGGTTGCGGATCGAGCTCACCTTGTTTTCAGAGAACTAATGATCCGGAACAAAAACCAGTCACCGATTGTAACACTCGGCTATTAATTCACAATTCACTGTAGTTAAGCTAACTAAGGACATTAGTTTCGGGCCTAAATAGGAAACCATAAGTTAGCAATCTCTTTGTCAGTCTGGCCCGGACCGGTCTGATCGGTATGGGCGACCGGTCTGACCGGTCTGAACCGAGTGGGCGACCGGTCTGACCGGTCTGAACCGAGCGGATGGTTTTGGGCCCCACAGCATTTAAATCATTCTCTCTCTTCTCCCCACCCTTTCCCTCACCCTCCCCGTGCCCAGCTCGGCTCCTGCCCGAGCTCCCCCTCTCATTCTCACCCCAAACCCTAATCCACAAATCATTCCTCTCCATTGGATTCCAAGGTCGGGGGAGGATCAAATCAGCGTGGGGGATCATCTTCTCCTCGATTCCATCCTTGGGGAGCAGGAGATTCAAGTTCTTCACGTGAAAGGGCCTCATTCAAGATAATTTAGGAGTTTGGATCGATCTCTTGTTCTAGAAGGTTTTAGGTGGTTTCGTCTAGTCAAAAGCGTCCCATGAACCCTTGAACTAGATCCTAGAAGGTATTTGGAGTTGGTGGGCGATTTTCGCCGCGCCAAGGAATCCTAGATTTTCACTGGGTAGGACCGGTCTGACCGGTGTCACGGTAGATTCAGTAGGACCGGTCTGACCGGTCTGACCGGTGGGGTGTTGGCTGAGAAGGTGAAAGTCGGGGTAGTTGGTACAATTGGTTAGAAACTATTTTGGCTATTAGTTACTTATAATTTTTATAACTCATGCATGCATCCTCATGTCATATGCATATGCACACGTGTAGCAGCCGCGGCGGAGGAGGTCGTGTACGAGGTGGTTGCAAAGCCACAGGAGCCGCAGGGGCCAGCCCCGCGGGAGGAGGTTCGCGGGGAGTCGGCCCAAGGCCCAACTCACCCCAGTGTTGAGCAGCAGACGCAAGGCAAGCCCCGGAGCACAACCTATTAATTTAAATCATGATATATATATATATATTACTTGTGCATTATGTATAAAAATTGGTTGAAACCCTAGTTGCATGATCTGTAGGTTTCTTTGAGTTTATACTAGTATGATAGGACGATAGTAATGCTATGCTTAAGAGTTCGCGGTAGAGGTCGAGTGACTTCTTGTCACTCGCGAGATATAGAATATATAGAAGTCGAGTAATTTCTAGTTACTCGCGAGACATAGGTTATGTCTACTTATGTTACAGTACTTGAGTATTGAGATGGATATGGAGATGTGAGACCGGGCGGGGATGATGTATAGGTATGGCCGCAGGACAGGGTTCCTGTGTGCCTTAGCCCCGTCTGAGTCGATTAAGGACCGGTCGTTGTCGGCAGTGCTGATCGGGGATTGAATTGTACTAACCGCATGCCGGGAGTAGGAGGTAGTCGAAACCGGTAAGCCGAATACTGCCTTGCTTCGAAAGTACAGAACTTCTACCCACCCCTTAGGGCGAGTCGAGTGGCCGCGGAGAATCGGGATGCATATGTTTACTTTTGGTGGTCTCTCGTAGGGCTCGGCTGACTATATACAGGTGGGGCGGTTCTGTAGTTCGAGGCAGGAAGAGGAATGGTTGGCATGTATAGTTCGACGGGGCAAATGTGTGCCGTGTTGGTTAGGTCCACCTTGCAAGGTTAAATCGGATTGATTCTCCGTGTCTCGCGGTTATGAGGGTCTTGATCTCTTTGCTGCATCGTCCCAAAATATTAGAATGTGAGTTATGTATATTTATATAAAATGTTGAGCACATTGAATTATTTTTTCTTGCACCACCATGATTACTACGGAGGGTCTATGCAAATATTAGATGAGAGTTCATTGATATAGAACCTGGAGCTAAAATAATGAAAGTAAGGAAACTACTTTAGTCGCTCTTTCTGCAAAAATAACCACCAGCCAAAAGTCTTGCATGTCTAGATATATGGGCTAAGTTATACCCACTGGTCGGGTAAGCCTTGCTGAGTATTAGTATACTCAGGGTTTGTTGCTACACTTATTATTTCAGGACACCCGAACGTCGATTTCTGCCCCCGCTGCGTTAAATTCATCCGCAGATATGCAGAGGGGTGGGAAGTGGTGGAGAGAGACCCTTCCAGTTAGGGCGTTGTCGGGTTGTACACTCGAAGGCTGAGTATTCAGCCTCTCTGTTTTGCGCAGACCGGTCTGACCGGCCCATAGGACCGGTCTGACTTGTGTCGGCAGGTAGCGCCGACCGGTCCGACCGGATGGTGGAATCGGTCCGACCGGTCGAGAAGGATCAGAACTGATGGAAGCTAAAGTAGTTGTATGATCTTTTATATTCGAACTTCAGTCACATTTATTGTAAAGTTTTGTAAATCATTATGTATTTGAACTCGGTTTGTAAAACTAAATGTTTCGTGTCGTGATCACTCTTGTATTTTCAAGTAATGAGTCGTGCTTGTACCATCTGCGCCCACCTTCGTGTGGAACTACCGGTGTTGTTTCGATCGGGCAGTGGGTTGAGAAAGAATCGTCAAATTAAGTCGTTAAACTAATGCGCCTGATGTGTTCAAATAATGGCCATTACGCTTAATTAGAGATTTAATTTGGCGGTTCCGTCACACCGATGAGATGAGATGGGATAGACGGCCGCCCATACAAACCACTTGCATCAGCATTCTGTGGCAGCTGCCTTTGGCTCGTCCGTTGCTCCGATAGACGTCCATGTCAGTTAAGACCACGCCCTTCTCCTCCCCCTAGATCTTACGCTTTCGTCGGCACCTGCTAGCAGACACCCACTTGCAGTGCCGGCTTGCTATACTTTGGCTAGCTAGCACTACTAAAAAAATGGCTCATTGGTCCATGGACATGAGTACCGGATATAATTTAGTCCGGTATAAATATTGGCACGGAGCCATTTTAGTACCGGGTTCAAATTTAAAAACCCCCGAAGCCATTTTAGTACTGGTCAATGTTTTGGTCCGGTACTAAAATGACGCGGCCGTTTAGTACTGGGCCAAGGCACCGGCCGGTACTAAAATGCGACATTTAGTACCGGCCGGTGTCTTGGCCTGGTATTAAATAGTCCTCCACGGGTTACTTCAAAAAGTATGCATCTCCTCTTTAGACACATGCTGGAGGTCATGGGTTTGAATCTTCGCGACCGCACATACGTATTTACGTGTGAAAAATCGAGTGACTTGTGAGCGGTGTTCTTCATTTTTTTTAGTTTTTGGGTGCAAAACCTTTAGTACCGGTTGATGTTACGGGCTGGTACTAAATCACACTTTTAGTTAAGTGGTGAAGAGTGAGTTACCGGGCGGGTAACCGGTACTAATGGGGGGTTCCCGCCCGGTACTAATGTCCATATTTCTATCAGTGTATGCCGCAATTTGCCGATACTTTGTGTGGGTCTGCATTTCGACGTGTTTAATAAGATGACTGGTGTGGTTTCTACTGGGTGCTCTACTCGCGCGTGTCAAATTTCATCATGCATTTGGTGGTGCCAAAGTCACTGAAGATGATGATGAACCGCTATAGCCAGGAGTACATTGTTACATCCTCCACGGGACTAGCTAATTCAACGAAGCGTTATCCAAACATATTCTTGGGCTGAGAACGTATACTCAGGCAGAATGTTTATAAATATGAATGGAGTGTCTTAGGTTATTTTTTATTAATGAAGTGCTCAGAAATGTGCAGAAAACCAGGCCCCCGCTTGACCTTTTTTTTTCAGCTTCTTTTCATCCTGGAGGCTGGAGCTACCGTCTCAGAATTGAAAACAGTTTGTAGGCTGCGAGAAATTTTGATATCTAGGATTGACTTCGCAGGCCTCACGATTTTAGAGATCAAGTTCGCAGGCCTTTCAAAATGAGGGACTCCGACTACGAAGTGTTTGAAAACATGAGATTATCATCTTTTCTTGAGTTTCTTTAATTTTTTTTAATCTTTTCCCTCTCCCATGCACATGAACGGACGGTTTTGCCCTTCTTGCTGTACTCATCCCGTGAGACCGGACCGGATCGAAATCCACCTTGGCATCGACGGGATCGGATGAGATTGTCCTCCGTGCGCAACCCCAACCGCGCCCCGCTCGCGGACTACGACAGCTCCCTTCGCGTCGCCTGCGCCGGCGGCGAGGTCGGCTCCATGTACATCCCCGCGGGCCAGATCGACGGCGGCCGCACGCAGTACATGGCCACCAGCTTCAACGTCCCCGCCTTCGCCGTCGCGGGCCCCGCCGCCGCGCAGCCGGCCACCATCTCCGTTCCCGCGTCCGGGCCGTCGCCGCACGTCACGGCCGCGCTGGTGGAGCAGCAGCAGCAGCAGCAGCAGCTTGTGATGGAGGTGGACTCGCTGCTGGTGGTCAAGGGCAAGGTCACCGTGCTCAAGGTCTTCACCCACTACATCGAGGCCGCCAAGGTCTGCCGCATCGGCGTCTCGCGGGCCGACGGCCGCGTGCTCGGCTTCAGGTGCTGACACTACTGCTCGGCGGCCGGCCAAGATCTGACAATCTCATCAGCCTGGTTCGTTGGTAGTACTCTCAGTCTCAGTATCAAATTAGCTTCTTTGGATTCGGTTCAGTCGGTGAAATTGTAAGATATGCTCGGCCGATTTGTAAATTCATGTCTCACGGGATGAGGACAGCCAGAAGGTCAAAACCGTCCATTTATGTGCCTGGAGAGGAAAAAAGTTAAAGAAAATAAAAAATTCAAGAAAAGATGATAATCTTTCAAACACTTCGCTGTCGGAGTCTCTCATTTTAAAAAGTTTGCGAACTTGATCTCTAAAAATATGAGGCTGCCCGTGAATTGAAAACAGTTTGGAGCTACCGTATGATGCCACACGATGGCTGCCCGTGATTTGCGAGTCGTAGGCTCGTAGCAATACCAACGGGACATGGGAGCCCATGCCGAATTGTTGCCGCACCAGTATTTGGGCCTTGTGACCGGGCCGGCCGTGCAGAGCGAGAGGAGCGGATAGGCTGCGCCGCGCGTGCGCGCGAGCAGAGGCGCTTTTTTTATTTTTTTATTTTTCAAAAAAAAATTACAGAAATATATTTTTGGTTTCAGATTTTACAGTTTTATACCCCTACCGCCCGGCAGGGGGGGCGGCAGGGGGACTACCGCCCGGCAGAGAGGCAGTAGGGACCTATATGTAAATAAAAATAAATTTATTTTGCTCAGAGGACCTTGGAGGGAGCCTGCCGCCCCCCAGTTGGCGGCAGGGGGCCTGCCGCCCGGCAGGGGGGCGGCAGTCTCCCGCCAAGGATATAAAAGCTCTGCCCCTTCCCTTTGCGCCCTCATTTTCTGCCCACGAGATCCAGAGAGGGGAGAGGAAGGGAGGAGGGGTGAGGGAGGTAAAAAAACCGGCGAAGCCCTGCAAGATTTAGGATCCGAACCGCAGGTAACCAATATTTCTCAACTATTATAGACTTGTTTCTAAAATAATTATGAATTAGAATAGATTTAGTTTTTGGATAGTGAAATATAGAATAGTAAACTTAGAATGACAGTACCTTATTACTATTGCAGCATAAGGCAATGGCTGCCTCCAATTCTATTAGATTTTCATGGACCGAAGAAAAATCTAGTATATTTCTTGACATCATGACACATCTTGTAATCAGTAAGAAGTTGGATCCATTAGCGGATGGTACGATAGAGATGGTGTTGTCCAAATTAGTTGAGTTTAAAGATTTGACATTGTTTCGAGGTATTACAATGCAAGATTTAAAGGAACACCTGCTAGAACGTCGGAAGATATACATGAGGGTATGTGAACTAGCGAATCATCCTTATGTTATTGGATTCTTACAAACTAATTGTAA
Organism: Panicum virgatum; assembly: GCF_016808335.1. NCBI lineage: Eukaryota > Viridiplantae > Streptophyta > Magnoliopsida > Poales > Poaceae > Panicum > Panicum virgatum. The sequence continues at coordinate 16,012,786 of NC_053153.1, read as the reverse complement.
GATATGGATGCGGCCAGAAGTGTATGAGATGCACATTAAGGTAACTCTTATTTAGTTCTAATCACGTCCGTTATTTGTAATCCATATTTACGAAATAGTAAAATTATTGTGTAATTATATGCTAGGATTACCCCGAGGACACGGAGTTGATTAACAAATCGATACCAAATTTCCGTAAATTGGTATGTATCTTCGGTGGAGTTATGCCGCAAACTAAACGAAGGAGATGTAAAAGATCTTCGGGTGATATTTCTCGGCCTCCGCAAGAACAGATGACCGGAGGTTCGTCAAGTCATGCAGCACCACCTCGAGCACCAATTTGTGTTAACTGGGATGACGACATGGATGACTTCATGCCCCCGAAACCATGGCCTCCAACACATGATGTTCCTCCCCTTTTACATGAACCTAGAATCAGAAAAGAGACAAAGGGAAAGACAAGAGGTTCATCAAGTCATGTTGCACCACCTCCAGCACAAACTTGTGTTAACTGGGATGACGACATGGATGACTTTATGCCCCCCAAACCATGGCCTTCAACACATGATGTTCCTCCCCCTGTACATGAACGTAAATCTAGAAAAGAGAGAAAGGGAAAGGCAAGAGGTTCGTCGAGCCATACTACACCACCTGCAGCACCACCATCTGTCAACTGGGATGACGACCTAGATGATTTCATGTCATGATCTATAACATATGATGTTCATCGGTTTAAGATGTATTCGCATTTAGTATTGTTAATGTTGTATTATGCTTGTATGTATGTCTCGTACCTAACTTTGCATTCACTGGACATGTACATAATGTCGAGTTTGAATCATACTTAGTCGTAATGGAGCATCGAAGTATAAACATACCATCTATTGTATGTAATGGAAAATACGAGAGTGATAAGAGGCGAACGTTGAAGTGTATAAATAAGCGGTCCACAGCTATCTCATTATAAATAAACATCAGAGATACAAACATCAGATACAAACATCATAATACAACGATAATAAAACACACATTACACATGCAGTGGCATGGCAGAACCCGTTGCAAACTACGGTAAACAGATTCCTGACTAACCTAACATGCCTTAGGTAATTTAAAAAAAAAACAGAACAAACACAACGATACAGTATGTCACTAGCACTAGGGTAGTCCTAGTAGCCGTACCCCCACGTAGCAAACTGCGTTGAGCCTTCTCCGCAGTATCCACCCATTGCAGGCGGTGCAGGCGGTGGTGCAGGAGGCGCAGGGCCCTTCTTCTTGTGACAAGGGCAGTTGCAGTAAGGAATAGTGCATGGTTCCTCCTGTGAGCCGGCAGCATTGCTGGTATCATCAACTTCGTCGTCTTTGTTACCCTCGCTCACTTCCTCATAATGGTTCACCTTGCATTCCAGATCAAAGATCTTTATCTAGAGGTACTCGATGAACTCCTGAACAGAATCAATTGTTGTAGGATCGACCCACCTAGTAAAACCACAGTTTTCTGGAGCATTGGAAGACTGCAAAACAAATTTCATGTAAGGTGTCTCATTGAAGAAAAAGAAATGAAACAACCGAGTATTACCCATGCGTGTGGACATTTAAAGAAATGCCGACCGCCATCCATCCCGTCGGTGCACATCTGCACTAAGCAGTCCTCACCATGTCTGCATTTTGGCCACGGTTCTCTACGGTTATCGTATTGTCGAAGAGGAGTTTCATTGATAAATTCACTCTTTTGCTGTGGCGGAAACTCAAACACTGGTTCCGGAAAGGAATCAGGTCCAAGAGGCCCCTCCCATATTATGGGGTCTCCCTTTCTTCCCCCTTTTCCTTTCCCAAAACCGTAGTAATTCTTCCCGCTAGACCCACCTCCAGACATTGGGTATACAATGAGCTTTAGTGTTTGAGTGCTGCTGGGAGTTCACAAACTTCGGAGTATTTATAGGCGCACAATGGTCTGATACCCGGAGTGTGGAGTGTAAATGCACCTAAAAAGCCTACATGACAACACAGTGAAGAGGCTAGATGACCTAACACTGAAAGGGCTAGATTCGATTCTCGAAATGACTACTCGATGCATCTCTGTGCATGCTGACTCACAGCACTGCATTGCTGCCGCTCGGTCGATCGCGCCTAGATGCCGCCTTCCCCACTACACGCCACAGACCTTCGCTGTAGAATGACAGGTCCGTCGTCCTCGCCAGAGAGACTGCATTGAAGGTGAGCTGGTGTGGTTGCCGTGTTGTCACATCTTTTTGAAATGGTGGAAGGGCACTGCTATCGGGTTGTCGTCTTTTGTCATGTATGTTTGGGCAAAAAATGTGACATTTGGGAAACCCGTGATCGCCGTGCTGAGCAGTGGCAACCTGTGATCTCGTACTCACAGCTAGATACACTATGGTTCCTATTTTGAGCTATTCGAGCGTGTAGTCATCATCATCGTCGGCAGGATCTCGGCCGCTAACTCCTACCGCACCTAACTTGTCCTTCATTAAACCACATAACATATTACATTGAAGGTTTCATTCATTACAACCAAATTCGAGACAAATACATAATATACTTAGTTTCGTACACACAAATACATTGCAAGCTGTTACGTGCACAACTAGATGCGGCGATTTCTTGTAGGTGGAGCCGATCCATCCATCGGATTCCCGGAAGGTCCAGCCTCGGCAGCAGCAGTGGGTACTGAAAGCTGTGGGCACTTCTTGTAAAGTGTGACCGTCCGCTCCACACAAGTTGCAACGTTTTTTCTTCTATCCAGCCTCGGACTCGTCCATTCCGTTCCGGATCTGACGTGTCTGCCGTCGGCCTATGCCCCGCTTCGTAGCTGCATCAGGGATGAGCATTGGATGGGGATTTTTTTGAGTGAATGGGCCTAGAATACCGATGCCGTATATCTCATGACACCAAGTCTGTGCTGCGGCTTCTTTTGTGAAATATTGAGAAACATAGGACGCAGCATCTAACCCAGATACAGAACAAGCCGCGATGATATGGGAGCATGGTAAGTGATGCACCTTTGGCTTCTGACATCGGCAGAATACCCTCCCGTCAATGGTTATCAAAACTTCTTGAATTACCCTTTGTCTGCGGACACCCTGTCCGGTCATGTCCCTGCATGATACCTCAAATCTTTGCTCCTTTGTGCCCATCGATATGACTGAGTGAAATCGAGCCTTTTCAATTTTTTTCTCCATGTACTCATTGACCCTTCTGCAAAAATGCACTCCTGGATCATTAAGTAAGGGAGCGGCTGATGCGTATCGCTCCCGAAAATACCTTATACATCCATACATGATGAACTCAACAATGCCAACAAGAGGAAATCCACGAACACAACGCATTACCATATTGTAACATTCAGCATGGTTGGTCGTCTCGATCCCATAACGTCTCCCATCTGTGTCATACAGAAGTGACCACTTCTCTTTAGGTGCACCATCAATTCACTGTGAAAATGGCTTAGCATGTCCAACTAATGAATCTATAGAACGTCTCCTGCTGGATGATGAGGCCTGGCTCTTAAGCAATTCAGCGCTCATGTCATCAATTATACCCCACAAAGCATCAAACTTCCTCTGCTGATTCTGAGTGCACAATCGCTTGAACAAATTCATCAGATCCTTATTCTTGAACCGCTCATAAAAGTTAGCAGCCATATGCCTCACACACCACCTATTGACAACATCTGGCCATATAGGAGGTGAAGATTGACTACCTTCTTGGAGCTGCCTTATAGCTGCAAGTAGACCTGCATGTCTATCACTGATAAGGCAAACATTAGGCCTTCTAGCAACAACGTGAATCTTCAGACGTTCAAGAAACCAGTACCAGCTTTCTGTGTTCTCATTCTCAAAAAAGGCAAAGGCGATGGGAACTATCTGCTTGTTGCAATCAATTCCGATTGCCGTCAATATTGTTCCCTTATATTTCCCTGTCAGGAAAGTGCCGTCAATACACAGAACAGGAAGACAGTAAATGAATGCCCTCACACATGCTCCAATGCAGAAGAAAGCTCGTAGCAGAATGCTTGGTCCCCCTGACAAGCTCGGTACACTGTATGTATCAAAAGCATTTTCAGGATTTCTGTGCACAATAGCTTCAAGCATACGAGGTAGGTTGTCATATGATGCTTCATAAGTGCCAAACCTCATCTCAAATACTTTTTGTTTAGCTCGCCAAGTCTTTGCATAGCTGATCACATACTGGAAATTCTGTTCAATGTCCCTAATTATCAATGCAGGCTCATAATCCATTTTGTCAAGAATCACCCCATACATCTTCTTAGCCACGAAAGTTGATGTGATATTACGATGATATCTCACAACACCTGTCAATCTACAAGTATGTGGTGTAACAATTGAACATTCCCAGTGTGTCTTGAACTTTCCCTTGTATGCATGCACTCGCCATGTACAGTCTCTATCTGCACACCTCACCTCGTATTCTTTGCTGCTCGACTTCAGTACTCTGAATTCCTTCCTCAGAGATACAGCCCAGAGCTTCACAGCATCCTTCACATCCTCAATGGTACGATACTTTGCCCCTTGTATGACCTCATTCACTCTGTATTCAAACTCCGGACATCTAATATCTTGTACCACTGGATTACCAAAACCCTCTTTACGCCATTCACCTAACACTGGGAAGCGCTCATCGTCCTCATCGTCCGATGAGTCCCCACATTGCTCTATTATTTGTGCATCCTGGTCTTCTTTCTCCATGTCCTCCACAATTCCAGGTATCCGCTCGCCTTCATCTGCTAAACCTTGTGGTTCTGGTTCTGGTTCTGGAGCTTGCATGTTGTCTTCTTTTTTATCCTCTTCCATCTCTTCATTGCAGTCAGATGTTGTGTGTGTTGACCCTTCACCTAAATCAGCGGTCTTCTGGTGAATCTGAATTACCATTGCGAGAGGCCACCCACTTTCAAGAGCTGCGTGCATATAATGTTGCCATTCTTTCGTACTACTTATATGCGTCAACTCCCAGAAATCCCCATTAGCTTCCCAGGAAGTCAAGGTAAGAACCGTAAGCAAATGGGTCTTTGGATTCACATTGAACATCTTGTGAAGACATTTCTGTATGGACTCAAAACTCCTCTCTAGGGGTTTATCTAGACTGTACTGTCTTCTTTCCAATGCTGATAGATTTACTCCATAGGAATCATGAGTAATTCTGTAGAAGTCACCGTAATGAACTTGAAATGCCACTTTGCTCGACATATCTGGCCATGCAAAGACTTCATTTTAATTAATCTAATATCTACAAATATACTATGCCTTCAATTATAACCACTAATCCGAACCCTAAGTGCTTATAATAATAAAAAATACTAATCATAAAATTAAACATACAAAAAAATCTGGAATGACAAAGTTGAGATATATTGGTTACCTGCGGTTCGGATCCAAAATTCTGCAGGGCTTCGCCGGTTTTTTTACCTCCCTCACCCCTCCTCTCTCCCTCTCCCCTCTCTGGATCTCGTGGGCAGAAAATGAGGGCGCAGAGGGAAGGGGCGGAGTTTTATATTTGAGGAGGGAGCCTGCCGCCCGGCAGGGGGCGGCAGGCTCCCTCCAAGGATCTCTGCGCAAAATAAATTTATTTTTATTTATATATAGGTCCCTACCGCCTTCCCGCCGGGCGGTAAGCCCCCTGCCGCTCTCCTGCGGGGCGGTAGGGGTACAGAACTGTAAAACCTGAAACCAAAAATATATTTCTGTAAATTTTTTTTTGAAAAATACAAAAATAAACGCCCTGTTCGGCTGGTGGTTTTGCCCCGGCTGTTTACTGTAGCAACTGGTTTTTGTGAGAGGGTGTAAACTATAGCGGCTGGTACTGTAGCGGCTGGTTACTGTAGCAACTACACGTGGTATAGACTCGATTACGTGTGGGATCACATAATATACCAGTACTGTAGCTACAGTGGAACTGTAGCTATAGTAAATCAGCCAGAAAAAGACCAGTGCAGCCGAACAGGGCGAAAAAAAAACGCGCGAGCAGAGATCGTGGCACGGCACCCGCCCGGCCGGCGCGGGTGCGGGAGACCTCGGGCAGTGGCAACCGCGGCCGTCCATTGCTGGTGATAAATGGGAGGGCTCAATTATTCATGCGACCTTCAGGGCTAGTTTGGCAAGTAGGGCCAGATTTGCCCTGGGTAGCAAACCCCCAATTGAGATTTAATCGGCCCAACTAATCCCGGGAGCCGTTCCCCCTTCCTGTTCCCTTCTCTGTCACTGTTTGGAAGTAAAGCAAGGCCAAAGTACCCAGGTCCCAGGATGCACGTACAGACTTGCATGTCATGGCTATATTGATTATGAGCTTGCATTGATGTCTTAAAAAATCAGGAAAAAAAAATTAATAATGCAAGGAAAATCACAAGACCAAAATAATACAAACTAGCAAGCTGGCCCGCGCAAATAGCGCGGGTACCTAGTTCTTGCTTTCAATATTTAGGATTTTTTATTCAAAGTAATAGATGAAAATAGTTTGTTTAGACATATAATCATAATTTCTTTGTACTAAAATTACAGACACAGGGGTGGTGTTTTTACATGACTTAAGAGAGAAATGAACATTATATATAGAAATATGTCTTTTGGGTATTTACTGAAAGTAACTAAATATTTATTTTTTCGAGATTACATAAAACAACTCAAACACTCACAAAGGCATGCACACTCACTCTTATGAACGCACAAATGCAAATCCTACCCCTATGAATATATTTGAAGACCAAGCTGGCAAACACTTTTGACGCGAGTAAAATATTTTAGTTACTGTCCATGATAAATTATCTCTAGATTTTTATAAAAAAAATTTAGGTATCTTGTGCTAAAAGTAAAAATATATTTTATTTTCTTTGTCCTTCAATCACCCATTAATATGGCCTCATATATGCATACTCACATATTATCTTAGGTATAGCTATACCATGCTCATGGAAGATGCACCATTATGGTGCAGCACATCGTTTCCTTTAGTTGAACCCTACCCGTGGCTTGCTACAGACTGCATGCATGTTAAACATCAATTTCCTTGCATGTTTTGTTCTAGATTTCATTGGCACTCTACCATGATTGCATCGATTTTTTCTCTCCTATTTTTTTTAATCTCAGTTATCAACTAATCACAATGCTTCTCATTTTTGCTAGTGGTGATACCATACTTTCATAATAGCAACAGTGCAGTTTGCGTAAGGTAATGCTCAACCTAGTGAATGGGTTGAGATCATATTGTGGGTGCTATCATTGCCATGCTCTAATTTTCATACTCTTATTACTGTTGTGCTTTTCAAGTCTCGACACTCTTGTCAGTTCATTGATTTCTAGATTGAAATCGATTCTGAACATTGTGCTTCTTTTTTTCTATCTTTTTATTGTACAATTAATTCTGTATATGTTACTATCTGCGCAAACTTATTTTTTGCTAACAAAATACTATTTTTCTCCATGATAGTAATCACCCGGCCATCTTGTGATTGGACCCATGCTGAATTTTTTTCTCTATTTAATTTTTTAATCATAGTTCCATATAAATTGTTGCAACTAAGTTGTGCTTCTCTGTAGCATCCTTACTAACATAGCCATACCCCAAATTTTATTTCACAATACACATTGCCCAACTTGGCAATTATTTTCCTCCATTACACATCCATAACGTAGTGAGCATGGTAATGTGCGGGGCAAACAACTAAAATAGACTCTAGTGTTAAAAAATAATTCATAAATTTTAATTTGAAGGTAAGGCGGTCAACAAATTTTGACCATATTTAAGTTTCAATTCCAAAAATTATATACCCTTGGGGTTTTCCTCTAGGATAACAAAGACTATAATTAAATCTTTTTATCGCAGGAAGCACATACATGTGCTATAAGCATCAGCTAAGATCACAACTCGAGTATGTGAACCATCATTGCATCATGTGATCTGCACTGCAGCTACCCATATAATCAGCTAGTACATTTTTAAGTTACACACCGGTACGTACAAAATGATGTGTTGCCTTTCCATCAACACTGGTAGCATTTGATTCGTCTCGTATGCTATGGAAAAAATTGGTAGATGTAGTCTAGTTTTCTCTTAGGAATATGTGCAGATTCAATCCATCTAGCATAAAAGTCTGGTTTTCTCTCGGTTAGTTGGATCCTTGGTTGAGGGCAGCTTTACAGGTGAGTGTTTGCTAGTCACATCCCACAATTGCTTTCTGGTACCATGACAATGCTATGTCTAATCGAACATGGAGCACTTGTTACACCATAACCATAAATTAACATCAAAGCATCATTTGGCAAATTATTATGTCAAACCATTATTTGTAATTCAGGTTTGCTGAATTACTATCTCTTAGTGTAAATGTATAAATATGAGGTTATCTTGTGGTAACTTTTTGTTCAAGACTGAGCCATCGAAGCGACAATTTAGCTCGGGTGCTTGGTATTTTGTGCAAGTCGGCTGCAAAATGTGAGTTCAATTATTTGGCATGGTTTGTTTTTACAATCAAATGCATCTGCTTTTCTTCTGTCCTGACTCTTCCATTTCCTTGCAATGTGGTCATAATAGATGGTCATATTTTTAATTAATGTGGGAACTTCGAAATCCAGGTTGATCAAGACACCAATTAAGTTAGAAATAGAAATAATATTTGTTAAATTTTGAATTTATATATGTATATATTAGATGTATCAGATATAGGTTAGTTGAGTAGACCCGATAGATTTTCATAAAAATCCAATAATGTAAATCTTCCCTTTTTTCTGATTGACATGGTAATTTCTAGACCGAGCTAATTTCTAGACCCACTCCGTGAACGTAGTGGTTTCTTAATTTTTTAATTTCAAATGTGCTAAGTTCTAATTTTTTTATTTTTATGGTTCCAAATATGTTTTCCTAATTTTTAAATATTTAAATTAGCTATTTACTAATCATTGGATTAAATCCTAATTTTCTTATTTTTCTAGTTCCAAGTTTATCTATCTACTAATCGTATTTGGTATGGACTTTTTGATCATGTTCTAATTTTTCTTAATTTTTTAATTTTGAAATTAGTTATCTACTAATCATTGTGTTAATGTCTAATTTTATTATTATCCTTATTTTGAATTTAGCTATCTACTAATCATATCAATATGGAATCCTTTGTACTGTAATAATTTTTATTAATTTTTTAATTCCAAAATTATCTATTTATGAATTATGTTGTATGCACTCTTGAGTTGTTTAGACGGTTAGATCATAATAAAATATAATAGTGTAAATTCTTTTTTTAGATATGTGAAAAATTTTAGACCCTACTTTTATTAATATAATAGATAAATTATACTATTTCTTTAGCTATTTTCCAGCATATTTTGCTTCTTAATCACTATAAATTTTATTATATTTTTTTTGTTTTTAAATTTATCTAGTTATTAGTCATATTTGATATGGACTCTTTAGTCAATTGTTAAATTATTTATATAATTATAGTTATATATCATATAAATGGAAGTTAAAAACTAATAGAGTCCATATTTCTCTTTTTCTTAATACAATCACATATCTTTGTTTCTAAAGGAAAAATAATAAAATAACCGTTGGGTCTGGTTCACTACTACCTCCGCCTTGAAAAGATACAAAATTTATACAAAACAATATTGTAATTTAATCTACTTTGTAAGTATGTCATGTATATATCTTTTTTATATTTTTAATATAAATAAAAATTGAAGTGTTGTGGGGGTACTCCTCCATGGTTTGCCCTTCAAAAAAAATATACGATACAGTATACCATTTAGATTTATATCCTATAATCCTATTAAAATAGGTATCATATTAAAATAAGTATCATTAGATCTATTTGAAGATATAAATGTTAGTAATTTTTAATATAAATTTGATCAAACTTAAAATTATTTGAATTTTTAGGAAGCGAGAGTTGCAATTTTTGGAATAGAGGGAGTACATTGCACGGAAATTCACATACAATAGACATCTAATCCTAACCTGCACTAATCGAGCCTAAGACAATATATAGCTAGTACTCCATTGGATCCGCTCCCATCCATCCAACGATGTACTTCCGGAAGACGTTAATCGGATGGAGGATGGATTTATTAGCATGAGGCCAGTGCTGCTACATGGGTGATGGATGATATGTGAGGCTGACGGAGCTTGCAGCTGCAGGACCGGCCGGCCGCGGCACAATGTGTTGGTTGGTGAGCGATGGGAGATGATGCATGGGGCGGCACGCATTTGCTTCCGCTGCTTTTATTTCTGCCTGTGCTAAGCCAAGCTACGCCTGCATAGCATCGCATTGCATATGCATTAATTTCGACTGATCATATTCAGGGTAGACTCTTCGGTCATATTCTTATTTTTCTTATTCTTTTAATTTTAAAATTTGCTATTTAGTAATCGTATTTGATATGGACTCTTGAGATTTTTTTAGACCGTTAGATCTTCATAAATCCGACGGTGCAAATTTCGACTGATCATATTCACGGTAGACTCTCCGGTCATATTCTTATTTTTCTTATTCTTTTAATTTTAAAATTTGCTATTTAGTAATCGTATTTGATATGGACTCTTGAGATTTTTTTAGACCGTTAGATCTTCATAAAATCCGATGGTGCAAACCCTTCAATTTTTTAGATTAACATGTGAATTTTTAGACTCTCTCGGCGAACGTGGTGGCTTCTTTTAACACTATTGTATTAAGATAATAGATAATTGAGTAACATCAGAAACCCACATCAGAACATGGAATGATAATTTTTTGGCATAGATCAATACATAGAAAATTTAATTCAAGTGCCAAATCCAACCTAGCAATTCATTGGTCACCAAATTACTGATAAAATCCATCCGTTATCTGAGACATATAATAAAAAAACTATGGTTCGACTCCTTTCGTAAGCAGTGTTTGAGAAAAAAGAAAAAAAACTTTGCATAAGCTTCTTCTCGCATAGGCTCTGCAACTAGTAAAACAATTTTGTTCTCAAATCATGCATTTGCTTCCACACCAAGAACCCTGCAGGTAAACAAGGAAAAACATTAGTAGCTAGAGACATACCTAAAGTAAACTATCGAGTGCTGCTAGGATAAATCAACTTGGACCAAGGGTAAACATGTGGCATGCCACAGCAATCAAATTACAAATGTGGAAAAGTTGTTTAAGTTTTGGTGCAGCTGCAGGTTAGTCATCTAAGCTCCACAAGACCAGTCACAAAATGCAGAAACAAATTCAATTAGACCTACATAGAAGGATAGCTAAGATACTTTTTTGAGAAACCAGAGTAAACAAGATGGCATTTTTGTACAGGGTAAAAGCTAAACCTATCAAAATTCAACTACATTTCTAGTATATATATATAACATTATTTATTAGCAAAATAGTGCTAGCTAGCTGTCATATGGAAACAACAGCATATAAAAAAGGGAACAACTGTCATCTATTCAAACATGCTAGCTAGATAAATACTATTTGAATCCATAGTCATTGCTGCATAAATACTATTTGAATCTATTTGGGAAGTACAGATCATATACACAGCAGGTAAAATACTTCTGTGCAATAGCTCATTTTCTTAACAGTTCTGACAGTACAAAATATAGAGGAAAAGAAGAGCCTGGTTGTGCCCTTAATCTTAGCCTGAATGGAAGATAATTTCACATGTAAAGCTACAGAACTGAATCATGTATAGATAGGACTTCACTGGAATTGCATTAAAAAGAATTTCACTCAAATTTCGGGTTGATTTGTTTTTATGCCTTCTTGAAAGAAATACTAACAGCCAAGGAAATTCCACGTGTACAACATAGGACCATGCGCTGCGCTATAGCAATCTCAGACAAAGAAACGGCTAGAAGCCCCACCTGCTGTGTGTGATCTCAGATAAAGAACTGGATCTTGGAGATGACGACCTTGAAGTCAAAAAGATCTGCAAGAGCAAGCAAGAAGAGTAAGCAAATAGCAACAATTTCAGGATGCAACCTAATTTAATCAGCAAGCAGCACATAAGCATCGCCAGAAGCTACACAATATATTACTTCAGACGAATTAGGAGTTGCCTAGCCAACAGAATATTTTTGAGTTAATTGGCTGGTGAATGCTCCTCAGTAATATATGAGGGCTAGAGATCTCGAGTTTGCATTCTTACATGTGCATTGAACTGAAGAACAGAGCATTTCTCTCGCGCCTGACATTCAGTTCCCCTTTTTCCTCTCTGTTCTAATGCTAAGTTGGTAGGTAGCAGGTGAACTGACTTGGATTTTTGGAATGGTATCAGCTGGGTCTCAATGTCAGGCACTCGTCGGGCGAGGGGGCACTGCAAGATTACGTACTCCACCCAGAGGCGCACGCCGGTCTGATCAACGAGGCAAACGATGATGGAGAAGCTACCACAGGCGCAGCTGGGGCAACAACTATGCATCAAGGACGCGGCAACATCTAGCTGGGGCAACCGCAACGGTAGTACTCGGTTGCTGCGAGGCGTGCTATGGGATCTTGCAGTTGGTTGTCTCTAGCCCATTGAAAATTTTCCAATCTCACTTAATTTATCTGGATACATCATCGATGTTACAAATAGCTAGCACAAAGCAACATGCCTTGCAAGATCACCATATTAGTTCTTGTTGGGATCTTGCAGGTGACTTTAACATAAAGTTTGTGAGGAACCACCAAATTCACCCCGGCCTAAACAAGACACCGACCACTCGGCCCGCTCACTTAGGGCAGAATGAACCCGGTAGTCCTTGGGATGTGGTGCAATGCCCCAAGTGCATTCACATCCATAGTCCAACCTTACAATTGTAGCAAGTTAAACAGGTTTAACAATTGTACATAAAAGGTAAATTTAGTACAACGGAAGTAAAATGAAGGGTATGTCTATAGCTAACTCGAGTGAGATAGAGGAATCCATCACTCAAGCAATTTCAGCTTTGGTTTCACCCAAAATTAGTAGTCCAAAAAATTGAGTGAAACAAAATACTTTGTCACACGATTTTTATGACCATCAGATCGGAAATCAATGGACCAAATTATAGACAACTAATATGCAATAAAAAATACATAAAAAGATTAGAAAATTTCAAAAATAATTCTATATAAAAAAACAACAGAAAATAGTTAGAACGAAACAGATTAACATCCACAAATTAAATAAAAATGAAAGAATAATAAAAGTGTATATTGACGGACAAAACAAGAATAAGTTACACCATGAACATAATAAACTTACAGTATTTCTACAACTGTAAAACTACAGCAAATTAGCATAAAAATAACTACAAATTTTCAAAATTAATCTATAAAAATCACAATGACAGAAATCTTGGGGGTACCTGTGAAACCAAACAAATGCAAAGACAAAAGGCAAAGAAAAAATTAACAGATACTCAAAATTTTCAAAATCGATCTATAGAAATCACAATGACATAAATCTTGGGGTGCATATGAAACCAAACAAATGCAAAGACAAAAAAGCAAAGAAAAAAATAACAGATACTCAAAATTTTCAAATTTGATCTATGGAATTCAAAATGACATAAATCTTGGAGTTGCCTGTGAAACCCAACAAATGTAAAGATAAAAAGCAAAGAAAAAATTAACAGATAATCAAAATTTTAAAATTGATCTATGGAATTCAAAATGAAAGAAATCTTGGTGGCCCAATGTAACCGCACAAATGCAAAGAGAAAAAAAGATCAAAATCATCAAATTTTATTTATGAAATTCAAAATTATAACCGTGTTACACCCAAACAATTAATAAATGATAGCAATATATTAGCATAATGACAATATAACTGCAACAGTCAAATGATATGAAATTAACTTTAAGTATAACCAAATATAAGTGTAATGGTGATCCAAATGCCAAAATTGATGAACATGGAGGCCTATGAAATAAGGCCCACGAAACTCAAATGTAAATTTTGGGCCAAACTTTTAAGAGCAACAATAAAAAATATGAAACCAGGCCCAACTAGAAGATGAGCCCACAAATAGAAAGGAACCCAGCATGCTGAACATGTGGTACTTAAGTAGAAAAAAGGAAAGACAAGGGCAAAAAAGTAAAAAAAAAGGTCAAAAAGATACTTGGATTACAAGTTGATCGCCCAGGCAAACATAGCTTCTCACATGTGCGTCAGTCTGAGGTGGGCTGGGGCAGGGAGACTTGGCTGAAAAGGAAAATTAGCATCTACCTGTAAGCAGAGGCCAAAATAGATCTAAAACTCAAAAAATATGAGAGACTCGGGAACAAACTTAGCAGATCCAGATCATTGAGGAGTAAACAAATCAACGAGATCAAGGGGGGCAATTGAAAGTAGCAAAAAATTGACAAACAAAGGGCAAGATATAAGTCAAGTAAGTTGTAATTCAGCATCAAATTGAAGCACATCTGCAGTAGCATAAAAATGGATCTTACTTTGGCTGATTTTACATGCAATTGGTTTACACTTCATTAAAAGATTAGAAAGTACAAAACCAATAAAGTCAATGGTATTGTAGGCAAGACCAGATCAGAACCAGTCAGCACAAGAAGCTCATTGAATTCAATGCAAAGAATAGATGGTTCGCCCACAAGCTAATCAGTTTATCAGAGAACAGGTAACAATTTTATCCAAGGGAATGAATCAGAAAACTCTATGGAACTAAACTCATAAAGTAAATCCATTGACTTTTGCTTCAAATACAGTCAGATACATGTACATGTGAAAAAGAGAGCAGACAACATGAATCAGTTACAACTCCTGATGAACAATATTTTGGATGCAATGATAGATACATTACTTTCAACAACCATGATAAGGTATATCACAGTCATGAATCCCATATTTGTATATAAAATTGAACAAAACCTAGAGATAAATTTCTGAAAAGAGAAATCTCTGAACAATCAGAATGACAACAATCAAAGAATGGTTTGCACAACTGAGGAGATGCATTTAGGAAGTCAATTCTGGTCACAAGAAATGTTTGATGGACAAGGAGAGAACAATATAAATTATGTGGCTCCATATCCACAAGTATTAAGGATATTGGAAATGATGTCAAACAATAGCAAAACTAACAAATATTATATTTTAGCAGGGATTTTATAAAGACCTACTGTTGGAGCAGATACGGAATTCTCAAGAACAAGAAGAAATTACAGCATTATCAAAGGTATATGTTACATTACAAATGATACGAAATGACAGTGGCCATTTAGTAAACTGATAGTGCAATTTCAGATGTAACATTAGTTAATACTGACTATATGTGATCAAAAACAGGCTGCATCATTCATGGAATTATTGACAAAGGGCTTTGGAATACAGGTATATAATGGGACATAAGTATATATATAAACATCAGAAAACAAAATCAGTTGAGCCAAACTAATAATTTCTATTATAGGATTCAAGTTTAACAAATTTTGAATCCGTTAAGCTCCATGATGTCTTGGTCATGTTGTTCTTCATCTCCGAGGCCAGCTCCAATGCAGCCTTTGCTCCCCAGATCCATTATCAAGAGCCTAGCTTCTCCCTCCGGGTTCTTCTATAATCCACATGAGAATCTTGAATCCCCTCCACCCAGCATCAAGGTCTGTGCCGCCTCTGCATTGGCGGTTTTACAGCCATCTCGTCGCTCATCGGTGGA
Source organism: Panicum virgatum (assembly GCF_016808335.1). Lineage (NCBI taxonomy): Eukaryota > Viridiplantae > Streptophyta > Magnoliopsida > Poales > Poaceae > Panicum > Panicum virgatum. The sequence continues at coordinate 15,997,180 of NC_053153.1, read as the reverse complement.
CCCCGTGAAATCTCACCGACTTGTTGGGATGGATGCCATCTCGAAATCGTAACCACTTCCACAATCGCGGGCCTCATCTCCCTTGGGGAACAAAACTGCTGCCTCCCCGATGGTTACCGCTTCATCCACTGCCGCCCTGCCTCCCGCCACGGAGGACAAGGATGGCGGGCCAGGAGGCGCTGCACCCGCCGCCATCTCTCTAGAGGATACCAACCAGGTCGCTACCTCTATCGCGGCCACCTCTCGGTCCACTGCCTCAGCGACCGGCACCGCACCGACCACCTCTCTGAGCATCGCATCCTCTTCAATGACCACCGTCCCCTCGACGGCCAATTCTTTGCCCGCCGTCTCTCCTACGGCCCCTGCTATCCCGAGGCCAATGAGGACTAAGGTCTTGCTCATCTTTTCTTGCTGTTAACTTTTCATCTTGTGCGCGGTTACTATAAAATCTGCATCGTTCTTTGTATGGCATTGGGGACTAGGGATTATGGTTTTGTTCATCTAGTTTGCTGTTAGTTTTTCATCTTGCACAAATTGTGTGTGAGAGGGCTATTACATTCTTTTTTGGCTATTGTAAGTGTTGTAATTGTGCTGCTTATTGAGTTGGTTGTATAGCTAAATGCTATATGTTGGCTATATCTTACCGACTAGCTGAAACTACTTTCTAAGGAGTAGTACTGTTAAGTTCTTGTTTATTCTTGCGATTATTGCAAGGCCACCTCCAATGGTAGTAAGCAACTAGCTCTTATTTGAATTTTTCTGATGTGGAGAGAAGTGGTGAGATAGCCTCACTTAAACTCCCATGCATAATTGTGGAGCCAATCAAGTGAGTTGTCTCTCGTCTCATTTTATGAAACAATGCATGTACTTGTAGGGGTACACGTAATTGCTACTACTTAGTTGATAAAGAGTGATGACGTGATACATTAGAGATAGATCTATTTCTTACTTTTAGGGGAGGCCTAATTTTGCTACTTATTGATTGACAAGTGTAAATAAATGCTCTCTGTTGGCTGTCTGTTGGCTATGTTTGACTGACTATTTGAAACTTGAAACTAGATTTTAGAGCACTCTTATATTCTTTTTGGCTGTTGTAGTAGTTGTAATCGTGATGTTTTGGAAGAATGCAAGGCAACCTTCTAGAGTATTCTCCACAAGGCAATAAGAAGATATTTTCATGGAGCACTCTAGAATTAGTAATAAATAAATTAGAAAACCTTGTAATATTTAGGAACTCTCTAGAAGGGGGGACACATGTCACCTCCCTTGCCATGACATCCATCCAAGAGTATGGTACATAAGAAGGGTGAGTGCTAGGTTAGCCACAAAGAGAGGGTGTGTTGTGTACTCTTGTGTAATACTATTGTGTTGTAATAAAGTAAGTGTTTTGTAAGTGTTAGTCTCCCAGTTTCTAAGTACTTAGTGTATAAGTTGTGATCTATCGTACGTTGGTTCTACCACCCGGGATCACAAAGGGTCTGGGTTTTATCGTAGGAACGCTCCGCCTCCCGAAAACAAGTTTCATCTGTTGGTAGGCTCTGCCACCTGGAAGAGAGAAAGCAGCTCTGCCATTGAAAGGACCTTATACACTAAGTAGCTAGAAATTTAAAAGGCTAACCGATTCTAGAGTGAGTTGGTGTGTCTTAGATGTAGGTCCTCAGCTTAGTGGGTATTAGGACCACCTCGATTTCCAACATGCCGATTATTGATTTAACAAATCTAATTATATGCTCTTTGTCAGCTGTGTCGGTTGACGGATTAGTTTCATTTTAAATTTCAGGAAATTTGATTTTGCTTCTGAGTTTGAAAAGTTTGCATATTCTTTAGCTACTATTGGAGGTGGTTTAGCAAGAATCTTTCCTGCATGTGGTGTGAAGATTTTGGATAAGGCAGAAAAGGAAAGGAGAGATAAAGAAAAGAAGGTAGCTGCAGAATATAAAAGCATTGCTGAGGAGAAGGCTTTGGAGGAAGAGAAGGCGCTTAGCCCTGAGGATGCTATCTTATGGAAAAAAAAGAGAGAGGAGGAGAAGAAGAAAAAGGAAGAGGAGGAACGGAAAGAGAAGAGGCTGACATTTCTTTTAGCCGTACCCGACTGCCCGGTCAACACTTCCACAATTGTTCATGGAATCATAGACATTGCTTCGGGTAGCAGAGATTCAGTTTTTGCGCTGAGTACCATCAGAGGCGAAGCTAGATACAAGACTACCCTGGTGCACTTCTTCTTCATATCTATAGCAACTCTAAAATTATCAAGTAATGCTCCATTAAGTAGCTTTAGATTTTCCACTTGAACCCTGGTGCATGTGCACCAGGTAAGATGAACGTGGCTTCACCCCTGAGTACCATGATGCGCGGCATCCCATCAGTATTGGCATGGAGAAGAGACTACCACAGAATCGAGAAGCGAAGGCCAAGAAACTATTACCTCTGCAGGAAGCCTTGGTACTGGAACACTCTGTTTACTAACTGCGATCGATAGACAGATTCTGACTAGAGATTATGATGGAAGTATTGCAGTTATCGACGGCTTTGGTCCAAGGAAATAACTAGTTTCTCATAATCTCATGGGCACTTGCCTAGTTGCCACTATGACAAAACTTGATCGAGCAATCTTTGACTTCAAATGTGGGAAGTTAAGTCAGTTGGTTGACATAGACCAAAAATCGGTGACTTTGTTAACTGCCCACAGGACGTGGTCTCTACTATGTAGTGAAAACCTTAGATGTATTGTGCATAAAAATTCTCCTTTGCCGGAGATGACACTGAGAGCGACGAGTATCTTGGAAGAAGAAAGAGTTGTAAAGTCTCAGTTGGATGATATGCGTAATGCACAAGTGGACTAGAGTCACTTATTTTGGGGTTGAGAGATAAGCTCAAGGAGAAACACTCGAAGGAGAAGTCCTACTGAGAAAAGCTGAGACAGAATAGGGCAATGCTACTTCAGATGTCCTTACGTTGTTGGTTGGAGGCATTGTTGAGTTGTAGGGTGCTATGATTTTGTTCTTTTGCAGTTATGGTTGTAGGGTGCTATGATTCTGTTCTTTTGCAGTTATGACTCTGCTTTAGCTGAGTAGGCTGTTATGGTTCTGAACTACGATTTGGGAGGGGGAGAGAGGCGAGAGGGAGGAAACTTTTGCAGACAATGTATTCTCTTGTAACTAGGATCATATCTTGCACTATTTGTGCTCTGATTAGGGCTTGTTCTTCAGGCATCTTGGTTTAACTTTCTGCTGACAGTACTTTGGGATTTCAGAAGGATGTGGCATTTGAACATTGAGATTATGTTTGTTGGCCGTACTAACAATTTCTATTTTGCTAATCTCTTATCACCTCTTAGTTTTGTTATTTTTTACATTGCTGGCTTGATTGTTACTTATCTTTCTAAGCACTCAAATGATACTGCCATCTTGGTAAATCAATGGGAAGCACGAGTAGACATGTTCTCAAATCGTTATAAGTCCTAACAAACTCTATTGGCCTAATCATTCCTTCTAGTGCTTCCTCATTGCTCCCTCCATATCCAAAAATCCTTCATGCCTACTATGAGAGTAGGGCTTCTATCACCTCCCGGTAACTAGGGATGAAAACAGTCGGGAAAACCCCTCAACCGTTCCCGCAACTGTATTTTTTTGTCGGGAACGGAAACGGGAACGGAAAAATTGGACGGGAAAACGAAATCGGTATTACGGGATATCGGGAACGGAATCAATCGGTCGGGAGCATGCCGATTACGATCGGGAATCGATAACTCAAAACGGGAAAATACATACAACCACTTCAAATATTTAACTCGATAAAATAATTACAACTTTGCATAAATAACATGGAAACAAGACTCGTATAACTAAGAAACACAGGTAAAGTGAATCACGAATTCACAATTCACGTTGGAACACATGCAAACAACAATTCACGTTTCCAACACAGGTAACACAGCCGACTACGACAAATACGGGAATTCCCGCGGGAATTTTCCCGGCTGAAAACGGGAACCGTGAAAACGGTCGGGAAAACACCCCAACCGTTCCCGTTCCCGTTCCCGCCCGTTTTCCCGTTTTGTTTTCCCATTTTCCCATTTTTTTCGCGGAAACGGTTTACGGTCGGTTTAAACGGTAAACGGAGCCGGTCGGGACGGGATTTTCCCGTCCCATTTTCAACCCTACCGGTAACATGTTTTCAATGAATAGTCAGAATAGAAATTGGACCATTCTAAATTCAGAAGACAATGCAGTGCCCCAGTGATATTGAACTCAAAATTGAAGAAAGCTCTTAGTGCCATTTTCAGTATTCAGGAGACTAAAATAGGCTATTGCAGGCACAACATTAAAAAAGGGGGCACTTAAGATTTTCAGCAAAAAAAAAGAGAAACATCAAACCACTCATGTCTACAAATTCACAGTGTTCAGAGCCATTTGCATTTTGTACCAGCACAAAAATAGAACAATTTGTTCCAAACATGTAGTAGCTGTCATGGATAGATAATAGATACATAGTCAAATAAGGTACAAGTCCATTGCAACTTAGTACTGAATGAAGTAACTGCGGATCGGAACATATGCCATAATCCATATCCTAACATCGCTACTACGTACCTGACACGAGCGCTACTTCATCACCGGAGTACTTATTTCTGAAACACGGTAGAAAGAAAAGAATCAAAAGAAATGGAATTTGTAAGAAGTAAAAAGGACCATAAGTATGACTGAAGAAGATTACCCTTGGTCGCTATGTACAAGCACCAGTCACTAAGCTCAAAACCTCAGTAGAAACCAGTGGACATGGCCATGTCATCAAAGCTCCAAAGGTCCATGTTGCTGACGACATCCTGGGATCCATCACAGCTTAAGAGTGTGTCGATTGACTCATCTGAACGATTCTCCATCAGGAAATTAATATATGGTTCTAAGTCTATAAGGTGAACACTAGCATTTCCCATCACAGGAGGCACCACAGTGTTACCCGAATTCTGGAGGAATGCAGACTCATCACCCTGTGTCAAGGTGGAAACAGGTGCAAGAACCGATGTTATGTCAGGGGTCCTGATGTCATTCTCCCGGCTGAAGTCCGAGCAACTGGAGTTGCTACCTTGGTCAGAGGACAGATTCATGAAAGGTTCCTGAACGGGAGCAGCAGAATTCATCACAGGGGCAAATGACATGTTTTGAGGCTGCACAAGTGGCTCATGTGAGGTACAGTCAACAACAGGGTAGGAATACACATTTGAGTTGGTCATGTTGCTGACTGCCAGCTGGATAATCGGCTTCTCTTCAGTGTCCATCTTGGGCACTTTCACAGAGTTAGGCTCAGCATGGCGCTTCTGAGAAGCCACAGGAGCCTCATCTGGAAACTTGACCTTGGCCTTCTTGCCACGGATTCTGCGTGCCTCAGCATCATAAGCCCTGGCGGCTTCTTCAGAAGAGTTGAAAGTACCAAGCCAGACACGAACACCTTTGCGAGGATCTCTGATTTCAGCAGGCCACTTACCCCATGGGCGTCGGCGGATGCCCCTGAATTGGTTCTTTCTCTTCCTTTTAGCTGACTTAGCAGCAGTGCCATCCATACCAGCCGCAGTTGTGTTTGATCCATCTGAAGCAAGCAGTGAGATTAATGTAAGAAATCAACCATTCTATGAAAGACTGAAGTATGCTAAGTTAGCAAATACTACAGCATGGAGCGTGTTTGGATCCAAGGGCTAGAGCTATTTTTAGCCTAAAATAGTCCAAAATCCCCAAAAATGAGGGCTAGTTTTTGGCTATTTGCAAATAGCCTACCTCAAAAGTCTATCCCACCCAAATGGTGATTATTTAGGCTATTTCAGGTGGAGTTCACCATAGCAAGAGAGGTAATAGGGCTCCAATGATTGAGAAAAGTTATTTTAAAGGCTAAATAGCTCTTGGATCCAAACATGTCAAGAGTTATTTTATTAGAGGGCTATTTGCTTGAGCTAATTAGCTCTATCTCAAATAGCTCCAGCCTTGAATCCAAACACGGCCATGGACTACAGCATGGCACTTCAGTTTGGCTTCTTGCCAATGCACTTAAGGTCCTCTTCGGAGGTGGAGAGAGAACAGTTGAAAGTTGAGGTGACACATTTTTTCTTCAGCCTCTTGAAGACTTTGACGACGGCCGTCGAGAAATAAAGGAAATGATCAACTCTTTGTGGCATGTGTTCAACACAAGCAATATAGCCCCCATTGCGTCACAAGTACTAAAAGTGGAGCGTCAGCACTTCAGCATTTGGGTATCGCGCGCGTTGAAAGAATCACCTCATTTTGTCCCCTTGACCTACAAATAGACCCGTGAAGAAACATTGTTTGCCCAAGAGAATAAATAAGTACAGAATGAACAAGTATCTTTCGAATCTTGACCGATCGATTATCTCGTGCAAAGGCATGCATTTTGTGATCTCCCGACAACAAAATGCTTGGGAGAACCGGATTTTATCTTCTCGTGTTGCAATCTCGGTCTAGTCTTTTTGCTAAATAACAACAAAAATGCTATAGTACCGAAATCTAAAAATTTTCACAAACTAAACAAGAGCTTAGGGCACAAAAGAGGTTGGCCGTGGCAGGTACTGCCTCAACTTCCCCTACCCTAGGCCCGCGACGGGAGCCACCACGGCTATCCCCATGCCTGCTGCTGCTCGAGCTCCTAGTGGGTGGGATAATTTGTCTCGATGGAAATGGGATGGCGTTGTTTAGTGGAGGGAGTTACTCCTGTGCGACAGGCTCCCCGCGTTTTTCTGACACGCTGCCTTCGGTCCCGTCCCGTGTACCACGACAGCGATGCCTCGCTGCCGGTGGATGAAAAGTGGGCCGCCACTGCTAACGTGAGGGTGCGTTTGGGCTGGGCCATACAGACTTGCAGGGAGTTGGGCCAGGAAAGGTCTAGATGGGTGAGTTTGGGCCAGGCCATAGAACTTGCAGAGTTGGACTAGTTGAACGTTGGGCCTCTTCGGCTTTGTAGTGTTTTCGTGATTTTCCAACTCCAATTCGCGTATGGGTGTGTCCTAGTAGGAAGCGTGTTGCTTACATTTATAACTTTCTATAAAAGGGGGCAAGAAGATGATGAAGAAGCGTGTGCATTTCTAGCAACCTTTTTTACCACCTTGATTCACGCTTCCAATCAGATTCCGGAACATGCCTGTGGAACTTCTCGTCTCTGATTGCGACCGCTTTGTTCCTGCGCTTCCTTTTCCTTTGGACGCTAGGGGAGAGAAGGAAAGCCTGATTCTCCTCACATCCAATGGGAGGTGAGAAGCCTAGGCACAGTTGGACTAATCAGGGCATGATGGCAGCTAAACGACAGCAAGTTCTGCTGTCATGCGAGGGGTGTTAGGTATCGCTCATCTTCAGTTCAGGATGCCTTTCGTTGACTGTAAGAAACGGGGAACTCCTCTATCCACAGATTTGGTAAAGGAGCAGCAGTTGCAGTGCCTTCTCCGGGTCAGACTTGTTCGCAAGCTAATGCGCGAAGCGTGCTTTATCATAGGAATATTTCTTCTTAAAGGATGCATATCATGCATGCCCTCGCGCGTATATGCAGATTCATGTATGCTACTACAGTACTACTGAACTTGTCAGTCATCACCACCATCATGCGTTGTCCTCATCTTCTAGCTAGCTCAATCCTCATGGTGTTCTGTTGGTCTGATCTGAGTACAGCAAGGGCCAAGGCTGAAGAGACGGTGAGATCGAGATGAACGATGACTGTGTTGAATAAGTCTGGCACGTTCTAGTTAGGATAGAGTTTGTTTTTTCCTTCCGTTTCTTTCGGTTTGATTGAGCCCGAGTCGATTGGGCGCGTCCTGTAAAGGGGCTTGACGTGTGCACGTTCACATGGAGTCCGTTGGATTGAGCGAGTCGCGCGGCACGTTCTGAGCTGGGGGATGGCGCAGCTCGCGGTGGAGCGTGGCGTGCGGTGCGCGCGTCGTGGCCGGCATGGCCTGCATGCTTTGATTCTATATATAGCAAGAAAAACAGAAAACGCGGTGGTTCCAAAGGCCGCACCAAAATCCAGTCTCGCGTGTGTGTGCTTCTGCGTGTTTAGCCCGTTCGGCGACTTCGTCTTCCTCGGCTCCGGCGACCGGCCCAACTCCGGCGAGGGTTGGAACAATTGGCATCAGAGCCAGGTTGAGAGGAAGGCGCGATGGTGGGGGGGTCTGTGCCGCACGGCGGGCGCTCGAACACGCCGCCACGCCGCCGCCGCCTGTCACTCTCCCCCACGCCGCGTCGAGGCCGAACCGGGCCGCAGATCGTCGTCAGGCGCACGGTCAAGGAGGCCAACGCCACCGTCCAGTACCCGATGCTAACCCGCACCAACTATGAGGAGTGGGAGATGCTCATGCAGGTGAACATGGAGGCGGCCGGGATCTGGTACGCGATCGAGCCGTACGACGGTGAGGAGGTGGAGTACCGCGACGACCGTCTCGCCCTGGCGGCCATTCTCCGCTCCGTCCCAACGGAGATGCTGCCCACGCTCCGTGGCAAGCGCACGGCGCGAGCCGCGTGGGAGGCCGTGAGGACGATCCGGGTCGGCGTCGAGCGTGTGCGCGAGAGCAAGGCCCAGCAACTCCGGCGCGAGTTCGCTGCGCTGAGCTGGAAGGAGGGGGAGTCCGCTGAGGATTTCTCCGTGCGCATCACCGGCCTCGCCAACAACCTTCGCGTACTCGGCGACAACATCTCCGACATCGACATCGTACGCAAGATGCTTGACACCGCGCCCGAGCATCTGGAGCAGATCGCCGTCGCGATCGAGACCCTCCTCGATCTGAACGACGTCTCGGTCGAGGAGGTCACCGGGAGGCTGCGTGCCGTCGAGCAGCGTCGTCGCAAGGCGGCCCCTGTCGTGGACAGTCAGGGCCGGCTCCTGCTGACCCAGGAGGAGTGGACGGCGAAGCTGAAGATCGGGGAGAAGGGGAGCTCGAGCGGCTCCGGAGGCTCTGGCGGCTCCGGCGGCGGCGCCGGGAACAGAAGGGCCAGCGCGTCACGCGGGCGCGGGCGCGGCAATGGCGGCACTCGCCAGGCTGCCGGGCCGGGCGATGGCCTAGGCGGCCAGCCCAAGAAGGGCGACAAGTGCCGGTACTGCGGGAAGAAGGGCCACTGGGCCAAGGAGTGCCGATCCCGGCTACGTGATGAGGCCCATCTGGCTCAAGGCGAAGAAGAGGAGTCCATGTTGATGGTGGCCACAGCAGAAGTCAACGCCACATCTTCCCCCTCCACGCCGATCTCCACAGCACCGCCGGCGGCGCCTGCTCCGATCCACCTCGATGAGAGCAGGCTCTTCGTCCAGCTGGGCGACGAGCACCAGGGAGAGTCGACCAGATGGATCCTCGACACGGGCGCCACCAACCACATGACGGGCGCGCGATCTGCCTTCTCCGAGCTCGACACCGGCATCCGCGGCACGGTCAAGTTCGGCGACGGCTCCGTCGTCGGCATCGAGGGGCGCGGCACCGTCCTGTTCAAGTGCAAGGGCGGGGAACATCAGGCGCTAGAGGGAGTGTACCACATCCCGCGCCTCACCGCCAACATCGTCAGCTTGGGGCAGCTGGACGAGGAGAAGTACAAGTGGAGCTGTGAAGATGGAGTCCTCAGGGTCTGGAATACGCAACGTCGCCTGCTCGCCAAGGTGGTGCGCTCTGCAAACCGCCTCTACATCCTCAAGCTCGACATCGCAAGACCAGTCTGCCTCGCGGCGCAGGGAGGCGACGCGGCCTGGCTCTGGCACGCGAGGTTCGGCCACCTCAACTTCCGCGCGCTCGAGAAGCTCGCTCGCGACGGCATGGTGCGCGGACTGCCCCTGATGAACCACGTCGACCAAGTGTGCGACAGCTGCTTGGCCGGGAAGCAGCGGCGTCTGCCGTTCCCGTCCGAGGCCAAGTATCGCGCCGAGAACAAGCTCGAGCTGGTGCACGGGGACATCTGCGGGCCGGTCACGCCGGCGACGCCAAGCGGGAACAAGCTGTTCCTCCTCCTCGTCGACGACCTGAGCCGCTACATGTGGCTCATGCTCCTGAGCAGCAAGGATCAAGCGGCGGGAGCCATCAAGCGCTTCACGGCGTGTGCGGAGGCGGAAGCTGGGCGGAGGATGCGCACACTGCGCACTGACCGCGGCGGCGAATTCACGGCGCACACGTTCGCGGAGCACTGCGCCGAGCAGGGGATCCAGAGGCATCTCACCGCGCCATACACGCCGCAACAAAACGGCGTGGTCGAGAGGAGAAACCAAACGGTGATGGGGATGGCCAGAAGCATGATGAAGGCCAAGTCGTTGCCGGGCTGGTTTTGGGGGGAGGCAGTGAACACTGCCGTGTTCCTCCTGAACAGAGCTCCAACACAGAGCATCGCCGGCAAGACTCCGTTTGAGGTATGGCACGGCGTCAAGCCCCCAGTCCACTTCCTCCGCACGTTTGGCTGTGTTGCACATGTGAAGAATGGCAGCCAGCGTCTTGCCAAGCTCGACGACAGAAGCACGCCCATGGTGTTCGTCGGATACGAAGCAGGAACCAAGGCGTACCGCTTCTACAACCCGGCGTCGCGGCGCGTTCACGTGTCGCGTGATGTCGTGTTCGAGGAGGAACGGAGCTGGGAGTGGGGCACCGAGAAGGGAGCTGGACCCGACGACGACGTCGAGCCATTTCAGGTGGAGTACACCACCATGGTGCCGGTGGGGGCAGGGAGGCCCTGCCACGACGTCCCCAACCTCGACCACAAGCCCTGCGACACCGCCCGCGCCCACGACGCCGCCTACACCGGTCCCTGCGCCTGCACCAGCGATCGAGTTCGCCTCTCCTCCAACCGGGGAGCTCGATCTGGACGGCGACCACGACGACGACGCTCCTCTCCGCTTCCGCACTCTGGACAACATTCTTGGGGCATTCTCGCCTCCAGGACCTGCAGAGCGGGAGGTGGCAGAGGAGCTCATGGTGGCGATCGGCGACGAGCCAGCAACGGCTGAGGAAGCCAAGCACATCGCGGAGTGGCGTGACGCGATGATTGAGGAGATGGCGTCCATTGAGCACAACCAGACCTGGTCTCTGGTGGACCTGCCGGCGGGACAGCGCGCCATCGGCCTAAAATGGGTCTTCAAGATCAAGAAGGACGAGCACGGGAACATCACCAAGCACAAAGCCCGGCTCGTCGCGAAGGGCTATGTCCAGCGCCAAGGGATCGACTACGAGGAAGTGTTCGCGCCGGTGGCCAGGATGGAATCTGTGCGTGTGCTTCTGGCCGTGGCTGCTCACAAGTCATGGTCAGTACACCACATGGATGTGAAATCGGCGTTCCTCAACGGCGATCTGGCAGAGAAGGTTTATGTGCAGCAGCCGCCCGGTTTCGTCGCCGCCGGGCATGAGCGCAAGGTGCTGAAGCTGCACAAAGCCCTCTACGGCCTCAAGCAAGCGCCACGCGCATGGAATTCGAAGCTCGATGGCAGCCTGCTCGCGCTCGGTTTTGCTCGGAGCGAGTGCGAGCACGGACTGTACACACGCGGCGACGGCGAGAAGCGGCTGGTGGTGGGGATCTACGTCGACGACCTCATCATCACGGGCGGCTCCACCGAGGTGATCAGCAAGTTCAAGGAGGAGATGAAGTCGTTGTTCCGTATGAGCGACCTCGGGGTGCTCTCCTACTACCTGGGGATCGAGGTCAGGCAGGGGCGGCGTGGCATCGAGCTCCTGCAAGCTGCCTACGCCAAGAAGATTCTGGACAAAGCGGGCATGGGAGCCTGCAACCCGTGCGCGACGCCCATGGAGCCCAGGTTGAAGCTGTCAAAGCAAAGCACTTCACCGGCGGTCGATGCAACTGAGTACCGCAGCTTGATCGGAAGTCTGCGGTACCTGATGAACACAAGGCCGGACATGGCGTTCGCCGTGGGCTACCTGAGCAGGTTTATGGAGGACCCAAGGCAGGAGCACATGGCGGCGATGAAGCACTTGCTCCGGTACGTGGCTGGCACGATCGACTACGGTTTGGCGTACACCAGCAACGCCGAGCTCAACCTCGTCGGCTACAGCGACAGTGACATGGCCGGTGATGTCGACGACCGGAAGAGTACAAGCGGCATCCTCTACTTCCTCGACGGCAACCCGGTAGCGTGGCAATCACAGAAGCAGCGCGTGGTGGCACTGTCTTCGTGCGAAGCAGAGTATATCGCCGGGGCAGCGGCAGCTTGTCAGGGTGTCTGGCTCCGGCGGCTGCTGCAGGACATGGTGGGCGCCGGCGTGCCTCCACCTCAACTCAAGATGGACAACCAGTCTGCGATCGCCCTCAGCAAGAATCCGGTACTTCACGATCGTTCTAAGCACATTGATACAAAATTCCACTACATTCGTGAATGCGTGGATGGCGGGGCGGTGCGCCTGGCGTTTGTGAGCACCCAAGGGCAGCTCGCGGACATCATGACGAAGGCGCTCGGGAAGTCCAAGTTCCAGGAGCTTCGCGAGTTGATCGGCGTCATCAAGCTGAAGTGAACGGCGCCAGACCTTAGGGGGAGATTGTTGAATAAGTCTGGCACGTTCTAGTTAGGATAGAGTTTGTTTTTTCCTTCCGTTTCTTTCGGTTTGATTGAGCCCGAGTCGATTGGGCGCGTCCTGTAAAGGGGCTTGACGTGTGCACGTTCACATGGAGTCCGTTGGATTGAGCGAGTCGCGCGGCACGTTCTGAGCTGGGGGATGGCGCAGCTCGCGGTGGAGCGTGGCGTGCGGTGCGCGCGTCGTGGCCGGCATGGCCTGCATGCTTTGATTCTATATATAGCAAGAAAAACAGAAAACGCGGTGGTTCCAAAGGCCGCACCAAAATCCAGTCTCGCGTGTGTGTGCTTCTGCGTGTTTAGCCCGTTCGGCGACTTCGTCTTCCTCGGCTCCGGCGACCGGCCCAACTCCGGCGAGGGTTGGAACAGACTGAATTTCATCCCTCTGCCTATCGAAATGTCTCTGAATTCAGAACTGGCCTATTGACGAACAGAGGGGAGGACACCAAATGTCGTTTCGCCCTTTCTTCTTCTTGCGCACATGCGTTCCATCGGAGCTTCTTTCTCCTGAAAACTATGGTTTCTGAGGACGTCAGACTGGAGAAATTGTAGATGCTATCGAGCTCATCTTGTTTACAGAGAACTAATGATCCGGAACAAAAACCGGTCACCGATGAGATGGGATAGAGTAGACGGCCGCCCATACAAACCACTTGCATCAGCATTCCGTGGCAGCTGCCTTTGCCTCGTCCGTTCCTCTGATCGACGTCCATGTCAGTCAAGACCACTCCCTTCTCCTCCCCCTAGATCTTACGCTTTCGTCGGCACCTGCTAGCAGACACCCACTTGCAGTGCAGGCTTGCTACACTCTGGCTAGCTAGTACTACTTGAAGTCCCGTGCCTTTGTATGTGCCGTGGGGTCTGCATTTGGACGTGTTTAATAAGATGACTGGTGTGGTTTCTACTGGGTGTTCTTATTCTACAACTCGCGCGTGTCAAATTTCATCATGCATTTGGTGGTGCCAAAAGTCACTGAAGATGATGCCATCGATGTGAGCTGGTCTCGGGTTTCCCCCAATTTAAATCTTCGATGCACCTTCCACTTGATCCTGCACACCGTCGAAGCCGACTACAACTTCCACTGATGAATTCTACGTATCTAGCAGTATATAGTACTTCGTATTTTAGTAGGCGTAGCCGCGTATCTGCCAACCGTACCTTGTGCGCCATGGGTTCTTGATTAGGATGGCATTAGGGTTGAAAATGGGACGGGAAAATCCCGTCCCGACCGGCTCCGTTTACCGTTTAAACCGACCGTAAACCGTTTCCGCGAAAAAAATGGGAAAACAAAACGGGAAAACGGGCGGGAACGGGAACGGGAACGGTTGGGGTGTTTTCCCGACCGTTTTCACGGTTCCCGTTTTCAGCCGGGAAAATTCCCGCGGGAATTCCCGTATTTGTCGTAGTCAGCTGTGTTACCTGTGTTGGAAACGTGAATTGTTGTTTGCATGTGTTCCAACGTGAATTGTGAATTCGTGATTCACTTTACCTGTGTTTCTTAGTTATACGAGTCTTGTTTCCATGTTATTTATGCATAGTTGTAATTATTTTATCGAGTTAAATGTTTGAAGTGGTTGTATGTATTTTCCCGTTTTGAGTTATCGATTCCCGATCGTAATCGGCATGCTCCCGACCGATTGATTCCGTTCCCGATATCCCGTAATACCGATTTCGTTTTCCCGTCCGATTTTCCCGTTCCCGTTTCCGTTCCCGACCAAAAAATACAGTTGCGGGAACGGTTGAGGGGTTTTCCCGACCGTTCCCGACCGTTTTCATCCCTAGATGGCATCTTCTTCAGCACAGCAAAATTCAGCAGCACCTTAGTTTGGACGGTTAAGTACGAACTAGTCAGGTTGGCGCGCTACGCACGCCTATACCAAAAACATGGACCTAAAATATTAATAGAAAGATATTATTTGTTACTATGTTCGAAGCAACATCGTATTGATGTATTGAGTTGGATCTAAAAATTACAGGTAAGCGGCATAGTAGTTTTGTGTCTGAGAGCGCGCCAATCTCAAGCATTGTAGTATAGAGGTACATGTACTTTTTCCTTAGGTTTTTTTGTGTCAGTAGGTATAGTTTAATTACTTTAGTAGGAAAAAAAGTAGGATTAGAAATGAATGAACAGTTTAATTATATTTTGTGGGTTTACGGAGGGAAATCAAAACCCAAGAAGTAGTACAACTACCACATGTAAATGTATTATACAAAGTTTAGTTATTATTTTTGTATGTAGGAATTAGTTAAATATATTTTGTATTGTCAAATAATGGAAGGAAAATATTTTTTTAAAATAAAGAAACTAAGTTAATAGAATCGTGGGCCCCACGTGGGGCCGCCTGAATAGTACATGGGCCCCACGTGGGCCCCTGCCTGAATAGTACGTGGGCACATGGGCCCGCCTGAATAGTATGTGGGCCCACATGAGTAGTATGTGGGACCCGCATGAACAGTGCACCGGCCCCACGTGGGGCCGAGCGCGCGCCGATTCTTGGCCTTTTAATATATGTACTCAATGCGTGTACATGGGAAATGATTAGGAGAGTGCTGTTGCCTAGCTGGGTGGGTGCATAGGAAAAAATGGACGGCTTTCCTGCGGTTTGGTTGCCGCTGTCAGGGAAGACGTCAAGACGATGAGTCCATGTCCATGGCGAGGGGAATGTACAGTACAGTCAAGTACTCTTGGAAACTGCTTGATATTGCAATCGACTCGAGTTAATTCCTTTTTTGGTGCTTGCAGCCTGCAGGAGAGGAGACACATAAGCCATGCGTACCCAACGAACAGTAGCCATTTTGGCAAGTCTTCTTTCCGAAAAAAATTTCTAGCATACTCCTCGCACAACTCCTGCGCTGCAAGTCTGCAACAATGCTCTTGGAAATCTGCCGCTTTCTTCAACACTTGAAGAATCAGAGAACGAACATCTACTATATACAGTAATCGATCATCACAAACATCACACATTAGATTGAACTATCAATCTAATTCATTTCCAGCCACACACTACAGTGCGTCCTAATCAGCTTTGACATTGTATTGTAGACTTACTATACATACACTTTCCATCGATCCTTCCTACGAAAGAATTGTGATCCTGCAGCTCGCGTTTCAGCTTGCCGCGAATCAACCTTCCTCGCACACGTGCCACGCCGTGACCACGTCGCCGAGCTCCCCCCGGAGCTCCTCCCACCCGAACGCCTCGGCCTCCTCGCCGTCGCCGCCCTCCAGCCTCAGCTCCACGAGCATCAGCGCTGGCGACACCTCCGACATCTCCATCGACATCGCAACCAGCCCCGAGAAGCCGCCCAGCGGCAGGCGCTCGGCCCCCTTCCTGCCCACCATGAAGTAGCCGAGCTTCGCGCCCGCCTGCCCGAGCCGCTCCACCGTCTGCTCCGGCGACGCCGTGGTCATGAACCGCTTCTCCCGGGCCCGCCGGCTCTCGCCGAACAGCCCGGACAGGTCGAGCCCCGGCGACATGGAGATGATGTCGAAGGCGTTGAGCGCGGGCGGGGCATGGAACGCCAGCTCGCGCTCCGCCTGGCCGCCCAGGAGGCCGCCGAGCTGCGAGTCGACGCTGAGCGAGCGCTTGAACCAGGGGTGGCTCGCGAGCTCGGCCACGGCGAGGCGCGTGTCCGGGTTCGGGTCGAGCAGGCGCGACACGAGGCGGCGCGCCGGCTGCGACACCCACCGCGGGACCACGTACTCGCGGCGGTGCGCCCTGCGGCACATGTCGGCGATGTTGGCGTCGTCGAAGGGGAGGTGGCCCGCGAGGAGGACGAAGAGGATGACGCCGCAGGACCAGGCGTCGGCCTTGGCGCCGTCGTAGGCCTTGCGGCGGAGCACCTCGGGCGCGGCGAAGGCGGGGGTGCCGCAGGCGGTGTGCAGGCGGCCGTCGTCGCGGAGCGAGTCCGGGAGCGCGGCGAGGCCGAAGTCGGAGACCTTGAGGTTGCCGTCGGCGTCGAGGAGCACGTTCTGCGGCTTGACGTCGCGGTGGAACACCCCGCGCGCGTGGCTGTAGATGAGCGCCGACACCAGCTGCAGGAAGACGCGGCGCGCGGCGGGCTCGGGGAGCCGGCGCGCGGGCAGGGCGGCGAGGCGGGACAGGAGGTCCCCGCCGGGGGCCAGCTCCATGACGAGGTACACCTTGGAGCGCGTGGCGAGCACCTCGTGGAGGCGGAGCACGTTGGGGTGGCGGAGGCGGCGCATGGCGGAGACCTCGCGCAGGACGCGCGCCGCCATGCCCGTGGCGGCCAGCCCGGGCTTGTCGAGCACCTTGACGGCCACGGGGTCGCCCCCCGCGAGGCAGCGCGCGTGGTAGACCTTGGCGAAGGTGCCGCGGCCCAGGAGGCCGCCGAGCTCGTACTTGCCGAGCAGAGGCGAGCCGGCCTTGGCGGAGGACCTGCTCTTGGTGCCGGCCATGGCGCGCGGCACCAAGGCGTCGGGCAGGGGCAGGGCGAAGCCGCCTCTGCTGCTTTGCTTTGCTGCGCTGCGAATCAGCGATGGCGGTATATATGGGTTACAGAGGGGCGGGCTTGTGTTTGGTATATAAAGGATTTTAGAGAGTGGTCGAGTCTGCTACGTTGTCCATATGTATGTGCCGCTCTAGGGAATTTGCTAGTTCCTTTCGCTGGCTTGCTTTCGGTATTTATTAGTGTGAAATTATGATTATCGTAGATCGCGTAATTAGGTCCATTATAAAGTTTTTAAGACTTATTTGTTTGGACCGCAGAAATATTTTAAGAAATGTAATTGTCTGGTTTCAAAGTTGCCTTCTTGATAATGGCACATTTACAGCTTGCGGGAAATGATATTCTTCACACACACACAAAAAAAAAAACTTGATGGGAAGAGACAGACAGCCTCCGCGTTTTGATTACGGGGAGAACGACATTTCTCCCAGTAACCACAGATATATACACTCCGCTCGAAATTATATATTGCTTTGATTTTACTAAGACATATAGTTTTACCTATATATCTATATATATATTAACTATGAAGTGTATCTTGGTGTACAGCTACAACTAGAGAGTTCAAGCGCGTGTCAAGTACTGAAGCACACCATCAACCTAAGAATACAGGGACTCAACACCGAGAAGAAACTCCCTCGCCTCGCTGGAGCGGCCTGAGATCTTTTTCTCTCTCTTTTTTTTTTCCACACACAGCACAGATCAGCAAGCCTACGTGTCCAGTGCCCCTGCTGATCTGAAGAAAAAAAAAGTGACCTTGTCCCTTCGATATTTGGGAGGGCCAGGCCAACAAGGGCAATTCACTCGGCCCCAGAAAAGTGGCAGCGATCATGACATCACCAGTCCCGATCCGGGCCGTGGAGCCGTGCGCCGGCGAGCGACGCGCCGTGGGACAACCTGGAGCCGGGCCGGACGCGGCGAGGAAGCGGCCGCTGCCGCCGTCGGGGAAAATATCGGCGGGGGCGGAGGGCCCGTCTCGACCTCTGGACGGTTTGCCCCGCCCCCCAACTTTCTCCGGGGGAAAATCTGGCGGCGGCGTGTGGTGGCGGGGCTGGTGCCAGTCGTGCTCCAGGGTGAGGGAGGGCGTCCATCAGATGTCAACCGCGCGGCGGAGTTTCACGGCCCCTGTGGCAACAGGAACCTTCACGATAGGGGCAGCAATGGCGCACGTAAAAACCGGGCCGGCCCGGGTGAAGGCCTCCCTGCTTTACCACAAGAATTTTCTGAAAATAACACTTATCAGTTTTTCTTTCTTTCTTTTTTTTCTGGCTTTAAAAAAGATAGAGATCGTTTGGTTATTTCTAATTAAAGCGCTGGAATTTCTACGATGTGATATGTATTGATGACTAGCCTCCTGATCTATGTTCATCGATCTCTGATCATCGCTTAGACCAATAATGGCGGTGAGACTCGTCGAGCGCACCGTACAAACAACCGTGGTCTGGTTAACACAAGTTCCATATGGTACGTGTAATTAATTTCTACTCCCTCCGTTCTAATTGTTGGTCGTTTTGGCAAATTTAGATATATAATTTTTGTCATGTATCTAGACATAGTGTTTATCTAGATGCATAGCAAAAATTATGCATCTAGATTTTACAAAACAATCTACAATTTGGAACGGAGGGAGTATATATGTGCGTATGTTTGTGGCGATCAGACATGTTGCAACTTCGCTGGTTGAAGACCTCAGGCCACTGTTGACTGGAGTTGGAGTAAGTAAGTGAAAATTGAATATGGAATAATCCGTAAATATTTTTAGAACAATATATGTATCTTGCTATTACTAAGCAGATGCTTCTTTTGAAGCCTCCACGTGAAGCCACCTAGGATTTTAGATAGACACTTAAAAAATAGAAAAATGGTACAAATTCTCATGAAAATTAAAAACATCCTACCATTACAATTCTAATAATCATAATAGTCATTGGATCTGTTCTTTTTTCTAATAAATTATCTATCTCTATCATTATAAAAATAGACTAAAGTAACCCATAAATATGTATCTAAACTACCCACCTCAGTCACTATAAAAATATCTAAAGTAACCCCTAATCTTTGTGTAAATTACTCATCTATTCTATTATAAATAATACAAATAACCCATAAATTTGCATATAAATTATCAAACTATATTCTTAAAAACTAAAATAACCTCTAAATATGAATCTAAAATTATATAATTATACAAAAATAATTAAAGTGCACCAATATAAAAATCTAAATTATTATTTCTATCAATACTATTATATTATTTATATAAAAAATACTACA
This sequence comes from Panicum virgatum, assembly GCF_016808335.1. Lineage (NCBI taxonomy): Eukaryota > Viridiplantae > Streptophyta > Magnoliopsida > Poales > Poaceae > Panicum > Panicum virgatum. Next base: position 15,977,905 of record NC_053153.1, on the reverse strand, counting down.
TACGATATGTGTCACAAGTATTCATGTATGATGGAAGAGATAAGAATACCAATTCACAAACATATAGTTCAATTAAATACTATCAAACACACATGGAGGTGTGATGCAAAATAAAATATATTGCAATTAGATAATAATAAATATTATTTTAAAGTATGTATTAGAATCTTTAATAGATGAATGACGGCGCGAGGTAAATAATTATGATAATTAACTGTAAGCATTAATATATATATATTATTCTAATTAACCCATGTGGGAGCACGGGTCTACATGGGTGGTGCACGTGCAGGAGCTCGTGCTGCAAACCTAAACTCCATTTGTATTGAAAGAAGATTAGTTTACTATGTCAAACAATCTTTTTTTTCATCTTTATCTGTTTAGAAAAATTGGTTCAATTTTCTCCCATAAATTACTTTAACTAATCAATTTAGGGGTTACTATCTGAATATTTTATATCAGATTGATTAATTTAAAATAATCAGATTAGTTTACTATCTGAATATTTTCTCCTCGTGCCTAAAAGTTGAGTTGTAGCCTCTGTGATTCTGTGAATATGATATAAACGGCTTTATTAACATGTGTTTGTTGTAAATAAAAAGAGGCTGAGCAGGCATGTTGAAAAAAGTTGGAGAGACTAAACTAAGCAGCTTCAGTTGGAGGTTCAACGAGCAAAGTTGATTTCCGTAGCATGTGCCATGCAGACCATTTCCACTGCCATTATTAAGCACATGCTAGAACCTTGCACGTGCATATATAGCAGGCCCCGTGCGGCTTCCCCCGTCTTCTAAATCTTGCTAGCGTTAAGCAAACTGTAATGCGCGCTGCGCCCAAGATTTTTTTTTTTTGCTCAGAAAACGAGATGAGTCAGATCGGTTTGGATCAGTTAATTATCTGCATAATAGCTCGGCGGTGGATATATCTACTACAGTGTCTAGATGAGTCGCGGTTGACAAAACGATCGAGATGGCTAGCACGCGTTGGCGAGATGAGTCGTCGCCGTTGGCTAGCCGGATCGAGCGGAGAGGTAGCTAGCACGCACACACGGACCGGTCGCTCGGGTTCCGCAGGTGCAGCGAACGAACGGGAGCCGCGAGCGATGCGCCACCGGACGGCCAGGAGGCGAAGGGAGGCGGCCAGAGCAGACGGGTTCAAGCTGGATTCGGATCCGCGCGCGTCCACCGGCGCAGGGCGATGCGCGTCTACTTTTTCTTGGCTCTCGCCGTCTGTCCTGGCAACCAACCCAATGGCAACCAACCCAACGGCACGGCAGCCACCCAGCCCCAATTCGCCCAGCCTGTCTGGTTTTTTTTTTTTTTTTTGAGCAGATCTGCCTGTCTGGTTGGGCACCTCCCAGGAGGTTTCCTCGGTAGCTTGCTTGGGTTGGGTGGGTAGCTGGCTATGCTATGCGTGGGCCGCACTGGGCAGAGCACAACACAACGCGCACACCCAGCAGCTGGATGCCCGAGCTTCCACCGCCGACACCACTACTGTCCCTGATACGAATACGATACGAGCCTTGCAGGAAGAAAATAATCGCGCCGGTCCTGGTTACCACCATGTCAGTTCAAAAACGCACGTGGTGTGTGCCAACATTACTTTTTTACTTTGCTCTGCACTTCATCCCTCAAAGTTAAACTTTAGTAAATTAATTATTACCTATCGTTACCCGGAAATGTATCATGCATCTATATGCTTTTTTTTTAAAAAAAAACCTAATACTTTGCCCCACCATATCCTAGTCACAACATGATTTTAGCTTTGTGGGCTGTTACCCAGAATATATAAAGTTTTACTTTAAAAAAATGCAAAACATGCCTTCCATATTTTGACTGGGCGAGTACATGTTTACCTGTTCCAAAAGTGTTACTCTGTCATTTCAACTTGTTTAGCAGCTGCCGTACATTTTCGGCTGACTTTTTAAAAAAAAAAAACTAGGCAGGAGCACTGCCGATGCATTTAAGCTGGCTGAAAAGTGTTCAAGACTTTTTCTATTTATACATTTCACATACTTAATAGAAGATGGTAATAAAGGTCCTAAGAGAATTAATTTGGTGTTTATTTTATCCTTCTCTCTCCCTTTTTTCCGATTTTGCCTTCTGTTTGGAGGACTTGTCGGTCACACCGTCACAGGAACACCTTCTCAAAAAAAAAAAGGTTTCCCGCATCTTTTCTATTTATACATTCCGCCTACTACAAGATGCTGAACATCGCACTCTCCTTCCAAATTTTACGCTGAAATCCGTAGCTTTTCTCCTCTGTCGATCTTCTTCGAGATACGGATGCTCATCTATCTTCGTTTCTTTTTTTTTAAAAAAAAAAGAACGGATGCTTCTTTATCTACATCAAGCCACTTTAAACAACAGCATGCATACACAACACAAGTAACTGTCGCACTACGCATAAACATGACTAGCAAAGTGGCGAGGACACATACACAACTTTACCAGCTTATATTAATCAGGGCGCAACCAAAAGATCTCGCACTAGCTCGCTGACACTAATAAACAATCGAATGGTATTCATCTACTGATGACCATGTATCTAACCCCACTAGACAAAGTATCTTGCAAACAAATGAGCACATTATTTTTTAGAACTAATTTAGGCAATGCAATTCCAACACAAGAACTCTCCAGCGCTTTTATCAGAAATCACATTGGGAACCGCACGATGTTTGTTTACCTGACATCATATCTTGGCTGATCAGTGGCGGACCTAGAACTGGAACTTAGGGTATGCCGCGTCAAAAGTTCAACATTCAATTCGGTATTCGATACAATCTAAAAAAGAGGTACACAACAAAAAATTTCACAAGCAATTCGGTATATAAGCAATTAGATTCGGTACTTACATACACTTGATTACAATATAAATAGTAGAAGCACCTTAAATCTTAGAATTGCATAAAATAAGTTTACACACCTATAATAGCTCAAAGAGATTACCTTATTTCTTTTTATTAGGCCTACGCTTCCTAAAGCTCATGAAAGTATTAATTATATCATTTTCATCCACTTGAAAGAAGATATCTCGCTCGATGAATGTGTGTAGACAATCATTCAAAAGACTATCTCTCATCTTATTTCTCAGCTTAGTTTTCACAAAAGTCAATGCAGAGAAAACCCTTTCAACACTTGCCGTTACCACCGGTAGAAACAAGACCAATTTGAAAAGATTATAAACCATGTCATAAAATAGAATACATCAATAATCTACTTTTTGGCCGCGAGGATGGTCGCCGGCCGGCACTGGCCGGCGCCGGTGGCAGGCTAGCAGCTCACAGCTGACGGCGCTGCGAACTGATCGAGTTGGGGTCTTTGGGCCTCGGGGGTGACTGGCGACTAGCACGGCGAGCCGGCGTCCAGCCCTCCGGCGACCTACGCGGCTGTGCTGCTGGGCGACGCCGAGCGGAGGAGAGCCATGGGCGGACGGGCGGTCGCGGAGGCGGCGCGTGATGCGTGATGGAGTCGGAGTCCGCGTCTCTCTTTTTTTTCCCGCTGTGTCTGCGTGCCTCCGCTTGCTGGGGCTGGGAAGGAGCAGGCCGATTGCATGCTCTTGAGTGGGCCGGGGTGGGCCGCTTAGGGTATGCCACGGCATACCCTGGCCACCCTTTGGGTCCGCTGATCATTGCCGTATGCATTTGCATGCTCTTCTATCTCGCACTCGCACATCAGTATATATGATGTCAAAAACTCTGATATAAATCGAGCTCAAGAATAGACACTTTATTTGTTACTTGTTCATGGCAAACACGGCACGAGGAACAGATAGGAGACGAGCTTGCGCTGGTGAAGAATCTTGCTAGCTAGTCTTCAAGATGATATATTCGCTGGCTCTCCATCGATGCTGTGTTGGCCAATGTGTGGATCGGATATATATCTTCTTTGCTCTGAGTGACTTGAAGGTGAAGTGAATTCTGCCGGGCATCATCACCTTATGTCCTTATTGGCCCATCGCAATCAACTTTTGAACAACTAGATGGATCGCTCCAACCAACTTTAGCTAGAGTTTCACAAGCATATATACATGTAGCTTCCTCTGTGACTTAAACTGTCCCTTACATATTTTTTTTTGAAGTTATCTCGGACATTTTAAGAGGATACAGCATTTATTTTGGAACAAAAGTAAAACCAGCTAAACCAGGTGTGGCTCTAAGCTCAGCAGTGAGGATATTACTCACTGAAAGTGGGAGAGGTTTCAAATTGACCAATGATGATCAAATTAAATAAGCTAAGAGCTCTAGCACAATCAAGCATCTATATCTACAGGATCGTTTGTCAAAAAATTAATCAATGGAACCGCTGTATTTCGTCTCCAATCAAGCCTATACGGCTATAACCAGTTGATTCTAAGTTGAAGGAATGAATTTGTACTTGTATATCCCTAAAATTGCTACAAGTTTTTCCTTAAGCTCCAAACCTTCGCAACTTTGAAACAACAGCTGAGTGTACCTTTCTTCATGGAGATCCTTATCATTATGAGTTGGCGCATTTGGATGCAACGAAATGATCTTATTTTCAGAGGTCTCCGAATCCATCCTCTGAGCTGCAAGATGTACTTCAAGCGAGAGTTTGCTCTGGTTATCCTTAGAGCGAAGACATGCTACAAAGAAGCAATGTCTCTATGGCTAGAAGCGTTGTTGTAATCTTTTTCATTTTCTTTGTTTCCTTCTTTGTTTCTTGATCCTCCCTTGTAAAACACTGCTCTTTATTTATTAATATATATTCAGTAGGGGGAACCCCTCCTATTTCATCAAAAAAAATCAGACTAATTTGCCCATCAGTAATCAAAATGTACACCATGGCTATATGTTTATATTTGTTCAGGTATCTTTCAGGATATTGACATGTTGGTCTTTAAAATGATATGTAATGATGTAGAAAACTAGCGCAGTTACAGCTTCTATTTCATTTCAATTAATAAATCAAGTAGGACAAATCGAATCCATTGCAATGAGCAAGTTTGAAAGAAAAAGACACTGGACAATATATACATATGTTTCACAACATTCCTAATCTATTGTCACTTCCCCCATACTATTTTTTTTCATTCAAATCATGCATCCCATCATTTTTTTATGTAAGAAACTAATTCTTTGTCGAGGGGTCCTCTAGACAGAAACATAGTTCAATACTGAACATATAAATAATGAACAAAAACTTTACTATTAATAAAGGCATCTCAGTTCATCATTGGTACTATTTATTATCATTTTTCCAACAACCATGATTCCCTATATAGCCATCAATATTAGGTAGGTCATTGATGGTATTGATATGCTCATACATTTTACTACTACCTATTGGAAGTCATAAGCATTTACATTTTTCAGCACCCAAGGTTCTGTGGAGGCCAAGACTATGTTGAACTGTTGATGCTATATATTGATACTCTTCTAATGAAAACTAGGAAAGCTGAGCATCTTTTTATGAGTATTTTGGTTGCTTGCTTGCTCCCACACTCACTTCACCAGCTTCGGTTACCCCACAGGTCAACTATGAACTCATGAAATCGGTAGCACCAAGTGGCACAAGTGTGGGCCCATGGAAGGCGCCATTTCATATTTAGATTCCCAAGGAGCCACTAGCAAGAAAAGAACATATCTCCTATGATCCTATCAATCGACCTGCACTGTTGATGAACAGCATTTGCAAGCCCATCATCAGCTACCCGCAGCCTGGGAAGCCGAAGATTATTTAGTAGTATTGCATTATTGTGTGGTTTTAAGATGAAGGGAGGCAATGATCGATAAATACAAGTGTTTACTGTAAGTCTGAAGGCGATGCTTGACTCATAATTCCTGCCGATAATCTCTGACCAAATATTTGTGCCACTGCGAATATGTAAATTATTTTTTCAGTGTCCGATACTACTTTCTCTATGGTTTTATCATTGCAGCGAAATCTTGTGATAAAATAAGGACTCTGTTGGGTTTTTTTTGTCCTTTCTAAATCTAAATGAAAAAACTTGCAACGACGCGCTCGCTTGAGCAAATATACCAATTTACAAGCTAAGTTAATCAAATGATTGATGGAAGTCATAACATCTGCAACTTAGCAGTATGCATTATTGGAACATTATTATGATGCATGTGGAACACTGTTTCTCCATAATCGTGTTCTTTTTTTCTCTCTCTCAAAGTCCATGAAGTTAGACACTTAGACTGGGCTTCTTGACACTGACTTTTGCCCCCCTTTATACTAATTAGGGCGCACATGACTTATATATATTCCAAATAGAGTAAATTGCATTCTAGGTCCTCAAACTTGTCGTAAGATTTCATCTAGGTTCCTAAACTCTCAAATCGTTCACCTAAATCCCTAAATTTTGTTAAGTGGTTCGTTTGAGGTCTCAAACACGGGCATGCCACCTACTGCAGGCAAGAAATTAGAGGGAGATTTTGGGGGTACAGGGGCGCAGGGTTAGGGCGAGGCTGGGGCGCGCGCTGGGCTGGCCGCCGCCGTGGCCGCCGCCGGCAGGCTACCGGGGCTGCAGCCCCCCGCCGTGCGCCTGACCAGAATAGAGGAGGCAGGGGCTTAGTTGAAGAAGAAAGAAAACAGGAGGGGGTTAAGTGAGAAAGAGAGGGAGTTAGGGTGGGGGAAGTTGGAACTCTGGAGGGGTTTCTTTTAAAATATTTGTCACTGCGGTGCCACGTGACATGCCACATCGGCTTGAGATGCTTGTGTGGCGCATTTGGGACCTCGTATGGAACACTTAACAAACTTTAGGGACCTAAATGGACGATTTGAGAGTTTAGAGACCTAGGTGAAATCTCGGAATAAGTTTGGGGACCTAGGGTGCAATTTACTCTTCCAGATATATAACAAGTAGTATATCTAAATACTACTGAAACGATGTAATAAATACCTGAATGTTCAAACACATAACTAATAATCATACACTCCAGCTAGACATATAAGGGCCCCTCGTGATTAACGATTAGAACACGTGATAAGCTTATATACTGTTTTGCACCCTGCAACCAACATCAAGTACCTGTCAACACAAACTGGTGGATCAGAGCATAGTGAGTATCTTAATCTAGCTCTAATATAAATTCTTCAAGTACGCACTCTTCCTTTGCAGCACGAGACAAAATTGGGAAATTATATGGAATTAATGATCAAACTAACGGATGAGAATGCTCCATACATTTTCTAAAAGCGCCACATAGTTTAGCACTCTGACGGTGACAATTCGGTATAAGAATTTCGACAATCAGCATAACTACACCTCTGCAGGCCATCCATTTCACCAGATATTGATCGCCAATGAAAGGACAATCCAGCTTTAGATTCGCATTCACTGAATACTAGTTCAGTAGCAACAGCCGATGCAGATAGGCGTTTGTGTGGTGATAATTGATATTTTAATTGGGCTGAACTGACCTCTTAGCTCCTATCAACTGATTAAAATTCACTTGAGGTCCCCCACCTGGATTTAGTTCGCGGTTGTTGAAGGGTGATGCATGCATATGCATTCGGGTAGATGTGCTGTATATGTTTAGGTTTGTACTAGACGAGCTGATGTTTGTCTGTTTCGTTGAGCTGTTTTTGTTTGTTCCAAATCAGTTCAGGCTTCAGAGTTCAAAGCTGACCTTTCAGTAGTACAGATGACGGTTGAGATGGTGCATCCGGATTTAACTATTTGATGGTCAACACAAGCAGAAACACCTGTCAAAATTTCGGTTTCCTAGATCTGGAAAATGGTAGGTATATTTGATGGCCAAAGAGCCAATATGTGTATAGCTTCTAGTAATGTTTATGTACAGATCAATCTTAAAAAGTCAAAATTGGCCACGCATGCTTGCTGCTAGATATGTGTAGCGAAAGTAAGGTAATACAAGGCCACTTCACCTTCCAGAGTTCTGATGTATCACCAGAGATTCAGAGAAGGCCAAGACATTTTCCCTAGAATCCTTGAAGAACCTTTTAAAAAAGGACGTATCGTTGAAGGAGATGTAACACCAATATGTTCTGGATTGTTCCATGTCTTCAGGAGGCCATTGGTCTGAGAGCTAGCAAACTGATACATGAACCAAACATTTACATTCCCAAGAAACTGGACGAATAACCAAGCCTTATACTGCAGCCACTTCCATTGGAAATCTGTAGCTCTTCTTGTGGAAAACAGAATCCGGATTCATCTCCAAAAGGCAACTCCTGATGGCAATATATATACAGTCACTGTCCGCACACTGCACAGCGACCAGAAATCATGCCATTTCTGTGGTGCGCATCGTCTTAGGAACTGCTCAGATATCTCTGAATCTAGGGTTCCAGCACGACCTAACCAATGGAGCCCATTGCGATTTGCTTGCTACTGCTAATGGAGGCACTCGTTTAGCTTTTGCTTAAACGACAGTGATCTGCACCAGAAAGGATGGGCCCGCGCGCGTGATCACGAGCAAGTGTGGGTCCATCGAGTTTTTAGGGGGTGTTTAGTTGGTGAAAAAGTTTGGGTTTGGCTACTGTAGCACATTTCGTTGTTATTTGACAATTAATGTCCAATCATAGATTAATTAGCATCATTAGATTCATCTCGTAGGAATCAATTAGACTATGTAATTAGTTATTTTTTTTAAACTGCATTTAATGCTCTATGCATGTGTCCAAAAATTCGATGTAACAGGTACTGTGCAAACTTTTTTTGGGTAACTAAACGCAGCCTTTGTTTCTTGTAAAATTCTATGCTGGTTTGCGTGACTCGTGATCTCTCTCGTCAGTACTCGCATTTGGGGGCCTGCTTGAATAATAATGGGCCCTGAATTTTAGCTACACCAAGAGGACAAATGTTGTTAGAGGGAGTAGGGACTGTCAAGGAAAGCCAAGAGCAAGTGGAGACAGCACCTCATCACCTAATAATGGTTGATTTGTCATACCACGGCTCCTGGTTGTACTGTCTTTCAAATCCTTTCGAGAAAACAAGGTTCAGAACAATCTTAGTCCGGGCAGTGCTCCCAATTAGGTTTTGCTCATGTTACTGAGCAGTTTCAGGTATGAGCTCAGCCTGTACTTAGTGAGTACAATTTAGATCTGTACAATGTACGCGTAGGGCATTCGTACAATTGTATGTTTTTTAAGGGCAAACAATTGTACGCTTTTACCACCATAGTCCCGTATCATGCTCTGCCACTGCACTAGCTCAAAAACTCGTGCACGACGCCGTTCACCTCGATCATGCTGCACCCGGGCACCTTGTCCACGCCGGCCTCCCTCATCCGCCCCCTCACGCCCGCGGCGTCCCCGACGCGCGCCGCCACGCTCGCGGCCAGCACGTACGCGCCTCTGTCCCGCGGGTCGCACCGCACGGCCTCGCGCGCCACGCGCGCGCCCAGTTCGGCGTCGCCGTGCAGTCGGCACCCGGAGAGCAGCGCGCCCCAGACGGCCGCGTCGGGCGCCATCGGCATCGCCAGGATCGCGTCCTCCGCCTCTCGGAGCCGCCCGGCGCGGGCGAGCGCGTCGACGAGGCAGCCGTAGTGCTCGATCCCCGGCTCCAAGTCGTGCTCGGTCGCCATTGATGCGAACGCGGCCTTCGCCTCGTCGGGCATGCCGGAGGGCCCGTAGGCCGTTAGGACCGCGATGAAGGTGACGTTGTCGGGGCACAGGCTGTGCGATTTCAGCTCGGAGAACAAGGCGATCGCTTCTTGCCAATGCCCGTGCACGGCCAGCCCCTGCATCATGGCGTTCCAAGACGACAGCTTGGCCAGGCGCGCGTACGCCGCGAACACCGACGGGAGCGTGCGCCGCTCGGGCGGCGTGGGCGAGCCGAGCATGTCGACGAACAGCGCCACGGCGGCCTCCGGGCGGGCCCCGTCGGACAGCGCCCTGATCACGGTGTTCCACATGAAGGAGTTGGGCCTCGGGTGGTGCCTCACGATGCGCTCCGCGTAGGCGACGTCGCCACCGGGGCCCGCGCAGAAAGAGACGGCGCGGCTGGCGGCGATGGGGTCCTTGGCGTGGCCGGACTTGACGAGCGCGGCGTGGAGCTGGCGCAGGTGCGCCATGGAGGCTCATCGCGTGTGGAGGAGCGTGAGGGTGGGGTTGGAGGCGATGAAGGCGGAGATGGAGGCAGAGGGAGGAGAGGGGGAGGGGCGGTGGTCGGGGTGGGCGAGGGGGAGGGGCAACCGTGCAGTGGCGCCATTGCCATCGTCGTCTCCACTCCACCTCGCTTCGGCTTGGCTCGTGTGGTTTTGATTGTTTGCGGCTTTGCGCGCTACAGATTTTTTTGGATAAGGTGGTTTAGAGCTAGGCTGGGCTTAATTGGGCTATGTCTTAAAGCCCAAATATAAGGCCAATGGATCCAACGACTCCATTTATAAGTCCATTAGATTGCTACAGCTGAACCCAGATGAGAGGCGTAAAAAAAAATAAGTCCATTAGATGGGTGAAAGTCAAGTTGGTCCAATATATCAGTTCATAGTGGGCTGTTTTCTTTTTAGATGGACCGCAAGTCAAGTTGAACCAATATATCAGTTCGCGGTAAATATCAAATAAAAATTTGAACGTGGAACAATTCTGTCATATGTTTTTGGTATACCAGAGTTTGCTGCAGTATTAAGAAGCCAGACAAAATCAGCAGGTTTGTTTGCATCCAAGGATTCATATTCAAACCACTTCGTCTTGGCCAAAGTATAGATTATTTAAAATGGCTAAGAGTCAGCTACCACTTTTCATTACCGATAGAATAATTGAAAACTTAATGATATAAGGATCACAGAGAAGTTAGATGCAATCTTTGAGGTATAAAGACCAAACAGAATAGACTTCCAACCAACAGAATTCAGTACAAGGAACGTGACAGAACAAAGTTCTAGAACTTACGAAATGCCGGCTTCTCTATTCAAGAGTTGTGTTCCCAGGTCACTCCTTGAACCTAATCCTTCAACAGAGCTTGCGGTGTCATTTAAAATCCTTGAGAAAAGGAGCTACCGCTTGCCTCAAATAGCCCTCTGTGCTGGGGGAGACTCGATATACACCTCAATCGTAGCAACAATTGCTTCTTGGAGTTTCACTTGAGATTATTGCGAAGGATCACAAAAACCAGCATTTGCATCTGCGCAGATCTTGTGGACCTTCAAACCACCTATCCCAGGACTGATTCACAGGCCCTGTAGTTCTGCAATTACAAGGGGGACCAAACAAGAACAGACATGTAATGTGAATATGGATTAGATGCAAGCAACAAATATGTTTTTCATTTTCTTACACAGGAAGTAGAGGGTCAGCTTTGCTTTCCATCGCTGTTAGAAACCTGGTTCAAGTAAACGATGAAGTCAATCTCCAACAAGAAGCCACATCAAAAATGCTTTCAGAGCATAAGCAGCAAAATAATGGGATTGATCTATTTTTTCCAAAGGTGGCACATACTCTTGCAATGCCGATGATACCTTATCCGTTTTCTCAAGCTCTTCAAGTTCCTCCTGCATACAGTGTCATCAGTCACATCAGCCTTCTAAACCTGAGAATATCACTACTTTGGTAAAATGGTAAGGATGGAAGACTACAAAAGTTTAAACAATAAAAGTACATCTTTGCCAGCTGTGCATAATTATATATTCAGAAAAAAATATCTGACAGATCTGACGATGATAATGTGCAGAACAAAAGGCAAGGAAACGTAGCCTATAGCGCTGATATTTAGGAATTTAATATGTTGTGAGTTGGTAACTTGTGCTTTGTTTCGATGTGTAGCTTTGTTTGTTTACATATTTATGTTGTGAGGCCAGGGCTTTTAGAAACAAAAACTGCAACTGAAGATTCTCTTTTATATGTACACAAATATGTTAGAAGATAGGGCCATGAGCAGTGTAAATCTGTAATCCAATCTCTACCCAAATGGAAATGAAAACAGCCTAAAAAATGCAGCCAGAATCATCACAATTTGGCAATAAAAGGTGATGCTTCTGATTAAGTAGTGAATAATAACTGAGTCTTAAACACAAACTCTTCGTAAAATTGATCATTATGAGTCTTATAATCAATTTGATTGGAAAGTACAATGGCAAAAAGGAGATTCGTTAGCTCACTATTTAGTATGAATGGGGGAAATGAGGAATCCATAAAAATTATTCAACAAGCTGTAGAGAAAATTCCGGGAGGAACTTATGAGAATTTAGAAGCCCGACGCTTTAAGTAAATACCTTGCAGCTTTTTTAGAAGGTACGCAGATGAAAACTCGGTTAAGCAGAGTGAGATGAAAAACAATTATGGTCAATCTTCGATGTTCTTAACAATACAGGACTTCAGATTATATCTTAGTGGCAATTAGTAGGGTAGAATACCAAAAATGTTTGATGAAAAAAGTCATATCAGCCCAGTTGCATAGAATTGTATTTTTCAAGTATAAAAAAAAGAAAATACTTAAAGATCTAGAGATATGATTGTGAACTTTAGAGAATGGGGTGGACAGTTACAAATAAGGTTGTGAACTTTAAACAGGATGACCCTTATTTATATATAAAGTCACATCTACTCAAAGAAAAAGTGGTAAACAGGTTAACAGCCTAAAATAGCAAGTTGCATATTGCTCCTAATAAAAATTAACAAATTTATGTGAACTAGCATCCTTATCAGCACTCAGGGTATCCTGACATATGAATCTTTTTTGAAAAACTCTTAGCATATGAACCTGAAACACCATAGTAGCACTAATTGTAGTAACTAGGCGTTAAACTTTATTAGATGTTACTGATTTTAGTAACAATTTACCCAGCTAACTCAGTTAAATTGGATCAAATACTATAAATATCAATATAACATTTAGCTTCTGAGAAGTCAGATGATCTATTTGTCAGAGCCAGCCGTTTGATTAAAGGGGGCAGGAATGACCATGCAATGCAACTGCAGTACCTTTTGAAGTTAGGCCCTTAACTTTTATGGCATCTGCTGTTATTTCTGCTTAGCGTTTAGCAAGTTAGCCGATGGATGTCGTGAGAAGGATTTGCCACCAAATAAGAACTAGGATGCATTTAGCAAATTTAGCCCTTAACTTTGGGAGTTCCACATGCTTTTAACCTTGTACAAGTCCTTTTGCAGGAAAAAATATTATAAGAAAGTATCTAACAATGCCAACCAAGAAAACACTCATCTTGCAGGACATGCTCCTTGCTCAACGTAATGTCCAAGACAACGGATAAATTGTGAAGTCTCTATGGCTTTACTAAAATCACGTTCGCTGATCGTTTCTGCTCTGTTAATGGTTTTATACCCAACACTGCTATCCCCACAAGTTATTACTAGAAAGTACAGGGATGCGTCTCAAAAAACTAGAAAAACAGCTTCCCATGCCCACAGGTCCCCCCAGAAAGGGGCATCACTGCATCAGCGCGCCACATCAGAAGTTCAGTCGTCAGTACACTGTCCCCAATCATTTGACACAGAAGAATTTTCAGTTTTCGTTTTTCTTTTCCGGCTACGGACCGCAATATCCACAACACTACATCTAGTCCGGCAGAAAAGAATTGATTGCTTGTCTTCATCAGGAAAAAGGTCCACAAAAGGGTACGGAAAATGAATCTTTTCAACAAGAAAAATTGTTGCAGCAGGTCAAGGCAGCAAACAAAGAGCACATGGAGCGGGAGCGTGCACATGCATATGGATGCTTTCCTCCAACCCACACGCTCCTCCATGGCAAGAACCTGGGCCCAGGGACAACCATGGCAAGAGTGTTGTAACAGCCTAAGAGGTAGGATAAGAATCACGCAAATTATGCATGGATTGTTCTACACAATTTTCCTTTAAGTTTGAGCGAACAGGGATAATTCCACACCATTGGGTTAAAAAGCTGCATGCTTGGCCGAATTCGGTGGGACGAATGCTGCCTTGACTGCATTTCCGATGACTGTTCTATCCTTTTCAGCTTTCCTCACTGACAATCACGGCAAGGAGGAAACTTGCAAAGAAACTCATTTTCTTTTTATCTTCTGTGACGATTGAAAAAGGCTGTTTCTTTTTCTCAAACGCAGCAAAACCAGAAGAGTTGGCACGCCGTGGAATTGAAGGAACAGGAAGCAAGCCTAAGAGGGAGCGGAGGCAGGCAGGCACACACACCTCGAGGAAGCGCGCTTCCTGCTCGAGCTTCTTGAGCTCGGCCTGGATCCGGTGGCGGCCCCGGATGTCCGCCGCGTCCCCTCCTCCGGCGCCGGCGCCGCCGACCTGCATCGCCTCCGAGGAGCGGAGAGGGTGGGCGCGATCCGGCGGGGCGCAGACTTGGGAGCCGGCAGCGGAAGCGTGAGTGGGTTGGGGAGGCGAGCAAGCGGGGAGGAAGAGGACGAGGAACTGTCACGGAATGCGGGTGGCCGCCGGACCGAAAAGGCTCTGCCTTTTTTGGTTAGCGAGAGAGGTTTGAGCTCTGACACAGGGGGGTTTATTCTAACAACTGTACCAGGCCCAACTCTCTCTCTCTCGCGTCCCATTTGGTTTGTTTTTAGAGGATGCTAAAACGCACTTTACGTTAAATATAGGTATTAAATAAAAGCAATTTAGAAAACCAACTCCTCAATTCTTACACTAGAAATCCTAAAGAATCTAATGAGATCTTTGACCGCGTAATTAGATGATGGTTACTGTAGTATCACTTAAGCCAATCATCAATTATTTACCGTCATTAGATTCGTCGCGAAAAGTTATACCCATCCGTGAAAAGATTTCGCAAATAGACTTGATTTAGCCTGCCATGCATGAAAAATTCCCCGTTCTAGAATCTCTCTCTCCGCGTTTTCTTTCTCTAATTTTATTTATTTTCTGTTTCTAACAATACGAGTTATTTTCTGTTTCTAACAATACGAGTACATGATAACGTTCTAATTTCTAAAAAAACTGAAATTGTAAAACACGTTAGTATACCATTCCGTTTTTATATAGTAAGGCTCTATATATACCAGCATGCACCAGATATTCGCCATTATTAAAAAAAAAAGGTAACTCTCATATATTCTTCTGAGCTACGAGATCCATTTGCTGTGGATTCATTTACTTTTACTGTTTATCTGTGTCGTCAAGAATGGCCCAATGATTGAGTAGGCTCGCAAGCTGCCATGGCATGCCATGTGGGGGCTGCTCTGGTCGGGTTCCTGACGAGACGCGATGTACATAAACAAAGTGCTTGCGGTGCGATGCGATGCGATATGAAATAGTCTCTCCTTTTCCGTCCTCGCCCTGGGCTCCGATCCTCACGTGCATGCATGATGCATGATTTGTTGCGCTCGGGTCCTATGGGTTTTGTCTAATTTGATTTGCACGCCACGTACACTGGCTGGCTGGATGGATAATCAAGGGAAGTCGTATCAGCATGTACAGTGTACGGTTTGTCCACGTTTTTTTGTCCGTTCACAAGTCATCTTGCTTGCCGTGGTGACCTGTCAAAGGGCAGGCACCTGGGAAAGAAAGAGGCTTTGATTCCAGAAAAATAATTTATTTTGCCCAAATTACCGCAGGATTCTCACTGAGTCTGCTCAAAGTTTGTCCCTCTATTAACTGCGCACACTTTTTTTTTCCCTATCTCGTCCTTCTTGTTCTTGGATCAGGCCATGGCAGGAGTAGGCCGGGGCGAGTGAACTGAACCCGACAACACAACAACAACTGGGCTGTCTCATCTCTAGCAGGACGTACGTGCGAAAGCAGACGGGCCTCTAGATGATCCGTGTCCAAATGTGAGTGGCGCAGCCACGCACACGCGCTGGGGGCGGATCCAATCCAGCTCCCGTTGGCATTTCGCATCTGGCAACCCGGCCGTGCATGTCTGATCGAAATCCATCCAAATGTATCGAAGCTGATCCGATGGTTTTGACAAGCAGACAATCCTGCACTGCACTTTGCTTCGGTGGAGACGACGACTCGAGCACGCGAACGAACGAACGCGAGAGCAAGAGTGTCCGGTAGTCGTTTTGGATTTTCTAGATGCGTAGCTTTTGCAATGCATCTAGATATATATTATATCTAGATACATAGCATAATAAAATCGATGGATTCAGCTAGCTTTCGCGTGCAAGCTGTCAAACTGGTCAGACTCGGAAAGGCCAAGGAAAGAACGGATCACTACGACAATGGCTGCCTCAAGAAGATTCCACAGGCGATGGACACAAATTAAAGGCGACTAATATTCCAGGAATAATGCAATAATTACAACGGCCTCCCTGATTTTCTTCGTGACTTTATCTCTCGCTCGCACAACTCTTCCGGCGCGCTTTCTCTGGGTCACTTGCTGGACATGGAGACGGAAGCCGCAGGCATGAGCATGAAGCCTTACTGCGTGGCCGTCGCCATACAGCTCATCTACACCGGCATGTTCGTGGTCTCCAAGGCGGCCTTCAACCAGGGGACGAACACCTACGTCTACATCTTCTACCGCCAGGCAGTGGGCTCCCTGCTCTTGCTGCCTATCGCTCTTCTACAAAGGTATTATTTCAAGCAACAGCATGCTCATTAACCACCTAAAGTAAGCAACTTTCCGATCATATATCTGATGACTTTATGAAAGAGTAGTGACGTCCCCGTGTCTCGATTTTGTAGGAAAAAAGCACGATCGGCCATGTCACCCCGGGTGCTCTTCAAACTCTTCTTTTGCGCCTTAATCGGGTATGTATATGCGGGCATGCTTGCAGTGTTAAGAAACCGATCGACAGTATTATATTCCTCATCTGCAAGGCGAAACAAGAGAGTTCAGCACCTAGTTTTATTTACGAAAAGTTCGGTTTACACTCTCAAACTATCATAGAAGTCCGATTTTCAATCTTTAACTACAAAACCGGATAGAAAAGACCATCCAACTGTTGAAAACGGGCAAATTTGACCCCTTAGATGGTTTTTGAAGGTATTTTTCCATTTTATAAGAATTAAAAATATTTAAATTTAAACTAAAAAATTCATTTTAGATAAAAAATACAAAAGGTTATCAAAAGTAGTCTAAAAATGTAACCAATCTATTGGCATGATACTTTTTAGTTATTCAGATCACATTTTTTATTTTCATAATATTTGGTTGCTTGTAGTTATGTTTATTATTTTTGAATAACTAAGCTTCAAATAGAGCAATAGTAGACATGCTACATTTTTAGAAAACTTTTGGTACTAGTTTCATATTTTCTGATTTAAAATGAATTAGATTTGATTTTATTGATCTAATTAGAATTTTTTATTTTTTATAAAAAATACAAAACCACTTTGGAAACCACCCTAGGTCCAAATTTGTCCGGTTTCGACAGTTGAATGGCCTATGTTATTCAGTTTTGTAGTTGAATTTTGAAAATCGGACTTTTGCGATAGTTCGAGGGTGTAATTCGGATTTTTCCCTTTTATTTACCTGCATGCGGTAACTGCTTTTCAGGATTACGCTTGGTGTGAACTTGTACCATGTGAGCCTCAGGTTCACCTCTGCAACCGTGGCATCTGCAGCCGACAGCTCCATGCCTGCGGTCACCTTCTTCCTGGCGGTGCTACTGAGGTTGTACTACGCTGCAAGCTTGTGTCATCGTTAGCGTACCATCCCTACCTACGAGTTCACAGTGTTCAGCTAAAGCAGGATGGAAGATGTGAAGCTGAGGAGCCGGTCAGGCATCGCCAAGCTCACCGGCGTAGCGCTCTGCCTCGCCGGAGTCTTCACCATCGCCTTCTTCGCCGGGCCGGCCATAAGCCCCGTCAACCATCACCGCGCCTTCGCCTCTCACCCGCCAGGCTCCAAAGCAGCTGTCCCCAAGGGGGTATGGATCAAGTGGACATTCCTAATGGTCGTCGCCAACATGTGCTGGGCTCTGTGGATAGTTCTACAGGTGCGTACAGGGCACATACACTTCCTCCTCACCCGTGTCTTGCGTATGTTCCTTTTTCAAACCGAGAGCCATTGTGTATTGTGCGTACGTTTTCTAATAATCCTGAGGTGTTCTTGCTTGCCTGCCTGTGTCTGCATCCTGTTGCAAGTGCTGAATGCTGAAGTCTGGCCGGTTCTTGTCTGTTGACCGAGTGCAGGCTGCGGCTCTAAAGGAGTGTCCAGATAAGATGGTCGTGACTGTGGCTCAGTGCCTGTTCAGCACGGCGCAGTGCTTGGTTGTCGCGGTGGTCGCCGAGCGGGACTTCTCCAAATGGAAACTCCGACTCGACGTCGGCTCGCTCGCCGTCTTATACTCGGCAAGTTCTGTTCTTTTTTTTCAAAACACAATACAGATGCAGACGCTCACAAACACACGCACCTACAAGCACCTCCAAAAGACTGAGCCAACAGATCCTCAATTGACGAAATCACCACCGGTGCGCCTTACTATCGATGGGCACGCTTCCTACCACTAAAATAATATCGCCAGTTAAATCCTAGAATAAATCTAGAAAAATACGAATACCAGCGCAGAGTCCAATGCAGGGTGGAGGATTCGAACCTTGACGAGCAGGTTCTCAGTTCGCTTTTGTACATTTACTCTTGACGCCATCTTTCGTGTACATGCCTTTGACTATTATTTTTTATCATCTATTATTGAATTATACTGATAATGGATTAATAATTTTATAGTGGTTTTCATGATATTGGTACTACTAGCTTTTATGTGACAAACATCTTATTAAAATAAAAACAGAGAGAGACAAACATCTGATTACTAAACAACCTGTTTGCCTCAGGGTTTTATGGTGACGGGAGTCTCCTACTACCTGCAAACTTGGTGCATAGAGATGAGAGGCCCCATGTTCTTCGCGGCCTGGACCCCACTCTGTTTCGTGTTCACCATATTTTGCTCATCGTTCTTCCTCGGAGAGACTGTTCGCCTCGGCAGGTGACTCATATATATACCACCACTCGTTGCCAGTTGACAGGAATTTCGATACCTCAAATCCGCGCTGAATCTTTGTTCTTTGCACTCTTCCTTGTCACTTGTGCGGCAGCATCTTGGGTGGAATTTTGCTAATCGGAAGTCTTTACACGATGCTGTGGGGTAAAATCAAGGAGAGTAAGACTTATGATGGAACTGAAGACGCAGAGAAAGATGGACATAGGAAACCTGCAGAGAGTTGCCCGGAAGAGCACGAGCTGACTACGATAGAGGTGAAGGAATCAACATCGGTAGGCGCATCAGCCTCGCGTGTCGATGAACTGTGAATCTGTTGTCGATGGATTCGACTAATGTACTCTGACTGCATTATAGTATGCATCCAAGGGTAAAACTGTGTCCGTTTCAAAAAAAAAAGGGGTAAAACTGTGGGGTTTTCATAGTATATCGTCAAGCAAAACGTCATCTCTAATGCTATTATAATAACACGTTTAGCAAGCAAATGAACTTTATTATAAGGTGAAAACACTTTCCAGGGAAATTGATTGCGTTATTCTGCAAGTCTCAATACTATACATGAGCAGCGGAGGCAAAGACTGACATGCGGAAAAGAAAAAGGTCAGCTGCATCCCAATTCCAGAATGTGCCCATCTAAAATTGAGAGTGAAGTGGCACCTGCAGTCCTGCTTGTCTCCACGTCACTTGAAGACGGACCATGCATGGGCTTTTGAAACCTGCATATCACCTGCGGGAAGGCTGCGGTGATCATGTACTGCACCTGAGGATGTTCAAAGAGTCACACCTTCTTCTTCTTTTGCCCTATCTTCATCTTCACTTCTCCAGCACGGAGACGATTTATACTCCACTCCATTGTTCTCATAATCAGGAACAACTGAATCAATCTGAAAAAAGGATGCGTACCACCAGGCGACGCGGGTGCTGACGGACATTGAGCAGATAGAGGGCCTTCGGATTTCAAGGATTTTGATCAGAAAACTGTTGTGCTCCACTGGTCTTGGTCAATCTTGCAGTATGGAATCCTGATCATGGGCTCATCGCAGCTGCTCTCACTCACCCGGTGGCCAGGGCACAAGACCAGGACGGTGGCTGCCGCCGTCTGTCTACACGGCGGTTTGGGCGATGGCGGCGACCTGTCTGCTTCTGTTAAGCGACCAAACAGAATGAAGAGAAGCCCAAACAACTCTAGACTCCAACCATTGGGCTTCTTAGGCTGGATTCGATGAGATTACGGACGGCACCAAATTTCTATTTGTTGACTCAATATGGGCCCGTCGGTCCAGTTCAGATTTCCCTCACAAAGCCCAATCTGTCGATGCTTTCCTAATTGCCTTTGTACAGGGCCGGAGATTCGTTAGGGCCCAATGGCCCCCGCGTCTAGAAAACAAAATATTCTTCAAGTGGTAGTAGTAGTATTTAATTTCAACCCCTCAAAAAATAGTATTTAATTTCACAACTTAATTGGTAATAAGAAAAAATTAATCCGGAACCTTCTGCCTGTTGGTCGCATTAGACTTGGGCCATTTTGCAATTATGTCCAAGCTCGGCGACTGCCTTTTGCATTGTACTCTCTCCGTCTTGAAATGTAAGTCATTCTAGGATTTTTCCAACAGACTATGGAGATGGAGAAAGCACTCTCGTACCCCTAATTATTAAGTATTGGGAATCTATTTGAGTAATTAAAGTATCATGCTATTTCTCATACATCTTCCCCACATGCACATCCCCTTACATGGCTGTATGCACGTCTTTTTATTGGGAAAGATCTGAAAACGATGTACAATTAAAATAATTTGATTCACTCTCGATCTAGAATGTCTTATATTTGAGTATAAAATTTGAATTCTAGAATATCCTATATTTCAAGACGGAGGGAGTACGTACTAGCTCAGTAGCCACTGCCGCCGCGGCACAAGGAACTGGGGTCCGTGCCCGGTGAACGGATCCGTGGCTGCTTTCTTCTGACCTTTTTGACTGGCTGCTGCGTGATGAAGCACTGAAGCCCAGAAGCGCAACCGTGGTAAGACGTACCTCCACACCTTTGCGAAGTTAACGATCGAGCATGACACGATGAACCAAGTGAGGGTGGACTTCACTTGGATTTCTCCAAGGAACTAGTGTAAAGTGGGCCTTGCTAATAAGCACGCGCGCGCTAGGATAGATTGCAACAATCGATTTCTGACAGGATATACTTTCCCTTTTAAGTATAATCACTCATTCTCTTTCCGACAACTTCCCACCCGCAGAGCAATCCCGCCGCCGCCATATGCTGACTGAAGGCATGCGCTCCCGCCCAGCGAGTGTCCGCATGCGCTCAGCTGTTGGTCCCCGCCTCCCTATTCTCTTTCGTCTTTTTCCTCAATTTCAGTGGCATATGTAATGTATATATATAAATTATATACATAAAATAATATAAAGCAAAAAGAATTATATACGAAAAATTAAAACAGATTTATATTACAAAGAAGCAAGATATTTATACAACAAACTTATATAGCTAAAAATATGAAAATCATGTTTATATGCTAAATTTATACATATAAATTTTATGGGGAAAATTATATAATCAATATTTCCGGCAAAACTTTGTCGCAAACCAATCTGAACGAAAAAAGTTATGCAAAATAATATTTTTCTAAAAGAAGTAATATTGATATAACTTATGCAAAAGAAGCAAAAAAAAAGTTATATAAAACTAATGTATATAACTTGTGCAAAGAAAACAAGACAAAACTTATATATAAAAGAAAAGTTATATACATAACTTCTCCAATACAAAGAAGTAATATTGATATAACTTATGCAAAAGAAGCGAAAAAAAGTTATATAAAACTAATGTATATAACTTGTGCAAAGAAAAACAAGACAAAACTTATATATAAAAGAAAAGTTATATACATAACTTCTCCAATACAAAGTTACAGTACGTGTCTGTTGCATTAACTTTATGGAAGAAAGAAAAGGAAAGAAAAAAAAAGCACTCCCACCTCCACAAGCTTGCCAGGCTCCTGCCTTTTCACCTGGTTCGCCACTCTGCCGAGATAGTGCGCGCGAAGCTCCGGGCCGCATTGCATCGACCACCGTGGGCAGCGTGCAGGGCTGCAGGCCTCTGTACCCCCGCTGTGGCGTTGTGAAGGATAATGATGAAAAAAAATATGTGAGAAAGATATAAGACACATCCAGCAGAGAAGGGGAAAACGTAAATGCAAGCTGGTACTTGGTAGGGTCCACGCACGTGGAGGCTGGTCGGGAAATCGCGCGCTGGAACGCTCGCTAGCGCTCGCGTGTAAAATTAGATTTGCGGTGTAAAGTTCCCATGCGTTACTTGTTGTGCCGGCATGGTCGGTTCTTGCCATGCTGCCATGGCCCATGGCGGAGCTCCAACTAGGTCTCGTTTCCAAATCCAAAATAGTCGTCGCCGGAGCAGAACTTTCAGTCATCACCTCAATAAAAAAGGAAAAGAAAAGAGAAGGAGGCAGCTTGGGCCAACGGAAACAACGCAACAACTCGTCGGATTGGATTCCAAAACGGATCGCCGGCCGCTGCTTTCCCGTAAAGATGAAGGAAAGGCAACGCGTGTGCACACACCAGTCGGCTGCCTGGGTCCTCGTCCGGATCCACGATGTTCTGTTCCCACCGGCGACGACGACCGCCGCAGCACCACCACGACTGGAATTCCCAAGCCGTAAGGCGAAAGAGATGCCTGCATGCCGCCTGCCCCGGCCCCGGCCACCGTACGGGCCGCCAACTGCGCCCAAGTACCGAGCCCATGGTTTTAAATCGCCAGCTAAGTCATTTAGCGGCAAGGCTACCGTTACGGCATTTAGCGGACTATAGCCGGCATTTAGCGGGCTAAATGCCATAGCGATTGTCTTTCCTGGAAGCTATAGCCATCTATAGCGAAAATTATAGCCGGCTATTTAGAACCTTGCCAAGCCCCGTCCCGTGCGCGCGCCGCGGCGCAGGAAACAGGGGTTCGTGCTCGGCGAGCAGCTCCTACTCCGTACGCGCTGCTGCCGATCGCCCGGCCGGGCGCCGCACTGCCCTCGTCGCCGGAGACAGCTGTACGAGCACTGTCTTTACATCTGCGGCGTCTGAGAATGTACAAGAACTTTTTTTTTTTGAAGAAATCGAATGTACAAGCACTCAAGCAGTGACCGGATGACCGGACCTTTGGCCACGGCGCGCATGTGACTGTTGCTCGACGCAACACAAAGGCTCTCGGCTCGCCGGGTCGGCGTGCGAGCCCTCCCCTCGGGGCAGGGGCCGGGGCCCTGCGCGTCCAATCCGATGTGCCAAAAGGGCCCTGCAGCTGCAGGGCTCCGGCGCGCAGCATCCGATCTGACGGTCCGAGTGACCGCCGGAATTGACCTCGTCGTCGTCCGGATCCCAACCGGCCAACCCTTCCTCTGTTCCTCCCCCGGTCGCATCCGTCTCGGCTGGATCACAAGAGCCTCGACACCCCTCGCCCGGCTTCAGCGATCTGACGGCGCGGAGCTCTTTCACGCCTCCCCGAGCAGAGCAGGGAAAGAGGCAAAGCGGCAGATTCTCCCGTCCCGGTGCCCGAGGCCCGGGCGCTGGCGGTGATCATTGATGCTGACGCTGTGCCCGTCCGTCCCTTTGCATCGGATCAATCAGATCCGTGCTCCAAACAAACCTCGGCCTGCGAGTCCGTTCATCCCAATCCTGTGTGTTTCTTTCTCCCGCAGTAGTAGTTGCATCGGAATCGGCAGTCACCGCTCGCTCTCTGTTCTTGTGTTCGTGACTTTGTGTTGCAAGAAAAGCTGGGAAAGGAAAAGAGGGATGGATCTTTGGGTCACCGATCTCGAGCACGGCAAAGAAAGAAAGAACATCGTCGCTCGCTCGCTCGCGAGCGCGCACACTCATGAGCAGCTTTTGCACACAGGCAGAGCAGAGCTCAAGCCTTGAAGCACGATCTTTGCAGCCGATCGAGACGATCTTTGAAGATCTCGACACCCATCTCAGAATGTTCATACTACAGTCCGAATTACTGTACATGCTGCTGCTGCTGCTGCTGCACAAGAGTACAAAATCCGAGTAGCCGGCACCTACTTCTGCGTGCTGACATTGGTGTGGCATGGTCCTGACCCGAGCTGTCCAATGATCAGGCGGCGGCGTGGTCCTGGAACCGCCGCCATCAGGAGCGGCAAGTTGCTGCGTCGCCCTACAGCCTGCACAGGAGCGCTGCGCTGTGCTGCGCTGTGCTGGGGTGATCGATCGCAACGAGAGCTCCAGGAGGAAGCAGGAAGAGGACAGGGACAGTGGAGAATGGAGGCGACGAAACAAGATCATCTGGCGCCGGGCCCCAGGGAATTCATTGAGGCGACGGGCCAGCCTCGCTGCTGTTGCCGTTGCCGCCGGGGCCACGGCCTCGGCCTCCCCCGTCGGCTCGGCAGGATGACGGTGAAGGCACGGGGACTAAGCAGCTTTTGCCCCCCAGTCAAAGATTCTCACAACCGCAACGGCCACCGCCAGCAGCGGATCGCCGCCGTGGCAGCCTCTTTCAGAGAAACATTCAGAGGAACAATGTGTGATGGAATGAACATGTGCTTAATTTCCCGGTGTTTACTACGGTAACTACAGAGTTACTACTACTACTACCAGAACAAAGCACTTATCTTTTGCCAGCTACAGTTCCAGTATGGCCACACCCCAAACCAGAGAAGAAGAAGAAAAAAAAAGCAGCAGCAGCAGCAGCAAAACTTACAAGAGAGGCAGAGCAAGAGGGAAGAGCACAGGCAGAGAGAGATCTGCAAGCGCTGCTGCCCTTAACCTCGCCGCTGAATCACTGAGGGATGGCACCCCACGCACCGGCGTCGCATTCCCCAGAAACCACACCGCCATCGATCGACTCACTCACCCAATCCTGTGCCCTAACACAGCAACAGGATCCCCCTACCTAGCTACATGATCCCTGTGCGCCCATGTCGCGCTGCTGCCTTCGCCGGCCTCGCGGCATCTACAGCCTAGCAAACAACAAACGGGGCGGTGATGATGGGAGGCCCCTGGATCGGAGGCGCCCAGGCCACCGCGTCGGCAGGTTGGCGACGACGGCGACAGCCGGCACGGGTCGCGCGGGGTAGGTCTAGGTCGTCGGCGTCGTCACGCGAGGCGCTTCCGCTCGCCGGCGAGGCTCAGGAGCCGCGCCACGCCCTTGGTCCACATCTCGTACTCCCGCTGGCTGGTGCACTCGAACTCGATCACCCGGTGCTCCGCCGTGCGCAGGCCGAAGTAGCGCCGGTGCTCGCCGTCCTCCAGCAGGTGCCGCCCGGGCCACGCCGGGACGTCGCGGCACACGTCGATCACCACACCTGCACGGCAGCCAGCGGCGCGGACCGTCAGTAAACACTGCCGTGGACGATGGCTGCTACGAGTTTTGATTGTTTGGCTGCCCCTTACTTTTCTTCTTCTTGGTGATCGTCCCCGCGACATGCCGGCTCTTCATTTTCAGCATCACCTGCGAAAACCAAATGCCAAAACATCTTGGTAAGCAAAAACATCACAATTGTCGCCACAAGGTTAGAAGCCACCACCAGTTCATGAACAGAAATAATCAAATCATTTTTACCAGGCCCATCCGGTTGATGTACACCGACGCAACCTTCCAGTGCAGGGCGCCTGTGAATGAAAGGTAAAAAGGAAACATCAGTGCATCCCTTCCAACAGGGCATCATCACCCGGAACAAATGATGATTGCAGAGGCCGCCGTTACCTTTCCGGGTGCGTTTGAGCAGCTCGGTGCCGCGAGCGAGCAGCTCCTGGCTGCAGATGCCCAGGAAGTTGTTCTCCTCCTCGAGGGAGACGTCGTCGCTGATGCTGCTGCCGTTGCTCTCCAGCTTGCGGTGCTGCTGCTTCGGCGCGCCGTGCTTCTGGTGGTGCCCTCCGCCGCCCACCGTTCCCTTCTCCACCGGGATCACCGCCGCGATGTTCCACACCTCCTTCAGAGCCCTCGCCTTCAACGTCGCCGCGCCTCTTAACGCTGCTATGGCGGAAACATCACCAGTTGTTACATCTATATGTTAGGATCAGAGGAAGCGCAGATCATTCCATATGGTGGTGGTAACACACCGGTGGCAGCGGCAGCCGTGACTGTGATGATGTCCCCAGGCGTCCGGACGTTCACAGCGGACCCAACAACGGCCTCCAGGTGCTCGCGCTCGGCACCCATGGCCTCCGCGGCCTCGACGCACTGTGCTGCAACGAGCGTAGCCGCCGAGGCAACGGCCATGTCAGTGCGAGCGGCATGATCGTCCTTGCCGGACCCTGACGCCGCAGCGGTCGCAGCAGCTACGGCCGCCACCGCAGCTGCCACCGCCGCGACCGAGACGGCGGCGTGGACCTGCGCGTTGTGCGCCCGCGTCTCCTCTTTCTTCTTCTCCTTCCGATCCTTGAGCCACCGGCCCACCGTCTTGTTGCCTGGCCGGTATGCCTGAGGCTTCGGCGTGCTCACTGCTCTGCAGTACTGCGTAATTTTGAAAGAATCCAATTAGAGCACTGCTAAATTTCGCCAAAATTTGGTCCTTGTTTACAGTTATCACTGATGTACTGTGAACCAGAAAAAACAAACATAGTGCATTCAATCAGCCGGAAAAATGTGGTGAAGGTACAAATTCCATGCAGTGAAGGTGTTGTGTCATGTGTCAATTTTCTCGATTGCAACAACCACAATGGGGTACCACCTTGAATTGACAGAACGGTTCCAGTTCCCAGAGATGGGTCCTTAACCTACTGTTGTGAACTGATCACTCAAGAAAGGTGCAGTTCATCAGCCACAGCCAGTACCCAAACCACTATGCTTAGCACTGCACATTGTTAAGGCCCTGTTTAGATCCGACCCGTAAACTCCGTAAACGCAAAAAAAAAACATCACATCAAATATTTCGACACATGCATAGAGTACTAAATGAAGTCTATTTACAAAACTTTTTGCATAGATGGGCTGTAAATCGCGAGACGAATCTAATGAGCCTACTTAATCCATGATTTGCAACAGTGATATCACTACAGTAATCATCCACTAATTATTGATTAATCATGAATTAATTAGCATCATTAGATTCGTCTCGTAATTTACAACTCATTTGTGTAAAAAGTTTTATAAATAGACTTCATTTAGTACTTCAAATTAGTAAGATTCTTTTGAAATTTTTTTTTGCATCGGAACTGAACACGGCCTAAACCGACAGCAAGACTGAAAGCTAAACACGGCCTAAACCGACAGCAAGCCTGAAAGCTAAAGCCTGCCAATATTCCGTTTCAGACACCGGTAAGCACCAAACAATGCAGTACAAGAGAGCCACACAGGAGACAATGGACACAATGATGAGGCATTGGGGAGGATAATGCTCGCCCTAGATCAGCTAAAGAGCCCATGATTACGCTAGGATTAGAAAAGCTGGAGGGAATAACACTCGATTAGGGACCGAAAAGGCCCAGCCAGCCTCACGATGCCGCGACGGCACGGACTGCGAGCATGCCATGCCTGCCGCCGCTGCCTTTCACCCAGAGCGGGTGATGGGCAGAGGGGGTAGGGTGACATGGGCTGCCAGCCGACTGGACACGCTGCAGTGTTTGCTTGTGCAGGCAGGAGACCGGCTGGCTGCAGTGCAGGCGCTGAGACGGTACCGGGAATCAAACTTCTTTATGGTATACTCCACCAGGAGTACTAGCATACGGTATAGGCTACTGGTACTCTACTACCCCAGAGGCCAGAGCAAACAGCAAAATCCATCGGATCCTAGCTCTGCTGGGCTGCCGCTCGGAGATAGGACTGTGATTAGCCTAGGGGGAAATGGCCAGAGTGACCCCCTGCGGTGTGTGGGGGCTTTGCTTTGGCTATCCTAATCAGATCTTTGACCATGACATCTCATAAGGCTTTGTCTTTCTTGGGGCATGTGGAACGGCAGTGGCGTGGGGCAATTCTTGGCCCATTTTGTCCCTCAGGAACCAAAAACATGGGTGAGCTATGGGGCAAACAGCTGAACCTCTGGAGGCATTCCACATTGCTTGCAACATGAGTTGGTAGAGGTTCTTTTCAGGCACCAGATTTGGAATTTGCCAGGTGACAAAAACCAACTCACAGGCTTCATTTCAGGTCTATCTGAACTGAATGAGTCAAACTGGGAAGTTTCTCCTTGGAGCTCATTTTTGTGATTGCTTGCGAGAAATCATACGAGCCCCCTATCATTTCGGAGGAAACATGCTTGGCGATCAGAATATGGAAATTGGAACAAGCAATAATTGTCGCGAGGAACATCCAACCACTTGCACAGTGGCGGAGGTACAGGGAGGAATGAGGCACACAAACAAGAGCATGGAAGGCAGGGAAAGGAGGCGCTTTTCTTGACTAGCTGATTGCTACTACAAGGATCCTACATCTAGGAAAAAGGAGGGTTCTTGCCCCAAGCCCCAGCTGAATAACATGTCTGTATCAACCATACAAATTTGTAGGTGAACGATGAGTGAAGCTGTTTGCTTGTTCAGGTAATCAGGCAAATTTGCAAATGGAGATTTCGCCATCACTTGGTGTGCCATGGGGCAAAGCAGGAGAACAAACAGAGGAAGGTCCGCTGCATCTTGTTCATGTGACCGGACAGGGACGTCGAGCTGCAACGCAGGAGCTGTCGGTGTGGGACTGTGGGGAGAGGGAAAGAGACGCCTCCATGACAAAAGATTACGCTACCCCTGCGCGCGCGCACAGGCACCGTGGGGCATGACCGCGACGGCGAGAGCTCACAGGAGAAACACGAACTCTCAGGGGGAGCAAGCACGACGGATTGGGCCAAACAAAAGCTGTGGGGAAAAAGCAAAGGGCTTGCAAGTCGGGGGTTTTATCGGAAGGCGCGAAAGGCACGCCTACGAAACGGGTTCTTCTTTGTCGAGCTTTGTTTCTTGTTCTCTTTCTCCAACCCATCTCTCTAGAAAATTTGGTGCCCGGCACAGGGAAGGCTGCAAGGCTGGTCGCTTTGTCCCAGGCAGACCCACAGCTTCCGATGGCTGGTCTGGTCTCTCCCTTCTCTTCAAGAGAATCATATGCTTGTGAGCTTTTTTTTACCACTGCCAAGTGAATCACTCTGCCGTCTACGGAAATACAGGCAAAACTAACCGAAGCTACTACGTTGCATATTGTTACTGCATATTACTAGTATAAACTTGTAAAAAATTGTTTTGACAAGTTACTGTTTACCTTAGCACACGGTACAACACAAAACAGAAACTGTTTCTAAAAAAAAGAACAGAGCAAAAGACTGGGGAACCTGAAGTTATTACTCAAAAAAGACTAAGCATATCAAACACAAGAGAGAAAAAAAATAGCTCGGCACAAAAGCTTCATTCTCTTTCCCTTTTCGTTAGCAGTGTGTGTGTGAGGTGTGAGCCATGGAGCACACAGAAATGATTTCCCTCCCAAAAGAGAAAGCACACATATGCAGGAAGATGTAAAGAATCTCACGCACCAACACGCACACAGTGCGTCCACTAGCCCGGCAGTAAAAGCAACGCCTTGGATTATCTCCCCCCTCTGATTATTATTATAAAATTAACACATTAAAAACAGCTAATTTAATCTAATGGCTTCTATTACGGCTCAACTTTCAACAGCAAGTGAGCCAAACAGGTGCTGTAAGAAACTGCAGGTTACTGCCAGACCAGTACAGTTCTGGCAATTAAAAAATTGCAGAGAAGCTGTGCTACCATCTCGAAGGCACAACACAGCTGGTACTCGAGGTAAGAGGAACAAGAAGGTGACAAGACAGGAACGGACCTTTGCGTCATCGATCTCCGGCGAGACCGGCGGGCTGTCGGAGAGGGAGCCGCCGCCGTTGAGGGGGCCGCTGCTGTGCGAGAGACGGCCGGAGGTGAGCGGCGCCACTTCCTGCTGCAGGATGGCAACACAACAAGCATGTTTCAGACACCATGTTTCAGAAAGGCGTCAAATTGCTGCGAGCAAAAAAGGTAAATGAAATCTTGTTTTCTCCGGGGACAAAAAGGCATGTTGGATGAATGAGGAATTGATTGGTGCTGCTTGATGGACGATGCCTGATTATTAATGGCGACTATGCTGCGTGTTAAAATGAAATTGGTGGGGATTACACTTCTTTTTCCGGCCTTGGCAGAAAAAGAATCTCTCCTTTGGACGTTTCTCCTTGTCCCAACATGGGGTCAAAGAGAACCCAGAAGGAGAGCTCATGTACTGGGAAAGAGTTGATTAATAAAAAAAAATGGCAAGCTAACCAGATGTGCAGATGTCGGAAAGATCCATCAATTCCCATGAAAGTTTACCAAAATGTTTCTGTAGGACATATGGAACCAGCCAATCTGCAGCGAAATGCAGTTCGGGAAAAGGAGGAGACATCGGCAAAATAAACATGACCGAAGAACACTAAGTTGTCCAGATATTGCCAAAACAGAAGGGAGATCTCTAGCAACGATTGAAAAGAGACAAATTTTTCTTTGAAAAACGAGGAGCCATTTAGGAGCTGGGGGCAACAAGATGGGACAGGAGGGAAGAGGAAGAAGTCAAGGCAGGACGAGGCTCTCACGGACTGCGCGAGGATCCGTTCCATGATGAGCTGCGACGTGGCCGCGGACGCGAAGGAGAAGGAGCTCCCGGTCGCGGCGGCGGCGACCCCGCAGTCCTCGAGCTCGCACGCGGCGTCCTCGGCGATGGGGCTGACGAGCGCGGCGGGGGGCGGCGTCGGCGGCGGGGGCGCGAACGCGCGCCCGGACGCGCTCCAGGACCGCGACAGGAACTCGAGCGGGTCCAGCGGCGGCTCCGGCGGCCGCAGCTCGCCGGCGGCCACGGCGGACGGGCGGGCCCGCGGATCGCCCATGCGCGCGGGGCAGTTATGGAGGAGCCGAGGAGAGTGTGATGCGAGGGAGTGAGTGGGCGCGTTACCACTTACCACCTGTGACCGGAAGAGGAGAGAGGGAGGGAGGGAGGGTCGGAGGGAGAGTGGGCAATGCGGGTGGTTAAGGCCTCCGGTGGTTTTATAGGCTCGCGACACAGGCCGTGCCATTTCGTATTTGTAACTTCTCGAGTCGTGCAAGCAAACATTGCGGTTAGTGATGATGGGAAAAAAAAAGGCTGTGTGTACTGCGTGATCCATTGTACTGGGTACAGCACAACAATGTACTCTACCGTATGTTGTTCGGTTTCTTTCTACCTTGTACGAGTACAGTCTAGTTCTCCTTCTGAAATGGAGGCACTGTTCTCCGTATATGGCCTCGCTGACTAGATACTAGTATGCTCTACCAACAGCGAATTTAAGTTTTAGGATCCAATTGCAATGCCCAAATTTTTTTTTAACCACGATGCTTCTTTTAGAGGTGTGCTATTGGTGGTGTTAATATTTGAGGCAGGGTTTTTTTTTCCCGACCGGTAGAATGAAACCGCCGCCGTCCGGTTCCGGTAAACCGAACCGGTTTGACCGGTAACCGGAAAAAACCGGTTAAATTCAAATTTCAAACAAAAAATGACAGTTCAACCGGTTTCCACGGGTTAGCCACCCGATTAGGCCAATAAACCGCTCTGGTTTGATAGGTAACCGGGAATTTGAACAAAAAACCGACGGTTTTAAAGTGGTTCCCTTGTGTGAAATAAATGAAAATTTTGGGACGCGATGCACATATTAATTTAAAAGACCACACAAAAGCAACAAAAAAACCGATTAGCATGAGCTATGCACATATTAATGTAAAAGACCACACCAAATCAACAATTTATAATCATACATACAAATATAATAGTAATAAGCGTGCATACAAATACTATAGTCATAATCATGCATACACTGATACACATCAATAAAAGTTCAACGTACGAATGGGAAGACCCCCATTTGGGACGTGATTTGGTATTCGGTGGTGGACATCACATTCAAACCTCGCACTCTAAGCAGCTCAGCCTTATATTGTTGTCAAATTTGGCCCGTCCACGCCGATGTTATCTCCAATTCCTGAACTAACATAGTGTAAAAATGGGGGGTCTTCCCATTCGTACACCCATCTTGTCGGTGGCTGCATGCTGATGTCAGGTATGGGATAGTGAAAAGACTGCGAGGTATCACTGTAGGAGGAAGAAGAGTACTGTGGAGTGTCGTAGTCCGTCGGTCCAACCGTTCTCCTCTGCGATTGCGGTGCTCCATGGTCGGAGTCCTGAGTAGCATGTGTAAACTGAGTCTCCCCTGCAATCAACCATATATCATAATTAGTACTCATAGTCAGAAACATGTGTGCATATGTAGGTGCAATATATACCTGTGAAACGAACACCACCAGCACCACCACTACCACCATCATCATCACCACCACCACCACCAGCATCAGCACCGTCACTATCATCACCATCATCAGCCGAGCTGCTATCCTTAGACTCCTGATACGGTGGACTACGCTGACTATCGCCATCATCAGTGTCGGTGTCGCTGCTCACTGGTTTTGCTGTTGCTTTTCCTTTTCCTTTTTGACGCTTCGGGTCACCCTTCGTAGTCCCTTTCTGGAACTTCCTCTTCCCTAGGTGATTGTCGCCCACATGTTTACGTGCCCAATCGCTGATGCAATCATCCCCTGTAGCATCACGTAGATCTGAGAGGTTTATTTGATATTTGACAATATGGGACGGGAGAGGGACGTCTCCGTCGTCATCATCCTCGTCCAGAACTGGAGCCCGGTTAGATCTACCATATTCCATCCATTCCCACACCGGATTATTCTCATCATAGAATAAAAGATGTGCCAGCTGGTAAAAAAAATCACCTTCTTCACGCATCGGTGGGCCGGAGACCTCCTCAAGTCGCAGACGAAGATTGTAATTGACATAGACAAGCTTGTTAAGTTTCTTGTGCGACAACCGCTTGCGAACCTGTATGCAGCAAGGCAAAAGTACTCCAATTCCGCTCGCATCCACTGGACGAACAACATTGTGAAACAAGTCACATGGCAAGGTACTGTAGCTTTGGAGTGCTTGATCCGAACATCATCCACTAGGACGCTGCATGTGCAACCGAGTATGTAAGCAATATATTGGAATAGAGAAAACAACAATATCGTACGGAATAACTCTTACATGGGGATGTCTTTGGGTCCATCGCCATTTTCATTGCCATTTCACTGCCAAACTCACCAACCTTCTGCCGAAACAGCTCAAGCTCCTGCAATGCCTGCACGGCGCTCTGGACATCTGTCATGCGTTGAAATGAATCCTTGAGTCCACGAAACATTTTTTGAGTTGGATCCATCGTATATGAATACCTCGGATTTAGGACAGCAGCTGCAAAATATAAATCACTTCAAATAACCATAAGGTCAATAGAGCTTCAAAATAGATGACTCGTATAGTCTTACCTGGACCCACATACATGCCTATGAACACGTCACGCATCCTACCGTCCACAACGTTAAGATACTCCGTCACGCATCATACACCTAAATCTTACCTAAATTCTAAACAAATCATATAATATTCTAAATCAACTCATAGGGTGAAAAAAATTCGAGTTCATACCTTGTAGCGGCTAACCGCCGCTCCGGGCCGGTAAACCGGCGGTGCGCACGGTTTACTCGTGGGGGGCCGTAGATCTGCTGCCGTACCGGCTTACCGGAGCTACCGCCCGGCTAGCCGCAGTCTCCGGGTGGCTGACCGGCTGTGAGCGCCGGTCGCGGCGTGGGGGCGGTGGAGGGGTCGCGGCGTGGGGGGCGGGTAGGGTTCTGGGGGGCGGCGTGAGTTCGGGGTCTTCATAAGGGTCGCTGCCGTATTCAGGCCAAAGTGGGCTTTAATGGGCCGGCCTATTTTTTTTCTTTTTCTTTTTTTGTTTAACTTCACATGGCGCAAAGTATACTAAATGAATGAATATTTGAAAAAATTTGACACTATTAGATTCGTCGCAACTTGAAGTATTTTTAGGATTTTTTGAGAATTTTTCATTTTTTTGAATTCAAATTTGAAGTTTTGAATTGGGCCGGTTTCAAACCGATCGTTACCGGAACCGGTCAGAACCTGTTACACCGGTAACCGCGGTTTCCGGACCTGTTCCGGTCGGGAAAAAAAAACCTTTGATTTTAGGTTAGGATACGATGACGGCGACGTTCTGCATGCATGCACCGGGGACAAATAGTTCATCTTATAAAACGGATCGGGATAAAAAAAATATTCATATATTTTTATCTTCATTAAGGTCGAATTATCAAATTTAAAATAAACAAAGCTAGAATATTATACTTGAAGTCAACGATTGGATTGGTTGCTTCATACATTGCCACCCATATTGATAGAAATAAATCTAGATTGAATCTATATTTCTTACCGTTATTGCTACGTGATCCATAATTTCAACTTCAGCTATTGATACGATGAGGTACTTTTTCTTTTTTGAAACGAAACAAACCAAGCAGAAGAGCTGTTAATTATATTAAAAAGAGAAATAAGCCCTGGGCAAAATAAAAAACAACATCGTCTAGTTGGATATGACATCAACCCTCATCGAACACACCAACGCACTACTCACACCCAACTCGAAAAACAATAATGTCCAGTTGGATTGGGACATCAATTGGAACTCTCACAATTCTGTCTGGTTGAATTGGGACATCACAACGAGCCTCAGTGGAACTCCGCCTGATCGGATTGGGATGTCCACGCGGGCCACCACACAACCAACACCTAAGACTCTCTTTTTTCTTTTTTCTTTTACTTTTGAAAGAAAAAGAGAGGAAGAAAAGCAATACAGACCACCTTCCGCATGGTAGAGATGCACGACATTGCCTTTAGGAAGGACACGACGCCAAAATGCGCCATCGATGTTGTAAGCGTAATGTGAACAGGGGTACTCATAACCCCCGGACAAAAGCAAGGTTAAGGGAAGGAGACCCACCAGCTAGCTGCATGACCCAGCGACGTCAGCCGAGCGCGACTGTGGGCCCTCACCCAGAACAGCCGCCCATGGAGATGGGGCGGACGCATGGAGCGGGCCGGGACCGGCCCGGCATGTGAAGCACAGGAAGGCCTTTACCTAGCCCTAGAAGACAGCCGCCTGGTAAAAAGATCTTTACTAGGCGGGAAATCTCGGAGGTTACGGCGCCCAGCCGCCAGGCTTGGTGCGGAGCTCGAGGGGCTGCGCGGCTTTCCTGTAAGAACATTATAATTACGGAGATGTCGTGCGCTCTCAGATGATAATAAGATAGGCGGCGGATAGCTGATCCCTGAGCTGTCCGTCCCATCAACTTGAATATGGGAGGTGGTCGGGACCTACCACCATGTACCGTACCCCAGACATCTCCCCGAGGTTGACCAGGGTCACCCCAGACCATAAGAAGTCCATGGGGCGACCCGGACCCGCCAGACGACCCCAGATCACTCCGGGACGTAGGGGTGCACCCGCCAGTGTCTATGACCACCCCGGGATGGCCCGAGGCCGCCTCGGAGCACCCCTGACACCGGTGGGCACCCCAAAGCCTACTACAGCAGGCCCGACAAGCCGTCTGCCCGTCCGACAAAGGTAGAACAACCTGGAAGACGGCGCCCACCATACAATGGGTGCGTTCACACGAGTTAGAGAGGAGCAGAGAAGGCAGTTGTTGCCTATAAATAGAAAGATCTCAGGACATGTAAGGGACCCCCTTTTCGGGACTTGATTAAGACATTCCAGGCTTGGGCTCTCCAACTCGGGATCGGCAAGAACCAATCACAACACACAAGACATAGGATATTATGCCTCCGGACGGCCTGAACCTGTCTAAAAACCACCGTCTCAACTCGCTTCCGTAAGGAAGATACTTGTGTGCTTTACACCCCTGGCCGAATCTCTAAACGGGGGTTCCCTCGAATCCCTGCTAGCGGTACTCACCCACCGTCAAACGCCGTCCTAAGAAGGGATGGGTTTTTACCCGCATCATCACCATAGTGTAACGAAACGGCCGGCGCCACCAGCCCACAACCATGGCGCCGCCAACCCCATCAACCGTTGCCGGCCACATCACCACGGCGTCGTCGACACACCGTCGCACAAATGCAGACGTCGGCACCTAGGAGCCTGCCCACCTGTCGTGCCAGAGACGCCACCTGTCATCCTTTGCTTTTTTTTCCTCAGGTAATTACGTACACACATCCTGGTATGATTGTTTAGAATATTCAATCCCTCAAGCACTGAAGAATA
This sequence comes from Panicum virgatum, assembly GCF_016808335.1. Lineage (NCBI taxonomy): Eukaryota > Viridiplantae > Streptophyta > Magnoliopsida > Poales > Poaceae > Panicum > Panicum virgatum. The sequence continues at coordinate 15,941,962 of NC_053153.1, read as the reverse complement.
TTTTTTACAAAAAAATTGCTTGATTCGTCTTGGCAAATATCAGTATTTTTCTAAGAGTCCTCTAATTATGATTTCTTTGTTATGTAAATCTGGAATTCAGACTCTTGCAAGATCAATATGACTATCAGAAACAAGAATGATCGATATGTCTGACAAACAACATCAGATATCTATAACCATCTTACTTCCTTGCAAATATTTATTTTTCAGAAATCTCGTGAGTCGTTGGTATCAGTTATTCTTGAAAGGCAGATCAAGCAAGGTAAATTAATTTTGATCAAGTAGTTAGGAGATTGATCTATCCCTAGTCATATACGTTTGATTTTTTGTTTTTTCTGTTTGATAAATTAGTCATAGATGATCCTTGTAACTGAAATTATATGTATCTAATAAGATTATTTCAATTTCAGTGGACATGTTCAATGTTTTATAATTTTGGAATGAATACACTATTTAGGATTGTCTAGTTCCTGTGGAAAAAGCTATGGTGTATATGAAAACTCTGGTTTTTTAGTCACCAACGCATAAGATGTGTTGCAAATATGTGTTGTAAAGCTTGCAACACTTTTTAGCACTAGTTACCAACGCATGTGTATATGTTGCCATAGACCCTTGCAACGCCACCTATTGCAACGCATATATAATGCGTTGGTACAGACCTTTGCAACATTTATTTTTAGTTCTAGCAACGCATATATGCGTTGCTAAAGGGGTGTTTCTCTTGTAGTGCCGCTTCCTCCCCTCCCCAGCCGGGCGATCGTGCAGACGTGCCTCTTTCCCGCCCCCGCTCCATCCGGTGCCGGCGACCCCAGGCGGGCCTGGATCTGAGGGCGGCGGGCCCGGATTTGTGGCCACGTCGCCAATCCGCCCCGATCCGCTTGGGCTGGATGCCGCCGAACTCCCAGGTGCTGGAGCTGGGCACAAGGACGGACCTTCGGGGGCTGCCGCGGCGCCGCCGGCCGAAACCGCCCCTGCGGGGTCCGGTGATGGAGCGCCTCCGCGGACGCCGGGCACCACCACCGCGGCGACCTGCACGACCCCGGGGACTGCCGCCGCCACGGGAGACGCCGCGGCCAGCCCGGCTACCGTGCCACCGCAGGCCGCCCCCAGCTCGCCCCACCTCTTGCCGGCAGCAGCTCCGTTCTACCCGGGTCGCTCTTCAGGCGGGCGCCCGAAGCACCGCCGGTGGGCGGAGTCCTCCCTCCCTTCCCTCCCCGGCCGCCGCTCCGCCCATCCTCGGTCTGCTCCGGCCCTCCTCGGTCTGCTCCTCGGCCAGAGCTCCCTCGCGCGCCGGAGCAAGGAGGCACGCGCCGTGCGCGGGGCGGGGCATCAGCAGCAGCATCCGAGGCGTGGCGGCCCGACGCGGCGCGGTAGAGCGGGGCGCGGCGGGGCGGAGCAGATGCGGCGGCGCTGCTGGCCGGCGGCCGCGGCGGGCACCCCTGGAGCTCTCCGCTCCCTCCGCTCGGTTGGGATGGCGCGTGGGTTGCAGGCCCCGCGCCACATCGGCGTGTGCAGTTCGTACTCGACGCGCGCAGGATTTGGCGAGCAGAAGCCCATACTGAAGCATTCAGTAGCGTTTGGAGATTGCCGCTGCGGTAGTTTTTTACGCCAAACGCTACTCCATGTTGTATACAGAGCGGGTTGGAGTACCCACTGCGGACAGCCTGATCACCTGATGTATAGAGTACGTGCGGCCGTACGGCACAAAATCCACCTATGAATAGACCGCACCAGTCATCATACATCTTAGCACGTACGAGTACGTATCTACGTGCGCCACCGCGCACGCCGCCGGCCCCGCCTCGCCCTCCCGGCGGCCACGCCGCCCGGTCCTCCCGCGCGCGACCAGGCCACCCATCAGGGCCCCGTACGTGAACACGCCGCCGCGGCCTCGCCCGCCACAGGTGGAGCAGCCGAGCAGGAGCATGGCGCAACGCGCGCGCGGCCGGGGCCAGCTCGACCTGGAGGCGCGCTGCTGCTGCGTGCTTGCTGCTGTTGGATTGGATTCTCTCCCGATCCCATCATCCCCCGCGGCAGCCGGCTGCGGGCTGCGTTTCTTGCCGTGCTCCGCTCCCCCCCCCCCCCCCCCCCCCCCCACCCCCATTGGCCCCCTCCATCGACGGTGCCGTCGCCGTGCTGCTTCCATGCCACGGCCACTGTGCGCGTAGGTCCCGGCCGGCACAGCAGCTAGCTGCAGTGCAGTGCGTGGGGGGTGACCTCACGGGATCTGCCGCACAGTGCCCCGGCCAGGCGGCAACAGCTAGGAGGCTCGGATAGGACAAGGGTTGCTGTTTCGCGGTGAGGTCGTGGAGCAGCGATTCCGCGCAGCGGCCAGGCCAGCTCCGTCCAGGCAATTCGTTTTTTCACCGAATCCCGCCATCCGGCGGAAACGGAATTTCGGGGTCGTGGAGCAGCGATTCCGTGCGGCGGCCACGCCAGCTCCGTCTAGGTTCTCCAATTCGTTTTTTCACCGAATCCCGCCATCCGGCGGAAACAGAATTTCGGGCGAAATTTCGCTAAATTTCAGTAATGTCGACCGAAAAGTGATTTTGAATTCAAAAACCGAAATTTTGTTGCATTCCGACCGAAATTTCGGTGGTTTTGATCGAAATTTTGTTTTTGTCACCGTAAAATGATGCAAATTAACAGAAAATGATGTGTATATATAGAAAAATTGAAAATTTTGGCAAAATTTCTCCTGATTATGTGTATATTGACAGTTTATAATGCATAACATATATATAACTCCACAAAACAATGACAAATACACCATTTAACACATAACTCATGTTCAAAGTCCACACATACAACGTAATACATCCAAAGTCCATTAGAATTATTACACATAACTCATGTCCAAAGTCCACACATAGAACGCAATACATCCAAAGTCCATTAGAATTATTACAATCCAAAGATACAACAGAGGCAAAGGCATAGTCCAGAATAATCCATGTAACATATTCTCTGTATTTAAATATTTATTTGAAATAAACTGAATAAGTAGAGGAAGCAAAACGTATAGATAAGTTCTGTTGATAGGATAAGTACCTGCATTCTTCGGTCCTCAAATCTCTCTCTCGGTGGTCCCTCATACGGCTCGTCTGTTGGTGGCAAATACACGTACGTAGATGGGTGATATTGCAACTATGGAGCTCCATATGGTAGGTAGCCGTGATAATCCAAATAAGGCAATGCTGCAACTGCCTGCGGAAGTGGCGGGTTCACCACCCCTGGTGGTGGCCACAGAAAGCCCCCTGCAGGGGGAGAAGTACTGTAAGGGTTGTAGTACTGACCACTGGAGGCAGAGTTGGAGCTATCTTCATCATATGCAAGTGGGGCCTGTCGACGTGTCGATGTTGTTTGTCGTTGTGAAGTAGGTGCTCCATGATCTGTATCTTGTGTTGCATGGGTGAAGTCCTCCTCTCCAGTGAACCTTATAGTAGGAGATATACGATAACCACCACTTTCGTTGCCATCATTGCCATCACCTTCCCTGCCATCATTGCCATCACCTTCACTGCTACTGGAATCATCATCATCATCATCATCATCATCATCATCATCATCATCATCATCATCATCATCATCACCATCACCAATGTCCTCACCACCACTAGGCTCAGGTGTGGTATCGTCACTACCTAACTCCTCAGTGCGTGGTTTCTTCCCTTTTCTCATTTCGGGACCAATCTTAGTCTTTCTTTTTCCAGATGTGTGTCCCCAATTGTTTCTTCGGCCCATGTCTCCACATCTTCATCGTGACCATGAGCAGAGTCTATGTCAGTGAACATCTGGCTCGGCAATGGAGTGTCAGTGAAGTCTGAGTCTTCATCAAATGCTGGGTCTCCATTGGACCTTGATTGCTTCATCCAATCTTGAATTGCTGATGACTGCCGGTACAAAGAAAGATTCATGAAACTGCTAACTGGATCATAGTCATATGGATCGACCCCTCTAGTAGCACGTTGCAGACGCAAGCGGAGGTTGTAGTTCACAAAGACTAATTTGTCCAATTTCTGGTGGCTCAACCTATTGCGCAGTTTGGTGTGGATGTAAGCAAAGGTGCTCCAGTTTCTTTCACATCCACTAGAGGCTGCACACTGCGACAACCCTAGATGGTAGTCCCTAACCCTCTCGGGGACTTGTGATTGGCTCCTTCTGAACATCGAAGGCAGCGGTCCACCACTGCCTCCAACACCACCACTGCCTCCTACACCACCACTCCCTCGATCAGGACGACTACTACATCCCGATACGCCACCCCTATCATATCGTGGCCCAGCTTGCTGCATAAATTCATACTCTTGCCGGGACTTGTGTAAGGCCGCTTGTAGTTCTGCATCCTCGTCGAGCCCCTGGCCTCCCTCCTCCTCTAGGTCAATGTGCGGCCCCCTTGCAGCTTGGTCCCTCAGCAGTTTTTCTCGGGCCCTTGCTTTAGCTCTGGCCTTGTTCTTGTCCAACTGCTCACTAAAGAAGGCCTTAACTTCGGCTGGAACCGAAGGGCAGTCCTTCACATCTTTCCCCCTATGTGCCAAATGCTCTTTGAACCTTGTTGCTCCTCCCCCACTCTTCTCCTCCCTGCAATACTTGCATTTGAAACCACCCCTGATCTTTTGGCCATGCTCCCACACTAGGTTTGGCATTGTCCTACAATTACAGAAAAATAGTAAGGTGTAAGTTCATGAATAACACATGAAGTAGCAACTCGTGTTCTTTTTTGATGAATACCTACTAACAACCCATGAATATCACATAAACTAACAATTCATTAAAACTACCAATTCATACATATCAACTAACATGAAAAAATTCATACATATCAACTAACTGATTTTTTCTATGCTTTCTATGTCACATGGTCTCTAGAATCTCAAATCAACTAACTTAGATCGACATCAACAAACATCAACATAAAAAAAACCTTCTCATACCTTAGTTCCCGGAGCCGAGGCGAAATCCGGTCGGTTTCACCGGTTTTCCGCCGGTATTAGACCGAAATCCGCCCGGATTACGGCGCCCTTCCGGCAGCTCATCCAGGGAACGGGATCCGCCCCATCCCGCCCGGATTTCGCCGCCTTTCCGCCGAGATTTAGGTGTGGGGAGGCGAAAATCGCCGCCGGCGGCGGAGGGGACCAGAGAGGAGACCGTGGAGGGGAAAAAAGATGCTCGGACGACCCTGAGGGGTGACGACTGATGAGCAGATAAGGTTTACCGTGTTAACGGGTCCACTCATCGTTAACGGGTCCGAACTCATTTAGTGATTTTAACCAACCAAATCAACTTATATTTGAACGATTTCAAGTGCTGCTCGCTCAAAAAAGCACCTAGTTTTTTTTTATCATTTTTTGATATTTTTTACCATTTTTTTGAATTTTTGAATTTTGAAACGAAATTCACCGAAAAATAGCGAAATTTCTCTTCCCGATAACTAGCGGAAACGAAATTTTCACCGGAATTCCGCCGAAATTTCGCCGAAAATGTGAACCTTGGCTCCGTCGCTCGCATCGCCTGCTCGCGGAACAGGCAGGCACGCATGCCACGCTCGGCCGGCGCTCGTGGCGACATGCGTCGTGGCGGGTTGGACAAGGTGCTGGCTGGCCGCAGGGGTCTGCTGCCTGGTGGTTCGGATACGGGTTCCCCGTTCGTATCGCATACTCCTTACCTGGACGTGAACGCTGGACTACTGGTAGTACTCTGGTACAACCTACCGAAGTGAATGCGGTTGGTTAGGCTGGCCGCAGCGGCGTACTCCACCCCGTTGCTTTCAGTACAAAATAGAGAGAAAATTTGCTGTAGCGGCGCTCTCTATCACCTGCTCTATTTTTCCTCTCCACGCGGCAGGGCGCGGGCTCCCTTCCTCCTCCCGGCGCCCCTGCTCCCGCCGGCCCGCAGCTCCGCCTCGCGTGGAAGCGCCCTGGCCGCCCCGCCGCGGAACAGGGGCCGCGCGCTGGCCGGCCCCGTCGAGCCCGAGCCGAGCCTGACCGCGCACCTGCGCCCGAATCCGCCGTGAGGCCCGCCGCCGTGGCCCAAGAGCCGGCGAGGGAGGAGGTCGAGGAGGCTCGGGGTGCCGCGGCTGGCGCGCGAGCCGGAGCTCCGGCAGGGCCAGATCTGCTTCGGCCGGCGAGGGAGGCTGGGGAGGAGAGACGCCGCCGACATGGCGAGACAGGAGAAGGGAGGAGAGGGAGGGACCTCCGCCTCCGCTCGCCCTGCTTCGCCCCGCGGCGAGCGCCGCTCGTCGCCGGCGCCCCTGCCTCCCGCACTGCTCCCGGCTCTGCTTGCATACGGTCGATTTTCCGACAGCATTTTTTTCTGTTTTTAGAAAAAATATTAAATTCGGACATTTTTTTATGAGTCAAATAATTTTTCAAGTTAAAATTTGGTGGGTAGAAAAAATTTTAAAAAACAAAATTGGTGAGATAAAAAGAAATTTATTAAATGGTAGAAAAAAATGTACATCCAAATAAAAAAAACTCGGCTAATATTTTTTTTAAAAAAATTTGTATGCAAAGATAAAAAAGAAAAAAATACTCGACGGAGCTCGCTGCTGCCGCCGGGGGCGAACCCCCGAGGCGAGGTTCCTGCAACCGCCGCGCTGCGCCTCCCCGGGAAGCCCGCCGCCGCGCCTCCCTCGGAGGCTCGCCGCGCTGCTCCCCGCCTCCGTGCCGCGCCTCTCTGCCGCGCTGCTCCTCCGCACCTCCATGCCGCCAGCCTGCCGCGCAGCTCGCCGGACGGAGGCTCTGCCTGTCGGGATCTAGAGGAAAGCAAAGGTGAGAGAAGACAGGTAATGGAAACGGCGAGAGAGAAGCGCCGGGGGGAAGGCGAGGGGCGACATAATCACGTGCTCGTGGAGCGCAAGCGTCAGACCGTGAGGAGGCGTTCATCCGGTCAACCGCGAAAACAGTATTGCGCCCTGCACCTGCGGCTGCGGCTGCGGCTGCGGCTGCCGTCCGGCCTAGGAAGTGACCGCGGCGCAGTGCCTACGGCCTCCTCGGCTCGCACAGTGGCCTCTCGCGCCGTGGCGTAGCTAGCTAGCGAGTGGCCACAACCCACAAGGCACGGACACGGCAGGCAGGCGAGAACTCGAGGAGAGAGAAACTGCGCCCGCGCAGGCGCGCAGGCCGCTGGCAAAGCAGCCGCGGTCACCGAGGAGAGGCACTGCTGCTGCATGCCCGCGTTGGGCCGTCCAATTACTCATGATCCAATCAATCCTTCGGTTGTGTCGCTCTGGCCCACCCAGGGGTGTTTAGTTGGTGAAAAAATTTAGATTTGGCTATGACAGCACATTTCGTTGTTATTTAATAATTAATATTTAATTATAAATTAATTAGCGTCATTAAATTTATCTAGTAGAAATCAATTAGATTATGTAATTAATTATTTTTTAATTATATTTAATGCTTCATACATATCTAAAAATTTGATGTGACGAATACTGCGCAAATTTATTTGGGAACTAAACGCCCGTAGCTCCGATCCGGGTCCCTTGTCCACTCCCAAGTCGCCAACCCTATCTGTAGCTCCATCCCCGACCCGACCTACATGCGCGCAGCATTGCCGAGCTTGCGGCCGAACCTGCCGGCCGGCACTAACGTGTCGTGGAAGCGTGCGCAGGTGGGCTTGGTAGCACAGTCGCACGGGAACGGCATTTCAGCGCTCAGCAGTGTGCACGAGGACGAAGGACCTGCTCGACGGCATGAACGTAAGTTTCCCTGCCCGCCTGTGACTGTGCGACGGTCAACGCGCGCTTGCCTACAACACAAGATAACAAGAGTGCTGACACCCTTAGGCTGTCCACAATGGCAAGAGCAAGAGCAAATTTGCTCTTGCCTCGTTTCCCACGCCCTCTCTGTCTACAGTGCCAAACAGTACATCTACAGTGTCAAACAGTAGATTTACTCCTCCATTTCCTCTTATCGCTGTGGACGGTCTTACATCCACAGGCGGAGCTACCCATCACGCAGCTGCCCCGGCTACCGGCGGAGCCGCGCAGCAGAACCCTCCCTCCCTTCGGCCCCTGCCAAGTGCCATGGTGATGGCGTTCCAGGCGGCGGCGACACCGATTTGTCCATCTGCTAAAGAAGGAAGAAGACATGTTTTTGGGCAGATGGCTAGTCAAGACGGGCAGGTGGCCCATTTGGTTTTTGGCCTACTGACCACAGTCAAGTTCCCCGCAGCGGCCCGACGCCTCCTCACCTGCATCGCTCTTCTGTCTGCTCCGCCCGACGCCCCGATACCCGATGGCCGGCCAGGAGCCGGCGGAGGAACCCTAGCCGACGGCGGCCAGCTCCTCTCGCCCCCTCCCCTGCATCCCCTCCCTCCATCTGCGGCAGCGGCAGCGCCAGGAGGGGTCGATCTTGTCGCCGCGGAGGAGCCGCTTCTTCCTTTTCCTGGGACCAGAGGCGCGCTGGCGCGGCGGGGGCGGTGCAGCAGCAGCCGGGGCCCTCCGGGGGCTCCAGGAGTGCGGAAGCGCGGGCCGCGTGCCGACGCCGCTGCGGCTGCGCCTCGGCAGGGCCAGGCGCCGGGGGGAGTTCGGCACGCCGGCATCCTCTTGGAAGATGGACGACGAGGGATCTTGAGAGGATGCGGCACCTGCGGGCGCTGCGTTGGCGGCGGCGAGAAGGAGTCCGGCGTCGGCCTCGGCGCGACAGCTGGGCGCTAGGCTATGGGAGATCCACAACGTCGCGCGGGAGGGCCGCCGGCACAAGCCGCGGCGCGGGAGGGCGTCGCCGCCGTTCGGGAGCACGACAGCAGTTGGGAATTCAACCAGGTGAGGGTCTCCCGTCCGTTCTTCCTTCATTCACTCGTGTGGCATGGCAAGCAATCGAAGTGGGATGGAATTGCCGCCGATTCTGTGGCTTACTCCTTTTCTGCTCTTGCGGCGAACATGCTCTGCCCCAGCAAAAAATCTGGGCAGCTCCGCCACTACTTGCATCCACGCATGTATGAAGAACTGATGAACATGACATGTCTACGCAGCACGTGCCATGACAGGTTTATGTACGTGCAACGTCTGTGCGATGGATGATGGTCGCCGAGCCACACGTACGGCTTTGAACGCGGGTCCTCTTGGTTCCTTCCATGGCAGAGCCCAGAGGCGGCACGCAGGGCCATGCATGCAGAGAAAGCTGCAGCCGGCACACAAGCAATGCTCAAGGATTCGTTGAGCTCTTGTTCAAGTTGAAGCTGGATTCCATTTTGTTTGGGCTTTTTCTTTATGTCTCTCTGTTGCTCCAATGAAGTTTCCTAGTCTCAAGGACTCGAGCTGTGTGACAAGGAGGAAGAGCACACCATGGTAAGGTTGATTAACGCCTCAGGTGTGTTTAGTTGGTGAATTTTTTTGGATTCGCCTACTGTAGCACTTTCGTTTGTATTTGGCAATTAGTGTCCAATTATAAATTAATTAGGCTTAAAAGATTCATTTCATCATTTACAGCTAAAATGTGTAATTGATTATTTTCTTTAACTACATTTAATGCTCTATGCATGTGTCCAAAAATTTGATGTGACGAAAAATCTTGAAAAATTTTGAGAACTAAACATGGCCTCAGTGTGCAAGCGAGCGTTGCAGGAAAATTTTCCATGAACTCGGAGCGCATTTTTTTTCTTCTTTCCTCCAAAAGTACAGGCTCTTCTGGAACTGAAACCTCCATTTTTCCTACGTTTTTGCTCCATGACAAACAGAGCCTTAGGAGCTGAATTTCGGCATGTATAGAGGAGCCATAACTGCTTGCGATGGCACGATCATGGTGAGGGTGTGATGATTGATGAGAGCATTGCTGGACCTACACCATGCATGCTTTCAGTAGATGTGGACCGTACGCATGCTTTCAGTAGAAGCACGCAACATTGACGATAGATTGATGCTTTTAGATGTGGCCATTGGCCAAGGCCGCCAAGCTGAGGCACACCACATCAGTGCTAGCACCACAAACCAGCGGTACATACTTGAGTCTTGTTTAGATGCGAAAAGTTTTTGGTGTAAAGTATTGTAGTATTTTTGTTTGTATTTGATAATTATTATCCCACTATGAGTTAACTAGGCTCAAAAGATTCGTCTCGCAAATTATAGTCAAACTGTGTAATTAGTTATTTTGTTTAGCTACATTTAGTATTTTATGCATGTATTCAAAGATTCGATGTGATGAAGAATCTTATAAAATTTTGGAATTTTGAGTTCATCTAGACAAGGCCTTGGCTGGAGTCCGAACTGACCGTGCCTGCCGGGATGTGTTCGTTGGAATATTGTCCACCCAATTGGGGAAAACGAAACGGTTTTTCATGCTTCTGCTGCTGCTTCGTGTCAGACGCGTTGCATGGACCGCACAGCGGCACAGGTACGTTGCAGAGGGTGCTGCCGTTCTGATGAAACACACCGGCCAGCGAATAGAATGCAGCAGTTGGGCATGCATATGAGCATGCAGCTGTTGCACGGTTTTAGAAGGATCGATCTCGTGCCCATTTTCAGCTGTTCGCCGAGGTTTTGAGTAGTGCTTGTGGCAGAGTAGCATGCTGGCTGCATGCATGCAAGCTACGGTAAGGCTGTGGATGCGTGGAAACGAAGGCAGCACGGTCGCTATGATACTTTCCCTCTTCGTCGGTGCCGTTTGGATAATGCAAGGAACATGCATGCGCGCGCATAGTAGTCTAGTGCCACCAGCACGCGCGCGCGCGCACTCTCCATGCCTGTCGCTCGCTTGCGACAGTTCAACCGTTCAAGTGGTTACTAGCTAGCCCGTGCAGTACAAAGCTGAGAAGTTCATCGTTGGCAATTACATTAATCTCTGCACGTCGCAGAGTACCTCCTAATTGTGGCCTGTTCGAGGATTGGCGCGTGTTCTGCATGCAAGGGGCCGGGGGCCGGGGGTTACCGACATGTCAATTCCCCCCAGCTAGCTGCATCTCATCGCATCTGCACCGCCGCCCAAGTACTGTGATTAGCTAGGGGAGTCCGGTGTGTAGACGAAGCTATTCCGGCATGTGAGCGCATTCATTGGCGTACGTGTTTCCACTGAGTAGGTGTTGTTTAGTTGCAGGGTGTAAAGTTTTTGAAAAAAAATATTTTTACATTTGAAGTATTAAACATAAACTAATTACAAAATTAATTACAAAACTCGTCTGTAAATCGCGAGACGAATCTAATGAGCCTAATTAATTCGTCATTAGAGAATGCTTACTGTAGCAATTTAGCATCTAATTACGGCATAATTAGTTTCATTAGATTCGTCTCGCGATTTAGAGGCAAACTGTACAATGCGTTTTTTATTTCGTCTAGATTTAAGTGTCCATGTAGGTGTCGGAATTTTTTTTTTGGAATTTTGAATTATGCCTAATCCGGCCCTGTCAAGATCACACCGAACGCACGCGAACCGGCTAGCTGCGGATCAGTTTACTCCGTCTTGTTGGGCGCACCTACAGATCTGACAGCGCGCGATTAGCAAGCTGCTGAGACTGTGCCGCAGCAGTGCGGTGAGTGCGTGAGCGGAAGACCACCGCCGATAGCGAACTGGCACTGTGGCTAGTGTGTGCTGCGCTCGATGGGGATCTCCTTTTTGTTCGCGCACTGTGCCTGCTGCCTCTCCTCTCCCGGGTGGCAACGCACGACGTCGCCGTCCGCCGGGTGGCACCATGATTCCCTGCAGCCCCCGGTCCTGGCGCCGGAATCATGACCGTTCGCCCTCGCCGTCACCGTGTCGATCAGCTCATCACGTTTCGGATCCAAGGCTTGAAGAACGAACCGACGCGTTGCCGGCGCTACCCAAGTGCACGCTAGCGTGGACTGCGAGTCTACGACGACGCAGCTAATAGGTCCGTGTAGGAGGTACGGTCATGGTTCAATCGAAAGCACACGCAGATAAAGGTCGTCGTCACAACAATCCTCCTCGGATACGATGGTTCAATAATCGAAATTAACCTACGGGGAAACCCACTCGATCTGATCCTCCAAGCAGACCCTACCTAGCTATAAGATGATCAAAAGGTGATTAATTAGCTGCTCTGCTTTTCAGAGATACACCGTATGTGAAGAAGATAACCAACCATGCACGTCCCTTTGATGTGCCCCTCCCACCAGTAGAGGGAGAGAGGGATATGATGGGGGGCATTGTGCATGGTGTGGTGGCCCCTTCCTTCTCCTTTGGTCACTTCCTACGTACACGCTGGGCGCGCATGGAAGCAAGCAACAGCGGCGCGGACGCAGACTCGCAGACAGGGGGCGGCTTGATGGACACCAACCTTGGCCGCAGCCAGCAGCGTTGGTGTGGTGCTGGTGCCGCCCCTCAAATATAATCATGCCATGGCGTCCAACCGTGGCTGGACCAACAGCGTGCGTCCTTATCGCCAGCCATGTATCCAAGGTCGGCACTTGCCTTCTCCCCCATTACGCGTCAGTGGAATTCAGCACCGCGTATGATTGATTGATAATAACGCGCGGGCACGGGCACGGGCACCATGCGTTTGCCCGTGCGCTTGCTCTTGAATTTGTTTAGTTTCATGATAAGAGGGAGGTCCCCGCCAGGTTTTGTAAGCCAGCATCCAAAGTTGTCGCGAATTATTTATCTTTCGTGGGTGTTGTACATTACACATACCCACAACTTAACACACATATCCGGCCCTCTCTGCTGCCGCGACGTTGTCACCATCAAGATTCAAAAGCAGAGCAGCGACCATGTTATCCATTAGCTAGGCCCATGTACTGGTAGGAACGAATAATAGAGGTTGCAGAGAGCGTCGCGTTCCATCCACCCAGATAATTGTCCGGGCCGCACGCGCCTGTGCCTCGATGGAGAACCAACCCAGAATGATCCGGCGCTGTGCGAACACAGAAACCAAACGCGCGCACGCTGCAGCTCGCTAACTCCACTCAGCTATCGACCCTGCCTGATCGACGGCGGTCGGTGCCCCCACCAGAAGCTCTACACGTCGCCGTCGTCCGTTCTACTACTAATCGGCTGGGGTCCGGCCGCCCTCGTGCGCGCACCCGCACCCGCACGGCACGCGGGTGAGCTCCGGCGGCGCGTCCAGCTCATGAAGCTGCTGGGCGCCGGTGCGGATGGGGTTGCAAGTTGGAACCGGCCGACGACGATCGCGGAGCGCGCGGTCCGCGGATCACGCATGGACCGATCGGTCGCCACCGCATGGCTACGCGAAATATTCAATCCCCGTCGCTGTCGGCCGCGCGGGCGGGTGTACGTCGTACGGTATGCGTCTGCCCGGCCGTATGGTGGTCGCACTCGCCTCGACCGATTAGCCTGACCGACGGGTTCAATGATGCCTGAATACGTTTCTGCTCTTGGTCGCTTCTTCCCCCTCAATTTCTTACAAGCACCAACCCAGACTACCCTACTCAAAATTCCGATTGTCTAATTTGAATATAAAAATTCAAGTTCTGAAATCCGATGCTCCAAGTTACACCACTGACGGGGAAATTGTAGGTCCAAGTAAAATTATGGAATGACATGCCGGGGGAAACTAAGGAGGGCAGGAAGGAGCTTAAGGGTAAAAGAGATATTTCACCTTATTCTCATGCTAACATGGAGAGCCGACGGCGGGGGGAGATGAACAGGGGTTCCGCCTCCTCCACCGCCAGGGGCTCCGCGGTCGGCGGCCGGCGGCCGGCGGCTCTCGTCGGGCTACATCGCCGTCCCCGTCGTTGGGTGTTTCACCGATAAGCGCCCCCCATCTCCCCCATCCCGCGCTCGGTGATTGATTTCCCTCCTCTTCGAGGTGGTTCTGCCCCTCCGGGGCGATGCCCCCCTCCGTCTACGGCATGGAGACGCAGATTGGAGCGTGAGAGATTGGCCCGCGAGATCAAATCCCACTTGTAATACCAAGTAATTAATTGGAACAAATATTTTTCACAACATGACCAAATAATTATTTTGCAAACAAAAAATTAAATATAACGAACAAACAATAATACGCAACGAACAAAATATTAAACATCTTGAACATTTGATTGTGCAGGATAAATAATGAAAAATGAATATTGCGAACAAACGAATCAACATGACTGAACAATTTAATCTACAAAATGAACAAATAAATTATACACGTCGAACAATTTTGTTATAGACAGGAGACAAATATTACTTATTAAAAAAGTAAATAGATAAATACAACAATAAGGAGTAATAGAAGAATATAAAGTAAAAATATAAAAAAGTGGATAGGTAGAGAAAGAATAGATAAAAGAGTGGGGTACAAAATTAGAGAATAAAAGGAAAAACATTAGAAACAAAAAATAGAGGAAATCAGTAATGTCTTCAGAACAACTGCACTTGGTTTATAGTAGAAATAAAATAGGGATAAAATAAAAATAAACAAGAAGAAAGGAAAACAGATTATATACTAGTAAAGAAATATTTACATGGCATTAGAAATAAAAGAATAGGAAGAAAATAAATAGCAATAAAATAAAGAGAAGATAAGATACTCATCGCATGCATGATGTTTCTGCCTCATGTTATAGTCAACCGTTTTACATGCATATGCAACGGGCAACACAAGATAAAGTACAACTATGTGCATGTATGTGCATGCTGTATGTCTGGTCAATCGATTCACATGTAGGTGCATGGAAAAAGAGAAGTAAAGTATATACAGTTGGGCCAAATAGTATGAAAGGAGATTATACAGGCAAACGTTATTGGGCCAAATTGAATTAAAAAACCCATTTCCTCCTTCAGGCGATGGATTCCGGATCGAGCAGGAGGACACTCCGCCCGTCTGGACGCGACAGCCGTGGCCCTCCGCGGACGTCACCACCGGCAGGCAGGCGCGGCGCCCAACAAAAGATAACAGCCGCCCTGCCGCGCCCGTACAATTTCAGTTCGCATGCCGTGGCCGCGTCCGCGTGCAAGGCTGCAAAGCGCGCCTGGCTGGGCCTGGGGCTGCCAAAAGCGGGCACGAGTACGTACGTCCGTGGAAATGGAATTTCCACCTCAGCATGCGAACGAACGCCCCGACCAGGCTCACCGGCTGGTCGCGTGCGGATGGCCGAGCAGTGGAGGAGGTCAGGAGGCCGCCGCCGGAGGGGATCCCGATAAAGCGGCGCGGCGAAAGGAGACGGTTTGCCACTCGTCCCCACTGCCTCCCCTGCTCTCTCTCTATCTGTGCCGTGCGCATCGGTTCCCCGAAACTCTTGGCAACGCCTCCCGGCAAGCTTGCGAGGAGCTGTAAATTTTAAAGCTGGAGCCGTGGGTCTCCTGCTCGCGGTGAAAGAAACGTTAGCCCAAGTACCGCGGGAGCCTTTTCACCTGCAGGCAACGGAACCAAGATAATCTTTTTTTTTATAGAAAGACCGGAACCAAGATAATCTCAACTATCCATTTGAAGCATGGGGACGTGTTCTGTACCTGATACATGCCAGTAAAGTGTATGTACTTTTAGTGACCCGTATCTATACAGATACACTTGTCCCGAGGCGTACAGCTGCTCTAGTGTATGAGGGTTGGTACTATATGGCTTGGACGGCGTTGGGATGGATTTATTTCGAATTTTCAAATCCAGATCCACCGAGAGGGGGGAGGAAGTCGCCGGAGAGCGGTGCTCCGCCAGCCAGGCGGGGGGGGGGGGGGGGGGGTCGCCCCCGGGAACCGTACCTATGTAACGAATATGGCCCAATTTAGGCCATTTCGAGTAATTTTGGTGATCGAGTGACAACGCAATCGATGGGACTAACGAGTTTGTGAGATCATATTTGTAGGATTTCTTGGATCCCTAGGATGGAGTCCAAACCATATCCGAGACATCCAATTCACCGTCGAGACGTCCAAACCATTGTCGAGACACTTTAGTCGCAGTGAAGTGTCCAAATGACCGATGCGATGAGTTGGACAAGTGCGAAGAAGAATCAGAAAAACACGGAAGGACCGGATTATCAGACGGTCCGTCGGATCAACCGACGACCCCCCCCCCTCGGACTAACCGACCCAATAGGACCGGACTAATTCTGACAAAATTCAGAATTCACCTGAAAACTTATGTGGGACCGGATGATCCGACGCGTGCTTTCAAGTAGCGTCAGACTAATTGTCGGATCAACGTCCAGAGAGCATGCCAAGGGCGCAGCAGAAAAAGCCTTCAGCACCGGATGATCCGACGCCACGTCGGACTAAAGCATCAGAGCAATAACGTCAGCATTTCAACAGAAGAAGATGGAAGTCTTCAGCACCGGATGATCCGACGACCCCGTCGGTCTAAAGCGTCGGACTAATGACGTCAGCATTACAGGCGTAGAAGAAGACAGTCCTTCAGCACCTGATGATCCGACGCCCTCGTCGGACTAATGCGTCGGACTGTGCGCTTTTCAGTTGTAACGGCTACCGTTTGGTCTGTGAGAGACCGGATGATCCGACGTCTACGCAGAAAAAGGCATAACAGATCCAAATGGCTATTTCGACTTGGTGGGTTATTTAAGCACCTCACCCTGGCCATTTTAGAGTTGCTGGAGTTCAGAGAAGTCCCACACACATCCAAAAACACCTCTAAGCAAACCAAAGAGCAAATTGATCACATTTTTAGGTTTAGCACATGCTCTGTGAGTGTTAGTGCTAGATTAGCTCTTGAGTGAGTGAGTGAGTGAGCAAGGTTGTGTGCCTTGTGCCCTGGTTCTAGAAGAGAACCACCTCTTGTACTCGGTGTGCCGGCCCCTTGAAGTCTTGGTGGCTCGCCGGCAACGTCATCGACCCTCCGGTTTGGTGTGGAGCGGCGACGACATCTTTGTGCGGGGGACGTGGAGACCCCACCCTTCTTGGTGAAGCTCCTTAGTAGAAAGTGGGATCAAGGTGATCGTGATTGTGTTCACGTGAAAGACTTGATTGCTGAAAGCAATACTCTTTGTGAGTGCTTCAACAATATAGATGTAGGTGTGACTTTGTGGCTAATCGAACCACGGGATAAATTCTCGTGTCAAAGAGTTTGCTTTCTCTCATCCCTCCTTTAAGCTTCCGCATTTACTTATTGCAATATTTGTGTGCCTCTATTTTCTTAGAGTGGTATCTTGATAGGATTGGCTATAGGTTGCATAATTCTTTTGGGATGAGGGTTTTCTCACTAGTTAAACCATAGTTTCACATCTAGATAGTATGATCTAGTTTATGTTTCGTGCAAATTAGTTGGAGCTTGAGGTTAAGATTTTTAGTTTGCCTAATTCACCCTCTCCCCCTCTTAAGTTACGAGCACCTGATTTCTTTCAACCTAGCTGGGCGACGGCTGTACCACCGAGCAAGGCTCAGTTCCGGCCGTGGTGGGCGCATATCTTTCAGTTGCCGGGGCAGTCATCCTTCCCGGCAGCGAGGACCGGCAGTGAGATCCCGTCCTCCTCGCCGCCACCTCCTTCACCTTGTAGATGGTGGCCTGGCCGCACCACCCGGATCTCCAGCGGCCCGATGGAGCCGTCCTAAATAGCTAATTTCGAAATTAAAAATAGGAAAAATTAGAAATAAACTAACTCAACAGACCATATCAAATGCTATTACTAAAGAGCTAATTTCGGAATCTTAAAATAGAAAAAACTAGAATATGACCAAAGAGTCCATACCGAATACGAGTAGTAAAAAAATAAATTCAAAATAAAAATAAAAGTTCTTCATAATAGCTTATTTCAAAATTAAAAAATAGGAAGAATTAGGACTAAACTAACTCAAAAGTCCATATCAAATACTACTATTAAAGAGTTAATTTCTGAATTTTAAAAATATGAAAAACTAGGATATGGCCAAAGAGTCCATACCGTATGCGATTAGTAGAAAAATTAGAAATTTAAAAAAATTAGATGCCTAATATGAGAAATGATATTATAAACATAAAACATATGATATTAAGATTGTAGCTTACTGTTGTCATTAGATATTATAAAGATAAATATTATTACGAAAGAGCTATTTCAGGGTTTTAAAAAAGCAAAAACTAGGATATGACCAAACTACCAAAGAGTCCATATCGAATACGATTAGCAAAAAAAATAAATTTAAAAATTCTAGATGCCCAAAATGAGGAACAATATTATAAAGACAAAACAGATTATATTAAAATCGTAGGTCACTGTTGTCGTTAGATAGAAGGAATAGCATCCGTGAGCTACGATTTTCATTTTTAATTGATATTTAGAAGCAAATTATACTTAAATAAAGAGCACAGATACTAAAATTTTCCATGCTATTGCCACTACAGGGACAACTTCATTTTCTTCTTTTAGAATGAATTAACCATTGTCTCAATTATGTATGCCTACAACTTTCTTGAATAGTTGTATGGCACTGTAGAGTATAACAACTATGTAACGGCAATTGTCACCGGCTAACATTAATTTTTCCTATGGTACTAATTTGAAAAAGTTAGAAAGATGCATGTTTCTACTTTCTATCAAATTATAAATAACCAAATAAATATTAATTGTTACATATCAATCACCAAATGTCCAAAGCTAAGTAGTGGTTTGACTATGAGTCTATGACATTCATTGAGTCTTGCATGCCGTCAACATCTCAAACCAGCGCCCAGGGAGGCAAGGCAGAGGCGGGGTGAAAGGCTCGAAGGTGGGCCTGGGTGAAGCTGGACCGCAGAGAGGTGAAACGACGGCTGTGATTCAAAATTTTAAAAAATATTTCCAAGCCCCAGAAATTACCAAATTTTAGCAGGGACAATATGAAATCACAAGGATCATTTTGCAACTAAGAATCACTCGAAAAGCGTTCGCAGATTGGTCGCAGCAAAAAGAACAAAAGAGTTGTTTTTGTGTTTTCCAAGAATTTTATGGCTCGAGTCACATGTTATAAAATTCCACAAAAATACTTTAAATTCATCATTTAAAATTTTTAGGGGCACAGTTGCACAGAAAAAAATTAAATTTACTTCACAAGGGCACATTCACACAAGATAAAAATAAATAACAAGCTTATGCAATCAATGCCCATGATGCTTATTATGCTTCAATGATGCTCATGATGACTTTGCTTAGTTGTTAATCATGTTTAACAAGTTTGGGTCGTGACACCAGTGAACATGTACACTGGAAAATGGGGGTATTCGTCGACAGAACAATGCTTCGTTACAGCCAAATTTACACGGATTTACTAATTCACATTCCAAGATCATATAAAAGCTTGGACAAAATCACGTAGAAGATAAATTTTGCTCTCCTTAGGTCAATCGTCGTCCACATACACCGTTTCTTGCTTGAAGAGGCCGCCGAACACTGGCCTTACTTCAGGCTTGGTGTCCGGCTGCTTCGGTTGCGGTTTCACCTTCTGTGCCACTGGCTTCACGACGGCTCTCTGTGGTGCAAGCTTCTTTGCCTTCGCCTGGCCTCGCACCGTGGCGATCTGTGCCTTCGGTCCCTTCTCCGTGGAGGTTCGAGTAGTCGTCGCATCCGCAAGCTGTGTTCTGAACTTCTCCCAGGAGAAGTCTGTGCTGATCCCTTTGGCTCTGCTCAGGAGGTTTTCCAAAGAGGCTTGGGCCCCATTCACGGGGCTAGCGGCTCCCTCCTTTGAGGGTGACTCCATCCCCTTGGCTTCGAGATTACTGGCAGCTGCTTCAGCTTCACTAGCTCGCTGTGAGGCCAGGGCCACCTCTTCTGCCTGTGCCTTTGCAGCAGCTTCTTGGTACTCCTTTCTTCTACTATCTTCAGGAATAGCTCTGAAGAAATGAATAAGTAATGAATCGTAAGATAATCTTGAAGTTTTAGAGTTTTACAAATTTCAAACACATCAAGGGATCCTTTGTAACATGTTCAGTTAGATTGACACTTCATGAGTACAGAAACAACATTATGAAAGTGAAAAGCTGATGACAAAAACATGTACAACGAAATTGTTTAAAAAATCATGTCAGAATAAGAAGTAAATACAAAAGAATACAGCACTAAGAGTAAATCCTACATCTGCAAAACGAGTTATAACGTGAAGGAATGATTCTTTGCAAGTTTAGAGATTGTCTTATCACTCAACACATTCTCATAAAAAGCATAACCTTATATCCATTATAAATCAAATAAAGAAGAATTAAACTATTTTGTCTCCAACATTTTCTCAACAAAACTTATGCCGTTATTCGGCTTCAAATACCCTAGTCTTCTCTTTTTTTCTCGAATATGCAGGAGAGCTGCATATCATTGCATTAAGAAGAGGAAAGGGCCAAAATAGCCAAGTTACACACCCAAGACACACGCCACCACCCTAGTCTTTTCTTCTGCATGCAAATTATCTTTTGCTTATTAAGGTTCAGCACAGCTTAAAATGCATGGATCTACACATCGCTTCAGCAACACTTTCTTTTCATCATTTCAGTGGTAAGGTCGTTAGAGAATTCAAGAAACAAATAGCATTCCATCCAAGAATCAAGCAACATATCAGTGAACTAAAAATAGTCTTAGTTACTCACACGAAAGCCTCTGCTATCGGCTTTGATACTGCTGAAGAGTTTGTTGAAACTTCAACAACCTAAAAAATGAGAAACCAATTGTCAATTTAAGTGGAAATTGAGCAGCAAGCACCTTGGATTAAAAAACCAAAACCAAATGAGGGGTACTCAATTCCCCTTTGTTAGTACAACAGCATAAATGGGTATAAAAACTACAAAGGAGGAAAACAAAACACGTCCAGTGATGAAAGAGAAACATATTTGTTATCGCTATAAGAGAAGTTAGAATGATTAGGGACTGCGAATTTGAAACTTTTCTCTGAAATGGCAAGCCAACGACTTAATGGAGCACCATTATACAAGAACACGATGACGACGGCGATGACTACTACCGTGGCACTCGCCGCCACCGTAGCAGTCACGCTTGGGAGAGGGTGTCGCGGTGCCGGGGAGCGGTGGAGGACTGCTACTCCACCTCTCGTTACCATGGACACTCTAGCAGTGATGTCTACCCACATCGCAACAGGCCCTCCCTTGCTGACTGGGGGAGTGACGCCTGGGACAGCTGTCTGCATCGCCTCATCAACACCATGAAGTTCATCTACAAGCCCAAGAAGTGCTCCTCCAGCAAGGTCTCCTTTGATGCCCTCTAGTTCAGATAATGGGAGGAGGCCAGGATCCTGGAGATGCTGAGCGAGGCAGAGGGCAAGGTGGCTGGCAGGCTTCACCTGTTACTGCTCAAGAAGAGACAATGGAAGCTGAGGCAGACGTTCTAGAAGAGAGTGAGATACAGAGGGGAGAAGTGGCATTGGAGACAGTGGAAGAAACTCCATTTGCAGCCAGCAACCCCTTCCCCAGCAACGCTCAGGTTGTGCAGCAGGTCAGTAACACAGAAAATGAATTAGTTAATAGTGCTATTGTTACAACAAGTCCCGAAGATAATGAGATTAATGACCTGTCTTCCTAATCAACTACATTTCGTGTGCCCCTCCAGTTCCTGTACCGCACACACCACCACGTGTGAATGATTTGCAACCAAATGATGATCACTCAAGTAGGGTGCAACATATCAGCACAGAAACACCAACGGCACAGAGGAAAAGCACCAGGCTAGCTGACAAGGCTAAGCTTAATCCAGTCAAGGGCAGCTTGAATCTTGCTCAGAGAGTTTTAATTAATAAACTAGGAGAGCTGTCACCTAATTTGAAACAGAAAGCTAAGGTGGATTTCAATTCTGTGGTGCAGCATTTCCAGCAGCCTGTCACCAAGAAGATCGATGGATGCCCTCATAGTCCTTGTTGAGCAAGGAAATAAGGCAGTGAGCAAGAAGAAGAGTAAGGTGGCCCAATTCCTGCGGGGTAGGCTGGGACACAGAAGGCCTAATTGCCAGGAGGAGCTCGTGGGCTTTGTCAGTTAGCTATCAAGTCCTGTGTGTGTTTAGGTATTTTAAGCAAGAGACCTCAGAACTTGTTGTTCGTAACCACTATTGGGCCGGCAATTTGGCCCTGCGGCTTCATGGGTGCTTTGTATGGGGCCTGGCGCCTAGCACCAACGTTCATGAAGCACGCCAAGCTATGGTCGTCGTCACTAATCGCCCTACAGGTTGTGCCTTCCTTCCTGGGTTGGTTCGGCTTTGTGTCGGACCCTGGTGCGAAGCCACATAGACCCTCCCTGTTGGAAGTGAACAAGTATTTGCCAATTTGCTTGATGTTTCTCTATGTCACAAAAAAATGTTAACTTGTGCTGGAACATCCGTGGACTTAATGCGGCAGCAAGACGAGCGAGTGTTCGCAACACCGTTACCTCGTCGGGTGCAACTATTGTATGCCAGGAAACAAAAATTGCACATTGGTCAACACACTTGGTAGTGGATACGCTAGGCCAACGTTTTGCTAGGAAATACATGGCCTTCCTGGCTAGTGGTACTCGAGGGGGCATCCTCATTGCTGTGGACGAAATTTTTTTCAACCCACACAACTGCAGTACAACTGAGTATACAGTGTCAGCAGATATTACTTTATTACTTTGAGGGCAGACAATACTTCCTGGACCCTCACAGGCGTTTATGGTCCACAAGAGGATCGTGAAAGCGATGTATACATGACAACTTTATCTACGTGCAAAATGTGATAAAGGCTCTATATATAGCAAAGAGGCCAGCATTGTTTATCATGTTGGATATTTCCAAGGCTTTTGACTCAATTAGCTAGGTCTATCTGTTAGAAACTTTACAATCATTGGGGTTTGGCCAAAAGTGGAGAGATTGGATAGCAACGCTGTTAGCCACATCTTCATCTAGAGTTTTGCTTAATGGAATGCCTGAGAAAAAATTCAAGCATGCAAGAGGTCTGCGTCATGGGGATCCTTTGTCTCCCATGTTGTTTATCCTAGCAATTGATCCACTGCACAAATTGATGGAATTGGCAGCCCACAAGGGCCTCATAAACCAGATCCTCCCCAAAGCAGCTAAGCTCCGCTGCTCACTCTATGCGGATGATGCGGCCATTTTCGCAAACCCAGACCGATCTGAATTACATATTATTAGCTAACTCCTACACATCTTCGATCAATGCTCAGGTCTCAAAGTAAACTTAAGCAAAACTGAAATTTTCCCCATCAGATGCAACGATGATTTAATTTCTGATGCACTAATAGACTTCCCTAGAAAGGTCTGCAGCTTCCCTGGAAAGTACCTAGGGCTCCCCCTACACACATGCAAACTCAAAAGGGTGGATGTACAGCCTTTGCTAGATAAAATTGCCGGGCGATTGCCGGGATGGAAAGGGAAGATGTTGTCATCATCAGGTCGGGAGACCTTGATCTAATGTGTTTTAACCGTGAAGCCTATATACCACCTCACGGTCTTTCCAAATCAAAAGTGGCTCATCAAGCAAATTGACCGCATGAGGAGAAGTTTCCTTTGGAAGGGAGAGGAACCTGAGAAGGAGTGTGGTGGACAGTGGCGAATCCAGAAATTCTTAAATGGGGGCTGATTTCTTCTTTCCTCTCCTTCTTCCTCATCTTTTCTTCTCCAAAATGAGGGGGGGGGGGGCTCCATGGTGTTTTTGGGTCTAGGGGGGCTCCTGCTGCCTTCGCCCCTGGTGGTGGACATTGTTTGATAAATTGGCCAACTGTATGCACACCAAAGGATATGGGAGGCCTGGGGATTCTCGATCTTGAGCGGCTAGCAAGAGCTCTTAGACATCGATGGTGCTGGTTCCAGTGGAAGCACAATAGTAGACTGTGGGTTGGTCTTGACATCCCTTGTGATAAGAGTGATCGAAACCTGTTCAATGCCTCAACAATAGTCACAGTGGACAAAGGAAATAAGGATAGTTTTTGGCATTCAAGTTGGGTTAACGGAGCGGCGCCAAAAAATTTGGCACCCAGTCTTTTTAGAAAATCAAGGAGGAAGAATTTTACTGTACAACAGGCATTGAACAATAATTTTTTGGATTAATCGGGTGTGCCCCTTACATACGGATGCTGAGTTTAGGGAGTATGCAAGTCTATGGGAACAGATCAGTTTACTTGATTGCAATCCAAATAGTGATGATAAGATTATTTGGAGATGGATGTCAGATGGGAATTATACAACTAAGAGTGCATATCGCATCCAGTTTGTTGGGCAAGCAAGAAGACAATCCATTATCCCAATTTGGAAGGCAAAGGCGGAACCTAAATGTAAATTCTTTGCATGGATTCTGCTGCACCGAAAGATATTAACAGCAAACAACTTGGAAAAAAAAGAGGATGGCCCCATGACCTGTTATGCAAACTTTGCAACCCAACACCAGACACACCAAAACATCTTTGTAAACACTGCCCGTCACTTGTGCAGTTTGGGATCAGATGGCTAATTGGCTATATTAGCACCAACTACTGACCAGCGGTTCTATGAGTTCTATCTACAGATGTTGGAAGAAATGTCAAGCGATGGTCGCGAAAGAGAGTAAATCCTTTTTCGACAGACTCATTATTTATTTCTGGTGGAACATTTGGAAGGAGCGCAACAGACGAACGCTCAGGCGGGAAGAAAAGACCGTGACAGAGATAACTTATCTAATCAAGGAAGACGTCCAGCAGTTTCAACAGGTAGTAGAAGTAGTCAACAGAATCATCCCAACCTCCTAGTGGTTTTCTTTTCGTTAGTTTGCTGTTTTTCTCCTAGTGGTGCGTGGTGTTACCCCAACCTCAATAGTTGAGTCTGTTTCGGTGGCGTCTGTTTCGAGTTGGGTGTCTTTGTATTTTAAAGTCTTTTCTCCTTCTAATAAAAATTCAGCAAAAACTCTTGGCGTCCTTTCGAAAAACTTATACAAGAACAGAGCAGAAGCTTCTCTTTCTGATAAATTCTGGTGATGTAGGCTAATCAGCAATAAAACAAAATTTATGTTCCTTTTCATATGCTATACTCAAAGTGCATTCTTATCATATGGTTTTGCAATTTAGAGCATGAAAATGCTACTGACTGCATCTACCAAAACGGGAGTTCATAATCTTTGGAAACCTTGACTTGCAATACAACTGATTTACTGCATCTTGAGGAATTAAATTTCAGAACCACGGAATGTATTTATCTTTACTTATGTAGTATAAGATATATGCCTTAATTTGATTGCTTCTCAGTTGTCAACGACATTTGAAATTCCCTAGATCTGCACAAAGGGTTGCCAGAAGCATGAAGCATTTTCCACACAAAAAAAGAAGCATGAAGCATTGCAGACTATCATCAATATAGCTGTAGCTGTTGAATAATAACTACTTTTAAACCATCAAATATGCATATGCATGCCCTGACCCCTGAGTTTAGATGTATGAGTACTATAAGTGCCCTTAGGGCTGTACCAAAAACTGTGCATTAATTCTATCTCATAGTGAGGAGATGCAAGGCAATACCACATACAGATCCATACCGATGTAGTTTACGTACCTTATTCTCGGCGACTGCCACATTGGAGAATATATCAGCCACAAGGGCCGCTATCTGTGACTTCGACACCTACCACAGAGCATAAAGGCACATAGCTATGCATGTAAGCAACAACATTGACTCTTAAAGCATGAGCATTGGAATGAATGTTAATGCTAAGAGAGATATATACCTTGCCGGTGTCGGTGCTTGAAATTGTGCTGGACGATTTCGATGCTCCCTCCTTGGCGAGGATCAGGGGGTAGGAGCTCTCAGGGCTGTAGTCGTCGGTGAGTGAAGCCTTGACAAGTGTATAACTGACATCGGTCTCCACCACCTTGGCCAGGAATTGGCTGAGCGTCAGCGTTTGCACGCGGGAGAAGAGGTTGGAGAAGAAGGACGTGAAGCCGTCGAGCACATTGTAGGTGGACCCACCGCCCCCAAGGCCGCCGCTGGCCCCCTCGTCATACACGACGACGACGTGCGCGGCGCTGGCGAGGTCCGCGGCCTGCACAACCCGGAGCGCGTCGTCGGTGGTGACGCCCCCGGCTTCGGGCCCCTTCTCGCCCGGGCCGACGGTGACCACGACCTTAGCAGCGGGGCCGATGGCCTTGGCGATCGCCTCGGGGTCGTCGAAGTCCGACTCGACCGCGTTGAGCCGGCGCGCCTCGGCCGGGGATATGAGCCGGTACGCCGCGGCGAGGCGCGCGAGCTCCTGCGCGGACTCGAGGTCCGGGACGCCGGCGCGCACGGCGAAGCCCTGGCGCAGCAACGTCTGCGCGACGCGGACCCCGGCCTGCCCCGTGGCGCCCGCGACGAAGACCGTCTGCGAGTCCTTCCGCCCCCTCCCGCCGCCACCGCCGGCAAACAGCGACCCCGCTGCGGGCGTCGGGAGCGCCGGTATCAGCGAGGTGGCGTCCGCGAGCTTGCCGAGGTCCGCGAAGAGGTTGGTCCTCTTCTTGGCGGCGTCGTCATCCGCGCCGGGCTTGGAGGCGCGGCACAGGACGGTGGCGGCACGGCGGCGAAGCGGGGAGGAGAGTGGGCGGAAGGAGGGCGGGCTCGAGGTGAGCGCGGGAGCCATAGGGGCGCGGCGTCAGGCGGTCGAACAGGTGGTGGGCATGGAAGCCGTGGGATGAGGAAGGGGTGGAGATGGGTGGATTGGATCGCATGTTTGGATTTGGGGAAGTGGCGGGCGAGCCTATCGGGAGAGGACAGGTCGATCGCCGTTTATCTCCTCGTGGACAATCCATGGCCGCGGTCTCGCGCCGCGTCAACATCCCGTGGATAGTCTGCTGCCGTTCGGCTCCCGCTTGGCCGCTTGCTCCTGAGCAACGCAAAGCGCCCACTTTGCTCAAGAAAAAGAAAAAAAAACGCAAGGCGCCCACTCGGCTTCCGCTAAATTCGCTCGCTCGGCTCGCCTCCTGATCGTAAATTCGTAAGTCGTAACGCAAGGCTTGAAGCCCTAACTGGCGCTCGAGTGTGGCGACAGTGTCGACGACGGACGGCGAAAGCCCTACCAGGCGACGGCGACGAGCGGAGGGGATCAAGCGGCAGTTCACGTCACCTCGTGCGAAGTCCTACCTGGCTAGGTGAGGTGATGCTGCTGATTCGCTTCATGCCTCTCTAGCGTAATCGTTGAAGCTTCTTGTGGCTGCTTCGTTCCTCGATCGCTTTTTTTTCATTTTGGTCATCATCTTCCTGGCAAGGCAATCTCGATGTTTGCTTCAATGGCTGGTCGTTGTGAAATTGTGCAAGGGGCACACTAGAACGATGTACAGGTTGCAAGAACGATCTCATAAATGCTAGCACTAGGAAGCCAAGCCAAATTAAACAGATCATGCTAGCACTAGGGATGCCGTCATGTTGTTTCTCAGGCTACTGTAATTTTGCTTCGGCGCTTGTGAGGATGTGACATCGTTTTCTGCTTTGGCGCATGTGTGAATGATTTAGTTGCTTATTCTCCTATGCAGGTGATCAACCATCAGCCTCCGTGGCAGGTGTTCCGTCTTATGCTCTCATGGAGGATCCACATTCACTAGAAATTGATGTTGTTGGTGGTGATCGACCAGAAGAGGAACAACAAATAGCACAAGTTGGGTCAGTAGAGAATAAAGTACCTAATGAGGTAAAAATATGATAAATCTGGACAGCAGTCATGATATTTTAATTTTTTTTCTTTTGATAGCACACCTTGGATTGGCAATTGAATATTTGATATGTACAGAAGGTGCTTGATAAATCTAAACAAAATTTGACCACACCTGAAGTTGGAATGAGTTCTGAATATGAGAAAAAGGCTTATGAGATGTACAACACCTATGCTGAACGGGTTGGGTTCAATGTTAGAAGAAGCAAGACAAAGCACCGCCTAGATGGCAGTTTACGTCAGAAACATCTAGTTTACTGTTGCCAAGGATATCGAGAAAATGATTCATCACAAAAGAATATTACAATGACGGGTTGTGATGCTCGTGTTCAGTTTAGCATCAGCAGAGAGGGGCTTTGAAGTGCAAAATCATAAATATATGTATCTGTGCTCTTTTGATGTTAAGGGAACCAGTCATCTTTTATCAGTCTGACAATTTCTAAAATATGAAACCTGATGGCAACATTTCATGTCCTGTGGATTTACTCCTTTTAGTAAACATTGTCTTGCACTGTTCTTATAAATGAATCTTCCATTTTTCTCTTCACCTGTCATTTAAAGGCTCGCAGTAATTCAACATTCTGTATGTGGGCAAAGAAGGATCCCAATCAATAATTATTTATTTTTCAACAAATGAGAGAAAATCTCATTTTCAAGAACATCCATATTTATTTCAGAATAATATCTCTTTTGTAATACATCCATACATTGTACAATTTGAGAAGTACACTCTCAGGTTTTGGAGGAGGAGCTGCTGGTTGGTGAGCCACCAGGCTGGATCTGGTTCAGCCTGGAAATGGTTCATGCACACAGATTTAGGAGAAAAACATGGGAAGCCCGGCATGTTAAGATTTTATTCATACATAATCTATTACATGATCTATTACCACTACTAGAAAACTAGTCATTCGTCCATGAGTGTTAGTTCCGGTCACATTTAGGACCGGTACTAAATGGTCTCCGAGGTGCATTTAGTACCGGTTCTAAATTTTGACGCCCCCTGATGCCATTTAGTACCGGGTCATAACACCACCCGGTACTAAAAGTCACTTTTTAAGTACGGTTGGTGTTTTGGCCCGGTACTAAAATGACGCGGCCATTTAATACCGGTCAATAACACCGACCGGTACTAAATATCATCATTTAGTACCGGTCGGTGTCTTAGCTCGGTACAAAATGGGCCTCCACGGCTACTTTAAAAGAAAAGCATCTCGCATCTAGTCACATGTGATGCATAGATGGGATGGTAAGAAAGTTACACGTGAGACTGAAGGTTGTGGGTTCGAATCCTAACAACAACTAGTTCATTTTTTCTTTTTTGGGTGGCGTGAGTGGTGTATTTAGTACCGGTTGCTACGACAGGTACTGAATGGACCTCAAGTTAGTACCAGTTGGCCATTTTTTCTTTTCTGGGTGGCATGAGTGGTGTATTTAGTACCGGTTGCTACGACCGGTACTAAATGGACTTCAAGTTAGTACCGGTTGGCCGGTACCGGTTGCCACGACTGGTACTAACAGCCCCTACCAGCCGGTACTAATATCACTTTTTCTCGTAGTGTACAATGAGTAAACTCAACCTCCCTTAGCTCATCCGCAAGGAATTTCACTTCCTTGAACCCTTTCCTGTGTTTTCAGGATTGTCAGCAGCACACTTCTCAGGCTTGTTTACGGATAGTGAAGGCCAAACATCCTGGTAGACATTTTGGATAAAGTTCGATGCCTCATCGATGACTTCGTGATTCTTCCCATGATGCTCTTTTAATCTTATTGCAAGCATGATACGGCTTTGCTCCAGTCTAGCTAAGGCTGTGTTTGTATGGATGTTGTAAAATTTTTCAGGAAACCTTTTCAGTCCTTTGACCACTAATTAGGTGTATTAAAAGATGTATAATTACAAAACTAACTCCACAACTACAGTATTATAGCAGTACTGTAGCTAATGAGGTCTTTGACTGTATGATTAGGAGATGTTTAGTCGTGGTTACTGTAGCATCACTATAGCCAATCATGGTAGAACTTGGCTCATTAGTTCCGTCTCGAAAAGTTACACTTATTTATGAAAAAATTTTGCAAATAAATTTTATTTAGTACTCTATGCATGTAGTTATTTTTTTTATAAAATTTTACAAAACACAGTCTAAGGCAAAATCCCATTCTACTTGTTGCTGTGACTGCACAGCCTGCATAACAGTACAATTCCAGCCTTATTCAACTCTCACAACCATGGAATCTTGTAGATGGAATATTTTGACTTGCAATTTAGGGTGTGTTTGGTTGAAGAGCGAGGTAGGATGGAGCGGTTCCATTTAAGATTTTAGGAGTGAGATAATTCTATGCTATATGTTTGGTTGGAGGGATAGAACGGTTCAATTTCTTGTTTGGTTGGGGGTACGAGGATAGGAAACGTTAGTGCTCAGTTAACCACCGTTACGTGGCCCCCACATGTCGGGCTCCCAAACTTCTCCTCTCTTCTATCTATCGCAGGCAGGAACCTCCCACGCCGCCGCGCAGCTAGGCATCCCCGCGCCGCCGTGTGGCAGAACTGCCCGACATAAACCGGCTTAAGTGCGCTAACCATCGTTGCAAAGGCAATTAGGTTTAACTCGCACCGCAGACGGAGCACATCGGTAGTCCGTCGGGTAAAATCCCGATGCAACCACTTAAACCTGGATCAAACAAAGCAGCATACTCACGCGAAGGCGAGTCCAGAGATTACAACACCTCACAAAATATTACAACACAGAGTTTAACATAATAGTAGAATTACAAACCAAGTTCCAAATTTAACAAAGTACTTTTCGTAAAGCCAACATATAAGAAGTTCACTAGAGTCCTTTATTTTAGCAGAAGTAAACACGAGAACTAACGACGATATGGGTGTCATGATGAAGCCCGATTCATGACATCACCCGTTCTTGTCATCGCTGGCCGGGGATGTATCCCACTCCACGGACCAACTAGGTGGAAGAGTGCAAGGCCAGGTCAGACTGGCAAACATATCTTCAAGAGTATCTCCTGAAATAAATTGAGCCACAAGCAAAGCTGAGTATACTAATACTCAGCAAGGCTTACTCGACTGAGGGTATACTTAACCCACTACCTAGACATGCAAGGCCTTTGGCTTGAGGGGTTTGTTTTACCGAAAAGCGATAGAGTGTAGGTCCTTATTTTCAAATTTTAGCTTCAGGGTTCTAGTTCAATTAACCGTTCTACATTAGCATCTATCCAATAACATACATGGTGTAAAACAATTATCTTTCATCATCCAACAATATTCATCATCATACAAATTCCACTTATTACTCTATGTGGCAAAAGGGTTAAGCAGTCTCAATAACCGGTGAGAAACGGACGATTCGAATCGAATTTGTTAACCTGGCCAGGCAGACCTAAACACACGTCACGTGGTTACTCCCAGAGTCACACGTGCAACTTTTCCCTTCAATTCCCGCTTCACGGAACAGGCCCACCGCCCTTGACTACAGAGCCCGGCCCTGCACCCGTCATTAGCTAGATGAGAACGACGTCAAGACGGTGGGGAGTATATTCCGGCTGCGGTTCAATCCAGTACTTAAGCTTACCGATTACCATATTCTCGGCATGTGATTAGTACGTTCAAACGATTAACCATCACTACCACACACTGCGGCCTTATCACTTTTCACTAAACAGACGGGGCATCTCGAGTATCACGACCCCGCCCGTAGACCTTATAGTTGTAGCAAGTAGTAAACAATCAACTCCTATAATTTCTCGCGAGTGACAGGAAATCACTCTACTTCTACCGAACCATTAGCATAGCTAACTAGCGACCTATCCATACTAGTGTTCAAGCATCGGTACCTAGGATCATGCAACTAAGGTTCCAGTCAACTCCTGTAAACTTAGATGCACAAGTAGATAGAAACAATAATAAGTGGCATAATTTAAAATAGAAGGATGTGCTCCGGGGCTTGCCTTCTTGAACTGAGTTAGTTTCCGAGGCTTCTGGAGTCGGGTTCGGTTTCTCGACGGCGTCGGCGAAGTTCACTTGAGCTTCCACGGGACCTTCTTCTGCTTCAGGCACCAGCTCGTATGTACCATCGGCGAGAGTAGTCGTATCTATATGCGATGCAAGAACAGTATTATAAACACTTTCATATCACGATAAAGTTGTAGTCTAACAAATAGAAAACAATCGCATCACATGGGCAATCGTTTATAGAGTAGTTAACTAACAATTCTAACTACCCAAGGCATCAAGATCAACAGCACAAAAGAACTATACTAACTTCACCAAGCAAGTTGAAGTGGTTTCCTATAACAAGTAAATCATGGTTTGCTAATAAATAAACAACTCAACACACATTCAGTAATAAAAATCAGAAAAAATTATATCAAAAAGAAGGTAAACAGAAAAAACTATCCTGCAAAACTCATGCCAAAACTTGTAGCCAATTATTCAGAACAATTCATGTATTCAGACAATACTTAAAACAAGATTGAATTATACAGGTTAAACCAGAGCAAAACAGAATCTAGAAATTTAACAGAAGATCTACACAGAGCTAACTTAGTTACTGTAAAAATTTCAGAATTTATTATGCGCAGGATTAATTCTGAGAAAATAAACAAAACTGACAGCAATATAAAAAGATTCATTTTTAGCTTCTGTTATAGTCATGAACTGGTGCTCAAACTTCATGTACAAGTTAAGCTATTCAACAAAGAACTCTCAGAAATATTTTCATGATTTATCATGAATATAAACTATTTACCATAATTAAAGTCTACTAAACAAGCATTAAATCAAAGAAATAGCTACTCATGAGAACTGACCACGAAATTTTTATAGTAACACTAGAGTCACATGAGCATCTCACTACAAAAATTTCACAGCAATACATGGCTTTAAACAATAGTTAAGGAAAAGATAAAACAACTAGTCTTTATGTACCAAGTGACACAAATCAATTTGTACAGCAAAAACATTCAACAAACACCCATCATATTTTGATTCTAATGCATAGAGATTTTCATAAGGATTCTAGAACAACTAGATTTGCTATTTTACGAATTTTCTACGAATTTATATTGAATTTCAAAGTTTATAGCTAGAAATAACAAAGAAGTCCCTACATGCACTATTCCCATGAGTCTTAGGTTCGCAGACAGCACCCTGGAACTTTTGTTCCTTTTCAAACGAGGCCCCTGGCCGGACTTGGAGCAGGGGGAGCGTCGGGCGGCCAGATTCCGGCGCCTGGGGTCGTCGGCGGCGAGGGCCCGGTGGGGGAAAAGCAAGAGGAGGGCGAGCTCTACCTCGGGGTGGCCTCGGTTGGGGCTGGGATGGCTGGAGCGGGCGGCTCCGCGGAGAACAGCGGCCGGCGGTGGCGGGGAGCGGTGGTGGCTGCGGTCCGGCGGTCGTGGGCGACGACGAGCGGGTCGGGGAGCACCGGTGGAGGGCAAGGAAGGTGGCTGCGGGGGTTGTTGGGCACGAGGAAAGGCGGAGGGGGGGGGGGCTTTGTGGCGGCCTAGGAGGCGGCGGCGCTAATGGCGGGCGGCGGCAGCTCTGGACGCCGCGGGGAGCTCGGCTCGGCGCTTGGAGCAGGGAGGAGAGTGGAGGGAGAGGTTGAGGGCTCGTTTGCGAAGCAAAAGGAAGGGAGGAGAGCAGGGCAGAGGGCGCAAGCGAGCGGCAAAGTGGCGCACGGCACAGCTCGGCACGTTCGTCGCCGTGGCGCGTCGACGGCCGTCCTCGGCGTGCGTGCAGGGAGATGGCGCCGCGTGGAGAGGCCGAGAGGCTTCGCACTACTGGAAACCCAACTTAGGCCGACGGGGTAGTATAATGGCCAACAACTAGTTGGGGAGAATGTAAATGTCCGACAGTTAAGATGTCGCCGATGGTTAAAGGTTGAACCATCGGTGTTTCTAACCAATAGCCGACGGTACAACAAATTCCCAAGGGTCAAATGTTAACTAGTCGGCCATTAGGTCAAATGACCGACAGGGTTAAGTATTTCCCGACCGTGTCTACGTGACACACGGTAAATGGACGTGATAGCCAACAGTTAAACAATCACCTACAATTTTAAATGGATGGTCGGCTATTCATGAGCTATAGCCGATGGTTAATCGTTCACCCGTTGGCTTTTGTGTTGAATGGCCGATGGATCAATCCTTATTCCCGATAGTATCATTTCACACACGGTTATTAGCAGCATTGGCCAATGGGTGTTTACGCTACTCTCGGCTACTATTAGTTGCAGTGGTCGATGGTCAAGACTTTTTTTTATGAGTAAAGAGAGATCTATATTAATTGCTCACAAACGTATTACAAACATGAGCAATGATCTGCTCAACACATCTAGGAAAGCGGTCGCGCCACACAGCACTATGGTTCAACTTCTTTGCTAAATGCGCAAGCTCGACCTATCCATATTCAAGAGAGGCTGTGTGATTCAAGCCCATGATGTCTCATGCATATTTCTTTCCTTATTTTTTTTATATTTCAGGGATTATTCATATGGTTGGTTGATTAGTTATTTTTAATTCATATGTTTTTGTATTTCTCATTGGATAAAATTTAATATTATTCTTATTTTTAGTGCATGTAACTATACACTAGCCACTCTGTTATATATGGAGACTCTCCGTGAAGCTCACTTGATTGTGCCATTGTTGTGCATATCAGCCTCAAATGTGCAAACACTTTCGACATTATTTGTGAGGGACATTGTCCTATATATCAGGCCAGTCTCAATGGAGGTTTTATAATATTAAATATCATTATTTTTGCTGACATGAGAAGAAGAGAGAAGGATGTGATTTCATGGGATGCGAGGAGAGTTTCATTATCATGAAACCCATTTGACACAGATACGTAGTTCTCACTGAGACTGGCCTCGTCATCCATTGTATGATGAGATTCTATATTAATTGTTGCTATTCTTCGATCGGTGAAGGCAATTGTAATATTATATTTGCATCTAGATTCAAAGATGTTATGCAAGGGCAGCTTTCTTGCAGTGATCCCACGAAAAACGACTACGTAGAATAGTTTAACTGGTGTTCTTTTTATTCTATATATGTAATATTCAATTATTTTTCTTCACTATTTCATGGTAAAAAGGAAATTTTATTTCAGCAAGGTTCTAACTAAATTACTAAACTCCAAAATACAAGAGGCCTGATACGATATATATTAGCCCTAGCTTGACCTGATGAATCTAAAGGTTCAAAACTGAATTCCCAATTATTCACATAAAGATTAAGTCCAAGGATTGCTATATGTACGTGCTTCATATATGAAATAATATCACTGCATTCATTGAATTGTTGTAAAAGAATTTTTTTTCGTGCAAGTAAATCAAACTTGGGCATCGGATAAGCAACATGTAAAAGTTAATTCCAGAAATAATAATTAAAAAAATGATGCCAACAGGATTCGAACACTAAAGCAACTTAATCTTATCTCAAAATTGCAGTCGACCAACTGAACTATGACCAGATCTTGATAAGATGTAGGACAAAAAGATACTATATACAAACTGCTAGAAGTTAATTAAATAAAAATCTGCATCTGCATGGAAGTAGGGGGGGCGGACGGAGCAAATTTTAGCGCGCAACGAAAACTTTCTCGCGCCGAATCTCCCCGCCACTATCCCTAAAATCCCGCTCGGCCTCTGTCAGACCGTTCCTTCCTAAAAAGCCTTTTCACCTCCTTCGATCTAATCTAATCATCTTCTCGACTTCTCGTCTGGCGGCTGGTGGCCGGCGGCTGGTGTCCTGCTGTGCTGGTGCTGCTGCCTAGAGATCGGACAGGAGATCGTTATTTGCTTGAAGGGGAAAGCTAAGAATTCAGGTCTCCTCTCCCCGTCTTCTCTGTTTACCATCCCCCTGCTGCTTTGTCTCCGTGTGCTGATTTAAGTTTCCTTTGCGGTGCTGCGATTGTTTGCGTGTAATTTGATAACCCAACGATTAAACGTCGATCCTTGGTTATGACAGATTGTTTGCATATCATGTATGAACGAATTTGAACAGGGTTTTTATTCAATCTGTTCTTTTCGAGCTTTCATGTGTGCAACAGTTTGATGTCAATATTGCCTTCCTGGTGCTATAACTGATCTGTCTCATATATAAGTCATTGGTTAATTGATGAAACAGTAAGGTGAAAGTGTAACAAAGAACAAAGATCACTGCACACTAAGTGCATAAGATGGTTCTTAGGAGCAGCTCCGTTTGTGTTAGTGTTTATGCATGGAAACTTCAACTAGTTAAAGCAAATATAACTTGTTAAATATACAACTGGTGCTTTGGTAGCTATTGCCACAGCCTCCAGCAAATAATTCACAATAGGTTCTGTCAATCCCATTTTAGAAGGGACAAATTATACATGCATATTTAGTTTAGCCAAACATTTTGTATATCCAAAATAGAAAATTTTGCTGAAGAACATATGGCAGAGGTGTTGCCCTTTTTTCCATCTAAGTAATATGAAGTTTTTCTGAAATTTGAACTGTAATATTTAGGTGAAGTACCATGGGTGAGGATCGTAGTTGGATGTACAATGAGCGGAAAGGCAACTTGTTTAGTCCACTTTGGAAACATGGTCTAGATGCTTTTTTGGACCATGCTTTTTCCTTACCTGAAGCAATTGATGGGAGGTCTAGGTGTCCATGTACTAAGTGTGATTGTCGCCATAAGCGTAAAAGGGATGAAATGGAGATGCATTTATGTCGCAATGGTTTCCAGTTGGGATATGAGAGATGGACTAGGCATGGGGAGATTGATGTACCTGATCAAGTAGACAATGAATATGTTGGTACCTCAGATAGGATGGGTGAAATGCTACTTGATGCTATTGGTGCAGAAGGTGTGACT
This sequence comes from Panicum virgatum, assembly GCF_016808335.1. Classification (NCBI taxonomy): domain Eukaryota; kingdom Viridiplantae; phylum Streptophyta; class Magnoliopsida; order Poales; family Poaceae; genus Panicum; species Panicum virgatum. The sequence continues at coordinate 15,905,690 of NC_053153.1, read as the reverse complement.
CCTAATGATGAGGAGCCAACTCAAGCTGCAAAGGAATTATATAAACTGCTAGAGGAAGCAGATAAACCACTGCATGACAGAACATCTCAGTCCCGTTTGTCCATAGTAGCACGACTTATGACTATTAAAACACAATATAATTTGCCTGAAGCTGGTTACAATGAAATAATAAATCTGCTACATGAAGCTATTGGAGTTGAGGCTGCTAAGGATCTCCCCAAAAACTTCTATAGATCCAAGAAGCTTGTGCATAGCCTAGGAATGCCATATGTCAAGATTCATGCGTGCTCCAATGGATGCATGTTATATTATAAAGATAATGAAAATAAAGAAAGCTGCACTGTTTGTGGTGAATCCCGATATGAGGAGCCAGCCCAAGGAAATAAATCTAGGAAAGTGCCACGGAATGCTTTGCGTTATCTTCCAATTACTGCAAGGCTGCAACGGCTATATATGTCACAGAACACAGCAAAGCACATGAGCTACCATGCACAACCAAGGGACAAGAGTGTTATGGTTCACCCTTCGGATGGAGAAGCTTGGATGGAATTTAATAAGATGTTTCCAAATTTTGCCAATGAGATTAGGAATGTGCGTCTTGGTTTGGTAACTGATGGTTTTACACCTTTTGGTATTCATGCTGCCCCATACTCTTGCTGGCCTGTCTTTATTGTTCCATATAACCTTCCCCCTGAAATGTGCACTAGAAGGAGCAACATTATCCTTGCACTTGTTATTCCTGGTCCTAAACACCCAGGGAAGAACTTTAATGTATATATGCAACCACTAATTGATGAGCTTTTGGACTTATGGGAGAATGGTGCTGCTACTTATGATTGTCTTAGAAAGCAAAACTTCACAATGAGGGCAATTGTGTCGTGGACCATTCATGATTTTCCTACATATGGCTTAGTAGCATGCTGGAGCACACATGGAAAGCTAGCTTGTCCTATTTGCGGGTCTGACATAAAGACATTTGGTTTGAAGCATGGGGGCAAACCTTGTTGGTTTGATTGCCATAGAAGATTTCTTCCAGAAAATCATGCATTCCGTAAGAGTTTAAAGTGTTTCCATAAGAAAACCAAAGTTACAGATCTACCACCAAAGCACCTAACTGGTGATGATGTATATGATCAGCTCAGTAGCCTAACTCCTGACAGCAAAGATAAGAATAAATATGAAGGTTTTGGGAAGTGGCACAATTGGACAGATATTAGTGGGTTGTGGCAATTGCCATACTGGAAAAAATTGCTTCTTAGACATAACATTGATGTCATGCACAATGAGAAAAATGTTGGAGAGGCACTACTAGGAACAACTATAGATATCTTAGACAAAACTAAGGATAATGGCAAAGCACGCCTTGACATGGCTATGATTTGTGATCGCCCAACTCTTCATTTAACTAGGAAGCCCAATGGAAAATGGCAAAAACCAAGAGCAAAGTACTGTGTTAGGAAGGAAGATAAAAGTGTTATCTTGAAGTGGTTCAAACAATTGAAGTTCCCTGATCGATTTGCTGCTAATTTAAGTAGATCTGTGAGGTTGGATCAGCAAAGATTTATTGGTCTGAAAAGCCATGACCTCCACATAATCATCGAGCACCTCCTGCCAGTTGCACTAAGGGGTTTCATTCCTGAGAAGGAGTGGAACGATATATCAGAATTATGCTTTTTTATCGACAACTTTGTGCCAAAGAAATTGATCCAATGCGAATGCGTGAACTTGAGAAGGAGATACCGATTCTGCTATGCAAGCTAGAAAAAATGTTTCCACCAGGGTTCTTTAATGTAATGCAACATTTAATTGTGCACCTTCCATACAAGGCAAGGGTTGGTGGTCCTGTGGCATTTCGTTGGATGTACCAGCATGAGAGGTATTATTTACATTGCTGAACCTATCAACTAAACAATATTTATTTTTAAATCTTGTGTCACTAAACAGTACAATATTATTATGTTAGGTACATGCATGATCTTCGATTGAAAGTGCACAACAAGGCTAGAGTAGAGGGTTCTATTGTAGAGGCAGAGACTGTGCAAGAGATGACAGATTATTTTTTTGGATACTTCGCCGACCATATTTGTACTAGATGGACAAGGACCGATAGATACAATAATAGAGGGACACAGGTGCAAAATGATGGCTGCACCTTAGATGTGTTCCAATATCATGGCACCCTACATGGTAGAGGTGTGCCTCGTGATCTCTCAGAACAAGAGTTAAATGCAGCAAGGCTATATATTTTGACCAATTGCTCTGCTGTAGACCGTTTTCGAGAGTAAGTGAAGCAAATATATTTTTTCTCACTTTTCTTGGCACACGTTCTCTAACATGTGTACATTTGTAGAGCATTTATGGAACAAAAGCTATCACCGGACCCTAATTTGTCGGTTGAGGTCCTTGATCAAATGATGGCAGCAGAATTTGTGGACTGGTTTAAGAAAACTGTAAGAACTAACTCTTTATCCATCTTTCATATTTTATATACTTATGATTATAACATATCTACTAACTATATAAAATTATTTCGTTTTTAGTGTAGAAACGATACTGAAGCAGATGAAGACTTGTGGAATTTAGCTAATGGATGCAAATCTAGAGTGCTATCATATAACTCTTATGATGTGAATGGCTATAGGTTTAGGTCAGAGAATTATGAGACTTCCCGTGCAAAGCTAACCACAGTGAACACTGGGATTTGTTTGTCTTCCTTCACCTCAGATGATCAGCAAATTGACTATTATGGTGTCATTGAGGACATTATCAAATTATCCTTTAGTGCTGGTAGAAAAATTGAAATGGTTCTCTTGGAATGTCGTTGGTTTGACCCAATTTCTGGTCTCAGGTCTGAACCTAAATTAGGTTTAGTGGAAGTAAAGTCATCCTCAAGACTTGTGAATTTTGAACCCTTTGCCATGGCTCACCAGGCCACACAAGTGTACTACTTGCAGTACCCATCTCCAAGGCGTGATCTCCGTGATTGGTGTGTTGTTTACAAGATACAGCCAAGAACCTTAAACAACATTGATGGAGACGATGCACATGAGCCACCAAATACTGATGTATTTTTCCAAGAAGATAGGCTACATGGAAGCTTCTCCATTGATGCTGACTCCTTGTTTGATGATGCCACTGTGTCGACAAATGAATTGGATGATGTCCTGAACCCAGATGAAATTGAAGCTATAGAAAAACAAAATAACAATGATGATCCATCAGACCACAGTTCTAATCATGAGAGTAGTAGTGAGGAAGAAGAAGATTTATTATTTGAAGAAAACAATGACCAGGAGGATATTGACGATGACGAGGAAAACACACCCATGGATGCACTAGAATATGATTATGATGATTATTGAATGTTTTTTTCATGCACAGCAGTGTCTTATTATTTAGCCTTCATGTAGAACTAGAAATATGAGGAACAATTTTCTTATGATTGCTTATTTAATAGCTATACATGTCTATATATATACTTGTTTGGCTGATGGTTTAGTTCATTTACTGCACTTGTAATCCCTCTATTTAATGCCTCTCAATATGTTCAATTAATATTTTCCATATTGACACTAATTAACATGCATGAAGCAGGATGAGTGGGCGCTTGAAGCATCGACCAATGTCATCAACTAGGTCTATGACTTCCGCATCAAGCGCTGCAAGAGGAATTAATGGATTGGCTTCAGAAAATCAGCAAACTAGTGGTAAAAAGAAAACTACTCGATCAGTAGTGGTGAAAGACTACCGGATGAAGACAAACCCACCATCAAGGCTGTTGGCGAGTAAGTTATAATCTGGTTGCATGATTGGGCATCTAAAATTAGCTGTCTAAAGTTTCAGTACAACTAGAGTAAATGTTTAGGGAAATGTTTGGACTTGTTATAGTTAATTTCAGATCTCAGACCAACACTTAGATCTCGTCCTTTTGATATAACAGTCATGATTTTAGTCTCTGTGATATGAGAGAATAATTTTCCATCTCAACTGAACTTTGGACAAATTTCTCTTAGTTCTGTATATTATAGTTTTTCTCTAAATGATGATATCATGTGATCTGAAATTAATAGGCATTGGGAAGTTCATCCATATGAAGGTTCCCGCAAACCACCAATAGTAATAGGAGCTCTAGTTCGTGAGATGTATCCCGATGTTGTCGATACTATAAATGTATTGAAGCCAGTATTAACATGGGAAGATTTCAAGAGGACCAGCACAAATGGAATACGGAATGACATTCGAGTTGTTGGAAAATTCTGGGTATGCTTTACATGTGCAAAGTAACTGCATCTTAGGAATATTGTTGCTACAATTTAGAATCTGTCTTGGCTATAAATTGACTATAACTACTATGTGTTCCATGATTGTGCAGTGGCATTTCAAGTGTCTTCCAGAAGATAGAGCAAAGGCTGATGAAGTCTTGGAGTTAAAATTTAGAAACATAGTGCCTAAGATGTTGAGCGAAGAGAAGCAATCAGCATTTAAAAAGCTGTATAAGGACGATAATGTGCCGCCAGAAGATGTGGATGAAAAGGGAAACTGCTGGCCAACAAAAGAAGCACTAATTTCTGTTAAGCCAAAAGACTTTACAACTGATGAAGGTTGGAGTTTGCTATGTGAGCACTGGAGTACACCAGAATTTAGAAGAATGTCCTTAAGAGCAAAGCATTGTCGCCAAAGCGGAGGTAATCAAACGTACCATCGCAACGGCTCAAGAAGCTTGCCAGCAACACACCAATTTCTGGTAATAAGTGCCCATGGAAAACATTCTGTAACATTCATATATAGGCTAGCGGTGTGTAGTATTCAATATAATGGAGTCATACTTGTTAAATGCAGGCACTCAAAACCGGTGTTGACCCTGGACTTGGTGGTGCTTGGCTGCACAACCACAGATTGAATCCAGGGACAAATGATGACAGGCTATGTAGCCAAAGTGCTACAGATAAATGGGTGTGCTCAGGATTATTTAGCTGATAGGTCTTGTAGTTCTCCTCTTACTAAATCCTGATTGTTTCTTTTTTTTCCTTGTATATTTTTTGAAAAGGAACAATATGAAGAAGGAATGGAAAACAAATATGGACCAAACTGGAGAGTTGTGCATCCTGAATTAGATGGAGCTGTCATATATGAATGTGTGGGTAGAATGCCACACGGCAAGTTGGGAATTGCTGATGGGGCAATTAGCATTAGTGAGAAGGAAACAATCAAGACAAGGAAGAGGTGTGCACAACCAAATGCTACTGCTAGAGAGAAGCGGCTTGAAAGGGAGAATAAGGAGTTACGAAAGGAAAATGATCGTTATCACGAGCTTCAACGTGTTGTGCGGGTAATATGTGTTGTTAATAACTATATGGTTAAAAAGATGCACCTGTTGCTAATATTGAATTGTTAACAGGCAATGGCTGCTAAAGGGGGAATGGATTATGATGCATTAGTTCAGGAAACTGTACCTAACTTGGTAAGCTAAGCTCTGAATTTGTCTTCTATGACATACATAATCAGCTCACTATTTGATAATATTTGATAATGTAAGTTGGAATCAGGGAGCTATTCTTAATCTTGTTTGACAATGATCATAAGTAGAGTAAAATCTGATCTAACAAATCGCTCCCATCATCTCTGAGTAGTTAGCAATTTGCGCTTTAACTTTCCATTCTGTGCACACATGTGCAGTAAGTTTATTTCTGGATTTACATGAGTGAAAGAAATGAAAATAGAACTACTGGTAGGTCTTCATACGAATGTGCTTCTGGGCATATCAGTTTTCCATCACTATTTTTTAGTATTGTTCTAGAACTCCCAATTCCACTAGCCATATCGAAAGCACCCTCTACTAGGAACCAGCTGTCGCCACTATGCAAAGCAACATATACACTATTTTGGTTTCTCTTGTTCATAAATAAATGTTCAATCATCTTTTCAACATTGAGCAACTGCATTTAGGATGGCCATGCTCCCAGATCTCATTTTCTTAGATAGTTGGAAGTTGTGAAAATAAGAGACACTATAGCTAACAATCCTTAATGTCTTGGAAATTAAGGAGGATATAAATTTAATCTCTAGCCGATTGATACCTGACAGCACACATGTGGTTAAAACAAACTCAGATGTCACACTAGTTGTTTATCTTTGTATTTTATTCTGTCCATCTAAATTTATTGCAAAAAAGCTAAGGGTACATACTAATATGCTGACCTGCAGGATACTGAATCTGAGGATGCAGTCTCACAGGAGCATGATGGAATCGGTCATGATATATCTGGACAGGTTCGTATTGACTGTTCAAACCATGTGCTCATGTAACAACCAAAATTGCTGTAAAATTTGTAATACAAGCAAGTTGTGTGCTTACACATAATTTTTTATAGGAAAACATTAATGGAATAGACTGCAGTAATGAGGACAATGAAGGATACAACGATGATGATGAAGGATACAACTATGATGATGAAGGATACAAGGACAATGAAGATGAAGAGAATTGTGGCAGATATGATCATGACATTGATGAGGATTTCAACCTTTGGTGACGAGGACATACTTTTCTTTTGCTCGCTGGAGATCATATGCTGCAAATGAAAATGCTGGTGTTGCACTTTTGGAGTTGGATGACGTTATGGGCCTTAAGCCATATGAACAGTAGTATCTTAGTCAAGTATTTCCATTATTTGATCATTAGTAACTTATTGAATTATGTCCTTTGCCACTTTTAGAATATATGTACCTTTCTTCCGTACTTGTTAAGTTTTTATGAACTATACAATATTAACATGCAATTTCTGAAATGCTACAAATTTTTACTATTAAGCATTTGTAATTGATCCTCATGATCACATATTAGTTCCACATGTCTACGAACATAATTGCAAACTGGATGGATATCGCAAAATGGTTGGATATTTATATTGCCGATGGTCTAATTATATGTTGGATCCTTGAAACCCGACGGTTCAATGGGACTGTCTTATTTTGTTCTAGCCAAGGGGAAGATAAGACTCTCATATATATGCATGGCCGATATTGTAAAATCTCTGACCGTTAAGAAAATATCATCAGCAAATATATTTCCCGATGGTGAAACAAACCGTCGTGGAATAGATTACAGTCGGCAAACCATGCTGGGCCCACTATCGATAAAGAGGGCGGACCATTTAGTTGCCGATAGTCTACTGTTGGTTATTAGCTGTCGCCTACTGGTTTACCGACTGCCCGTCGGTGAAAGGGGGAATGCCCGACCAAGAGTGGCCGACAGGAGATTGCCGACGGTATACCCTCAGCTATTAAGTTTACCGACGGTACAAGTTAATGGCCGACAGTTAAAAAACCGTAGGCCATTCTTAGGATCCTTGTAGTGTCGGGAGAACCAGGGACGGGGCGCGGCGAGGGCACGGCGCGTGGCCGGCGGCCTTGACTCGGACGGCGACCACGGCTCGGCCAGCGCAGAACAGGGGAGGGAGAGAGAGAGAAGAGAGAGAGGGAGAGAGAAATGAGAGGTTTGAATGATTCAAATTCGATTTTTTCTCAAAAATTCCTTTTGAAACATGGAAAACTCTGAATACGAAAGTTGTAGAGAATTTAAAAACCTACAACTTTTATTTCAGGAAAAATTTTAATCGAGCAATGGTTTAAAAGTTATTTTAAATTTTCGAAAACTATAAATCAAATCACTTATCATTTCATGTAATTTTTGTCACTTTTACCCCTAAAGTTCAACTAGACATTGATTAATCTTTTCATGGTGAACATGTCTATTCATTTTCATATGCCTATTTGCATTGGTGTGAAAGTTATTTGAAATTTCTCACCACTAGAATTTGAACTCTTAATTAATTAAATTTTTGAATTTGAAAGTAGTCTTTTACGTAAACTTGTATAATACAAAACTAAAAGTATGAGTTATGCTACATTTGTCATGACAAGTTGAGCGTGAAAGTTTACAAATATTAAAGGAACAAAATTTGTACCCACACATCCATATGTACACATACACTCACACACATACATACACACATGTTCTTTTCCAAAAAGAAATGCATAATTTGACTTTCTCTTGTTTATTTAGCATGAAACCACATTTAATATTTCTTGCTTAGCATTGTAAAACTCAGAGATGTCACACGCCAGCTTTCCTCCCCCGCGCAGCCGTCTTCCTCCCCGTGCCGCCTAGCTCCACCACCCGAGCACCTCCCCTCAGCGAGCGCCGCCCTCGCCCCCGGATCTTCGCCTCCGCGCCTAGCTCCGCCCTTACCCCGAGCTCGGCCACCGTCGGAGCTCCGCCTCCGGGCCGAGCTCCACCCGCTCCGCCCGAGCTCCTCCTCCCACACCCGCCGGAGCTCCGCCTCCGTGCCGAGCTCCTCCTCCCACGCCCGCCGAAGCTCCGCCTCCATGCCGAGCTCCTCCTCCCACGCCCGCCGAAGCTCCGCCTCCGTGCCGAGCTCCACCTGCTCCGCCCGAGCACCTCCTTCCTCGCCCGCCGGAGCTCCGCCTCCGCCTCCGCACGAAGCTTCGCCCTCGCGCGGAGCTCGAATGCCGCCGGAGCTCCGCCTCAACGCCCCGCTCCGCCTGAGCTCGTCCCACGGCGCCTCCTTCCTCCACGCTCGAGCTGCGGTCCATCAGCGGGAAGTGACGTCGTCGAAGTGGAGCGGCTCAGTTCGGTCGATTTCACGGGATGGACTCGTCCTGGATCTGAGGCGAATATTCGCTCCTTGGAACCGCTCCATTCTCAGGCTCCCGAACCAAACACAGAGCGGAACGGCTCCATCCCATTCCGCTACTCAACCAAACACATCCTTATACAGGCCTCGACGCTCGCCCTCCCACCCTCGTCGTCCCCCGTCGGTGACGCAGGGTCGGGGCCGGTCGGACGCCGCTGCCGACCAGCACCGGGCTCTCCGCCCCGGCCCTGTCGACGCCCGCCCTCCTCGTCCCCCTCCAGCGACGCGGGGTCGGGGCCTGGCTGGATGCCGTCGCCTCAGGCGGACCAGTGTTGTGTTGAACCGCCGCCTGGTGGACGCTGCGTTGGGAATTCGAGAGCTGAGCCGCTGGCTGCTTCCGGAGCCAGGAGATGAACCGATGCTGTGCTGTCTTGGGTCTACAGTGGAAATCCAGAAGCTGGCCGTCGAATGGAATTGGTGGGCACATGGCATCTATCGCCTATCGTCTAGGGGGTCGCGCGGAGGCGCTCCTGCGCCCGGAGCGCACCCCATTTTTTTTTCCGCGCGATGGCCGTGGTCCCGTGCTATCGCCGCTGTCCTTGGAGCTCGCGAGAAGCGGCGGCGTGGACGGCGGGCTGCCCAGCGCCAGCAGCTGCGTGGCCACCGGCACGACGGCTTGTGTCTCTCGCCAGTGCGGGAGCACTGCCGGAAACGCGACGCCGCCCATGCCGTGCGCGGCCACCGCCCCGCCGTGGTCCCCCACGAACTGATTCGTGTAGTGCGGGGCCACACCCGGGTGGAAGAGGGAGAAGTGCGGCGGCGCAACGATGTCTTTCACCGGTGGGTCTAAAACTACAGCAAAAATTTTATAATAAAATATATTATATAATATGTCATTGTGTAAATTAATTTATACGGAGTTCAACAAAAATTAGATTTTTCATTTTATAATTTTTTTTATTTACTATAATTTTTCAAAATTTTAGTCAAAATTAAAAAAGAAAAACCACGACCTCAGCCTTAAACCACTCGGGGAGATCATGTGAACGGTTTTAGGAGTCTGAGGCTGGACGGACGATTTTATTGTCTAAAGAGGAAAAGCATATTCTGGCCAAAGTTGAGGGAGACAAATAGAAAAAACTTTTTTCAATATAAAAAGATGGCCAGACGGGGAAGGGAAGGCCCGGCCCTCCTGCGCCCAGAGCCCATCATAGAAGAGAGTAAACTGTGTCCAGCCAGCCAGGCCCATCGAGGAGATCGCAGGCCCCCATGAGATGCTTCCAATCTCGCACGCACACGTTGAATCGGACGGAAGGTAGGTGCCCAGGGTGGTCCCCCGTCCCTAGATTCCATCTCCTCCGTCGTATACGTGATAATTATCAGGAGTGTCTATCCCTCACTCAATTTGGGGGCTCTTCTCACTCAATTTTTTAAACCACTGGATTAAAATTCAAGAGCTCTCCTTCATCTTCTACCTCCCTTCATCTTCTACCTCCCTTCTTCTCCTTCCCTTCCATGCCGCCCAGCCCCGCCGCCCAGCCCGCCGCCCAACCCCGCCGCCACCCCCCGGCGCAGGCGCGCTAGGGCCGCGCCGTTGCTCCGGCGCGGCCCTCCTTCTAAGGCCGGTGGTGAGCAGCGCCCCCCCAGCAACCCGGAACCCTAACCCGAACCCTAACTTCGCCGGAGTTGCTCGCCGGAGTTGGAAAAGAAAGGGAGGAAGGGAGGATTTGGAGAAAAAAAAATCGAGTGAGGAGATGGCTCAAATCACTCAGGTGAGTGATGGCTTTTCCCTAATTATCCCAATCGCCATCCAAATTATGGATTATTCAAAAATAAGCAGGGTGTTTTTTTACATATTTTCATGTCACCATCCTATCTTCAAGCTGGCGCTCGTCGGAGCGCCGGCCGTCCCCTAGGTAGACCTCTTCTTCCTCTTGCCGGCCGCCCCAGCTCGCGTGGGCCGAGGGTTGTCGAAGCCCCAAGGTACCGTCGGCATTTGGGCTGGCAGGAGCTGCCACCCACGATCGTCGCGCTCCGGCCTTTCCTCGCTTACCCTGCCCGTTCCTTTTGGACGCCTCCGGTCCTCAGCGAAGCTCCAAAGTTCAAACTCATCGCCAAAGTGAAGCTGGGTTCTGTCTGGACTGACTGAACGCTTTATTTGCTTTTTTTTTCATTTTTGGCGATTGCTACTTGTTTTCAGTGATCGTCTCTAGCTACGGATCATCAGCGAGTCCCCAGCGCCGCCGCCCTTCCCTTCCGCTTCCCTCACTCGCCACTGCTCGAGCAGACCTGCGGAAGTCTGCTGGCTACAAGGAAGGCGGCGGCCAGGCCCTCTTCCTCCTCGTGTAGCGCGGGCGAGGTCCCCTCTCCCCTCGGTGGTGGCCGCAACCCGGGCTGCCGACGGCCGATTCCGGCCCCCCGGTATGCCAGTCTCTCGGCCTGATCTATTCCCTCAGGGACCGGATCTGCACCAACCGCCGGATGCTCGTGTGGGCTCCGAGGAAGGCACTGGCGAGGCTCGGCGGCGGCCGCGTGGGAGCTGCGACACGCGGGCGTGGATGTTGGAATTGATCAAGCCGATCAGTCTCTCACTCACAAACCCTCTGCACTAATGCAAGCAAGGACTTCTCTTGCTAGCTTCTCTCGGTGGATGAAACACACAGGTACACACAAAGTAGTTTTGCCGCACTGTACGCCAGTGCTTTTCTCTTTTCTTCACCACACTCAACACAATAATTACAGAGGTTTAAATAGCACTCACACACACGACTCGGCCAAGCACTCCGTGATTTCACCACTACCTGAAGTTCCTACATGCAAGCCATTGCATGCCGATCACCACTAACACATGCAGGCAGCCGTTAGCTAGTTGATCCACTTTTCACGCCACTTGCATGTTCACTTGACTTGGCCGCTCCTCCAAGCCACCATACACCAGCATGCAGTCACTAACATGAAGATCACGGCCTCTCTAACCAAACTAACTCATGCATGCACCTGCTAACACACTAACACGACACGACTAATGACTCACAAAAGGATAAACATCAAGATTAACTCTAACAGTGGAGACGGTGTGATGGTCGTGCGGCGCGTCTGACGCTCCCTATGGGCGGCGTCGCGTGGCGCCGGTCACCGGCTGTGCCATTCTGGCCTCCAGCTCCAGATCTGCGCCCTCCGAGCTCATCTCTCCACGATGTCGAGGACGGCCATCACCAGGGAAGCAGGCCGCCGGTGGTCGCGTGGGGCGGTACCGGTGGTCGCCACTGCCACCCCTAGGCCCTGGCTCCAGGGGCGAAGCTAACATAAAAGTTTAGGTGGTGCACCCCATAAGTAACAAATAAATTTTTCTAGTAATATATGATAAATACCAGTAAATTCAGTGGTAAAAGTTTGTTTTACCCTGGTGCGGTTAGCACACTGTGCCTTCGCCCCTGCCTGGCTCCCTTGCCTGATGGCAATGGGAGAGGCCAGCAGCCTACTTCGCGAGGCCCAGCCTACTCGAGGCCACTCAGATCGGTGGTGGAGATTTGGTGGCCGTCATGTGCGTTGACTGCTTGCCGTGGTGGAGGAGATGGCTTCGGTAGCGAGGGCCTCTTGCTTCGATGACGGAGAGGCTAGCTCCGGTTTCGCGATTACTTCTGGCGACAACATCTTCATTCTAGTTCCGCCTCTGTCTTCCACACAGTTCCAGAGGCTGTGTCATCTTGGCTTCAATCTGCGGATTCTCTTACTTCAAAGACGGGTTCCATCTACACTTCGTTCCATTGGACTATGCATGTATACATATTGGGCACTTTGTAGCATGATATTCTAGGCAGACGAGACTACAGATGATTTGCTAGACTTGAAGTTCGTGGCTGTTTGAAGTGGGCCAAGTCTGGTCTGTTTGGTAGCATTGGCTTGGCAAGAAGGGGGAGCAGCACCAAGTGACTGTCTATGTGGTACTTGTTCGGTACTGATTCTTCGGTGCCAGAAAGAAATTATAAGGTCTGACATTAACTGGTTGTACCTAGCAATGGCCTTGCTGAAGGCATTGTTTGGATTCCGAAGAATTGCTCTCTAGGGTGAAAACCTATGGTCTGGTCTTAATTGGTTGGGTCACTGTGATGGCGATGTGTGCGCGTACCATTTCCACGTTGGTGGCATTGTCTTGGGAGCCTTATTCGAAGTCCAGGTGTTACTGTGGTAATGAAGGAGGCAAGGTGTTGAAGATGAAGTTGTATGTTGTAGTTTGATACGGCATAATTTTTTGTTATGTCACTCTTTTGTTCATTTTACTCTTTAGGCTGTGTTCATCCTAATTATGCAGAGGTCGGGTTAGATCTTAATATGATTGTATCATATTGATGTAATTCTCTAAGATCAATAAAGCTTTTTTTTTTCAAAAAAAGCTACGGATCATCCGGCTGCTGAAGCTGCTTGTCGACACGATTAGCTGGCCTGAGTGCCTAACTGAGGCTATCTGCACTCGTCATACTCTAAAATCATTCTCTATAAAGAATATTTCTGTATAGTCATACAGATTCTTTACTCTATACCCAGTTTTTCTGCACTCATCCTTACTCTATCTCCTCCTCTATGCCAACTCCCCATCAATGGAGCCCACACGTCATACACACCTCTCTCTCTCCCCCCACCTCCCCCCCCCCCCCACCCCCCACCCCCACCCGACCGCAGCCTCCCACTCCGCCCCGGCCCTCCTCCCTGCGTGCGGCTCCCCACCACTCCCCTGCTCGGCCGATGCGGCAGAGTCCGGCGAGCACCGCGCAGCTCGCCGGCCCCTGCTCCATCCGTCCCCTGCCCCTGCTCGGCCGCACGGCTCGATCCTTCTCCTCCCCTCCACCACGCCGCCCCCTCCCACCTCGCTCGCCGCCGCGGCGCTCGGCATAGCTCGCCGCCGGGCTCGAGCTCCGTCGAGCATCCTCGCCCCTCCTCGTGGCAGCAGCGGCGGCGGCCGGCGCGCGTCACGGGCGGGGCGGCGTGTGTCGTGGGCGGGCCAGCGCGTGGAAGCGGCGGCGGCAGGGCAGGGGCGCGGGAGGCGCGCGGTGGCCGGCCGAGCGGCCGAGCGCCGCGCCGCCGCGTGCGGCCGAGCACCGCGCGTGCGCCGCGTGGGCGAGCGGGCGAGCGCCGCGCGTGCGCCGCGTGGGTCACGTCGGCGGGCCACGACGGCGACCCAAGCAGTGGCGCAGTGGGCAGGGCTTCTCCTCGATTTGACGCGGCCGGGCTCGAGCTCGAGGTCCGCCGCGGCGGCAGGCCGGCCTCCTTCCCTCCGTGGCCTACTCCGCTCGGGGCCACGATGGCGGCGGCCTCCTCCGCGCGGGGCCTGTGGCGGCGGTGGCCGTGGAGGCCCGCGCGGGGCCATGGCGGCGAACGGGCTCCCCTGCAGCGGCGAGGCGGAGGCTCCATGGCAGGAGCTCCAGACCAGTCCTCCCCGGCGGATCCCGGCGGCGCGGCGAGGTGGGCCGCGGAAGCGCAGGCGAAGCGGCGGCCGCGGCGGGGAGCACACGCGCGGCGGTGCAGAGGTCGCCAGCGGAGCTCGGGCAACGACGGGCGAGCGCACAGCGGTTGGGAGGCGTGCGAGCGCGCGGGCCCCACGCCACAGTGGCGCGTAGAGGGCGTCCGCTGTCTGCGCCACATTTGGCGTGCGGCGCCGCTTCCGCGGCAATAGCGGGAGCTGTCGCGTAAGCCGCTGCAGCTCTGATTCCTCTCTCGGTCTACTGCAGGAACCTATACCGTTCGCCGGTGCTGGTAGCCTGAAGGCTCGCTACAATTTTTTTTTCATGAACGATTAGCAGCCTGCCAATTGCTTTGGTGCTGAGTTGTGAGTTGTCGATAGCAGAACTGAAACACCAATTTAATCTTTCTGTTGTGTTGGTGATGCGCAGCCTGTACTCAAGCGCACCCAATGCAAGTTGCTGGGCTCCACTCTCAAAAGATGCTGGTGGTTCGTCCCACCCCAGCAGTTTCCGGAGCATGTTCGGAGCGAGAGAGCCTCGTAAAAGTTCGTATGTAGTTTCGCCCAACCGAGGGGTCTCTCACTCGGCCTGGTCTCGATTGGGCAGTTCGGCACCTCAAAGTTTCTCCGACGAATTCGCGGTGGTTTAAGTTTTCAACATACAGGTCTTTCACTTTCACCTGTAAAGCAAACCGATCGACAGGCACCGAAGGGAAAAGGAGGGGACAGACGAGACGGAGACTCAAGTGGTGGTCTTGGCTCTTGGCGCACACACATACAGCTAGCTATGCATGCAAGCGGGGCGGGTTGCGGCTGCCTGCCCCGCAGCCGCACTGAGCGCATGGTTCGTTGCGGGTCAATGCGGCTGCCCGCCTCCCGCCGCATCATTTTTGCGGGCTTTGCGGCAGCCCGGTTTACGTCGCGACTAGCTATATGTCTCTGTCCGCCGCACGGTGTCAGCTGGGCAGCTTCCGCTAGGCACCAGTACCTGACCAATCAGCTCGACTGCAACAGCTAAAGCGGCTGTCCACTATCAGACATGTCACATCCAATCTGCCAAAATGTATATATATCATTGCAAATTTATATTGATTGATCACAACAACAATAAATTATTAAAATACAATACAATACAAAGTGAGTCTTCTGAACTACTTAGTAAATTTGCCAAAGACAATTTTCACGGTTACATAAGACTATAATCCTAAGCCGCCGTATCAAATAAATTATAAGCAACTGGCCACCAAAGCGAACATAAGAACATAAGCTCCTCTACTTCTTTCTCTTCAGTGACATCAAGCACCTAGCTGCAGTCTCCAGAGAAATCAAAAATAATTTAGGAAGTAGCTTTGTAATCATAAGCTACATCAACTGTTGTAACTGTTGCTATTATCTATTTTTGTTGTCCACAAGCCTGCATGTATAACTGTCAATGTGTGCAGAGCTTAACGAGTGCCATACCACTCATCCAGTGATTCAAGTAAAATAAACCGCTTTGTACTTATATAACACCATTGCAAGGGTTGGACTGATTCACAAGTCTGAAGACTTTTTTTGGCATTGTAAGCTTATAAAATTCTTGTGGTGGTTAGCAAAACTGGTTATCCTCTGATTCATGTTGTAGTATTGTTCTAAAACAAATTGAAATCATAATGCATAAGGAAAGTTGACATAATCAACAGTCTAATGAAACATCTAATTGGGTCAGTGTACAAAAATTGAGAGGTGTTTCATTTGAATTTCAGTTTTCTGTTCAGTATATATGGGTCTAATTAAGCACAAGAAACACCACAAAAGTCAAAGTATCCTACTGAAGCATTTTGAACCAACTTCAGAAAAGTGAGCACCGAAACAAAATCAAGCTGTGGAAGGAGAAGACAACCTAGTACCTAGTACCTACCGCCTAATCTACACCACAGCATGGAGAACCGTGGTCCTCCTTCCACCAGTTGCACGATTGACCAACAGAAGCAAGAGCAACCTTGCTAGCGGGAGCATCAGAATCCGAGGACTGTATCTGCAATCACCACTCGAAAATCATGAGCGGCACTCTCCCCATCCACTGCCTTCATCTTTTAAAATTTTAAAGATGGATTCCTCAAGTCAAAAGATTGCAATCCACCCTTAGATCCGAGTGGAAGAAATTACCTAGGAGGGGATGGATGCCGCAACAAAGGTTCCGTAGGTCCAACTGTCCAAGGAAAGAAGGCAAAGTTGATTTTCCGATGCTGTTGTACCAATCAAGAAAACAGCAACAATCTTGGGCTAGAGTGGAGAAATTACCTGGGAGGGCGTGGTTGCAGCAACGAAGGTAGGAACGAGTACGCCTAGCGGCAACAGAGGAGCCCGCAACCATGAGCGGATCGACCTCGAGCGTGCCGGCAAACGTCGGCGAGGCCGCCGGCAAGAGGGAATAATTGATGGAGCGTCGATGAGATCGAAGGCGACGAAGGGAGAGTGGTCGATGGGAGACAACAGTGGATCTGCGGGCGAGTGGCGTTGCATCGCACAAGCGGATAACAGCTCACGGACGGCAGCGCTCGGAGCGAACAACGGACAGCAGCGCACGGACGGCGCCGCTGCCGCCGCCCCTCTCACCCTCGGAACCCCTCTCCCCCCATCCCATTCTTTGCGGGCGCGGCGGCGCCGCTGGGCCCTGTTGGCTGGCCCGCATGGAGCCGCTTCAGCTATGCGGGCTGATTTGCGGCGGTATGCGGGTATGCGGCGCGGGTCCAGCCAGCGGGCTTGCGGCAAAGCCCGCCCCGCTTGCATCCCTACAGCTAGCTCTGGCTATCTGAAATGATCCGTGCCCGCAGGCCGCAGCAACCTTGCAAGGTAAGCATCACCCTCCATCATGGGCTCATGACACGGCATATATGTCGATCACAATGGAATGGATGGCACTGCACCGAGCTGAATGTACACGTGCTGTCTCATTTCGTAGCTATGTAATGCAAGAGCTGGACCAAGATGTGCTCATGTCATGTGCTTGGATAATGAGTCGGCTCGGCTCAGTCTGGCTCGTCACATTAACGAGCCAGTTTGGTTCGGCTCGTTTGGAAAACGAGCAAAAAAGGAAGCTCGGCTCGGCTCGGCTTGTTGGAGCTCGAGCCAACTCGTACGAGCTCGCGAGCTAGACGAACAACTAAGTTCAAATTAAAAATCGAGTCAACTGGCAACTGCAAATTGGTACAAAGCTAGTAAGAAACTTTCAGTAATTTCGCAAAGCAAATTTGAGGTGGATCATTATGGACGCAAGACTCACGAATTGCACCAAGTAATATAAAAGAATCGAACATACAATAGAGAAAGCGAGGAAACCTGTAGAAAAACAAATAAGATTGAGAGTAAACTACAGAACTTGCAGCGTGACCCAGCAGGGGCTGCGGAGTGGGCTTAATTACAGCTCTAGCAAATGAAGAAGCATGCCCCGCTCGCACAGGATGCCCCTCGTCTAGATGCACACCGCAGGATACATGAATTTCGAAGGATCATGAATAATTCCGAATTGATCCCAGCAGGGGAACATCTATTCCTCGCACCTGCGATGGGAATCCATCCCATCGCAGAAGGGTCGGCCGTGCTCCGCCCCGCCCTTGCTCCCCCGCCTCCCGGGCTCCGGCGCCTCTGCCGCCGCCACCCTCCCTAACCGAGCTCGCCGCCGCCTTCTCTCGCCCCACCGCCGGCATCGCCTACCGGCTGTCCGGCCCCGCCCGCCCGGCCGAACCGTCACCATTGCCTAGTCGGCGCCGCTCCCGACCCTCTCCTCTATGGCCGGCGGCCATGGAGCCACCCCACCCCCAGTAATCCGTGATCATAAGACCGCCGCCTCCCTCTACCACCCCGGCCGCCGGTGACCTCGCCACCTACCACCCCTTCCCTCCCCCCTCCCCATCCCCTGGCTCGCTGGTTGCCGCGCCCCTCCCCAGTCTCGAGGTAGAGGATGAACACAGCTAGGGCGGGCGCTGATGCGATGGCTCGGAGAAAAATCGCGCGCGCGATAAATAGAAATCGCCCAGCAGTGGATAAGGAACCCCAAGCCAATTGGCGACGATGCTCTCTCGTACGCGAGATCCAGACAGCACGTGCTTCCCAGCCTATTCACCCTTTCCCCCCGGCCTGCGTAACTAACTAAGGCTTCTGTTCTGTGTCTTCTTCCATCCAACCCCTTCAACGAGTTCGTTCGTAGTTTCCTTATAAAAAAAATGGTTCCTAATTTTCTATGTTTGCGCACAAGTAAGATACGCATCTCTGATCCCTGACGATCGACGACATGTAATAGTTATCTTAGGAATCATGCGAAGAAAAAAAAAACTTGCCGGGAAGCACGTTCAAACAGCAGTGCCACTACCCGATCTGAAGCTTTGGATTTGGTCGATCCGAATGGAATTCAAGTGGGGACATGCCATGAGCCAAACCGGTTCAAAACTAGGCAGACCAGAGCCCCGCAACATGAAATTAATCGAGCACGGACAGGCCTCGCGCACGGACCACGCACGCATATGGTCCCTCCAGCCAGTCCGATCGTCGTCTCGTCCGTCCGCGATCTTGCGCTACAGCGAAACAACGTTCAAATCCATGCTCCGGACCGAGATGAATTCGTCCGCAGGCACAGGCAAACGCATAACCCCTTGCTAGACCCGCTACAGCCACAGTGGACAATGCCATGCCGCCCGAAAGGACGCCCACGAGCCTGCCCATTGACACCGCCCTGTGTGTCGATCTGTAATTCTGTAGCCTACACCTGCAGCGCCACCTTAGAAGCCCGTACCGAGGGATGGTAATGGGCCATGGTCCTAATGCTCTCTTCACAATTCTATTTGTTCTTTAATTTTTTAACTCAATCTTGAATAAGATTAGAGCCCTATCCTTTTAGGACACGGCCCTTATATTATCTAGGCAAAAAATTATAACCGCCACAGTCAATTCGGGCACCGTACGGTCGATTCAAGTGGACCGTCCGATCTAGCATCGGACAGCGGCACTGTTCGCAGGCGCAGGGCCATTCTGCGGTTCGAAAATAAGCGTGCGCTGGCTGTATCTATCTTGCGAGGGAGGGGAAAGAAGATGGCCTAAAAGGTTCAGACTTGGATTGGCCTCGGATCATGTGCTCCAAAAGCTTGCTTAATGGTGGTTAAAAAGAGATTGAGATTCAGTGACGTACTACACGTGCAGTTACTGCCACTGATGTGTGGGCCCATGCGCCGTGGGGCCCACGTGTCAGCGGCAGTAACTGCACGTGCAGTACTGCACCGGATCCGTGTCCGTTAAAAAGGGGCGCCCGGTCAGATCAGATTGTGACGCCGGCTGAGCTGTGCCATGCCATGTGTGGCCTCCGATAAGGATAAACAAGCTCGCAACTGTAACTTGTTTATGGAGGTGAGCTGTGGCGGCCCAGTGGAGGTGGAGGGTAGTCTCTCTCACCACCACCTCAGTGACCTCACCCTCACCACATGCTGCAGCTCTGACTCTTCATGGCGATCGCGTGGCGTCATCCCTATCATGAGCGGATGGATCCCCCAGTAGACTACTGAAAACAGCAGTCTGGCTGGCTGGCAGCATCGAGTTCAGCGGCACCTCGATCTGCAAAAGTCCAACCGTTTTTTTTTCAGATAATGGAGGCCGTGTTTAAATCCCAAAAGGCAAAACATAAATTTTTTTAAATCGCTTGTATGATGTATTAAATATAGTTAAAAAATAAATCGCATTACACAAATGGACTGTAAATCGCGAGACGAATCTAATGAGACTAATTAGGGCGTGATTAAGCACTAAATTGCTACAGTAATGATACAGTAAATATGCTCTAATGATCCTCTAATTAGGCTCATTAGATTCGTCTCGTAGTTTACAGACAAGATCTGTAATTAATTTTGTGATTAGTCTATATTTAATACTTCAAATATTAAAGATTCCATTAAAAAACGCAAAAAACGCAAAATGTAAAATGAACTAAACACACCTGGAGTTGAGAGCGGCCTAGCAAAATCTGCAATTTCAGAATCGGAACCAGTCCTGATCGGCACTTCTGCAGCCTCGAGTCCTGAACGTTTGGAAGACCAATCTCTCAGTGCGGGTCAGTACAGAACCCTTGGATTATTCACAGGATTTCAGGGCCGGAGAATTCCAGTCGGATACGCGCCGGAATCGGCCGGAGGTAGCAGTGCCGTCGGGCGCCACGTGGATAGATGCTGCCGCCGGTTACGATCCACCACCAAACGAACCACGAGCGCGCCATCGCCGAGGCCTGCGTGCCCGCCTGGAGGCTGGAACCCCCCCTGCCGGCTGCCGGCCGCTGGTCCTGGCCGGCTGGCCCTCTCCCCTCCCACTAGTTATTGCAGGCGTGATCTGCCGCGCGCAGCGCTGCGTCGCACATGGACATGGCGCCCTCGCTCGCCGTAATATATTCCGTCCCGTCCACCGGCTCCCCTCCGCTGCACTCCACTGCCCCGCACGCCCCTGCCACATGCCGGGCCTCGCCGTCCAGCGGTGGTTCCTCAGCTGAAGCGACCGGGCTCGCTTTGCGTCTCCTGCGCGGCACTGCGATGCTGGCTCTGCGACGGGGCCGGTGGTGACTTGCTGAGACAGCTTGCGATCCCGCGACCGTGGCGGGATGGGCAGGGCGAGCAAGTGGCTCCGGAGCTTCCTGCCGGGCAGGAGGGGCAAGGCCGGGGCGGCGGACCCCGCGGACCTGGCGCTGGCGCTGCCGGGGGCGACCACGACGACGCCGGCGTCCACGCCGGGGGCCAAGGAGAAGAGGCGGTGGAGCTTCCGGCGCCCGGCGGCGGCGTCGCCCGCCAAGGACGCGCAGGGCGGCCGGCTCGCGCACTACGGGTCCCTGGAGCCGCGGGTGCTGGACCCGGACCAGCACGCCGTCGCCGTGGCCATCGCCACGGCGGCCGCGGCCGAGGCGGCCATGGCGGCCAAGCATGCCGCCGCGGCCATCGTCAGGCTCTCGTCGTCCGCGCCGGGGTCCAAGCGCACCGTCATCGGCATCGACGAGGCCGCCGCCATCAAGATCCAGGCCGTCTTCAGATCCTACCTGGTGAGTTCGGCGACCGCCATGCGCTCGCTCTATGCGTTCGTGGCCAGTTGCATTGACTTTGGATCGATCGGGTCTTGGGCCCCGTGACGTGGCCTGACGTGTCGCGACCGGCTGCAGGCGAGGAAGGCGCTGTGCGCGCTGCGCGGGCTCGTCAAGCTGCAGGCGCTGGTGCGCGGCCACCTCGTGCGCCGCCAGGCCAGCCACACCTTGCGATGCATGCAGGCGCTCGTCGCCGCGCAGAACAGGGCGCGCGCGGCGCGGCTGCGGATGCTCGAGGACGACAAGCCCGTCCGGACGCCGCGGACGACGCCGACCCGGCGCAGCTCGCCGCGCCACCCGCGTTTCCGCCACCACCAGGTACGCGCGACGGCCCGTGCGTTCTCGTTGCCATCTGCCAGCCTGAACAGGGGGATTTTTATCGGCAATGCGTCGCACAGGACATGGAGGAGAACGTCAAGATCGTGGAGGTGGACACCGGCGCCGGCGGCGAGGTGCACGGCACGCCGCGGACGTCGCGCCGCAGCAGCTGCTACGTCACGCCGCTCTGCCGCACGCCGTCCAAGAACGAGCTGTACCAGAAGATCTCGCCGACGCCTTCCGCGCTCACCGACGCCAGCGCGCGCACGTACAGCGGCCGGTACGACGACTTCTCCTTCGCCACCGCGCGGAGCAGCCCGTGCCGCTACGCGCCGTCGAGGCCGCCGCACCACCGCGACGAAGGCGCGGACAGGCCATCGGCCGACCACCCGATGTTAGTGCCCAGCTACATGGCGAACACGGAGTCGTCGCGCGCCAAGGCGCGGTCCCAGAGCGCGCCGCGGCAGCGGCTGTCGGTGTCGTCCGCCGCCGAGGCTGCCTGCCCGTGGGAGCAGCAGCCGAGCGGCGGCCGGCGCAGGGCGTCGCTGGAGAGCCAGGCGCAGGCGACGCCGGGCGCGCGCGGGGCAGCGCCCAAGTGCGGGCCCGTGCGCGTGCAGCGGTGCCCGTCGCAGGCGAGCGCGCCCGGGGCGTGCCCGTGGGGCGCGAGGTTGGACCGGTGGAGCGCGTCGGCGCACGACAGCGAGTGCGGGTCGACGAGCACGGTGATGACCGCCGCCACCACCACGTACTGCTGGTCGCTGCTGGCCACCGACAACGCCGGCATGGCTTGAGGCGACCTCGAAGGACCTGACTCGCGCTCACATGGTTTGTGAAGAAATGCTGCTGTGCCTGTAGGGACGGGACTTCAGGTAGCTGCGAGTACTGAATTCTAGTGACAGCTCACTGTAGTTAACAGTAGAAGAAGCTGGGCTCCAACTCTGCAAAATCTGTACGAGTGTTATTCAAGGATTCCATGAACGACGAGACAGTTTTGGTGTTTTTGCGTGCCAAGAATCATGCACTGGTGTCTTTTCGTAGTACTTTGTTGTGTCACCGTTCGGCTTGTATTTCGATCTGTCAAGTCCTGGTCGTTTCAGACCCAAATGAAGCATGAGGAATCATCAGTGTCCTGTTGCTACGGAATGAGCAATGAGCAGTACCTGCTGAGAGTCTGAGACTGTCAAACAGTACATAGATGATTTCTATCTGTGTTGGCAGGCCTCCTCACTCCCACATTTCCACCGACTTGAGCTACTCAGCTGGCCGGGAGCCAGAAAAACTGGCTCGGGTTTGAGGGAGATGGAGTTGGCGGTACATGGGCGGTGATGGGGTGCATTTGCTATACCACAAATCAGCAAGGTGCCCGACACCACCTGCACGCCTTCTGCATTTACCATTCCGAATTAGGTTTGTCACAAATATCGTACTGAATCACAACATAAGCTTTCATGGTTACCACAGTAGAATGCCGGGAGGTGCAAGTAGTACAAGGAGGTGGTAGCGCCTATTGTATGCCGTGCCACCAACAATTCTCGGAAACAAAATAAACGAATATTGCACCACATCATGTTCTAGTGACGCAATATGCTCACAATACACAACATGCAGGCTAGCAGACGAGTAGACTAGGACTACGGAAATGGAGGCATGAAACCAGAGTCACGACTCTTTCAAACCTGCCTTCGGTAGTCCCAATGAGTTGAGTTGAGTTGATATTCATCCCAATCCCGACGACCTTCTATAGGAAGATGCACGAGATCTATGCTGATTCATTCTTTCTGAGCAATTTGAGCACCCTTCATATGGTCTGGTCTGGTCTGGTCAGGACAGGACAAATGCCAGGAGCACTACCATGTGCCAACTAGTGAGACAACTTATCCTCTAAGGTATAGTTTCTTCTCAAAATAACTTCCTAGTTGAGGTGAAATAGAATTTGCAGCACCCTGAACACACTTGTTGTAAGAAAAGTCTTCAGTTGTATCATCATTCCTCAGTAAAATGAAGCATCTTGTACCTGGGTGACTAGGATTCAGTCCGATCTGCAAGGAGGACAACAACATCAGAAAACACCATAGGAAATGTCAGCCTTAGTGCACTGCATAAAACTTTTCACATCATGTTTATGGAATGCAATAGTAAGGTTGTAATCCACCTTTAGTGTCATCCGGTCTATGAGTGGAAGGATTATTGTTTGCTCAACCTTGAGATGCTTACAGTGCTTACAAGGCTGATAATAAGGCTTACAATGATAATTGCACGTGACCCTTTTCCAGCAAATTGGACAGCTCGTCAGTGATGTTTGCTAAAACCAATGACATTAAACAAGCTTGGCCAAAGGACAACATGTTAAATACACAACCTGGTCATGGTAGGTTATTCTTTTAGCACAGGTGTGCATGTAATTTTTGAAACCTGGGTGTGACTGTGTTTGGTTCTTCGGGTGTGTTGCAAGTGTTCTTTACCCTCTTTATCTTCTTGATATAATGATACATAGCTCTCCTGCGAGGTCAATACAGGAACCATATGTCTAAAAGAAACCTACTCTTTGTAAACTGAGAGGATCCCTTCTAACTGTTTCATGATTTCACAATTATCAGAGTTAAGGTGAGTAAAATGGCAAAGATATTCCGAAAAGAACAGATATCATTTATATAATTATCACCTTAATTTCTTTTACTCCAACACCAATCTTTTCAGCCCCTTTGGGATGAAACTTCAGGGCTTTGACTAATAGTGATTTATCTGGCTCCATCACATATCCATTTAATGGGTACCTTCATGCAAGTTAAAGAAGAAATCACATAAATTATAATGAAGATATAAATTAAAAAAGGAAAAAGGAAAACAAAAATATGCATGTTGAACAGAAATAAAACCAGTAAACTAGCTCCATGGAGGGTGATATTGTCTTACTCTCTTAGCATGTTCTGTAGCGAAGTACGCATATCAATAATGTTATCCCATATACCAACTTTAGCCTGAAGAAAGCCTTGGTCGATGGTTATGTCTCCACCGTTGATGGTTGCATTGCCTTTATACTTGCATGCTAACCTACATCTCAAAGAATTTTCAGTACTATGTCTGCAGGTATCCATATGATTCTTTTCAAAATTCCGAACTTCAGGGTCGCATAAGAAACCATAGATGCTCTCATTTTCTTCTGGTTCATGTGGCTGCAAAATATGGTAACTGTTAGCATGAAATTAAATATCTGAACATTCTAGAAGTATATTTATTTTCTCCATCAATTACATAACTAAATGCAGCAACCAAATTCTGCTTTTTTTTGAAGAAAATTCTGGTTAAATCCACTACACCAGTCAAGAGCTTAGCTTAATCAATCGAAACATCACGATGAGCTCACATTGATATTGCAAAAAAGAAAAAAACTAACACTCTTTGTTAAATATCCATA
Source organism: Panicum virgatum (assembly GCF_016808335.1). Taxonomy (NCBI): domain Eukaryota; kingdom Viridiplantae; phylum Streptophyta; class Magnoliopsida; order Poales; family Poaceae; genus Panicum; species Panicum virgatum. Next base: position 15,880,758 of record NC_053153.1, on the reverse strand, counting down.
AACAATCAAGAAGCATTGGAGGCCAATAAACAATAGTATGCTTGAAATTGTGAGAAAAGAATTATAAATAACCCATCCCTGCTTCCGCGAAAAAAGTAAACTCCACAATTATAAAGCAGTACGTAAATATTGGTGTAGTGGCTGGATGCTCATCAAGCCCCTCGAAAAACTGTCATTGTCACTTTCTGGAGTGCGTTGAAGTATATCTCGAAAATATTGTGCATGTGTTACTCTGGTAGCGCGTTTTGAATACACACCTTTCCCACATGCATAATTTCAAAAGGCCCTGACGTCCCATTGAAAGGCTCTTTGCCCCAAGCAATTGCATCTAGACTTCCACACAAATTGTCCACTGAACATTGCTTTGCAGCATTTATAAAACTTTGTGCAGGCCTCTGTAGAAAGCAAGATAAAATCACAATAGGATGGGAGCACTTAAACAGCCAATTCATGTAAACCAAATTAGTTAGGGGAACATATCTGGTGGAAACCGCAACCTTCGTGAAAACCCGTGCAAACCATGGCAAAAGAATCGTCTAAATTCACCAAAAAAATCACACATGTAGATGATATGATGATACACAACCTTGTAAAATATCTTGTCCAAACTCGACTTCGTTTCTGAGATATAAAAATAACAAATTTCTAACAAATCATCAAGACAGCTTTCTGGCTTGAAATTTTTTATTTTTATATCTCACAAACAAAGTCGAGTTTGGACAAGATATTTTACAAGATTGTGTATCATCATATTATCTACATGTGTGATTTTTTTGTGAATTTAGATGACTTTTTTTGCCGTGGTTTGCACGGGTTTTCACAAAGGTTGTGGTTTTCACCAGATATGTTCCCATTAGTTAAGGAACATATCTGGTGGAAACCGCAACCTTCGTGAAAACCTGTGCAAACCATGGCAAAAGAATCGTCTAAATTCACCAAAAAAATCACACATGTAGATGATATGATGATACACAACCTTGTAAAATATCTTGTCCAAACTCGACTTCGTTTCTGAGATATAAAAATAACAAATTTCTAACAAATCACCAAGACAGCTTTCTGGCTTGAAATTTTTTATTTTTATATCTCACAAACAAAGTCGAGTTTGGACAAGATATTTTACAAGATTGTGTATCATCATATTATCTACATGTGTGATTTTTTTGTGAATTTAGATGACTTTTTTTGCCGTGGTTTGCACGGGTTTTCACAAAGGTTGTGGTTTTCACCAGATATGTTCCCATTAGTTAGGGAACATATCTGGTGGAAACCGCAACCTTCGTGAAAACCTGTGCAAACCATGGCAAAAGAATCGTCTAAATTCACCAAAAAAATCACACATGTAGATGATATGATGATACACAACCTTGTAAAATATCTTGTCCAAACTCGACTTCGTTTCTGAGATATAAAAATAACAAATTTCTAACAAATCATCAAGACAGCTTTCTGGCTTGAAATTTTTTATTTTTATATCTCACAAACAAAGTCGAGTTTGGACAAGATATTTTACAAGATTGTGTATCATCATATTATCTACATGTGTGATTTTTTTGTGAATTTAGATGACTTTTTTTGCCGTGGTTTGCACGAGTTTTCACAAAGGTTGTGGTTTTCACCAGATATGTTCCCATTAGTTAAATCACATTGTACTTACAGAAAAACATGCTTCCGAAAATGGAGATGAGATCGATAACAAAGTGCGCTGCTGCTTTAAACCTTGACTGCTTAATGCATGGAACTGCCCAGTCACAGACAAGCAATCTGCAACAACTAGTAAGTGCTCCCGACGAACATTCCTTCCAATATCAGCCGTTACTGATTTTAAATACTGAAAATAGAACAAGTAAAATCATATGCTACAGATGAAATGATAGCAGACAATCAGTCTTGAGGAATATCAAACATAAATCTTCATCAAGAAGTGAAACGAAAACCAATGGCAACAAATATAGGGGCACATACTTCAACAAAGCATTTCCATGCCGAGTCTATGCCATATGAACAGAAAATATCGTATACATTCTTTGGTCGACTCTGCTCCCAGTCAATCAGCTCCATTACTGGAATGCAAGCATTTTGTAGAGTAGCCCAGAACCTCCCAGCCTTGCAATGCTCAGACATACCAACTTTCACAAGAAGTTCACCATCATGCCGACACTGGATCTCAACATCCTTAAATTCCAAAAAACCTGCACAGGAAAAAAATTGGGCAGTAAAAAATCAAATATCATTAGAATAATAGACATACCAACAAGTAAAACGAATTCGATCTTGAAGAGTGTTGTTTTCTAGGGAGAACTTAAATGCAATAGCATGTTCTGGCTGGTGATAGCTTCAGTCCAGAACAACTCCCAGAGATCAAAATGAGCATCTGAGAAAAATTCCCTTTTACCCAAGTTTGTAAAACATCACTGTAGAAAGATAGAGGGAATAGGAAAACACCGCACACCCTATGCGGGGGGGGGGGGGGGGGGGGTGACCTCTCATTATATAGCCAATGTGACTTGCAATACAAGAAGATGTACATACCCGACATGGGCCGCCCAATATGGGCCTACACGCCCAATATGGGCCTCAAGTATACGCACACAGCTATACACTCTATCACCCGCCCTCAGTCGAAGCATCAGGATTCCGGATGCAAAGGCTGGACCGAAAATCCTGAAATAGCTGCACAGGAAGTCCCTTCGTCATGATATCAGCGAACTGATATTGTGACGGCACATGAAGAACACGAACTTCGCCGAGAGCCACCTTCTCGCGAACGAAGTGGATGTCGATCTCAATGTGCTTGGTACGGCGGTGGTGGACCGGATTGGCAGTCATGTAGACAGCGCTGACGTTGTCGCAGTAGACCACGGTAGCTACCTTCAACGGGACATGAAGTTCCTGAAGGAGTTGGCGCAGCCAGCAACACTCGGCGACCACATGAGCAACAGCCCGGTACTCGGCCTCCGCACTGGACCGGGACACCGTGGTTTGTCGCTTGGACGACCAGGACACCAAGCTGTCGCCAAGGAAGACGCGGAAGCCTGATGTAGAGCGGCGGGAGTCGGGGCAGCCTGCCCAGTCGGCGTCGGAGTAGGCGATCAGCTTGTCAACCGGCCCAGTGCCGATGTGGAGGCCGGCTGACAGGGAGCCCTTCACATAGCGAAGGATGCGCTTGATCAGCGCAAGGTGAGGTTCCCGGGGGTCATGCATGAACAGACAGACTTGCTGTACTGCATATGCGAGATCCGGACGCGTCAGGGTCAGGTACTAGAGAGCGCCAGCGAGGCTCCGGTACTCAGAGGGGTCGGCGACAGGAGGACCCTCGGTAGCCGAGAGCTTGGCATGAGTGTCAACAGGTGTCGACGTCGAGTGACACTCGGCCATGCCTGCCCGCTGGAGAAGATCCAACGCGTACTGGCGCTGGCTGAGGAACAGCCCGTCGGAGGAGCGCGTGACGGAGATCCCAAGGAAGTGGTGCAGCTCTCCGAGGTCCGTCATGGCGAACTCGGAGTGAAGACGAGCTGTGATTCGCCGGAGCAAGTCCGACGAAGAAGCCGTGAGGATGATGTCGTCGACGTACACCAGCAAGTAGGCGGTGGCGCCTCCCTCTTGAAGAACAAAGAGGGAGGTGTCGGTGGCAGAGGCGACGAAACCCAGGTGGCGAAGGTAGGTAGCAAAACGCTGGTACCACGCCCGCAGAGCCTGCTTCAGACCATAAAGAGAGCGCTGCAGCAAGCAAACATGGTCAGGAGGAGCAGGGTCGACGAAGCCAGGAGGCTGCTGACTGTAGACGATCTCCTCCAGGCGTCCGTGAAGGAAGGCATTCTTCACATCGAACTGGTGTATCGGCCAGTGTCGTGAAGTAGCGATGCTGAGGACGACCCGGATCGTGGCAGGCTTGACGACGGGGCTGAACGTCTCGCCGTACACGACGCCGTGTCGCTGGGTGAAGCCGCGAACAACCCAGCGAGCCTTGTGAGGGGCAAGTGTGCCGTCGGAGTGGTATTTATGTTTATAAATCCACTTGCCCGTCACAATATTGGCACCAGGAGGCTTGGGAACGAGCCGCCAAGTGTCATTGTCGACGAGCGCCTGGTACTCCTCAGCCATGGCAGAACCCTAGCGCAGGGGGGAGCGGAAGCGGAAGGCCGATCGTTGCCTTCTCGTGATACCATGTAGAAAGATAGAGGGAATAGGAAAACACCGCACACCCTATGCGGGGGGGGGGGGTGACCTCTCATTATATAGCCAATGTGACTTGCAATACAAGAAGATGTCCATGCCCGACATGGGCCGCCCAATATGGGCCTACACGCCCAATATGGGCCTCAAGTATACGCACACAGCTATACACTCTATCAATCACCTTATGATCTGCCGCACTATACTAAAAAGAATAGTCTTTTGAAGGAAGCCAAGATTTCTCAGAACCATCCATAGAATCGGTATAATTTGGTGCACAGTGGTTAAGACATTCAATTCCTTGCCAAGTATAAGTTGATACAAGCCAGATTTTGAACCTCTGGCACAGGCCTTATCTGTAACTTTGTGTAACCTACTATCTAGTGCAACAGCCCATCAGACTCTATAACCTACGTATTCAATATAAAAAAGATTCTATAACCTACCAATTTTCTCCAAACGAACACCAAGTTAACACGAGAAGTTCCTAAAAGATATGTAAATATATCAGAAATGTGATCAACAACCAACAAAAATTTCAATCATCGAGTCAACTGGAAAAAAAAAGAGTACCTTCGCTTTCATGTCTCCATAAAAAATCTACATCATTTTCCAAGCAAAAAGTGTCTGACTGTCTGGACCTATGAAGCAACGTGCACATCGATAACTGATTATAAATTTTCTTTTGAGGATTTGTTAATTGCTTTCATTCCCAAATCTAGTGGGCTTAGCTTGTGCTAGCAAATGGGTGGTTTGCACTCGATACATTCCTAAGATTCTATATATCTACATATCTCGAATCAGCCAAACTTCAAATCACAATTGCAGTATGGACTAATATCATAGCTAAATTTATTGTGAGTGTCTGCTTAAGACAATACAATCTGTCGCTACAAAATCACGTGATATTAGAATAATAAAAAGCCACATGAAACGAAGTATGGTTTCACAAAATGTCAGAAAACACACACAGCCATACAAGGTGCACCCGGAAATACTTTACCTCTCCGCACTGCAGCTTAGAAAGGAATCCTATAGCTAAGATCATGATTTCTAAGTTCTACAACTCGCAATAGAAATATGGGATATATTTTGTAAAAGATATATCAAACCATAACAACCTTTCAGTAGTGTATCCAGTATGATTGGAATCACTCTTTTCTTGATAATGTCCAACTGAGACATGGAGTTGGATTCAGCTTGTGCTACCACTGTGATACAGCAAGTTGAATTTTGAACACACTCATCACCTACTGAACATTTTCTGCAGAGAAGTATTTACATCAAAAGATATAGCATAAGAGATGCAAAGAGCGAAGTAGACTATATGGTCAAAAAAAAAAGAGAGAGAAGTAGACTACATATAGAGATGCTTGTATGATTGTAACACAAGCCTCTGTGGTGCCCCATATGACACCTACTGCCAAATCAAACTTTAAACATATTGCCGACTTTGTTCAATAATTCAGTGAGTCTAATTATTTTAATATAAGACGTTTCACAGAACAAATTCTCAATAAAAAATATAAAGTATTTATATCTAACGAGAACCATAGTAAATTCAAAAAATTCAACAAACTAGGTATAGGTGGATATATTGTATGAAATTTGAGGTCTAATTATCTGATACAGCATAAAGAACCTACACCAATATTTTTTTTAATCTTGAGTCATGTGCATGGAAGAAATGAATTATCAGGTATAAACTAATGCTCCTTACACACAAACATTTTGTAATGTGCAGTATGCTAATGCCCAATCCTGTCTTCTTGGCACACATCAAGAAATCTAACATATACACCCATAAAAAATTGGCAAAAAAATGATGTTAAATTAGCTACCTATGTATCAAGGTGCAAAGAAAAGCAACAAACCAACAATACAGAAAGAAGCAAATAATGAGATATAGATACTCATCAAAACACAAATAGCTTTGGTATTTACCTCTTTGAAATACAAACTGATGGGATTGCATTGTTTAGCTGGTTTTTAATTGTGTCATACTCTTTTGTAAGCTCTTCTACAACAAATCCCAATCCTAACCTTTTCTTCTTCATCATTTCCTGTAAATATGCACACAACGAAACAGATAGTTATATACCAATTTAATGCACGCAAAGAAAACAAAAATATTTGTTCATTTACTTAAAAAAGAACATAACCTTGCTTATATGAAAATGGGTGGTCCAAGGTCCTCCTTTTCTTCTTGTGTCACATCCATCATATCTAGTAAAAAAATGCAGCTAATATTGATCAAGTGCACAATATTAAAAGGTAAGATGGCAGAAAAAACAATGTTTTAGGGAACTAACATAATCATGACGATTTCAACCAAATCAGAGAAGTTTACTCGCTCGAGATGGTTTTTAACTTCTAGGGATGCATATTCCAGACCATATCTATACTTCTTCAAATGCTTTGACAGGAAAAGCAAACCAACATGATCACCAGAATTTGTACCCTTGTGACACTTAAATACTTCCTGCACAGCAAAATAAAATATATTGTTAGGGGAAGAAATTACAGAGGGCAGTGGCCACACGATAAGTATAGACATTAACAAACAGATAGAAGAATGTTACTTGTAGATTCATTAGAGGGGAGTCCTCTAAACCATTAACTGGGTGATCCAAAGCTCCATATGCAGCTTCTGAAACCGAACTAGCGGCCCAAGAACCAACAGGGGCACCAATTTCATCTATCCGATCACGATTACAATACATATCATCAGCAGTGTCATAAGAGAATTGTGTTATGTGCTGCCCGTAAGAACTTCTAACAGTTCCATCATAAGCAACATGTAGATCTCTCAAGTGATACATTAACTTTCTCGTTAGTGTCCCAGGCACATCAGCATGCTCACTGAAGAAGTTTGCCCTACCAGATATAGCATGCAGAAGACACTCCAATGGATTTAAACCCTCAATGAAGGAATGCCTGATTACAGCGTAAAGGTTTTGACCTCCCACACGTCCGTTGTTACCCTCAGCTTCACAACTTAATGACTTCTGCTCATTCCAGCTAATACATGAGAGTTCGGAAGGAATTCTGAAGGGAAATTTGCTTGCTGGAAGTTGAAGACCAACACATGCAGTTTGCTGCGCATATTTCAACATGCTACCCTTGCTTCCCGCATTAATCATCACCATCATCGAGTTATCATTGCTAACATGTTGTTGCACCATTTTTAGGAGATCACTGAAGACATCTTTAAATGCCATGATTGAAGATCTGACAACTGATAGATTGTTCAGAATATAATCAGATTGTCTGTAAGTTACATCTTCAGTTTCATCATGACACTTTAGAACAGGTATGTTGATTGGATCCAGCAATATTTGCTTGATTCGGAAAGCTTCTTCAGCTTCATCCAAAGCCAGTTTGACTCCCTCAGTCAGTTTTCTCCTTGAGTAATGATCTGAGAACATATACAGATCTGAAAGAGAGACACTTAAACCCCTCATTGTTAAGAACTCACAGAGTACTTCTTGGGCAGAAGAAAGGAAGTCAAGTGCCTTGTGGCCATACTGTTTGAACATGATAGAAAAGAGACCAGATGTGCTATTTTGTAACCAAGAAGACCCCGAAGAGCAGGTAAGAACTTCACTGTCTATTATGTGCAACTTCCTATCGCAAATGAAATTCATGCCTGAAGGAAGAAGCATGCTGAATAATTGCTTACCAGTCCACAGAGAACTTTGAAAGTCCATAGATTTAACTACTGCTGGTACTGGTGTGTCTGATACTGAAAGGCATAGCATTTGAAGCTGCTGTAATTCAGATTTCTTCAGAAAAATATCTGCACTTGTTAACAAATGTGCAGCAGCAAGAGAGTCATGTGTTAGTGACACCAAACTCCGACCATCTTGCATATTCAACAGCTGCTGGTGTAAGCTTACCAGCTCTCCAAGCTCAATTCTTGATCGTATAGATTGTGGGATATATCCATGCAAACAATCCCCATCAAAGTCTCCCAAAAAAGGTGTACAGCATAGTGGATTGATTGATACAACAGACTGAATTGGAAGAATTTTTGTAGACAATGCAATCAGTGAATGTTGATGAACTGAAGGAGGCCTGTTGATGAGAATAAGATCACCATCTTGCAATGGTCTATAGGCAATGTCGCCAACTTCTAGCTGATTTGCCTTCCGAATAAACATTAGCTTCCCATTTCGGCGAATAAACAGTTCTTCCTTAGCTAGAAGGTGCAGGTTGCACTTCAAATTCATATTTTCTAAATTATAAGTACTAACAGGCTCAGAAACAACCAAATTTGAAGCTAAACCTTCAGGAATGCCAATTTCCCATAACCTAATTTTTGGGTCTCCAACCATAATACTTCGAAAAGCATTATCTGATCTTTTGCTGAGAACAGCATCCTTTAGCCATTTCATTCCGTACGTATCTGTGGTTGTCTCCCCCTCTGTCTTTCTAGAGTATAACTGAAAGAAACAAAAATGTCAATGAATTAAGCTAAAGACATTTGCCAGTACCACAGTTATAATAAAATCTGAGAATTTATTGTTAATAGGCACTTAACAAAAAAAAATCATTTACCCTCATTCCGAAGTAACTTCCATAAGACATTTGGTTAAAGCTATGAAGATAATGACAAGTTTCAACAAATTGAAGGTTTAAGTTCCTTCAGTGCAATTGGATTGAATTTGTGTGGGAATATGTGAAGTCTATGATGCGTTAAAACTTAACAACACGTAACAGATATTGATATTCTTTTGATATTTGTCAGACATAGATATTCCTCTGATAACCATGGGACAAGTGTCGAGCATGTTCATGATTTTCACAATGGATCATGTAAGATGCATTTAAAGAAGCTGGCATTCTCTTTTATAGTCAGGTTAAGTTCCACGAAAAAGGATTAGCTGCATAGGTCATATGAGTGTGTTGAACACAATAAACAAAAGCTTCTTCAAATAAAAAGCACCTTACATTTGTCTAACGACCCAAAAAACCTAGAATTGTTAAATATAATGGTTCATCGACAACAGCTAGATTAGAGTAATTTAAATGGGTTTGGACAGAATAGAAAATATGATCGAATTGTTTGCATTTAAACACAGCATTTTTCTAAGAATTTAGCAGATCTGATAGATCAGAATGACATATATGCAATAAAAAAAAGAAGACAACACTAGCTTTCTTGCCTTGGATGACTTCAGGCATTCTGAAACTCGGCTTGAGACAAGTGAACTTGCGAGAACACTGAACTGTGGATGCTGACGGTAGTCATCAATTCTCCTACTGACATCAACCATCCTCTTGTAAGCCTTTGTTCTGTCATCCTACTTCAAACATGCAATGAATGAAATTGTATGTTTACAACAGAAAAGCCAACGTGGTTCAAATGTGTAGTGCAGTATAGTGCATCAGACCGTTATAACATGGACATTTGAACAAACCTAATCCCTCCATTTTTAAATAAATGTCTATTAGGACAGGCTAATTAGTTCATATATCTAAAAAAAAGATGGAGTATAACGGAAAAAAGAGAAAGTTCTAGCTCCATTTGAAATAAGTAAAAAAAGCTTGTGCATCTGGCAGCACAATGAAATTGTTTCCCACCATGTCGTGTGAGTAGAGCTCATTAACTTTTCTCAAACATTCAAGAAAATTGCATGTATTCCAGTATAGGAGGGGGAAAATAGGGTTACAAGGGTGGACCACCCACCTTGGAAACAAACAAAAAAAAGGGATAAGGATAGATAGAAAGACAGAAAAGCAACACGCCACGCCACAAAGGTCAGACTGCAGGCTAGGTTGGGGGCTTGGGGTCAATACTTGTGTTAAGCCTCTAGCTCAAGCCCGCAGTCCACAGATCAACATCTACGAAAACCAGCACATACAACCGTCTGGACTCCAGAAACACGCCCTCAAAGATGCATGAATCATGATGCTTCCAGGTAGCCCAAGCACCCAAGATGATCAGGGACACATCGGAGAATTTGGTTCCATGATTTGCCATCCAATAGTTTGGATTTCGCTGCAAGCCATCCAGATTTCAGATTTCTTCACCATTCCTTTCTCAAACACGCAAGAGAGATACGTGCTATTTGATTAAAGAAGGAATTAAAAAGGTAACAAAGATAAACATGCAAACACAACGCGTGCACCATGCATCCACACACGCTAGACAAATAGAACGGTCACGACAAGGACAGTAAAAAGATGACCACTAACACTATTCTTTTTTTCCTCAAACTCGCAGGAGAGCTGCGCGTCAATATATTAAGAAGAGAAGGGGGAAAGATCCCCAAGAAGTTACAGATATAAAAGGGCCTGCAACACACTCTAAAACAAGTTAAGAGAGGGGAGAGAGACCTAGAAATCTAGAATAGCCCCATGACACCATTTATTCACTAATGGAGTGAGAGGGAATAAAGAACTTGAAATCCTGATTTCAAATTACTCCATGCAATCTGGCAATGGCATGGAGTGAAGTGGACATTATTGATAGCAAATCAAGCGAAGAACTACTTCAAAGACATTAAGTGGATTTGCTCTGAATTAAATGACTTCCCATAGACTTACCAAAAGATTTACTCGAAACTATACAGATAGTTAGCATTTGAACTAGAATAATAGAAGGGTACTAATCACGAATGGATGGAAAATGATGAATAGATAACATTTAAAAAAAAAGGCATGCTACTTACAAAAGTTAGCCGCGCATCTGAAAGACCATATCCAATCTCCACAACACGATGGCAATTAGGAGTCACTGGTAAACATGATAGAAACAATAGCTCCCGCCTTGAAACAAATTGTTTTATAAGTTCAGGGTCACTTTTCTTCAACATGTGAAAGACCTGTAAATATGGCAAAAGAGATCAGGGACATTCTTACTTTCTGAAACAAGATATATTTATGTGAATATGAGCAGCAGATTGCCCTTGATTGGTACATTAAGTACTTCAGACAATACAAGTAACCCCATGCCCCCTTTCATGTGTCCTACACGGTACATTTTAAATCATCGGTATCTGATACAAAAACATGAGCCAAATTAACAGAGACCCTATTAACAATAATCAGACAATACATGGTCTTTTCTCAGGGGAAAAACAGTGGACGAGTAAATCTAATCTGGAAGCCAACACAGAATAGCCTATACCAAAAATGAATGGCTGGAAATGAAAACATTACTTGGTAGGGTGATAATATTATCTTGGTCATAGTAGACTGCAGTTGCTGATTTTCAGAAGGTACAAAATCCCAATAATCCTGGGGCAGGCCTTCAAGCAAACCTTTACCCTTTGACTTATTAGACACTCTGTCAGTAGCTTCTGCAACAATCGAAATTCTTTCCATCACGCTTGTGCTTCTGTGAAGTCTACTCTTGGATAATAATACTCTTGGACTTGACAGCGTCTTAAAGATTACGCTAGGGTAAAGTTTAGAGCCATCCTTCTGTCCAGTAAAAACACAAGGTTTAATACAAGGTGGAAGAATACGCCCCAATAGAACTAAATATGCACTTACCGAGCAATACTTGCATGCTGTTTGAACTGGTTCACTCCCCAATCTCTTCAATAAAGGAAACAATGATGTATAAGAGAAAAAAACATTAGTGTCATAACAAGTGCACCTCTACTAATTTTAGAAATAGATAAAACCATGGCAAGAGAATGCAGTAGGCATAATGTTGGACTGAGGATAAAAGCCCCCACCCCTCCCACTATAACACCTGGGTTTTATGGTCGGGTTGGCTAGGTGGGGCGTTCTAACTTGGTACCAGAGCCGAGGTCCTGGGTTCGATCCCTCCCGGCCACGCATTTCCGCTGCGCGATTTCCCTGGCTGCGTTCGCTGAGACCGAAGTGCTGAGACCGGACAGGTGGCACAGCCCCGCGGCTCGCCCGGCTCGCACGCAGTAGGGGGAATGTTGGACTGAGGATAAAAGCCCCCACCCCTCCCACTATAACACCTGGGTTTTATGGTCGGGTTGGCTAGGTGGGGCGTTCTAACTCATAATACCATAGTAAATACTTGTTTGTCCAAAAAGGAGGAACCCTTGGAATACCAGAAGCAGGGTCACACAAGGGAAAACATTAAACACTGAAGAAACAAAGGTAGCTATTATGCACATACAAAGATAACCTATTTCTAAAGCCCATTTAGCACAAACATATCCTGAATAAACATGACAAGCAGTCCTGTGGGACTAATAAAGAAACTGTTACCTACCTAAACATAAGTTAGCCATGTGCTTCCATATGTTAAAAACTAGATATACCATCGATGAACTCACTTGTAAGCAGTTGAATAACATCAAATAAATCTATAAGTGGAATAAAGCAATTATATAAATTCATCATGCCTGAGAATGCTATTTCTACAGTTTCACCTAGAGTTGAGTCAATTGTATGATTAGTTAGTACAAATCAAAGAGTTATCAAATGTGAAAAGAAATGCTCTGGTATGAAACTTCGATGCAGACAATAAATAATATTTATTTTCAGGACAAGATGACTTAACATGAGATGCAAAGAAAAGAGACTTATTAGGTAATAAGCATCAAACTGATATACACAATTTTCTTGAAAACATTCTATTGTTTTTATATGTATCAACACCTATAAATAAGTAATTGGTTACCTAAGAGGTAAATTCATTAATGAATAGCATTTACAGGTTCACTGTAGATGCATTAGTAATGATAAGTACTCCTGCTATTTATTTTACAGTCTTTTATTCTGTATGTAGGAATCTCTGGCCCATTTTAGTCCATCAGATCACCAAGGAGAGCTCTCGACAAAGGCCCTGATAATCTGAAAGTGATTCGGCTACTAAACTATGGTATCAATGAACTTTGGCAAAGATACAAAACATGTAGTGCTTAGTGAGGATGAAAATAGCTCGGTGTGGAAAGTACAAACCTTCAAATCTATGCTTTCCCTTGGACTAAGGCAGCCAGGACATATTTGATTTAGAAAGTGAACAACTTCATCGATAAAGTATGGGTTGTGTACAGTTGCTGCCAGCTTAGTCACACCAAAATGCCCTAAAATTTTGACAAGTTGGATCCCTTTGCACTGAAATGCATACAAACCACATGCTTCGATACTGCATGCTTAATATTACATTTCAAGGTAAGCATGTTTAATTTTACTCACCATCACAGTCACGTTCACTTTGAGATCCACAAGTCTCACACTGCGGCGAACCATTTGGTAGTCCTAACTTGGGACTAGTGACATCACTTACTTCTACTATGCTTATGCTGCTCAATTTTTCCTGACATTGTTAAATGATTGTAAAAAAAAGCAATGAATAGAATAATCAAATTACTCTATGTACCGACTTGATGAAAAAAAATAAACATTTGCATAGATGTCTAGGAGCATGGGTTGTAAATTGAAAAAACTTGCTACTCACAAAAGAAGACGGTGAAGTATAAAAGTAAAAAAAGTTTAGCACTTTACTTCCCGGGAGAAAAGGTGAGTTATGCAAAATTAGAAGCTTACCATATCTGCACTGGTCATGAGATCAATTTTTATGGCATTAAGAGTAGCTCTAGGAAGTTCGTGATTTAGCTCCATCCTGCACAACAGTAACGTGGTAAATTTCATGATGACAAAGTAGAAACCAAACAGAAGGAATAAGAGAGCAAGACTGTTAGTGTAAGCAGCAAAAGGCAAAAGATCGTTCTGAATATGATGGTTGAACTAAATTTCTTCAATTAACAGTATAATTAGTTATAATGAAAAAGGAACACAAAATAAGTAAGAGTACAATAATGATAGACCAGCCCTTAAATGACAAACCTTAAAAGAAAGACCAACCTAGGAGGAATTTGGTGGCTTTTTATTAAGAATGAAATACCCAAATTCGCCTCGACAAGGACTTGAACCTAGGTGGTCTAGGTGTACATCTACAATCACACTCTGGCAATGCATGTAGAGTATCCTACTTTGTTTCACTGTTAGCAGGCTACACTACACAGCATTTAAAATACTTACATCACAAATGAACTACTTGGAGAGTAAAAGGAATCGAAGAGAACCATTTCAAAATGGAAATATGATAGCACCAAATACCCTTCATAAACCATAGACAGGGCCTGAACCCATGTAATATAATATAGGTTATATGCAAGAAACAATATCAGGGATACAGCCCAATGTCGCAAGCATCCATATATTTCACTAAAAGGACATAACTTTGTCTCATGGGACCCCCCAACCCACCAGAAAAACATGCGTGCGTACACACAACATACAACGCAGTGGAAGCATGTACCGTTCTGCACAATATCACTCTCTGCTGCCCATAGTAGTTAGTAGTTACCTATTGAACCACAGCAACGAAGAATGGAACAGTAATCAAACAGCCAGTTTTAACCAATCGTAGGTAAAGTATGAACTGCTTTTCGCTTCAACTAGTACACATGAAAACATCCAATCAGAACACCAACGTTAACAAATGAACAAATAGAAATATAACAGCATGATACCAAATAACTAGCACAGAGCTTACGGACAATTGCTTCTACATGTGACAAGTTCTGACCGCGGTTGTGCTCCTATTACCGACTATCCTACACCCTCTTTCTCGCCATCACAGAAGACGTTATTATTTTTCCATAAAATCAAACAAAGCTTCTGAATTATGAAGATAAATGGTGTCTGAGCTACATTCTGATCTCCAGTGTCCGTTGTTATTGATCAAGCAAATTCCAGGCACTTCTCCACGGATGCACTAACTTGAAAGAAGAATTTCTTTTTGAAGAAAACTTTAAAGGAGAATGTCAAGGAGCAACTACAGATCGGTTTTCAGGGGTGGGGCACCAGACTAGAGAACCGTTGACTCTGTCCTGACAAGAAGCTTGTCAGGTAACCGCAATCCGCAGGTCTTTTCAAGGACTAATTCCTTGAGGCACCCTGACAACACGAGCCACGGTGGAGATCAGGACTATTCCATCGATGGAATCGATGGTGACGAGGACTTTGAAGCCCTTCAGAAATCAGAATTTCTGGTTTTTCTACCGTTGACATACGGAAGCCTCGATCATCCTCTGCAATGACGTGGGCTTGACCAGAAGAGGAAAACAACACACACACACACACAAGAAAAAAAAAAAACATAACGCCCGGGATCAGCGGACACCGATCCCCACCGGTCTCCAGTAGTCACCTGATCACGTGCGCCAAAAACCGCGACCCCAAGACGCAAATCCAAACCCCCGCACAATGCGGAGGCGAAACAGAGCAAGCGCAGCGGGAACAGAGCATGAACCGAAAGGAAAACCCCAACCGGCAATCAGAGAAACAACCCAACAATCAAGCGCTGCGCGCGAGCATTGGACCACGCCGGGATCAGGAGCCGTGTGGACGCGAGGAAATCGCTCACCTCGATGGCGCCGGCGGCGGAGGGGCGGATAAGCCGAGGGGGCCGCGGGTCCTCCGAGCCGCCCCCGAACACCACAGTGGCGGCGCGGCGTCCTGCGAGACCGCGCGGGAGAGGACCGGCAGGAGGCGAAGGCAGCGGCTGCGACGGCGGCTACCGTCGCCGCCTCGCCCGTCGGCTGCGCTGCTGGAAGGGGCGAGGAGAATCTCCTCCTTTTGAGGTGTTCTCAAGGTTTGTGTCTCGCCTCCTCGGGTTTTGGGTGCCTGCCGCTGCCAGAGCGCCGCTGGTGTGGGTGTCAGATGGGGCCCATTTGTCATCCGCCGGGACCGCCGCACCTTTGTACTTCCTCAGAGGCGCATCCTGCAACAGACCCGTCCCCACCCCAGTCCCGGCAATGCCCCCGTCGGGAGCCGCTGTGGCGCGGCGGCCTGGGGCCAGCCGCGGGATCAGGGCAGGGCCGCGCCTCCCGTCCGGGGTCGCTGCGGCGCGGCGGCTTGGGGTCCAGTCGCGGGTGGGGGCGGGGGCGGGGACGGGGGGTGTCTATTCACCGCGCGCGAGTGGAATCGATCCACTCGCAGAAGGCGCTTCGTCCTCCGCCCCCGCCCCTTCGTCCTCCGCCCCGGCCGGCGGCTCTCGCCGCCGCGCCGTCCGCCCACCAAACACCGCCGGCGCATCCCCGTCCTCCCCTAACCTCTCCGGCGCCACGCCCCCGCCCGGGACCTGGCCCGGCCGCCGGCGCCCACCACCCCGGCCGGCGGCACGGAGCGCCGCCTCGCCGCCCGCCCACACACCACCGCCCACCGCCGGTCGATTCCTCCCCCCACCACCTTCTCTTCTAGGTCCGGTGGCCATGGAGCTCTTCACCGCCGCCGCCGCCCCCAGCAACCCTAGATCCTAAGGCCGCCGCCGCCGCCCTCCACCACCCCGGCCGCCGGCGACCTCGCCGGCGGCCGCTCCCCCCACCAACCACCCCTCGGACCCCGGCCACCCCCCTCCCCTAACCCCGGCGCCAACCACCATCGCTGGCTCGAGATTGAAGAAGCACAGTCAGCTCGCCTCCCTTCTGCGACAGCTCGAGCTCCAGTAGCGCGCGCGAGGAATAGACTCCCCGGGGACGGGGGCGGCCGTAGGTATCATTGGAGGGATTTCTATTTTCAGTTCTCACATGTGCGTAGGTAGGTCCCCACGGTACATTATCACCTGGGCCTTCTCCATTTTCCTTCGCTCACTAACACGGGCTCTCTCTCGAGATGCAGCGGCACGAAGTATTTACCATAATGGACTAACATATGCAAACAATTTCAACATGCAAACAATTTCAGAGCTTACCAAGTTGTAGTTTGTAAACTATCCATCAAATTCAAATTCCGATTATATAATTGTCTCTTTTTTGGAGAGGCTTTAAAACAAGATCCAACTTGTATATGTCTCGACAATATTTTTCACAGATACATAAATTGTTTTTATGTAAAATAAAAATACCAGAATAAATTAGCTAAAATGCTCAACTGATCTGCTAAAGTTATATATATTGATCATGTAATAAACATTCACCTACCCTAATCACATCAAACCATCTATCTTGACAACATAAACATCAATATCTACTTAACAGAACTCAGACGTGTGAAACAACATTCTACGAGGCCATAAGCAATTTTTGCAAATATCATAAGTAAACTAGAATACACTAAAAAATATTCTCTCTTAAAAAATATAGCATTGAAACATAGTGGTGTGAGACTTATTTTTGAAGCTTTTATTATAACAAACACAACTATATAATCGGATTTTGATTTCGATGGTTAATTTTGAAACTACATTTTTCTAAATTGTGTGTTATGTCATGTGTTTTTTCTGATACGGATCTGTCCGTTATAGTGCTGTTACGCTGCATTGTAATTTTCTTAGGCCGTACGGCCAGCAGTACATTAGCTATTCCTATCTGAGTTCATCCAAATTGTAACCAAACACGGATATGGGTTGAACCTATTCTGACCCACCATCTAAACACATAATCCCTCCATTCTGAAATATAAAGCATTTGAGGTTTTAAAATTTGTACCCACCAAATATAAGGCATCCTAAAGTTCTTTGAACAAAAAGTCATAATAGGTTTTGGTGCTAATTTTGTAAAAAAATCAATTGTGGTAGGCCAAGGGAGTAAAAAAGGCATGCTAGTATTATTGGTTTTGGTGTGGGCATTAAAAACTAAGCAATTGATTAACTAAACAATGCATTAATAAGGGGTATATGCGTCTTTTCTCTACCTCCATAATTTATCTATAAAAATCTAAAATACCCTACATTTCAGAATGTACAGAGTACATGCTTACATCCAGCTAGCGATTTGACCAGGCCATTAGGACGACCTTAAAATACGATGCCTCGACGACGCGCCCTCCAAGATACCATCTGTATGCATGACCGCTAAGAGCAAACCATGGTTGCGGCAACAACAGATGAAAAGAAGTCGGCGTGGCCAGCATTTAATGCTACAGCGGCAAGCGGTGCATGCGCCAGCACCCAATAAGCGCGAGCAGGTGAGGAGTGCAACGAATAGGAGACCTCTGCACGTGTATGCGCCCGCTCCTGCTCGGCGTCTCGCAAAATGCTCGTTTCTTTCTCTCTCACGTCGGATTCCGCCCGCTCCACGCCGTCCATAATACTTGCTCTAAACGGGAAATTGCAAAACACCCTGCACCGCACAACGACAGAAGGGTCGATTTTTGAGAAAATTACCTATTTGACACTAGCAAAGATGAGGTGTGCTTATTTGACATCGAAAATTCAGAACTTATCTATATGTCCCCAACTGAAAATTTTGTTGTCAATTTGACACTCGGCTTGCTTCTGTTAGATTCCACGGTTAGATGCGTAGACCCGCATCACGAAATGACCAATATGCCCTTCTGCCCACACAGGAAGACAGACACAGAGGAGGCCAGGCTTTTTTCTGCTCGGGTGTAAACCTCGTCTTTTCTAATGTCAAATAGGTAATTTTCTCCTGATTTTTAGCTGCTCGGGATGGGCACACCGTAAATCTGTACACGATGGAGGTAAGATTTGTGCGACACGGTGATGCATTTTGATTGTGTAGATGAACAGAAAACTATAAATGTCAGCGATGTTTGAGATAACATTAAGAGCATGTAATGTAACCTATCCATGGAAGCACAAAGGCAGCGCAAAACCAAAAAACTAGAGGCTCAATTGAAGTATGGCAACTAAAAATGGGCATCAAACATATATATGCAGTATGCACCAGGAAAATTCACATGTCGATTTGTTTTTACTACTGGCTATGACATACCTCAATATGACTCGTCCAGTCATAGGATGCTTGTGGAGCTTCTAGCCGATTCTTCAGGGTTGTCATCATCTTCCATGGAGTTGTCTTTGGGGTCTTCATGATACTTGAGGTCCTTGATGCCACAGTTTTACTAGTAACCTCCTCAACCTGACTGTCATCAACAGATAGCTCTTTGGCACTCTGTGGCGTGGTGCAGTCCTTTATACCCGGAATAGAGCTGATATAATTTCCCTCTGGGGAAGCTTTGCTGAAGGTCACTATCCTTTCATTCTCTGTTTCGCTAGGCGTCGATTAGCCGGCGATTAGGCGCTGGGCGAAGCCCGTCGCCGCGCCTATGGGGGTAGTCGCCCATCTAGGCGGGCGGAGGTGGCGGCCGGCGCGGAGGAGGCGGGGACGGGGGCGGCGGAGGTGGCGACCGGCGCGGAGGAGGCGGGGACGGGGCGGCGACGTCGCGGAGGAGGCTGGGACGGGGACCACGACCGGCGCGGTCAGGAAATCACCGTGCGGTGGAAGGGATAGGGTTGGGATGAGGTCCCTTAGAGATAAGTTTACTGTACAAATTGGGCTTGGGCTGTTTTATGGGCCTTTTATGTAATATTTGGCCCACATGTGTCCTGTTTTTTCTTTTCTAATAGACTTTTGTAGGTAAAATATAAATTGATATAGAACGCCTAGCAAAATGCCTAGCAACGCCTAGGCGCGATTAATCCCGCCTAGACGCTAGGTTGAGGGTCAGCGCCTAGAATCCGCCTAACGCCTAGCGGAACTATGCTTTCATTACCCAAAGAGTTCCTCCTGCCCTTGCTTCTGTAAACAGGTTCTGTGGCGAATGTCATTCTCTTTTCAGTTGGAGATTCATGGACAGGAATTATGCTCCGAGAAGGGGAAGATTTCAAATGCACTTGCAGCAGGTAGGGTTGTAGATGTGGGTGTTTCAGTAGTTCAGCTGCCTGTTCAAGATGGTGATGCGAGGATTCATATAGGTGTACAACATATTATTATCGATGAACTGATTGGTAAGAGGATTATAAAGTAATTACACTTGGCCTGTGCTCTGGACTTCTCCGCAGCATACTCCTAACAAGTCCCCGGCTGCATGGGGAGGTAAATTGTTTCAAAAAACATGCTAAATTCAAACTATGGCTAAAATTGAAGTAAACAAAGATACTAAAAGAATAGACGAGGAAACTCACAATGCACCAGAATATCTTGTGGGCAAAGGTGATACGATCGACTTGGTAATCTTGTTGATAAGGGCTTGCATATCCTGCCAAAGAAACAATAAAAGCAGAATTTATTATGCTGCAAGTGTTAGAATTAGCCAGGCTTAAACATTAGAGGCTAATAACCCAAGATCTTAACATAACCTAGTTCATGACAAATCAATCTAATGCGAAATAAATTGGTAAACATTATACCAGTGTTAGCAGTAGCAGCAGCCATTTACGCCTGATCCGTAGAGGAAGTAGGCGTTCTTGTCGGTGTAGGGGATGCAGCAGCGAATCGGCGTCCTTCAGGCGCCAAACGAGAGTGCTTGGCCTTCCAAACCCCTCCAGTGCCTTTAGCGATCAGACTAGCGGTGGCTAGGGTTTTAGAATAACGTGAATTCGTTGTTTAAGGTGCTAACCACGACCTTATATTTATAGGCACTGTGGGGCTGGGGGCCAGCCTCTGGAAACGGGCCTAATGGGCCTGCTGATCACAGCCCATTAGGGTTTTATCATTAGGTTTCCTTAATCGCGTTTAGATGGTTTAAACGCTTCCTTAATAGTGAAGATCACAATATCTTAACTGAAATTTATTTCCAACATTCTCCCACTTGATCGAACGGTTAAGGCTAATGTTCGTATCATACTAATGTTCACCCTTAGTAGTAACAGAAAGTACCGGACCAATGCGTCGTCAGTAGCTTGATGCACTACTGGGACCCCATTACCCACAGTCCCACTGAAACACCTCGGTAGAACGCTTATTCATTAGTTGGGAGTCATAATGGCCCTAAACCAGGACCTAAAGACTATCCACCAAACCCATATTAGTAACATGCTGCTTAAACACGTTCGGTGGTAAGCCTTTAGTGAGCGGATCCGCTAACATAGTATTAGTTCTTATGTGCTCAATCTTAATGGTTCGATCCTGGCATCTTTCTTTCACAACACGATACTTAAGGTTAATGTGTTTGGAAGCCCCACTTGACTTGTTGTTACTCGAAAAGAATACTGCAGACTGATTATCGCAGTATAACGTTATAGGTTCCGTAATGCTGTCAATTACCTTGAGGCCCGGAATAAAATTCTTAAGCCAAACAGCCTGTCCAGTTGCTTCATAGCATGCCACAAATTCAGCTTGCATCGTCGACGCTGCAACTAAACTTTGCTTAGAGCTTTTCCATGATATAGCTCCACCAGCTAACGTGTAGATATATCCTGATGTAGATTTCCTACTATCCACACATCCAGCAAAGTCAGCATCAGTATAACCCACAACTTCAAGTTATCTGATCTTCTGTATGTGAGCATGAAGTCTTTAGTGCCTTGACAGTAACGTAATGCCTTCTTGACACCAACCCAGTGGACCTTTCCGGGATTTTTCTGATATCTTCCAAACATTCCGGTAGCAAATGCCAAGTCAGGACGCGTACAGACTTGTGCATACATCAGGCTTCCGACAGCTGAAGCATAAGGTATGTCCTTCATCTCATCTGATTCCAATTGGTTCTTAGGACATTGGGCTTCCCTAAACTTATCGCCCTTCGCTAATGGAACAGGTGTGGCCTTACTCTTATCCATATTAAATCTCTTAAGCATTTTCTCAATATATGCCTTTTGAGACAATCCTAGTACTCCTTTGGTCCTATCTCGGTGTATCTCAATGCCCAGAACATAAGAGGCTTCACCAAGATCTTTCATATCAAAATTGGATGAAAGAAAACCCTTTGTCTCATGCAGCATACGCTTATCGCTGCTCGCTAATAGGATATCATCCACATAAAGCACTAGAATTATAAATTTACCACCCTTTATCTTAGTGTAGATACAATTATCCACATCATTCTCCTTAAATCCGAATTTCTTAATCACTTGATCGAATTTAAGGTTCCACTGTCTTGACGCTTGCTTAAGCCCGTAAATGGATTTCTTAAGTCTGCATCCCAAATGTTCCTTGCCCTTCACAACAAAACCTTCCGGTTGTGCCATGAAGATGGTCTCATCCAAGTCACCATTAAGGAACACAGTTTTGACATCCATCTGATGTAGCTCTAAGTCATAATAAGCCACTAGCGCCATAACGATTCTGAATGAATCTTTCTTAGACACAGGGGAGAAGGTTTCATTATAATCAACCCCTTCCTTTTGTGTAAAACCTTTGGCTACAAGCCTTGCTTTGAATCGTTCGACATTCCCTTTAGAATCACGTTTAGTCTTGTAGACCCATTTACAGCCTACTGGTTTGACTCCATTAGGAATATCTACCAGATCCCAAACATCATTGGAACTCATGGACTTAAGCTCTTCTTCCATGGCCTCAACCCATTTGGCAGAGTTCTCACATGATACTGCCTCTCTAAACGAGTTAGGATCATTAGCTTTCCCAATATCATACATGTCTTCACTTAAGTATGTCTCACAATCAGGGAAAACTGTCTGTTTCCTAGCCTGCTGTGATCTTCTTAATGGTTCAACAGGCTGAGGTGCTGGTTGAGGTGCAGTCTGAGGCACCTCGACAGGGTTCTCAACTTCAGCATTAGGCGCCATTTGCTCAGCTTGTTGTTCGCTCGCAGGCTCAGGAGCTACTTCAATAGGCGGAGCAGCGCTAGTACTCTGAACAAGAGGCGTAATCTGAACAGATGGTGTACTCTGAACGGAAGGAACGAACAGCGGCACTAACTGAGGTGTTACTGTTTCTTGAATCACCGGGATGGGAAGCTCAGCCCGTATTTCTTCAAGATTTATTTCCCTCCTCGGAAAGCTCCCACTAATTCCTGCATCCTCTAGGAATACAGCCTGCCTGGTCTCAACGAACTTAGTGAAACGATCAGGACAGTAGAATCGGTATCCCTTAGACTTATCAGGGTATCCGATGAAATAGCAGCTTACCGTTTTATCATCTAATTTCTTTTGCTGTGGATTAAATAACTTAGCTTCGGCTGGACAGCCCCACACACGCAAATAATTAAGCGACGGTTTCTTCCCAAACAACAACTCATAAGGTGTTTTTGGCACGGATTTGGAAGAAACACGATTAAGTATGTGTGCAGCTGTTTTTAATGCTTCCATCCACAGCTCCACAGACAAAGTAGAATAACTAAGCATGCTACGTACCATGTCCATTAGTGTACGGTTACGACGCTCAGCAACTCCGTTTTGCTGTGGTTCGCCCGGCATACTGTACTGGGCCTTTATACCATTCTCTTCAAGATACTTAGCGAATGGTCCAGGTACTTGGCCGAATGGAGTATGTCTCCCATAATATTCACCACCTCGATCCGATCTCACTAATTTAATAGTGACATTATGCTGATTTTCCACTTCAGCCTTGAATATTTTGAATTTATCTAATGACTCGGATCGATCACGAATGGGGTAAATATAACCATAACGAGAGAAGTCATCTGTGAAGGTAATGAACGAATCAAAACCATCAACAGACTTTACTGGGAACGGGCCACAAATATCAGTATGAATTATTTCTAATAGGCCCGAACTCCGAGTAGCTCCTTTCTTAATTGTCTTAGCGAATTTCCCCTTAATACAATCAACGCATTGTTGATCTAAGTCTGAGAGATCTAATGAATGGAGTATCTCTTCTCTTATGAGACGCTCAATTCTCCCTCTCGAAATGTGGCCCAAACAACAATGCCACAATTTCGAAGAAGTCTCATCATCACGCTTACGCTTATGCGATACATCATCCACATTCATTGCAGAATAAACTTTATCAAGAGAGAGCAAATAAAGATCGCCTTGCAAATGACCAAGGCCCACACTTAAATTATGAAATTTAATGTTGCACACTGAGTTGCCAAACTCACAAATATGTCCCGACTTATCTAAACGCGAAACAGAAATAAGGTTTCTCTTCAAACTGGGAACATAAAGAACATCATGCAAACTAAGGTTGAAGCCGCCTGGTAACTCCAAATTGAAGCTCCCAATGCCTTCAACCTTCACTTCATTGCCATCAGCCACTCTTAGACTTCGCTCCCCCTCTCTTATAGTTCGGATCGAACTGAATACCTGCAGTGAATTGGAAATGTGCACAGTGGCACCTGAGTCAATCCACCAAGTATTGGGAGAAAAATTCACTAAGAATGATTCATCAATAAAAGATACATAATCAGTAATTGTACCTTTGTTCTTAAGCCACTCCTTAAATCCATGGCAATCCTTCTGCTCATGTTTAGGTGACTTGCAGAACTTGCACAGCCTCTCATTAGAGGTCTTCTTATGTGACACGGCCTTGCTCTTATGGCCCTTAAACTTTCTCTTATGCTGCCTGCTGCTGCCAGACTCAGCCTGATGCTTAGGAGTGTTGCTCATGCTAACACGCCCAAAGCGCTCGCTGACCATGTTGACAGCATCTTTCATCCTTTCAGCTTTCTGCCTTTCTTCTTCCTCAACACAGTAGCTAATGAGTTCAGCCATGCTCCAAGTCGCCTTCTGAGTGTTGTAACTTATTTTGAAGGGACTGTACTGTGCTGGCAGAGAAGTCATGATGAAGTGCACCAGAAAACCATCAGAGATAGCCATATCCAGTGTCTTCAGCTTATTTGCCATGTCACACATGCTCATAATGTGCTCCCTGATTCCACTTTGCCCATCATACTGTGAAGTCAGCATCTTCATGATCAGGGTGCTAGCATAAGTCTTGGAAGAACTCTTAAAGTTCTCCTCCACCTTGGCAAGGTATGCCTTGGCGCTCAGATCATTACCATCCTTGTCCTTATCAGGAATAGCACCACAGATGGCCGGAGTGATCGTGTTCTTAATGATCATGTTGGCCATCCTGTCTGATCTCTCCCACTTCTCAATGGCAGTACGATCACCATTGGGATCAGCGGGCTCTGCTGGCTTGTCTTGACGTAAGGCGAGATCATACTCGCACACAGCAATGGCCACCTGAACATCTTTATACCAGCTTGGATAGTTGGTGCCATTCAGGGGCTCAATGGACTTCAGGTAGCCCGTCACAGTGTTCACTGAAAATCATGAGAATAATAACTTCATTAAACTCACAATTAAGATGCGCATAAGAAGTATGAAATTAACCCTACGATGGTCTGATTAAAATCATACATAAATTTTAATTTGCATCACCGATGGGGAAAACAAACGAAATTTATCATTAAAACTCGTAATTAAATCAACGATGGTCAGAATTAATTACAAGTGCTCTAAATAAACTTTCCGATGGTTCCATTTAAATAGAGTGCATCTTAATTGCTAATGGTGGATGAACATAATTTTCAGTGAATAAATGCAATTAAAATATAATTAAAAGCATTTACATAACTCATGCAAATTAATTAACATAATGCTGGTAATTAATAAGTGCAACAGAAATAATTAAAGCCTTTAAACATAACAGCAATCAAAATTAAGCTTAAATCATAAGAAACAGTAATAGAAAAGGCTTTAAACATTCAACTGGGCTAAAAGACATAAATCTGAACCAAAAACAAAAACAGCCCAAAAATTCCCCTCTTTGTGCGGCCCGTTAAGCTGCTGCGCGGCCCAATCCGGCCCATCCCGCGAAACCCTAATGCGGTGAAATCTGGACCGTCCATTGTGATCTGAGGGCCACAAACTAATGTAGCTTCATATAAAAGAGTGGAGACATGTCTGAACCCTAAATCACTTCCACTCCCTTTCCTTCTTCATCCCTCAGACCGAGCCGCCGTAACTCACGCGTCGGGAGACGCAGCCCGAGGCCCGGCCGCATCCGCCGCGTGCAGACGCGCCGCGCACGGGCCTGGCAGCGCCGCCGCGCGTCCGCCTGACGCGGGACTCGCGCGCGGGCCCACGGTCTGAGCTCCGGCCGCCGCAGCATGCACTCGCGCGCCTCATGCGTGGAGCGCGCGTCCAACGCGTCGCGCGGGACCCGGGTGCGCCGACCGCGCGGGCCCGCGGGAGCGCCGGCGTCGTGCGCCTGTCAGGCCCGGCCGCTCGGTTCGCCGCCCAGGCCGCGTGCCACGTGACCGCCTGGTGGCCGCCCTGCGCACCGCTAGGAGCGCGTGTGCGGGCTGTCGGCCGCGTGTGCTCAAGCGCGGACCCGGCAGCGCGCCCACCCCGGCCGCAAGCGCCGGCCGCCGCCCGCTTATTCTCAGTGAACCAACTCATGGTCACAAGGTAAGATTCAATCTTAGGGTTAGGGTTCATCACGGGATTTGGGGATTTCATAATCCGATCTGAAAATTGCGTTTTCCCCTCCTTCTTAATGCTTTCTGATGCATCAATTTCTTGGATCTAAGAACTAATTTGCGGAATAAATATGATCAGGGGCTTAAGTTGGGGAACAGATTAAGTAGCAGTAAACCCTAACCTTAATTGCATAGCTAATCATCAATTTGTCTCGGTTTAACCATGAATTAGCATAAACATTAATGATTTGCATCTAATCCGAGACACTTAACATTAACAGATCAAGATTAATCTTAAATTTGACCTAAACCGAATTAGATTAGATCTAATCTCGTGATTAGAAACTTAATTAACCATGATTTAGATCTAATCACGCATGATTAACACATAAAAGCCATTCTGCAGGATCTAATTGCATCTAAAACATGCATCAACCTTAACTGTGCAATAGGATCTAATCTGCACAGTTCATATGCATCTTAAACCGACGAAAATCAGAGGCATAAACATAGCTCAAAATTGATCGTGCATGACTAGGTTAAGATAGCTCATGATACCGATTGTTAGAATTAGCCAGGCTTAAACATTAGAGGCTAATAACCCAAGATCTTAACATAACCTAGTTCATGACAAATCAATCTAATGCGGAATAAATTGGTAAACATTATACCAGCGTTAGCAGTAGCAGCAGCCATTTACACCTGATCCGTAGAGGAAGTAGGCGTTCTTGTCGGTGTAGGGGATGCAGCAGCGAATCGGCGTCCTTCAGGCGCCAAACGAGAGTGCTTGGCCTTCCAAATCCCTCCAGTGCCTTTAGCGATCAGACTAGCGGTGGCTAGGGTTTTAGAATAACGTGAATTCGTTGTTTAAGGTGCTAACCACGACCTTATATTTATAGGCACTGTGGGGCTGGGGGCCAGCCTCTGGAAACGGGTCTAATAGGCCTGCTGATCACAGCCCATTATGGTTTTATCATTAGGTTTCCTTAATCGCGTTTAGATGGTTTAAACGCTTCCTTAATAGTGAAGATCACAATATCTTAACTGAAATTTATTTCCAACAGCAGATTACCTAACATTTAATTCAGATAAGCAGTTCACAGTCAACATGTATGTTCCAAATTGAGACGACTGAAACATTCCGTAGCACCATAGTATGTCCCAAGCAGTACCATATGCCGCAATAAATATTTAGCTCATTGCATTATGGTAAAGCCACTAACAAGAGTCAAACCCGGCACAAGTAAAGCATAGATGAAGTCATTTGATAATTTAATCAAACAGCACGTTTCGATAACACATAAGCATCTAGTAAAAGCATTTTCAGAACTTACAAAAGCTTTAAATGCGGGTCTGAGTGCAGCCATTTCATACATGCAGCATCCTGAAAACAGAGTGAACCAAGCATTACAGTCCAACTGATAACTTCAGAACTGCAGGCATGAGATCTCTTACATTTAACAGATGCCATACCTAGCGACCAAATATCAGATTTGTTACCATATGGTATATCCGCAAGAAGTTCCGGGCACATGTGACTTGGTGTTCCTACTACCTGCATCAGGAGCATAGAGCCATGTGTTGTGACTAAGAAATGATATAGTGAACAGAAGCAAGTGAATAGGCATGTTGTATGGCTAACCGAGGATGCTAGATCATCAGGGGTCAATATTTTTGCAAGCCCAAAGTCACCTGCATTTGTTTAGAATGCAAATTAAATTGCTTCCAAAATTGTGTAACGTGCTAGAAAGCATGCCTTGTACAAATGATAACTTACATACCAAGTCTTATATTCTGATCCCTGGTAAGAAATATATTGGAGCACTGAAAAAAAATACAGATCAGCTTCAGAAAACATATATTTCCACATTATACAAGAGCATCTATGATACTTCAAACTGAACAGAACTATTACCTTGACATCACGGTGAAGAATGTGATGTGCGTGCAAATAGTCAAGGGCCATGAGAAGCTGCACTAGCCACTGGCAAAGCTTCTGCATAGTGAAAAAACAGCTCGTGTGTTACTTTGTTATCAGGAACCACCCAAAAATAAATGAAACGAAACTAAGTCATGAACCGTACCTCCTCAGAAAAGTGGGTATCATTAGCTCTTTTAATAGCTTCAGCCCTGGTAAAAGAAGGAATAAGTCATTGATCAAAATGTTCCATAAAGTTCAACGATGGAAGGATTAACTGCATATGTTTCCTCTGAGAGATACATACATATCTCCTCCTTCGCAATACCCTATAACAATGCAAACGTAGCAACCCTGAAATTGAAACATAAAGTGAAAATTATGTAAATTTATTTTCCACACTATCACGTTAGTCCATAATACAAGTTAAAGAATCGAGGAAAGTGATGCCCAAAGTTTTGTTTCAAGATTGGCAAGCATTATCTACGAGATGCTTCAAAGTCTATTTCTTTTCCTAAATACTCTTACTAACCTTATCCACCCATGAATCCTTGTACTCCACAATGAATGGATTCCTCACTGTAGCAATGAGCTGCATCTGCATCGGTATTTAAGTTTTGCGTAAGTGTACTAACAACACAGCTATCAGAAAGCAGAAGATTTCTAAGTTCAGATCTCAGTTGGAAAAGTGTAACAGCCCTATGTTGATTAACTAGTTAAACATGTCATCATGTGCATCTTAAAGCATTAAGCATAATTAGCTCGCAATTAAGGAGAGAATTAAATCTTAGGCTAATCCACTGTTTTGGTAGTGGCGGCCAGTCCGCCACTATACGGCGGACGGTTCGCGACCTTGCCACGTGGCCGACCACGGTTCACCTCGGGCACATCGAATTCACTACCACGTCACCCTACCCGCGGACAGTCCGCGCCTCACTCGCGGACGGTCCGCTAGCGCATCTCCGATGCATGTCACGCGCGCAGAGTCTGGGCGCCACGTCTCACCCCGACCCCACCCGTCAGCCCGACCCTCCATCACCTGGGAGCCTTCTCCCAGCTCTCTCTCTCTCACTCATTCACTCCCCTCACCTTCTCTCTCAAGCTCCAAGCCATGGAGGAGCTCCCCCATCTTCCCCAACATTGAAGCCCCTCCACCTCGCCGGAGCACAACCGGAGGACGCCGGAGAATGACGCCTATGAACTGCACCACCCCGATCTCCTCTTCTTCCTTGGGGAGGAGCTTCCCCAACAAGCTTCTTCCTCTACTTCATTCTCTTCCTCAAGCCCAAGCAAGGAGGACGACCCCGAGCTACTCCAAGCCTTCCCCGACGACTTGAAGCCCTTACCGGTGACCCACTCGACACCGGTGAGTGTTTCCCCTCCCCGATCCATCTGCATTGCCCTAGGATTTGAAGCCAAGAACTCACCTAAAGCCCAATCACCATTGTTGACCTAGAGCTTCGAAACCCTAATACATGTGAGATTTAGTTACTAAAGTGAACTCCCTAGACTCCCAGGAACCTCTAGGATCAAACCCCACCCCAAACCGTGGCCGGAATCGCCGGCGGCGAACTCGCCGGTGAGCCTCGGC